>NC_139724.1:12021193-13221193 GCF_964211835.1 Anser anser | reverse complement strand
TACCCTTCCTTTGCTTAATTATTGATTAGATAAGGTATATATTAAAGCTACCTAATTTCCTCTTGTATATCAGTCTTCCAAGCATCTGACATCTTTTCTTCTCTGAATCTGAATACCCTCAAGTTTGTGTTTTGTAAAAACAGGTAATGAGGTAGTGCAATATAATGTCGTATTCCATACGTGAAGAAGAGTTAGTTTTTGCTGTTGAAGGATATAACCTACCTGCACTGGCAACCCCAAACTGCATTGATTTGTTTTGCTGCTCTATCATTTTGTGAGACTCTCTATAATCTACTCCGTTATCACCCTAGCATACTCGGGTTTTTCCTCACACAGACAGATAGACCTTAGGCCTTCAAATTCAGTTTGGTGTTTTGCACTGGAAAACCTGTGCCAGATCCAAATTGCATCCTTAGAGGTTTCCAGAACTCTTTCTCACATGAAAAAAAAAAAAATCAAATTAATGCTCTCCAGATGCATTATGTGAATGTGCTCACCCAATGTTTTGGGTTTCCAATCCATTTTCTTCTTCAGGAGAGTTTGTAAAGTACTCGTGGTATTTTTGGCAAATATAATAATTGATCCTTTCACCCTTCCCTACAAAAAATCATGAATAAAGACACGAAATACAGCATTTGTCATCGCATTGCCTCACCAGAACAGTCTTCACGTGAGAATGCCAACAAGTGAATAAAAGTCTGTTCCCTCAGTCTGCTCCCAATCCTGGTGACAGTGTTCATACCCAGAGCAATCTGAATTAACTGCAAGAGCCAGATCTCATTTCACAAAACAGGCTGAAGCGTGCTTTGCTCATATCCTGGTGCTGTCAGTGTGGCAGGTTCCCCTCAGCCACCAATTTTGCCATTCTTCTGAAGAAAGCAGTGAAGCAGTGAAAAAGTGCATGGGCTGCCCTGTCCCACCACTGCAGGCTGCTTGTTATTTCATTATCCCCCAGGTAGATGCAGAGCTTTAATAACTGTTTCATTATTTTACTGTGGATTAAAATTAGGTTCAATGGATTGTAATTGCCTGTGACTGATTTATTCTTCTCCCTTCCTTCCTTTCTTCTTCTTTCTTCCTTTCCTTCTTCCTTTCTTCCTTCCTTCCTTCTTTCTTTCTGAAGATCTGTGTCCCATTTACTTTCTGGCTTTCTCTCAGATTTTCATGAACTTCCATAAACAACTGTCACTGAGCCATTACATTCTGTAATGGATTACCTTACTCTCAGAGATGCATGTCATCTGCACAAGTTCATGGGTACACACTTATGCTTTTCAGGCTTTTTATTTTTTATTTATTTTTTAAGCCAGTTCTCCTGTACTAGATATGTTTCGCAATGCTTTCTTTACCTCATGATCAAGTATTATGTGGATTGCTTTTCACTTATTTTTCCAATGTGAAGTTTGTTATAACAAAAATACAACAACTGTAAATATATATATATATATATGGCATGATACAAATAAACAAAATGGGCTTCCTAACAGATCCTGCAAAACTCATCTCGTCCCTTGAGCAAGATTCTCATTTGCTACCTGCATCACCTTCCTCCCACAGACTTCATGCCAGCAGCTGTGCTGGGTGTGCGGAGCATGCCAAAGCCCTTTGCTTCCAACTCAGTCAAGAGCAGATGGTTCCCACCCCACCCTGCTTCTCCCTGCACATGCCTGGTAGCCCAGCACACAGCTTTGCTTCAGGATTATGGTATAAACCCTTTTCTGCCAGGTTAAATGAAAAGAGCAGGTTCTGGCTCTCTCCTCCTTCAGGAGGTGTGTTTTCCCTGCTGGAGTTGGTTTCCAGAAATGGGGGACCAGACGTGGGCCTCTTCTGAGGTCCTGCACTTCTAAATAGTAGCACACAAGTTGCCTGGGCATCAGGATACTGGTACCCCAATACCAGGCCTACATAAATCAATGGGAGTTTGACATTTGGGGCTAGCCTGGGTAGTCAGGCTGGCCATTACTCTGCTGCCTCGTACGAAGACATGAAAGCCTCTTGGCAAGAGGAAGAAAAAAGCTACTGCACAGGGGCTTTTAATGTTCAAAACACTCATGCTAATAATGCTTTTTTACTTGCTATGTAGAGATGTCATGCCATACCATATAATGTGATTAAAGCATTTTAGTCTTTGCAGATTCAGTTTAACTGTTTTTAAAAGACATCTCCCATTTTAGTCATGAATTTTTGCTTTCATAGGAATCAAAAACAAGTCAGAGGTAAGACTTTTTCAGTACTTCAATGGTACATCTCTTGCATTATGGTTCACTTTTCTTTCTACAATAAGTGAAACTCTGGGGATGTGCAGTCATTAGTTTGTGGACAATTAGCACAAATTTTCCTTCTTTTTCAGTCTCTTCATGATACATACCTTCACCTTCATTTGAATACCATTTCTCTAGGCCCATGAACATTCTAAGTGAAGAGCAAGTTTGGGACCTCCTGGTGCAATTTAACAGCTACAAGTCTACGAGCCCTGATGACATGCATCCCAGGGTCCTGAAGGAATTGGCTGATGTAGTTGCCAAGCCTCTCTGCGTCATATTTGAAAAGTCGTGGCATTCAGGTGAAGTCCCTAGTGACTGGGAAATGGAAACATCATTCATATTTTTAAAAAGGGCGGAAAGAAGGACCTGGGGAACTACTGATCAGTGAGCTCACCTCTGTGCCTAGAAAGATCATGGAAAAGATCCTCCCGGAAGCAATGTTAAGGCACGTGCAGGACAAGGAGGTGATCGGAGACAGGCAGCATGGCTTCACCAAGGGAAGATTGTGCCTGGCCAATCTGGTGGCCTTCTATGATGGAGTAACTGCATCAGTTGACAAGGGAAGACCGACTGATGTCATCTACTTGGGTTTCCGTAAGGCCTTTGACAAGGTCCCACATGACATCCTAATCTCTAAATTGGAAAGATATGGATTTGAAGGGTGGATCATCCAGTGGATAAGGAATTGGCTTGAAGGTCACACCCAGAGAGTAGTGGTCAATGCCTCTATGTCCAGGTGGAGGCCGGTGATGAGTGCTATCCCGCAGAGGTCTGTCTTGGGACCGGTGATTTTCAATATCTTCATCAATGACATAGACGATGGGACTGAGTACATCCTCTGCATGTTTGCAGATGACACCAAGGTGAGTGGTGCAGTTGATACCAAAGAAGGAAAAAATGCCATTCGAAGAGACCTGGAGAAGCAGGCCCACGTGAACCTAATGAGGTTCAACAAGTCCAAGTGCAGGGTGCTGCACATGGGTCAGGGCAATCCCGGACAGGAGTACAGGCTGGGAGAACTCACTGAGAGCAGCCCTGCAGAGAAGGACTTGGGGGTTCTGGTGGATGAAAGGCTTAACATGAGCCAGCAGTGCGTGCTTGCAGCCCAGAAGGCCAACTGCATCCTGGGCTGCATCAGCAGAGGGGTGGCCAGCAGGTGGAGGGAGGTGATTGTTCCCCTCTACTCTGCCCTTGTGAGGCCCCACCTGGAATACAGAGTCCAGGTTTGGTGCCCCCAGCACAAGAAATATGTGGACCTGTTGGAGAGAGTCCAGAAGAGGGCTACAAAGATGATCAGAGGGCTGAAGCATCTCTCCTATGAGGAAAGGCTGAGAGAGCTGGGGATGTTTAGCCTGGAGAAGAGAAGGTTCAGGGAAGACCTTATTGCAACCTTTCAGTACTTGAAGGGGTCTTATAAAAAGATGGAGAGGGACTTTTTACTTGGGTAGATAATGATAGGACAAGGGGAAATGGTCTTAAACTAAAAGAGGATAGATTTATATTAGACATTAGGAGGAAATTCTTCACAGTAAGAGTAGCGAGGCACAGAAACAGGTTACCAAGAGAAGCTGTGGATGCCCCATCCCTGGAGGTGCTCAAGGCCAGGCTGGATATAACCTTGGCCAACCTGATCTAGTGGGTGGCATCCCTACCTGTGGCAGGGCAGTTCGAATTAGATGATCTTTAATGTCTCTTCCAACCCAAGCCTCAGAAAGTACAACCAAAGAATGCCACATATTAATTAACAAATTCAATAAATAATTATTTTTGATTATTTGTAAGACATAATATCAAATAATACCTTTTCATTTAATAATAATTTTATTTAATAATAATAATTTATTTAATACTGGCACACCAGCCAGTTAAAGCAGGTTTGTAACAGCTTGGCACCATCAGAACAACACAAAGGACAGAAAGTGCCATGGAGCATCCAGTCCCTAATTTGCAGCTGATGTATTTCCTCTCACTCCATATCAGTAATCCCAAAGTCTTGCACTGTCGAAGATGGGTTCCTAGTCTCTCAGGGGAAGAGGTACTCCTTCTGTACTCCTCTTTCTGTAAGCAGTGGTGCTGTTTCTGTGCTTCTTGAAGGGGAGGCAGTAGGGACATAGGAAGAATTTCTAGCACAGATGCTCAGGGTAGGGTGCTGCCCCCAAAAGCATGACAGCTGGTTGAAGCAGATTACCATTCTTGATGTACGTACCGAGATCCACCTTGCTCACAAAGCCATTGCAACTGGGAAGGCCATGCAAACACACTGCATAAAACTGGTGGTGACTGGTAGCTTGGACATGGATCACAAAATGGCTCTGCATAAGAATTATCTGAGCTGCTGACCCAAATCTGTCCATAGTTGAGGTAATAATGCAATTAGACACAAAAATCATTAATAATTTAGCTTAATTGAAACTCAACAATACCACGTTCCTGTAAGACTTTAGATGTTTGGAAAGCATGACCTACGTTGTTTCAGTATATAAATAATGTGGTAGAAAATAAAAATTGTCACTAGAACCAGTACTTAGAAAACTCATTTAGTCTTGTTTTTCATTAATTTGATCTCTGAAATTAAGTTTGACTCCTGAATTCACAGATCTGGCTCAGCATTTTTGAAGTGCTATACGCATTTTGGAAAAGGAAGGTAAAAGCCTCTCCTTGTGGGTGGAAAAGTTAGTCTGGAAGATGTAAATAACTGTTGTAAAAGAGGGGCTTTGATCTAGAAGCCATGCTAAAGCACATGGGTGTGCTGAGTACACTTCATCCAGGCTAAATGGAAAGAGCAATTAAATGCCCCTCCACGTAGTTATTGTTGAAACAACAGGAAGCAGAAATAGGAGAGGGAAAATAAGCCATGCAGCCAGAGAGGTTTCCCTGGGACTGGCAGCAGATTTGGAGGCCAAGGGTTTGATTGGTTGCAACTGCTGGTAAAAGTTGGAAAACTTCAGGGAAACTAGGAGAAACTCAAACAGCAAAAGCAGCAGCAGGGATTAAGAAGAAGAGTCAGAATGACTCTCAGGACCTGTGAAGGAGGTGGGCAGTAATTTCCAGGCTGCTTGTCAATTCATTCTTTTATGACATTAGAGAAAATACGATGCTGTAAATGAACAGTACACCACCACCTATCTACTTGGCACTCATATTCCGTAGGAAAACAACATGTTAGTCTTAATCTACAGGATATTTGAAGCTATATGCTGTGTGCTGCACCTTAGCGTGACTCCATCAGCCAGGACCACGGAGCCTTTACATGCTACAAGAAACCAAAATCTCCCATGAAGAAGAGGAGGAAATCCACTCCTGGCATCCATCGCAGCATTAGCATGCAGGATGAATTATGCTGATGTCCAGAAGAATAAGGTTCCAGTTCACATTGCTTGCTGGGCTTTAGAGAAATTTGAGCTACTGGCAGGAATATTGTATTGGCCCTCAGGGACTGCTGGGCATGGTGCTTTTGCAGTACTTTTAGCCATGGATCCTATAATGCTTGTATCATCTGTAACCACTTATCTCACCTAGCTCCTGGTGAGCAGTATCAAGAGAAGATACGAAGGGAAAGATACGAAGGGATTGCTGCTCTTCTTGCAACACAGTGAGAGGATTTAAATCCATTTGTGTAACAAAAGTAGGAAATGATCATAGCTAAGAAGTCAGTGTTTTAAAGGCTCTCTCCGAGGACTTCAACCGCAGTGATGTGAATTTAGTATGCATGGTATCAAAGACGAAACTCTAAACTGAATAGGAAATTAACTTTCTCACTTGGGGTTATGCTGCAGGGGTAAAGCGATCCTAATTTTTAAGGCGGCTAAATCAGGTTACAAAAAGAAAGAAATCAATATTGCAAGGGAAATTTTGGAAGATTTCAAATAATGAAACCAGGTAGACTAGTTTGTACCAAACAGTAGAGAAGCCCCCTTCAGTTAAACATACATAAAGTGAAGTCTTAGGCAGATACTTGGTGCATACAATTTGGTGAAGACAAACAAAACAAACAAAAGAATAGGTAAGACTGAGTCAAAACAAAACCAAAGTGATTATACATAAAATCATGGTTTTAAGAAATCAGTTGCTGTGTAAAGACAGGTGACTGATCTTTTTGGTCTCCTTCATGATCTTTTTGCCTTCTGGGTTCCATTTCAAAAATCAGTGGAATGATTTTTTAATAAGTTCACTTTTCTTTTAACTTGTATCAGCTGTCATTGAAATATGATTTTACCCCCTTCTGTACAGCTGATTGGCACATCTTTGTTTTGCACATTTATTTTATAAGTCTTTTTATGTTTACTTTGATAGTGTCACAGGAAAATGATCCACAACAAATGGGAGATCTAATCTTCAGATAGTTAGTGTAGTGTGAGGTGATGAAAGAGAAAGCAAATCAAACACTGAGGAACAGAACAAACCCAAAGAGACTAACAACACATAGAAAGGCCAAGTGGACCCTCACTAGAGGGCTGTGTGAGATGCTGAGTGCCAGCATATTTGCCATTGCAAAGATACTGACACTGATAGTATAAATAGGGCAACTTCAGTGCTAGATGTTTATAAGTATGGTTATAGAAGAACCCAATTTGTTTTATGCTCATTAGAGCTGAGAAAGACTTGCTGAAACACATTCTAAAAGAGAAGGAAGAGCCAGCAAGATGTATCTAATACCTTGTATGAAGGCTAATAGGCTGGACTATAAAGTTTTATCTACTAGCACATTGAAAAAAAAGGGGGAAAGGGGGGTGGGGGGGGGGAAGGAGGGTGTGTGCACTTTCATGGACCTTTCAGTATCTAAATGGAAATCTGAGCTTGATTGATAACAGGAGCAGATTTCAAAAGAAATTTCAGGCACATCATCTCACCACAAGCCAACAGGACTTGTGCTCCTAAATCCCTTACACATTAATCCATACTACTTCGTAGCTATTAAATAAAACAAATATGTAGAAAGACTGTAAGTAGCCTGATATTAGCATGTATAGAATGTGTCATGGTAGCATCTCCTTGAGTTTGAACTCATCATTCAGTAACTTCGCCTGAGCAGCAGTGTTTATTATTCATAACACTGAAATCCGTCCCATCCCACTTCATTTTCTGAGCTGTACAATCAGTAATTCAAGTACGCCTTTTAAGATTTCCAAATTAATCCAGACACCCTAATGTATAGGATGTACCACAAATAGATTAGTATACACAAGAGTTTCTCTGAAAAAAGGTGAGAGCAGAATAGTGACTTGAGGGATATGAATATTGCTATAATGAAGAGAAGTACGCAGTACTTGGAATAATGTCCAAACTGTTTTCCAGATGTGGTACTTTTGGAGACTTTGGTACTTGTGGTACTTTTGGGGCCTGGTACCAGTACCAGGCCCCTGTAAACTGACCAGCAAATGGCTGGCTCCTATATCACCACACTCTTTCACTGGTCTCAGTCGACCCCCCAGATACCAGTAAACAGTGACAGAAGTTTCAAGTCTCATTTTCCAAATAAACTGCTACGTCAGTTTTGACTTTCATCCATATTTTGTGCTCTTCAGTATTACACATGAGGAATTGCAGTCTATGAAGACACCCAGATGGAGGAACAAACAGAAGGAGCAAACTCCCGTTTCAACACTCAAACACTGAGCTATAAATAGGTTGGAGACGACATCAGTTCTGTGCTCAAAACAAAGCCTCAGCAGTTGCCAGCAGGTTCTTACCTCTCAAGAGCGCTCTGTTGATTCTGAAATCTGAGGACAGCCACAAAGATGAACTTGCTTCCCCAGAAAATGTGCCATTGGGCCCAGACCTTAGCTCACTTCAGCTGATGTATATTCACCAACGTGCACAGAGCATACATCTGTTTTTCTTTATCCAGGACACCTTTTTCCCCGGTATATCCTACTCAGCCACAACTTGCTGATCTGTGCAGCAAGAGAACTGCACAGCTTGTTTCTCCAGTGTTTCTCACCTGGTGCCACATGCCTGTTCACAATTATTTCATGGAGATGGATAGATACCCTGTATTTGGGAATGGAAATTCCCAAATCCATCAAATTTGATGGAAACAAAATATCCACTTTGTAGTGATCTGAGATAACCTAGATTTAAGTTTATGTTGGGCATGCGTTACTTGCCCATTGCTTTTTAAAGCTCTGCAATAGACAAGTGTTTTTAAATAGAGCCCGTAAAACTTTTTGTATTGTGTGTCTGCTTGCATGTTGAAGATAAGCACTGGCATGCAAAGAAGATAGAAATCAGGTTTACCCATGAAATTTGTGATCCTAAGGCAGCGTAACACCATTGACTTCTGCAATATTCTGTCTCAAGTCAAAAAACATGACAGCACTACATTGGACTTCTGTTGTTGTTTTGTTTGTTTTCTTTTACTTCCACTGCTTTCCTTGTTATCTCTTGCATACTAGCTGTTTGCCCTTCTGCTCTGCTATACTGAAGCAGAGATTAAGCTCTTGGATTAAGTTTTTCTTCTATTACTGCTGACTTTACCAATGGACTAGTTGGTATTGTTTGTTTGCTTGCTTTAAATTGTGGAAGTGGCTGTCCTCTAATTTGAAAGACTCAAAGCTCTGGTGTTGCCTACTCCTTCATAACCTCCCAATGACTGACATACATGTGGATATGTTGTATGTTGCCTTCATGACCAAACACCTGCAGACTTCTGGCTTTCCCTCTTCTGACCTTGAACATCTCCCTCTTACAAGTCTCTGGGTCTCATTTATACTTTTAAAGCAAAACATATTTACTTTTACGCTCAATTGAAAGGGAAAAGTTTTCCCAAAAGAGATAAAACCACTGTTTAATTCAGGGAGGGAAAGAGGTAGTAAGATACTGCACTCACAGTGGGGACCTTTAATTGTTGCTTCAGAAGAATAGTCCTGCATATCCCAGCCCCTGGGTTAAACAGGGGTTGAAGGTTAGATGTCCTCAAGCCACAGAATTTATCCTGCACACAGAAGCTGGAGGGGGTGAAGTAGGCAAGACAGAAGAGTGCGTTTTAGCTGTTCAGGCTTACCTGTATTATCACTTATGCATGACCTTCCTGTGCAAAGAATACTAGGCAAGAAGAGGCCACCTGCTTCATCAGGTTGGATCCATTCCTGTTGCAGACAGCCACATCTCAATATTCATCTTGAAGCATCTGGTTTTTCTATTCTATAGTATATAAATACTAAACATTAGTACATGTTCCTGTAGATATATTGATAATAACCAAAGACCACTGTTACTGTTTTTATTATTTTTCCCCCTCTACTATATATGTTTTCAGGGGGTTCAGCTATTAATGAATTTGAATGCTATTACTTTGTTATTTACTTTTTTTTTGGGGGGGAGGGGGGGTGGGGGGGGAGGGAACCCATGATTTGTGTTTCTAATATATGCAGTACTGTACCAGTTTTCCTGTGCAATTTTCAAGTAATTGCATTTATGCTTTCCATGTCCTTGTTGATCATACATATTTGTCATTTCCCACATTCTCAGTCTGACAATCACATGAAGTAGAAAAGCAGTATCCATGATGTTGTAGTATCCCTCCCTTCTTTTGAAGGCCACTATGCTGGATCTGCTAATGCATACCTTATGCCCATTAAAAGGAAAAAAGAAAATCTCAAATGGATTTTTATATGTTAACTTTTCTCACTTGGACCAAGATAGCAACACATCTCCAATTACTTTCCTATTGTTTTAAAACTTCTTGTATTCTGTATCTCTTGAAGAATACATGGTGCACAATCTGACAGCCTTTTAGGCTGCACTGTTTTAATAATCTCTAGCCATACTGGTGTGATTATTAGCAGAACAGCTAATAGCCTCTGAAACCTGACTGCAATTCCCATGCTGTTCTTCTTTCCCTCTATTTTTATTTTATCATCGCTCGTACAAGAAGCCCATTCCTTTGCAGCCATAATTAATCTCTCAGTGTCTTTTTCCAGTCCTTTTTTTGACAGTGATTATCATGTCTTTTTTTTTTCCCCCTTCCAGTTGCTGAAACTGTCACTCCAAAATACTTCCCAAGAGCAATGTTCAGGGTTGCAAAAGCAAGAACAGAAGGAAGTCCCAAAATTTGATCATCATTTCAAAGATAAGGTCCGATCAGGGAGAGAAGGCTGCTCAGTTTCAGAAGTTTTAAAAGCAGCAGATGGTTCATGTTCTGGATGAAAACAGCTTACGCACACACCACATGTTCCTCCCTAGATGTGTTCATAAGGGTACAGCTGGAGTACAAGAGTGGCATGAGCCCACATGGTACTTTTTCCTAAATACTTTCCCACCCATTTTCTTCTCAGGGAGTTTCTCATTTAAGTGTGGTTTCTTCAAGCTTAGTAATGCTCTCTGCATTTCTCCCATATAAGCTCCTTTTCTCCCTTGAAGCCACAAAGATGTGAGGCACCAATAGAGCAGCCCATGGTAAAACCTCAGCAAAGCTGCACCCCACCACCTCCATGGGTTTCCTCTGTGTCTGCCTCATCCTAGCATTATAGCCTACAGACTGCCAGGTTTCCTCTCAGTCAAATCTTCCCTGGAGCAAGAATTCATAGCTTGTTTGCTCGTTTGTCATGGAGAAACTGTCCCACATTCTTTGGCACCTGTGTCACCCTCCTCTGAAAGTCTTTCCAGTCCCTGCTCTTTTATTACCTAGCCTCTCCACCTTAGAATATAATTTGTAATTTTTCAGTCAACCCTTGTTTTCACTTTATATTCTTTATAAGTGTGTTGAACAGGACAGCTCTTAGCATGCAGCTTTTAGGAGCTCTGCCAGCAAGCTCCATCCACACTGAGACCAGTCATTAACTCATACCACCTACTTTACCTGCTTTCTGTCCTTAACCAGTGACATAGCCAGGTGCTGCCCCTTCATAGGGCATTTTTTTTCCCTTCCAGTTAAATTGATCTGTCATTCCCACATGTTCCTAACCTACTTTTAAGGAATCACAGCAGGTGTCTCCCTGTCCTCGCTTCCCCCACTATGACAAACTTTAGGGCACGAAACAACAAAAATAACAAAACCAACTACGTGAGAAGAATTCTCTGTTCAAAATAAATGTGAGACCATTGCATTGCCACATAAACAATTATTCTGCTACCAAGATATATTTCCCTATTCTCTAGGGACAATTAAACACACAAATTTTGCAATACTGGAAAGTAGTCGCTTACTGATAATGCGGAACAATTTGGAGATGAGGCTGATTTCACTGGCAGGGTTTAAGTGAAAAATAAAATAAATATATACACCGTTTGGAGTTGTCTGAATAAAGCATGAATGGCTTGTAATGAGAACAACAGGCAAAATAGTACTTCTAGGCCTCAGCAGCAACATTTTTTTCAGTATGGAATCAGGAAGACGGTCGGGGCAAGTAACACTCTGGAAGTCATATGCTAGTTTACCACCTTTAGGTGCATCATTTCAAGCTTAAAGATCTATAAAAATGTCTGTGGTATTATTCACCCCCACCCTTTGAAAAGAGTAATATCACAGATTTTGGAAAGCACTCACAGCATAAGCTTGATTTAGGGATCTAGGATTAAGGGCTGCCTTGGCAGCAAGAAGACTTGTTCTAGGTTGTGTCTGAAGCACTGCTCTCTGCCACATAAATGATCCACCTCGCCACACAGCACCAAAGGCTTCCTTTTGGTCTTTGCCACATTCCCTGTCGCTCTTTATCAAGAGGATACCTGTCAGACTGCAGACACTAACTCACTCTTCTTTCATTCCTTACTGATGGCTCCATCGACTGCTATAGAGCTGCTCTGATTATTCCCAGCTGAGAACCGGGTAATTGGTGCCTGGCCAGGAATAATTAGAGACATACCTGTGGTTCTCCTCATAACTATGCATGGAAGATTTTTCTTCATTTGATTTAGCAAGCAATGTCATTTTATTTGGCATCCACGCACCTCGTTTCTTTTGGATTATTTATTCCCCTTTCTTTGATAGTAGCATGGACAATTCTTACCAGCTGTCCACAGATTTCATTATGTTTCTGTTTACTCCTGCTTTCAGAACATTAATGAGAATGTCGACTAAGTCAGGACCTGCCACTAAACTCTGCGTTACGCCACCTGATCACGTCTCCATATTACGTGCTGTTATTTACCATTGCTCCTTCCGTGGACTTTTTGCCAGATCTCAGTACGCTTGAGAGCAGAACTGGGAAACAATTCATTAACGACTTTGCTTCTTATTTTCATTCATGAAGTACATACAGTCTGATTGTTACTGATTTGTTTGTTACTTGAAAATTTTCAAGAAACGTGTAATGCAAACATGTTTAATATGCTGGTTGCTGGCAAATTACATTAATACATCCCAGACTAATGCTTTTTGCGATGTGATCAGTTACTTAAATGGTACAGTACTGCTTTACCTCCCCTGTGTGCTAAGTGAATATTTTAAGAACCCCAATTAAGAAACCATAAAATGACAAAAGCAAGCACCGGGCATTTATGAGACTGTTACTAAGCTTTACCAGAAGAAGTATCTTGCAGCAAAATTTACAGAGAACAAATGAGAGTTTGTCAGTTCTTTACAGGTGTTTTTCTTCTAGTGAGTGATCACAAACACTTGGTTTTTGTATTATGCATGAATCTACTTCAGAGTCTGTAAATCAGTTTATATTTCTAAAATACAGTTCCATAAAAAATATCTTATGAAGGTATAAAATCAATGGCACCACATTTACCAAACACCTTTTACTCACTTATTCTGTATTTTATTTTTTGTTAACAAAATACATATAAATACATAAAATATATTATAGTTATATATTATACCATATATTAAAATATAAAGCAATAAAAATCAAATAAATAAAACATTCATTTTATATTTTATATATTTTGTATATTTTATATTTTATATTTTATATTTATTTTATATTTTTAATTATATATGCATGGAGATTTATTTTTTATGGGATCCAGCAGAGATTATACATTTTTTCTTCCTCTGTGTGCTCAGATGTAACTCCGCTGATATCGGTTCTTTCATTTTTTTAGAAGATTTATTTCCCTATGATGCATTTTCACCTTTTACTTTTGTTTTTCTTTCAAAAATCAATACCATATTTACCTTTCACTAATATATTGATGGGTCTCTGGTTGTTTATGAGTTCCCAGTAGTAATTGTTGTGCTATAGTAGAATATCAGGCTGAATTTATTTCTTGAAATACTTCTCATTGAGAAATTGATTTTTTATTATATTTTGGTGGGAGATAAAATATCTGTTCTGTCATAAATAGCTTTGCCCTTGTCAGATAGCTAGGCTGATCAAATGAAATGTATATTTCAAGGATTTTTATTAAGGAATTAAAACACTAGATAATTTTTTTTTTCATTCTTATATTATTGGGGTGGGGAGGAGGGATAGAAATCAGTTTAATACCTCAAGATCATCTAGGTCCAGTGATTTTTTCTAATATTAACACATGCATTTCTACATAAACATATATGTTCAATATATATATATTTATAATTATATATGTTTATATTTGTATATTTATATATATATGTGCACGTATATGTATGAATACATGCATACATGTGTATATATGTAGGTTTAGCTCACCAGTGTGGATCTTTTCCCCAGCACTCAGCAGAAACCACAGAGAAGCAAGGCCGGGGGCAGGTGTGGGCTCCTCGCGCTGTCTCAGCCATCAAAAACAGCTGATCTGGTGGGAACCACAGCAGAGGTGTCCTGGAGGAGAGCAGCAAGGGAGGGAATTAGTGAAGCAGGAGGGGAACTGCCGGAAAACACCTCTAAGAGCCAAGACACAAAGCCTTTCCTGTATGCAACAGCTGGGATACTTTCATACCTCATTGTGGAGTGCGGCTTTACTGACACATAGGTGCTTATGTTGGACTGGTTTATTCTCATAGCAGAAGTGTGCTTATGTTGGACTGGTTTATTCTCATAGCAGAAGTGGGTAAGTGGTATGGATACATATACAGCATCACAGGGTTTGAATTTAGCTGTATTTGTCACATTTTTAATGATAAAACCCACGATTTCTAGTGAGAATGACAATTTCAAATACAACACAAACACAAAAATTAAAAACAAATCTGGCTCCTTAAATGAACTGAAAAATGCAGAGCCACCATGGTGTAAAGTGACACAATACACAGACTGAGATCAAATCTCAGCTTGAACTCTATTACACTCAAGCCCATCTGCACCTATCTTGCATTTTCATCTTGGTGTAGTAGTATTGCCTGGGTGTTGCATGCTGCTAAGCAGTGGGTGTGCCGTGCCCTGGACAGAGCTGCCCCTCACATACAGGTGTAATGACTCCTGTACATCTGCTGGTAACCAAAATCCAGCCTTCTGCTAAAAGGAGGATGTCTTACTTCAAGTGCCTCAGAAGTAGCAATACGGGTGCAAAACTTGCTGTTCAGTGACAGATGCTTCACCACCAGATCATTGAAAGAGGATGAACATAGTGGAGGGAAAAAAACCAAACCCTCAAACCCAGACTCGAAGCACAACATTACGCCACTTCAGCGTATGTTCTATTTTCAGAAAATGCTAAAGGAGCTGAAACACAATGGGCGATGATTTCTTATGTTGCTCACAACGGAAAGTATTTGTACAGTAATGCAAATATGTGGCGGTGGCCTGCAGGGCTGTTGTTGAAGAGAAATGTTTACAGGGATGTTGGATGTGATTCACTGAGGCTCTGCAGCAGACCATGCTGGGATACAACATATCTGGACTGCAGGCAAAGCACGAATAACCATTTCCTCACCCTGCAGAAAGTGTGGTGGGGGGACACCTAGCAGGGTAGGTGAGGGACCACGGCCACCCTTGTCCCTTCCCATACAGCTTGGACATGAAGATGCCAAGTCTTTTCTGTTTGATCAAATACTTGAAGAAAGTGGAAGACAACTGTACTTTAAGATACACAGCAAATAGAAACAGAAAAGCCAAGAGAGCTCACAATGTTTTATCGCCAAGGAAAAATATCCGAGACATTCTTGTTTTCTATTCATTAAACATGGAGAGTCATTGCTTGCCTAAAAGGAGAGAGATTTTGATACAAGCAGCAAGGTGGCTACATAAAGAATGGTGGATGGGCTGACCAGACCCTGAATCAGACTGCAGGTGAGCTTTAAATAACACTCTTTCAATTTTTTAAGGAGTTCCTTACACTAGGGGAAACCAGCTAAAGAGGAAGGGAAAAAAAAATAAAGAAGGAAAGAAGGAAAGAAAAAAAAAAAAGGAAAAGAAGAAGCCTACTGCTGTAGGGAGTCCTACTTCATGGGGAAACACCAGTCACCCACCATGGGAGCATTAGGACCCCATTGTAAGGGAGTACGTGCCTAAGCTGTGTGCGCTTGTTTTCATCATGCTGCAAAACCACAAAGTTCTTAAAGCAGTTTAAGCACTAATCTCATTATCACTCCCCCACATAGAGAAGTGGAAAAAAAAAAAAAAGAAAAAAAGGCTGGATGATATTGTTTCTTTGGTAGTAACTCTTGCCCCATCTCCCACTCTCATCAATGGAAGTGATTTTCTCGAGCCTTTACGAGTGAAATGAAAGTAGCTTTCCCTGGCATCAGGCAGAGGTCTAGGACAGGGATGCTTCCTCGCTTTTGCTTTAAGGCTCTTGCAGGGCTTATAAATATTTAGCAACTACTCTTAGAAAAATGTGAATTTAGAAGCCACCCTATTTGGGACCAGATCCTTGGCTTGTGCAAATTGTCACAGCTGAGTTGAAATTATTGGTACAATAGGACATTTTGCCTCAGTTCCCTGCTAGAAGCCATTAAATCCCAAACAGCCTCTGTGAATGGTTGTGACAAAACCCTCCCACTGTCAGCTCAGCTAGACAAACGGCAAAATCCTAGGTTGGCCTGTTAACACAGGGGACCAAGGAGAGAAACCAAAACCTGACAGGGATGCAAAACTCACAGTACACATCAGGGCAGGTTTTAAAAAGAACACAGCACTTGTAACTGGGCCCAGATTTTCAAAGTGCTCTCTAGGCTATAGCATCCATTGTCACACCAAAGGGCTGTCAGATGCAGGCAGCTAACTAAGCACTGGCATAAAAGGCTAAGTTGCTATGCCAGTGGCTTTTAGATTTAACCATCTTAGATGCTCATATGAGGATAGTGCTGGAAAATGAAAGTGCTGCAGATAAGACTTGGGTGTCCTTCTGTGGTTTGAGCCTGGATGCAACTGGAAAAAAAAAAAAAAAAAGCATATTGAACAGGGATTGATGTCCCATCTCTTCCAGTTTGGGAACTAAAAGGCAAACTGAAACCAGGCAGGGCCAGGATCAAAACATGTGCTCCTTCATGGCTTGCGTCATTAGATTGGGGAACTCATGGCCACAAACTGTCATAGCTGCTGCAACCTTATGTAGATAACAAAAAACAACAGGGCACATTCAAAGAAAATAACTGCTTTGAGAGTTATTAGATGCCAAGTCACCCACCCCAGCTCTAGGAATTCACCCTGCAGAGCCTGGGAGAGCACTCTAGGGAAGCACCACATCATGTTTGCCCTATGCATACTTCATAGCGGAGTGTACTGGAAGAATGTCCAGATCCAGCAAGGCATTTTCTTATACTCTGGTCCTTCTATACCATAGCCATTCTGCAATGTGGTTCCTATATTCTTATGTATTGGTAAATATTTTGCATGGTGGCTTGACCAAAACAATGGACTCTCTGAGAAATGGGCTGCAAAGGATGTCTTCAACACCTTCTTCTAGTTTTCTAGCTTTCACTTAAGTTTTTCCACTTTATATTCAATTGTCTCTGTTCACTGAATTTACCTAGATTCACAAGTAGCTTTGGGTTGATGGAAGATACATTTTTCTGTGAATAAATTATTTATGGACCAAAACAGACAAAAAAACAAAAACAAAAGAAAACAATTAAAAAAAAACTTTCACTTCAGGCTGTTCTAATTTAAGGACTTTCTAAAAATAAACAGAAAGAAAAATATTTCAGGAGTTAACCTAAGAGCAAAAGATTAATTCATCCAAATAAAGACACCTAAAGGCACAAGCCGTTATAAATGTATCCATAAGCATACCTATATTAACACACTTGACACAATATATTTCTGTGGGAGACTAATGTAAAGAAACAGGTTTCCCTTGTGAAAAATCTGTGATAACACCTGCCTGTTTTACCATTTTGTGATCAATCACTTTTTACAACATATTATTCCTTATCTATAAGGTTTATTCAGGTTGGGTTGTATATCTAGCCTTTATATGTGTGTCATTCCCATGGCAGTCAGAAAATGGGAGCACTGCCTCATTATGCCCTAAGTCAGGAATTCAGGTTTCAACTTGTTTTGCTGTTGGAAAGATTGCCCTTTTTCAAATCTTTTTTTTTTTTTTTTCCCCTTTTTGGAGAGGCATGCTTGTTGCCACAGGCTTGCAGCAGAAGTGATTCATTCTGGGTGAGAAAAATCATCTCTGTTATGATGACAGGGGAAAGAGCAGGCTTGGGTTAGCATAGAAATTATATCTACCAGGAATTACATCTTTATTATATTTTTTAATCTATATGTGTATTATATGACACGTATTTTTCTTATAAGGATGCCTGGCTTGTTTTATGCAATACCATTTTTGCTTATTAGCATTACATTATTTTTTTTCCTTGTGCACATAACTCTTTATTTCTTTATTCTCAGGTAATCCTGCAAACTTTCCACCTCCTCTGTACTTATGCAATACTGGCACAGCACCTAGAAGGAGACATAGTTTCTCAGACAGGGAAATTAAATCTGAATGCCACCCATTCCCTGGCTTTCACAGGAGAAATTTGATGGTTAGCACTATGAGAGTAGGGTGGTTTTCCAAAATTTCAATATCTGCCTTCTAAGGATCAGAGGGAGACCAAATTATTTGACATAGCCTGCCAACATTAATGACTTCTGGTTACTGCAGACAAAATATACGCTCCATATAATTATTGTCAGCCTGTGTACAAGGCTATTTCTTTGTGTCATGACGAACTAACCTGTGAAATGAGGCGGGAGTTGCAAAACAGGTAGAACAGCAAAAAACTATGGCAAATACGGGTCCATGTGGTATTCAGTTTGTTCTCTTCAAAATGAAGTGAATGCTTGCCTTTTATGGGGAATCAGATCAACAAGAAGTGGTCTGTAAAAATGATAAACTGAAAAATTAATGAGAGATGATTGCTATACCCTCAGATTTATAATGATAACCAGGGAACCTGTGTCACAATAGTTTTTGGCCTAGTTCTTTTCTTTTCTGAAATCAGAGGTAATCTGAGCTTGCTTGACTGAGAATAGAGAAAAAACAAGACAAGCAGAATTTTACAGAACCAACTCCATAGCTCAAGAGATGTATTTTATCAAGCTAGGCACTACTCTTTAGGTAGCCTAGGTAAGGTAGTTGTATCCAGCAGAAAAAAATCTACAAGAGATATGGGACCAGACTGATTTGTGCTTTGTGATCTGGAGTCAGTTTTCTTCCTTGCTCTTTGGGTCATTCCTTGCTATAAGCAGTGAAGGATTTTGGAAGTCCATTCACTGAGATCCAGAGGCCTGTTTGTCCCATGCTTTGTGTCAGCACTTTCAGAGGATATGATAATCCTTAAACACTGCTGTTTACCATCCACTACATGAGAATATTTTCTTTGAGTTGGTTTCCCGGTTTTCAGAATACCTCTCCACTCAAATTGGCCAGCAAATTTCTTACATTTTCTTTAAAGTTTTTTGTTCCCATTTTTGCCTTTAAATGATAGAAAACAACACCACCAATTAGCAGTGAAAATAGTATTATGTCCATGTATTTTTCAAGAAAATGACAAGGAACATTTGTCCAGGCAGGAGAAAGTTATGGAAAAAAAGAGTGGTTGGGATTAAGTTTTTTTCATTTTACATTGTAATGCCATTTCCAATCACTTGAGAACTGTGTGATTGCCTTTCATAGCTCCTGGGAATCTTGACTCTGAGAGAGAAATGTACTCTGAAATAATGGCACTAGTTCTAGATTTTATCCTTAAAAGTCCATTGGATCCTGATGAATCAGTTCCTTTGCACAACCCCAATCATTGTGTAAGCCTGCCCTCTGACAGTGTCTGCATGCAAATACTTCATGCACTATTCTTAGCAAAGCCTTCTGGTGAAAAGACTGCAGGTAGTTGTCATTTTCAGTAATGCACCTGGCCCATGGGTTCACTGCCATTTTGGTTGCTTTTAATTTTAACTTATTTATTTTGGTTTGGCTTTATTTGTATTTGTATTGTATTTGTATTTGTAATTGTATTTGTACTTGCAATTGTATTTGCTTTTGTATTTATCTATTTATTTATTTTTCTCTGAACTCTTTTTTTTTTTTGGTCTTTCTCATACCAAGTTCTTCTTACTCAAATAATTACTATAGTCCCCCAAATGTTGGGGGAACAAGTTCCTGAAAATGTGGAAAGGAAAGGAAACACAACAATGATCATTTAAAGAAAGCCTTATACCTCATACTTTAAAAATCCTAATTTACATTAATATAGGAAATTCCACAGGCAGGTCTGAGCTGGTCCTTTTAGGTGACCAGCTCTCCTACTAGATATTGGGCTACGTAGCCAAGGCACAAAGGAAACTGGCTTCTGGAACAAAATGGCTCTGCCTTTTTACCCTTGCCATTGTTGGAACTGCCAGGGATAAACTGTCTTGAAAACGAGAACACTTTTAGATGCTTAAATAGGGAAATCAGGTTTTTGGAATACCTAACTGCAGTTGTTGCATCATGTTAGTACAAGAGGGGAACTAAAATCTATGGTGTAATTAGTATTTAAATAATCTCTGAAATCACAGAAACACAAGGTACAGTCTTTGAAGTTTAATGATGAGAACCATCCTTTTCCCACTTTTATTTCCTACTTTTTAGACAGAAGGCTTACATTTTATAAGAGGTCGTTATCCTGTTATGTATGTACATCTCCTACCTCCCCATGTGGTGCCGGTACTTCTGCACTGCTAAACCCACCAGGCTACTGAGAACACTTTTCTGGGACTCAGATTCTACTTTAATTATTTTTACAAACAATTGTACTTAAGAAGCATATGTATTTATTATGAATTGTTTTGCTTTCCTGTATCCATGCATAATGAATTTATTACAGTCTGGCAATTTAGCACACCCTTGTTTTCAATTTTAATTGTATTGTTTTTTATGTCCGTACTTAACCCTCAAGGTGAAAGATTTGATATTCCTTCAGGAGTTGTATTTTTCTTCTTCCATTGTAGACCTTTATGTGTCTCTCTTTGTTGTGAAAAATTTAGATATTTTAGGAGGTTATGAATCATAGAATCATAGAAGCATTAATGTTGGAAAAGACCTTCAAGATCATCTGGTCCAACCACCCACTTACTACCACTGTCACCCACTAAACCATGTCCCTAAGCACCACGTCCAACCTTTCCTTAAACACCCCCAGGGACGGTGATGCCACCACTTCCCTGGGCAACCTGTTCCAATGCCTAACCATTCTTTCTGAGAAGAAATGTCTCCTCATTTCCAACCTGAACCTCCCCTGGTGCAACTTGAGGCCATTCCCTCTAGTTACCTGTGAGCAGAGGCCGACCCCCAGCTCCCCACACCTTCCTTTCAAGTAGTTGCAGAGAGCAATGAGGTCTCCCCTGAGCCTCCTCTTCTCCAGACCAAACAACCCCAGTTCCCTCAGCCACTCCTCACAGGACTTGTGCTCCAGGCACTTCACCAGCTTCGTAGCCCTTCTCTGGGCACTCTTCAGGGCCTCGATGTCCTTCTTGTAGTGAGGGGCCCAAAGCTGAACGCAGTGCTCGAGGTGCGGCCTCACCAGAGCAGAGTACAGGGGGACGATCACCTCCCTGCTCCTGCTGGCTGCACTATTCCTGATACAAGCCAGGATGCCGTTGGCCTTCTTGGCCACCTGGGCACACTGCTGGCTCATGTTCAGGTGAGCATCAGTGTGCACCCAGAGATCCTTTTCCTCTGCACAGCCTTCCAGCCACTATACCCCAAGCCTGTAGCGCTGCATGGGGTTGTTGTGGCCAAAGTGCAGGACCCGGCACTTGGCCTTGTTCAACCTCATCCCACTGGCCTCTGCCCATCGACCCATACTGTCCAGGTTCCTCTGCAGGGCCTTCCTACCCTCCGGCAGATCAACACTTCCCCCCAGCTTGGTGTCGTCTGTAAACATACTAAGAGTGCTCTCAATTCCCTCATCCAAATCATCAATAAATATCTTAAAGAGGATGGGCCCCAACACTGACCGCTGGTGAACACCACTGGTGACCAGTCGCCAGGTGGATTTCACTCCGTTCACCACCACTCTCTGGGCCTGGCCATCCAGCCAGTTTTTAACCCGGCAAAGAGTGTGCCTGTCCAAGCCATGGGCTGCCAGCTTCTCCATGAGAATACTGTGGGAGACCATGTCAAAGGCCTTGCTGAAGTCTAGGCAGACTACATCAACAGCCTTTCCCTCATCTACCAGGTGGGTCACCTGGTCATAGAAGGAGATGAGGTTGGTTGGGCAGGACTTGCTTTTATTGAACCCATGTTGACTGGGCCTGATCCCCAAGTTGTCCCACATACATTGCGTGATTGCATTCAAGATGACCTGTTCCATAACCTTTCCTGGCACCAAGGTCAGGCTGACAAGCCTGTAGTTCCCTGTGTCCTCCTTATGACCCTTCTTATAGACGGGTGTCACATTAGCAAGTCTCCAGCAATCATATCCCCCAACTCCCTCAGCACCCTTGAGTGGATCCCATCTGGCTCCATGGAAGTTAAAAAGCAACTAATTTTGCATGTAATAAGAATCAGAATCACAGAATCATAGAACAGCTTGGGTTGGAAGGGACCTAAAACACCATCTAGTTCCAACCCCGCTGCCATGGGCAGGGATGCCACCCACTAGATCAGGTTGCTCAGGGCCTCAACCAACCTGGTCTTGAACACCTCCAGGGATGGGACATCCAAAGCTTCTCTGGGCAACATGTTCCTGAGTTGTTGAGTACCTCAGCCTTCTCCACATCTGTCATTATCAGTTCATCCTTCTTGTTTATCAGAAGAGGTATGCACTCCTATGACTTTCTTTTCTGACCAATGTACCTATAGAATTCTTTCTTGTTATTTTTTGTGTTCCTTGCCAAGCTCAGTTCCATCTGTGCCTTGGCTTTCCTGATCCCATCCCTGCACATCCAGACAGCATCCCTGTACTTTTCCCAGGCCACATGTCCCTGCCTCATGCCATGGCCTGTGCATTTCCTTCCTGCACCTCAGTCTGACCAGCAGGTCATTGCACAGCCATCCCAGTTTTCTGCCCTCCCTGCTCATTTTCTTACACAGGCAGATGGAGAGTTCTTGTGCTCTAAGAAAAACATCCTTAAAGAGTTGCCAGCTCTGTTCAGCTCCTTTGTCCCTAAGGACTGTGTTCCAGGACATCTATTAGGTCTTTAAACAGCTGGAAGATCACTCTTCAGAAATTCAGGGTCCTGACTTTGCTCTTCACCAAGTCCATAATCCTCAAGATTACAAACTCAACCAGGGCATAGTCACAGCAGCCCAGACTGCCTCCAGTCTTGACCTCTTTAATGAACTTTTCTGCATAGGTGAGCACCAGGTCAAGCCATGCTTCTCCTCTGGTTGGTTTGTCTAATACCTGGACTAGGAAGTTATCCTCAACGCACTCTGGGAGTCTCCTGGACTGCTTACAGCCTGCTGTGTGGCTTTTCCAGCAGACAACCAGGTGACTGAAGTCCCCCATCAGGATGAGAGAGTGCGAGCTTAATGCTCTTGTAGTTGAAGCAAGAAGCACCAACAGGCTCCCCTTGATCAGTAGGCCTCACACACAAGTTCATAATAAGATAACTTATTATAAGTGCATGTCAAAAAAATAGAACTATAGTCAATGCATTTTTGAACTCTGAGAGGAATTTTCATGTGAAAAAGATTTTTTATTTTTATTTTTTAATTTTAGCAAAATGCAAAGCCAGTTTTAAAAACAGTCAGTTTTGGAATGCACATTCTACTAGTTTTTGTTGGTGGTGTTGTTTGTTTTGTTTTTAATAGGAAAGACTTGTTGTTACAGTCTAAAGATAAGACCAGAGCAGTCTGAGATAAAGTCAGAAATGCTTAGATCAAAATTTTAGGGGGAAATGGAAGTACTGTTAATAAATTGAACCAAATTTTTTGTTTAAAGAATTACAGGCTAGGAGACTAGGCTTTCTTGATTCTGTCTGCAGCTATCTTGATTTTGTCTGCAGCTATGAGAGAGAAAGACCTATTTCCAAACAGCAATCTGGAGCACAGTCTTAGGAGTCTACTTAAATGCGATTTCTACATCACTCCTTGGAGATGACCCTCTTCCCACCCCAAGAGCCCAGTTTCTATAGCAATTGCATGAGCACTCCCCTGAGGCTATTTGGCAGAGTAAACACCGTGGTGTCACAAGCCTTGAATACCATGGTGTGAGCCTCCCCACTAATGAACCTTCTCCTTGAATGCAGTAAAACCTTCAGCAACAAAACAGTACTCCACAGCAGCTCTGAGAAAGCAATGGGCCTGCTGATGGAGTAGGGCACAACTCAGCAGCAGGAAGGCAGTTAGGGTCTGTCACTCAAAGTCTAGGGTAACTTCAACTGTACCATGTTGTCAGAGCAAGGCTGTTTTGAATGCTTCTGATATCTTCTTTCAGCTCTGTCTACATAATTTCATTAATCTCTTTATTTTTAAAACATTTAAAGAGTCAGAGACAAATATTCTGTTATTTCTTTGGTGACTCTGTCATGCATCCTTCCGTAGTTATATTTCCGTGTGAATTTTAAATATTTTTTTATTTAATTCTTATTAGACTCCAGATATAAGGAGCATAACATATGATGAAAATGGTCATAAAACTATGTCGCAAGATCCAAAAGACCTTGTTGATGCTGTGTTTCTTTTTTTTTATCATGAAATCTGAAACATTTCAGGCAGAAAACCTATCAGATGTTGTTCTTATTTTCAGTTTTGATAGAGCCAAAACTTTTAAGAGTTTAGGAGGTGGCAGGCCTATTCAGCTTAGCTGTGTCATTAAATGCAAATGGCTACATTAGAGCAGCTTTAAGGTTCAGAATTCAAACACACATAATTCATGAAAACTGAAAGCTAAGGTTCCTGCGCTGATATTAAATCAATCCAACTGCTCAGACTGTGCACATTAAAGAGTATGTTTAATCACACAAACCAAACAGTTGAAATAACATCTACACAGTATTGCCAGCTTAACTTCAGTGCAGAGCATTAACAGCTGGATGAACTCTCCCTTTCTCTTTGATGAGAGCCTGGACCAAAGGGAGGAGATGGTGACGGACACACAGGTGTGTGGGGCTAGGGGTCACATCTGACTTCTGGTTTCCACTTGACCTGAAAACACTAGGAAATGTTCCTGATACGTTTCTCCACATCTCTGCTGAAAGGTTATGTCCTCCTTTCCGTTTAGACGTGAAGCAGTTCAGACAAACAAACAAACAAGGTTGTTGTAACAAAATGCCTCAGAGACACATTTCTAGACAGGAGTTTTATTTTCTTGGTCTAGAGTTGGTAACCTAAGACCGTCTAAGCATTTCAATACGTGACCTCTTGTAAGGCTGGAGGGCACTAGCCATGCTGCTTGAATTTAAATAACAGAGTGAGTTCTGCTGATAATTTAAGTCATATCAGAAAGCAGATGAAGAGTTAAGGCTCTGGTATCACCCAGGGGTACTGCTATTTTGAGTACCCCAATTTTAACTTGACTTTTCATGTCTATTTAATCCTACTGCTTTCTCTGTCCTCTGATCCTAGAACTTCCTCAGAAAGTTTAAGCCTGGTGAATTCTGAATACAAACAACAAGAAATGCAATGTTTTATTTCCTTACCAGGAGTTGGCACTTTTAGTGGGAGAATTAACATAGCTTCAGTGAACTTTCACTGCTGACCAGAGGACTCTGTTTTGTGCTTAAATGTGGTACAAAAGTCTGCTAGCCTTTTGTTTCAACTGGTGTTGAAACTGTTGTTTGGCTTGAAACTTTATTAGTGTGTTCTACTTATCTTCTCCTTTATACCTGTATATTCCTACTGCGGTAAGTCAGGCAATATTTGTCTTGTAAAACCACTATTTCTAGTGACAATGCATAAGCATAAGAAATTTGGCCTGGCTTTGCAAGCATCCCATGAAATAGGATGTGGAAATGGGTGACACACAATGAAAACCCCACTTTTACTGTAATCTTTTCCCAAGGTAAACTTTGCCTTCATGCCTTTCCCTGTGCTGGGCATCCTGGAGGGGTAACATAGGTTCTTATAGCCCCCAACCCTGCAAAGACTTAAGTGCCATATCAATAAAAGTACTCACAAGTCATTTAGTATTTGCAGGACCTGAGATGTATAGGATGAGCTGAAAAAAATAATAAAAACAAACTCTTAGTGTAATACTACCCAACAGATGGTGGCACCAGCCTTTTAGCTTCTTGCACAATTTCATAAGTAGACGTTTTTGTCCTTTTGAAACTGGGTAAAATGTTTTTTGGATTGCATATTCCCTACTGTTTTTGATAAAGCCAGCATACAATTTTGGGGGCTGATTTGTGACTTTTGGGGCTTTTTTTTAAAGCTGCATCATTCCAACAATGATTCTTGTTTGACAAATTCCTATTTCGTTTCAACATCACTGGAATGGAGCCTTCCCTGGAAATTATTTTACATATGAAACATTAAAAAAAAAAGTAAGAATTGATAGAAACATTCCAGGTGCAACCAAATCAAAGTTTCAAATGATATCTGATCTCAAATAAATTAGCTCTAAAGTTTATATTGGAAAAAAAATCTTATTTTTAGGTTCACTCCCCAAAATGAGAACAAATATCAAAATAACATAAATTCCTGTAGAATGGAGATCAATGAGCTCTATGGATTTCAAATGACTGACAATAGATTAAAACAGAGAATCAGCTGTAAATAAGGCCACTAGCTGATAATTTAAAGTTAAATTTAACATATTTATTTTGCAATTTTCTGCTTATATTTAGAAAATTTTGTTTGGCTACCCAAATGAATTTAAATATACTACTCTTCTGCTATCAGAGTTATGACCAATGTTCATATTTCCAGTGTCAAATGAGGCTCAGTGTAGGCTGCAGTTTTCTCCTCTTAAATATTCTCTTAAAATTTAAAGAAAATTTGTTTTGCTCTAGGTCTATTAAGAGTTTTCTTCTCACTGCTTATCAGAAAACAGATTTATTTTCATAACCTCTTTGCATAAATATAATTTTTCATTTCCATGAATGTTTTCTAAAACCAAAATCAGCAGTTTGAACCGATCAATGGGGATGATATGACCCTTGATTTGGCTGCTCAGTTAAGGGAACTGCTCCAGGAAACCCTTCCAGTCCTGGGTGTCCAAGAGGGAGTGAGAAGACCTGTGACAACCTTGATGTTGCTGGAGGTTGGTGAAGGCAATACCCTGAAATACAGCCACAATTCCACCCTCAAGTATGGGAGTGTTCACTAATACCATATGACCAAATCACAAGAAGGATGAAAAAGCAATAATTATGCCCTACGCAATTTGCATTAAATTGTATTGGATGTCTTATTACTGTCCTTGCCACTCTCTGCTTCAAAAGATACGGAAAGGAGTGCTGGGAGGTTAAAATGATTTATTTTATGGAGGCGTATTTCTGTCTACTCTTTCCTGCTTCCAGCTCAAGCTCCAAAACTCTTCAAAGAGTCAGAAAAACAGGAAAATCAAAACTCTTAAAAGAAACTACGCATTTGCTGAGAGAGTGATCAGCCTACACAACCTGTTGCCATGTGATACCCCAGCAAGAGGGTTAGATGTTTATATACGCCATCAGACCAAAAAAAAAAAAAAAAAAGCAGGACACTGAGGGCTTCAAACCTTGCCAGTGGAATCCCTTAAGCTCTTCCAGAAGATATCTATAGACAACTTAAGCAAGGATGCTTTTCTATTTGACATTCAAGTTCAACAGCAGAGCTCTATAAATAGATTATACACACAAAAGAAAAGCATAACTAAAACCTAAAGATAGAAAGATGTTCTTTCAGAGTTGCAGATTTATCATTAGCTCAGTTACAGGGAAGCTTATTTGGGTAACTTGCAGTGGCAAAATGCAAACTAGCTGATGTTCAATGTCCCCACAGCACTCATGATAGTAACCCTCTATAATACTCTACTTCATGCCATGCTTATTGGAGTTTAAAAGATAGGTGCTGTTAAAGATGAAACAACACTTTTTTGTTTGTTTGTTTGGTTTGTGTTTTTTTTTTCTAGGAAATTTTGTAAAAACAAGACCTCTGCATTTAAACAAAACCCAGCGATTATTATACAAGCTTAAGAGGCCACATTCTCCTTTCAGCTCTAGCAATATTAATGTGACATAGAAGAGTTAATTCAGTTAACTTCATCTTTTCTCAGAGAAGAACAAAACTTAACCCAGATACCCTTACCACCTCTATGGAATAACAAGGACAGTCTTGCTTACCCTGATAATTACATGAGCCTCCAACTGTTCCCTGTTGAAACAATATCCAACTTGTATCACAGATCACCCCCATTTCTTCAGGTATCTAATTTTTCAAATGGTTAACAGCATACCTAATGGGGAGAGTAGGAGGACCCAGGTACATAGTCAGGCATTGCTCAGACAGAAGATGTCTTGGAGATATCCTGGCTGTGTAAGAACCAGGCAGGGCCCTCATGGCAGCCAGCTGAATTGTTTGGTGGGGTCTGGTGTTGGAGGTGGTTGGTTGGTGGGTGAAAGACTTATGTTTAATTCTTTAATATTCCACAAACTGTCCTTGGCCATCCTTCTGGAATATAGGACACATCACTCTTCTCTGCTTGATGCTGATACAGTGAGAGTCAATGCATTAAAAGTCAGGCAAGCCAAGGCTAAGGTGAAAGGGAACCTAAACATAAAAGACTGGAAGTACTGAAGGTGAGAAAGTTTCCTTGTACTGCATTTCTTCTCTAACATGAGTTAAAGCAAGGTTTTAGCCAACGTCTGTGCTTAACAGATAGAGCTTAACAGGGAGAAAAGTTTGCATTGGATACATAAGGCAGAGGATGATGGCATAAGAAAAAAAAGTGTTTTTTCTCTAAATTCCAAACCTTAAAAAAGTCTTAACATATGTATATCAGAATGTTAGAAAATAAATGCAAGGGAATGGAAAATACTGCAAAATTAATGCACTATGTGAATCATAACAAATAGTAAATAAGGTATAGGGTAAGCAAATACATATTTTATTAAAGGAGATTACTAAATAGCCAGCTGAGAACTCACTTTTTCTAGTAAGATGTTGGGAAAAGATCTACAAAATATCTCCCATGTGGGATTCCTGAGCGTGCACGCTGCATCCTGTGTACCTTCATACATAAATTAGTGCAGAAAAACAAGTGTGAGTTTTTGTTTATTTCTCAGTAGTAATTAAAATCTGAGATGTGTGGAAGAATGGGGATCAATGTACCGGAATATATTTTCCCTGCCATTATTTACAGCAATTAGCTTAACTTCCCTCCACCATACTCTGCAGAGCTGTTGTACAGCCATTGTGGATCTCTTTCATAAGAAAGGCTGTGACTCTCAATTTAAATACTCACAGACTTTGCAAGTGGAAGGCATCTCATTCAGAAAAAAATATTCTTTAAATAGAGTGCCTTTAATTTAAGGAGAGTGTTTTTTGTTTGTATGTTTGTTGTTGTTTTATTAAATGGGAAGTTGAGGATAACAGCTTGCCTTTTCCTGAAGTCAGTGGGAATTTTGCTGTTAATTTTGGTGGGGCTAGGATCATAGAATCATAGAATGGCTTGAGTTGGAAGGGACCTTAAAGATCATCCAGTTCCAACCCCCCTGCCATAGGCAAGGACACCACCCACTACATCAGGTTGCTCAGGGCCTCATCTAACCTGTCCTTGAACACCTCCAGGGATGGGGCATCCACAGCTTCTCTGGGCAACCTGTTCCAGTGCCTCACCACCCTCTGAGTGAAGAATTTCCTCCTAATATCTAATCTAAACCTTAAACCCTCTTTTAGTTTAAAACCATTCCTCCTTTTCCTGTCATTATCTGATTGAGCAAATAGTCCCTCTCCATCTTTTTTATAAGCTCCCTTTAAGTACTGAAAAGCTGCGATCTGGTCACCCTGGAGACTTCTCTCCTTTAGGCCAAATGGCCCCAGCTCTCTCAGCCTTTCTTCACAGGAGAG
Organism: Anser anser; assembly: GCF_964211835.1. Taxonomy (NCBI): domain Eukaryota; kingdom Metazoa; phylum Chordata; class Aves; order Anseriformes; family Anatidae; genus Anser; species Anser anser. Next base: position 13,191,710 of record NC_139724.1, on the reverse strand, counting down.
GTGCTCCAGCCCCTGGATCATCTTTGTAGAGCTCCTTTGGACCTGTTCTAACAGCCCCACACCCTTCTTGTGCTGGGGGCCCCATACCTGGATGCAGCACTCCAAGTGGGGTCTCAAAAGGGCAGAGAGAGTAGAGGACAATCCCCTCCCTCCACCTGCTGGCCACTCCTCTGGTGATGCAGCCCAGGATGCAGCTGGCCTTTTGGGTTGCAGGCACACACTGCTGGCTTGTGTTGAACTTTTTGTCCACCAGAACCCCCAAGTCCTTCTCTGCAGGGCTGCTCTCAACGAGTTCTTCACCCAGTCTGTGCTCATGTCCGGGATTGCTCTGGCCCATGTGCAACACCCTGCACTTGGACTTGTTGAACCTCATTAGGTTCACATGGGCCCAATTCTCTAGCTTTTCCATTATTATTATTTTGGGCTGTTTATTCAGACAGTGCTGAGTACAAACCTTGATATTACAAACATCAGATGTGGAAAGTGAGGAAAAAACAACTGATGCTGTAACCCCACCATATGATCAATTACCAGCCCTTGGAAGGGATGCAGTACCTGCAAGGAAAATCAGATGCCCGTATAAGCAGCTGCCCCTGTGTAGGTGGACTGGAAGGAGGCTAAACAGCAAATGTCCTGACTCTAATCCACAACTGCCTCTGATCTCAGTGCTCCCCCTTCCGCTGAAATCTTGATCTAATTAAACTGTCATCACACCGTTAAAGTAATGATTCCCAGCCTCTTTATGGAGCTTAGATGAAGTGAAAATGGGGAAAATGAAGGAGTCATTATGTCCACGACACAAGGCAACACACACCTGTATTTTGGTATCTATTCCCCTCCATAAAAGTGAAACAGATTTAGAACTAGATGAGGAAGGAAAAAAAAAAGGAGCAATTTTCATGATTTGCTTGCCTGACCCTTTTTCACAGGATGTCACTGTCAGGCTTGACATCATGGCTTTGAACCTGTCTGTGCTTAACAAAGAAGAGCCGTACCAGCTCAGAGAGAGAGGAGCCCCCAGATTTTGCCTCTGTAGCACTACTGGGGTGTTTAGCTTGTGGGCACCAGGGCTGAGGGGTTTCCCCTCTGGGAGGTGGGTGTGCAGAGGAGCACTGTCTTTGCTCCACTCCCAGCCACTCCTCTGCCTCACCTGAGTGCTTTTCCCAGGTGCACTACAGAGGGTATGCATGCATGCGTGTGTGAGACAGACTGCCCCACCACATCCCAAAGGGATGATCCCCATAAAGAAAATAAGTTTTAAGTCTTTTCCCCATTTCATTGCTTTCGCCATATTACCTGTAATTTCTTTCTTTATTTATGGCTTGATAAGAAGAATTTGTGTGCAGACATCTGAGTGCCAGATAAAGCAAAACTATGTGATGTGCTGTTTTCCTCCCCCAGCGCCTTCTTCCACACTATATTCTTGTTTCAGACTTTGAAGTTTCACACTGTTTCCAGTGCTTAGTGCGTGGGCTCCAGAAACCAGTTCTCATCACTGAGTAACTCCCTGTCTTTCATTTCCATTTGCGTCCTTCAACTTACTTTGGCATTCGTGTCTGTACTCTGTGTTATTACAGTAGGAAACACTCAGCATTCACATGAAGAGAATAGGGCTTGCAATTTATTTTCACAAAGCTGTTTTCCTGATCCTGAGGTTTTTCTAATTATACCAAGAGCAAATATCTAACATCACACTCACAGGGGCCATGCTTAATTCAGCTAGAGGCCCAGCTTCTCCTGAAGTGAGTGGAGAGCCCAGGGATGCTTAATTAGCTCTTTAGTTGGTGTTTTGCATGTAGCAAATCTCCCCGTTCCGAAACTCTCTGGCTTTCATCAGCTGCATCTCTGACACCAGGCACAGCTTGAAACCCTGGGCAGGAAACCACCTGCAGCATGAAAAAGTGTGAGTATGAAAAACAGGGCTCCACCGTGCACTTAACTGCACGTGCCCTGCAAAATCGCTTGTGCTTATGCTGTGGAGAAAGACGTATTTCTGAAGGTGGGGATGGGCAGGACAAGGTCTGCCACAGGCCTGGGATGTGCTGGAGGCATGGACCGGTGCTGGCTTCATTTCCAGGCTTGTGCTTGTGGCAGGAGGTGAGGCTGCTCATGGGAACAGCCCCGTCCTGATTCTCAGGAGAGACAGAGGTCTCCATCTGGTCAGCCGGTGCATAAGAAGTTACACACCCAAATAAATCATCGCATGACTTCGGTGCTTGGGCTGAGCTTTTGGCTGGGGCTCTGATTGCTATAGTGATTCTTTTTTTTTTTTTTTAACATGACTATTTTTAATAACCGTATATTTTCTAGGCAGTTGTTATGTGGAGTTTTTAAACATGTAAAATACCAGCGCTGAAGAATTCAAGGGCACTCACGCATGTGTTGCACCCAAATTGCACTTGCAGCGAGCCAGACTTGAAATGGCTACAAATAAAATCAGCAGGAGGAAAGCAAAACAGAAAAGAAAACCACTCCTATTCATGGGAACAAAGGTATTTTCCATCAGACACTTTCAAAAAACCTGAAGTGATCCATTATGGATCAAATAAACACATCTTTAAGGAACTGTAAATGCACACGTGTATTCGCTTTCAGTACCTGTGTAACGGTGGCAGTTAAGCCATCACAACCTGCCCATTGCTAACTGCCACTCTTTTCACTTAAAAGAAAGCCACTGAAGGCAGTATGACTGCCGGAACAATAATACACGCTTATTTCTATTCAGATTAACACGGTGAGTCAAAAAAATTGTTGCATTAAAAAAGCAAAGAAGAAGAAAAAGCTAATAACACAAAGAGAAAGATAGAAGATTTCCAACAAAACCTTTCTTTGCCAGAAGATAAGGCTTAGCTAAAATCAGAATACACTTTGGATACGTGTCAGTTCTGCTAACAATTTTTTTCAGAGGTTGATGAACTCTTCAGTAATTCTTGGAATTGAAATAGCACGGATTTTTTCCATACTCTGTTCCTATTGATATCAAAAGTTGATTCAGCATGTGCAACTCATTTACAAGCATGCCTCCGATATGAAATGCTCCTTAATTATTACTGTTGAACACAAATAGAAACATAGTCTAGCTTCCCTATATGTTCTTCTATTAACTATTCTGGTCAAGTGTTTTGCAACTTGTGTACTTATTAATGCTGAAATAAAACAAATTAGTAACAAAAGCCTACTGTTATTTTGTTGATTAATTAGCATGTTTGCTAAAGTGTGTAGAGGATGAAGGAGCTCCTGTTCAAATCACTCTGGAATTAGAAAAGAGCAAATCAGAGCAGAGTCTGTCCTCTGAGGGCTAATCCAAAGATACTTGAACCTAATGTGAGGCTTTCAAACTTTCATTTCATATTTGTTGTGGGTAGGATTTTTAATTGTATCTTTTAATTTTTCTGTCTTTCAGAGGAAAGGGAAGAGTCGATGGACTTTTTTGTAATTATTCTCTTCTTGCTGCTTCAAATAAGTGAAATCCTGAAATTCTGGGGTGGATTTCATTTTGGTGAAAATTATGTCAGTAAATTAGTGCTGTGAAAATTATGTAAAGGAGCAAAAAATTGTCTTATTCAATATCTTTGCATAAAATATATAACAGTTTTTTCAGCTCACTATGGCATATACTTTTTAGGGAGGATTATGGTCTTTGTCTAAGCAATTGTCTCAATCCTTCCCCCCCCCCCAAAAAAAAAAAAAAAAGAAAGGAAGAAGACAAAGAAAATCGTGTTGAAGTCACAGAATTACATAAATACAATAGCACTAATGATTTTGGCATTACTGTAACAGGAGGGGATTTATTCATGTGGCCAGGCTGCTTTACAGGAAAACCTGATGCTATCTTTAGTTTTCCTATTTAGCAAATGCATGAAGTAATATTCTGAATATGCATCTAATGGCTTTCATAACCTTTTGTAAACTAATTAGATAACAATACCTAGATGGTCTTACACATAGTCATATCTAAGAAGGTCAAAGGCAGGTGTGCACTACTAGTAATCAGAAAAAGATATCTTCTGACACTGATATTTATTTATTTATTTTCCACTTAAGTTTATGTTTTCTATTTTAGCATGATGCCAATTCCCCCTTCAGTGAGCCAGCCAAGCCTCCAGGCAGAAAAGACTTTCAAATACCAGATGCCCTGGGGTCTTGGTGCAGCAAACCCCTTGGAGAACGCATAGAACTAAGCACAAGGTGATAATTGTCCAGAGTGAAGATCAAAATTAAGCTTTTACTCTAGCTGCTTAGGAAGCCATACACACTGTTTGCTGTGTATGGAAAACAGGATACCATCCATGTGAACAAAACCCAGTTTTGTCAGGGGGTAACTATTTTAAATAAGCAGGTATAAATAATGGATTTTAAGCACTGCACCCCCAGCAGGCGATGCTGTGTCTATCTGGATGCATCAGCAGCACCTGTGTGGTACCTGGTCAGCTGAAGGCTGTTTTTATCCCTGTGCTCTGTGGCTGTGGGGCTTAGTGGCACACCAACCCCTACTGACCCACACGTGGGACTGTGGATAAACACATACCTGCTATATGGACTGAGGAAGTCTTTCTGAGCGCTTCTGCCAATGCACAGAGTCCGCAGGCAGCAGGCAGACTCTGCTCCCTCTGCTGGGCAACGTGTTCCCGCATCTGAAAATAATCAAGCTTGGCCTCACTGCAAAGTTACTAAAAGCACACATTAAAACTACCCCGTGGTAATTGCCATCCTTTTATTATTATTATTATTATTATTGTTTTTAAAGGGAAGTTTCTGAAACGCTTGTGGTGATGAGAGAGAAACCTGCCTGCTGCCAGCAGACACAGGGGCATCAGGAACTGCCCTTGAATTTTCATCACACACAACTCGAAGTTTTTCTGCTGTGCTCATTAGTGAGAGGTTATAAAATGTGGTTCATTCTGGATGCACAGGATATGTATTAATGTTTAGGCAGCAAAAGTGCCTGAAAAACTGGGAAGGAGGCTTGAATGGGATAGCACACTAGGGTATCCCTCTCCCTCACTACAATCCTTCCCTCTGCTGTGACCAGTAGCAAGATTCAAAAAGTTGCTTTTGACAACCATTTGTAAACTGCCTGGTAACATCTGGGACAAGAATGAGATACTAAAGGTGAACAGGAGTGTAGGAAGGTAGTGAGCCACTTAAACTCTTCCCAGGGACATTATGGTTGTAGAACAGCAGCACTTAGAAAAGAAAGTAACACTTCAAATTGTCTCATAATCTGGACAGCACATAATTAATCTCCAGAGCATCCACAAGAGGCAGGAAGCTCTTACCAGTTTGGAGCTACAGAAGAGAAAACTGAGGCAGGTAGTTTAAGAAATGGATGCGATTTCAACCAACCCCATCTGCTGAAAATTTTCCTAAAATTGGGCAATGACTCATTGCATATTTATATCTGAATGACTTTTTTAAGTGCTAAAAATAATTTCAAAGTACCAGGTAGCAGTGGAAGACCCTTGTCTGGCAGTTTAGGATGTGGTGTTATCACTCACTGCCCTTTAAAACCAGACAGCTAAGAGGTAGCACAGAGCTAAAAGTTTGCACAGGACACAGACCAGAAGATGAACATTAATCTCTGTTGAAGATTCAGATGTAGGGGAAGGAAGGCAGCAGGACTCATTGGAGGCCACTGGGACTTACAGGCCCATAAGATCTAGGTCTGGCCCAGCAGCTGCACCTCTTTGCCACCACCTTGCTCTCTTTGTACAGTCAGCCCCAAATTTTATTTCAATAATTACAAGGTAGAAGATACACAAAGGTTATTATTGTCTCTACTACAATGACAGCCTTGTTGAAAACAAAAGATGCAATTAAAAACACCCTCTAAAGCCAAACAAAGACACTGAAGATCAGTGCAGTGGCAGGAAGGTGGATAAAAACGGAAACAGCAAAGAAAATTCTGTGATTTTCAGCAGCAAAGTTGCAGCATCACATAGGTGGGAGGAGCTGAGGTGCAGGATGTGTAGAAGAGGATGCAGAGAGGTGTGCTACCCTTGGAGCCTCCTGGCTGGAGCATGATTGCCCATCCCACAGTGCGATACAGACACCACCGATCCCAGTGCAACCATCAAACCAGCTCCTTGCTGCCTCATGACCATGTTGTGTCTGTCCCCTGCGTTTCACAGTCCTGAAGGCTTTTCGTCAGGGTAAGATCTATTTCACAAGCAGGACCCAGTGCTGAGCTCTCCCAGAAAGAGAGCAGGAGACAGGTGCCCACTCTCTCTTATGTCTCAGAAATGCTTCTTCTTGAGACCTCAGGGACATGGGGAAGGCTCTTCTAAAGACCTCCTCCAAAGGCTGATCACTGTGTATAACTACACTCCTTCACCATCCTTCTTCCATTGAACTGAACTACTCTGATCTCACCACATAAAAAAAAAAAAAGTAATCCCTTTAGTCACCGTGATGGTTGTGGCACAGTGTGATTATAAGGCAGGATATGGATGTCACAGATATTGTAGGAGACCTGCATACATCTCACGAACAAGATGACAACAATAAAATTTATAAGCATGAAAATTTTGTTTTCAAAAACCTCACTCTTCCCTTCCAATAATTCAGTGAAACTCCAGGCTGCATGTACAGCAGTGATCAGTGAAAAGGTTTCGTACCACAGAGTAGATGAAGACAGAAGCTGTATAGGCAGTTAAAGTGCCTGGACAATCTCATTGAGATCTGGCTTGAGATTTGCCTGATTTACTAGAAAGTGGAGACTGCCCACAGTAGTGATTTACAAGTTTTTTAGCAGACAGATAAAGCTACAGTATTCTGAGCTGTTGAACGCAGCAGCAGTGTTTGTCCCAGGCAGAGGATTATAAACAGCTTCTTTAGAAGGTCTTTAGAGCTGTTTAAGCATCTCAGTATCTTCATTAATTATATTTTTTTATGCACATAATGTAGAAAGGAAAAAAAAAGAAATAATCTTAAAAAGAAGGAAACAGCATGAAAGGGAAAATCAATGAGAGAGAAATAAATTATATAGGAAAAAAAGCAGCTAGAACAAAGCATATCCTGTACAAGAGATAAACTATCTGGTGTATTTTATCTCTTTGTACTCGCGGAGTATGGATGAGTAGATCACGACTTCTTTAGACTTAATACTTAGAGTCCCTTTAATGAATTACTAATCACTTTCCCAGCTTCATAACTTGGTCCCTTTTTTCTCTGTGCCTGGAAGGTATTTGCTCTTTTAACTGTAGCCCAAGGGAGCCTGAAAACCCAGTGTGACACATTTTCCTGTGGACTGCATGCTGTGAGCTTTCACTGTACTGCCTGCGAGCACTGCAGTTGCCCAAGCCTGGTCTAATACCTCTGCGTCTAAGAGCAGACAGGCTTTGGGATCCAAGAAAATACAAGTTGCAATTGGGGCTTTTCTTGTAGCCAGGTTTTTGCTAACAGCTCACTTCTGTGCTGTAGCTCTGACGACTGACAAAGTGTCAGCTCATTCCCAAATCACCTTCATTTAGCTATTTCCTGCAAAACTGGTTGCCTCCTTCTGCAGATTCTGCAGAAAAATAAAAGCTTGGAAAACTATGCCCTGTGTTAGATCTGCTTCAGAGAGGTCTAAAAGGTCCAGAGTTTTGGGGAGTAAGGGAACATAGAAGAATAGCATGTTTGCCTAGCCTTTCTTTCCACAGGAAAATATAATAATAATAAAATAAAAATCAGATTATCGCTATGACTAACCTCTTGTGCAAAATACTTAAAAGGGAGTGGCTGAAACACAAATACTATATGAAAATGTTCTCCTATATCTAGCATGATAATCAAATAAAACTTCCCCTAACTTCGGTGGAAGCTAGCTGGCAAGGCAAGCTGAATGCGTCCCCTGGTACAGCACAAGATGCAATTACAGTGCACAGTTAAAATGGTAGAGATGAAAAACAAATATTTTTCTCACCCCAGTATCAAGTTGAGTACAAAAACCAGTGGTGTATTTCTATTCTCTAGATATATTTATTTAAGTAAGCACCACAAAACATTATCAAAAAGACATTTCCCCCCGATCCACTAACATTTGTTATAACTGGTATTTGGTACCTTTCTAAAGAACCATGTGGATTCTATTTCAGTGATTCATCTCTGTTACCTAAGCAGACAGTGCTTTAGTTCCCAATATCATAACAGTCTTGAGCTGTCTTTTTGCCTAATTGGCTACTGATCTTATAATCATTCTTGCTGTCAAATGTGCTCTGCTCCATTGATTTCAGCACAGCTTTGCTAGGGTACAAAAATATGGGTTAATAGCCTCAGCTGCAGGATTAGAGTTTATGGGACTCTCACATGTAGGCAGTTGAAAAACACCAATTATTTTTCATAGGAACTTTTTCATCCTAAAAAAATGCCTGAGAAAACAATCTGTTTTGTTGCAAATGAAAAATGAAACTTAAAACAGAAAAGACTGACCAAAGCAATAAGAAAGTGCATTTTTCCCCTTCCTCCTATTTTGTTTTTCTGCAAGATATTTTTTTTAAAGGAAATAAAAATGATGCATGACCCATGAAAGCCCATTGTATGTAGAAAGTTTTGTTTGGTTGAAAAGATACCAGCGAGCTCTTCCAAATAAAGCCATGGGACTACTGTAGGCCACAAATAGTCAGGAGCACAGTTACGTGCAGCAGTGGAAAAGGTAATCCCTTTAGTTACTAAACCACACTGCAGTGCTGCTACTGCGGAAATTCCTTGAGGAAGTCAACAGTTCCTAAAATACCAGCACCTCTCACGCATCTTGTGAGTGGTTTTTGGAAGCATCTCACTTGCCTAGGCCATTTCTTGCTTGGGTTGCAGGTTTTGGAGAGATCATAGTCAATGCTTGGTACAATTTGATAGGAAGACATCAGGCTCAAAGTAATTCTTTCAGTGACACTCTCAAACCTTTGAGATCAAAGGTGCTGACTGAAGTTGGTTTTCACATAGAGATTACAACATTATTTGATTTCACAGTAGTGAAGTCCCCAGAGAGGACGTGAGTTGACTATTCAGTAATTCCAGGAGTGCCTCAAATCTCCCAGAGATTGAGTTCCATGAAATGAATTTTCAAGAAAGGACAATTGACCCTAGTGGCATTTTTTTTTTCTGTTGTTTTTAGGAAAACTACAAACTTTATTAAGATCAATTGAAGATAATTGAGGCTGACAGCCCATGGCTTCAATAAGCTATCTGCTGTGGGTGGGGGAAAGACTAGAGCCATGTTCACTCTCTCATTTGAAAGGCACACTGCAAAACCAGAGGTAACAAGCAGCCTACAAGACCCTAGGGAGAACCATACAGCATTTTTCTGCAAGTCTGCAGGGAAGTTCATGCCACTGCATGTCGCATAGGATACACATGTAAGGTCACAAATGGAGAAGACTAAAATTAAGACTCTGAGTTGTTTTTGAACTAGATCACAACCTAGAAAGCCATGTACCTTCGCAGAGTGTTAGGTCAAGTTAAAGACCAGCCAACAATACAGTTTTCAAACAGGCTAACAATGAAGATTTTCATGCCAAGAATTGACATAGTGCATGGCAAAAATTATTGATACATGCTTCACATTGTCAGATTTTCTTCCTCAGAGTAAACTTTCCCCAGCCTGTTGTTTTGGGGGAGTGGGTGACGGACAGACGATGGGACACAACTTTTTCTACAGCAGCAAGAAGGCAACACTTTCTCTCCCAAAAAAAGGGTCCAGATTGAAGACACACAGAGAGAGATTACTAAGGGAAGGGCTTACAGTTCCCTAGGGGCCTCCATGTGAATACACACGAAAATGTTCCCAACAGCACATACCACACACGCAGCAGTTGCGTTTGGATGGCTCTCAGGTCAGGGTGGGTAAGGCCATAGGTACATCAAGCCCACAAACCATAGTTGTCTGTGGGTCTACAGATCTCCTCTTAGGCAGGCAGTCATGGAGCAATACCTCCCATTAGCAAAGGCATTGCTATTTACAAATATGTATATTGTATCCTATTTCTAAATGATATTTTAAAACCGATGTTAAAAAGCAACTATTTCATCCATTTCTACATTATTTCTAAAGTTGCTTTCACCATATATTATTTCTAGAGCATGAAGACAGATAATTACCTGGCCTGTGGGAGGAAAATGATACAAATATCTTTTTGAAGAAAAAAAAAAAAGCACTGTAAATCATCTAAAGAAGAAGAACAATAAGAACAATGTGCCAAATGTATTGGTCATTGCCATTCATGGATTGAGTTTTGTATAACTATTTACAGTTAGTGATGTTAAAAAAATGAAACCTTTCTCAGATGCTGGGTCTAATATTAAGTCATAAGCAGTGACTGTGTATGGCAGAATGCCAGGGCCATTGGATGTACCTGTGCACAAAGAAACGACCGACTTTCTTGTTCCAACTAGTGAACTGGAAAGAGCTGTGTTTTCCCAAGAGATAGTCTGACACTACACGAATACTTCTTTCCCTAAGCAACATACAATGTGAGAGACCTAGCAACAGAATATTGGAAAAGAAGCTAAATGACTGCTCCCCAGCACTTCCATGGATCCAGTATCTCAGTCTTTTGAAAAATAGTTGGAAAATGCAAAGGTCTTTGAATCACATGAACTATGTATTATACAATCTTTAATCTTCCTTTTGAGAAACAAACATGCTGCCTCTGAAGGAAAAAGACTGTAAAGAATATCAGGTGTTTTTGCACTTTAACATGCTGCTTCCAAAATCAAAACTGCTCAACTCTATTTGCCAAAAAGCAAGACCACCTTAAGATCACAGTCAATGAGTCACTAAAACCAAGGGGAGTTTGAGAAGCCCAGTGACTGAGGTGCTAGCACTTTTACATATATATGACCGATAATCAGATAAAGAACCTAGTTTCTGATGATAGTCAACTGGAGACTGACAGGGTCACCATACCACCCAGTTCTGTAGAGCTAACTATGAACATAAGTGCAGGAAAAACTCTTTAACTGTTAAGTTTCTTTGCAGAAACAAAAAGCCACAAGAAAAGATTTGAACTTTTTTTCCCCCTTTGGTAGCAGTGGCTCAAAATGAGCTGCCAGCAGGATGATCCTCCATGCAAGACCCAAGGCAGGAGAAGCTAGCAGACAGATTCACTAGGAAACAAGCCAGTAATCCAACAGCAGAAGAAATAGAAGCTAATTTCTTACATTATGTTGCTGAGTTGTCTGTCATCTGCACGTAGCCTAGGAAACTTTAACGATGAGAGAGATTTTTTGTGAGCAAGAAAGCTCTAACATTAAAGAAGAAATTGTTAGGAAAGACAGATGAACCCCTAGAGAAATGCTTCTGAATAGCAAGGGCTGGTGGGATATTAAGGAAAGACAAGACAGCAACAATCACCAGAACGAAGTGTGGCACCAGGATAAGATATGTCAACTATGAAAAGCATCATGCACACGGACACCAAAGGAGAAGTTATCAGGACAAAGCTGCCAGTAGTAAAGGCAGCAGGCAGCTGTTGAAAGAATCAACAACCCAAAGCTTTAATTAATAAGATGTAAAGCTCCAGGTTGTGCCAGGACACCATATGAGGAGACAACAATTACACTGATTATACATTGAGCTGCTTGGCAGAACAGAGACATTTCCCTAAAACCTTAGGAGAAAAGGGTGAGCTGACAAAGATACTGACAACCTCAAAGGCATGTGATATCCAACAGGCTGGAAGCACTAGAAATTGCGGTTTTGTCCTTGAGTTAGGTAAAGCATAAGGTCAAGGGAAATCAGCACGAATGCTGGCACAGAAGATGTAGCCACTACTGTGCCATTAAGGAGAAGAGTTGGTGGCCAACAAACAGCTTCATCACAGAATCACAGAATGGCCGAGGTTGGAAGGGACCTCTGAAGATTATCTAGTCCAACCCCCCTGCCAAGTAGGATCACCTAGAGCATGTTGTGCAGGATGGCATCGAGGTGGGTTTTCAATATCTCCAGAGAAGGAGCCTCCACAACCTCTCTGGGCAGCCTGTCCCAGTGCTTTGTCACTCTCGCAGTAAAGAAGTGCCTTCTCATATTCAGCTGGGACTTCCTGTGCTTCAGTTTGTGCCCATTGCTTCTTGTTTTGTCACTGGGCACCAGTGAAAAAAGTCCAGCCCCATCCTCTTGACACCCTCCCTTCAGATATTTGTATATATTGATAAGACCCCCTCTCAGTGTTTTCCAAGCTAAACAGGCCCAGCTCCCTCAGCCTCTCCTCATATGAAAGATGCTCCAGTCCCCTTATCCTCTTTGTAGCCCTCTGCTGACTCCCTCCAGTAACTCCATGTCCCTCTTGTACTGGGGAGCCCAAAACTGGACACAATCCTCCAGCTGTGGCCTCACCAGGGCTGAGTAGAGAGGGAAGATCACCTCACTCAACTTGCTGGCAACACTCTTCCGAATGCAGCCCAGGATCCTGTTGGCCTTCTTGGCCACAAGGGCACACTGCTTACTCGTGGTCAGCCTGCTGTCCACCAGGACTCCCAGGTCCCTGTCTGCAGAGCGGCTCTCCAGTGGGTCAGCCCCCAGCCTGTACAGGTACATGGGGTTATTCCTCCCTAGGTGTAGGACCCTGCATTTACCTTTGTTGAACTTCTTGAGCTTCCTCTAAGAGCAATGCTCCAGCCTGTCCAAGTCCCCCTGGGATCAAAGCAGCACTACCCGTCAAAGAAAAGTTTGGAGAAAGCACTGCTTAATGAGACTGGGAGCACAGTGCTAAGGTGCAGTTGCATTTACAGCAGTGCCATACACTGCTCTTTTCATAGCCAATAGGGATTTTTTTGGTCTGATTTGGTTTTGAAAACAATGCATCCCTCTCCTATCATTACCCAGGATGTGGCATGTGAAACAAACATTAAATAGCGTATTTAAAAATAAGCATTTTGAACAATGTGTGCACTTTGTTTTGCCTAAACTGGCACTCTATTAATTTTAACCTAGTGATCAGGGAGCACCAAAACACTCAGGATATGTCTTTGGAATCAACTTGGACAAAAAGAACCCACCAACAACAAAAAAGTGTCGTGGTCACTTTAATTCTGCCACAACCAGCCTGCCAACATGTACATTTACTGTTTAGTCTTCATATCATAGAGTCACAGAATATCCTGAGTTGGAAAGGACACATAATTGTAATTGAGTCCAGTTCCTGGCTCCACACAGGACTACCTAAAAATTTAAACATATGCCTGAGAGTGTTGTCCAAATACTTCTTGAACTCCAGCAGGCTTGGTGCTGTGACCAGCTCCCTGGGGATTTTGTTCCAGTTCCCAACCACCCTCTGGGTGCAGAACCTTTTCCTAATACTCAGCCTGACCCTCCCCTGTCCCCACTGTCCCCAGAGAGCAGAGCTCAGCGCCTGCCCCTCCGCTCCCCTCGTGAGGGAGCTGCAGGCCGCCATGAGGCCTCCCCTCGGCCTGCTCTGCTCTGGGCTGAACAAACCAAGGGACCTCAGCTGCTCCTCATATGTCTTCCCTTCCAGACCTATCACGACCTACCTTTGTAGCCCTCCTTTAGAAGCTCTCTTAACAGTTTTATGTCCTTATGCTGTGGTGCCCAAAACTGCACACAGTACTCAATGTGAGGCCTCACTAGCACAGAGCAGAGTATAACAACCATTTCCCTTGTCTGGCTGGCAGTGCTGTGCTTGATGCACCCCAGGGTACAGTTGGCCCTCCTGGCCTGCCAGAGCACACTGTTGACTCACATTCATCTTGCCATTAAACAGAACCCCCAGATCCCTTTCTGCAGGGCTGCTCTCCAGCCTCTTGTCTCCCAGTCTGTATATATATTCAGGGTTGCCCTTTCTCAGGTGCAGAATATGGAAATTGCACTTGTTAAACTTCATACAGTTGGTGATAGCTCTCTAGTTTGTCCAGACCTCTCTGAAAGGCCTCTCTACCCTCAAGAGAGTTGACAGCTTTTCCTAATTTAGTATCAGCTGCAAACTTACTTAGTATGCCTTCAAGTTCTGAGTCCAGATCTTTTATAAAAACATCAAGGAGAACTGTGCCTAAAATGGAGCCCTGGGGAACCCCAGCTAGTGACTGGCCACCAGCCTGATGCGGCCCCATTTTACAACCCTTTGAGCCTGATCCATCAACCAATTGTTCACCTCTTTTGTTATGTACTTGTCTAGCTGTATTCTGCACATTTTGTCCAGAAGGACACTGTGAGAAACAATATCAAAAACTTTGTTGAAATCCAAAAAGATTACATCAACTGGCTTCCCTTGGTCACCTAGACGAGTAGCGTATTTCCTCACCGAACACATAGGCCTACTTTTGTCAGGAGAATAATTCAGGACTACAGACATCCTTTTCTTGGTCATGGCCTTGCAGCTCTGCTGAAATCTATAGGGGAGAACATCTGTTAGAAAAAAAAAAGTTAGAGTTTGACCTTGTCTGCCTTACTAAATTCTGCTTTGGTATTTCATTTCTTTTTCCTGTGCCCAACTTCTTAACCTTACTTCTCCCTGGCTGCATAACCTCATGTGTTTTTTTCCTTGGAGGTGGTATTGTGGAACCGAAGCACTGGATAGTTAACTTTTCCTCAGGAATTTCCTCAGCCAAGTTTTGAGAAAGTCTCATTTGGTGACATGTACACTGGAATAAAAATCACATATTGCTGATGGGGAATTTTTTTTACCTGGTGGCAAGATGAGATGTTTGCAGAGACTGACAATGTCTGAATACTTATCTTCTACTCCAGGTGCTGCCTTGAAAAGTCTTGATTTTGTGTCAGCTTTGATTAAGCATGGCTTGTCTCTCTTACATGACACTTTATGGCAGGTTTTCTATCTTTTCACCATGCTTGTTGTAGGTGTTTGCAAAAATTGGTGGATATGATCATCTATTTCTGTATTCTCAATGGTAAACTAGATTAAAGCACCCTTCTTATATTTTTCAAGACATTAAAGAAAACACTCACATTGTACTTGATTGGTGATTACTGATGTAAACACAATATCCCACAGACATACCTCAGCCCCTCCCTTCCAATGTGTTTTCTTGCGGTTTTCCTACACACATATTTTTTCCTATGCAATGCTCAGGACAAGAATTCCTCTGGGTATGGAAGTAAAAGTACATGTAATACATGTAATTTTATGTAATACATAAAACTTTTGCTCCAAGGAAAAAAAATATGCATTTCAGAGGTTTTTATCCGCACATGCTGTGCACGAGTGCAGCTTGGATTAGCAGTGTGCTGAAGAAGCATTTTTGCCAGGCACAGCAGGGGACAGTACATGAGGATGGGTGGCTGAATGAGTGAGAGCAGCCCTGTTGGCCATACAGGGTGAGGGCATGCTGGCGTTAGCTCCTACCAGGTGGCTCAGAGCTTCCGACTTTCCTGTGGACTTTATCTAGCTTCAGTCATTGAAGCAATTTCCCAGAAAAGTGCTAACAGAACAGTGACCTAGATATGGGACCATGATAGCAAGAATCACAATCAAATAATTTATTGTACATTAACTTTTTCTAATTTGCTCTTCCTTTCAATAAGAGCTTTAGGAAAGAGCATAAGTAAAGGAAGCAATAAAAGTTTATCTGGCCTAGCGTGAAAGCTGTATAATTCCAGTGAGCCTCTGTGATGACCTCAGTGCGAAGCTGGAGCCCTAAAGGGCGTTTCATTGGCAAGTCTGGGAGAAGGCAATGGCTACACTGTCTCTTTGGTAATGCCTTTCTGACCAGCAGCATTTTCCACCTTCATGATGCCAGAGCATGGCAATGTCCTTCTGTGTTGTGCAGAAGTGCCTGCCTCTGCACACCCAACACCACACCTTTAAGCTGGCCTGTCCAGGCATCTCAATGGATGCTTAATGTGGTTGGCCTGAAAGGTTGCAATATAGCCAGCAAGTGCATGGGTTATCAGAGGTACCCTGTGCTCAAATACTTGGGAGGACAATATTTTCTGGGGTTCCACATGGGGCAAGAAAGAACATTGCTGCAGCAGCTGGGCATCTTCAGATGCACTCCTCTTTCTCACATTTTTTTTGCAGCCATATTCCCTGCTTTGCAGACACTAGTTGGAAGATGATAAGCAGCACACCCTCCAAGTATGCAAATAGCTGGCAGAAGTGGTCCTGATTATGTCCTAGAAATACTGAGTAAAATCCTTGCTCATTTTGAGTGCAGGAAAAACTACGAGCTGATTTGCTGATGTCAGGATGCTACCCAGAGACGCGATACCTCCAAAGGATCTGCAGAGACCAAGAAGCCTTGCCCTGCCCTCCTGCTGCAAGGGGTGAGAGTGCTAACACCACATTTCAACTTGAGGCTTTACACAGCCTTAAGGATATGGTACAGGTGCCTGTTGAACAGCATTGCTTCACTGACTGTTTTGGAGGTCTGGTACAGACCAAGGATCTGGCCTGGAGTTTCCAATTATGGTATCAACTGATTCAAATTATTGACTTTAGTAGCTAAAGAACAGATTACCACATGCCTGTCTGACCACTGCAGATCAAAAAGCAAACCATTTTTGCACTCTGCAAAAGACAGCCTTATTCTTTTGAAGACAATGCATAGAAAATTCTGAGTTACACATGTTAAGTCAGGAGCTAGGTTGACATACCATGTTTTGTAGTGATGAAAGGTTGGTCTAGCAGACTGCCTCTGATTTTAGCTCTAAGCATGCATTTCAACTGAAACATGACTTTTCTCTTTGAGCTCACAACTTCCAAACATTTACTACCTTTAAAAAGCTGAATGGAAAATTCTGCAATATGGGGAACTCAGATTTTGATGCTTTTCTCTGCAAGAGAAGTAGGCATAAAAGAAAACACAAATACAGGAACAAGTTAAACCTGGGAGAAGTGAGACCAACCTGCTGACTGCTCCTGATGACTGAGATGTGGAAGGAAGCATTTTCCTACACAGATCATGTTTTTCAGGAGTGTTCAGCCTGGCATCTAGTTGCTTGCTGGGCATGGACTAGCAGCATTTCACATTGCTCCTTAGTGGCTATGGACTGATGGCTTTCAGGACATGACACAAAACACACTTGTTCTTTCCTCAGGCTACTAGAGACCAGGAAAGATGGAGTGATGACTGTTGTTGGATGTGACATCTCCTGTTTATTTTTCTGGTTATTTTTTTCTAGCTATGAAAATAACAGCTACATTACTAATTTAAATATCTGTTGAGAACAGCTAGAGGCAAGGGCTTTCCCCACTTGGATGACAATGCAAGTAAAGAAATGATAAATATCCACTTTTTGCTTGCAGAATTATGATGCACAACTCACAAATAAAAAACATGTGATGTGCTGCAGGCTAGATCATTGAAACAATACTTTCAGACTTACCTGTGGGTGCCTTTGTTTGTCTATTTATGTCACCGTTCCAGAAATGTAATGAATAGAGAGCTGGTAATTGAATTTGCTTCTCTGCTTCTGTGACCTGCCTTGAGTGGCCCAGTGGCCAAATTGCCTGTAAATTCATGTGGATGCAAGAGCAGCAACCAGCAGGTTGCAAAGCTTTAATTTAATCTCAGGCCTGACCAGATAACTAATAGAAAGTGATCAGGCAGTTAAGGATGCTTAAGCAGATGGAATTCCATGAAGTTATTTACAACCATGTGGCACTGAGCTTCCTGCCCAGGCATTTAACTCTCCAAATATGCCCACTGTTCAAATCACCCAACTGCAGCAGATGGGCAAAACTGCCTCAGTGGGGCTGTGACCCTCAATGACTTGGAGAATCAATATAGTCAGAAGAACCTTGTGCCTTTGATCACTTTAGCAAGGGCTAAATCACTTTAATCCACTTCATGGTTTATCCAATTTCACCATTATGATGTGCAGAATATGCATGTGATGGCACTGACTCTAACCAAATATTCTGCTAGAAACCCTGAAACAACTCCAGGGCTGCAAGCATTATTGAGTGTGTGCCAACATGCCCACATACGTGCACTGCTCTGCAAGTGATCTGCAGCAGCCTGCCCCTCCCCAGTGTGCCCTACCTAAGTAGATATCTGGATGCTGACCATTATCTTGAGTCTAAATGTTCACCCGGCAAAGGTCTAAATGACCAAAAGGCGGAGCAATCCTTGATTCCTCTGTATGCCCTCAATTCAAAGAGGCTGCAATCAGATTTGTGTGTAGCTTCCCCGCTAGCTTTGCTTTTGAAACAGAAACACATTCCTTCAAATATCGTTGTTTTGTCACCATCCAACATGAAACCACAAGGATATATCAGTTCAATAAAAAATATTCCCCAATTCCCCCCCCACCAAAAAAAAAAAAAGATGGACACAAGATTTCTTTTGTTCAGAAAAATAACACTGATAACTTCTTGTATCACACAGCATCAGCCCTACAGGAGGTGTATACCAAACCTCCTGCACTGCTGCTGAATGGTGAGGGATACCTCTCTAAGTCATTATTTTGATTTCTTGCACACCACCAGCCAGATGTTCAGCAGCAGCGAGATTTGCACCAGACTCGGAGGTGTTCACTCTCCTCAGTGTAATTCTGGCAGATCAGATGTGGTGACTCAGGGCAGCTTCTTCTGCTTTCTCCTCCAAATGAATTCTTCAGGAACTGCACAGATGACTCAGTGCTAACACGCAAACCACATCGTGAGACTATTTGACCTGAAAGGTAATTAGCAAGAACCTCTGTAAGGAATGATTGAAATACTTATTTCCAAGAATAAGAGATAAACCTCTGCCCTGGTTAGTGAAAAAATAAGAAATTGGCAGTTAAAATGCCACAGAGAGGATTTGTTATATTTTAATATTTTAAATTCCTTCCATACGTGAAGAAAGATGGGACTATAAATTAACAGAAGGAGGAAGGCTACGCTGGGAACAATCAATGAAGAGCAAAGACAAACACCTAATAAATTAGCTGTGTAAATGTATAAAAAGCCAGATTAAAAAATAAAAATAAAAAATGGTAACCCCCCCACCACCACTACAAAAACCACCACCAACAAAAAAAGATTGTCCAGATGAGCTCTTTCTGTAGTTTAAAGTACATGATTTGAGAAAACATTTTATTGCCACTCAGAGAGTCTTGTCTCAATTTTCAAACACACCCACTACCCCTCCCCAAATCTCAAACAGTACGTGCCAGCGTTTTTAGGTAAACACTTCGTAAATGTGTAGCATAACCTATCCTAGGTCCCACATACAACTTCTAAAAGGTTTGTACTGAAGCTTAATGCAGCATCTCTGTTTCCATTTAACTCTGCACTGTGGGCTTCCCATCCCCTATGGGGAATTTTCTTTAATATATGATTTAAATTTCAAAACAGCATCACTTTAGGGACCTATTCTGCCTTTACTTATGCACCATGGGAGATGATTCATCTGCCTACTGATAGCAGCTTTAACCAAAAAAAAAGAATATTTTCAATACAAAACTAAACAATTAATTGGATGCTTTAGAGAACAGGTACATTACACTCTTGTCATGGGTCCTGGGAGCAGCTAGACTTTAAAACTGATAAATAAGGTGTCCTTGTATTCTTTAACCATCCCACAGGAAAAGTAGTTTGTAAAATAGTAAAATTGCTCAGGCACAAATATTTATCACATATCCAATAATATTTTATGTGCCTTGTAACTATAATATTGCATGTTTTATGCTCCTTCAATCTTTGGTTTAGAGTGCATCCAGTTTCTTCAGTATAGATAACTTCACAAGCAGTGGAGATTTGTAAACAATATTTTATTACAGCCCCATGAATACTAGCTTCCACTATTTCCCCTGGGGTTTCAATGAAGCTTTATTCTCCCTGAACATACATTGTTCATGTCCTAAAAATGCCTGATGCAAAATGCATAATTATCTTTGTTTTATTAGATTTGTCAGGTTTACACAGTTTTCAGTCCATTAGAGGTTAGCCATCATTACACAAGCATACCTATTTAATTTAAGTACCTGGCTATTTCATCTCATTCAGAACAGCTTGTACTTTAAAAATACAGCCACAGCATCACAAAACCAAGGCAACCACAAAGGCGTGCTTCGTCCTGCCCCTTTGATAAAAAGGCAGTTAATGGAGGTATTAAATATTGCATCTTCAGGTGCACAGCTGAAGACAGGTTGCTCAAGGCGAATTAGTGCAAATCACTCGTGGCTGGCTGGAAGGTGTAGCTTGAGTATTAGCACAGCTGTTGGAGTCAGGATCCATAGATCCCAGCCCCAGTCTTGGCTGGGGCACAGAGGATGTACCACTAGCCAGCCAAAGCTGTATTCCTGCTGAGAGAAACCTCAACTGGTAAACCTACTGCAGGTTCACGTGGCATTTCAGCTGTTAATGCAGGCTCTGGCTGTCTGAAAAGAGCAGCGTGGCATTAAGCAGCCACTGCTAGACCACTCATTTCTCTCTGCCGTGTCAGCACAAGCAGGGAGCTGGAGAAGGGAAGTGATTTGACTACAAAATACCCCCTGTAAAGTCAGGGAAGCGGGTAGGGAGCGACTGCTGAAGCAGCACTGTTGCAGGCTATCCGACACAGGCTCATTGAGTTGGGGAAGCAGCCCTGACTGAAAGGGGTGCCCCAGACCCATTAAAAATTAGTAATGAAGTCTTAATTTCACAGATATGCAGCCTCCTCTCTGAGCTGGATGTTCTGAGCAACTTGAGCTGCGCACAGAGAGACTTTGCAAACAGGATACACAGAGCAGACTAGGGTGCATCAATTACTAACTGGTTGGTGTGCACAGTAGCTAGACAGACTAACAAGCTCACAGGCTTGGAATTAACACATCCACCACCGCAACAAGGCAGCTGCTGCATCCCTCCTGGCACAGCAGGTGAGGAAGGGGATGTCTCCATTGCTGCATGAGAAGAGGCTGATCCTTGATGTTGCCAAAAAGCCATGAAAATGATGTTTTTTCCTTAGGGTTTTATATCTTTGTCAAGACTGTTTTCCTCCTTTTGAATCTGTGGCCTGCTGACCATCCCTGTCTCAGAAATCACACGGGTCATTTTAACTTCTCTCATCTTACATGTCTTTTAGCTCATGGTCTTTCCCACATCTTAATGGCAATTTTTTCAGTTAAATCAGGTGAGGTCACACAGCTGCTCTGCACCAAATGGGCCTTGCATCAGCCAGCTCAAATGTGGATGAAGGTTTGGAGAGCTGCACTGTTTTATGTACCCATGCATACTCAGTCACCATCTGTTCTTTGGCACCAGACACAGCAAACTTCCAGCTCCACTCCCTCCTGGCTTTCCCAGCCCATACACTGCTTCAGTAGACAGGTATATAGAGCTCTCTTCTTCTTCTGGATTGGCTAAGAATGGATGTATTTTCAGTCCAAATGACCTTTGTTTTATAACAAGAGAATAACAAGTAGAATTTCCTTGGGTGAAGATATCTTAACCTCCCCTGACAGTCTGTGCAGACCATAAATAGACCCACCCAGATGCCTCTGTATGGTCTCCTTGGCTTTATATTCCTCACCAATGGGAAGAAGAAGCCATTTCAAGCTGAGGAAAACTCATGACCTAGCTGCTGTATTATCCAAGATGGGTAGAAAGAACAAGCAACAAGCTTTCTTACTCTATTTTTATAACCCTAATCACTAGGCAGCTGAGTTGCATCTTGGAGGTGGTATGTGCTGCTGGAAGAAAGGTAGATATTACATGATTCAGGAGATGATGATTTTTATTGTAGAACACTCCAACATAAATGCAAACAAAACATTGCTTCCTAACTTGCATTCATAATTCTTGGTTATCCTCTTCTTCCAGGTGTGCCCAACAGTCTTGTGTCCAGAAAAACAAAACAAAACAAAACAAAACACAAAAACAGCAACAAAAACGTCTTTGCATGAAGCCAAAAGGGAAAATACTAATTAGTACAGGTGACAGGAGGAGTTAAGTCTTTCAAAAGATCTTACCTTAAAAACTACCACTATAACAATAAATTTATTCACTGACAAAAGGTTGTGAAACTCTATGTAGAGAGAGAAAAAAAAAGCAAGTGGAAGGGACCAGCTAAAAGGCTTAGCAACATACTGTAGCTCCAGTTAAATACAGAGGATGAGGAAGAGGAAGAGGAATTAAAATGGAATGATCAGGTAGCTGCAGATGTCCTGTATTTTTCATCAGATGCTGTCACCTCATAAAGAAGATTGATGTTCCTAGAAATCTTGTAGAAATATTGTTTAAGGAGGGACTGAGTGAGAGTTTATACTGGATAACCTCAAGAGGTCACTTCCACTCAGCAGTTCTATGGTTTAAAGGGCTGGAGCACAGAGGACCAAAGACCTTTGGTCATAAGGAACTGTATGAGTGAAGTTGGTGACAAGAGTGGAGAACAGACAGGAAATTGGTGGCTGTTTTTTTCTGATTAAAGAAATAAAGAAGTAAAAACAGAGTGGCCAAGCAAACTTTGCGCAAAGTTATATTTTTAGATGCTTGTCTTGAAGTCACCTTTTATGTGATCTATTTAAAGACAGCAAAATATTCTTGAATTGTCAGCAGATGAACAAGCGCTTGGAGGTACTCATCTCCCTGTCTGATGTCAGCTGGCAAGGACTGCTCACCTTCCCCCTCCCTACCAAAATTAGTCAGGAACCTCCCAGCGACTTCAGTGAAAACAGTCTCAGCCTTCAAGCACTTGAAAGCCACGATATTTTAATATGCTGATAAACTCTGAAAGTATAAGGAGATCAGAAATGAGAGAAAGGAAAACTTTAAGTTTATATTTTTGTTTTATATATTTTTCTTTAGTAATATAAACAAAAGGATGATTCTTTTGTTTCTGTGTAAAAAGAAAAAAAAAGTCTTAAAAACCCACTTCATCTATCTACACCTATTTGTCTTAAGGCAATGTCCCCTACCTCTGTTCAGACAAACAGAACACTAAAGGACTGCCCCAACAGCCTCCATCTACACTGTTAACTCTGAGAGATGACCCCACCATTGACATATCAGGCACAGGATAGCTCACAGATGCTCTTAGAGTGGCCGCACTGTTACTGTTTCGGAAAGCAGATGGGATTGCTGATCCACTGCATTCAGTTCACTACAAATTTGAGGAGCTAAATCTGGGTATTTCCAGCATTTAAGTCCTTCTTCAGACCTGCCGGTTGACATAGGCTGTAGACGCAGCCTTTACTTACCAAATAGCGAGATAACAAATGGAGATCATGTTACAACCATGTTTTTAAAGGGAAGGAAAACCTGCTCTAAATGTAGTGCTGATTGCCATTTCTCTTCATCTCTGATGTTTCAAGAACATATACGTTCATATAGCCAAGTCCTCTAGAGTATCGTTGGGCAGAAAACCAAGACAGAGAGGTTTTGCAGAGGCTGTTTTTGCCATTATGTTCCCTCCTCAACGCAGACATGAAGACGGCCAAATTGAAACTGAAGACTTCAGAGGAACTCCCAGGTCAAAAGAGTCAAATCTATGTATTGAAATGAAACCCCATCATGGATGTTAGCAACAAATGCATTATTCAAAGTAAATAAAGTTTTTTTTTAATGTAGGTTACTTACATGCAGTCTAATTAAAGCTTGCTTTTGATTGATTCAAAAGTGAAAATAGTCAGGTCTGTACTCCTTTGTTTCGTTTACAGGGTTTTGAATCTTTAAATTACAGTATTGTCAACATCAGCTATATAAAAATAAAAGTAGGCCTCCTTAAAGAAAAAAAAATTCTCAAGACCATAAAACCCCAAAATATTGATTTCATTCTTAAAACCATTTTTTCCTTTACTCAGGGAGAGGGTTCATATTTATACCTTTCCTACAGCAACAAAGCATACTAAGGTACAGTATTCAGTATTTAGTAATACAGTGACTGTTGTAACTGTTGGTGTCTACATATTGATATAGAAAGCTCCACTCCAAACATCTGTGCTCTCTCATCTAAGGTTTTTCAGTATTTCTCAGTAGAATACCTGGGCTTCATTTATAGCTTGGTCTGATTTAGGGAGTTGGCTTTTATTTACTTTTTAAAAATGTATTTAATGTGATAAGGGGCTTAGTGTTTCACCATCAGTAGGGGCATTGAACTAATTGGCAAGAGCACTGCCCACCCTGCTTATATTTTTAGCAGGTTACTTTTAGTTTGACAGCGCACAACACTGCTGTTCTCAGCTCCTTGGCTGATTGCTTGACCTGATTTCTAACCCTTGCAACATTCCTGTGTCTCTCCCAGGCTGAACAATGAGGACAGCATGCTCTGTGCAATCTACTCAGGCCCTGTGAGTCATTTTATCAGGTGTACATGTTGCGATCAGATGCCTACATGAATTTTTAGTACACAGATTTAGCGAGAAACTGCTTGTATGTATTTCTAGATTGAGCACTCCCAAGACTATTTACCTGGAAATGTTATGAATACTTTATTTATAATTTCTGTGCCATGTGGGAAGAACTATCAACACTCACTTTCCTTATAGGCTTGTGATGTTGTTGGATGGCACTGGTGATTCGTCAGGTGGTGATTGGCTGCATTTGTCAACAATTGTCGTCGAAATGTCCACCATTTCTGATGGTCAGAGGCAGAGGCTTAGATCAACCTGCTTCCTGGGCTGGGCGTTGAGTGAACACCTATGACAAACAGAACTTGTACATAAGACACAAGGGGCTCCTAAACTGTCTTATTTCTCTGCATGACAGGAACATTGCATGGGGAACTGCAACAGTTCTCTCACCCTTTAGTTTTGTTTTGTTTTAGTCTGTTCCCCCTTTTCCCTCACATTTAACTGGAAGTCAGTGTATGCTGGGTTTTGACGCTGAAGCCTGGACAGGCAAAAAGAAAAAACAGCAGTGAACCAGGGGAGATGAGAGGACTAATTGGCAGGGCAGGCAGTTGCTGTAGCTTTCACAGATAAGGCTAATGGAGACAGCATCAAAACTGTTGAGCTGCACATTATTCATTTTTATGTGCCGTTAGTAGTTACACTGAGCCCTTCTCATCAACCTTTATATTATTAATACCCTCTAGCAACTCTTGATTGTTCCCTCATCCTTTGCAGACTAAAAAACCAATATTCAAATATGAAACCATTATACAGTTTTCAACAGGCATTGATACAAATAAGGTGCTTACAAAACAAAGACATTAAGATATTCCGGATGTTTTCTCCACAAAATGCAGAATTCTTTATACAGGAGAGGAATTTCCATTGACAGACTCCCTGAGCCTGCAAGAACTTCACTATACCATCTGATATTGTAAGCATAGATCTCTTAGCTTAAACAAATAAATGGAAATATTGAATAGACATAGCAATGAATCCCAACTCTCAGGGGAAAACCCACTGTCTCAGATAATAAATCACTGAAAGAAAAGATAAAAGATAAAAAATAAATAAGGACAATACTGCACTTTTAATTTTTCACTTTCTTGCTATCCCACGAAAACCAGGAGGAAGCTATTCTGAAAAACTCATTTAAGGCAGCAAAGGCACTCAAAGTTCATTTAGCAGTGTGATCTATGAAGCATTTTATAAGTGGATGCTATGAACCCCAAGTTTCTGCTGAGCTGATTCACAGCTGCACTACTCTAGTTTTACCCTGTGTGCCTCCATTGATTTCAGCATAAAACTGGAATACTGCAAGGATGATTCAGACTGCTTTTGTTTCAGAGGAAATGGCATAGAGACATCTAGGAGCAGTAGAGCATTCACTTATTTAAACCCTTCCTGTCCTTGGAGCAAAACACTGATTAAAAAAAATAAGACTCCTTCTGAAGAGCTCTGATCAGAGAGCACAGCTTAATGGATGAAAGAACATACCTTTCATAACGAGATTAAGTGCAGTCTTCAGAAGGAAATGTGCCATCTCCTCTCAGACAGGATGGCACAGCTCAATCAAAGCAAGATGATGGCAAGAAACTGACATTTTAAGTGTCAAGATAGGGGTGGTTTAGAAGCTGAAGTTAACATTAAGAGACTCTGGAGCTTCAACATTTTCGGATCTCCAAGAGGTTGCTGAAAGTGGCTTTGAGGACACATTTCACTGCTCTGTTGCCCTTCATTGCGTTGCATTAATTTAGGACTTTCAACACTCACTTCCAGAAGTACCAGAAGAGAAGTATTTTCTATTTTGTGCATGGAAAATTGTTTTTCCCTAAGAACAGGTCAAAAAAGACCATTTCTTACCCCTATTCTACACCTCTCTTGTGCTGGCTACTTCACAGAGTAGCTAAGCAACTTCACTGAAATTCCTGTCATCACATGGAAATAATGATATTTCTGTTCTCATCCTGTGAGATGGTCTTGGGAACCAAATTAAGCCAGAGAAACTGAAGGTCTAATACTTAGAGGGTTTTGGCCCTATATGGAATAAGTTAAATAACTATCTCAGACTGCCTGAAACCAGCATTAATGTATAAACCCCACAAACACAGGAATCAAACTGCATGAAAGCACAGGCAGTAAGAAGTTGCTTTGAAGTTCAAGCAGCTTGACAAGAGGGAAAAAATAAATAAATAATTTCTGAAGTGAAATCCTTGTTTCCTGGTATGGCCTGCAGAGATGAGGCATTGAAGAGCTCTTGGCTCTCGCACCACTCACATCTCATTGAGCTGATGAAGAGTTTCATGCTGATTTGGAGAAGTAAAAACTGGAAGAGTCAGGCCCATCAGGAGTAGGTGCCTGTGGAATATCGCCAGGCTTGTTGGTGTCAAAATAGTGAGTGTGTGAGCATAAATCAGAAGAGAATTGCTGAGACTGGGCTTGAACAGGAATGTGAGTTAAATAACATGCAGGAGTGTGAATTGATTAATATGCATACCTTTCTCATATCTTGCTGGCCAAAGTACAGGACAGATGTTGGAGGTTTGCAGCTGAACAATAGGCCCATCAGCCACAGCAAATAAGCAATGTCTGGGATGAGATGGAAGCCTCACATCCTGATGTTGTTCCAAATAAAGCTGGGAAAGCAACTAAATGTACCAAATGTTGGCCTCAACCCCTCCTCCTTTTTCCTTCCTTACTAAACAACTCAACAAGCTTTGTTGAGAGCCAATCAGCACACAACAAATGACTTACTCCTACCTTGCCAAAAGTATAAATCTGGTTTTCAGAAATCCCCTATTTTTGAGGATGAGAACTCCAATTATTGGATGGATTGATGGGCCTGGACCTCTCTTCTTCCCAAGCAGGGATGCCTCTTTTGTAAGACTCTCGCCTCCAACTGTGTCTGATGTTACCTGGAAAAATATTGATAACTAAAGCACTAAACTATTAACTCAAGCTCAATTATTGCATTAAATGAATTTACCAATAGCAATTCCAAATATGTTATAAATATATGTATAAATATATATTTATATACATAAAGGTATATGTAAATATAAATTACCCATCTGTTCAACTTTGTGAAATTGTCAGTGAAAGTCCTTGGCAGGGCTCTGAAACAGTTAAATGTTGACTCTAATAAGTGGCTATACACATAATCTTTTAGACATAAACTACTGACCAAGTCTGGGACTAGGACTGGATCTTGCCACACCTAGTCTCCTCTCTGAGAAGGAATCTAGAAAACAAGGTGTACATTTCTGAACCTCGTGACTCAAGGGGAGGGCCCCCCTCAGCCATACACCCTTAACGTGACAGTGCCTGGTTGAAAAGCCAGCCTAGATGTCCCCGCAGGGACATCTAATATAGAGTTTGTGTTACTACACCTTAACAGGATACCACATATGGACAGAGCTGCAAAACAAAAACCACAAGTGCACGTTTTTAGCTGATGGCAGATGTAATAGAATGACTTCACTCAGCCTGCAAGGAATGAGAATTAAGTTAAGTTGCATTACCTTGCTTTTGGCAGGGTCTATGGGAGTTGCACAGACAGCTATCGCACCTCAGCTGGCTCATGGTATCTTGATAAGCTATGTTATCTGGGTTGTGTGAGCCCTGAGCTGAGTTCTGAGATAGCAAATGTGCAATGATCTCTGCTGGGAAGCCACATACCTCTCTGAGAGCATGATGAGATTAAGCACAATGGTTATTCCCATGTAGCCACTTGAGACTTATTGGAAGAATAGTTTACTCTCTGGTGGCTGTTCCCCAGCCAGTATCTCCCTGTGGAAAAACACTTGAAAGAACACATTTTCTGCATCAGGAAGTTGCAAGAGATGCAAAAGACCCTCCACATAAATTGTGGATAGCTTATCAAAAGCCTGTAATGAAGAGACAGACTCTATTTGCTGAGGTAAAATAAAGCATCCTTTTGCTCCCTCAGTTATAAAAGTAACCCAATTAAAGCCCTACATCTGAAGTCAGCAACCTAAGTAAGAAGATATTGTAAACAGCTGAAATCCCCCTGCAATTGGTTCTGTAACAGCAAACAACAAGTAATGAGAAACTAGTAATAAGTGCATGTATTTTCATTCTTCTTGAAAAATAGCTCAGCAGAGAAAGGTCAACACCAACTACACACGTGCAACTCCTCTCTGACCACAGCAGAAACATACTGAGGTAGGAGATGGCTGGAAATGGAGTGAAAAGCACAGCAAATCCTCTCCACCACTGTATCTCTATCAAACCTGCTGGGTTAACTCAGTGGTTTGTCTGACTTGCTGTAGAGGCATAAATCAAGGTACTTAAAAGATTAGTGGTGGGTAAAGTGTTTTCAATAAACCCATGTATTTCTATGGGTTTATTTCCCATCCATGAACTTCAAGGCCTGAAGCACAGCCAGCTAGGCTGCAACAAGCCCCACAACACTTATTTGTTTGGTTTTCTCTTAGGCAGTTCAGTTTAGAAGCCCATAACAACATGCTCCAAATATTGGTGAAGGGTCTCAGCTCCATTCAGTACTGTATCATTCTCTGGCAATGACATACCTTGAGTCTTTCACTCTGGAGGTAACAGCCTGAGGGCATGTTACAGGTCTTGTTGTCCCAAGCCACAGCCCAAAATTAATCTAGGTATGTTTCAGCCAACTTTGAACACAACAAAGTTAAAAAAAGAGGTTGCTTTAGGGCCACAAAATTTAAACCTTCATCTTTATTTATGCACCAACACCAATCCTTGCCCTTATTACCCGTAACTCTGAAACAAATGCTATCCAACTTCATCAGTACTGTCATGATGAACATTTATTTATCTACCTCTTCAGCGAATAAAGGAGGACAGAAGTTTAAAACCGTTCTTACCAGACATGCTGTTTGATCTTTTGTCCCTGCTGTCACTCAAAAGTTTTAGAGTTCTCATCTCCAAAAGCCCCACAGTTAATAATGATAATGATAATAATAATAACAACAAATGTAATGATAATAATAGTAATAATAAATCTGCAAAACCCCACTGCTTTGAAGATGGTGACCGTCCGCCAGCCTGATGCGGCCCCATTTACCATAACCATTTGAGCCCTACCCGTCAGCCAGTTATTCACACATCGTATGATGGTTTTGTCCAGCTGGATGCTGGACATTTGGTCCAGTAGGATCCTATGGGAAACTGTGTCAAAAGCTTTACTGAAATCCAAAGTGATGACATCAGCTGGTTTCCCTTGATCGACTAGATGGGTGATCTTATCATAAAAGGAAATCACATTTGTTTAACTGGACCTACCCCTCATGAACCCCTGTTGGCTGGGACAAATGACACCACAGAAGAGACAAAAGTGGTTTTACTGGTTATTGTTTATTATTACTGTTCTTGTTGTTGTTCTTGTTGTAATGTATTTATTTATTATTTTTCTTATGATTATTCTATCAGTTTGTTGCCCCGTCTTGGGAAGAACTGGTAACCAAGCATCTTGAAGGGCCTTTATGCTGCACTCCTGCACTTCTTCCAGGCAGACCTGAAGACTTCTGCTTCTTCAGAGGAGCAGCTGTCTGCGTCACTGTTTTGAGGGATTTGCTGCTCTTCTCTGTGCACCGCCTTGCAGGGCGCGGCTTCGTCTTCAGGCACCTCTTGGGCAGCCTTCTCGTCCTCAGGCCGAGACACCCCATGCCCAGCGTGGCCTTCGGAAGGGTTCTCCTGTCGCCCCGGTGCAGCAGCCCAGAGGAAGCCGAGTGCGCTCTTGCCCACTGCTTGGGACTCCGTGCAGAAGAGGTGACACCTCTACAGGAGAGGTGGGGATGGGGAAAGGGACGGGGAGGGGGGGGGGAAGAGGCCATCCTACAGGCAAGCCTGCATGATGGTAACTGGATGGCCTCTCCCCCCTATTTGTGGAGGCGGAGGCAGGGCCGGGAATATGGAGCAGTCCGGGCGCTTCTGCGAAGACGGTGGTATGGTCTCGCTGGTGGGAGCCCTGGCACGATGACGCTGTGCCATGTCAGATAGGATGGAGGTGGATCCACCTCCATCAGCTCTTCCTCCGCAGGTGGATCCACCTCCATGGGCTCCACACCATCCGCCGCGGCTGCTCCTTCTCGGCCAGCGCTCCTCCGCCTCCACTTCTTCTCTGGTTCCGTGAACCACTTGCTCCCACAAAGGGGTGGGCAACCATCAACCCAGGACCTCTTAATTCCAACCATGGTTGGTGCTCGCCAGAGGACCTGGGAGATGAGTGAGTGGGGGGCCAGGCGCAGGGGCTTTTATAGGCCCCAGGACAAAGGGGGGGGGGGGCAGATGCCACTGTGACATCAGGAGGCCTCTGTGATGGCCGCTGTGATGGCGCGCCACGCCCCAGGCCCAACATGGCCGTGTTGGGAGGGGGCTTGTGTGGCCTGAAAGAGGCCCTCGTGTGGAAGGAGGAGGAGGGTCAGGGGGGCTGAGGGCCTCTTTCCTGGGGGTGACTGTCTCGGGCTGCCTTGCCAGGAGAGGGTCTGGCCTCGTCTGGGCTTCTGTGCCAGCACAACTCAGGGAGTCTGTTTAAAGACTGTTTAAAGTGCGTCACATTGTTGGTCTTACCTAGAACCCTAAGAAGGTTCACATGCAGGTGGGTTTCAAACATCTTCTGAGGAGACTCCATGGCCTCTCTGGGCAACCTGTTCCAGCACTGTGTTACCCCCACAATAAACAAGTGTTTTCTCTCCTAATCATTTGGAACTTGCTGTGTTGCATTTTGTGCCCGTTGCTTCTTGTCTTATTGCTGGGCACCACCAAAAGGAATCCAGAGGATAAGAGGAGTCTTATCAATACACAGGGATAAGATCCCCTCTCAGCCTTCTCTTCTCCAGGCTAAACAAGCTGAGCTTCCTCAGCCTTTTCTCATAAGAAAGATGTTCCAGTCCCCTAACTGTCTTTGTAGCCCTTTGCTGGACTCTCTCCAGTAGTTCTATGTCCCTCTTGTACAGGGGAGCCCAGAACTGGACATGGCTTTTATAAACAATTTGGATGTAGGACTAGAAGGTGTTTTGAGCAAATGTGCAGATGATACCAAACTGGGAGGAGTTGTTGACTCTGTTGAGGATGGAAAGTCCTTGCAGAGAGATCTGGACAGATTGGAGAGCTGGGCAATCACCAACCACATGAAGTATAACACGAGCAAGTGCCGGGTCCTGCACCTGGGACGGGGCAACCCTGGCTACACGTACAGACTGGGCAATGAGATGCTGGAGAGCAGCCCTGCAGAGAGGGATCTGGGGGCTGTGGTTTACAGCAAGCTGAACATGAGCCAGCAGTGTGCCCTGGCAGCCAGGAGGGCCAACCGTACCCTTGGGTGCATCAAGCACAGCATCACTAGTCAGTTGAGGAATGGGATTGTCCCGCTCTGCTCTACACTGGTGCGGCCTCACCTTGAGTACGGTGCGCTGTTCTGGGCAACACAGTACAAAAAGGATGTGAAAGTGTTGGAGAGTGTCCAGAGGAGGGCTACAAAGGTGGTGAAGGGCCTAGAGGGGAAGACGTACGAGGAGCGGCTGAGGTCACTGGGCCTGTTCAGCCTAGAAAAGAGGAGGCTGAGGGGAGACCTCATCGCGGCCTACAGCTTCCTCACGAGGGGGAGTGGAGGGGCAGGCGCCGATCTGTTTTCTTTAGTGACCAGTGACAGGACCCGAGGGAATGGTGTCAAGCTGTGACAGGGGAGGTTCAGGCTGGATATCAGGAAGAGCTTCTTCACTGAGAGGGCTGTTGCGCACTGCAACAGGCTCCCCAGGGACGCAGTCACGGCACCAAGCCTGTTGGAGTTTGAGAAGCGTTTGGACTGTGCTCTTAGTCATAGGTCTGAATTTGTGTGTAGATCTGTGTGGAGCCAGGAGTTGGACTCGGTGGTCCTTGTGGGTCCCTTCCAACTCGGGATATTCTATGATTCTATTATTCTATAATAAAATTGGTTCCACAATATAAAAAATAATCCTTTTAATTAAGAAAAAAAAATAAAAAAGACTCACTGGAAGTCTCCTCACAAGTAATAAGTACACCAACCTCACCACATCTGTTTGAAAAAATATATTTGAGGATCTTTTTATGCTGTAGGCAACCTGCTTTGAAGATGCTGGGGTGGACATGAATTACGTTTAGGCAGACACTTGTAGATATACAGGGGTATATCTAAGATGCACTAGATTGAAAACTAGATGCTCTTAGGACACACTGGATGCAATGGATGCTTAGGATGGAAAACTAGATAAACAAAAGTCTCAGCAGAAATCTGCTTGCACAGCTAAGAGTGAAGTCAGCCTTTCTTTAACTCATACTTGAGAAACCAAGACTGAGAAGCACGAAAGCTGAACTACTGTCTCTAGCCTTATATTCAGCCCTGAGATGGAGCCAGAGGTGAAGCATAAATGATGCTGCATAGATGGATACAATTTTCAGAAGATCAGTTCCAGAGTGCTCAGGAAAAGACCTGATACTTTTCTTTTGTTACCAGGCCCCACATGGATAGGAGGGAAATGCTGAGGAAAAAACACACATTCATTCAGGCTTATATATTGTGTGATTTTGACTAATCTAAATACGTTCTAAGTATGCTAAGTAATCTAAGTATGCTAAAGACTGCATGCAAACTTTGTATTTATTTATAGCCAACCCAAGTGTCCACCAACACAGAATACACATATACATACACATATACTTATATACATACCCCTTCTTACTTCTCGCAGTTAGGAAAACATAATCAGTATCATCCTAGAAGAAAACCTAATTGAAGCACTCTGCATATATAAGGAAATGGAAGAAATATAATCCAAATTAAAATCAAAATGCATGTGTAAATCAGTGGCCTAAATAAGGTGACATAAAAATTTTGTGCATCTCAGGAATAACTTAAGTTGTCTGCAGCTAGAACAGCTGAGAGGACATGCAAGTGGAAAGGAGGTGGAAGCAATTCTAGTTTGGATGTGCTCCTCAGATTTTGAGTCATGATATACACAGCTAGCCAAAAGTACTCAGAGCCTCAGAGCACAGCTCCTAGAAAGACTAAAGAAGGGGGAGGTGAATCAGCTTAGACATTTTGTCACATTATTTAGGCTTACATCTGGATTTGGTTCAAGTTCTTGCGCCTGAAATGTAGAAGACATACCACAAAAATGCTGCTGGTGTAGCTATAAAGAGCACTGAGTTCATCCATGCTCCATCTAAATCCAGCTCAGTCACATGGGGGCATTTACAAAAGCCTTGCTTTCCAACACAGCCAAAACATGGTCCTAGCTGCACCAGAGAGGCAAGAGCTAAGAAATTACCTATGCAGCCCTCTCATACACCAACACCATTCAACTCTACTAAAGCATTTCCACAAATATTACATCCTCCCCATGGGTTTTGCAGAGCTCTCTGCAAACTAGAAAAGGTGATGTAGTCTTAGGCTCATTGTTAACACATTTCACAGCAATACTTAGCCAACTGAACCCCTCTGTCCACTTCCTATAGCCCATGGTAGAGACTTTCTCCTCCTCTCCTGCTCACATTCAGACACAGCACACTCCTTCGGTACTGCACAGCAGATAATACCTAGCTTTTCTAGGCATCCTTCTTCCAGTTGCATACTCTTGTAGAGTCCACATCACAGCCTGGCCTTGATTAAGTGACTATACTTTTCCATCCTGC
Organism: Anser anser; assembly: GCF_964211835.1. Taxonomy (NCBI): domain Eukaryota; kingdom Metazoa; phylum Chordata; class Aves; order Anseriformes; family Anatidae; genus Anser; species Anser anser. The sequence continues at coordinate 13,157,869 of NC_139724.1, read as the reverse complement.
TAAAATTACTTCTCTACCCATGGTAGTTCCCTGCTTCACCTCCCTAATCAACTTTCTAGACTAGATTTTTCAATGATTGAAAAACAGTAGAGCCACAATGACTTCAACAAGGTTCTGCTGGCTGTGTCAGCTGAAGACATATTTTCTCTGGCTCCACATTGGTTGGTGGCTTCCCTTTTTTATCCCTGGCAAGTTATGTTTGCAATTATGCATCTCTATCACAACATGCAGATAGAAAATTAGTCTTCTGAGGCCCTCCCTTAACACCCTCCCCTCCACCCCCCCGCTCCCCACTCAGTCCTTGAAAAGGCCATTTGAGCATGCAATATTAATCATTTGCTGTGCAATAATCTTGGAAAAATGTAATATATTCTGGCAAATCGCAGGGCCTCCAGAGGAACTGCCTGCCTCTGAACTAACGGCTCTCATCTATTATCAGGCAGCGATGAATGCAGCTCCCCGCTTGCTTGCCCCATCAGCATGCAAACAGTGACTCAATTCAATTGTGAGAAATGGGAGGAAATGATCTGTATTAATAAATGGTGAGAGCGTGAGATAGCCTGATTTCAGAAAATAAGATCAAAACCACTGAGCTCCCTTCATTGTCTCATTTGATACCTTCCCTTTGCTGTAAATGCAGCACTGGGAGTAATTAAGCTTCTGAAGGAAGTTTCACAGTGAAGCCACATCACCCAAAACAATTAAGACAAACATTTTGTGCACATTGTCATCTGCCTTCAATGGTGTTTAAAGGTCAAGGAAACATTTCATTAGGAAAAAAAATTGAAAGAAAAAAAAGGTAAACTGCAGTACACTCCCTGGGTATGTCTAAGAAAAATGCATGCAAGGAATTAGTGTTCAAGCAAATGCACATGCAGAATAACATCCATCTGGATGGCAAATATTATGCAAATTGCTTGGTTTACTCTAATGGTGTCTGGAAACCTCAGTGAGATGTTGTGGGATATGCTAGGCCCAACGAGGAGGCATGCTTCCTAGGCCCCATAATGCTCACAATCGGATCGCACTAGTAGACACAAAAGGTGGACCAAAGAAGACTTTGATGGTAATAATCATATGAGTATACTTTGCCTTGGCAAGCAACAAAGCAGTTATTGCCTACTGAGAGTGCTGGAGAAATGTAAGCCACTGTTACTAAAAAAAAAAAAAAAAAAGTTCTAAAAAAAAAACCAAAAAAACAACAACAAATAACCTTTATACAGTCCTAACCATCAAGAGTGATCTCCATTTTAGAAAACATTGTTCTCAATGCCACGTTGCATGTATATGGCTAGAAGAGCAGACAGATATTACTTTGCAGAACATTTTTTAACAGCAGAAAATGAAATGTTTTTAAAATCAAAATATTTCATGGGAGTATGTCAATTTCAGATTATTCTTTTGACAGGAAAATGTTTAAATGAACCATTTCTATTTTTTTTGTTTTGTTTTGATAAGGCATGAGCGTTTCATTTCAATAATGTGAATGTGTTTTGTTTCTGCATTTTCAGTTCTGTTCATTTCAGCTTGTATGGCATAATAAACTATGCATGGTAATACTGAACTTACACACCTCCTTTATTACATGTATCCAGCATATAATTTTGATAATAAATGATATAATTCAGCTATTATCAAAAAGAACATTTTAATCTTACTGAATAATATGTTTTCATACTACTCGATTGAACAGAGTAGAAGCCATCTAGGTGAACAATTTCTGAAAGTTCTGAATTCATTTTTACCAGCTTTTATCCAGTGTGAACTTTCTTACTCTGACAATGTGCTAAAACCATCGGTTCTGTTGATTGAAGGTGGACCATCTTTCCCTTTTGCATTGCTCAGCTCCTGCCACCACCAGGTCTTGAACTTGTGGCTGCTATTTGTATTATCATTCTCACCAGCATTGATTGTAATACAGATCAACAGAGTGTAATACGCTCTTTCAAGGAATCACGTCATCATTTTTGTCCCTCACCAGACCAGTTTACAATACAGTGACAGCAGGTGCCTGAACTGGCCAGGTGGTGATCTAAACCCAGCTCTTAGGGAACTGGAACAAGCCACTGTTAGCTAAAGGTTCTGCTTGGGCTGGGCTCAATCCACAAGCACTAGACAAATTTTGCAGTTCCCTGATTCCTGCTTTCATTTGCATGGCATTGGGTTTGATAGGACACAAAGCAGTGTTCCAAACACTTCTCCAGGGCACCATCGTTGACAAGCTTTGTAATGTCTGTGTTACACACTGCAAGGTTGCAATGGTTATGTGTGGAGGAACAACCAGCCTTAGCTCATGTAAATACGGAGGATGGGATTTTAGAAAAATAAGCAAGATGGACAGTGTGCAACAACCCAAAAGGGCAGAAACCAAACCAGTGTGCAGCTAGGGGCTGGTGGGTAAGACTGAAAGGCAGATTAGGATCTCAAGACTCAGGAGTGTTGTCCCACCATGCATAGATGTGTTATATTGGCTGTATACCAAATAGTGGCCTCCTGCTGGCTGAATCTGCTGGTACTAGATATATGACCCAGATCGGTTTGAGCCATCTATTTGCACTTGTTTGAACCCAATAGCATGTGCCATTGGCAGGGTTTTACCATTCACTTTCCCTATAATGGGTTAATTCCTGGGAGTCCCCAGCAAAGTGAACAGGCCTTCTCCTCCTCAGGGGGTAAATATTATCTCTGAAATGTTAGGTGGGGTTCTGGATAAACAAGCACAGGAAGGGGTTGCACGGGGATCCACCCTATGATGTCCTGTTCCTATTGTGTCCCCTGCAAATCAGAGCTGCCTTCTTTACTGAGGCATCTATTAGACAGATTTGTAACCTGGGAAATCTTCCAGATTTGGGGTGTTAAATATTCAAAATTAATAAAATTAAACCAAATACAATCAGCACATGACCGTTCAGTACAAGATGTGAGGGAATATAATTTAACACCTCTCTACTAAAGTGAAATTAGAAAAATATTTAAGATAGTAGCATGAAATTCCACAGTTACATGAACAGAAATATACAAAAGAAAGGGGAGAGGCATGCACCTTTAAGTGGACTGATTAAAATTAAAATTAGGGGAAAGCAGCAGCCCAGGCTTGGAAAAGATTTTTTTTTTTCCTTGTCCTCTTGGCTAACTATGGTAAAGAGAAAAGAACACACCTCAGTAATATCCTGACCCTTTTCTCTATGACTGCATTTTGATTATACATAACATTGTCATATAAAATTACATTTCTAATCAATAAGAACCATTAAAATAATTTCAAAGCATCATTTAAATCCAACTCTAATTTGATTTCACTCAGAATTTGCTTAAGCATGCCACTTAACATGTGATTTGGTTCCAAAAAATGGCTCTTTCAAAATATCATTCTGGAGTGCTATGTTTATTGAATCATACTAATCCTGCATTAAAAGTGCTCCACTTACAAGTAAAAGGGTTCCTCTTCCTTAGCTGCTTGCCTCACTAACAGTCTGAATCATTTGTTTGTTCCTTTTCAAACACCATCATGAGTAATGAATTACTAGCAGGTCTTGCTGACTGCTTCTAATTGCCTTGTAAATGTGATTAGCAGCATGTCTTAGGACACTGTTTTCCTCCACCTAAGGTCAGGAACACCCCCTGCATTCCTCAAAACCACATTTTTTAGCTTTTTTGCCCCAAAATTCAGAGCTGGGAAGGCAGGCTGCTGCCGTTCACATTTCTCCAGAGATGGGAGCTGCTGGTCCCATGGTTTAGGTATGGCCTTTGGGTCCTGAGGCAAATTAATGCCACTCAGCAAATTTTCACTGATGTATCAGCCAGCAGATCAGCAATTCTGCTGGTGATGTGTGATAGCTGGTATCTTGGTTGATGCTAATGGCAGGACCAGGAGCCTCTGCAGTCAGAAGCCCAAGTAGTTCATCTATTTTACGTTCTCAATAAATAACACATCTGCAAAAAGCCAGTGCATTTGCTGCACTCTCCAGCTGCTTTGTTGATGCTCAGGAGCTAATGGAAGCAGTAAAACTTATTTCTGGGTCTGAATTAAACCTCTGATTTTAACTGATTATGCACCAAGGACAGATACACCAAGCGAGGAGAAGCTGGCTCAGCTTTCCAGTAGAGACAAATGATTCTGAGCAATTCTCAATTTTTGGACATCGGACTTGACACACTCTCCAAAGGGTGTGGTAATCAGAAAGAGCAGAGTGCATATCTCCAAACATTAGACCTCTCCAAGGCATTCTGCGTTGCTTATTCACAACCACTTCTCACTTTTAAACACTTCAGCTACATTTCTGACAAAGTCGTTTCTCAGAGTAGCACTGCATTAAAAGAGCAGAAGAAAAATATGAACATCCAGGATCCTGAGAAATCTTTTATCATGTCTTACAATAAACCAAAGATTAGTTTTCTTGTCATTCAGCTAAATATTTTGAATTACAAAAGTTTCTAGCTGCATTTCTTTTTCATGTAGCTTTAAAAGCACAAACCAGACACTTCTTTAGGAAGCACAGCTGAGCAACTGACATTTCCCAACCTGATTGCAATTATTTTGGAATTCATTTTATACCACAGTTAGTTATACAGTGGATCAAAACCAGAGAAATTCTAGAGAACAATTCACTCCTATAGATTATCCAATGTGTAAATGCCTTTTTTTTTTTCATTTTTCAGTTCTTGTTTTGTCTTGCTTGGATTACTGTAATAGTGTATTTACCGAATCACGGAATGGCCAAGGTTGGAAGGGACCTCTGAAGATCATCTAGTCCAAACCCCCTGCCAAGCAGGATCACCTAGAGCACGTTGCACAGGATGGCACCCAAGCGGGTGTTAAATATCCCCAGAGAAGGAGACTCCACAACCTCTTTGGGCAGCCTGTCCCAGTGCTCTGTCACACTGTCAGTAGAGAAGTGCCCCCTCATATTCATCCGGAACCTCCTGTGCTTCAGTTTGTGCCCATTGCCTCTTGTCCTGTTGCTGGGCACAACTGCAAAGAGACCAGCTCCATCCTCTTGACACCCTCCCTTAAGATATTTGTATGCATTCGTGAGATCTCCCCTCAGTCTTCAGTTTTCCAAGCTAAACAGGCCCAGCTCCCTCAGCCTCTCCTCATATGAAAGATGCTTCAGTCCCCTTATCCTCTTTGTAGCCCTCCTCTGGACTCCATCCAGTAGCTCCATGTCCATCTTGCACTGGGGAGCCCAGAACTGGACACAATCCTCCAGGTGTGGCCTCACCAGGGCTGAGTAGAGGGGGAGGATCACCTCCCTTGACCTGCTGGCAACACTCTTCTGAATGCAACCCAGGATACCGTCATTCTTCTTGGCCAAAAAGGCACATTGCTGGTTCAAGGGTAGCTTACCGTCCACCAGGACTCCCAGGTCCCTCTCTGCAGAGCCGCTCTCCAGCAGGTCAATCCCCAGCCTGTGCTGGTGCTTGGGGTTATTCCTCCCTAGGTTCAGGACCCTGCACTTGCCCTTGTTGAACTTCATGAGGTTCCTCTCAGCCCATCTCTCCAGTCTGTCAAGGTCCCTCTGAATGGCAGTGCAGCCCTCTGGGGTATCAGACACTCCTCCAAGCTTTGTGTCACCAGCAAACTTGCTGAGGATGCACTCTGTTCCATTGCCCGGGTCACTGATGACTAAGTTGCACAAGACTGGACCCCAGTACAGACCCCTGGGGGACACCACTAGCTATAGGCCTCCAACTAGACTCTGCACCTCTGAGCACAACCCTCTGAGCTCTGCCATCCAGCCAATTATCAACCCACCACACTGTCCGCTCATCTAGGCCACACTTCCTGAGCTTGCCTATGAGGTTGTTATGGGAGACAGCATCAAAAGCCTTGCTGAAGTCAAGGTAGACCACATCCACTGCTCTCCGCTCATCTACACAGCTGGTCACCCCACCATAGAAGGCTATCAGATTGGTTAAGCATGACTTCCCCTTGGTGAATCCATGCTGACTACTCTTGATCACCTTCTTATCCTCCACATGCTTGGAGAAGACCTCCAGGAGGAGCTGCTCTATCACCTTTCCAGGAATGGAGGTGAGGCTGACTGGCCTTTTTTTTTTAGCTTTGCTGCTGTGAATGCTTCTTCCTGAGGTGTTCCATTCACATGAGGGGTTCTTAGATGGCCTGGCATTCAGTGTTGTGATTCCTGACCCTGCTTGCAACCACCTACTGTTTCACCTTTCTCCAGAGCTTTAACAGCACTCACATCCATCAGTTATGTCCTTAACTTTGTAGATGGGTTATTGCTGTCAGTCTTTGACCACAACCTTTCCAGGAATTCTGTACCATTCCATGGTTATATTCCAAGATTCGCTGTGGCATAACCTTAAAAACAAAGCAGTACACAGCCCAGTCATCAGCACACCCATTTACATTGGAAGTTCTCACTGAGGTCTACCATTTCCTCAACCACTTGGGAGAAATTTCTACATGCTGTCCTTGCAACTGAACCTGACTACCTTCTTCATGAGACCATTTATGAGACCATATGATTGCCTTGAAGACCTCTGCAAGGTCTTTTTTTTTTTTTTCCCTTAAAAAACTGCAGACGGCTAGATACAATTTTTTCCTTTATTTGTCTGTCTTTTTTTTTTGATCCATTTTGTCTCCTGGAGTGTTCCCTAAATGCTTGGTTCATAATCTTTCAGCGTCATGTTTAGAATATGGTGATTTTTTTTCCCCTTGATGCATTCTATCCTGACCAAATGTCTTTTTAAAATGCCTGCATTGCACAGCCAAAAGATGTGAGGTTCAGGCAGGATTTTCTAGCCTGACCTATGTAGCACAGAAGTGGGCCTAGAGTTATGTGAGTAGCACCTTGCTTCATGGTGCTCTTACATGAATCAAACAATTCTACAAATAAGCTTATTTCACACATTATCTCTGAGAGAAAACAAACAAACAAACAAAAACCCTCTTATAGTCCTGAAATTGTTGTTCAAATATTTTTAAAACCAAATGTCAGTTTTTCATTCTGAAGTGCATTTTATGTTACCTTCTACCATCTTCTGCTTTTTGCAAATAAAAGTGGTGAATCAAACTAAATTTCCACTATTTCATTATTTTATTTATTTATTTATTTATTTATTTATTTATTTATTTATTTATTTTATCCATTGTGTTGAATTCAGACCAACTTTTTTTCAGCATTTTCTCTCATGGAGAATTTTCAAATAGTCACCTCGGGTCTTAACTGGAAAAACTGAATGTCAAAAATCTAAAAATCTTGCTCTCCTTATAGTTCTAATGCAGAACATCACAGTAGATGGTTATATGATCCCTTTTGGCTTTAAAAGATATTAGTCTGTTAGTTATAGATCAGTGTCAGCATTGCTGCTTTGGACTTTGGCTTCAGCTTAATTTACCTTCCTTAAAAAAAAGAAAGAAAAAAAAATATTTTATCTCTAGGTTATCCCTCATTTTGGTTCTAGAATGGGCTAAATCTCCACCTTCTTACTTTCCTCTTCCTTCCATTGCAAATATCTTTCCTCATAATTATTTTCATGACAACACTCCATCCACTTGGAGTGCTAGCTGCTCGCGAGGAGAAACCAGTGTCTATCCTATTTTTTTTTCTTGTCAGATGTGTACTTAAGGCTAATTTCAGTCTGATTGTTCTCTGTGTTACCACCTGCACCTTGAAACATTATCAACATTGTCTTGGTTGCTAGCTGTCCCTTGCCTTTACTGCATAGAGAGGGGCCTGGGAAAGTAGAAGGGAGAGGTCTCACAAGACAGCCTTCATAGGCACCTCTCCCGTAGTAGCCCTCTGACATTTTCCAGAGTAACACATGTCATTTTGTATTCAGTGAAATGCAAACCTTGGTTCCTGCAGTGCCTGACTGTAAAACTGAGTTTGTGCTGCTGTCCTCAGCAGAGGACTCTGAGGGGGTTGTTCTTCTGTCTGCTTGTCTGGAAAAAAAAAAAAATAATAATAAATAAATAAATATATATATTTAAAGGAAAAGGCAGACAAAGGACACCATGATAAAGATGAGCAGGATGCTGGTCAAAAGTAAGCAGGTAGTTGTGAAAAGGCTACTCTTGTTTTAAAGGCATTAAAGCTTCAGTGCTCTGGGCTTCATTCCTACTGGGCAAAGTATTTAGGAAATATCTGCATTGCCCAGTGTAGCATCAAGAAGAGGCCCTTGAGATGGCCAGTGTCAGCCTGGTGTCCCTCAGTGTCCCTCAGCAGGGCTCAGTTTAGGTGCTGTATCAACACCGCCGTCCTGCTCCTGGCACCCATGCTACTTACCTCTGACTGATAACCAACTTTGTTGTGTAGTCATGTGGACTTGTCTTTAGCATGAATATCCCTAATGTGATTCTGCTAGCCACATTCTTAGTGTCTCTATACCCTTCCTCACCTGTCAAAAGGGTGTTAATATTTTCTTTGTCTCCTTTGTCCATGATAGCTCCTTAGTATTTTATATTTTTCTCAACAAATTTTGGGCAAAAATAATGTCCATTAAAAACTGGAAAACACTTCATTGCACTTAGGGTTTCATTCAGGTCTGCAGCAATCATCTGTTGGATACCACAAGCTTGTCATATCACAGCAAAGCATGGTCATGATGCTTTAAAACAATTGTGCAAACAAATTGGTTCATATATGAAAAGTTACAATGTTATTTAGCAATACTGTGACTTTATAGTGCCTGAGAGGACAGCAGTGTGCTTAAACATTTCTGGTCGCATTGGTAGAATTTCAGATCATTTAGCTATCAGAATACTCTTTGTATAACTCTAAGTAATCTATTAGAACAAAATTATGCCTTGCCTTCCTGCTCAGATTATTTTACTTCCTCTAGTAATATGTCATTCTGCATTCATTTAGATTCTCTGGAGTCTGCAGCTAATTAGGTGTGCCTACAGCTCTGGAAAATAGGTCTTCCATCTTATTTTCATGTTTGGATTCAATTTTCTATATTGAACAATTGCTTTGCTCTGGGATCTGTCAATGTTTTCTCTTCCTGTCCTGACCATGGCTGGAGAGGTAAAAGCAAAGGTGAGCCTAAGACGGCTTAGTTCTTTCTCTTCTCTCTCTCTATTTTATTTTTATTTTTTTCCTTTTCCAGCACTCTCTGTGGTCAGTCTCAGGGAGAGCTGTTTGTTACAGATGTGTTCAAATGAAGGATGACTCCTGCCAGACCATTGGAAGAGGAAGAAAAAAACAAAACAAAAACAAAACAACAAAACAAAAAACCTACTTTCCTGGATAACCAGAAGACTTTTCTGGATACATTTGCTGTTAAAACATGTTGTTACTTGGGTTATGAGCTCATTTGTGCATGAACTGTTTTGCATCTGCAGAGTGACTAGGGAAATGACCCAGGAACAGGTCTCCAGTGATGATGATACATAATGAAAACAAGTAGTAATAATAACCACTAATGCTTTCGATTGCCCACTTAGTCTCCAAGTGCCTCTGAGCCACATTCTTGCTCAAACGGAGATAATGCTTACCTGTCTATAGAAAGTTCTTGAAAACCTATGAAAGTAAAGCACTTTCTGTGTGCATGCTATCTTTTAACAGAATTTATGTTGTAGTTTTTTTTTTTTTTTTTTTTTTTTGGTAAGAATGTGTGTGAAAGCCTGGGGTAAGCTGGGAAATGCCCTCCAAGCAGATTCTCCATCTGTTCTGGAGGCCAAACCCTCTTCTGAGTCCTAGCACTGCGGGTCTTTTTTTCGCTTGTCGTATGTTGAAAGGAAGACAGGATCAATTCATATGACTTTCTGGCCTTCCCTGCTATAAGAAAAGGATGCAGTACTTTAAAAAAAAAAAAAAAAAAAAGTAAATGTACTCAGTCATGGCTGTGGATGCCTGAGGAGCCATTAGGAACAGCATTAAGTGGTGACATGCAGAAGAGAGCAGCTAGTCTAACACCTCCCCTCCTCTTCCCCCATGCAGATATCATCTGCAGTTTGCAAAGTGAACAGATCGGACACTTCAAACCAGTCACAAAAGCAGGAAGCATCACTTGTTTTGTCATCTTTCACAAAATCAGCATGTGTCAGGAATTTGGCTGTTGAACTCTCTGACATCACAGAATCAGTCCTATGAGAAGCTGTACTGAGCACATGCTTTTCCTTAAGTAACACATCTTGTTGAATTATCTAAGGAAGAGCGCTGCAATCCAGAATTAATCTCACAAAGATTAAATCTGATTCTAGTACACCCAGTACAGAACCAGAAAAAAATATATATTTTCAGCACAAAGGCCACAACAAGTTATTACAGCTCTCCAAACCTGACAATCTCAATACTGCACAAGAATCCTGAAAATGACTGCTCTTGCCTGAATCCTGCAATCTCTGATCTTGAGGCCAGATTTTGAGCCTTTTTGATGTTTGCTGATTTTAAAGAAGAGTATTCTCACCTCCTGCTGCCTTAGTATGTGTTGACTGCAGGTTTGCATTTAGCAGATCTGGAGAGAAAACAGCAGGGCCTTCTGAAACTTCTCGGTCTATAGCAACATTTAAGTCATCACAGTGCTCCCTTCATTCTTGCTTAGCCTCATTTTTCAATCGTTGCAGGAGCCTAAGTGGAGCAATATGGCTCTTTATGTTCTTTTTATTAAACAGTGAATAAAGGAAGAATATGGCTCATTCAATATGTACCTCAGAAGACATGAACATTCAGTTTGCCTGTCAGTTAGCTGCTCATGAACGCAGAGAACAGCTTCTATTAACTCCAAATGCTTTTGTCATACAAAAATAAAAAAATAAAAATATGCCACATATGCAAAATGCTATTATCAAAGACTTATCACTTGACCAAATCTGAGCTCATTTTTATCAAGCCACTCAAGAGAGCGTTCTGATGAGGCTGAGGCCTGCTTCCCTTGCTCAGTGGTATATGCCCATATCTAGGTCTTGTGAATTGCTTGTAAAACAGAAAATACTAAAACCTCTTAAAAATCAAGATCACTTTAAGGACCAGGAGAAATGCATTCTTTCTCCCTCAAAATCAGTATTCATTCATGTTTGCAGTAACACCTCTACTATGTTTATTCTGGTTTTCCAAAAAAGTACAGTTCTGGGGGAAATAACAAAAGTGTTAATGCAGGAAATATATAACTCAAATGGTCTAGTGATTTTCTCTCTTGGTGCTGGTTAAATTTTAGCTGTAATAAATACAGTTGCATTGCATCTTTCCTTGTTTGTTGTGTAAAATTGTTAAGGCAAATCACCCAGCTGAATTGCAGTGATTAATGTCTCTCAAGCAATCCGCCCTGCCTCAAATCACAAGAGAGTATGAAAAGACATAATTTGTCTGCCATCAGCCCTTTTACAACAGCGAATTAATTCCCACCTCACTGGGCTGAGGGACCAGGGTGGAGCTATCCACACACCTCAGACCACTTGGCCACAATGGTACCATTTCAGGGAGCCCAGTCACTTGTACCCACAATGGATCATCAACGGATGCTCCACCCAACTGACTTCATGTTAAAGATGACATATAGTCAGGTAGGCACTCACGTAGTTCCTTTGTCTGGGTTTTAGATGAGTTGTTTCCATGGAAATAGGTTGTTTCTGTTTATTCATGCCTGCACTCTGCTTAAAATCCTTATTGTACAGCCCTTTCTTTCTGGAAGTGACTGAAGAAGGCATCTTGAAGCTTTTTGGCTCCATATCTTTTAATTTAGTTTTTCCCTTAAATTTATAAACAGAAAGTTTACAAAGATCTACCATTACAGAATTGATTTGCAATATATGTACAATATTAATGAAAAATAGCAAACAGTGTTACAAACACCTACTGCTTACTTTAATAGCAGAACATATGTGGGCAGCAAAGCAAATTAAACTTTTTTTTTGATCTTTTTTTTTAAAAAAAATTTATAAATCTCTGTCAAATTAAATCATTTTTAAAAGAAAATTTGTAAATTCACAGGAAAAAAAGTACTTTTCTGATGGAACTTATATCAAGAAACATGGTATTTTCAACATGGTCTTTTCACCAGTGATGCAACATTTCACAGGACAGTAGTGGCAGGCCTACTGCTATATGTCTAGCAGAGAGGTGACTAGATATAGAACATATATCACAGGAAAAACAAATACAGAAAAAAAAAAAAAAAGGTATTGCATCTCCCTTACTTCTTTGGTATGTGCCTTAGCACTGTATGAAGTTTCTTGGTAGTGGTGAAATAACAATAGTACTTTTCTACATTTCTTTTTTAATCTGCAGAATCTTTTAGAAGAAACTAGTGAGCTGGGTCTAATGATGCCTTTGGGAAGAAGACAGGTATTGTCTTCCTTTTACACGTGATGAAAATGATAGATGAAGGGTTTAAATGATGACAGGGAAAAATCACCTTCCCCTTTCAGGGAGGAGATTTGGCCTCAGACTTCTCAACTAAGGTAGTTTTGTTGCACACGAGGGACCTGCACTTGAGAAAGAAATACCATGCCCCCTTGCAGGACACCCCCTCATAGGTCTCCCTGGACCTGTTAAGATAAGTTAACAGACTGAGCAAATTCCTGATTCAGGGGGCACAGATGTGAAACGGAACCGAAATCAAACAACGTGCCACAGCCACAGCTATCCATGAGTGCAGCTCCTTGACACAACGACAGGAGAAGGTATGCAGGTTTTGGAATGAAAGAAAGGGATTTGGGAATCTGCATGCTTCAACTCAAATGAATGTATTTGTTCCAGAGAAACAGAGGTGGTGTAATGATATATTGTGGGAAAAAAAAAAAAAAAGTACATTGCAATTACTTTGTGATGTTCCCACCACTGTCATCATGTACTCAGATTAACTTCACCGTGTCTCTCAATTGCATCAATTAGAGCTGTACATTCAATTTTGGGGATAATTTTCTCAGTTTGGCACTGTAAAAGGGTGCTTTTACCTTCCTTATGTTCCACAGGACTTTACATCTTTCTTGGCCTATTTTGAGGCTGTTTGCTTACTGTTTTCACTGCCCCCTTTTATTATTTACAGTTATTATTATTATTATTATTAGGCAGACTTTTTGTTACAGCCACATTTGTTTTGTCTGTGTACTGGAAACTTTCTCCTGTACAGTGAGCAAGCTCTTGATATTTGATGCAGCTTAAAGAACATGCATGATCCAGCAAGGGTTTTTCTTTAATGTAGACTTCATGGCCCTGTGGGAAAGGAATTCGCAGGGAGCTTTGTGCTGTTTCACATGTCCCTGAGTTAGAGATAATGAGGAAAACAGCAGTAGAACCAAAAACTTGAGGAAGGTTGAGATAAAGTAAATTGGCTACAGTGTTAAAGATGAGCTTTGGGCAGTGGCCAATTGCTGCCTGGCTCGAGGCATGTGTTTGAGAGTCTCTAACCAATTGTAAGACAGATTCGGGCACGTGGACAGCACGTGGGGCTACAGGGAAAGTATATGTAGCCGTGAAAAAGGGTAATAAACATCTTCTGTTCAAGAGCCATCAGGAGTCCGTGTCTTGCATCCCTTCATGGCCCCATCTCCACTTCCACCATGTGGAGATTTCTTCAGCCACATCTAAGCATCCTGAGAATAAGTGGAAACATTTTGCTGAGAGCAGGGTTTGAATACATGCCATGAATTTATTAAGTCCTCTGTGCCAAACTGCTTGAGGTAAAACTGATCCTGCATGTGCAGGATAAACATTCCCCATTGACATGGTAAATTAAGCAAGCCCGCTGAGTTATCCTGGGTTACAGACTATATAGTCATTATCTTCCTTAGCACAAGATGCGGAGACCTGGTGAAAACTTTCAACATCATATCATCAACCTTCATAAATGCACCATCAGTCTGCAAATATTCCATTTTCATGATGCAAAAAGAAAATGAAATAATACCAGCAAACAACAAACAAACAAAACCACTACCTGGGCACCTCTCTGTTTGAGAAAAAAAGGTGGTGAAGCTTTGCTTTTTTTTTTTCTGCAATACATGGACAAAGAGGTTTCCACATTCATAAATCGAAACTGCAGATTTTGTAGCATCTGCTTGACTGTTTTAGCCATCACTATAACAAATGACCATCCAATCGATACTAAAGAGCAAGAATTGTCAGTTCAGCTGCAGAATCTCTTTCTATCCCACAGATTAAAATGACTTGTTTTTCAGTGACTCCTTTGTATTAAGGATTTGAAATTTGGTGGGGAAGCTGTTTTGGGGTGTGGCAAAGCTGCGGAGCAGACGTGGGGATGCTGGACCCCAGCTTTGCTTTTAATTACATGGGAACAGACTTCAGAGGCCACACATTTCCTTTTGCCTTGGGTTGCTGTGACTTGGTAGCATCCAGCAGCTGCAAACAGGACCTGTGTTCGCCTGCAGCTGAAATGAAGCCACCCATGTGAGGAAACAAAGCATCTCTATAAACTATGATTTGGGAATGATTTTCTCCTATTCTGTTGGAATTTCAGGTGAATTTAGGTAGGCTTAACACGTGTAGTTTCAACGGTTTCTGGCTGAGACTGTGATGTTAAAACACTAGTCCATGGCTTCTGATAGCACTGGTCTGTAAGAATTTGTGGTTTACCACTTGCTTGAGTGGCAAGGAAATCACAATATCTCCAAGGAGTTTTCAACATATTCTAACATGTGCTATCAGTCTACATTTTCTGAAGAATTCAGTTACTCAAAGCTCTTTCTGGGTAGAAAATATTGGTTGGTGATCGCCCAGCTCTCCAATCTGTCCAGATCTCTCTGCAAGGCCTTTCCACCCTCAACAGAGTCAACAGCTCCTCCCAGTTTGGTATCATCAGCAAATTTGCTCAAAACACCTTCTCGTCCTACATCCAAATTGTTTATAAAAACACTGAAGAGGACTGGCCCTAAAATGGAGCCTTGGGGGACCCCACTGGTGACTGGCCACCAGCCTGATGCAGCCCCATTTACCACAACCCTTTGAGCCCTGCAAACACATTCTTGTATTGAATGGCAAATCCCACCAGGCTTTTAATGATGAAATTCTCTATTCAGAGTAAATCCCTGGTGCTGCACGGACACGAGATAGCATTAAAGCTATCACTGGGGATGCTGCATCCCATCTATTAAGGTGCTGTTTAGTCTTTGTTCCCTGCCGTCAGGCGCTGATGGCAGGCAGGTGCCTCGGAGTCCCCAGGTGCTTACACCTGGGGCAGGGGGAGTCGGGCTCGGTTCTGAGGCTCGGGGAGGGTCGATTTGGCCCCCTCCTCGGGCAGGGACCTGGCAGCTCCTGGCTCCCGGCTCTGAGGGAGCGGCTGCCTGAGGAGAAAGTGTGGGCTTCGGTCAGTCGCGAGCTCCCTGAGGAGAAAGCGCGGGCTGAGGGGGTGGCAGGCTCTCTGAGGAGAATATGCAGGCTGGGGCCGGGGGTCCTGCGGGCTGTGGAGGGTCCCAAGCCCCTCCAGGCTCTGTCTCTCACTGCTTCCCCCTTGCCTTGCCCTGCCCTGCCCAAATATGATGCACAGAGGCTTGGCAACTACATCAGCCAATTCCTTCAGGACCCTGCAATGCATGCTGTCAGGCCCCACAGACTTGTACTTGTTCAGTTTCATCAGGTGGTCTCGAACCTGCTCTTTGCTTACAGTGGGAGGCACTCTGCTCCTCCAGCCCCCACCTGGAGGTTCGGGGACTTGAAAGATGTGGGAAGCCTGACTGGCAATGAAGACTGAGGCAAAGAAGTTATTAAGTACCATCTGCCTTCTCCATGTTTCTCTGTCTTTATTTGTCAGAGATGGTACATGTTCCCCTTAGTCCTTCTTTTGCGGCCAATGTACCTGTAGAACCCCTTCTTGTTATTCTTTGCATCCTTCACCAAGTTTAGTTCTGTCAGTGCCTTGGCTTTACCTATCCCTCCCCTGCATGTCCAGACAGCATTTCTGTACTCTTCCCAGGGCCCATGTCACTGTTTCCTCTGTTAGCGCATAAAATCTTTGGGGTTGCTGCACCATTTGGGAATAAAAACCAGGCCTCCCATATGACAGGCAAGAATTTTATCACTGAACCACCAATGCCAGATAAAAAGTCTTGAAGAAGGCTATGAGAAGATGGCTCTCTGAGGAGGCTGGTTGAAGCAGAGAATGGTGGTAGCTCAAACTCAGACCCAGCAGCCAGAAAACACTGTTTTCAAGGCACAGAGCTCAGAGAACTGAGGGTTAAGTCCAGTCCAGATACAAAAATGCATCATAAAAATGTCCTGTGCTTATCCCAGTTGGCCTTTGGATCACAAAGACAAAATGAGACACAGGATCCTGCAACATGAAGCCTTTCAATATGGCAATTTGCAGAGCTTTGCTTGCCCTTGCTACATTTTTTGTTTTGTGTCCTGATGAACTTCTTCCTATTCAAGCATGCTGAAGACAGGAAAATAAATAGCAAACTGGTGTTGTTATATATAGCACTGATTTCCCTGTGGGAAGCTGTCTGCAAATCATTACATTCATTTTATGTACCTGAACTGTAACTTGCACTTCCAAACCTTACTGAAAATGCACAGCCTTCTACATACAATGTGTTTCTATTTGATTCATTTACCTCAGCAAGAACTTTTAAAGTTAGAATATGACAGGAAAAAGTAAAATATTTTTAAGTTTTTATTTTATTTTTTTTTTATTGTGATATTAAGATTTGGTCAACAATGAAAGAGTAAGGGAAAAAATGTATGAAAGAACAACTTTGTGAAGCTGCATGACAGGATTTGGAAAGAAAAAGCACTTTTTTGCCCTTTTCTATCTTTGATTTAGCAACAGCATTGATGTGACAAAGCAGAAGTTGCCCACGTCATCTCATTTTTTATGGAAGATGAAGACAAGGGCATATGCATTTAATTCTCCCATAGGGCAAAAACAGAGCCCTACCACAGTTACAGATCATTTTGCCTTTACCTTCAGTGAAGTCATGATATCAGATCCTCCTGCTGTAAGGTGTGTCAATAAAGAGGACAGTGGGAGACCAGCCCTCTGGGATACACACATAGCCTTTGCAGATGCTGTGTCAGGTTCTTGCCAGCCACAAGACTGTCCCATTTGCCAGTATCCTTTCTTGCTTTGCATGGTTGCCCAGGACAAAGCAGAATTTAGGCATGATGTTCACAAAGCCTTGTAACCTTACCACAGGCTAGTGAACAATCTCAGCAAACTAAAAATGGTCCACTTAAAATGTTGCTCTTAGCAGATATTATTTACCATTTTTCTGACAAGGTGAATCCAAAGTATGAATCAAACTTCGCAGCACAAAGCTTGTTAGTTACCACGTTAGTAAATCAGCTCACCTAAATAATCTTGAGCTTTTGACAATGATGCAGCCTTCTGGATTGAAAATTCAGCTCCAGTGTGTGCAGTGGACTTGATCTACTGACATTTCAAAGGATTGAGATCCTATTTCTGATGGTTCAGTTTATACTCAACTATAAACTACTTTCGGCAGTACTGAGCTGAATACAAACAGCTGATGTTCAGGTCTGGAGTCAAACAGTCTGTCTCGTCTAGCCTAAGTAGAGTAGGTTAGGGAAAGCACATCATTTGTACATGTTTTCCAACAGAAAATAACAAGCAAACACAGGAATACATGGAGACAAATAATGCTGCACATAGAAAGAATGCTCCTGGGAACTGCTTTTTGTTTGTTTCAACTTTTCCATTTGGAAGGCAAATCTGATGTTTTCAGTCCATACCTTCAAGCTTATTCCCAGAATAAAAAGCTTGTGTTAGAGTTATGTGATTTCTGATTTTCGCAGAAGGTCTGGTATTGTTTGGCAATAAATTGCATTTTATACAGATACAGTTATGAATCTGCTCAGATCTGACAGCCCTTAATTATTCAAGACATGAACTAATAAAATCTACATCTGGAAACAATGTCACTGATTTTGGCACTGGAAAATCTGACTTAATGTTAAACACATAGTTTTAAATGCAAAGCTTTGAGAGATATTAATACAACTGTAAAGTCCTTTTACAGTAAATTTTAAAATACACTGCACATACCTTTTATTTAATAGTTACAATGTTTCACCACATTTCAGTGTGCTGCATTCTCTCCATAAATCTACCAGCTGAGTTTTCTTGTCCCAAAAATCTGATGCTTGCTCTTGTGTGATTCTTTCAGCGTAGCCGTGACAGGGAAGAGTACTTTCCAGGATTCAGAACTTGGCTGTTTTCACACTGCTTGACTGGGTTTTCTGATATACGATCAAGATCATATCTGCATCGCTTGCAAATATGCTTGTCAAGATGCTTACTCTTCAAATAGTCACGAGGAAAGGAAAACAAGGATTTTCTGTTACTGTCCTTTTCACATATAGCCAGGGACATTTTGAAACTAATACAGAATTGCTTTAGTAAATAAATATTCAACTTTAGAAAATCTAAGCTACTGGATGAGCCAATAATTAATAGATCTGAGAGTTACTAGAAAATTTTCTAATGGAAAAATAAGCTCATTTTTAAATAAACTCTAAGGAAAGCCAGATACCAGCCTCAGCTCAGTAGTGTTCATAGCATGTGGAATAAAGTTTTCCAGACCATTTGAATTCTGGGCAATTTTTTTATTAAAATGATAGATGGCTGAAATACATTCCTGCCATATTCACCAATGGCATTGCTGGCAGAACTGTCAACCACAGAAGATGCCTTCAGACTGAGGGTTTTGTGCTGCATTTTTTTTCCCCATACTAAGACTGGTAAACAAGTCTAATAAGTTTAGCAAATACCTTTCTGCCTCAGCTTAATTAGACTGGCATTTTATAAGAGCTTGTTATTGTAAATCATCCATCGCTTTGATTAGAATCCATATATATGGAATAAGGTGGAGTCAGTTCAAAAAGTATGGTGTTACAGACACACTAGGGTGTGCTTGGAAACCACGCTACCACCTGCCATACTGATTAGATCATCTACTGGTGTGAAGAGCTTCAAACTTAACTTCCCAATAGTATCTGGTAGCACAGCACTGTCAGCACTGCTGGCATGAAAGCAGAGAACAGCTATTATACAAAATGGAAACAATCAAACCCTGGCAAAGTGTGCTGTGACCAGCCTGTTGAAACCCAGTGGGCTTTACTGCTGAGTTCCATGCAACCCTGTCTGGAAAAATACTGCAGAAAGAGTGAAAGGATGGGGCTCTTTAAATGATGAAGTTTCAGTAGATAGCTTTCCTCTTGCTCATCGAATTTTCATTAAAACCCCTAAAAAGCTTTAAATATTTAAATAAGCACATCAGTGTTTTGAACCCCGAAACTGTTTTTCTCAGCAGGCTACTTATGGAAACACATGGTGTTTCTGAAGGTACACTGTACACCTATAAGATCTATTCATTCAATATAAATTCCTCTGTCAGTCCCCGAAACTTGGAAGGTGCAAACATAGTTTTAAAATGGCATCACTTCCATCCACACGTAAGCTCTGCAATGTATTTCTTGGCCGTGTTCTGCAGCAGGCCTGCGTAGATGTTTTTTAACATACTGAGGTCCCAAGTCAAGCACTGCTTATTGATGAGTGGTTTGTGAAGTTGCTCTTTTTTTTTTTTTCTTTTGGTTTATTCATCTATTTTTACATTTATTCATCAAGCGGGAGATAAAAGAGTCACATAATGGTACAGAATGAAGTAACAAAGTTGTTCACAGCAATTAGAGCAATTATACTAAAAAATAACAGCTTCTACCCTTAAGGACTGAAAGTAATCAGTCAAGTATGCTATTTGCAATGTACAAGTTGTTTGAATTCATACAGGGAGTTTTGCTAGCAAAAAACACACAATGAAGGGTCAGAGGGCAGCCCTGGAGAAAATAAGAGAAAAAAATGCAAAGTTTGGGTCTCTACTTATTTTCCTTCAGGCATGCTTGGTTCATATTTTCAAATTTGTCCTTATAGATATAGTTTAAGCAAAAACTATGATCTTAATATAAAGCTATGCATTGCCAGGAACTGGATTTTAAAGTAAATCTCACATATTGTAATGTAAAGCACAAAAAATCAATGTGTCAGAGGCAATATCTGATCTTGGTTCTGATGTGCAAAACACATACTCCTTGTAGCATTCAAGCACAAGTTCAACGGCATTCATGTTTCCCAGGAGTGAAAAATGAGGGCTCTGTCACATTTCATAGTCAGTTACTATATTTGAGTGAGGGCATCAAGTTTAAAAGTACCTAAGTGGCTCCAACTAACAGTGACATTATTATCTTTCCACTATAGTATCATATACCTGCTTACAAATGACATGATTTTAAGTAAGATTTGGCATTTTCACAGCCTTTCTTTCCCTCTTCTGGAAAAATGCTGACATTGAATCAAAATCAGACAAAATGCTGAAATTGAATCTGTGACACGGGTATTGTTGCAATATCAACAATGTGATGTCATCATCACGGATTTGTGACTTCACTGCAAAGTCCAGAAGAAAGCAGAGGTGTGCCCTGAGAACATTTAAACATTAAAGGAAAATTAATTTGGACCTCAAATTTCTATTTCTTTCTCTCTCTCTCTTTTTTTTTTTTTTTTGTGAATTTTATTTTATTTTTAAAGAACAAAAATAAGGAGTTAAATCTGTATTTCATTAGCCAACCACCCTCTTTTCCCACTGCAGATAGCAATATCAGCTAATTATTTCACTGGAAAACATCCGCTAACCTTTTTGTGAATGGATATATTTTAATGGGTACTCCCTCTTTCCCATCTTAAATACAGGGTGTCATGTGAGTTCTTCTGCATTCCTTAGACATTTTAGCTAGCATCAGTGAAAATATCACAAATGTCTACAAATGGTTTGTTTTTTAATTCCTTCTGAGATCATCTTCTATCAAGTCCTGGAGCTATCTGAAGGTTCTTGACTGATCTAATTCCTTCCTGATTCTTCTAGTACCTTTCTCACTTGTTAGCTGTTTTTCTCCTGCATGCAGCAGAAGTATTCCTGCTTCCTCAGTTTTCCTTGGTGAGCACAGATACAAGGAAGTCATTGAGATTCCTGGTTCTGTACGCTTGCTTGCCCTGTCTTTCGAAGCCTAGAGTGTTGCCCCAGAAAGACTGCTTGGTAGGACTGCAAAATCTTTTATTCATCTTCACAGCTTCTGCAGTCCTGGTTTCATTTTCACTAGTGGTTTTCCAAGGCTGTTCCTTGTATTCATTGATCAACACAAAGGTAGTGTTTCATCTACAAGGTTAGTGTCTTCATACACACTTTTCTTTATCAGTCCCTGTGTTTCCCTGTTCAGCCATGTCTGGAGTTTACTACTTTTAGTAAATATTTATTTCTTAATGTGTTTTATTTTATTTTATTTATTTTATTCTATTTTTCACAAAGGGCTTGGAAAGCTGCTTCTCAGTGCTCAGTTTTGCTTTCATCTGCCTTATTCTTATTTTATCCAACAGCAGATTTTTATCAGTATAAACTTTTCTAAGATTTTAATGGCTGAATTGGACACTGGTGTTTTCATTCGGGAAATGAAATGCCACTCTTTATTGCTGACAAGCACAGGCCAACTTGTGAAATCCTGATGAAGTTAATCATTCGATTCCACTGGTGCCTGATCTGTAAAATCTGAGCCTGATTCCTTCTTGCTGCTGTGTATCCACATTGAATTAAGTGGTTTCTGCAAATGAAAATGAATAAAATATGCTCATGATTAAACAGAGACAGAGGTTTGCTGTTTCCTGTCCTCCTGCCACATCTTCTGTCCCAGCCAACAGCACGTCATGCTCAAAAGTGCCTCAGGCATCAGAAAGACCAGAGATCATTCTGGGTCTAATCACTGCCTCAGGTGGACAGGACTTCCCCCGTATGGGTTGATAAAGTTCAGCATTAATCATATGAGGTGGTCTACAGTGTGCCTTGACTGTTGCAGTCATGGCCTGGCTGGGGCTACGTACGTGTCAGGATTAGTTGTAGGCAGGTTGTTGGGGATCATGGGCTGGATCCTCGGCTGAACCAGGCAGGAATCACCTGGTGTCTTCACGCTCCCCAGTAGATGTCTGTTCCTGCTTACTCACTGCAGTGTCTTTGCACAGGCTAGAGAAGTGGTCAAACTACAGTTTGACCTCTCAGAAGGTTTAGAGAGAGATGATCCTGGAGGAGGACAGAACCCCAAAATAGTTTCAATTTTGTATTACTCAAATAATGTCTAGGGTTTAATAGCCAGTCCCCAGGAGCAGATGCCACAGTGCTGAGATAGGTACCAGAGATGAGGCCTCTGCATGTCTCAGAAGAGGAATTTCAACAGAGAACAGAGACAGGGAACTCTTCAGCCATCCAATACCAAATACTGGTGAGGGTGGACTGGCAGAAAATGTCTTTTTTAATTAGGTGCACCAGAGAAGGTCGGGGAAACCCACCCTGTGCTTAGGATAAGTTGTTAGGCTCAGTCTTTTTCTGTAAAAGATGGGTGGAGGAGTTCACAATTTCTATAATAGCAGAGGTTAGAGCTGCTGATAAAGGCATAAAGCAGAGGGTGGAGGAGGAGAACTGTCCCTGTGGTAAATTCCCTAACCACCTGTCATGAAACAGGAGCAACAGTGCTGCTGAAAATTTTTGTCTAACAGAAGGGAATTCAAGTCTCAGGGACCAGAAAGAACAGGAGAGGGAAAAGACCTGGTGGTAAACGGGAACCCTGGCTGTTCTCATGGATTTATTTGCAAGTCTTATATGAGAGAGCTACAGAAACAAGCCCATGGACTCTTTCCTAATAGCTAATCATTACCAGCAAAGGCACAGCTGCCTGGAATCCCAAATTCCTCCTAGAGTGGAGGGAGAAAGTCAGCAGAAAACAAATTCACCAGATGTTCTTCTACTGGATTTCACAGTTAGTGCTCATGCTTAAAGAAAGCTATTGTATGGGAGTGGTGAAAGACATGATTCAACACTTGTGATCAATTTAGAGGTTAACGAGCTCTTAATTGCAGATTGTGCTTTTTCACTGCCCATTAAAGTAAGGTAAAATTTCTATAGAAACAAAACAACAACAACAACAACAAATCAGCCATAATAACCCAAGAGTCCCTCTGATCTTAAATCCTCTCATTAATGGTCTGTTAGTTTTAAGACAGATATCATTAGCGGCTCACTGCTGAGTGTAAGCTCTTTGGCTCTAGAGCAATAGCCCAACTTCTGTTGTGTGAATTGGTGTACAAGTTTCAGGAGGCCATTTATTTCAACATTTGGCTATGACCTCACGCAAGCCCACTGATCTCTTGCTTCTTCCTGTCACCACAAGGCACATCTAATTCCTTCCCTAACTTGGGAACAAAACACCCTAATACAAAGAAATCTCAGAAGAGCAAGCTGCAGTAGGCACACTGCAAACAAGTAGGATATACAGCAAACATACACATTGAGCTCGTTCCTTGCACGATGGCTCATTTCTGCAAGCATCCACTTTGGAAAGAGTGTTTAAAAATGGTAACTTCAATCTGTAGCTGTAGACATAAGCAAGCCATACACTTACCCTGTGTGAATAATCTGGCCTAGGAACTGGAACGTTTTTTCAATTAGATGGACTCAAAATTTAGCTTCTGTGCAGCTCTTTTTTGATTTACTCTGAATCCACAGACAAACTGATCTGTGAATAGCCATTGATTTTGCAGAGGGATTTGATTTGAGGAATTATGGCCTAGATTCATCATACCAATGACAGATTTTCATACTTTGGATTTTATTAATGGCATGTTCTTTGCTTGTTAACATTCAAAGGAGATCAGTCACAAGGTATTCTGCTGCTAGAGTTTTCTGGAGCAAGGACAGCA
The DNA here is from genome assembly GCF_964211835.1 of Anser anser. Taxonomy (NCBI): domain Eukaryota; kingdom Metazoa; phylum Chordata; class Aves; order Anseriformes; family Anatidae; genus Anser; species Anser anser. The sequence continues at coordinate 13,134,190 of NC_139724.1, read as the reverse complement.
TATATGGAGACAGGAGTACATGTCAGCTTGTACCAGCCTCAGAGAAACACAATGCCTTTACTGTCTGGGAATAATCGGAAACGGGTCTAAATTTCAGCCAGTACAAGAATATCACTGATCTCTTGTAAAATTCTGCATGGACTGAAATGCATTATTATCAGTGTGATTTTGTTCACAATGCCTTGATTATCCCCCATCCCCAATTAATGGAAGAAAACATAAAATTTTGTGCAAAGCTGTTCAGGGAATATACATTTATCAAGCACTCCTGATAACCAATACTGTGCTCTGGTTACTAACCCCTGGTGCTTTTCTCCATTGATAGACTACCCAAATGAACTCTCCAATCTTAAAAGCCTTGGGCCCTACTCATTCTCTGGAAAAATCAGCTACCACTTCCTCAAGCATGCATCATTTAACTCCTTGAACCTGTGCCAAAGTAATCAGTACTATATAGGAAAACTGTATTAATGTTAAGCAACCCTTTTATACAGCCCATGCTGTGCATTTTCTTTTCAACATTTTTGGCATTCAGTGCTGTAGTTTAAAAACTTTCATTCACAATTAAATTAGCTGACTGAATAAGCTCTATGAAAGCTCTGTCCAGCTGCAGAGAAGAACTGAACACCTAAGTTCTGCAAGACTGTTTTGTGTAAGATCACTGAAATAACTACCTAGTATTTTTCAATTCTGTTCATTTTGGGCAAAACCCTGTGTGATAAGAAGTCAAAGTTTTACTTTAGTGACCCAGCCAGCCCCATGCCTGGGAGACGTCAAAGCACTGAAATGGTCAGTTTGCTGTTTGTCAGGCACTTCAGAGCATGGAGCCAGCTTATTAGCTTCAGCCTCCAGACAATTCCCAAGAGCACAGAAGGCACAGGACACTGAGAGAATGGCATAACGAATATAAGAGAGTGATGAATGTGTTGTCCTGGCTTTAGTGTTAGCAAGTTTCTTAGCAACAGAAATAATTCAGATGATCACATTCCTAATTTGGAAAGGCTGAAGTATTTAGCTGCCCAAAGGATACTTAAAATAGAATATAATTTTTATTTTATTTTATTTTATTTTATTTTATTTTATTTTATTTTATTTTATTTATTATTTATTATTTTATTGTATTTTTGATGGAAGATAGCAAGAACAGGATGTATCAAGGACTGGGCTAGTTGATCTGCACGGTGTTCTCTTAAGTGTACCATTGGTTTCCCTTCTGGACTTTTGGGGAAAAAAAGGCATCCCATCAAACCACTCGTTCTTACTAAGGTTGATATTTTTTCTTTTCCTGTTGATTCTCTTTGAGCCAACAGTTTTCTTCTGGCCTTACTTTGGAATTGCATGTATATTTTTTGAGTGCAAAGCTGAAAACAATATACTGGCACACACAGGAAATGGACATTCAAAATGGGTGTTCTTTTAATCCTTAGGAGTTTTGCTGTATCTCAGAATTTGTTCTGAAGTTAATGTTATTGCATATTATATACTTTACAGGTTGCCTAGCTGATCTTTAAGGTCTCTTCCAACTCAAACCATTCTATGATTCTATGATTCTATGCTCCTTGTGGGGTTGAGAGGAGGAGACAGGGGGGCCTACCTGAAGGCCTGTACTCTAGACATCACCATCACAGGTGGAGCATGAGATGTCACTGCACAGTCAATGGGACTATGCCCAAGTGCTGGTACATGGCCTGCTAAGGGAAAATTTGAGTTGGCTGAAAGGGATCTTTCTGGAAGGAGCTCCTTTCACCAAAAGTGAAAAGTGCCCATTAAGCAGGGCAAATAGAAAGTGCAAATATTCCACTTTCAGGCTCCATGAACTTCCCTGAACTGTCATTTATCAGATGACGTCCATAATTTTTAAAATTGATTTTTCCTACCTTCACATAGTGCTGAACAAGATGTTTACTATGCATATTTCTCTTTAGAGATGTACATATTTACAATTGTGTGCAACTGGTTTAACAGCTGGTTTCAGAAGGAGGTGGGGATAAGTATATAACTTCATTATTCTAATGTATATTGGCAAATAAAATTGCCATAGCAAAAACTATCTTTGACTAGAGTCATGTGCCTAAGCCTTGGGAATATATAGGAAGGCAGTGAAAATGTAGATCATACCTGTTTGATTAGAGGCCATCTCCCAAGCCTCATGTCAGCCTCGCAAATGCATCATTGTGTAGCTGTACTGCAGGACTTGGGATGTGCTGAGCATGACGTGTATTTCAGTTTATAAGTTCCCACCTGGCTTTTGTCCAAATGATACTTTAATTCAACTGTAAGTGGAAAACATTCAATTAGATGAATATAGATCTTAATAAACTGCCTGCTTCACATCACCACTTGGAAAAAATGTATGCTAAATACTTGTTGAAAAATGCAGTTTCACATGCGAGGACTTAAAAGATAGTCTATTTGTCCTGTAGTGAGGAAGGGCTGGTTAACCTGCTTATTTGAGGCTCAGCTACAGTTGTAAAAGACACATGTTAACAAGCTGAGACTGGGATGACTATCTTCGTTTTCCCAAATCAGCCCTTGCCCTCTCTATTGGCGAAGATCAGGAATAGAATGCACAAAGCTGCAGCAGACGTTCTTTGTTACCAACCTCAAGATGCACAGCTGAGGGTCAAAATGTCACACTGTTCCAAACCCTGAGCTTTCAGTAAATTGTGCCTGGGTGGATGGCAAAGCCCAAATCTCTGTAAATAGAAATGCCTCTGTCAGTCCAGTGTAGTCTGCAAGGACTGTGGGCTAAGCAAATGCTTTATCTTTTTATCAAGTGTCTTATGTGTTTAAAATTACATCAGCACGTGATTCATTCAACAAGAAAGAGGGGAGGGAAATAATAATAGTAGCAGTAGTAGCAGTAATAGAAACGCGTCCCTCCTTCTCCACAAAGGCATAATGACCTTTATGAACCTAGTTTCTTACTGCTTTTATTACACGAGAGAAAATAGACGCTGGAATGTGTTTTCATATCTTATTTTGAAAGACAAAATTCTTCTTGATGGAAGTGAAGATTAATTATAAGCAACAACCTAAAATATTACAGATCACAGGTCAGCTCTCTTCTCCCTCCCCAAATAACAAGATTGACTTAAAGGACACGAGTATTGTTGCTTTCTTCCCTGAACAGATGTTGCATTCTTATTAGTCCCCTCCACATCAGGGGAGAACCATCTACTCAAAGCCTCTCAGTAAATGTAAGGAGCTGCCTTACTTGTTCCTGATTTCTACGATCTATACCCAGAGGGAAGGGAGGGGCTGCATTTTCTACAAGTGAAAGGAGGAAGAAGCAGGAGGAAGAGGAAGGGCACTGAATTTTTCCAGATGCCAGAGCCAACAGATCTTTCAGTGTTTTTGGCATTGCCCACCTCCAGCAGCAGTCAGGTTGCAGCAGTATGTGCCATAGCCCAGGATCCACAGCTGAGTACGGATCTTCAGAGGTCAGATCAAAAGACCTCAAGGTCAGATTAGAAGGCCTCGAGTTTGCTGTTTGTTGCCTGGTGCCCAAACTAGAGCTATCTTTTCACTCTGCACATGCAGCAATAAATATTACCGAGGAGGCAGAACGTTGTCAGCAGCCAGAGCAATGGCTGAGCATGGCTGAAGGGGAGGCAGGAAGCGGCCTGCATCTAAACTGGTCTGACCGTGTACCACTTCCAAAAACAAGATAAAAATTGTGGCTTTCTGAACCTGATGTCCACAGGGAGCTGTACAACAGAGCACTTAACTACAACACTTAGCTCAGAATGACTGTGGAAAACCAATTGCCTGTAATACTGGATTTCAGAAAGGAGCTCACTGACCAGACCATATGGAAAAACAGCAAACAACAGAAAGCTCCCAATACTACCCAAAGCAAGCTAAAATGCAGTGTTACTGGTCTTCTCCAGACAAGGGGACGTTGGAAGAAAATGGCATTCTGAAATCACTTTGCATGAATATAGGTGGCAGGCTCAGCTTTCAAATCTACCTGTACACTGACAGCAGTTTCAAAGTATTATTCTCTTCCATTTTTGGTCTGCCATCCACAGAAGCTGCTTTATATGCTTTTAGGCACAGCATGTCACTCATTTGTCATCTCCAAAAATGTCTCCATGTCTGAGTTTTATTCTCTCTTATTTCTCAGAAAACAAACAAACAAATAAAACACATATTTTTGTGGACACCTGGGTAGTTTATTCCTTCAGCAGACTAAGAGTGAACGATTTGTATATTTATTTTATTTTTTTTATTTTTTTTATTTTTTATTTTATTTTATTTTATTTTATTTTATTTTATTTTAACTGGTTTATGTCACCAGTTCTCCCTAAATGGAAGTATTAGAGAAAATGCCATTAAACAGGAGAGTTACAGTCATGTTTTTCAGGAGCTTCTTCAAATGCTTTAGGTGACTGCTTTCATAGTCATTTTACTTCCAGATTGTGCCAATAGACTGAAATATTCCCCTCTGAAATTTGAAGGAGGTGGGTTTGTTGACAGGAGGCATGACAAAGTTACAGGATCTCTTTATTTTCAATAATAAAAACAGCAAGTCAGACTGAACTTATGTTTCAGCTTCTGGCCTCAGCTTCTCCTTTTTTGATTGCCTGCCTTGATTGGACTGCCCAGACCCACAGTCTTCATGCCAACCTGCTTAACCTAGGGACAGAAGAAGCCACAGCAATGACAGACTAACAATGCCTTTATCTCATATTGTTACAAGCTTCTTTGCAGCTTTGCCAAACTTCTGTAGATGCAAGCAGAAAACTCGGGCACACACGGGAATATGACAGTATAATATTAAGTGTCTGAACTGTAGATTATTCAAATAATTAACCATCTACTTGATGATCTACCTTAAATGATTAAATCTCTGGAGGTACATGCTGAATCAGATTTTAAATGACTGATATGCTTAATTACAATAATTGCAAGCAGAGCACATATGAAGCATTTTATTACAGACTTTTGTGGACTAAGTCTGGCTTAATTGATAAACTAATTAACCAGCAGAAGGCGGCTTTGGTGAATTTATGTAAATGACAATAGGCTGGAAGGGTTTTAAGGTTTGCATCCTCTGGCTTTGCCATTGGGGCTTTCTGAGGGTATTGATGAGATTTATTCTATATACTGTCCAAGGAAAATCAAAGCAAGAAGGCAGAAGGGTGTTCTTTATGCATTCATATGCCCAAACTTACAGTGGCTCTAGTACTATTACCAGCTTCTGGCACCTGATTTCTCTGAACATCTGCAGAAGCAACCTTTTGCTCATAAAACTGTCTGCCAAAACAATATGCATGACAGAACAAACCTGCTGAGACCATGTAGCTGTTGAGACTCAAGAGACTTATGTGGTCAAGTGAAAAAATTGTAGCAAAACCGGGGGCTTGCACTTTCCAGAATCCCTTATGATTACAGGAGAATCTCTGAGGATCTTCTGCAGAGTGCTTTGCTAGAACCCCTTGCTATGATCTGGGTGTCCAGCTCCAACAGATCTTCCTGGAAATCCCAACCATGATTGTCAATGAAAGAGTAGAAAATACCATCATATGCCAGTAGATAAGTTTCACAACATAAATATCATTTCATCAGGGATAAAAAAAAAAGTCTACAAAAAATGCAAGAGACGTGTTTGTATTAGGGACATAAACACTTTTCATGTCATGCTCCCCATATGGGATCCTGATGATGATCAATTCATGTCTTTAAACCACAAATTAGGGCATTCCGCTGAAAGACCAGGGAAGAGATACTAATATTTTCAGAACAATTGAGTACAAGATTTTTATATCACCCAGCGTATATCTCCTTTATCCATAAGCAGTTTATTTATCAATAACTAATAAGCTCAGTATACTGAAGTGCTCAAATTAAAAAAAAAAATACAAACAAATAGAACCTGGAATGTGACAGAAACCGTGAGGGATTCGTGCTCTTAACGTTGTGATTCTTGGCTGTATGATGTGGATGATAAATTGACTAATTATGTTACAATATGGATTGCCAACATCTGCAAAATTAATCGGTTTGAAATTAGAATATTCCATTTCATGTATTTTCCATTCTATGTATGAATGTATGTATGTATGTATTTTTTTACTTATTTCGGTAGAGTCTTAAAATGTATATATATGAAGATTATTTTAATGTATTTAATTAAGCTCTCAAACCCATATGAGTTTTTTTTTCTTCTTGGAAGAAAGAAGAAAGGGCAATTTCTATTCTGGAGCTACAATAACGGATCACACTGCCTTCTCCTACACAACAAAATAAATAGCATACAGCACTAGTCTGAAATGAGATAAATAATCTAGAGCTCGAAGGTCAACAGCATGCCTGTGGGAGAGAAAAATGTATGTTAGAAACACCCTTCAAGGTATTTGTGTGTATGTATGTTCTGGGAGATCTGGTTACGGATGGTATTCCCCAGTAATTCCTAGAACAGGGAACAATGATGAGTTGTGCCTCTCTAGATGGCTGTAATTAATAATGCAATTGCAACTGCAGAAACAACTGCAAAAGGTATGCAGAGAGTGATAAATGTGGAGTTATTAGAACGCATGCACCGCAGCCATCTGTGAGTGGTGATATGAGCTAGGAGGAGGCTGGGGGAGGGAAGGGACAGAGAGGAAATCAGTGCAATGAATGTCTCCAGCCTGCACATGTGAGAGAACCATGCTCAGTAAACCATTTCCCCTACAAAACAGCTGGTTGTGAATAAACTCGACTGTGGGGATTGATCAGCCTTTTGTCCTCAGACAAAGGAATTGCTATGTTTTAAGCCTGTCTGTAAACATCTTAAAATGATTGACATTAGTATTAGCATATTTGACTTCCGTTTGTGACTTGATGGGTTTTGAAATTCTATTATATCCTGTTTGCAACATGAAAAGAGTGGAAACGAATGGACAGAAAAGAACAGAGGATGAAAAAAGGCAGGGGGAGAACAAAATAGAAAGCGTTAATTTGGGCAGATATAAACCAAACTTTTTAAAACTAAAAATCCAGCATAAAAGCAATGAAGTGCTTTTGCAAGATGCTGGCCAGCATCAAAGTAAATAAACTATCCTAGAGCTTCAGTTTGCTGATTTTTTCTGTTTTGAGTTATGAACAGCACTCCCAGCTTAGAAGTTGAAACTGACCAGCATCTTGCAATTATTAAAAGTCATTAGAAAACATTGAAATGCTTTGATATTACAGGCTACAGTTTTTCCTCAAAAAAATTGTAAGCTTCAGCCCAAAAATTCATGAAATCACATTTTTGAGCTTACTATCTTCTGAAAAGAATTTGCCCAGCTGTATTTTCAGACTTCAGTGATAAAGCATGCCTTCCTCAAGTCTCAATGCATGTTTTCTCAATTGATGCCTTTAACATTACCACAACATTGGACTGGCAGCAAGTTTTGGGCATCTTCCACAGTTGTAATCCAGAAAACACTTCATGTTGTAATGACAGTTTCTAGGGATAGCAATTCTAGAGACATTTATCCATCTCTGATCTGCACGTCTAGTTTTTCCAGTGGAGGTTTGGATCTCTATTAATTGAATTCAGTTTACTGAAAAATGGCCTAGTTTTTATTGCCTTTTGCAAGGCTTACAAATAGTCCATATATTTCCCGATGACTGCAATACGGAGGAACACTGAGCTATGCAGAACAAGAAGTCTGTATTTGACTGGCTGGGCTAAGTCACATTTACATTTAAGTACAGCGTGTAGGAACTGTTGGAATGGAGACCTAATCTGTCTTTTCCAATGTATGTTATGCCACCTTTAGCATGAAAGAGATAAGATCAGTATTGGCTTTCACAGCTTTCCTATGCACAGTGAGTGTGATCAGGTTCTGGCAAATTATACAGAATGTGGAGGTAGCAGCAAACACACAAGCAGCAAATCTCAGTGGACAAGACTGTTGAATTCTGACCTCTTTACTGAAGTTGACTGGAATAGATTAAATATTTCAAAACAAAGTACTACAAAGAATCTCACCCAGTGTGTTCCACCAGAAAAATAAGAGTTGTGTATCTCCCTGTTGCATAAGTTCAGCCCTAGGAATCTGAAAAATGTAGTAGGTGCTGACACTCTGTGCTTCTGAACTGTGGTTGTGTTTTAAAATATATATATGTAATTGCTCTTTGCTTTGGCTCCACCTCTGTGCTCTAAGGTAACACTAGAACCTGCTAATTTTTTCAGAACCTGTCCTTATTCTTTCATTATCTCAGAAGAATGTCTTTATTTTTAAATTGTGGATGGATGAAATTGTATACTCTTGATTTTTGCTAATACTTTATACCTGCATTTTATCTCTTAATTACAGCAAATAGAAAATCTAGACAAGCATGAATACAATAAGAGAATGTCTCTTAACAGCGACTAATTAAACCACAAAACAAGACATGCTATTTAAGGGATAATGTTCATGGCACTTAAACACATCAAGCAATAAACTGTGTTTGTAGTTGATTAAATGTCAGAGTGAATGTGAAGCATTAGATAATTGCAAAAATCAGTTTCCTGCAGGTATGCTAATCATATGAATAGGTGGAGCTTCACAATGGATGGAGTATGGATGGAAACATCCTGGAATTACAAGGTGGAGGAAAGGTTTGATCCAGAACCAGTGGTCTATTGCTGAGCTGTGGACAAGTATCAGATGAGAAAGCAGTGCTGTGCACACTTGAGACGGCACTCCTCTGATCCTGTATTGCGCCAGTCCTTTTGCAAGGTGAGAAATGGGTTGATTTCAGCCCTGTTTGGATGTTTTTGTTTTCTGAGGAATTCAAGGGGACATTATATACTCCTGACATTTTCTGAAAAAGTAAGGACATGAAAAACATTGTGGCAGAGTGTAGACAGGTCAAGGTAATAGCTCCATGCTTTCTCAATTTCTTCTCATGGTTATGATTTAATAAGTTAAGATCCGAGTCTTTCCCTATCTCAGTCATTAGTGTTGCATAGACAATTCACCAAAAAAAGAAAAAAAATTCATTGTAAGGTTAAAAAAAGAAAAAAGAAAAAAGAAAAAAGAAAAAAGAAAAAAGAAAAAAGAAAAAAGAAAAAAGAAAAAAGAAAAAAAACACTTTATTGCATGTAGCATTAGTTTACAATGCCCTGTAGGATACGTATTCTTAAGCAGAATTATTTGTTGTAAAGGATCATGTATGGAAAGAAGAAATTTCATCTACTTTTCTGTTGTGGTTCTATAAACAGTACTTCTCACTGATTATTAATACACTTGCTGCTTGACTTTAAATTGTGGATATGTGGAAATTGACTTGCTGCTTGACTTGGGTCACTGGTCTCAAGTATCAGTGGATAAATATTAATGAAAGCTTTCTGTTTGGTGATATGTGTAAGCTGCTTGATCACATTGGTGCATATTTTCTGGACCCAACCTTATTTGCTCACAGTTGAAACTATGCACACTGTTGCATTGTGGATAAGTTTCAGACTCATTTTAGAGTATCTGTTATACAGCTTCTGGCCCACAATTGGCTATAATCCCTCTCCTGTCATCATGTAACTCTATAAAGTGTCTTGAAAAAGGAGAGATCTGGCTAACAACATCTCAGTGCCATATAATTATCAGACGGTAACTACCCACACTGATTACCAGTCAAATTAAACAGGAGTTTAAAGATGGATTTGTGTATGTACATGTGGGTGGTGCGTGTGGCTCATCTGTGCCCAGTCTCTTTGGCAGTAGGAAACACAGGTACTATATTTCCTCAAGCAAGAACACTAACTGAGAATTCCTAGCTAGAGCACAGAAAAAGAAAATAGGCCTCAGTCCAAACTGTTTTAAGAGGAAGAAAAAAAAATATATTTCCTAACTTGGCTTGTTTAACATCAAGGGGAACTATTGCTACAGAAGGGTCTATGCTGAAAGTTACTGCATTCATGCAACTTGCTCTGTTTTCCTTCTGCTACCTCTTGGCCAAGTGAGGGTTCATTTCTGGGCTTGTAACAGATCAATATACATTGCTGGAGAGAAAGTGAGGTCACAGAGCCCAGTCTGGTTGTTTTTGCTCACAGAGCAGGCAGGTGCTCTAACTACGGACTGGATGAGAGCAAGAGGATGTAGTCACCAAGTCAGGGAGTAAAAGCAACAGGTGCCTCCCAATTTAGCCCCTTAAGGATCTCCAGCTATGCAATACACTGCATTAAAGAAGGAATCATAAAAGAGCCTTGACTGTCTTTGTAGCTGTGGTCCTCACAAGTGTGGATGACTATACATTTCAGTTATCTCTCTGATACATTACACAGATTTTTAACTGGGACTTCTACCGATGTTTGACCAGGTTGCCACATCTATCAAGTTTAATAAGAACATTATCTACAATGGCATTAATCTTCCAATATGTTTTTAAATAAATGAACGTAAATACAAGTTCAATTCTTCTAATCATGCAATTTACAGTAAGGTGATCTGTGAACAGATGTGGAAGACAGAATCATGACAGTGCATCAATCCATTTGCAAGAGGATTATTTTACAGTTTCTGTTATTACCTAGATCATCATCTGAGAGGCAAACCAACTTCACTCCAAAGCACAACTGTAGTAGGCATTTCCATTTCCAGACTTTTGATAGAAGATAATGAAAGAGTTTGGATGCTTTAAAAAGGAACAGTTAGAGTCTGGAAATCTCTACCTGTAAACACTGTAATTTTCTGTGAGCATTTTTCAACAGGAATCTCAAAAGCCTATTTTTAAAGAATGGTGATGACTTTAGAGATCTAGCAAATCTGGATGCTTTTGGAAGTAGGCATTTTGGATTTTGGGGCTTCAGGTTTTCCCCTATTAAATCCTGGTCTTATTAATAAATGGTATGGGCATGGACAAGAAGAACAGAAGTTGAAGGGAAACTACAGCAACTGTCAAGCAGTCTTGGACATTGCCAAGCAGAAGGGAAAAAAAAAATTACAGGGTTTTGTGGGGGACCAAGATGGTTACCACAATATCAAAGGTCATTTTGGTTGGAAAGATGAGGTGTGCATTTAACAGGTTTGACTTGCCTCAATGTAGTTGGGGACAGGGATGTAGTTGGGACAGGGATGTTGTACACATGACTGTTCTAGTGAATTCTAGATGAATACTAAAGAAATCCAGCTGGTACAATGTGATTAAATATCATATTGGCAAAACAGGAAAAAAAAAAAAGAATCAGAGCCATTTTATTACCATTAAAAGTGGGTGTATACATGTTAAATGGTTAAAGCCACCACGCCTCATTCCAAGGTACACGATAGCCATCTTTCCAATCCAAAAAGGAAAAATAAAAAAAATAAAAAGAATGGCAGAGGGTATTTATCTGATCTTTGGTGTACTATTTCTCATAGAAAGACTACCTGGCCTTTTTCTGCATAGGTACTTCAGCTTTACATTCTGTACAATATTAGATGAAGGCATCACAGCTCAAGGGAAAACTGTCATTCAAGAGTCTCTGCCTCTTTTAACTCAATGTTACAGCAGTGGTATCATCAGATATGGGGTCAGATTTCTCAGATGATATGAGAAGAAATTCCTGTCATTTCCAATTATACAATGTTATAAAGTTATACCACTTTCTCTTATCCAGCGGTCAAAAGCTTGGAATGCTATTTCAAGTTATAAATTTAGGACTTTTGTTTTTTATTTTTTAGAATTTCTGCTGGCATAACTTGGTTTATAGCCCTATTAGTTTGAGGTGCTAAAGTGTTACACAAAATAGCAGTAGTGTTCAGACAGATTTTGGAGGTGCAGAGCCATACATTTTGACGGCATTTTATTTGATGAAAGTAAATAGTGTCATTTTCCACTTTATGAACTCCATTTGACATACACTCTGATCTTAAAAATTTATTGCATTTGGAGAATGGAGAAGATGGGCTGTTCAAATTCTCCATGACCAATAATTTATCAAATCTATCTGCCATTTTTTCTTCACTTACAAAAGACTCTTCTGCTAATGTCCTCCAGTATTTAAAGCTAATGGGCTCTATTTGGGGTATTCTATTATCTAGAATATGTGACAAATATTAAGCATTAAAGATGTCTGCTGAAAGGGCAACATGATTTATTATTAATCAAAAGCATAAATCAGGTTTCCTTCCTCTTTGGCAATCCTTGTCTATTTAAAATGGTTGCTAATATTCCATTTCTCACATCTCATTGCTAGTGAAGCTACAAATGTTTCTGTTCCTGTGGGGTTTTAAAAAGTTTTCATCAATTCAACATCTATGTCCCTATAAAAGGGACATCTACAATTTCTGGTTCTGGACTGAGAAGTGCAGGACAATAACTGAATACTAGGCATCAGTATCAACATTGCATTCTTTTTGAGAACATATTTGTGTTCCAAGAAAAAAACCATCATTGCTGCTAAAAAGGCTGTTTGTTGGGTAAGCCTTACTTTTTTTTCAATGATCTAGAAGTGCAATGACATAGCTGCGTGCAGGTCAGATATGGGACTCAACAAAAATCCAGTGATTCCAATTCCTCTCTTCAGCTGCAGCCTATAATGGGAAGAGACATCTGTCCCCATCATATCCAGAATATGGGGAGTACACTGTTTGCACAGAATCATAGAATCATTAAGTTTGGACAAGACCTCCAAGATCATCTGGTCCAACCATCCCCCTACCACCAATGTCACCCACTAAACCATGTCCCTAAGCACCATGTCCAACCTTTCCTTAAACACCCCCAGGGATGGTGTCACGACCACTTCCCTGGGCAACCCGTCCCAGTGCCTACTGCTCTTTCTGAGAAGAAATGTCTCCTCATTTCCAACCTAAACCTCCTCTGGCACAACTTGAGGCCATTCCTTCTAGTCCTATCACTGGTTACCTGTGAGAAGAGGCTGACCCCCAGCTCCCCACACCTTCTTTTCAGGTACTTGTAGAGAGCAATGAGGTCTCCCCTGAGCCTCCTCTTCTCCAGACCAAACACCCCCAGTTCCCTCAGCCGCTCCTCACAGGACTTGTGTTCCAGGCCCTTCACCAGCTTCGTAGCCCTTCTCTGGGCACACTCCAGGGCCTCGATGTTCTTGTAGTGAGGGGCCCAAAGTTGAACACGGTACTCGAGGTGCGGCCTCACCAGAGCCAAGTACAGGGGAGCGATCACCTCCCTGGTCCTGCTGGCTGCACTATTCCTGATACAGGCCAGGATGCCGTTGGCCTTCTTGGCCACCTGGGCACAGAAGTGATTGAGTAACTTCCTCCAGCTGCTTATAGAACTCCTCATCTGTCTCCTCATCCTGGTTTGGTGGTCTATAACAGACCCCAACCAGGATCTCTGCTCTGTTGGCCAACCCCATAATCCTTATCCACAGGGACTTTACCTTATCATTCCCAACCCCAAGCTCAGAGTATCCAAGGGGAATACAGCTTCTAATGAACTGATGCTCCCTGAGCCTTTCAGGAGTGGAGACAAAGAGTTACTAGATCTTCATGAGAGGAGTAACAGAATACAGCTGTTTCCACTGCCTCAGCTTCTATTTTTTCTCTTCTTAACATGACAATTGCGTGCAGATACTCATATACCTGTCATAAACCCTAATTCCCACTTCATAATCCCTTGGTGGGCAGGATAAGAGGCTATTTAGTTACTAGGTGAGCCTTCATTGCAGTGCAGTGAAAGAAGGTCAAATTACATCGAAAAAGCTTTAGGAATAAGAAGGATGTGGTCCATAGAATGTGACTGCTGGGAAACACTATCAAAGGCAGACAAGCATTTCCAGCTGGGAAGACCTAGTTCCTCCTGTTGCTGGAAAGCAAGATGAATACAAGATTTTTCTTCAACATCTTGTGCTCCTACCTAAAGATCCAGTTAGATGATACACGACCTGATGAACCTTTTATAGAAACCAATATGGCAACACTTATGTGAAGAAATGCTGTTTTGGGTTGATCATAATTTCAAAAATTATCTGACAACATTAGATGGGAAGAAGAGCTGTGGAAATCAGACTTCCAGTCCATTACATTTTCTGTTAAATATAGCTGTGCTTAGTGCTCCCAGTTGGCTTTTCTCCCTCAAGGCAGGGATTCTATTTCAAAAAGAAAAAAAAAATCCAGACAGTTTGGGGAGGAGGCAGGGGAGAAGAAGCCAAGGAGAAAAACAAATCAAAACAAAACAAAACAACAACAACAACAACAAAAACACAACAACAAAAACAGGTTTTGACAAACTTATTTTCTGACACTCAGTGTGTTTATTCTGATCCCTAGCGTCCAGCTCCTCACTGGGAATTGCAATTTGATTAATGATACCATGACTGTCCTGAAACGAGAAAAAGTAGACATGAAGATAAGCATAAAGAGCTGTTGGACACCCCAGCCCAGTGCACAGAACTGATACCATGCCCAAAGAGCTAATGGTGCTTTTGCCCAAGCACATGTACAAGTCATATCAGTGAGAGCTCTTTAGGGAAGAGATGACTTCTTCTAGCCCATCTTTCCTTTTTCTCCTCTCCACTCACTAACTTTGGGTTATGTTAAAGCCACAAATTATTTCTCAAAGAAGGGGAAAATAAGTTCCTCTTCTATCCTCTCTGCAAGCAATCTTTAACTCTGGTCAGTCAGTCAGTCAGTCTGATCAGTATTCCAAGGGATATTGGCACATCATCTACCCTCACTATTCTACTCCCAAATTACTCTCATGAGATGCCTACTTGACCACCTGGACTTCTTACATGACTAGATATTCTGATGTAGCTGAAGCCACTGATGCCATATGGGGATTTTAATCCTCATTTCTTTCTGTGTTTTGATATGTGTTTCCATCTGTATTGTTAAATTAAAATAGCACGAGGAAGGGTAGAAAATGAGAAAACATTAAGAGGATCTTCTTAAATATAGCCTCAAGTCTTATGTGAAGACCTCACTATGGAGATAGAACATTTTTGTTATTTTACTGTATATTTTAGGAGAGAATAATGTTTCAATTCTGGGCCTGTAATCACTTGCCTTTGAGATGTTTAGAAGTCTTGCTCCCTGCCACAACATAATTATACAGCATATAATAATTATTCTACAGTCAATTAAGTACACTAAATGTGCATATTTAAGAAACCTGATTTAAACATCGTCTCTACCATGTTGCATAGAACACTTGTAATTCCTCCATCTAAACCACAGATCAATTACGTCACTAATGAACTCAATGTCTCAGCCACCTTCTAAAGCAGTATTTGAAAGTTCCGTTTCAAGAACCTGCCTCAAAGCTTGTTCTAACTTGTGTATTGCTAAAATCAAAACTGTAGAGAAGCACCATAAAACTTACTGCTTCAATTCCAAGAGTAAGATTTCTTGTGGCAAAGCAATACATTTTTAAATCACATATCCCATAAGTCAAAGAAAACTTACATTAGACCATATTCACAGGATGCACAGATACTCTGTTTTTGTTAATGGCTGAACAAGGGTTTATGAAAAGCTCTTATTAAGAAAGATAACAGTCATGTAGAAGTGATCTGGTGTTGGGGGGTTGTTCTCCAAATGTTATTATAATATTAGAAGAATGACTAATATTACGGTGTGCATAAAATACTTTCATCTTCTCTGGTGCACAAGTTCTTTTAAGTCTACAGATTAACTAATATGCATGTGAGGAGGAGAAATACATTGATGCAAGATGGAAAGTTAGCTGCTTTTCCACCCAACATTTTACTACACTACTTAGATAGAAGACATCTGATATGGCCACTAGACTAAGTAAGGGATGCCACTGACTTTAAACAGAAGCAGAGCAAGAATGAACCAAAACAGTGAAATAATTAATAATTATAATAATAATAATAATAATTCTTTCAGTGAGAGTTGAGGCACTACCTGAAACAAGTTCTGAATCTTGAATGTTTCTTCCAAGTATATTTAAAGAAAAAAAAATGCTTTTCTTGATTTTTTTTTAAACTCTACCTGCATCTTAATTGTTTATTATTTACTATGTTTTACCCTTATCATCTACTTGCAGTAGGCAAACACAGAAGTGAATAACACAGCCCAAAAGGTCATCAGCTATCTGGGGCTTTTATATTTAGCCAACCAAATGTTCTGTTAGTAGCACCTCTCTCTACTTAACATAACTGTATTATGGGGGACAAGAAGAAAAAAATTGTAGTACTACAAGGTTCCTGTCCTGTTCTGTGATCAGTCCAATTAAATCTCCTGAAAACCTCTGTCACTTTAGACATTCCTAAAAATAGGGATATCATTCTGACAAGGATGTCAATGCTAAATGACAAGGGTTATCTCTTGATTTCACTGAGCTGATCCCAGCTCACATACCCCAAACCTGGTAACTTCTAGGATGCCTGAAATGTTCCCCCACTCTTTAACTCCTCAAGCAAAATGTCCTTTTATTCTTTCCTTAAAAAAAAAAAAAAAAAAGGAAAAAAGAAAAAAGCAAACAAAACAGACTTAAGACATACTCCTGAAGCAACCTGGATTGTCCCTGTTCTTTATCAGGAGCTAGCAGCCCAGTAGAGTGAGTGTGATAAATTAGATATGGGGTGAAGGAAAACGATGAATGAGTGCAGACTCTGTCAAGGTTTTTCTGGTAGAGAATGTTAACAAAGTATTTGGAGTTTCATGATAACTCTGTCAGATGGTCCGTTACTGGGAAAAATCTTCCCACCCAACACCATACCAATGTAGCTGTGGAGTCAGAATTTAGAAGTAGTGGCACTTCCACAATGAAAAGTGAAGGTAGTTTTGTTCTCTGGTGCCCAAATAAAGGACTGAAACAAAAATTTCTGTTTTGTCTGTCATAAATGCAGTCACTGTACCTAAGTGAGAGCAAGGTATAAAGGGCTTGTACAGCAATTCAGGCTGTTTTGTAGGAGTACAAATTCAATGAGTTATCTTTCTGGCTGTACAAACAGACATTTCTTAAGCTATTTATGTATGAGGGAAATGAGATGAACAGCCACCTCAAAGGACTTAAAACATATTAATTACTTGCATTTTTAAAAATATAATTTAATTTTAGTATTAAGATAGGATTTTAATCCAGCTGCTCAGAGGAGACATCTCCCTAAGATGAGTGAAAAAGGTAAGGGGAGACAACCCTGTTTCATGATTCAGATGTCAAATAATTTCTTCATTCTTTCAAATTTAGGCAAAAGATTAACATGATCTCTCATGGGTTGCTGAGGGCTCTCCATTAACTCCAGAGGCCAAAGCATTTTTGCTTTGAGTGAATATGCTATTCCTGCTCTGCAGCATTAATTTTTCTACTCAAATGCAACGAAATTCCTTTAGCTAACCTTGAAATAAAACCAGATTGATTAATTCTGTCTGGAAATGAAATATACTTCTGTATTGAAATCAACACCCTGCTGTGTGAGGGGTGGCAGAGAAGGGGTGTTGAAAAAGGGCTTTATCTTAAGAATTTAATGTTGCTTCCCTTGTGTAAGGGAAAACAAAACAAAACAAAGCAAACAAACAAACAAAAAGTACTTGCCTGTGTAAGCGTAGCTTTAGATGTCTTATGAACTCCAGTTTATACAACAATTATCTCTCTGAAAGTTGTCCTGGGACTATCCTTGCAACTGTGAATTTATAATATTCCTTACCAAAGGCTTAAACCTGGGAAACAAATCAGAATAGTCTATATGTTAGCTGTTTAAAAGTAATTTTTAAAGCGTAAGGGCTTGATGTCAGTGTACATTTTGTGTAGCTACTGTATCTTTTCCAGCTGCTAGAGCCTGATCAAAACTGCATCAGTGATCATTCTTTACATGACATTCTGAAAGAAAGTTCACCAAGGAAAGACTTTATATGTAAACACCACCATTCCAAATTTGAATAGGCGATATTCATCTAGAAACTCACTGGATATAAAAGAGAACAAAAGAACAGGACACATCATTTGAGTTTGTATTCAAAATGCAAGTGCTCTAATAGAAGAACAAAATCAAAATAAAACTGGGTGAGTCTTTGGCAATTGCAGTTACACGCACACACACAAAAGTACAAAAGTAAAAATAAAAGATAAAGAAGTTTGCAGAATCAAGACTTGGGAACTAGTAAATGCTAGAAATATGAGTATCTGTGAATTATATTCTGCTCCCAAACAAGTATGATTTTAATGAAGCAATTACAGACTATTTCTTTTCCCACAAGACACCTGCCTCCTCCAGAGCACAGGAGGGATGGTGTCTGTGGATGAATCAGGCTTGTGGAGTGAAGGAGACTGTGGATTTGCCTCCTCTCATTTGATCGAAGCCTTGCCAAGAAAATTCTGGCATATCTGTACTTTTTAAAAATTGCTCCACCAGATGGTTATTATTCAGCTTACGGGGGAGGCACTAGGGGAGTTGTTTAGGAAACCAGAACTTTTGTGTGTGCATGTCATCAAATTAATAAGCATTGTTTCTCTCAAAAAAGAACTTGGTCTGATCTGGTGCAATGTACGGGCCTCTGGTATACAAGACTGGAAATAGTAGTATGATGCCAGTATAAGCTGCTTTCCAGGCTGGGCTGTCCTCTTGCTATGGTACCTTGCATTGGCTATATTCCTTCAGTAAGGTGGGATGCCCACAGAGATACCAGGTAAGGAGTGAGGATGTAGG
Source organism: Anser anser (assembly GCF_964211835.1). NCBI lineage: Eukaryota > Metazoa > Chordata > Aves > Anseriformes > Anatidae > Anser > Anser anser. Next base: position 13,115,652 of record NC_139724.1, on the reverse strand, counting down.
ACATAAAAACATAAAAACTACCGAGGGGTCACTTAGTGATCCACCTATCTGAGGGCCTCTTGAGGGTCTTGACTGGGAACTCCCATGGGCAGAGCAATATATTCACAATGCCTGCTGGCAGGCAGTGTCCATGGGGTCTATTGTGGTTGCTGGAGAGAGACGGACACTCCTGGTGAGGTCAGTTCAGACCAAGTTCACACCTTGACTACCCTGAACTGCCCTCCATGGAACCTACTTTCCCTACATTGACAGCAGAAGGGAGCAGGGGTAGAGATGCTCACTAGATGTACCAAGGGCTATTCACACAGACGGTACTGACCTAGCATTTCTGACAACCACTCATTGAGCTTCTAGACAAAAGAGGAAATGGAGATATTTCTAAAGTTGCTTTGACAATAGGAGAGCTCAAGCATATATCTGGAGTCAGACCAGAGGTCAAACCATTCCACCTGATCCCAATGTGGAATAAGAAAGTGCAAGCGTGCTACATTTCACGTGGGGAAAATGGCCAGGAATTGTTATCTCCGTGTTTAGATTTTCATAGCAAAGCTGTCTGACGATAAAGTCCCCAGTGTCAGGGTTTGTTCGTTCTATGTATTTATTCATGTATTTATTTATTTATTTTGAGTCCACACTAAGACTTTTATTTTAACATCCTCCTTTACTCAGAAATATTTATTTATTTTTTTTAAATGAAGGAGGAGAGAAAGAAGGGGTGAAATATTTAAAAGTGTCTACTTAGCTGGGTTTGAAAAACCCGAACACCTGTGTGAACATGGGAGAATCTGTGGCTATTTACTTGCTCTGAGTGCTGTTCAGATGTGTTTTCATCACTCAGTTTTCATTTATAACTTCAAATGTGGCATGTTCTGCAAGTAGTCTTTGATAAAGAAAACTTGCTTCTCTAAGACTGAAATAAAAATATTAATTAAAATATGAAATAATTTCAGTAAAAATGGTCAGTGATATCTTGGGAATATCCAACAATTTTTTTAATGGCTTCTGGTGGGTGCTGAATCTTATCCCTATACCCATGCAACAAGGCCATGCAATATTTCTGCATCTCTGCACACAAAAACTAGTGACCAAGGATTCATAAAAATACACTGCCATGTGCTTACATCTTTATTCAGTTACTCAGGTAGTCATACCAGTGCCCTGTTTTAGTTTAACTCAGTTAAAAGAAACCAGTAGGTGTTGAAAGTCTTTGCAAGTTTGACAGATTTGTTTTCAGACAGGCTTTGTCTGTCTTGTTTAGATAAAATTTTTTGAATCATACTGTGTCCTTCTCTGGGCCCGCTTCTCAACCATGGAAGCTAGGAGATTTACCTTGTCAGATTTATTTTTTAAAATAAGATTTATCTTATTTTTTGCAGGAGCTTGGGCAGAGCCTATTGTGTAGGACTTGGTGTCAGTAGGGTCTCCAGTAATACTAATGATTATTATTAAAGATAATTAATTTCTGTGGGCAAGGACTGACTATTCTTTAAAGAAGTTGCTCCCAGTTGCACCCACTCGTCATTGTCCTGAATCTGCTGGCACTGATATTAAGAGAAGATTCCCCCTGGAGTTCAGATAGAAGATACAGGCCAATACTAAGTGCTTCTGAATATCCCAGTCTTACAATCCTTTTATTTGAATGGATGCATTCTCTCTGAAAATGGAAAACTGAACAGGAATTTTAAAGGCAAAATGTTAATGTCATTAAATATGGTGGACATTTACCCTACATCTTCCAGCCCAAAGAGTAGAAATACACTCAGCCTATATATGGAGTGCCTCGATATCCTGATAAACAGTGAATATATCATCAAATTGTTCTGTTTGTCAGCAAATGGGTAGGCAACTCTGGTACACATCAGTTGCTGGGTTGCTGAACAGTTGCTATGAATGAGCCTTAAGGCAAGAACATCAAGATAAAACACTGTTCTCAGATATTATCTCATGAAAAGTTTAATATCCATGCAAAGAGGCTAGGATGTGACTTCTTGAACTCCTATCTGGAAAATCCCCAACCACTGCCTACCTACTTTTGCCGAATAAAGGCATAAATTCATGGACTGTAGAGGCTGGTAGGCAGATGTGGAATGGCATGAAGCTTCCTGTCTGAACAGCTGAAAAATACTGAAATTTTATATGTGTGGAAGTATGGAGAATTGCTATCATTGTGCTCTCATAACCTCTTATTCTACAGTAGAAGAGTACAGCAACAAACATGGTACAGATGGGCAAAATAGATATGAATGAAACTACACGTTAGGGGTGTAACAACCGTAGTATTGATTGTATAAAAACATGATACTTCCACATTTTATGCCACAGGCATTGCCCTACTTTCATTTTACAGTGCACTTCATAGGCTCCTGAACTCAAGTAACACCTAGAAGAAAAAATAAAAGCTGACGAAGGAAGAGTTATCTGCCAGAGGGAAGGGAAAAAGGACTGCCAGTGGATAGCTGCAGGTGTCTGTCCGCAGCTGGAGGAGATGCAGGAGGCAAAGATCAGGAAAAGGGAGAGATTCACATAATAAGATCTGTAACAGTAGAGGGTCAGTGAAAACTGACCTAAAACGTGGAAAAGAGCAGTAGATTGGTGAGGGAAAAATAGCTGCCACTTGGAGACTTCCAGAGTGAGTTTTAAATATTGCTGAGACTACATTGCTCAGAAGCTAACTGAATTGTCTGGGCATAAAATTTCATTTAGCACACTGCATTAAAGTGCTGCAGCTGTCTGCAAGGGTGGCAAAGTTTTTTATGCAGTCTTGTGCATTACACCCATCACAGTGATATCTGGCAAGTTTGTGTGTAACGCGATCTGACATGTATCTCTCAGGTTATTCCCCCTTCCAGTGGGGCAATGGCATGTGTATTATTAATGGATAAATTTTATATCCTGTTGGATTTTATTTCATTTGTACGTTTCTTATTAGATCAGGAGCAAACTTAGAACTAGCTAGGAAGTAATATGTTTCCTCTACAAAAGTCTTAATTCAAAGCAATTTATTTTCACTTTGTTTTCACTGACAATTACATTTGAAATGCGAGGTTTTTACCATAAAACTGATTTTGATTAAAAATATTAGTGCAAGTTTTCACTTCTCTGAAATGATATTTTTTCATAGGAAAAGTAAGTTTTTGACACAATTCTTTAACGAAATTAAATAATAATGAGTTTGTCACTGTGATAGAAATCTACCATAGCACTTGTCACCCTGGAAGAGCTCAGACTTAGTAAACAGGCATTACTATGAAGCAGTTTGGGAAATATTTTAGCAGCATAAAAGGCAGTGGATGAGGTTAAATTGGGAATATAATCTTTCAAGTGATGTAAAACAGGATATTTAAATATTGGCATATTACTTAAGTTGGAACCTTAACCTTGCCACAAGCTCGTATCTTGACTGAATGTGAATTTTAACTTTGCATTGTTTAACATACCAAAACCCTTTTTCTGTATCTGAGTGGTTGGCAAGTAGGTGTGAAGATGAACATTAATATAACTGTTTCCCTTATATTTACAGGTGTCCAAAATGTTGGCAATTTGTGCCTTTAAAAGTGTATTGGAAGTGTATTGGTGTAAAATACCAATGAAATGCCCTTGAGAAAGACAGAATGATTGGAAAAAAAAAAAACCTGTTTACCTGTTTTAATCTGCATTGTAAATTCGTGATAAAGCACTGATGGATTTATTTATTTGTTTTTATAAATGAGAAAATCTGTCAAAAATTTTAGAGTTGTGAAGTTTTAAGAGGCCTGTTAATTCAGTGCTCAGCTTATCTGCAGCTTCTGTGTGCAGCTGCAGAGCACTATTGTGACAAATGTATTAAAATGAGGCACTGATTTAGTAAAAGGGACTCTGCAGGAACTGATGAAAGCAATCTCTTGAAAAAAAGAGGGAAATATGCTTCTCCAGAGCTCTTAAAAGGGACACTTTAACAATGCTCCAAGCAAATTGGAAACTCAAATGAAAACACACAAAGTCTGTATCATGTAGCTATCCGTGACAAGGTGGTTATGAGATGCCATAACTCAGTACTCTCCTTATTCAGAATAGATTATCATGTGTTCAACCTTAAGACCGAGTTTAGGTCTTGCTGATTTCACTGGAAGTTAAATCCACACCTAAATTAGAAGCACATCTGAGAAATACAAAAGACTTTGTGAGATGCAGCAGATATGTGTGGAATAATTGCTTGAGGTGACTTGGAAATTAAACTGATATTCACATTTTAAAGAAAAGGTACAGCACTGAAGAAGCTTCCAGGATGGATTTCAGGGGAACTTGGTGTGCTGACTCTAAGAGGAGCAGTAGGGAGTGTGGAGTGGATTAAATGGATTAATACAATGGATTAAAATCACAAACTAGATATTCTCAGGCATTTGCATTCAGAAGCTGTACCATTTTTTTCAACCTGTTTGAATGCTGGTGCGAGTGGGATGAGTTGTTTCTGCTCCAGAGATGGATATGGTGGCATGATGGCACATTACACCAGATGGACAGCGTGAAAGTCTGCTTGAACATATCAGGATCTGAGCATCAGAATCAATATACTAGAAAAGTTACCTTTTAAAAGAATATCTTCAGGCTGCCTTGATCACCTCCTTCTGAGGACACAATGGAAAGCTGCTGCCCAAACAGGCAGTCTGGTATCTTCTCTTCCTGAAGTTCAAAGAAAGGTAGAGTTGCCCTTGTCTTCCTGCCTTCAGATGCAAGCAGATCCTTCCTCATCCCTCTGCAAGCCCCTATGCACAGCTTTCTTCACATGAAGGCTGAAAGCTCCCTAAATTTTTCACCTAACTTCACGTAGTCACAAATGTTTTGTTGGTATAAATAACTCAACTCTTTTAAAATCCCGTTAAACTCTTTTTTTCTCAACTATTTCCTGTGATATTGAATTCTATGGGCTGATAATGTTCTACTTTAAGCAGCTTTCCCTTCTGTTCATTTCACATTTTCTGTGTGCCAATTTCATCAACTTTTCTCTTGTACTTGTGTTATGGGGCTGGGACTAGCTGTGGAGTAATACCAAATCTCTTTCACCTAAACCATACATTATCTTTGGAGGGCCTGCTAAAAGTCTTGCCTTCTAAACTGAATAGCCTTGGTCGTTTTAATCTCTGTCAATATTTAATCTCTCCTCCCCTCTGTTTTCCCCTGTCCACCTAAAGCTTTACTGTTTGTGTTACACTTTAGCTGCCACAAACTAATGCATGTCACAATATTAAGGGAAAGAGTGTATCACCAAATTACAAAATCCTAATCCTGCTCCAATATTTTCTTTAGTGATCCTTGCCAATTTTAATTATTTTGCCCAATCATTTCCTTTTTTGGTTGTTGTTGATTTGTTTATATTTTCACCAACACGTCAGCATACTAAAGACGAACGCTAGACCCTATTCCTGAAATACTCTGGGTAATTTAGATCCCAACGTTGTGTGAACAATACTTAGGATCTTTCTCCTACTTCATATCAGTTTGCATTTATCTAGTTTAAATTGTGGCTGCCACCTAACTGCACTGCTAATAGGTTTGTTCCATCCTCTTGGAGCTCAAATATCACCTAGCCAAGTTGCTATCATTTTGTTAACTCTAAATTAACAGTACTTTTCTACTCCCTAGAGACAGAGCAAAGCTAAAGACATAATGGGTTTAGTTTCAGAGCCTAGACAGTAGAGTGTTGGGGGATTGTTTGGCCTATAATTTGTCTCATGCAAAACACACAAAATATATGTAACCCTTACCTTACCACACAAGATATTTATTGCCATCAGAGTATCTAGGCAAGAACATGTGACAAGGATTTTTTATGATCCTTTATGTTTATGTTTATTTATTTTTATTTTTATTTATTTATTTTTTTGCTAGTAGACCAGTGACGGGATAGTTCTTGGGGCTCCATTTGCAAGACAACTCAGGACCCACTTAGTTTAATTTTGGATTTGTGTTTTCTTTCACACTTGGTTATCAAAGCTTTTCATGACAATTCTTTGAAGCTGTAAAAAAATGTGTTTGGGTTAGAGGTCCAGAGAATGATGGCTAGTGACATCTAAAACATGGTCTAGCAGTATATCCTGCTCTACTGCCGTAATTGGGTCATGCTCAGATCTTTTAACTATGCATTTCTTTCAGACTTTGAATTCAATGGAGCTTGAATCTAATACATTGGCTGGTAGGCACATATGAATCAAAACTGAATGTAATGGCCAAAGAAGAAAAGTAGTGTAAAACTGTCTGTCTCAGTGTTTTTCACAGTGTCTGTTACCATAGTATCTAAACAATTATGGTGTATCAACACCTGCAGCTGCTGCTGGTTTTAAGAATACTTCCAGATTCTGTGATTAAAAAAAAAAAAAAAAAAAAGGATTTTAGATCAACAAACACGCAAGACGTTCTTATTAACACCCACCCACAATTTTTTTTTTCTAGTGTTCAGCAGATTTTTACACAAACCTGATAGGATATTGCAGCCAACAAAATGAGAAGCACCAAAAAATGTAGCAAGCTTTCATTCTGGCATCATTGCACTCCTGCATGGACTGCATCAAACATATCCTCACCAGGTTGCTCAAAGTGCTGGCTGCAAGTAACCTAATAAAATATAGCACTTGTTTTAACTGCTTGAGGCACTCATTAGTATTATATTCACTGTTAATGAACTAAAGTGCTGTGTTATATTAGCAGTTTGATCACTGATAATGAGATAAACTGGCAAAGTTTCTTAGTTGTTGGCAGTTTGATTGCCTTTCATTTTTCAGTACCATGTAAGATCTTTGTTGAACTGTTGAACTGATAAGGATACCGGGATGGTAAACAATGATAGTTCATCAACCACGTTTTCTTTTCAGTTAACTGCGGGCGTATGAAAGTAATGCACTGCTTTTCTGTATGTTGTGTTTTAGCCTCAGCAGGCAGCTCAGTACCACACAGCCACTCACTCACTCTCCCCAGGTGGGATGGGGGAGAGAATAGGAAAAGTAAAACTGCGAGAAATTGTGGGTTGAGATAAAGACAGGTTAGTAGGTAAAGAAAAGGCTGTGCATGCAAGCAAAAGAAAATAAGTAATTCATTCACTACTTCCCATCAGCAGGCAGGTGTTCAGCCACTTCCAGGAAAGCAGGGCTCATCACATGTAATGGTTTCTTGGGAAGACAAATGCCATCACTCTGAACCCTCCCCGCCCCCCCCCCCCCCCCCCCCCCCCCCACCTTTCCTCCTTCTTTACACCAGTCTTTACTGCTGAGCATCGTGTCATACGGTATGGAATATCGCTTTGTTCAGTCTGGGTCACTTGTCCTGGCTGTGTTCACTCCCAGCTTCCGGTGACCTTCAGCCTCCTCACTGGCAGGGCAGCACAAGAGGCAGATAACTCCACAGCTCTGTGTAAGCACTGCTTTGCAACAGCTAGAAACGATGGTGTGTTACCACCGCTATTTTAATAAAAATCAAAACCACAACATCATATGAGACTCTATGAAGAAAATTAACTTTGTCCCAGACAAAACCATGACACTATGAAACATCAGATGCTGTATTGAACTTCTGTGGTGAGGTTTTGGTGGCAGGGGGCTGCAGGGGTGACCTGTGTGAGGAGTCCAGAATCTGCCCCAGGTTAGATAAGTGCCAGTTCCAGATGGCTCCAGAAGGATCTGCCACTGCCCAAAGATGAGCTAATGAGCAAAGATCGTTACAGCTCTGTGACAGCATATTTAAGAAAGAAAAATCTGCTGTGCAACAGCAGCTAGGAGAGGGGAGTAAGGAACTGAGAGAGAAATATCCCTGCAGACCCCAAAGTCAGTGAAGAATAAAGGGGAAGAGAGACTTGGGACCCAAGGGGAACCATGGTGGAGCTGCATCCCACAGGATCCCATGCTGAAACACGGGAAGAGAGTGAAGAAGAAGGAGTGGCTGATGACAAAGTGTTCTGAACTTACAACAACCCTTATTCCCAATTCCCCTGTGCCACTTGGGTGGAGGAGGTAGAAGAGGGTGGAAGGGGGAGGATGTTTTTAGTTTCTTTTTAATTTCTCACCGATCTAGTCTGTTAGCAATAGGCAATAAATTATATTAATCTCCTTACACTGAGTCTGTTTTACCCATGACGGTAATTGTGGAATGATCTCCCTGTCCTTATCACAACCCAGGAGCCATTTTTCATCGTATTTTCTCCCCCTATTCTGCTGTGGAGGGTGAGTGAGGGAGCAGAGTAGTGGAGTTTAGGTTCATCATTAAGAAACCACCACAGATGTGGAAGAGGACAATATAATTTTTTCTGCTTTGGAAATTATTGGTAATTTGTAAACATATAGATGAGATTGATAGAGGTTGCTTTGACTTTGTACCTTCAGAGCATCTCAAATTTTTAAAGGAATTGTGATAGTTGATTATAAACTCATGAAAAGAGACAGTGATCTGCAGAGACAGATTAAGTTCTTGAGGTTTTCAGTTCCTATATGACTGCCTTCACTCTCATCTCAGCTTCTATTGAAAGAACACAGTCATTTTTTTTTTGTCTTTTTCAGAAGAAAAATCTTTACAAATGTAGTTTAACATATTAGATACTGTCTGAATCTACAGAGGGCCAGAAATGATGGCCAAAAAGGGCCACTGGACAATGTTTCAGTGAGTCAAACTGTGCAGACAAGATAGTAGGGCAGAGCTAGAGAACAGCATATGCTGTAGCATTTTGTAGGCATCAGACTTCCACCAAAAATATAACTTCCTTTCTCCAGCCATTCTGCCTGGCCTTGGGGACCTGGGATTCCTGAAGGCCAGTCTTGCTGGTGAAGACTGAGGCAAAGAAGGCATTCAGTACCTTGGCCTTTCATTGTCCTGGGTATCCAGGTTTCCTGTTTCCTTCAGGAGAGGGACCACATTTTCCCTAATCTTCCTTTTGTCATTGAGGTACTTACAGAAGTCTTTCTTGTTGCCCTTAATGTTCTTGGCCAGATTCATTTCTATCTGGGCTTTAGCTTTCCCAACTTTTTCCCTGGCTGCTCAGACAATTTCCCTGCATTCCTCCCAGGTTACCTGTCCTTGCTTACACATCCCATAATGTAATGTACTTCAGCAAGTATAACAAATACATACAAAGAAAATACATGAGTGAAGGCAAACAACCACTAAACACCAGAATGAGTGAAGAACTGAAGAAAAATAGACATACTCAAAGATCTGATAGAGAATATTTCTCACAAAACAGTGATTTCATGTTTGCCTTTTCAGTTCTTATCCTCGAGGGAAACCTGTAAAACTGAAACCTTCAAAATAAGTCCCTGGGAACTAAAATTCGTAATGCTATTGGATGCCAGAAATCACAGATTGGCTAGAGATATACTAGTTTTATGGTAAATTATGCCTTCTTTTGCACACACTCAGTAACTCCTGCAAGTTCAATTGATGATAAATTTCCCATCTTGTTCACACAGGAGATAGCTATCTTATCATCTCTTCTGTTGCAGGTGTCATTCCTCTGTTCCAGAGGTACCTGCTACCTTTCCTCTCAAATGATCTACCTGATTAGCAAATTTAAAGTGATAGTTCTCAGCTTGTATTTAACTCCAAAGATCTTTGCTTCTCTTTCAAGCCTGAAGAAGGACTTACGTGCTTGAAAGCTTGTCTGTTTTGCTTCCATCAGTACTTAAAACAAAAACCAACCAAGCAACTAAACCAAGCCAAACCAACAACAAAAAACAAACAAACAAACAAACAAAATTCCCTATCCTTCAAAACTTGCCTAGTTTAGGAAGCATACCTACATTTTTAGACAATCAATTATGTAAGTTAAATGTCATAGTAAAAGACTGGGTATTTTTATTCTGCTTGGATACACACTGAAAAATGAAATAAAATCTGTTTTATCCTTTGAAGTAACGACACCCAATATCATATCTTACTACAGGAGTTAAGACAGTGCAAAGATAAATAGAAAGCTGATGTTTATAGAAATACTGTTCTGCAAAAGGCTAAAGGAGATAAAATTCTCTGATCATTGCCTCCTGCTGTCTTACACATATTTAATAAGCCACGTTGGGCCATATTTGAATGATGTAATTTACCATACGCAAATCTTTTAACTGCTCAGATGTGTGCGAAAAGCATTGTGTAAACATCACACAATGCTAATCAGTCCAACCACTCATATATCTTAAGAACATTAACAGTTTTCATTCATCAGGAAATATATTTCTTCCCCTTGTAAATATCTCTGAACACAAAAACAGTTTGTTAAATTGGACAAAGCCTATGCTTTTAAATAGAATGAATATATCTAAAAATATATTTTGTTTTGTTTTGTTTTGTTTTTCCCTAGTGATTGTACTTATTTATTTGGTTTTGATCCAATTTACTCTTTTTTTTTCCTGTTTTTTTTTTTTTTTTTCCTGATTGCTTAAAACTCCATTATGGTTGGCTTGATCCTGTTCTAATCGTTTGGGTAGCCCATACTTTGATTCTCAGTGAATTCAGACAGATACGTGCACAACAACTGTCTGAAGCATTTGTGGATACATAGTTAAGTCTATCTACCAGTTACTATCTAAATGGGGGATATTGATGTTGGCTTTGGTAGCAGCACTCTGTCTGGGCTTCAAGGTTCAGGGCCTGGCAAGGAGGTAAGTGCCAAGCCTCTGGGGAGCAGGGAAAGCACGAATATGGAGCCTTTGTAGTGGCAAGGCCCTGTCTTGTGCATTTGTAAAAATGCACAGGGAAATTCAGAATGGAAAGAAAGCACTGTCTGCAGAGGGTGGCAGATGCCATCTGTGCCATCTTTAGCCACATTCCCTGCACTGTTCGGCCCTGCCAGAGACTTTTCCAAAGAAGGCAAGTGCTTTTCCTGACCACTTCTCCCTCTGCAGAAATATTTGTTTTAAAGATTTATTGGTACTTACAGAACAGGCCAGCATATAACGCTGTCTAAACTCGTCTGTTTTCTACATTTCAAAACACAGTAGGATAAACTTAGGGGGGAGTGAATATAACACTGAACCCCAGCAGTTGCAGCTCAAATCACTTGTACACACCATGGTCAATTCTTTCTTAATGTAGCTGCACTTACTGTGAGGGAATTAGGTTAAATTTGCAACAGAGTATGCCGCCTTACATTTACAGGTCTTGCAGCCTTGGGCATAGGAGAACTGGAATTTAAATACTTTTATAAAAACAGCCTAAATATAAGTGCTTGCCCATTTTCTCCTTCCCACCTCCTGCACAAACTGCTTTTCTGAGAGAAAAAAATAGCACTGATTCAAACAGAAATAAGTTGTGTTAGTTGGCACATCCAAATCCACAACATCAAAAAAGATGAGCAACATAGAAATCCTCCTGCCCTTAAATATGGTGAAACTTCAAACATCCCTGAACTGTGCACTGCACCAGCTGATGGCTGGGATGAATCAGAGTAACCATATGGCAGGGAAAGAGCTGCAGTTATGAAGCAGGAGGCTTAATTTGCTAAGCTTAAGAGGGGATGTCAAATAGCCTCTAAAATAAATAAGGGGTAAATAAATAAATAATGGAAACTGCCTGAATTCAAGTGAGAAAGAATGTTTTGGGATGAATACACACCCAGGAATATAATACAAACACACCCAGTGCTTTTCTAGTGCTGTGCTCTTCTGCTCTTTTGAGCAGCCGGTAGAACACATTGGGTATATAAATATCCTGCTCTGTGAAGCATTCTGTATCTTGTGCTTGTCATTACAACAAAAAGAACATGTGCTGGTTTGTTGTGGTAGGGTCAGCTTGCATGCAGTGGTAAATCAAGTGGGTTTTGTGTCCCATTTGGGATTTTGGCACATAGGGATGTATCAACAATCTTATTTCATGAAGACACTAGAGTGCATTATTACCATGACTCTTAATTTACATACAGCCTTTGTTGTTTTAAGATGACAGTGTCCTTTTCAGGGTACTGCTGCAGCAATATCTGGGCTGCTCTCTGGCCAGCTACGTAGTAAAAACACCAGGGAAAGCCTTTGACTTTTTTTTTTTTTTTTCCAAAGAAGACACAGCTTTATATGCTTTTATAGCTTTTGTATGGTCTAAAGCTGCTTGATTTGAGTCCCATCTATTCAGCATCCATTTAAAGAAATAGTACTGGAGTTTTCTATAAACTTGTGAGGAACTACAGTCCTCCCTATTAACTATGTCACTTCACAGAAAGAGTCTAGATGTACCTCTTCTTTGCATTTCCACCAAGTCTTTTTGATACACCTTGTATACAACACTGAATCACATCTAAGTAGCTGAAAGGGATGGTACAGATTCTTCCTATTTCCACTACCAGGGAACATGCTTCCTGAGCCTGCAGAGTATCTCTAAAAGCCCTCTTCTCCCTTATAGTCACACACAAACCACATCAAGGAACAACAAAGCTCCCATTTTCTTCCTGAAGTTAAAGGTATATTGTTCTGCAAGCACTCAAAAATATTGTCACACATCCAAAACTTTGTCATCTCAGACTATGACTTCTTTTCACATACCATAAGCAAATTTATAGTGATTTTCAAAGCTGGTGCATGTGCCAATAATTTTCTATTAGCAGAAATATACTCAAAAGAACTCAAGATTTTGGAAACATTTTAATTGCCAAAATGTCCCCTGTTGAATGCAGGGCCATAGATACTACGGATCTTTAAGCTGCAGGAAACAATATGTTGGACTGTATTTCATAGAATCATAGAATCATTCAGGTTGGAAAAGACCTCTAAGATCATCTAGTCCAACCTTAAACTAGTACTGACAAGTCCACCACTAAGCAATATTACTAAGTTCTACATCTACATGATTCTTGAAGACCTCCAGGGATGTTGACTCAACCACTTCCCTGGGCAGCCAATTCCAACATTGCGCAACCCTTTCAGTGAAGAAATTTCTCCTAATATCCAACCTAAACCTCCCCTGGTGTGACCTGAGGACATTTCCCCTTGTCTTATCACTTGGTGCCTGGGAGAGAGACTGAACCCCCCACCCTGGTACAACCTCCTTTAAGGTAGTTGGAGAGGTTTATAAAGTCTCCCCTGAGCCTCCTTTTCTCGAGGCTAAATAACCCCAGTTACCTCAACTGCTCCTCATAACACTTATTCTCTAGACTCTTCACTAGCTTCGTAGCCCTTCTCTGGATACGCTCCAGGGCCTCGATGTCCTTCTTGTAGTGAGGGGCCCAAAACTGAACACATTATTTGAGGTGCAGCCTCACCAGAGCCAAGTACAGGGGGACGATCACCTCCCTGGTCCTGCTGGCCACACTATTTCTGACACAAGCCAAGATGCTGTTGGCCTTCTTAGCCACCTGAGCACACTTCTTGCTCATATTCAGCCAGCTATCAACAAATACCCCCAGGATTCCATCAGGAAGCTTTCCAGCCACTCTTTCCCCAGCCTGTAGTGCTGCTTGGGGTAGTTGTGACCCACTTGGCCTTGTTGAACCTCATACAGCTGGCCTCAGCCTATCAATCCAGCATATCCAGATCCCTCTGCAGGGCCTTCCTTCCCTCAAGCAGATCAACACTCCCACACAACTTAGTGTCATCTGCAAACTTACTGAGGGTGCACTCGATCCCCTTGTCCAGATCTTTGATAAAATACATTGAAGAGAACTGGTCCCCAGTACTGATCCCTGGGGGACACCACTTGTGACCAACCTTCAACTGAATTTAGTTCCATTCACTACAAGTCTTTGGGCGCAGCTGCCCAGCCACTTTTTTTCATAACAAAGAGTGTACCTGTCCAAGCCATGAGCAGCCAGCTTCTTCAGGAGAATGCTGTGGGAAACGATGTCAAAAGCCTTACTGAAGTCTAGGTAGACAATATCCACAGCCTTTCCCTCATCCATTGAGCATGTCGTCTTGTCTAGAAGGAGATCAGATTTGTCAAGCAGGATCTGCCTTTGATAAATCCATGCTGAGTGGGTCTGATCACCCGACCGTCCTGTAAGTGCTGCGTGATGACACTAAAGATGATCTGCTCCATTTGGAGTCCTGTGACTCAAAGCCTCATCTATTCATTCCTGCACAGCAATGTGTGTGACATTTGCTACCTGAAAGGAGTCCAACTAATTTGACATCAGGTGTCTCCCTCATCCTGCTCTGAAAACAGAAACAAACAAACAAACAAACAAACAAAAAAACACCCTCTCCTTTACTTTTCATTTTAGTATGATTCAATATCAACTAAATTTTCTCATTCAAGATCTAATGTACTGCTGGTCAGTTACAGTCAAAACCAAGTGGCTATGCAGGAGAGCTGCACTGGGAGTGTTTTGCTTTGGCACCCAGCAGTACTTTTTCATTTACTGTAGCAGGACTGTTTGACAGTTACCACAGTAAGTAAGATCACATACAGCATCTTGACAAGAAAAGCAAATTCTATGGTGTTTAATAAAGTAACCCTCCCACCCACACCACACTTTCTAAGGAAAAAACCATCCAGGAGATTTAAAAAAATGTTTTTTGGATCAATTTATCTTTAAGCTCTAAATTGAAGCTAAATGGTTAATTAATCACTGATTACAAATCTTCTATAGTACATTGAGTTTGTTGTGTTTAACTTTAGGAGGGAAAAAGAATCTGAAAGTCAAGTGAGAAGAAAATACCAGTAACATTTCCATGACCCAACAGGGGATTTACAAAACATTCTTTTGTTTTATATGCCAGTATCCAGCCATAATTAACATGTTCTGAAAATAATAAGATAATCTCTTAATTATTTATATTTGCATACTTGATTATTCATTAGAATGTGTTGGTTGTAAATTTAAAGATGAAACTCAAAAATTTACTGCTACCAAACCTATTCAGGTAGTGGATCAATGGATCAAAAAATGGATCAATGTATGCACAAACATCCTTTTCTGCATGCAGAGGACAGTATGGAAAACAAAAAGAGAGCAGTCGAAGATGTAATAGACTAAATTTATAAAACAATACATGTACATTAGTTGTATTTGTTAAGGCTCTGAGCCTGCAATCATTTATGCCAAGGGACTATTTGGAGTACATGAAGTCTTTTAGTATCTCAGCCTATGCTATTGAACTCAATATTTTGTGTTGAACTCAAATATTTTGGTGCCTGTTGTAGAAATGAAAGAATGTAGAAGTGTATATACAGGTAACAAAGTATTTTATTTTATTTCATTTTATTTTATTTTATTTTATTTTATTTTATTTTATTTTATTTTATTTTATTTTATTTTATTTTATTTTATTTTATTTTATTTATGTATTTTATTTTATTTTGTGTATCTTCAAGACGCCTACTCTCATCATATACGTTTTACATGTAGGTTAGGTCCTTGGCTGGCATAAAACAATACAGCTCTGCTGAAGTAAATGACTCTTTTCCAATGCATATGGAGTGAACTTTTAGCTCTGAAAGCAGATTCAGGACAGCAGAAAATACAGCAATTGAAATTCCCCTACAAGAAGAGGTAGATCAATCACCACAGAAAGAAAGAAAGAGGCCCAAGTCTCAGGAGAGCTGATGTAAGACTATATCAAAAGAGGGCTATAGTACATGGAAGGAAAAGATGGATATGTCTGAACAGGGCACCTTCTCATAATTAAACATGATCCAGAAATCAGGCATTTCTCTGTGTATGTTCTACAAGGAATTAACTTGGGAAGTCTACTGGGAACCTCTTTACCATACAAGAGGATTAGATGTCTGTGAAAGGTCCACATGCCTGCCTGTCATTTTCTGCTCAAGGTACTGCTGGAGGAATCTCCTTTTAATGTGGGAGCACTCACCTACATTTTGCTGAAAATGCAGGCCTAGTTTAGTATTCTGCCTCCTGTGATTCAACTCCACCTCTTTATTGCCCAATCGAGAAGCATAGCTATCAGGCTTTCTGCTTTTCAGAGGCGTGTCTGTGTAAAAGGGTGTTTTTCGCTCCTTATGTTGGCTTTATGCAGAGGAGACTACAGGATTCATTTCACCAGAAAAAGAGAGTGAAAACATTTATGACCTTCTCTCCTAATGGCAGTCACCCTGGATAGTTAATGCTAAGTGTTGTACAGCAGCTGGGGAACAAACACAGGTTTTCTGGGTAAGCTTATTCTCTCTCTCTCTTTTTTTTTCTTTTTTCTTTTTCTTTTTTTGCTTTTTTTTTCTCTTTTTTTTTTTCCCACATGAAATAATCACTGGATAAAACTGTGAAAGTTAAAGCATAAGAGCTTATGAAGTACATTACCATGCGTGATTTCATCTAATGACTCATTCAAGCAGAGTAGCAATTTGTAAAATGCAATGTTTAATCTGTTGGTTACTAGAAAGAATTCAGTTAGATTCTAGACAATATTAATGAATTAATGCTCTTTTAAATTCTTACTTAATGTTCACTCTTCAGGCAGTGGCACTTAGCTCTGAGTGGGTGTTTTAGGTGGGGCTGAATTTCAACCTTACTTTGGATTGTGGTATTGAATATTTATTCACCTGTTTCACTGGGCCCACTTGGAGAATAAGGTCTTAGTGGAGGGCAACAAAACCAGACTCTACTGAAGTTCACCTAGTGGCTGAGAATAAGGATTCTACTGAAAAACACCCATGTCTTGTAACACAAATTTATAAGGATTCTTCTGAAAAACACCCACCTCTTGTAACACAAATTTAATCTTAGTTGTCCTTCCAATTTAATAATCTATTTTTCACCATTTCTGATGATCAGTCTATAATAAATTAATGGTGGAAAACAATCAGAAGATAGCCTTTCAAACACCGAATGCTTATGTGAAATATTCTGTAACATTTACCCTTATCTGCTTATTAATAAGAAGAAAAATGGTGTAATCTTAGAGCCTCAGTTTCTTATGAAGATGTTACATTCTGGTGGTAATGATGCATCATGGTACTTGCTGCTGGAAGTTACGAATTCAAATGATGCAGGCATTTTCTGATCAACTGGACTATGTCTGTGATTTATTGTTATTGTGATGTACTGATGTTTGAAATCTCTTATTAATGTATTCAATGTAAAATGAAAGGCTGAGCAATGATGGCAGTCCAGCAACCAGAGACTGAAAATCAGAGGAATTCTGAAGCAGAGAGGAAAGGCTGTCGACAAGATATCTAAAATCCTAAACTTTTAGGGCTAGATGCTGCAAAGTCTCCTGTCTATGCAACCAGACCTAGATTTCCTCTTCATGTTTTTAAGGAAAGTGTTGTAGTAAGAGGTGACAGTTGATCTAAATACTTTTTACTCATACTTTCTCATTCTGCTTCACTCCCAGACCCAGAAAGAGGTGTTACACACAGTGTGTACACAGTGTGCATAAAGCAACAGGAACACCGCCACAGGTCTTCACTGAAGTATTAGTGTTGTTGTGTGGAGCAAAGATGGATCTCAGTAGGGTTCACTACCGAAATAAGGTAAAAGCATTTGTTCTTTGCCATATAGCTTATTACAGTCTATTTTTTGCTCATTTTTGCAGGGTATTTTTGCTTGTATTGTATTTAATTATTTTGAAACTATGTGTTTTTATATGTTTGCTGTTATCCAAAACTACAATATAAGGGAAACAAAGCGACAGACCATTAAAACAATAAATAACATCTAACAAATCTCAGAGAGAACAGACATTGCTTTTACAAGAATGAAAGGGGAGATATAGACATTGAACAGAAAATAGAAGAAAGATTTTTATGATGGAGTTTAAAACAAGGATCAAGAAAGTGATGGTGGGAGCAAAGAAGTCAAAAAAGTTGAACCTGAAAGTGAAAGCAATATTTAGGAACAACAACAGATAAGAAAATATGCCAAGGTCATTTGACAAGAATGAACCAAGAAAGACAAGAAGACAGGAAGCGTTTGTTTGAGCACAGCGATTTCTATGATGTTGAAGCCTTAAAAACAATAACAGTAACAGAAATGAAGCCAATAAAATGAGGAAAATAAAAACAAGATGCATGAAACAAAAGATACAACAACACTTAGTCCAGTCATGGCTGATATAAAGTAGAGGAAGAAAGACGTTGAAAAGGCCATTGAATGAGCTGGCCTTCAAATGAGTGGAATATCACTCTGGCTGGCTTTTGTACTTTGCTGTCTTGAAATAAATATTTTGCACTGCAATGTTTTGGATAGGGCAACGCCAGGAATTATCACTGGAAGAAAGTGTTGAAGGAAGAAAGTTGTCTCCAAAGATGGAAATACACAAAGTTTCATTGTAGTGGCCTCTGGCAAACTACAACTAGAGTAAGCAAGTAAAAATAGAAGAGCAGATAAAGAAAGTAAACAGATGAAATAGAAGAATAAAGCAAATAAATGCAATAATTAGAAAAGCACAGATGCTATTTCAGAAACATACATGTGCATAGTTGTTTTGTCTCCACTGAAATAGTAGACAAAGCAAGAGATTTTGAAATGTATTTATATGAGAAGAGGTACAGCTTTTTTGAAAAAGCTGCCTGGCAGTACATCTGACTTGCAGATAGTTTAGAAATGATGATAATAAACTGTGAATGTGTTTCTGGCCAATCTTGATCTCTGGTAAGGATGTATGGCTAGTGTTTTTGTTTGAAAGTTTGTCTGGTTAAATCCTTATAAAGAAATAATATTCTGTACGTGAGTACAGAACACAGGAAATCCTGAAATACTGAAAAGAAAACACACTGCTGTTTATCAGTTGTTCCAGCAAAACAGATTACACAAATATTTAATGTAACATTGTATGCTACTCTCAGTACAAGCAAGGTGCTACACAGAACTCTATGTACTTCCTGTATGTGCTGAAGAGAACTAATAAACAGATTTCCAAAACCACATGAACGAACTCCTATAGTTTTGGAACTTACGATCAAAGTATAAGCACATAATTTCCAGACTATTCCTTATACTGTGATGCAAAGAATAAGCTTTTCCCTTTTCTTTGAGAGCACAGTTTATGCCAAACCCCCAAGTAACTTCGGTCAATGGCCTTTGAATACTCTCTAGTGTAGTGCCTAACATGATGCTGATTTTACATTTGTTGGAATAATAACACAAAGAAATTATAAGAGGCTTTCTAAGTGAAATGATAGCTCCAGCCATCTGGAAATAGTTATAAGGTTTATATATGCACTTCTGATTTTACTAGAGTGTCCCTATCAAGCATTCAGTGCAAAACTCAAGAGTACAAGTATAATCTGTGTATGTTTGCTTCTCTGTAAGTGTGACACAAACAAGAACTTTTACATGCCTCTTTTTTTTTTTTTCAAAATGGAAAAAATCTTGAGTGCTTTTGCAGTCAATGGTAGCAGACTAAGTAGTCTGTCTGTGCTACCAACCAGCACATCTCTTTAGTACTTCACATGAAAAGTATCACCCAATCTGTGGGTGCTGGCTGATATCCTGCAGCATCACTCAGTAGCCAACGCTTCTACCTGACCATTCCCATTCCCTCACTCTTTGTAGTGAAGACTTTACCTTCAGACATTGACATCCCATTGGGACTAAAACCTCATAATTTCTATGGGCCTTAATTTTTTTATTTTTATTTTTATTTTTTCCTGAGCACTACTGTTCTCCTCTCCTCCAGAACTTTTGGTGAGATGCTTGCTTGCTTCTGAAGAGCTCATGGTCCAGTGTAGTCAGGGCAGTCCTGTAGGAAGTGGGACAAAAGTCTGAGAGGGCCTGATTCAGAGCCTTAGACTTCAGTATCACCCATCCCACATGAGAGTAGGAAATTCCAAGTAACTCACTTCCTGGCTAGACTATCCTTCTTACTCTCTGAGTAATGATGAGTTTTATCCTAATATATTGAACAAGGCAATCCGTAGCTGAGAAATTTTCTGAAGACAGAAAAATCATTTTGCAGTTCTGTTTATGGCATCTGGACTTATTGATGCTCAGCTTAGTGGCAAACTTTTTCTGATGTTTTTCCTGCTGGCCAGTTCTCCATTGACGATACTTCTGGAGCGCTGAACTTGTGACTGTATCTGCTTGTCTTCAGCTGAATTTCTGGTTGAATTAACTGTACCTATTTTAAGCCAGAATTAACTTGTAAGGGATGGGTAGCTGCTGACAACTAAGTCACTCAGACATGCAATCCTGGACTCCCATCCTCAACACAATTGTTTGCTGCCCTCTGAGTATCTCCCTGAAAGTTAAAAGTGGATTGAATCTGCCAGGCTTCACTGTACAGTATTGGATCTGAATTTCCTGTATCCATTTCCATTTGAATCAGCAATCCTAACAATGAGGTTACCCAAAGCTCCCGAGGGGAACATGCCAGGGTGAGATACAAAGGTTCATTGAGAAGAAGTTATCAATTAGCAGATTCCCATTTGCTATTCAAGCTGCACTAGAAAGTAATTAAATTTAAGCAGTCCTTCATTCAAAGCTGCAGGGGCAAGTAAATAAACTCAACAGAAGCCACAGCTATTAAATGAAGACATATGGCCCAGGCAGTCAATGGCCGTAAAAGACTCCTGAGAAAAGAAACTCTTTCAGCTTATGGTTGAGGAGGAAACATAACAGTGGACTCTGACCAGAAAAAACTTTCTCTAGATTTTGGAAGCACTTGCTGACAGCATTGTAAAGTTGAGTTTTGTTCTTAACAAAGGTCTGGGGTTATAAAAAACACTATGTAACATCTGCAAGTTGACAGCACTTATTCTCTGTGTACAGGATGACTTTTCCTATGAGTTACAAGTAAACCATTAGTTTACAATGTCAACGAATTAAATGGAACTCTCCAAAACACGTTAACTGTTATGGTGTGGGTATGCATAGTATGCATAGCCATGCAAAATAAATTCTCTTTGCTAATGCCAGTGGAAGGCAGGGAAAGAAATGTCTTTAACAGAACATTTTCATTTCATTTGAGTCAAAGGTATCCAAAGTGCTTTTGTTGAAATTACCTTGGCATTACATGATATTCCAAAGGGACAAGATAAAATTTCACTAGTGCCAGGAGTACCTCTGTGGTTTATGAGTAGCTGGGATAACACTGCAGGAAACTTATGCAGCTTTTCATGTTGCATATACAAATTTGACAATGTGGGGTCATGTATATTAGGTTCTCTTGAGCATAGCTATATGAACAAAGTCATACTGTGTTCTTTATTCTACTTTTTCTCTGTTATCGAACTTTTAAAATTACGTTGAAAACATTTGTTTTAGGACCTTTTCATGTGGAATATTTATGGGAAAATTGCCTTTTCTTTATCATCTCCAGATTTATGTCCTCTTTCCTCTATCTAAATTTTTGAATGTGGACTCCTGTCCTTCTACAGTACATATCTCCATAAAACTGGTTTCAGGGATATTTTCAACCTACATCCGTTTTCTACAAAAATAACAACATTTGTTGTTTTTAGCTCTGTCTCAAGGTTGGATCCTACTTATGTTTGTGATCAAAATAGGAAGCAAACAATTTATCATGCTCCTTATTCTTGTACACTCTTGACTGAATTTTTAAGGCTCTTTATGCTCTCTCTGTTTTGCTTTGACTCTGTGATTTGTGATTTGGTAATCTAGTCCACTGAGCACCGAGCTTTCTCTCCAACATGTTGAGACTGATCTGTCTCTATCTTATAGGTTGACACCATTTTCCTTTTTTTTTTCCCTAAGCCTCAGTCAAGATCTTCTAATTGTCTTTTCTGTATGACTCCTCAGAAATCCCCCAGAAAATAAGCTTGCTTTTCCTTGTCTTAACTAGGCTGTTAAACAAGTATAATGGCACTGTCTTGATAATGTTAAAACAAAAAGTCCTCTTTGTTCGTCTTTTTCTCTCACACTTCAGTTAATTTTCCTACTTAAACAGCTCCTGAATTTCTGAGCCTCTCCTCACTACCTTCTCCCCAGTGGTTCTATTTCTTACGATTAGGCAGGGATTTTTTGTGGAAATCCTCATGTTTCAGCATGTAATAAAAATAAGTATTCATCAAAGTAGTAGGTTTAAAATACAATAGCGATAAAAATTATTTAAAAGGGGTAAGAATGTAGACTTATCTCCTAGTTAGTCTAATTAATGCTGGTACTGTTGATAGTACCTCTGGGAACAGATTTCCTGGCAAAAAGAAAGATACTGTGTGAGGTTCCTGGCCTATCCTTGTAACTTGATGGCATATTACTTGGAGTTCGACCTCCATTCCTCTACGTATATTTGGGCTGAAACCTCTAGATGGTTCAACCTGTAGCTTTCCAGAGCCCATCTGTAGATCAGCCCTCAGTACTATGTCCAGCTGCCACATAGTATCATCACAAAAGACAAAGTCAGGGAATCCATGAAGCTAAAGCAACATGAAAAACAAAGAAAATCCTACTTCACTCTCTCCTAGAGCAGAGTCAGTTACCAGAAAATACCGGTATCTTTTGGCTCAATCCTGCTGCCATCATCAAGGTCCATAGGAAAATAGAATGAAAAAACCTCAAAGCACACAATGTTTAGCCTGACCTTTCAAAACAACACTTTTAGAAAGATGGTAACAGTTACAGTCTTAGCACGACAGCTATAATTGTGCACATGCCTCCACATTAAACAGAAATCAGAGGAACCATTAAAACTCAGGTATAAATGTCAACCTTCTGGTGGACGTTTATATCTTTTTTTTGGGGGGGGAGTGGCGGAGGGCAGGGGGGATTCAAACAATTGTTTCTTTTTTCTGAAATCCTCCAGATCTGTAATGCCTTAAAACGTTTAATATATTTGACATGATGTATTATTCTGTGTCACTCTGTTACACAGGATGCTTCCTTACATTGTATGACACAGTGTCACAGGGGGAAAGATATCAAGAGGAAGTATCAAAAAGGCAATATGCTTTTGATTTCACCAGGGTAGCCAGAATATGATGCAAGGAAAGGTGCATTGTATGTGTGATAGCATGTACAGTAAGGTCTTTACAGTAGACAGGGAAAGGAACAATTTTGGGGTGGTTGTTCTACAGATCAGAATCTTTAAAATGATCATTCTCCGTGGTCAGGACCCAGATATTTAGGACCGCTCAATGTGGAATCATAGAACAGTTTGGGTTGGAAGGGATGTTAAAGATCTAGATCCATCCCCCCCGACATGGGCAGGAACACCTTCCACTAGACTGGGTTGCTCAAAGCTCCATCCAACCTGTCCTTAAACACTTCCAGGGATGGGGTACCCACAACTTTTCTGGGTAACCTGTTCCACTGCTTCACCACCCTTAGAGTAAGGATTTTCTTCCTAAAATCTAATCTAAATCTACCCTTTTTCAGGTTAAAGTCATTACTCCTTGTCCTACCACTTCAATCCCTTATACAGAGTTCCTTCCCAGCTTTCTTATAGGCTGTTAAAAATCGCCAAACCAGGATGAAGAGATGGATGAGGTGTTCTATAAGCAGCTGGCAGAAGTCGCTCAATCGCCCGTGCTTGTCCTCATGGGGGACTTCAACTTCCCAGAAATATGCTGGAAAAAAGATACAGCCCTGAGGAAGAAGTCTAGGAGGTTCCTGGAGTGTGGAAGACAGCTTCCTGACTCAGCTGGTCAGTGAGCCTACCAGAGGGAGTGCCCTGCTAGACCTGCTGTTCACACAGAGAAGGGCTGTGTTGAGTAGGGCTTTCCCAGAAAAGGGGGGTGTCGATCTGCCGGAGGGTAGGAAGGCCCCGCAGAGGGACCTGGTCGATGGGCAGAGGCCAGTGGGATGAGGTTCAACAAGGCCAAGTGCCGGGTCCTGCACTTTGGCCACAACAACCCCATGCAGCCCTACAGGCTTGGGGCAGAGTGGCTGGAAAGCTGTGCAGAGGAAAAGGATCTGAGGGTGCTGATTGATGCTCGCCTGAACATGAGCCAGCAGTGTGCCCAGGTGGCCAAGAAGGCCAACGGCATCCTGGCTTGTACCAGGAATAGTGCAGCCAGCAGGAGCAGGGAGGTGATCGTCCCCCTGTGCTCTGCTCTGGTGAGGCTGCACCTTGAGCACTGCGTTCAGCTTTGGGCCCCTCACTACAAGAAGGACATCGAGGCCCTGGAGCGTGCCCAGAGAAGGGCTACGAAGCTGGTGAAGGGTCTGGAGCACAAGTCCTGTGAGGAGCAGCTGAGGGAGCTGGGGGTGTTTAGTCTGGAGAAGAGGAGGCTCAGGGGAGACCTCATTGCTCTCTACAAGTACCTGAAAGGAAGGTGTGGGGATCTGGGGTTTGGTCTCTTCTCACAGATAACTAACGATAGGACTAGAGGGAATGGCCTCAAGTTGCACCAGGGGAGGTTCAGGCTGGAAATGAGGAGACATTTCTTCTCACAAGGAGTGGTTAGGCATTGGAACAGCCTGCCCAGGGAGGTGGTGGAGTCACTGTCCCTGGGGGTGTTTAAGGAAAGGTTGGACGTGATACTTAAGGACATGGTTTAGTGGGTGACATTGGTAGTGGGGTGATGGTTGGACCAGATGATTTTGGAGGTCTTTTCCAACCCTAATCATAATATGATTCTATGATTCCTTTCTTTAGTAAGTATAACTAAATCTCTTTCTTTGCCTCATACAGTACATTTCACAACTTCAACTGAAGCTTTCTAGAATGATGGTGACCTAGAAAATGATTTGTTGAATAGTACAAACCCATCAGTTTTAACTATGGTGCATTT
The DNA here is from genome assembly GCF_964211835.1 of Anser anser. Lineage (NCBI taxonomy): Eukaryota > Metazoa > Chordata > Aves > Anseriformes > Anatidae > Anser > Anser anser. The sequence goes on along the minus strand of NC_139724.1, from coordinate 13,091,130 downwards.
GGACTTCTCTATGACACCTTTTTTTTTTTTTCCCAGATGAAATGTTTTTACAGTTGGAAGGAGCAGTGCATGCCTGGGATTTCTGGCATTGACCTTTCAGCTTGGCAGACCTTTGGTTTGACTCTGAACATGCAGAAGTGCCAGTCAAATGTTAACTGCAGACCTGCTATTCTTACTCAATATATCTGAACTCTTGAGAATTCCTGTGAAGGTACTGCCCACACACAGAAAATCAGACATTTCACACAGGGTTAGATGGAAGCATAAAGCACGTGCACATATTTCTAGCTAGGAAATGCTAGGAGAAAATGTGTGGCTGCTTCACCATACTCTAGGGCCACCATCTTTTTGCAGTGTAAATACAGGAGTTTTGTTATCTTTGCCAATGCACAAAAACAACCCAGTCAAACTACTGAAGGTGAGGGGTTTTTAATTGGTTGTGCCTCTTATCAGGTAGTATGATTAGTATTATTTTGGTTTTCAGTTTCCCAAATGTCCTTTATTCATCACTGAAGGTAGTGGGACACCTCCTATCAATTAACTACTGCAGGAGTGCATGGCTCTGTCCTTCACCTCCAGCTCCAGGGTATTTTAGTTACCATCCTGAAAACTGCCTATTACAACTGCAGAATAGCTCCTTGTCTGAGTCTCCACCTTTTAAACCCGTCAAATTATTTCTTTTAGTGAGCCCAGCTACCCTCCTGGGTCTTTCAAAGACCTAGTGCTTTTTGAACTCAGGCTTTCCCAAGATCTGATTTTTTCCATATGTGAATGTCTCTACTGCCAAATAAGGCCAATTCTACAACCATGACTCTGCATGATCTGGCCTTCCCCCAGCATCCTTGTTCCCAGCGTTTATTTGCAGAAATATCTGTGCAAGAACATGCTTGCAGATGTCAGAAACGCTATGCAGAGTGTACTGTTACTATCTGTATATTTAAAAAGAGCCCTAAATCCCTTAAACAGACTTATTCACTTATTTTGCCCTTAAAGTTTCTATTTTCTCTATGTGAATAGCACATATTTGATACATGCAATTTTGTTACCTTTTCTTACTGGTATAATAAAGTTGTATTGAGCTTTGTAAAAAAAAATAAATATATATATATATATGTGAAATTTAATGAATGTTAATTCTGTTTTAGAGTAAACCTGTTACAATTTTAATCCTATTTTATCAAGTTGACTCTTAAAACTTGTCTATAAAAAGTCATTCTGGTTTCAAATTAGGCATGCAAAATTCTTAGGCAAAATAAAAACAATTAAAAGGCAGAAGAAATAGGCTGGTTTTGAATGATACATGTTAGGTCAGAACAAACATGCCAGTTTCAGACATCACTGTAAAAAAAAAAACAAAACAAAACTATAACTTGACAAGGGAGTGGTTAATCATATTTCTTATTAGGCTTTTCAGTCAGCTTTCCAAATGAATTTGATAATGACATTGAAAAAGTTATACTGAGAGGGCACAGCAGTGTGACACAGATCGTTTTGTAGGTCTGTTGTCACCAAAATGCATAGCTACTTCACATTGCAGGTGCAAATGCTGTTTGCAGAACTGTATCCATCTGTTAAATGAAAACATCTCTGAATGAAATGGATCCCAATGTAAATTGTTTTTATATGGGTATTTAAAAACCCATATAAATAAATGCTTGTATGCTCTTGTAATGTACCACTATCTAGGAAAAAAAAAATCATCATTCTGTAAAGCTTTTTTTTCATGTGCTTAATAAAACGTCTCCCAGGTGAGACATTTTAAGATGGATTTTGAATTACTACAGTATATTATAGAATGGAGAGATGTGCAGAAGACATACTTTAGATAACCTCTGCAGACCAAGACTAGGCTGTGCTTTAAATCAACATGGATAGTCAAGTGACAATTGTGTAATCTGCCTTTCGACAAACTTAAAACCAAGATAGGCATCATATACATAGATTCAGATCTCGGCCCTAAAATCGTTGACCAGCTCCCACAAAAGATTCCCAAATAATCAAATTCAACACCTTAATTAATCCAAATATAAGCCCTCTATTCTGAATACACCAATACAACTACATCATTCCAAGAAGATAGTACCGAAAAATTGTAGAAACTAAAGCACAGATGTGAATTGGGTAAAGAAAAATGATTATTAAAATCCAGGTAAAGTTTATGATAATAATTCCAAAATAATCCTAAATATCTCTCTTTGAATTTTGCAGAAATGTCCTCATTTACTTTCAGTATGATCGGGACAATTTTCCATTTAAAGCTAACTTTACAATAAAAATGAAAGAAAATGACTAATAAAGTTAAAATAAGTTTCAATTATCATGAACAAAGTCTGTAGCTACACTGTGAAAGAACAATTTAATATTTCTTCAAAAAATAAAATTGTCTGTTAAGAGGAAATACCTAAGGGCTTGCTTCTGACAGGTGCTGAGTGCCTCACAGAAGAAGCTCAGAAGCTGTCAGTATCCTACTCAAAATGTAGGATTTTCACAGAAGAGCAGAATAACTGTGAAAGCACATTTCTAACCTCAAATAAACACTAGTTTACCAACTTCACTGTCTAAACTAAACAAAACCAAAAACTATTACTTATGCTTAAAAGACTTTTTCCTTTCTCTCTTTTTTTTTTTTTTTTAAATTTAAATTTTGAATTTATGGACAGGAATGTGCTTAATGTTAAGGAAAAATTAAGTTTGTTTGCTTTTTATTTTCAGTTTCTCGTCACTGAAACTGGAGAAACTGAAAAATTCTCATTAAATGCTAATTCATCTGCATCTTGACCCAAACTCAGGATATGAATGAGATGTAATGTGAACATTTCTTTTGCCATCAGTCTGTTTCAGAGTAAGCCTCTGGCTAACTGAGTAGGATCTCTCTCCAAACTTCTCCAGACCTGTTGCAATCTGAGCTACAATCAAATGCTAACCTTAAGAACTCCCAACTTTTGCCATAGCCTTGGTTAAAAGGTTATTAAAATGCTAGTGAATACTGCTGAAAGACGACAACTTCAGCCATGAAAATCAAATTATCATCATTACTCTTTACTTTACACTTATGAAAATCAATGAATTAATCATGTCTTCAATTTTTTGCTTTAAGACTTTCAGTTCATTTGAGCTACAACTTTACTATGACCAAAGTATAATTATTTTCAGATTGCCTTTGCAATCATTTTTACATGTTACCAAGTAAAGTCTCAAATCCAAAATATTTTTGTGTGTACACGTATGTTTGTTTGTTGCACTACTTTTTGTAAATTGTAGAAAATAAACCTCAGATTGCTTTGATAGATTATATCAAAAAAATTATGCAGGGGGAAGTATTCAAGCAGATCTTTTTCTCCCTCAGATTAGATATGAATTTCTTAGAAAATCTTGATTTTCTATGCATGAGACAAGGTAAAGAAGAAAATTAACACAGCTTAACACGTTCTGTTTAAATTTCAGTCCTTAATTTTATGCAGATTACCATGTAAACACAGCTAAGTATAATAAGACAGAGTATTGCTGAAGACTACTAATGTTTTTGTGTACATGAGAAAATTAATTGGCACTAGAATAACTGTGGGGGAGCTATACCCTGACAACTCCCCGCATATATGATTCTGAAATAAAAGTGATTTTATTCTGGAGTGATTATTCCCCTTTGGAAGAAGAGTAACTATTCTGGAATAAAATCACTTTTATTCTGGAACTGAATGTCCACACTAGGGAGTTATTCCAGAATAGTTAAATTGCACCAAAACAGCTATAATGGAAGTTATTATGGAATAGCTCTACCGGTTAATTTCCCCCGTGTAGTATAGGCCAAAGGTTGAATTGCACCAGAATGTATTATACATAATTATGTGATCGATTGCTGTAGAGTAAGAGGGGTTTTAAAAGAGAATAACTCCCATTTAAGGCCATTTCTCCTACTCCTCCTCCCCCAAAATGTAAAATCCCAGATAATTAAGTATTGCAGTTTAGAAGGCTTTGAGAAAAAAAACAAAACCTGAATGGGTTCCAGATCAGGACATTAAATTACTGTCGCAAGTTCTACCCAAATTAGAAGGACCGTCTGCAATTGGCACTACCTTGTTTACTGTCTCATACATCTGTCATCCATATCATGTTGTCCTCCTCTACATTTGCAGTGACAGCTGTCATAGTATTCAGGAAACAAAAACATCTTGCATCTGTTCTTGGTAAACCATGGTTGTTTCAATAGGTTTTGCTGTATGTACTGTAAAGTGTGAAAAATCAGGAAACATCATTTGAATTTGCTTTTCTGAAGGAAGCCTTTCACTCTGTGCCTCATCTAGCTAATGAGGAAGAGAGGAGGAAAAGAGATGGATCTTATAGCATTTAAAAACAGGTACTTAGCAGTAATAAAATAAACTAGGGGCTGTAGATAAGACAGATCTCAGCACAGTAGGTTGAAAATATAGTGGGGATAAGCTTGAGGGATTTTGTCAAGCCTCTACCTAAGGCTTTTGTTGTCCTTTCAGTTGTAGGAGCTGGGTATCATGGTGAGGTCCAGGATCTGGACTTTATAAACTGATCTACACTATTAAGGCTGTGGAAAGCATTTTAAAACAAGAAGTATTCACTTGCACTCCAAGAGCTTACTCCAGTTTGAGGTGGTGTATACCAGCCCCAGCTCAAATGTGTGCCAGGTCCCCTGACTCCCCAGCTGTGTTAAATGAGCAGTACTGGGATGGGTATGGTCCCATGCTGCAGAGTTCTGGCATGGCTCTGGAAGCCACTGAGAGACACTGATTTCTGTTAGATACACTGAAAAACAGCAACTCAAAGAAAAGTTGGGTGAGGGGAGAGACTAGGAGCTTGGTGTATCTGTGCATTATCACCCTGGAGAAAAGGGTGTTGCAACAGGCTGTTCCTGGATCTGAGATCTAGGTGTTTTGGCTGGCAGTGCTGCGCAGAGGCTGGCTTACCCCCATCTGTCAAAATCTGCCCCAGTGAGTTCTACTCCCTGTCACTCCCCCTCTCTTTCCTGGAGCCACTGTAGGGTGCTGAGGACATGAACTTCTGTTTCTCATCCCCTTCCCCAGCTCATGCTCTGACACAGAATTTCTCCTTTTTGTGCGAGATAGATAGTCTAATCCTTGCTGGCTATTTGGCATTAAGCCTTTCTTTTGCTTGCTGGCAACCCCCTTGCAGTACGTTGATGTTTTCTTGAGAAGTAATATTTGCTGGCTGTTATTATTTTTAGTGAGAATGAGCACTATAAAGGAATGAAATCTCACTTGCAAGAGAGAGACACTTATAAATATGATGAATGTTTTATTCTGGAAGTCACATTCTCATCTGCTCCCAGGTGTTTTCCAAGTAATTGGATTAATCAGATTAATCCTGCAAGACCAAGAACCTGTGACTTTCATGATGGCTTCTTTAAAATTAAGTCAACAAGAGCAATTTAGTTATCAACAAGAGGATGTATAATCTTGTTGCTGGAATGACTACTACTTTTGCCCAAGTAAGGGACTGGGAAGGCCTTCAAAGCTACAGGAGAAAAAAAAAAATCAATGCAGTGGCACCCAGGTTGGGCTGGTCTGTTAATCCATGGTACTATTAAAAAAAAAGGAAGCTAGATGTGCCTTGTGGTCATCAGGAAACTTTTGAAAATTTAAGATCAAAGTCAAGTAAGATCTTCAGTAAGTACTGAATTGTGTTACCTGACATTGGAAGTAAAGTGGCCCAATTATTCCAAATGGGAGCTGCTGAGTGTTGAGCCCTTTGGAAATCTCACTCACCAAGTAGCCTGATAAGTGAACAAGTCTGATCCATAGCATATATTAAATTTCACTTCAGTTTTTGTCCTCTTTTTACTTGTCTCACTATGTGTACAAAATGTTGGGTGTTCATATTCCTTTCTGCATTCCTCCTCTCAGAAAGTCAGGTAAATTGCACATGGACTTTCCCAGCAGTGTTCTAACATAACATTTATCAAAAATGGATGATCTATGTTGCAACTTTAACTATTATTTCTCAGGTACTACTTCAGGGTGGATGTACCAGGGGGAACTATTGTGCAAAGCACCTGCTAGGAGGCTGGGATGGATGGACAAGTGAAAAGACTGTGTACAGAATATAGGTGTGAGAGAAAAAATATTTCTAACTAATGTATCCACTTCTAATTTATTATCTGACTTTTCCAGTAACCTGATCTAATGAATTTTTCAAAATATGTATAGACACTGAACAGGGCACAAAGATGGTATTTCATCATGAAAACATCGCTTCTTCAGTTTTAAGACTTCGATACAACTGTAATACTGAGTTTACAGTTTTAGTCTCACATTAAGACATTGGAAATTTAGTGTGATTACAGAGTCTTCAGCTTATTAAGTAAGTGTCCTTGCTGCATACGTCTACTACTTCTGGGTGGTCAGGCAGCAACAAAAGGTAAGAAGGCAAACCACAGCAGTCATACATTAACTGATCACCAGATTAAAAAGGAATAGAGTAACAGGCTATACGGATCATATGAAGTAAATGGCTTCCAGCACATGACCTTGCTAGCTAGCCTTCCCATTGCTAGAGAAAGGGAATTCCTGTAACTAATGCAGTGGCTCCTCAGTCTCCACTCCATTTTGTTTGTTTTCTCAGACCCTCTTTTCTAATGCATTTTTTCCTTTTAAATTACAATATTGTTAACACTGAATAAAAATTACCTTATGAAATATTTAAATATTTAACTTACTTTAATCAAACAGTAGATATATTGCCTCTTCTTAAATGTCCTTGTGACGAAGGAATTCAAGTGAGTCATTTCTGTTTCATCTTTAGCTTCTCTTCTGAGAAACTTCAAGTCTGGGACTGCTTGTCTCTTTTTTTTTTTTTTTGCCACAGCGTTATTCAGGTCTTTGTTTCATATAGTCTTACACCTCTAGTTTTACCTTCTCCTATCCACAGAAATCAAGAGGATGATCTGCCACCTTTCTGTACTGACACAGAAGGGGCAACAAAGAGTGAATGCTGTATGTGGTCTTCTGGTTTAAGCAAAACAGGGTCTACGTACACAGTATGGTGTTTCTGAAGCTACAGTCAGATCCAGAGAAATCACTCTTTCCGCACCATGGCTGATTACCTGGCACCTGCTATTAGGTTCCCTTCAACTGTGTGGTAGCACTGAAGTTAATTTGCCATTTTACACCAACCTAACATGCTGGTCCCAAATCCATGGTAACTTGGATTACCATCTTACTCCAAAAATGTACCATTGAGAAGTGACCCAACAGATTTCATAAAGTCAAAATATTCAAGACTGCAGGGTCTGCTATGGTTTTTCAGTATATCCTACAGCACAAAACAGACCATACTGTTTATACTTCTCCTTGGATTATGTCTTTTCAAGGACCAAGCAACTGCCAGAAAAGCAAAACAAAATGCTACATGCTAGGCATTCTTCTCCAACTGACTTGATTACCTCTTTACCCATAAGCCACAAGTCTGAGGACATTTGGTTTCTGCCCTTTACGAGCTTCTCAATTAACAAAAACAGATTTAAGAAGGACAGCACTCTTTTCAGGACAGATTTTGATGGATGCTAGAACATTAAATGTCAAACAGAAGAGAAATTTCTCATTGGGGTCATTTTCTATTATATTGTATTGCGCAGTGTGACTGCTTATCTCAGGTTGCAGAGGTTATTTGCTGCAGGGAAGGCTGAGAATGTCGTTAGTGCACTGTGCCCTGAGATAACCTGCAGCATATCATTAAACCATCTAATGGCTGTATGGCCCATTGACCTCCATCACTCATTTGCTAACAATGTTTGTTATTTACAGGCACTAGGGAAATTACTGTTGAGTTATTAGTCACCCTTCTCTTGCTGCTGCCACCACAATATTTGGTGATATCCAACAGGAAAAATTAAAAAGCCAGTTAATTGACTTTAATAACATGATCTGGTGTGCACACAAATTAATGTGGGTGTGTTTAACCAGTCCTCCCTGTCATCTGTTGCCCTCCCACCCCCAAATATTCTGGTAGATTGTTGTTGTCATTGAAATAACGTTTTCACTTAGCAATGTCTTTCCATCCAGCTTTGGAGTCCAATAGGTGTGCTTTTCTTTTAAAAGCATGTTATGCAACAATCTGGTATGAAAATGAATCCAGTTTTGGAAGAAGCTAAATGATATCTGTGCTGAATATATCACTTTAACCCAAGACTCTCTATTTCTGCTGGTGTGAGGTATTTGCTGCCACTCTTATTAAAACAGCATTGCCATTAATCCAGTTATTTTCAAAGGCACTTAAGGCTATTAGCCATTTAAACCTCATGGGAACTGAAAGGTATTTGGCTCTGATTTTTTTTTTAATTTTTTTTTGGTTTTGGTACAGAGGGGTAGAAGGTGAAGAGAGTGAAGACAGTATTTTATTTATTTTCGGTTAGTTTACTTATTTTTAGGTTATGTTATTTATTTTTCAGTTTATTTAAACTATTTTTAGTTAAAATGTAACAAACAAAATTCATGTTGTTTTCATTAAATAGAAATCTTTTCTTGTAGTTAAAGGCCTATTCAGCAGGCTAAATTCATCTGCTTGAACTTTTCGTCTGAATTGAACTTTTATTTGAGGTAAATCAAGGCTAAAGAAGAATGTGGAATACACATGAAGTAGTATTCCAGTCACGTGCTTGCTTGAAACCTCACAGAGAGGGGTATAGCTTTCACCGCCTTCAGTGAATTATGACAGAACAGAACAAGGCGTTGTGTACTGCTAGAATTAATTAGCATCACTGGCTCCATTCGAGGGTGACCAGATGTACACAGCCAAAGCAGGATGCCTATCACTGTCTGCCAGGATTTCAAAAGTGATAGGACAACAATGTGCAAATAAAGCCACATTATGTTGGTATTACAAAAAGCGCTTCGGCTTTTGGGTTTTCCCGTGCAAAAGAAGTGACAAAAGCAAGGGTGCTCCTATGGCTTCAGTGGTGTTTCTGCTTGAGAGAGTTTGATTCAATTACCAGAGCTACTGAAGTTTTCCTTTTTGAAGCAAGAGTAAGTATGCTGGGTTCATGAAAGTCCCACTCACTACCACTTCATCACTTCAATTTCCCATCTGTAAAGCAAAGTTAATAAATAATATTGTACAGGTAACAGTGTTCAATACACTGGATTGTATGTCTGGGATACAGGTCCAGCAACAGCAAATAATCTGTCCAGCCAAGGACATTCTGGGCATCAGCTCAAAGCAGTCTATAGAGCACCATAACTTAAGGAGGTTATTAATAATATTAAGAAACCAAGTAAAGTTTTACAAAGCTAAAGAAAGTTACAATCAAAAGGTATACTGTTGCAGACTAATAATATGAAAATGATCCTACTCTAGGATACACCAAGAGCTGGGAAAAGCTTAGCATGAAGATGCACAACTTAACACACCTTAATGATATATCATGCATCAGCTGACCTACAGGAGCTGACTATAGCAGCATCCTTTACCACCAGCAAATGCTATCCAGAATGCATTAATCTAAACCACAGTGCAATCGCTAAGCTGTAGTAACTTCACTTTATTTTGTTTCACACACCTTTAAACTTCTCACTAGGTCTCATTAAAGCCAGTGTGGATGGCTTCAAAACTCCTGATCCTCAAGGCAGGGAATTCAGTGGAGAGAATATCATTCAACTTCGTTACATTCCGGAGTTGGAATCATGGAATCATTCAGGTTGAAAAAGACCTTCAGGATTATCTGGTCCAACAATCACCCCACTACCAATGTCACCCACTAAACCATGATCCTAAGCAGTATGATGTAGAGAGCCATGCCACCACCCCTCCTTATATGCCTGTCCCTTCTGAAGAGCTTGTAGCCATCCATTGCAGCACTTGAGTCAGTGTGGTCCCACCACGTTTCAGTAATGGCAACTAGGTCACAGTTTGCCTGCTGCACAATGGCTTCCAGCTCCTCCTGTTTGTTGCCCATGCTGCGTGCATTGGTGTAGATGCACTTGAGCCTGCGGGAGCAGTCCCAGGGTTGAGGGTGAGGGCAATGGCGTGACTCATCTCTATCAAGTCTTATTTCCCCCCGTCCCTCTTCATACCTAGTTTAAAGCCCTCTCAATGAGCCCTGTCAGTTCCTGGACTGGAGTACATTTCCCTCCTTGGTACAGGTGGGACCCATCAGCAGCCATCAGGTCAGGTGCCAAGTAAACCTCCCCATGATCAAAAAAAAAATCCTGTGAAAACACCAGTCTCTCAGCCATGTATTGATCAGCTGGGCTTTCCACATCTGCTCAATTATCCCTCCCCACCACTGAAGGGATAGAGGAAAACACCACCTGCACATACACACACTGTCTAGTAACTGCCCCAGTCCCCTGAAGTCCCTTGTGGTAGCCTTCAGGCTTCTCTCAGTTGTTTCATTTCTGTCAGCCCAAATTATCACTAAGGGGTAACAATCAGACAGACAAACAAGGCCAGGATTTTTCCTGGTGTTGTCACTGACCTGGGCCCCAGGAAGGCGGCAGACTTTCCTACGGGTAGGGTCTGGATGGCATATGGGGCCCTCTGTTCCCCTCAGAAGGCAGTCGCCTATGACCATTACCCTTCTTTTCTTCTTGGTGGAGGAACTCTTGAGGTGTGGAGTCGACTTCCTTGCCCCAGACAGCCTCTTGGGTGGACTTTTCCCCACATCCTCACCACCCTGTCCCTTGAGCTCCATGGCCTCAAACCTACTGCATAAGGGCACCTGGGGAGGCGAGGCAGGTAGGGAGGGGGCTCACCTGCAATGCTGAGCCAGGACCTGCTTCCATTCTTCTTCATCTCCCAGGTCCAATCCCTCTGACTGACAATCAACAGGGCAGGGGGCCCACCACTATTTCAGGTGTGTGTCCCTGGTGCCTTTCTCTCAGGAACGGCAGGGAGTGACTCCACCAGGCCTAATTCCTGCTCACACTCCCTGATAAGGGACCCTAAAAAACACTAACATCACCAGTTTCTCCCAACAAAAAAAGTGCTCCCAACGGAAGCCTTTGGGTACATCTGAACTCCCTTTGGGAGTCTTTATGCAACCCCACACACAATAGGACTCTGCACTTTCTCTCTTTTCAAACTGGAACCGCCCTGCATGGCGCATGCTCACGGTGTACCTGGCAGGCCCCCACACACACCCTCTCTCTGCCTGACTGTGACCAATCCTGAAAGGCCCCATCCGCTGCAATGACTTAAAAGCACATATCCTTGCCCTATGTGTCCATTCACAACCCCAACCCAAACATAGCATTTGCCCCCTTGGGAATGCTGGGAGGCAGATTCCATCCTCAACAAGGAACACAAAGAACAGGCAGGACATTGTTTCAGGCAGAAGGCTCCTCTTCACCTGCAGAAACAAATCGTCATCAGGCACCAGCACACCAGCCAAACTTCTTCCATTGCAACACCCTCCTCAGAAGTAAAACAGTAGTCAACTGACCTGTTCTGCTACTTAAGTCAGATAGACCACCGGTAGACAACTCTCTGCCTCCCCCACCACACACAGTATTTGCCCCTTGACTTGATTCTCAGGGGTCAGAATCCATCCTCAGCGTGAACCCATGGAGGCCTACTAGGATGTTGACAGTTTTTTCTTCATCCCCTGAAAAGAGGAGTCACCCAGAGGTGGATCGATAGACTGCCAAACCAAAAACCACACTCATTTTTCAACTTCTCTCCACTCACCTTCCCGATCGAGGTTTAGTGCTTCCATTCGCCATGCCAAGCCAAGGTCACAGTGGTTAGATCAAGGAGAAAGAACAGTAAACGTGACAATCCACAAAACAGTCTATTCCCACTCCTCTTCTTTCCTCCCCTACTCCAACAGCCAAGCCCCAGACCCATGTCCCCCAACACAGTACCACCGCTTCACTCACCTAATGTCCCAAAGAGATGCATCATGCTCCCTGCTCCTCTTGCACTTTGAGGCTTCTCCAGTATTTCAGGAACCGGAACCATTGATGTCTGGCATGACACAGGACTGTGGCAGGAGATGCACACTGCTGTCGCAAGGTGCTTACCAAGCCTGCCCACCAGGCAAAACAGACTAACAAAAGCAACCGACCAACTCACGGCCCACAGTGCCATCCACTCACCCTCGTGCCTCGTTCAAGCTTCCAGCTTAGTCTGTGCCTATGACCTAGGCCACAAGAAACAAACAGAGACAGTCAGGACACACAAACAGTACAGCTCCTTGCACAGGACTCAAGCACAAAGACCAGAGCCAGAAAAAAAAAAAAAACAAAACTCAGGTCCAAAAATGCCAACAGACCATGAATGCACAGCAGCCCCATCAGGAGTAATCACGGACTTATCCTTTACAGCTAAAAAGGGTGACCCTGCTCAGTCTCTTGGTAATACTGCACCTATGTGGTCAAGCCCCTTGTGGTGCGTACTAAAACTCTTTGTGAATCCTCTGGAGTGTTACACAAATGGCTTGATATATCTAGAGATTAAAATATAACACAAAAACAGAAGCATACCCCACCATGTCCCAAAAACAAGTTGACCAGGAACTTCTGCTAAACATCCCTCTATTAAGTGAATTCCAAACACTTAAAATCTAGAAGGCTACAAGGTCTAAAGACTCTACAGCCAGCAAAACAGCAGGAAAAAACTCCAAAAATATAGCAAACTGCCCCTAACCCTGAAAAAGACTACACCTTATGTGCCTACTGCTGCTGTTTTCAGGTACATTCTGGCACAGGGAACTTGGAGGATATATTCTTTTCCCCTAAACCCTACTCCCTCACTTTACCACCTAGGTTGTAAATTTGATAATATCTGACATACAGATTAAGACAGAAGGTCACATTCACAGTAAGCCCTGTAATTCTGCAAAAATCAGAAGAGACCTAGAACCACAAAGCAAACACGCAAAGTAACATTGTCATCCTATCTGTAAACATGCTATAAGAATTACTCACCTGAAGAAGAGCTGCATGCAATAAAGGCACCTACTACTATATAGATTGCTTTACTCTAAAAGATCCTACTAGTTGTTACCTCAAAAAGATGTGCTTACCTCTCTCAACTTGGAAACGCATCAGTCCATAGGCTCTGATCCACCTAAAGAACCCTGCAACTGACTGAAGGAAAAACAACGCACTTACCCCAAAGAGCAGCTCAGGCAGAAAAAGCTCTCTGGTGGGATGCCTGTGGCTCATATACCATCAGGCCCCACCTGACACCCACCCCAATCACCTGGGAAAGGGGAGGGGTGAAGCACAAGAAGGGAGAAAGACAGCAGGAGGAGTAGCAGCTCTATGTGTTTATTTATTTATTTATTTATTATAATTATTTTATCTGGCTTAGCTCAACAGTGTGCAGAGTGCAGACAAGAGAACTGGTCTGTTTCTAGAAGCAACAATTCCTGTGCTTTTGCTTCAGCTTTGAATATGAACAATATGACCAAGCAAGTAACTGAAACTATTTCAGCTGAAATTAGCTCAAGCCTTTCTATACATAGGCAAAAATAATCTAGGAGCATAACAGATTACACGCCAAAAAAAATCAATTCAGCGTAGTAACATGACTCGCAGGAGAAATCAGGCACTTGAGTAGGCGATCTGAAAACCGAAAGGCTATGCTGATGGGTCAAAACACACTACAGGACACTGAAACCTGGCCTTCTGCTGCACCGACTTAAAAACTACTCCCACACTCACCAAGGCACAACCCCAACTCAAACACAGACACAGCATTTCAGCTCGACCTTGGCTTTGGTGACCGCTGGAAAGCAGGCTTCATCCTCAACGAGGCATGCTCAGGCTGCACGGGATGGCACTTCAGGCACCTCCTCACCTACGGAATATGACTGCCATAAGGAACTGCAATTCCAGACAACCTTTTTCCTCTACAACACCTCCTCAGGAACCGTGCAGCATTCAAGTGACCTGCCTTGCTCCTGTTCTAGACTATCACAGCCCACCTTGCCTGTGGCACCTGCTAAACAAAAGAGAAAGCAACCGCAGCAGCAAAAGCCACAGCACTCCAAGGACAGTTACTCTCCTCCGCTCCTTTACCTCAGCCGCTCACCTGACCCCAAGGCAGATGCTTCCGTTGGGAGCACTTTTTGATGGGAGAAATTGGCTTCCTGTGGTTCTCTGTTGCACTCTAGATCCTCTGCAGGTCTACCAGGGCTACCCAGTGCCCTCTAGCTCCCCTGGAAAGCCTCCCAGTGACACCCTGTGTCCTCTTGGATGCCCTAGAGGTCTCCCAGGGCACGCTAGAGTTCCCTACAAGCCTCCTCTTGCACCCTAGAGGCAAAATTAGGACTCTTCCAGGAATCTAATGGCCTCTGGAAGCCTCGCAGGGCTCTCTAGTGCACTCTTGGGCACACTGCAGGCCTCCTGTGGTCCTCTGCTGCACTCTAGATCCTCCGCAGGTCCATCAGGGCCACCCAGTACCCTCTAGCTGCCCCAGAAAGCCTGCCAGTGATGCCCATTGTCCTCTAAGATGCCCTAGAGGCCTCCCAGGGCACTCTAGGATGCCCTACGAGCCTGCTATTGAACACTAGAAGCAAAATAAGGACACTTCCTGGAATCTAGTGGCCTCTGGAGGCCTCGCAGGGCTCTCTAGTGCTCTCTCGGGCACACTGGAGTCCTCCTGTGGCTGAACAAGTATGGAGGAGTTCTGTAGTATGTCATAAGGTAAATAAGAAAATTATCTGCTTTCGTTCCCCAAACCTTGGTGCTGCTGGAATAAAGGTCAGTGTGAGAACTGGTCCTGAGCACATCCATGGGGGGAGCTGGAGGGCGGGGGGGGGGGGGGGGGTGGCCATGGGAACGGCCATTGCCCCGGTGCAACAGTGACAGAACCACGGCCCAGAATTGGGTCCCTGGGGGAGCATCGTGGGGACGATCCTGTCCGTCCCTGTCCAACCTCGTCCCCTCCCCAGCCATAATGACGTTGGTGGCGGGTGGCGAGCTTTACGATATTGTGGACATGGTGGGTAAGGGGACCTTCGGGGAGGTGGCCAGGAGCTGTCGGAGGAGCACGGGAGAGATGGTTGCCATTAAGATCTTGAGGAACAAAGGCAACCAAGGCCAGAGCGCCTGGAACGAGGTGAAGCTGCTGCGGGCGCTACAGGCAGTGGACACGGAGGCAGCACACATCGTCCGCTTCCTCGAGTCCTTCCAGGACAGTGCCTGCACCTACCTGGTCTTCGAACTGCTGGAACAAAGCCTCTTTGAATTCCAGAAGAAGAACAACTTCTCGTCGCTGCCCGTGCGGCACATCCGCACCATCATGGCGCAGGTGCTGGTGGCGTTGGCCAAGCTGAAGGAGCTCGCCATCATCCACGGTGACCTGAAGCCGGAGAACATCATGCTGGTGGACCACGCGCGTCACCCTTTCCACGTGAAGCTGGTGGACTTTGGCTCGGCCTGCATCTTCAGCGAGGTGTGCTTCATCAAGGAGCCCTACATCCAGACCCGCTTCTACCGGGCGCCCGAAATCCTGCTGGGGCTGCCCTTCTGCGAGAAGATGGACATGTGGTCCTTGGGCTGTGTGGTGGCCGAGCTCCACCTGGGCAGGCCGCTCTATCCAGGCAGAAATGAGGACGAGCAGGTCCGCTACATCTGCAAGACGCAGGGTTTGCCTCCAGGGAGGCTGCTGTGCACTGCCCGCAAAGCTCAGCGCTTCTTCCGGCGGGCGCCGGATCCGGCTGGAGCTTGGCAGCTGAAGCCAGAGGTGATGGTGGTTGGGGCAAAGGTGACGGTGGAGCGGAGGAGATACATCCTCTCCTCGCTGGAGCAGATGGTGGCAGTCAACGTGCAGCCGCTGCTTGGCGCCAGGCAGGAGGTGCTGGCCGAACGCTGCGACCTGCACGGGATGGTGGAGCTGGTGCAGAGGATGCTCACCTGGGACTCGCACGAGAGGATCGCGCCCAGCACCGCCCTCAAGCACCCGTTCATCTCCATGCGGCAGCTCGAGTCCAGCTTCCAGGCCACCCAGTACTACCAGCTGTGCCAGCAGGCCACCCAGGCGTCCCGCGAGGATGCTGCTGGTGCCGCTGCCACTCCGACTGTGGAAGAAGGCATCGCATTCCCACCAGAAGAGCATGGCTATTGCAGTGTGAAGAGAGCCACCACCCAGATGGACAACCTCAGCCTAGGCGAGGAGAGCCAGCACGGCGCCTGCCACCCCATCCCCTGCCACTATGGGAGCTGGCACCGGGCAGCGCAGCACCCACAGCGCCGCAAGAGGAACACAGTTTCGGGTAACCTGATTGTGTTGGGGCCACGGTCTCCTCCTGGTGGCGTGGCCAGGTGGCAGCTAGGAGCAGAACATGCACGGGGGAGCGTCCGCCTCGCCCCATGCCAAGGTACCACTGTGGGGCAGGGGGCTGGCACAGAGTCCAGGGTGCTTGGGGTCCCCCGGGGGTTTCAGGTGCCTGGGTGCTCCAGGTGCCTGGTGCTCCATGTCCCCTGGTGCTCCATATCCCCCACTGCTCCATGTCATGGGTGCTGCAGGTCCCTGACGCTCCCTGAATCCCATATCATGAGTGTTGCGGGTTCCTCAGGGCCCCAGGTTCTCCATGTCCCCATCAGGCCCACATCATGGGTACTGGGGTCCCTGCCATTCCATGTCCCCATCAGCCCCATGTCCCCATGTGCTCCCCACATCACGCATTTTGGGGTCCCTGCCATTGCATGTCCCCATATGCTCCCCATATCATGGGTTCTCCCTATCCCTGGGTCCCCAGCTCCACACAGAGACCCACAGCACGGGCTGTGACATGTCCCCCAGGCCCCCCCCAGCGTGCTGCTCACGCCCCGGTGCTTTTCTCACCTGCAGCGAGCCCTGATGAGACGGAACAGCCCTGACACCCCCATCCCATCACCGGCCCTGAGCACGGCTCATCGGACCAGGACTCGCAGGTCCTCCAGGCCCCCCACAACCTGCAGTGCCACTGAGCTGCCAGTGAGAGACAAGAGACCCTGCGCCCGCCTCTGAGCATCCCGGACCTTCCTATTCCTCACCTCCACACAACCCCTCTGCTCCGCTCATCACCGGGTGCTGCTGGGGGGAGTGGGTGTACCACCCTTGTGGGCACTGGCCATTGCAGTGCTCCCCAATAAAGCATTTGCTGTTGAATGAACATTTTGAGTCTCCTTGATGGGTGCAAGATGGATTTGGGACCGCAGGGTGTCCCAGGATCGCGGGGTGTCCGGGACCGATGCTTGCTTACACCACACAGGGTGGCACGAAGGATGCAGGTGCTACCCAGAGGTATGGCACTCACCTCTAATTTCAACAAAAAGTCTACAAAAAGTGCTCTGTACCCCCCAGAACACCCAAAGCATAGTGCTGGGATCGGCTGGGGTCTGCTCCTCCTCACCTCACAGCAGGAGCTGCACAGCCGCTCCCAGCACCCCGCATCGCCGATGTCCATGCCGTACGGAGAGCACCAGTCCCACTTGAACACCGGCCACAGCTGTCCCTGCACAGTGTGTCCCCCTTGGTGTGACACCCCCCCCCCCCCCAGTGTGTCCCCCCCCCATATGTCCCCCCCAGTTCTATCTCGAAATAATTGTTAGATTTGCACCCAGATGCCTAGAAAGGCTGAAAAGGCCTTGTCCCTGATTGCTATTTCCAGCAGCAACTCTGTCTGGATTCTCTAGATTTCTAAGGACAACAGATCGTACTCAGTCACAGGAAGGAATAGATTTTGAAGTTGAGCTTCCTAAATGTATTGGGTTTACGTGGCAAGGTTTTGGTAGCAAGGGGCCACAGGAGTGGCTTCTGTGAGAAGAATCCAGAAGCTGCCCCATGTTAGGTAAGGGCCCCACTGCTGACCAGAGCTGAGCTAATAAGTGATGTTGTTTTGTGCCTCTGTGAGAGCATATTTAAGACAGGGAAAAAAATGCTGCGCCACACAGCAGCTGGGAGAGTGAGAGGAGTGAGGAACAGCCTTGCAGGTGCCAAGATCAGTGAAGAAGGAGGGGGAGAGATGCTCCAGCTGCCAGAGCAGAAGTCCCCTGCGGCCTGTGGTGAGGACCATGGTGAAGCAGGCTGTCCCCCTGCAGCCCATGGAGTACCACGATGGAGCGGGGTTCCACGCTGCAGCCCGTGGAGGAGACCACGGTGGAGCAGGTGGACCTGCACCGACGGAGGCTGTGGCTTGTGGAAGACCCCTGCCGGAGCAGATTCTGGGCCGGAGCTGTAGCCCGTGGAGAGGAGACCACGCAGGAGCAGGTGACCTGGCAGGAGCTGCTGCCTGTGGGGGATCCAGGTTGGAGCAGTTTGCTTCTGAGGGATGGACCCCGTGGTACGGACCCATATCTGGAGCAGTTCTTGAAGAGCTGCTGCCTGTGGGAAGCCCACACCGGATCAGTTCAGCAAGGACTGCATCCCGTGGGAGGGACCCCACAGCACAGGGGACAAGAGTGACCGAGAAGGAGCAGCAGAGAAGAAGCACTATAGACTGACCATAACCCCCATTCCCCCGTTCCCCTGTGCCACTTGGGGGGAGGAGGTGGAAGAGGGTGGATGGGGGGGAAGGTACTTTTGTTTTTTTTTCCTTTGTTTCTCACTTCTCTAGCTTGTTAGTAATACACAATAAATCTTACTACCTCCCTATGCTGAGTCTGTTTTGCCCGTCACGATAATTACTGCGCGATCTCCCTGTCCTTATCTCAACCCTTGAGCCCTTTTCATCATATTTTCTCCCCATTCCTCTTTGAGGAGGAGGAGTGAGAGAGCAGTTGTGGTGGAGCTCTATGATATTGTGGACATGGTGGGTAAGGGGACATGGTGGGTAAGGGGACCTTCGGGGATGTGGCCAGGAGCTGTCGGAGGAGCACGGGAGAGATGGTTGCCATTAAGATCTTGAGGAACGAAGGCAACCAAGGCCAGAGCGCCTGGAACGAGGTGAAGCTGATGCAGGCGCTACAGGCGGTGGACACGGAGGCAGCGCACATCGTCCGCTTCCTCGAGTCCTTCCAGGACAGTGCCTGCACCTACCTGGTCTTCGAACTGCTGGAACAAAGCCTCTTTGAATTCCAGAAGAAGAACAACTTCTCGCCGCTGCCCATGCGGCACATCCGCACCATCGTGGCGCAGGTGCTGGTGGCGTTGGCCAAGCTGAAGGAGCTCGCCATCATCCACGCTGACCTGAAGCCGGAGAACATCATGCCGGTGGACCACGCACGTCACCCTTTCCGCGTGAAGCTGGTGGACTTTGGCTCGGCCTGCATCTTCAGCGAGGTGTGCTTCATCAAGGAGCCCTACATCCAGACCCGCTTCTACCGGGCGCCCGAAATCCAGCTGGGGCTGCCCTTCTGCGAGAAGATGGACATGTGGTCCTTGGGCTCAAACCTTTCTTTACATAGGCAAAAATAATCTAGGAGCATAACAGATTACACACCAAAAAAAAAAAAAAAATCAATTCAGTGTAGTAACATGACTCGCAGGAGAAATCAGGCATTTGAGTAAGCTATCTGAAAACCAAAAGGCTGTGCTGATGGGTCAAAACACAATACAGGACACTGAAACCTGGCCTTCTGCTGCACCGACTTAAAAACTACCCCCACACTCACCAAGGCACAACCCCAACTAAAACACAGACACAGCATTTCAGCTCAAGTGTTAACCCTAACCCTAACCCTAATTAGAACCCTAAAAAAACCTCCTTAATCTCTCCATCTCCTCCTTGAGCTCTGCCACCAGGCTCCTCCACCTGCTTTCACCTCACACAGGCAGTATCTCCGTCAGCCTCCATTGGTAGCGGCTGGCTCAGGCACTCCGTGTAGCCAGAGGCCTGAACTGCTGCATCTTTCGGCAGGCACCCGGTCTGTGTCACCACAGTCTTTTTGATGAGTGCTTTATTGAGTGTTTGCCAGCTGGTGGTGACCATGGCTGGGGTTGCTGCTTGTACAGCCCGGCTGTGTAGGCCCAGGCAGAAGGTGCTGCTGGCCCCGCCCGCGCGTTCTCAGCCGCCCTCACGAGGGCTGCCGGGCCTTGGCGGCTTCCTCGGTTGCCTCAAGGGGCCTCGGGGCAGGAAAAAAGCCCTAAAAAAAATTAAAAAAGCCATGCCCGCCACCATCCCCCACTCCGCTGCTGAACATGTCTGCCCCGGAAAACGCTCATATCCAGATTGCCAAACTCTTGAGGAAATACTGACCCAACAGAAATTGTTGCCACCCTATCTATCCAGCAAGTAAAGCATCCATTCTTTAGGTCAGTAAATATTCCGACAGTCAGTCTGGCCTGTTTCTGACTACAAGCCTGAGAAGAGGACACACACGCTGCATTAAACTTGTAACTTCTCTAAGCATTATCAGGTCTTTCAGGGCTCACAAGATTGTTATGAAGATTTCAAATGACACAGATATCATGGCCCCTGCCAAATCATTTCAATGGTTAACTGCCCTTCCTGTATAAATCAAGGGTTCCTTTCAATCTGAGATATAGTCCTGCTTCAGTTATCAGATATTGGAGTTTATTATGGCTCCTACTGACCTGTTAATAAGCCAGCTCTTCAGGTCTCTTTATGCTTCTAGGTGTGAAACTGTAAACTCTCGTTTTGTATGAGAAACACCGTCTGCTTTCTCTGTTATCTTTCACTTCTGTGGCCAATGAAATTTTGAGAGTTGACATACAATTAACATGAAGAATAATGGAGTAAATGACTCTCATCCAAGGAGAAGCCCAGTGAGGCACTGAGATGGTAACAGCACAGAGAAACCCCAACCCTACCCTGAAAGGGAACAGTTCTCTAGCACAAGAACTTCCTTGTAAACAGCTGTTGGTGTAGCATCTTAAAAATGTAATGGAAAAAAAAAAAAAAAAAGGTTGTAAGGGGCATCAGTCTCCTGGAAAGAAAGGAGAGGCATGCTTTTGTTGCAAGTGGATCTGACTTAGCTAGTGAATGAGATAGGTGGTGAACTACTTGTGAAAGAGAGCTTGTGTGATGTGATGCAAAGAAAAAAAAAAAAAAGAAAAAAAAGTCAAAATGAAGGATACTATGTTCCTTCAAAAATCCTCACCTATCTTCAAAGGATGACCAGGCATGGTGAAGAACATGAGTTAGAGAAATGCAACAGGACTGTACATATCGTTTTTCTGACAGATTTCAGAGTAATTGTATAGAATCACTTATGTTGGCTATGTGTCTGCATGATATTAATTACCAGATGTACTCGGAGGGTCAATTCATAAATCTGGAGAAACTGCAATATTTGGGAGACGAGAAAAAGTGTGCTTAAATTACTAGACAATCTGAGAGCAATAGTCCTAGGGTTGTGGGACAGCATCACAATATAAGCTTGTGTCTGGCAGGAAATAATGTGGTGGAGGAATCGTAAAGAATGTGGAAGAAAAAAATGGGATTGTACTGTTCTGAAGTTAAAGTAATGTATGGAACTGGCTTCCTGGGATTTGAACACATCAGCCTGGCAAGCTTTCAGGTAGGAAAAGCTCACCTAAAGCTATGTGAAAGATACCTTTTCTTTTATAATTACTTGCAGACTGTGACAAAGCTATTTCTTGCCCTTCTCTCAGCTCAAATAAGGAGGAAAAGAAGTCTAAGGCTGACCAGTCAGAAGCCCAGCAAGGGGTGCAAATCTGAGACAAAATAATGTGAGGACAAAAGATCATAGCATCACAGAATCATAGAATATCCTGAGTTAGAAGGGACCCATAAGGATCATCAAGTCCAACTCCTGGCACCGCACAGGTCTCCCAAAAGTTTAGACCATGTGACTAAGTGCACAGTCCAATCGCTTCTTAAATTCAGACAGGCTTGGTGCAGTGACTACTTCACTGGGGAGCCTGTTCCAGTGTGTGCAAGGTGAAGAACCTCTTCCTGATGTCCAGCCTAAACTTCCCCTGCCTCAGCTTAACACCGTTCCCGCGGGTCCTATCACTGGTGTTTACGGAGAATAGGTCACCTGCCTCTCCACTCCACCTTCCGAGGAAGTTTTAGATCATCTTTTGTCTGGGACTTTATCTCTTTTGTATGCAAGCCTCTTTGGATTCTATCATTAAAAGCACAACAGTCTGCTCTTCAATGGTGCTTACATGTAGTAGTCGGTGCAGTGCTGGTGTTAAATATGCTGGATACTGCACTTCGCTTTTTGGTATCCTTCAGTACTTTACTGCTTCCTTGGCAGTCTACAGAGGTGATAATTGTGTGTGGATTGGGTTTTTTGAAGGTTTTATTTTTAAAAAACTTGGTAGCTATTGTGTATTTCTGTCACAGCTCTTATTATGTTCCAGTGATGGTTTGACAATTTTTATTTTCAAATTGACAGTTCCAATAATGATGTACCACTCAGGAAATCCGTAAATCTTCTGGTAGATAAATCCACTGTATATTTTTGTTTAATGTATTTGACAGCATTATAATGGATTTAAAATTACATTTATTGTGTGTGTTACTGTGTGACAAGGGATGGATTTCAACCATTCATTTCCCAGGAAACACAGCATTATTACTTGATGCAGAAATACTGCTTTTACATATAGGCTACTTATCACAATTTATACTTGCCCTCTGACAGTGATTCACATAAACCTTGCATGCTCTGTGGCCAAACCGGGAAAGCTCAGCAAGCGCTGAGTATTATCAGACTCTCATGCTGCAAGGGAAAATGTAGGGATTATGATTATATTAAAGCTACTGATCCTGTTTCATGCTGTACCACCATCATGTTGCCAGATCTAAGAGCACCTCTCAACTCTGCCCAACATGGAGCCTTTCTTTCTGACCATGTGTGTTCTTCACATGCATCTGACTGCAGCAGAGGATCAGGGAAAAGGGAGCAGCAGGGCAGGACACCTAGCATCTCTCTGCTCTTGCACACATCCAGGAAAGATATTTGATGAGTCCTAATAATTCAGATTTGTTATTTGAAACTGTTTTTGCATGTGAAAGTTGTTATTCAAAACTGTTTTTGCATGTGAAAGTATACTTTATCCTCTCCTGCTTGAGTAGATTTAACAAACAAGCCAATTTCACAGGCTTTTACCATGGGATAGGCCATGATATCATTACCAATTTCAAAATTATGCAAGAGTTCTTTCCATCAAATTCCCTTTCAGATCTCTTACAAATAATTCTCCATCTTTATGTAACACCTTTCTTTGTACTGGAAGACTTTTGTGAGACCTTCTGTGAGAGGGCTTTCAGTACACTGGGGGTACAGGGACCCTAGCCCACAGGACTTTTGATTAGCTTTCATGAGTTAAGTATGAATCATCAATTAAAGTTCCATTTTTGTGTGTCATTAGAACAGATTTGCTTCAACCCACACTTACCTATTCCTGGCAAAGCTCTTCTTAACAGCAGTTTACTGCTTTTCTAGATGCCCACTAAACTGTACTATCATCAGTGAGATTTACAGTTCTTGAACAGACTCTCTTATCAAATGAACACCCTTAACTTTGTTAACATAATGAATGTATTTGCCTCACACAGCTTGTTCATAAACTATGTCCTTCATACTGCTGGCTTGTCAGTTAATTAGCCAGCACAGGCATCAGATGGACTTTCATGCTCTTTCCCAGCTTATGCTTCCTTATCCACTGTACCTCAGAGAAGGGCTGCCTGTGTAAAACCATAGATCCTATTAGCATGTGTGGTGACATATGCTAAATTGAGTGCACGGCTTCCTCTCTCTTCTCTACCTGTGGTTCCCCCGTGGCTCATATCAGGCTTGTGGCTACCAAGGATAGAACATTCCCTCCAGATTCCTGCCACTTTTGCTCTCTACAAGCAAGCAAACAAACAAAGAAACACAAAACATCACCACCACCAAAAATTCATTCCTAAGTGTTCCAGAAAGGGAAGGGGAAATGGCAACATTTCAATTCAATCAGAATATTTTATTTTGGCTTTGATGCTTTTCCCCAATGATTTAGACCTGTCTTTCCTTAGTTTTCCTTTATTTAGTATGTGGGTGAGAGGGCAAGAACACAGACAAAATTGATTTTCCCCTTTTTTCTTTTTCTATTCCCTCCAGTGAAACTTGGAGAACAGTTTTTGTTTTGTTCCATTAAAAAAAAAAATCAGCAAGTGGCAAGAAAATCCCTTCCTTTCACTTTCCAGTTTGAGAAAATGAGGTGTTGGCCTGTTTTTACTCTAGTGAGATAACGTGTTGTTACTGCACTTTAAAAAAAAAAACACAAACAAGTGCATTAAAAAAAAGTGACTTTTTCTCTAGTAAAGTATTCTCTGATGAATGCATTACACCAGTATATTGATAATGGAATCATTTTCTTTCTTACCTGCAGTAGCAATAACTGCAAACTTTGCTATAGAATCGTAGAATCATTTAAGTTCAAAAAGACCTCTCAGATCATCAGGTCCAACCATTAACCTAACACAGCCGTCTAATCCTAAACCATGTCTCTAAGCACCACATTTACACATCTTTTGAATATCTCCAGGGCTGTTGACTCAACAACTTCCCGGGCAGCCTGTTTCAATATTTCACAACTCTTCCAGTGAAGAAATTTTTCCTAATACCCAGTCTACCCCCTTCCCTTCCCTCCCCCCTTTCCTGGTGCAACTTGAAGCTGTTTCCTCTTATCCTATCACTTGTTGCCTGGGAGAAGAGACTGACCCTCACCCTGCTACAACCTCCTTTGAGGTAGTTGTAGAAATTGATAAGGTCTCCCCTGAGCCACCTTTACTTGAGGCTCAATAACTCCAATTCCCTCAACCACTTCTCATAAGACTTGTTCTCTAGACCCTTCATCAGCTTTGTTGCCTTTCTTTGGACATGGACCTTGATGTCCTTCCTGTAGTGAGGGGCCCAAAACTGAACACAGTATTTGAGGTGTGACCTCATGAGGAGTACAAAGCCTAGTCTTGCTGACCACTCTATTTCTGGTAAAAGCCAAGGTGCTGTTGGCCTTCTTGGCCACCTGAGCACACTGCTGGCTCATGTTCAGCTGGCTATCAACCAATACTCCCAGGTCCTTTCCCATTAGGCAGCTTTCCAGCCACTCTTCCCCCCAGCCTGTAGCACTGCATGGGGTTGTTGTGCCCCAACTGCAGGACATTACTTGGCCTTGTTGAACTTCATAGAGTTGGCCTCAGCCCATCAGTCCAGCCTATCCAGATCCCTCTGATCTACCGTCAAGCAGATCAACACTCCTACCTAATTTGTTGTTGTCTGCAAGCTTATTGAGGATAAAGTCAGTTTCCTGGTCCAGATCACTGATAAAGATATTAAAGGGAACTGGGCTAAACAAGCCATCCCAATGTCATACCTGGACTGCAGTTTTGCAGAACCCTTTTAGACAACTGTCCTTGTCCATTTATTTCAAAGGATTTCTGTGGTTGCCTAACTAAACATACGGTAGGGTGATTAATATAATCTAATCTTTTTAGACTGTCCCATCACCACTAAGGACAGGAGGTTATGCAGTCTTAAAGTGCCTTGTAAACACTGAACCAGAGAGCCTAATGAATCTGAATTTATGTGGTTAATTTGAATGCAACAGTGAAATCTGAGTTTACAATGCTGGAAAAGCTGATACTGTCCTGAAATGGAGATAGTATTGCCTCAGTGCTCCCAGTTGTCTCCATTCATTCTTTTTCAGGATTTTCTTTTCTATCTTTTCTTAGTCTGATGATGATAACTTATTCGAGAGTTGTTAAGGAGTTTACACATTCTTACTCTCCTTTTTTCCAGGGACTGAGGCTCATTAGGAACATCTAGTTCCAATGCAGTTTTTATCTCTTTTTTGTCTATAACTTATTAGCTCTTAAAAAAAAAAAAAAGTTAAAAAAAAAAAGAAAAAAAGTAAAAAAAAAAAAAGGTTAGTATTTCACTGCAGAATTCACACTACCAATGAAAATTTCCCAGACAGAAGTTAGCGGAAGATATGTTATAAACTATATCAAACCTCAAATAGAAGCATTGTATATGGTAAAATTTCCTAATACAATTCAGTAGACTACAGTCACCACTAAATCATTCATGAAGCTATGAAAATTTTAAAAAATGATAACTTTGATGTTATTCATTGGGACTTTAAAGAGAGTAATTAGCATTTTTTTCTCCCTTGACACCATGACTGGTTTTCCCTCATCATTCTTTCTTGAAAAGAATCTTCTCTCAGAAACACAACTAAATATTATGAAAAATTAACAAGAAAACAAATGTGGGTGAGTAATGTTGACTACACCAAGGGCTGTGACATAATTTCTCTCTCCTATCAGCAACTGCTTGCACAAGCAGGCAAAGCACATTTAGGAAAGTCACAATCATACGATCTGTTCCATTGAACAGATGAACTTTTGACTTTTTACCCATGAGTTCCTTTTACCCTCCATTACTGAAAGGCTGTGATCACTTGTTCTCTTCTAGAGCAGAGGATGAGTGTTGAAGAGGTTAGTATGTCTTGCTAGCAGCTACTCATTCCATTTTGGGAGGTTATTGTCCTTAAAGATTTCCTAGGGGAAAAGTCCATGAGTGCTCCCTCATCCACTTCAAGCTAAATTGATCAGGTTAGTTCATCACTGGGCACTATTTGGCACCTTAAAGCAGATTCTTCTTGCCTGTATGGAGAAAAGGGTTCTTTTTGCTTAGTCTAAAATGCTCGTCATCTTATCCAAACTGTCCTTTGTGGATTCCCCTCATGGTCTGTTGCCACAAATATTCATCACATAGCAGTAGACTGAATTGCCTCTATGATTTTCAAAGTTCCTTCATCAAGTATCCAAAGAGAATCTAGCTGAGACAAAACACCGGTTTTCAGATGGTGAAACTTAGATGAGATGAATCCTACCCTAAAGTAACATAAATTGCATTAAGAATCTTCCAAACTGCTTTTTTAAGTTGTTATTTTTTAAATGGTATTATTCCTTCTGTGATTTAAACAGATTATTTATTTGACAGTGGTTTATAAAAATCCAGATTTGTAAGAAGAGAGACTTTAGACATATTATGTATTACTCTATAACTTGGACAAAGCCAATTCTGTGCACTGTTTCCAAGTGGCCTGACTCAAAAATCCATTTAGGTCATTTATTTTTATTATTTATTTTTGTTTGTTTGGTTGGTTTTATTTTTTATTTTTGACTTCCAATAAAACTATTGAGCAATTCATTTTTATAGCTTCAGGCTATTGTCTAGTAATAAGCGTTATTTACCCATGCCATGCGTAGAAATCTAGCTAAAAGAAGCAGCCAAGTATTTTGGTCCAATTTTTCATGGTCTTCATGGAAATGAAAGAAGGGAAAAAAAATCCACTTATTAAAGCTTGCTCTTGTCCATTTAATTCAAATGGGTCACAGTTCGTTTCATAAGTTCCTAAAAAGTTATACTTCTGCTAGCAGTGATTCCAGAACTTATTTGAGTGAGCAGGGATAAGACTTATCCTTATCCACAGTGACTAATTGTGAATGGACACCTGTTTATAATGTACTTTTAGAATACTTCTCTTTAAAAATATTCACAAATATGTTAAAATTGAAATCCTACATCCTTTTCTTGGACAGCATTTTCAACATGACTAATCCATTTCTAACTCAGCTCTGTATTACTCAGTGAAACACATCCAATTAGAACATTCAGTGATACACATAAAATAAGGTAAAAGACATAAAAACCCTCACACTTCCTCCTTTAAGATTAGCCAGATGAGAAACTGATTAATTAATTTAAATAAATAAATAAATAAATTGGTGACACAGTAAAACACAGAAATACAATTCCTAAACATATCCATGCTGAATCTTGCTTCAGATGAGTGGAAATATTTCTCTGGAATGGATTTCAAAATGTAATTATGAATGTCAAACAGGGAGTCTACACAATTTTGTATCTGAACATTTTACTGTCTCTCTCCCTCCCTCTCTCTTCTGTTTTTATTTTTAAATTCTTAAAAATAAAATAAATTAAAATCAAAAGCTATTAAGTAAGGGCTTTGAGTTTTTTAACCCATCACTCTGATCATAATGTAGAAATCCTAATGACTTCTGCTTGCCATCCAACAGAGCTCTTGAAACTGCTAACAGATGTATTTTGAAGAAGAAACTCTCCCTTACATCGCCTTTTTTATGGATCATCCATAGCTGAATCTAACTTTAGCCTTTGCCTAAACTTTGTCTAACTTTAGCCTTTGCCTAAAACTCACATTTCCCGATTTCAGTGAACGCTGTTTGATCTTTTTCTTCCATAGACAAAATAAATATTCAGAGGACCAATACCAAGCACCTATATTTGAAAACCATGGTCTTATAAGCATGTGTAACTGTCCTTAGATACACAAATTTAAATACATGAATTCTGTCAGTACCTTTGAGAAAAAAATCTATTCTTTCTTGGACCATAAATTAAGCTTTTAAATTTATTTTGCAATTCGAGCTGCCAGAGAATGAGATCATTATTATTTATTTATTTATTTATTTGTGGCAGCTTTGGAAGCTTCCAAATATTTCCTTGTTCACTAGAATAAAATGAGGGACTCCAAAAGTGTTTGGGTATTAGGAACTTCATGAAAACTTCTGTCTATACTCAAAGTGTAGTACTTTCCATCAAGAAGAGATTATTGAAGAGGGAAATCTGAAATTGTCACAATAGTTTGAGTGAAGCTTTCCAGGAAGTAGTATGTTTTTAGCATTTTTTGTATTTTTACCCACATTGAGATGTGGGAATTAGAACTGTGACTTTTGTAAAATTTTGAAAACTTATAAAAATACTTTTATGAAGATTTTTGTTTATTTTTAACTTCACTGAATTAATAGAAGAGAATAGAAAATGATGTGTAGCATAGTCAAGCTGTATGGGCAGGTGTGGTGGTGGTTTTATTTGGGTGGATGGGCGGCAGGATGTTATCTTAGCGTTCTATTTCTAAATTGATCTGTGTGTCAGAGGCTGTTCAGATCTTGTTAATGATGCCTGTAATTGCCATGGCTAAGTCTTGTATAGGATGGATTCTGAAAGAAATGGAATAATTCCATACTCATGTAGGAAACCACGAGGGAATATTATCATGATGTACAGCAAGTATTGTATCAGTGTCCTATTTCTCCACGCCAGTGCTACTTTTAAAATCATTTTCTCTCTTTAAAGTTCAAAAATATGTTTGTTTGTTTGTTTGTTTGTTTGTTTAATTTCACAAATTGACATTTGTCCAGATTCTTCAGAAACTAAACAATCTGTTAAGAGACAAAGCAGCAACCTCAGGCTAGATACCATATCTGAACTGTGATTTTATTAGTCCTGGTTATGGCTTCAGGCATCTTGGCAAAGTTTTGCAACTAGGTTAAACCGTGCTTTTCAATCCCCTGTTCACTCATCAGTGGAGGGTTAGAAAAATGGTAAGCAGGAAGTTCGTATTGCTAAGGAAATTAAGATGATTTTGTATATTGATTCTGCATCAAAATTAAAGCAAGACCCTTTCAAAGCTTTTCATCAAAAACCCCAGTAAGGGACACATGCTCACGTCTTTCTCCTCAAGGACTGGAAGGAGATTAGATTGTGAGATTAGCCCTCTAGTGTTTCTTCTGGTGTCTGCTTCTGTCTCTCAATGATGTCCTCCAGATAAAATAACTTTAGGGGATTTTTAATCCTGGTTTTGACACACCATGGAGGTAGGCAGCCTGCTCTTAGCTAGGATGCCAACACATTGCCTCCTTTTCTTGTGCTTTCACATACAAACAGAATTAAGCTATTGTAAACAAGAGTGTAGTAGCCAGTACCCACTGAAGAGGAAAGATTTACTGCTGAATAGATGTGCTGGCTGCCAGCACCTAGTCTCATTTTTCATCTGTTCTTCAGGCTATTAAATTATCAACTGGTATTCACTAATGGGAAGAGTCATATGGTGTCGATGTGGCAATGCTAACTCATTCTAACCCTGGGTTACCAACACACATTCAGTGGGAGGTACTGTGCCAGCAAGGCTGTGCAAAGCAAACTCCATGTCTCTTCCTTAAAGACACTGCAGTTTTGTGTCCCCTGTCTTGTTTTCTCCAAGGAGTTCCACATTAATGGCAGTTCAATTTATTTGTGTGGGTATCAGCATCCAGGGAAGACAATGGTAGAAAGCCATCACTGAGGGGCTGGCTATTTACCTTGGAGTTTGTCTAAAAATGTCTGAATATCCATGCTTTGAAGCAGAGTTTTTCAGAGGATTAGATAAACATATTAACATTAACTCTAAGCTCAAACTAAGAGGTATTACCTCAATTAAAGCAGGGAATTGAAGCCAGGTTTCCAAGTCTATCAACAAGTGTCTGTGCAATATATATTCTCATGGTCATTTAGGTTCCTCTCACATATAACATTGAAAGCTCTTTTAAATTCCTCATGACAAATAATCTCCAAATGTGGGTATATTCTGTGTAGTGAAATTATTATTTTCACAATAGCCTTGGTCAACATACATTAAGGAAAAAGGAGCTGTCCAAACATGCTTGTTACTAACACAAGCCAATATCCAAAGATACGCCAATCTCTTTTGTGAGACTGTGAAAAAGTTTTCCGAATTAGCAAAATGTAAAAAGACAACTGGACTGCAAAACAGGCTCCTTCTGATGCTATGCTCTTGTCTTATAATTTAAGTAACATTATGTGATCTAATATTCCTTTCTTGCTTTAAGAAATAAACAGGTCTGTGATCTCCCATGCTTTTGATGGGAGGGTATTAATGAAGATTTGTTACCTTCATGTCCAAAATTCAAGAAAATGGTATAAGAAAACAGCCTCACATATAAGGTGTATTTGTACAAGTGTGTGGTGAGAAGGTTACTATGCTTCAAAGAAAAGGTCTTAAAGAAAGGCCACTGGTCGCTATGCCTCAGAAGCACAACACAGAAGCAGTGGTAGGGTGAGGAGAAAGGCACAGCTTGTAGTGCTGAATCAGAGGATTGGTCCATTCCTGAATTTCCTCTCAACAGCAGCTTTTAGTTGACATTTCAAGGGGAAATAAGGCTAATGATCAAATACTTAGGCCTACATTACTTCTAAAAGACTGTATTGTTGATACAGTATAAAACTTTCAGCAGTTTCCTTATCTATATCTATTAAAAATGGATTCTCCTATAGCTATAATATGGAGCATCATTAATTTTTTTAGCCAGGAAAAAATATTGTTGTATAGCTTCTTCAAACGCTCTATGCATTCAACCCCATTGGAAGCATCTCTAACTTCAAAATGGGGGAAAAAAATATTTTTTTAATATAATGTAGCATTTTAAAGTAATTATATTCTGATCTTAAGTTACTATATTCTACATTAAATTTCCACACCTCAGCTTACTTATCCTAAGTAAACCTAACTAAACTGATAAGTAATATATATGGTTCTCTCCCTGATGGAATAATAGAGCCAAATCTGAAATGCTTTATGAATGGACAGGCCAAACCGTTACTATGTTTAATTATGTAGAAGGAGGTTTAGAAACTTTATATGCGTAAATGATGACCCAAGCCTGGAGGATGTGTTTGAAAAGATTAAGTGAGGAACTCGTGGTCTGCATATGTCCTTGGCCATGTAAATAGCTTAGTATGCATGCCTAAATTGACTATTGACCTATGAAGGAACAATGGAAGAACCTGAAAGACCACCAGTAGAAATATACTTTAACAAGTTTCAGAAAATAGTGTGGATATGTTAACTATTTTTTTAATCTAGTGAATATGTATGGTTTGATTGTATATAACCCCTGTAGCCTGGACATTTTGGCACACACACTGGGCAGAGTGATCTCTTGTGCATCTGGCACCACAATTAAAGAATGTCTGCTTTCTAAAACTCCAAATTGAGTCTTAGAGAGTTTCTTTGACCGACTTTTACAGCAACAAAACCTTATTTCTGAATTTCCTGCATTTGTAATATCTAAGCTGGAGATAATTGCAATGCCTCTGATGTTTGTTTGGTCTCTTCCTTAAATTGCTTCAGTGTGATTTTAACCTCACTGTCACTTTATCAGTTTCTGTTAGAAAATTAATAAATGCGCTAAGTTAGGTTGACCCTGACAAACCACCTCTGTGTTCCACT
The DNA here is from genome assembly GCF_964211835.1 of Anser anser. NCBI lineage: Eukaryota > Metazoa > Chordata > Aves > Anseriformes > Anatidae > Anser > Anser anser. The sequence goes on along the minus strand of NC_139724.1, from coordinate 13,059,177 downwards.
ATGCTAGCCCTCTGCCCTGAGGAAACCATTTATTCCTGACCTTTGCTTCATGTGTCACAGACATCTCCCTGCACCTTTATTGCCCATGATGGGATGAGCATGAGCAGAGCAGGACACAGCACAGGTGCCCTATTGTAATCCTGAATATACAACTGTGCTTTGAGGGGTAACAAATACAGATCTCATTTGCTGCAGAGCTGCCTCTTATTGACTTATCCAGCTGGCTTTTAGCTTTGCCCTGGACTGTACTGCTGATGGAGGACAACAAAGTTAGGACAGTTATGGCAGGTACAGCAGCTGGGGCAGGTGTGGCATTTGGGAGAGTTGGGGAGGTGTGCCAGTTTGATACAGTAAAAGTCAGTCAAAGAAACTCTCTAAAACTCAATTTGGAGTTTTAGAAAGCAGGCATTCTTTAATTGCAGTGCCAGATGCACGGGGGATCACTCCACCCAGTGTATGTGGTAAATTGTCCAGGATACAGACAGTATATACAATTAAAGCACACATATTCAGTAGATTTCTGAGATAATTAACATATTCCTATCATTTGCCATAATTTGTTAAAATATGTAAATGTTCCTGGTGCATGTGCATTTGTTTCCACTAGTGGTCTTCTGGGGGTCTCTGGTGGTCATCGGTAGTCTTCCTCACTATGTTCTTGTGCATGCTCAGATCATCTCCTTCTTTCTTATCTTGTTGTTCCAACTTAGCCATGCATACTAAACTAAGTCATTTACACACCCAGAGAGGTGCATACCATGAGTCCCTCACCTATTCTTTACAGACACATCTTCCAGGCCTAGGTTATCTTGGCCCCCCCTTCCCCTGTCCGTGTTACAATTCTGTATGGTCTTACATATAAGGCTGGTTCTTTAGTGAGTAAGGCAGCATTAGACATACAAAGTGTCTAGTCTTCCTTCTAGCTAAACATAGAAAAACATTTCAAATTTGGTTCTATTGTTCTATCAGGGACAGAACCCTACGTCCTTCTGACTCGGTATAAAGTGCACTTAGGAGGTGCAGCAGTTGGAACAGGTGTAGCAGGTGAAGCAGTTGGGAGGTGGGGCAGTTGGGGCAGTCGAGGCAGGTGCAGTAGTTGGAGCAGGTACTGTAGTTGGGGCAGGTACAGTAGTTGGGGCAGGTGCAGTGGTTGGGGCGGTTGGGGCATGTGCATCAGTTGGGGAAGTTGTGGTAGTTAGGGCAGTCGGAGCAGGTGTGAGTGAGAGGCTGGCAGAGGCCTGGGGCAAAACAGGGTGTGCACAGTAGCTGTTGCCAGCATTGTTGTCAGCTGCATTGCATCAGGTGCCAGATAGCGCAGTGCTTGCAGAACTGCAAAGGCAGGAACTCCTGAATTAATTTTTAGTCATTGAAGATGCTTTTGGGGGTGTCAAATCTCTACTCCAGTGGGAACGCCCATGTTTTCAGATCACTATACTGCTGTTATAAGCAGTGCTGTCACTAACTACATGCTTTTAACCAGGCTTTTTTTTTTTTAAAAATAATATTTTGTTACATGGGAATGGTTCTTAAGAGATTTCAGGACTGGAATGGCTGCAGATGCACAAGTCTTTGTTGCAGAACTCTTACAAAAATTGGAGCCTCCCTATGAGGCCTACAGAAATGTAAAGACTGCTGCTGGTGGCAGCACAGAGTAGACAGTTATTTAAAATGCTATTAACACATGGTATATCACAATGCACCAGTGCTGTAAACAGACCCAGCATGTACACCAGTGGTTCAGTTCACCTATCAGTTTTCCCTATAGCAGCCTATATTAGGCTACATTCCACTGGGCTAAATTTCAATACTTCCAGCCAACACTTCCTATAACAGTTTGCCTCAGCAAAAATGTTTGGTTTATTATATTTTCCTTATTTGATAAAATTATTTATTAAATTAGGGAGAATTCATTGCTTGCTTTGTGCTGAAACATCATAGCTGTTTCTGGAAAGAAAAAAAAAGTTTCTTTTTGTTTCTGATGGGAGCTTGCAGTATGGCTGTCTGATCTCAGGGAGATGCGATCCTAGACAAATTTAAGGTTGTCCAAGTTCAAAGTCTCTGACAAGCCACCTTTCATGTTGTGTTTAATAGAGATGTGCTTGCACCTAAATCCCCTGAGGCCTTGCACTGCCTCTGAACACATGCTGGGAACATGCAGGAGCGGTGCTCCAAGCATGAGTAAGGGTGTGTGTGTGTGTGTGCAGGCCCTCTCCAAGTGGCCCAAAACAGGTACCTCAACATTGAAGGGTTGAACAAAGCTTTCAAGGCTACTCCTCTGTTGAATCATATATATATATATATATTTGCAATTTGTTTTAAAAATTTCAGGGCCTCTAAAGCAGGTTTCCAAGCCAGCAGGTTGTTTTAGCAGTGAGGGTGTTGCCATGTATTAAGTGCTGGACTTCACTGCCTGTTTGTAAAATGAATCCCAAGGAGTTCTGACATTTCCAAATGAATGCTTAGCTTTACAATATTTACTTTGTTAATACTTCTAGCACACTTTTAAAAGAAAGAATAATGTTCATTAGGCTGAATTTTAAGAATGATGTAACGCATTTTTACATTTGTGGTTTAGAGTGGGTGTGTGTCTCTGAGCATGTGGCGCAGTGATGAGCTGCAAGACCAGGCTAGTATTGCACTTTGCATTTCTCACACTAGCCTCCTCATTGAATTCTGTACGGACAATTTCCTACCCAGTAAGAATTACTCTGGTTTCTTTCTAATTGATGCAGTTTCTCTCCTTTCTCTCCTACAAACCTATCTGAGGCCCAGGATAGATAAAATCTGCTCTTTGCCTGGTAACAAAGCAAAAGGCCAAAAACCTAGATGCAGGAATTTCTGAATCATTGTGGAAATGTATGCATACTGCATATGATTTAGGTCCGGTAAGAATCAAAGATGGCTGTTTTGGTTTAGCCTCTGCAGGCACTCACCGCTCACCAGGAAAGAATAAAACAGTAATACAAAAAATACTATCTAGACCTCTTTTCTTCTATTTACATTCAATGCAAAAAAAGTCCTTTCTATATCATCCCTCTACACATACCTACCTGGATATCAGTTAACCGATGACTAGCTAACCATTTGGCACCTTGGCTAGTTTGTAAGGTAACTTAATAAATAGCTAGAAAAATGTTCAGGTGGCTTTATATAGCATTCATTAGTATAGCAGTAACACCATAGCTATTTGAACAAAATGAAGTTACTACCAAACAATAAAAAACTTTTTAATTTGGTTGAAGAATATTTCTGCTTTATTTTGCTGTTAGTGATTATACAGGAAAGTTGTAGTTTATTGTTCAAGTTGAGCGTTGAGTGGTCTCGTTGGTATAGGTCGGCCTGCTGCTGCATGGTAGAAAAACAGAGAGGAGTCCTGTACTCCTGGAATTTGGTTGCAGGGTTTTGGTTGCTACCGGAAAGAAAAATCAGTTGCTGAAAATGAGGCTTTGATTTTATTTTATATGTTTTATCATTTCCAGGAAGTTACCACTGTGCAAAGCACCTAGCATGTACAATGCCTTCTAGCTATAAACACTTAACAAACTAACCTAAAAAATATGCAATAACAAAGTCACTACTGCTTTCCTTTCCTGTGACACAGACTAGAACAACTGTTGCTGGGAGTCCTTGGCCAAGGAAGACAGTAACTCTGTGATAATAATATGATTGTTTAAAACCATGTGATTACCACTTAATGTAAAAGCATGTGCTCTGCATGCAGTTTGATAATGAGAATGCAGCAGACACTTTGCACCACTTTTCTACTCTTTAATTTCATTATTCATTCACACGTTCACCTTGCCATCTTTCTCACTCCTTTTTCACCTCTTCAGTGCAAACCATGCTGTTTTATCAGAAACAAAAAACATATTTTTTATCAGAAAAAAAAAAAGTCTGTTTTATTAGAAATTTCTGGTTAGTTGTCTTGTCCTTTGGGGCTTTGAAATGGGAATATGCAAATGGAAGGATACCCTAATATCAAATTGAAGTGTTGAGCTCTGGTGAGCTGCCACCCTTTCCATGTACCCAAACCATAGATCAGACAACAGCATTAATACATTCTCCTTATCAAGTTTTAAGACAACAACAACAACAAAAGAGCTATTCTAGGTTTTAACTGCATACTTTAGAAGTCATTTCCTCTTAAACCTCACACTACATCAGTAAGTCCAACTCCAAAGATTTCTGCATTTTGTCACTACCAATAAATAAATCGTAGCTTTATTGTTTCCAAAGCTGATGGTAAAGTATATGTTCACCAAAGAGAAAGTTCAAACACTTTTCCATTTTACTAACATTTTCAAATGCAACAGATCATCATTAAAATCTTAGTTCTCAATTCTGTCTTGCTAAATTACGTTTTCTTAAGAGAAACAAAAGATATTTGAGAAAGATTTACCATGACGCTATCCTTTTGTCCTGAAGTTAACTGACAGTTGCTCTTTCCTGACCATGTTTCACTTTTCAGGGATGTTGTACTTGGTTTTAGTGATGCTCTGGAAGTGTAATGTTACCATGTCTGGAAAAGAAAAAAGTGAAAAGAGTTTCAGTTTAGACATTCACTTTTACAGTTAAAAACACTTCTTTTAAATCTCTCATGTGAAATAAGAAGAAGATATAAAAATAAAGTTTAGTTTGAATTAATGCTATGCTCAGCCTATGGGCAAATTATGAAAATCCCTACAGTATTTAGATCCTTAGATAAATAATATTTTTTAAAATGTTGCATAAAAATTCAATTTTACATAGATCTACAAGCTAGAATATTTCAAAAAGGCAACATTAGGAGGCACACATTGCTATTGCAGGAATTGCAAAAAGTGCACGAAGCCCACTGTGATGGTTCTATACTGACTACACTTGGGAAAGCTACATTCATTCCTGGTTTGGGAACAACATAGTTTATGTGTGTTTATGAAAAATTTACTGTCATTTTCAGACAAGACTGTGCATATAGGAGCCTAAGGGAAGTTAAGAGATTTAGATACCTATGTACCTGGGACTCAACTCCAATATGATGATTGATTCAAGCATGTACTGGCCATGGGTATTTAAGGTCTGGCTCCCTATGCAGTGGATCGAGAGATGTAGTTACAACTTCTGAGTTTAGGACCTGTAAGGGGACTGATTGTAGCCTCCAGGCTATTCTGGAAATCCTTATCGGCATCTCCCTGTACCTTTTGATGCCATAATACATTTAGATTTTCCAAGTCAAACCATAACAGATGTAGCATGACTTTCTCAAAACCGCCAAAGGTTTCTCCCTTTCCTAAATATATTAGTATTCTTTCAGTTATTGTTATGAGAAGGCAGTTGTGCTAAGTATAAGGATGAAATACCGATAGAAATACCTTGTTTAAAATTAAAAAGTGCTCATAATAAATTATTTTAAGTTCTAAGAATTCAATAGTTTGCTTATAATTATAATATTTCCTGCTGACACTTTCATAAACATGTTATACATGATCTTATTGGTAATGTACCTTAGGATATCTACTAATGAACTATTACAACTTCAAAAGCATTTACAATTATCTCTTCGACACAGAATGAAGCCAAAAAGGGCTTATTTATCTTATGAAAATATATATTAACTAAAAATTGCAGTGAGCCATGTGGATAGGCATTGCTGTATGCTTTCATCTATTTTGAACACAATCTTTTGCCTCCTTTTTTCAGTACTAATGAGTTTAAAGGCAACTAATGCTTAAATGCTACTTGATGGGTCAAGTAGCATCATGCTGAAAAGAGACAAAGGAAGACAGTTTCTAAGAATATTACTGCTTTAGAATTGCATTTTATTGACTGATCCATTGATTTCTTTATTGCAGCAAAACAGAATCACACAATGGTTTAGGCTTAAAGGTCTGGAAGTCATCTTGTCCAACCCCACCACTCAAACGGAGTCACCTAGAGCCATTTGGCTCAGGACCATGTACAGAACTTTTCTAAGTATTTCTAAGGAGGGAGACTCCACAACCTATTGGAACAACTTGTCCTCAGTCACTGTCACAGTAAAAAAATATTTCCTGATGTTCAGAGGAACGTCCTGTGTTTCTGTTGGTGCCTGTTGTCTCTTGTCCTGTCACTGAGAGCCACTGAAAGAATCGTAGAATCATTTAGGTTGGAAAAAACCTACAAGATCATCAAGTCTAACCATTAACCTAACACTGCCAAGTCTACCACTAAACCATGTCCCTAAGCACCACAACTACACGTCTTTTGAATATCTCCAGGGATGGTGACTCAACCACTTCCTGGGCAGTCTGTTTCAATATTTCACAACCCTTTCAGTGAAGAAATTTTCCTAATATCTAACCTAACCCTCCCAGCTCAACTTGAGGCCCATTTCTTCTTGTCCTATCACTTGTTGCTTGGGAGAAGAAATTGCCTCCCACCCTGCTGCAACCTTCTTTGAGATAGTTGTAGAGAATGATAAGGTCTCCCCCGAGACTTCTTTTCTTGAGGCTAAATAACCCCAGTTCCCTCAACTGTTCCTCAGAAGACTTGTTCTCTAGACCCTTCACCAGCTTCGCGGCCCTTCTTTGGGCACACACCAGCACCTCGATGTCCTTCTTGAAGTGAGAGGCCCAAAACTGAACACATTATTTGAGGTGCAGCCTCACCAGAGCCAAGGAGTACAGACAGTCAATCACTTCCCTGGTCCTGCTGGCCACACTATTTCTGATAAAAGCCAAGATGCTGTTGGCCTTCTTGTCCATCTGAGCACACTGCTGCTCATATGCAACCAGCTATGAACCAATACCCCCAGGTCCCTTTCCACCAGGCACGTTTCCAGCCACTCTTCCTTCAGCCTGTAGCATTATGTGGGGTTGTTATGACTCAAGCGCAGGACCTGTTACTTAGCCATGTTGAACCTCATACAGTTGGCCTTAGCCCATCGATCCACCTAGTCATTTTTTTATGCAGCAGAATTTATGATCTTCCATGCTATGAGCAGACAGTTTCTCCAGAAGAATGCTGTGGGAAACAGTGTCAAAAATTTTACTGAAGGATAGGTAGACAATATCCACAGCCTTTCCCTTATCCACTAAGTCTGTCACCTTGTCATAAAAGTAGATCAGGTTAGTCAAGCAGAACTCGGCTTTCATAAAACCTGATGTGGGCCAAATCACCTGGTTGTCCTGTATGTTCTACATGATGACACTCAAGTTGATCTACTCCATAACCTCTCCTGGCACTGAGGTTAGACTGACAGGCCTGTAGTTCCTTGGGTCCTCCTTCTAGCCTTTCTTGTAGGTGGGCATCACATTTGGGATGGTGCCTGTCTCCATCCTGTGCTACCTCCTTTCAGGTATTTATAGACATTGATGAGATGTCCCTGAACCTTCTGTTCTCCAGGCTGAACAGTTCCAGCTCTCTTAGCCTTTCCTCATACGAGCAGTGCTCCAGTACCATACATCATCTCTGTGGCCGTTCGCTGGACTGTCTCCATATCCTTCTTGTACTGAAGAGCCTAGAACTGGACACAGTACTCCAGCTGTGGCCTCACCTGTGCTGAGTAGAGGGCAAGGATCATCCAGTAGAGGGGAAGAAATATAAATTATTTAGCTTTTTGATGCCAATTTCAACCTGCCAAAAATAAATGTATTTTAAAAATGATGAATAGCTTGTCCTTGGTTAGTAACACGGCCTTCAGTAACGGTACCTACATGCCAAGCTTGAATTCATTATTTTAAAGAGTTTCTTTCTGTCTTCCTTTATGCCTCCTCTTTTCTTTCTTCCTGTCTACAGTCTTTTTCACTTCCATGGAAGCTGATTTCCCACAGCTTTTTTCTCACTTTCTGCCCGCAGCATACAGATGCCTGTGGCATATAGGTTTCTTTGTCCTCTCAAAACTTTCACCTCTGTTATTGCTCCCGTTATTCCCATTTTGTTCAAACTTGTCCCTTTTGACTGTATTTCTTGCTATAGTTCTGATTGTACTGCCCCCTGGAGCTTGTAGGATGTAACCCGGAGCTCATCTCTGATGGTGAGCACTCAGCTAAAACAAGATCCAAGTTTCCTTAAGATTTTCCTTTGGACTATACTTTACAGTTCCACTACCAACATCTTCTCAGACTGAGCCCATGTTCTCCTGATGGCTGGATAGACGTATGCAGGGTGAAACAGCTTCTGCCTGGAAGTAGCAGAGATGAATTTTACAAGGAAAAAAATTACCTGTTGTGCTACGTCTACTTCCTCTCTTTCCCATTAAAAGGTCCAAACTCTTCTGCCATTGTATCTGAAACCTCTGCTTCTGTTCAGCCAAAGATAGCAGCTTATCCTGTTCTCTGAAGTGTTTCTCTCATTTAGCTGGCGTTTGTGGAGCAGACTCACAAAGGCCACAAGTCCACTACATACCTTCCTTCCTATCTCTGGGTTACTTAGATAGCAACAGATAACTGCAAAATGATAGGAGCCAGATCCATGACACATTCAGACTTCTAATCAGTCTTCCACATATTTTTATTTTCATTTACTCTGTATTTCTATTTTGCCTATTACAACTACCTGTTGCTTCTTATAATCCTAGGGCATTTGAGTTTGTGTTTCAGCTGCATTTTATAGGGCCCCAAGCCAAAGATCTCTAATACTTGTTTGGGCCCTGTGAATTCTACTATAATATTTAAATACTTAAATGTTTGAATATTTTGCGTAGTACTGGGCAAATATTTTAATATTCTATTTGTCCTAGTTACTCTGAAATAAGAAAAATATTTCCTGTTGTTTCATGGTCTGTGCTACTCACACTATTACTTTTAGACCCAGAGCTGGCAGAACAGGATGGACTATGTAGAAGATGATGGATGACAGAAAAGGAGTGCTGAATCACAAGAAGGGCATCAAACCTTGCCACAGCAATCCAAATAAAGCCACATGATGTTGGGAAAAACACTCGTCTAATCATGTCTTGACATTTATACATGCCTTATTGTAAAGAGGCATTTCTGAGTGAAAGACAGCCCTCTGCTGTTAACGCAGGAAGCAGAGAAAGAGAAAATGAGAAGAAAAAAATTTCTTTTATTTTACCCTGTAGTATGTGTATATATGGGGTCTGTTCTTTTTGTTTGTCTGTTTTGTTTTGTTTGTTTAATGTTTGTTTGTGTTTGTTTTTTTTTTAAAGTACATATTTCATTTCATTCTTCTTATTTTAATTTCTTCAAATATGTTCATTCTTTCACTTTTATTCCCCTCAGCCCATCAGTGTGGACTGAGATTCTTAGTATTTCCAGTTTCATTTGAATGGTACACCTGCTAGAACAAAGTATTATTCAAAATAATCAGGATGGACAGAATCTTCCCTAGCACTTTTCAAAGGAGTCTTTCTCAGGGTACAGAAAGAGAAATATTTTGGCTGACTATCTTCTTTAACTTCTGCCTACTTAGCAGTCTTTGATATTCATAAATTATCCCAAGTACTGTCCACTTCTCCAAGGGGCTGTATGAATAGGAAATGTCTCCTGCACAAAGCGGTGTTGCTTTAGTAGAACTGTTGCTTGGCACATTGTTGTGCTTTATGCTGATGTGGTGGGGTTCAGTAGTTGTAATTGTCACTTTGATGGTATTCTGTGGAATATTATTGTGGAATATTGCACACACTAATGTTGTTAACTGTCTTGACCTGTTTAACATGCAGTGAACATGTTTCTTATCATGTTTGTCAGAGTGAATTCCATTTCTGTATTTTGTTTCTTTCCTTTTCAATTTGAAATTCTCTTTTTTTCCTTCCATCAAAACTAAATACTATGATTAAAATAGCCAAACATACATGCATAGGAATGGGTAAGTTTCTCTGAAATATTATTAATTTCTTATGATTTTGAACATTTTGTTCCGAAAATACTAATTAAAATTAGGCTCAGAGTTTACTATCAATCTTTGCTTCTGTTGCAAAGAATGTATTTCTGAAATTAAACATTAGCCTTAAATGTATAATTAACTATAGCAAACTATTAGCTATTAGAAACTTCTATTTCTGTTCCATAATAAGCTCAGATCACAGCTAACTGTATCATCAGAACTCCAGCTGTGTCTCTTGACTTTATCACATTTCTAACCCTGCTTCTATGAAATCAGTGTTGGTGTTGGCACATGAAATATCACACATTTACCCAATGACATCAACATTACTTGCATCTTGAAATGCAGCTGTCTTTCTCCTCTTCTGAGTCCAGACTGACTGCTAAAAGTTCAGTCATTCTAGGCACCCATCCACATGCCATTTTTTAAAATAAAGAAGCCATGGTTAGGTGATTAAGTTTTAGGTCTTGTGGATGGGATAAAATGTAAACATCTTTTTTTTTTCAACCAAGTTAAAGTGGGTAAGAACTGTAAGTGAACACCAACTCTGAATATCAGGGCTCACCACCAGTTTGTAAAAGGACTCACTCCTCAAAATTTCTGGCAGAAGCATTAGAAGAAATGGATATTAAACAGGTTTCAACATCATTTCAGGTTCATAAAATAAGCTAATATTGGAATTGCTTGAACTGCTAAGCATTTCTGAAAAACTACTTTTTACATAGGTTTTTCAGAAACATTACATTATTTTTTTCTTCCATAGACACGTTTTCTTCCACACACACGTTTTCCTATTGCTCCAAACCTAGGGAAAGTATGTTGTGGGCTCTTTCTAAACAATACTATTGCTTGTGAGATTTGTAATTTCACTTCCAATCTGTTTTACTGGTTCTACTTTCCTCCAAGGAAGAAATAATTCCTTTATTCCCTTGGGATATTGTTTAACAGGGACGTATTAGAAAATTTAACATATAACAATAATGGCTATTTATGGAATACAAAGTACTCAACAAAAATTACCAAACCTACTATTGTCTTAATAGTAATAACACAGGAGGTCTTTAACTTGGAGACATATGTTAGGCCACTTTTTTTTTTTATTTATTTAATGTTGGGATTTTTTTTTTCTTTGAGGAATTGATTCCTTCCTTTCTACTTCATAAATAATTCTCAGATAGATGGAATTGTGCATAAATTATTAATTCAGGTAAACTTTATATCATCCAGTCTGTCTAGGCAAGTGCTGTCTCATCTAAACTTTTCACCAAGTAACAGACAACCATTTTCTCACGTCAAGAGAAGGTAGAGATGAGGAAATAACAATTAATGACAATTACAACAGCAGGCCTCTCTTGGGATTTTTAGTATCGTGATCAAGGGTTAGAAGGAGCTGCTCTGAAGGGATGATTTGTGGACACAATCCCTTAACCGGACAGGCATTGCTTCCAAACAGGTAGATTTCAGTCACTTCTGAGGCACAGAGTATTTTAGATTGTCAATAATGGAATACTTACAATTCATTAGACCCCCCAGGTGCAAAGATGTCTTCTGAGTTAGACGACTCACTTCATAATTCCTTGGCCAAATGCAGCAAATGTGGAAAACTGAACATTTGACTTTCCAACACAGACTTTTCAAACCACAGGCATTTAAATATCACACCTGCTGGCCAATTCATAGAATCACAGAATCATAGAACCATTTAGGCTGGAAAAGGACTCTAGATCATCAAGTCCTATTATTAACCTAACCTAACACTGCCAAGTCTACCACTAAACCATGTACCTAAGCACCACATTTACACATCTTTTGAATACCTTCAGGGATGATGACTCAACCATTTCCTGGGCAGCCTGCTTCAATATTTCACAACCCTTTCAGTGAAGAATTTTTTCCTAATATCCAGCCTACCCCCCCCAACCCCCACCCCCCCAAGTTCAACTTGAGGCCATTTCCTCTTGTCTTATATTTTGTTGCTTGGGAGAACAAAACATCCCGTCCTGGTGCGACCTCCTCTGAAGTAGCTGTAGAGAGTGATAAAGTCTCTCCTGAGCCTCCTTTTCTTGAGGCTAAATAACTCTAGTTCCCTCAACTGTTCCTCATAAGATTTGTTCTGTAAATTCAGTGAGCTTGTGAGCTTTCTTTTTAGTGATAGAGATTTTCATAGCATGTATATCAGCCCATGGTGTACCATGGCAGAGCAGATCTCCACACTGCAGCCCGTGGAGGAGCCCCCGGTGGAGCAGGTGGATGTGGCCTGGAGGAGGCTGCGGCCCATGGAGAGCCCCCGCAGGAGCAGGCCCCGGGCCGGAGCTGCAGCCCGTGGAGAGGAGCCCACGCAGGAGCAGGGGGTCTGGGGGGAGCTGCCGCCCGTGGGGGACCCGTGCTGGAGCAGTTTGCTCCTGGGGGATGGACCCCACGGTACAGAGCCATGTGGGAGCAGTTCTTGAAGAGCTGCTGCCTGTGGGAAGACCATGTAGGGTCAATTCGGGAAGGACAGCATCCAGTGGGAAGGACCTCCTCATTCCCCTGTTCTCCTGTGACACTCAGGGGGAGGAGGTAGAAGAGGGTGGATGGGGGGAAGATGTTTTTATTTTTTTTGTGTTGTTTTTTTAATTATTATTATTTGTTTGTTTGTTTGTTTCTCACTTACTAGCTTGCTAGTAATAGATAATAAATTACATGAATCTCCCTACGCTGAGTCTGTTTTGCCCACGATGATAATTGCTGAGTGATCTCACTGTCCTTATCTCAACCCTTGAGCCCTTTTCATTGTATTTTCTCCCCCTTTCCCTTTGAGGAGGGGGAGCGAGAGAGTAGTTGTGGTGGAGCTCAGCTACCCAGCTGAGTAAAGGGACCACAGATAGAAAGTTTCCAACTTCATGCTGGACTGGGTGGGTTTGCCACAAACATATAGATCATATCAAACAAATGGGAATTCAAATTCCTGCCCATGGCAGGGGGGTTAGAATTAGATGATCTTTAAGGTCCCTTCCAGCCAAAACCACTCTATGATTCAAACATACACGAAAAACAAGTGTGCATACAAATATAAATCTCAGCAGGACTGGGCAAAGGACTGAGCTTCTCTAAAACCAGTCTAGGGTGCAGAAATGTGTACATCGCTATGCTTTATTTAGCTCAAACATCAACCAACAGGAAGAAAAACACATTAGAAGTTATACCTAAGGAATTCTGTTCAAGAAGTTGAATACATAGCCTGTCCCTTTCTTCCTTGTGCTCCAAAGTACTCTAAAGACTTGAGACAAGCATTCACCACCCTCTCAGTGAAGAACCTTTTCCTATTATCCAGCCTGAACCTCCCCCAGTGCAGCTTCACATCTTTCAGGTCCTATTGCTGGTCACTAGAGAAAAGAGATCAGCGCCTCCACATCCACTCCCCCTCATGAGGAATCTGTAGACAGCAATGAGGTTATCCCTCAGTCTGCTCTTCTCTAGGCTGAACAAACCAAGTGACTTCAGCTGCTCCTCATACATCTTTTCCTCTAGACCTTTCACCATCTTTGTTGCCCTTTGTTGGCCTTTAGAGAAGGACATTTATATTGAAATGCAGCTGCAGCACAATTATATCTTTTGCCTTCTTGGCAAAGAAGACTTCCTTATCTTCTGAAAAAATGCAGCATTGTGCCTGTATTTTTGTGTATACTGTCTTGAGAGGGAACAAATTTGGATTAAATGTTGAAAATTACTGGACCTTAGCACAGTCTCATCCTGAAAGAAGGAATCCCAGGAGTGAAATACTCCCTTTTCAGCAGGATGTTAATTTGGCAAGTCTTTTGGAAGCCTGCATTAGACATGGAGAACCTTCTACTTGCAAAAGCTTCCCACCAGATTTTATAGATTTCAGTCGAAACCTAACAGCTCTTGAAGAGCTTCCTCCTACACTCTCTTCTCCTTTGGCAGCCTCTACACTAGTCATACGGAGCAAAGGATGGTATTTCAAAATGTTGTGGCTGGCTTGCACAACCCTATTGACCACCTTCTGAAAGAACGTTGCAGCAGTTTTTCATATGGCTGTTGTCTAGTGGGCTTTTAGGAATTCAGAATCATAAAGATTTTGCCTTAGACTAGCAGGTGAAGTTAGCGTAATGAGATCTTTAAACAACTTAACAAAAGGCAAAATCAATGCAGACTTTTGCTTGATCTAAAGCTCTGGTAAGAGAAGACATTGAAGCAGGAGGATGTCTGAGGATAAGGAATAATATGGAAACATTTATAAATGTCATTCTTTACATTACTAATTCACTCTCTCCTCAAAAGCTATGTTCAGTTGTGGGTACTTGATCTCAAAAAGCATAATACAGAATTAATTGAGGTTCGACAAGAAAGAATAAGGGTAGGGAAAAATGTTTATAAAACAGGAGGCTGAATTAATTGGGGCTTAGAGATTAGGTGTGTGGCTGCTGTAGTTTAAAGTAATGCTGAAACTGCCATTAATAGCAATGGAACAACATCAATGAGCAAACCAATCTGAAGGTGACACAACAAAAAGGTGTAAAATAAAGAAAGGACATTGTAAAAGTGAATCTGCAACAGCTTTACAAACAGGAACTAGGAACACTGGATTGTAGCAAGTAAGCTTAAGCCCTCTGATGATACCTCAGACCTTGAGGCATTTAGCATCTTCTACATAACAGACCAGGAGAAAACATTGTTAAGTTTTGAGCTGTAACTGCTGCTTTATGGTTTCTTACACATGCGGTGTAAGATGACAACCCCTCTCCCAAGAACAGAAGGTTGTGTTGGGTGTTCTGGGATCTGCCAGGCACCTCCTGTGTTTCTACAGCCTGGAAGTGGAAATCTCTCCTAGGGTCTGTTTCTTCTGAAACCATTGATGTTAAGCTGAGGGCACTGAACTTCTGCATTTGTTCATTTCCAATGTAGCTTTAGAAGTTCTTCAAGAGTCTTCATCTATTGAATAAGGAAGGAAAGGAAGTCCTGGCACCCTGAACTGTTGTTTGGGTCAGGGCAGTGAAGTAGTGTTCATTATCATAACTCTCCTTATTTTAATGGTCTCCTTCACCTCCTTGTCCCTTAGACCCTCCCCACAGCCACATCCAAATCTTACTTTTAAATTTTATTTGCTTCCAAGTCCCCTTCTGTAACTCTATCTTCAAGGGTTGATTGTTGTCATTCCTTTTTATGTAGTCACATGGTAACATTCTCAAAAAGGGCCCTCTTGAAGGCAAACAACACAAGCTCCTGTTTGTGTTTTGAATTACACGTGTATTAAATCACCACTGGCAGTAACAGAACTGACCCCTGTCTGCACTTTTCAGACACTGATGAGGCATTCTTTGATGTAAGCTTTACAGACTCCTGATTTTGGCATCACACAGGGGCCCTTAGTGCCTATGGCCATGATTAGAGACAAACGTCTATTTGGTATTCAGTGATCCCAAGACAATGTATGGTGGCAGATATGTTTAGTGAGCTTTTTTTTTTTTTTTAACAGGAACTTTGCTCCTTTTTGGCTTTTATCTTGCCTCTGTTCCTGTATATGGCAACCATTTTGTTTCTGCTTGCCACTAACTTCACAAAGGTGCTTGTCAGTCATAACATTTTCCACTGGTTGTTTACTCTTTTTATTGCCTTTAAAAAGTGGATTATGGAAAAGGAATTGGGGAAAAAAATGGTCTCAGTCAAAACCAGGGTAGAGAAAAAAATAGAGGAAAAGCTGTTCTTTTTAAAAACATTATTCAGATGAAACAAACAAACAAAAACCTGTAAAGAAAAAGAAGTATGATTCTGTATAACATTCTAACCCAGGGTTTGTTTCCATTACCTTCCATCCAGATATCGTCTATCACAGTGCAACCACATGACTGAACTTGGAAATTATCCACCTTGATTAGCATGCCAGGTTAGGTAATGCCCTGGTTTTATCTGGGATAGAGTTAATTTTCCTCCTAGTAGCTGGTATGGCACAGCTTATTGAACAGGTTACCCATGAATGAGAAACATTCTGCAGTCAAGCAAGACAAGTGGTCAAAGCCTCTCTGGTGTAGAGTATGACGGCTGAAAAGGGAGGCTGGCAGATTGATTATATCACACTTTCTTAAATGTACAATGGCAAGTACCACGTACTTACAATGGTGGGAAAGCAACCATTGGATGGCTGGAAATATATCCTATGCCCCATGCCACTGCCTGGAACATACAATTGGGCCTTGAAAATCAAGTCTCATGGCAACATGACACCCCAGAAAGAACTGAAACACACATGGGACTCATTTCCAAAACAACCTCTTAGACACCTGGGCCAAAGAGCATGGCATTGAGTGGGTGTATCACACCCCCTATCATGCACCAGCCTCTGAAAATCAAACAGTACAAAGGACTGTTAAAGACCACACTGAAAACAGTGGGCGCTGGGACATTTGAACATTGGGATACATATTTATCAAAGGCCACCTGGTTAGTCAACACTAGGGATCTGCCAGCTGAGCTGGACCTTCCAAATCAAAACTCTTAGGTACTCTAGAAGGGAATAAAGTCCTGTAGAGCACATAAAGAACCTGCTAGGGAAGACAGTCTAGGTTATTCCTGACTCAGGCAAAGGAAAACTCATCTGTGCTATTGTTTTGCTCATGGACCTGGATGCATTTGATGGGTAATGCAGAAATATGCAGAATTCCCATGTGTACCTCAAGGAGATTTGATGTTGGGTGAGAATAGCCCATGGCTAGGCTATGAATTATATGATTTTAATTGCTATATAATACTGTATGTCATCACTACTATGGTTACCATATGCCATATTAATGCTATTACAGTAAGAGTCATCCAGATAATGACAAATGAATTTTCATAGACAACTGGACAAGCACAGTGGTGATGGAACCAGAACTGGCTTCAGCATGCAACAATCCAGCACCATGCACCATATCTTCTGTCCTGAAAGACTGTCATCACAGTTGAAGACCAAAGTCATGGACTAAACAAACTGAATGGACATTTTTGAAGGATGGCTCAGAGAATATCTCTGTGTATATATATATATATATACACACTTACAGAGAGAGAGCCAAGAAAAGTGGTGATTACTTGGGATGTATAAGAAAGTGTGGGATGCAAGCATGACATAAGTGGTATGGAATACCATTGCCCAGAGAGGTTGTGGATGCCCCATCCCTGGAGGTGTTCAAGGCCAGGCTGGATGGGGCCTTGGACAACTCATTCTAGTAGGTGGCATCCCTGCCTGTGGCAGTGGGGTTGGAATTAGATGATCTTTAAGGTCCCTTCCAGACCAAGAATCATTCCATGATTCTACGAATAAGGGGTGGATATTGTCCTGTTTTTGTCTGGGACAGAGTTAATTTTCCTCCCAGTAGCTGGTATGGTTCTGTGTTTTGGATTTAGGATGAGGATAATGCTAATAACACACTGATGTTTTAGTTGTTGCAGAGCAGTGCTTACACTGAGTCAAGGACTTTTCTGATTCTCTACTGCCCTGCCAGCAAGGAGGTTGGGGATGCACAAGAAGCAACCAGGACAGCTGATCTGGCCAAAAGGATATTACACACTATGTGATGTCATGCTGAACAATTAATATGGGGTGGCTTCCCAGGGTGTGGGGGACCTCTGCTTGGGGCTGGACTAGGCATCGGTCAGTGAGTGCTAAGCAATTGCATTGTGCATCACTTGCTTTGCACATTCTATTATTCTTATAATCATCATAATCATTATTTCCTTTCCTTTTATATCCTATTAAACTGTTGTTGTCTCAGCCCATGAGCTTTTACCTTTCCCCCCCCAGTTCTCTCCCCCCATCCCACGGAGAGGTGTGTGTGAGCAAATGGATGTGTTGTGCTTAGCTGCCTGATAAGTTAAACCACAACAGATAACTTCCTGATGTACGTTCCAAACTAACTTATTAGATAAATCTGTGTTTCAGCACATCGTGTAGAGATTGCATAAGCATTAGGGCAATATGGTTACTACCTGACCAAGAGGACAATATTTTTTTAACCTTTTTTTACACTGTCTTTGCATTTCTCTCAGTTTAACACATTTTGGTTTCTCTTCAATTTAACTTTATTAGTGAATTATATGAGGCTTCCCAGGAATTGCAGCAGCAGTATAATACTACGTTTACAGATATGAATGAGCTCCAGTTTAGCATAATTTTTTTCTTACTCTGTTTTCAGCATTTCTGAAGAATAAATGATATCAATACATTTTATGAGCTCAGGCTTAGTATCACATTTGGTAGTTTCCTCCCCCCTCCCCTCCCCTCCCCTCCCCTCCCCTCCCCTCCCCTCCCCTCCCCTCCCCTCCCCTCCCCTCCTCTCCTCTCCTCTCCTCTCCTTTCTTTTCGTTTCTTCTATTTTCTTCTATTTTCTTTCTTTTCTTCTATTTTCTTTTCTTTTCTTTTCTTTTCTTTTCTTTTCTTTTCTTTTCTTTTCTTTTCTTTTCTTTTCTTTTCTTTTCTTTTCTTTTCTTTTCTTTTCTTTTCTTTTCTTTTCTTTTCTTTTCTTTTCTTTTCTTTTCTTTTCTTTTCTTTTCTCTTTCTTTTCTTTTCTCTTTCTTTCTTTTTTTTTTTTTTTGACAATGTTCTGTGTTTGATTGATTTGATTCCAGTTTAGTTTTCCTTGTCAGATTGCATGATGCAACCACAGGCTGAGCGTAGGAGATGCATGACTAACTTTGGCTGACTCAGAAGCTGACCATGCCAAGGGAATTTTATAACTTGCTACTAGAAGAAAGTGAGTTTTTAGATATGTTGCCAAAATTTTTACTCAGGTCTTAAGCAAACACCTGTGGTTACAGAATCAGTCTCTAACCTGTAAATCACTTATGTGACCACATTCATTTCATTTTGCATGTATTACCGTTGTGAAGGAGGCATCCATAAAGATGCTAACTCTATATTGCTAAAAATGCATGTCTTCTAACAACGAATTACAAAGGTTAGTGAAGAATTATGCTTAAAAAAAAAAAAAAAAAAAGTAACCAAAGTAGCCACACCTCTCTCTCTTTATCTATGTAAAACATACTGCCTGATAATTCTATGACATTTCTTCTAGTTTGGGACATATGAGCAATAAGGCCTCATGATTTTACCATTTATAGCTTTAGCCTAAATTAAACAGTTACAATGATATTTTGAGCATATTTCACTTTGTTGATGGTTTTCTGGTTGTTTTTTAAACCCCGCTCCAAGATGCGCTCTGTTACTTTTCATCTGATGTAGTCTGTTTTAGTTGCAGGCAGTTGAGTGAAGTGTAGGGTTTTTCTGCCACCATTAGGGTGGGAGGCGTACTGCAGCAGCTCAGAAGCAATGGAGGGGCTCTTAGAAAGGCAGAAGAATGAAGACAAAAGAGCGCTTTCTTATTCCTAAAGGTCTTTTAGGTTTATGCAGCCAAAGTAAAAGAAATTAGATGCCCTTGTTCTTGTCTTGCAGTTCAGTATCAAGGCAAAAGGGCATCATTGCAGGTGAAATAACAATGGGTACAATGACTGAAAACTTAGATATCCGCCTACTATAAGTGACACATTTAGTAAGAGCACTGCATTAACTCTGGAATCAGCAAGTGACATTACAGCCGATTATAAGCTGAGATATAGAAATGACTGTCTTCATCAAAGACCAAATTGTCCAGCATCCCACTTGCTCTTCAGAATCAACCAATTTTACTCCTTCACCTCTGCCAAAGGGTGATATATTTCCTCAAGTTCATAAAACAAATGCAGTCGCAAAAGGAAATAAAATGTTTTCAGTGAAATACCTTCAGTAAAATTGGAAGGTTAAGAGAAATAGCCAACATGAGAAAAGACTTTTTGTATTTTATGTGATTACAGAAGATGGATATATAGAAGCATGTTTTCTTTTTCTCTCTCTCAAAAAAAAAAAAAGTTCATATACAGATTTCATTTGGAAAGAGTTTGCAGATATAGCTACAAGTAGAAGAGGAAGGCTTGGAAATGAAGAGAGCTTATATTTGCTCAGTGAGGGGCTTGTTTTGAATTTTTTCCCTTAGGTTGATTACTAGCATTTTCAGAGAAATCAGTATGGGTGATCTCAAGATTCTGAGATTTGCAGCCAATAAAATATGAAGCAATCAAACATTGTCTTCTCAAAACTTTAAAGAAGACATGGCTAGGAGGAATCCTTTCTATTTCTCATAGCACCAGAAAAATTCTCCTTCACCTTAGTACAGCACAAGAAAAGCTGAATCAGATCAAGTAACCATTCAGCCTTGTACCTTGTATTTTCTGGGAGCAGTGAGAAATGTTAAGGGAAAAAGCACTGAAATATGGGATTAGGTGATAGGGTGAACTCACATGTCATGTGTATCCCTCCCACTGTTAGTCCTGAGAAGGACTTTTACTCTTCCTGTATTCTTCCTCCATGACAGTAGCACGATTATGCTCGTAAACCTAGATTTCACTTCTTATTCAGTTGCTTATCAGTTCTTGGCAAGTCACTCTACATTGCTCTGCCTTGGTTTACCCATCTGTAAAATGGCAGTGATGCTTTTCCCTTTGAAAAAAAAAAAAAAAAAACATTCTGGGAGCTGCAGTAAAAGGAAGAATTATGGGTACTTATGGCTGGAACATTTGTCTTTATGTCACTGGCCACCTCTAACAGTCTTGTTTCCATCTTGCTACCTATCTCCATTAAAATCTAATCTGAAAATTTATTTTTCTCTCTTTTAATTATATCTGATTTTATTTCCTCCTGCCTTTTTATTATTTTTTTTATCTCTGTAATTGTATTGTTGAACAGTTTTACAGATTTCTCAACTAATAATTAAACTGTTACTTTTATCTAAGAAGTCTTCCTTGTATGTCATATTGAACAAGTCTCACACTTTTATTGTCCCATAGGGTCAGATTTATCCACACTATAGCAAGCACATAAAGTTGTACCTCGTTCTGTTGAAATGCGTTACCACCTGCATAGCTTTTCCACTACAGGAGGAAAGGTAACAATCCCTTAGCTCTTGAGTTATTCTGGGGAAAGGAGTCTAAGTTTTCACCAGAAACTGTTGGAGACCATCTGGCTGTGCCTTGCTACATGTGGATTGTCCATGACCTTTACTATTATAACAAGAACAATATTTTGGCCCATACAGGTCAACTTTTATCTTCTTTCTTGAGAAAAAAACACAGCCTCAACGTGATGCTGAAGTAGGACCGGGTGAAGTACAAGCATTGCACGTAAGCATTTGTCACGTTTCTAATCATAGGTTTGATTACAACAGAAGCTTAACATTCTTTTTCTGCTCTGTAAATTATGTTTCTGTCCTCAACTAAGTGCAAATTATTAAAAGAGATGGCTAAAGTTGACAGGCCAATGGGAACAGCAACTCAGAGGGAACACAGCTCTATGCATGTTTAAACAAGCTTAACACTACACTCTGCTGTCTGGATATTGTCCAAGGTACATCTAAGATTGAGGATGTAGAGGTACAGCTACAGGAAGTACTAAATCATAAGAAATAAAGCCTTGGGACCTTCATTCTTGGCTGGGTGGATATCCTGCTTCTAGCATACTGGACTGCATTGTGCTGGGCAGCAGACATGTCTTTGTTGTTTTTTCTTATTTTACTTAAATTATTACAATTTACATGAAGGTTTTTTTTGATCCCTCTTCATTTAACTCCAATTCTGATGCTCAGGATCTCTGGGGATTTCTTTCCCTCAACAATGTTACAGCACAATTTGCTTGAACAATTAGCATTTTTAAAAATTATTTTTAACAACTGGTTCCCTCTATGAAATGCACAGACCAGCTGTGAGTAAGTGATGATTATGAGGAAACATACGGTCCTTCCTTGAGGCACACTACTGAGGCTCAGAATGTAATATACATGTATGGTGTTTCTAAAATTATTACATCATACAGCTTTCCTTAAGCTCTCTTCATTTCCAAGCCTTCCTCTTCTCCATAGATGCTAAGATTTTATGACAGAATAATTTTTGAGAAGGTGACTGTTTATTTGTAAGTGCTGTTTTCTTGCTCAAATTCAGCACTAAACTGGCCTTTTGTTGCAAGTCTTGAGTAAATCCCAGGCTTACATGAAAACATACATAGAAGTAATAGAAGATGTCTTGCTGGGCTTGTCTTTCTTAGATGATGGCAGGAATTTGATACCAGCCTATTAATTTATTTATTACTGCTTTATTCACTAAAATGAATCAAAACTCTGAGAATTTTTTCTTTTCCAGGAAAATAAATAAATAAATATATATATATATATATTTTTAAGATATAATTAATTCCATGTGAGTTTGTAGTTTTTTGTTGATGTTTAAATCTAGCATTGAATTGTAAAAACAGTATGGGAATACAGACAAACTCTTAGTGTAGAACTGATAGTATTGCACGAAAAATCAAACTGTTCAGTTTAATGTCCATGTTTAACTGATCACATGAGAAAATCTGGCATCAGAAGCAGTGCATGTAGGGAAACTGGATCCTCAGGAGGCCTAGCTATTTGGGATATTTCCTAATCTACATAAAGGAAGCTGGATAAGCTGACATGGTAAGATTTGTCATTGATTCAGAAGGCAGCTCCTCCTTTTGGTTAATAGATTTATAGGGCAAAATCCCTTTGGGATGTGTAGATTTATTGGATTAGAAGTGGCTTATGCTGCATAATGAAAATATTTTCTTGAAACACATGTGTTAGGCTGTTCTGATGCTGAAGATCTTTGAGATTTTTATAAGAGCTCTAGGAGTTTATTAGAAGTATCAATATGGAAGCAAGATAAACAGATATGAAATAATATTTCACCTGTAGAATCAATACTCCTCATCTATAGTGGTATACATGTGTCTATTTAATGCTTTAAATGAATATAAAGCTGAATAAGGTAACAAAGTGTGTATCTGAAGGGGTAGGAGCATTTTGAAATGATACCTTTAAAATGTGCACACATTTTTCTGCCAAAGACAGAATGTTGTAAATATAGAAGGAATAATAAGTTGTTAGACTAGCTTTGTGAAAGTGGTCTTTGATCCTAAAGAACACTGATTGTACCTCTTCATTCTGTTGAGATAGCCCTACAATTTCAATAATAGCTTTAACAAGACTAGCTTAAAACATTTAAGAACAGTAATCCTCATGAATGTAACCTTCCTCATGCAATGGTCAACAGCTTGTTGTACAGGCTTTCTGTCTCCCAAGCTGGTCAGGAAACTTCCTTCCTTCTTCTATCTCTCCCTCACACTTGTTGGCTCTGTGTCTGCAATAAGAGCAGCTGTACCAAAATGGTGGACATGTTAGATGGTGCCCAGAGCCCTGCTGCAATCACCAGCTATGTCAGTGAATGTCTGGGCTTCTCATGGATCACATCTACTAGTCTCACTGATAGGTCCTGATAAGATCTTTGCCTCTCCCACAAAATGACCACAATTGTTAGATGTGGCTAGATTCCTCTGTCTTCTTTAAGGGTCTTAACTATCTTGACTGCCAATGTTCACACACAGAAAAGCTCACATTGCCTTCCTATACACAGAGGCCAGAGAGATCTGAAGATCACTGTCTGAAGTGTAAGACAATGCAATTTTACAAAGTCTTCATGACTATGAGAGGGCAGGGAAGCAAAGGCAGAACTGAAGCACTGTGATGGGGGTTATTGGAGGTGCACGCTGTAGCCATGAGAACCTAGTGGTTAACAGGCCAGTTGTATTCTTCCTTTCCAATTTCTCTGTTGTTTTTGTTGTTTTTTTAGGATTTGGTCAAAGACACAAAATATTTTTATGTATATAGCATTTTTTGGAAAAGAAAGAAGGGGAGTTTAAAATCTTCATTTCATTAAGAAACTTTTTTTTTTTTTCCTCTGGAATCAGAGAATCATAAAATATCCTGAATTGGAAGGGACCCACAAAGACCATAGTGTCCAACTCCTGGCTTCACACTGGACCACCCAAAAGTCAGACCCTATGTCTGAAAGCGTTGTCCAAAAGCTTCTTGAACTCCGTTAGGCTTGATGCTGTGACCACTGCCCTGGGGGCCTGTCCCAGTGCCCAGCCACGCTCTGGTGGAAAAGCAGAACCTTTCCCTAACCCCCAGCCTGACCCTCCCCTGTCCCAGCTCCGTGCCGTTCCCTCGGGTCCTGTCGCTGTCCCCAGAGAGCAGAGCTCAGCGCCTGCCCCTCCGCTCCCCTCGTGAGGGAGCTGCAGGCTGCCATGAGGCCTGCCCTCGGCCTGCTCTGCTCTGGGCTGAACAAACCAAGGGCCCTCAGCAGCCCCTCATACATTTTGCCCTCCAGACCCTTTATCCTCATTGTAGCCTTCCTTCGGACACTCTCTAATAGCTTTATGTCCTTATATCTCAGCACCCAAAACTGCATACAGTACTCAAGGTGAGGCCGCACCAGTGCAGAGCAGAGCGGGACAATCCCTCCTCTCCACCAGCTAACCTTGCCGTGCCTCATGCACCCCAGGGTAGAGTTGGCTCTTTTGGCTGCCAAGGCACACTGATGACTCACGTTTGATTTGCTGTCAACCTAAAGACATTTTTACTAGGTATTTTGTTCCTGCTCTATCCACTGCATAGGTAGCAAAGCAGAGGGAAGCTGTTCTTGACAGGAAATATTAAGAGAGAATGATGAAGCACATCTTAGCATAATTACTTCCCCAGAAAATAATAATATACTACACTATAAGATTTTGTTTTCAGTTTTCTTTCTTTCAGACACACATATTCCACTGGGAAAACTATTCAGCTTATAGAGATTGCTTTCAGAAGAGGAGAGGTTGCGGAGTGGGGAATGGGCAGTACTTTTTCTGTATGAAATTTATCTCAGGGCCTTTCTGTGTTGCAGCTGTTTTAAAAAATGTTCACTGTGTATGCTTGAATGTCAGGACTGGAAAAATGCTGCCAAAATATTTCTCCCCACAACTAAATTGAAATTTTAAGAAGTGGTTTATAATTGAAGGAGAAACTCCTCCAACACTCACTCAAGTGAAAAAAGATAGATAGATACTTCAAAATAGAAAATTAGGACAGTTTCTGATTCACAGGAAAACATCCAATCAAAAATTCATTTACTTTACCTCAGGTGAACTAGATTACTCTCTTTATAGATTCCTATCCATTTGCACTAGCAATGCCAGCACCGTATCTGAATTAACTCTAAGGTCAGCCTGCCACAGCTTGAAGTTTTACAAAATGGGAAAAACAAACAAACAAACAAAAAAAAGACTTTCAAAAACTTCTAAGTTGGGATATAATCTGGCACAAAAAGAAAAAGGGAATACTTTTCCATTTTATGTCCTCATGGGTTAGTGCAGTTTTGAGCAACTATTCTGAAATGATGAGGCAATCTCATTGCACACATGCAAAGTTTAGGTGCAATGTAGTGAATAGCATAACCTATCAGCATAACCTGATATTTTAATTACTCACTGTTTGTAGCAACTTGTCTAGGTTTTGATTCCTTTGGACCTGATTGCAGATAGCTTAGCAAACTGTATAGATCATTCTCACTAGACCACAGTAATAGCATCATTCATAAATTGAAGCAATATATTCAAATTATATTCCATAACATATGCTTATCCCCAAGTTACTACTGGCTAAACTACATACAGTGAAGAACAGCATAACGGTATTGCTTAGCCAGCCTGAGTAATTAATTCCCAGGGACCAAATTCAATACTATAGAAACATCTGGTGGGTAATGCCATTACAACAGAGTGAAATTTTCCCACTCAACTAAATGCATCTGATACTCTAAGTTATGGATGAAGGCAGGTAGAAGTTTTGTTGACTAGCAAGAAGAAACGTATTGGGATTGTGTTATTCTTCTAATAGTTGAGGTGTTCAGAAAGTGAAAATTGCTTCCAGGGAAAACTGCATCATAAAATGTACCCCAAATTTTGTATAAGAACATGGACAGACATTTTCACTGGAGGAAGTTTTCTTTAACTTTTGCTTTTTTAACGTTTGCTTTTAAGCATTTTTCTTACATTCTTGCAGCCACACTTGAAAGAAGGCACTACACCTTACTGGAAGTTGAAAATGGTTTGAGTAGAGGCATCCAATTAGAGGTAAGGGCAAGGAAACTATCTCCTAGTTCCTTTGTAAATCTACACTCACACTGTTGCTGGCTTCATATATGACCACTTAATCCTACCCTCTTTCAGTTCATTTGATTTTAGGAGGATATTGCTTTTGCAGTACATTAATTAGCTTTGGAACAGGTAGCAAGCTTTTCCTATCAGTTACATGTCAAGATGTCTCACAGAACAGCAAACATAAAAGCTTACATAATGAACTTTTTTTTTTTTTTTTTTTTTTTTAGGGAACAGGTTTCAGAGTTGATGAATCTATTTTGGACAAAATGTTAAATAATTGTAATAGAGCAAAAGACCTGCCTTTTGTGAATAAATTAGAGAGGAACCCAAAAGGTGAGGTAGCAGGGAAAGTATTAAGATACAGTGCTTCATTTTCTTGCCCTTCTCTTTCAAATTCCCATCCCAGTAGGATGCTGCTAAACTGGAAAAATAAACTGAAAGAAAAGAGGAGACAAAAAATGCCATCCATACTGAGGAGCTGTGTCCTAAATTGCAAGAGAAAAATGGAAACCGGAAGCTAGTATTTTAGTATGTTCACAACAGAAAGTTGATTCTTTTATATGGAGCCTGTGATAAAAATCAACAAGGCTTTAAACCATTGGAAAAGAATCATGCTCTTTTCAGTATAACTAGTTTGCCTACCATAAATCTGGATAAAGAAGCACTTGATTGAATAAATATTGAAAATGTTGAGATGGGAACAATTCAAGGGAGGAGAAACTTAACAGGAATTGGAAAAACCTTTCCCATGGTTGCTGCCTAGGTAGAAAAGTTAAGTTTGTTTCTTTTTTTTTTTTTTTCTTGTTCGTCACACTTTTTTTCTAATTTCTACTTGCAATGACCAATATAGGTGACTTGCTAAGGTTGAGCTGTATGGCTTCCTACAAAAAAATGTTTATATTTAACTAATATTTGAACTCTGTATTTGGACAGAGCAAAATAGGGAGGTGAAGTCTAGACAGAGACAATGTCCTACAGCAAACTTTTGACTTGCTAATGCAATGCTTTTCATTATTCCCCATAGGAATGAAACAATTGTACTGACCTCCTTCCTCAGTCAGTGATCCCAGGCCAGAAACCTTAACTATTAATACCAGTTGGGATGAACTCGTCACGATGCTTTCAAAAGCTTTGTGTATCCTTCTTACCTTATATTAGTCAGAGTAATCTTTGCAGAATAATAGATCAGCAGAGAAAATGGTGTAGTGGAAGGTATCCCTGCCCATGGCAGGGGGATTGCAATTAAATGGTCTTTAATGCCCCACATAACACAATCCATTCTATGATTCTACAATCTAATCTTTACATATTTTTATAGTCTCATCCAATGACAATTTTATTCAGTTATTTATTTACTGCTTCAGGTGTACATTTCTTGTCCCAAACAGATTCTATACAAAAGTAGGTAGATAACCTTTATATGCGCTATCAGTATTTTTACATTATGAAAACATGTTGGATGAACAGTAGGGCATCTGCAACACAGAACGGGTAGGATCCACCTCCAGTAATTTTACCTTTGTTTAGAAGAGGGATTCTGCCTCAGTAATTTCACCTCCTTCTATAAAAAAGTCATCTGCTGTAGTGAATGCATAGTCTTAAACTGGGGAAAACAAGGAAACCTTGAAGAAAATAGGGAGGCTTGTCACCCTGTGTAGTTTTTAGCTGAGAAAATAAGGAAATCTTAAAGAAAACAGGGAGACTGGTAGCCTTGAGCTAGCAGAAGCAAGGGAAGTAAGTGATGAAAGGTAAAAAAGCAAGGAGAAAAACAGCTGCAGGAAGATTCCAGACTGACCTATGGTAACTTTTTGCTCATTAAGGGTCATTAACATATTGAAAACACACCCATCAAAATGCTAATGCATGCTAATATGGGATCCCCCCTGGCTGGTCCTCTGTAATGTCTGTAATGCACAAACTCCGTAGAGGTAAGTTAGGTGAGCTGAAACAGCCAATTAAAAGTAGCCAGGTAAATAGTTTCACAAGTTTGTTCTATATAAATAACGGTGATTCAAGCCAGAGGTGTGCTTCCTTTGTGAAAGATTGTCAAGCATGTGACTCTGCAGAGTTACATAATTAATTATTTAATTAAAAGACCTTCATGTGCATTCTGACTCTGTGTGGGTTTTGGTGGCGCACACTGGGCACAAACCTACAGATAACAAATGAAATTATACACTTCACTTGAGAGAGGGAAATAGCAACGTATTTTATTAATAAAATGTAGCAATCTAACAGCGGAATCAAAAGTAAGAGTGACTTAACAGGATTCAAGATGGCAAGTTACACTATATTATTTACTGGAGCAGCAAAGAATACTTAATTATGAACTACATAAAAGGCATTACATAAAAGACATTAGATACTACACAAAAGCTACATAGAGGACTGGGTCAGATGACATCACATCATGGAGACCCTCATGTTGAGTTATGGGGTCTGGAATGGAGTCCCTGTCTGAACTCCAAGGAGTCTAGATATGACTGGATCCTATCCCACTCCCAGCCTTAAGAGTGAAACCTTTTTTCTTTCTCCAAACTGCTCCACAGAGGAGTCCACGTACAGCTGAATCCACCTTCAGTCCCAGACTTGGTCAATGGGTTACGAAAGCTCTGCAAGGTTTCTACTGGCTGTTAGCCCATTACAGGACCCAATCTAAAATATGACTTAGCCAAGCATACAAAGGTTTAGTATGCTACTCATCACTTACCAAGGATCAGTCACAGCAAGCAAGTCTCAGCTTCCTTAAGAGGTGTCCCTACCCAAGGGGAGGTCCTGTCACAAAGCCCACTCTTATGCAGGAAAGCTCAAAAGGCTCTTGGGCTGTTTACTATTTATGGGGTAAGACGATTGACTCATAGTCATACTGTTTACCAGTTGATCTCAGTAGGCACATTGCTCAAATTAGCCCACAGCTGTTGAGCAAGATGCTTGCACATTAATTTCTCCCATTAGTCCCTCCAGTATCTTGCTTGAGCTGGACAATAACCAGTATTGTGGTTGCTGAGCAGGGCTCTGTAATTAGCCCTCAGCTGCTAAACAAGGCTTTGCAATTATCCCTCAGTTGCTGAGCAAGTGATTTGGGTCAGACAGTCACACTGAAGGCAGGGGAAGCAAGGGGAGCACACTGTCATGCTTGGTGGATGAAGGTAAGGCAGTGGATGTAATCTTTCTGGATTTTAGTAACATTTTAACTACTGTCCCTCAGGGCATACTTCTGGACAAACAGTCCAACTGAGAGATAAACAGGTTCATGCTATGCTGGGTGATGAACTGATTCAATGGTAGAGCTCAACATGTACTCATGAATGAGGCTACAACAGTCACCAACAGTGTTCCCTAGGACTCAGTTCTAGGGCAAATTTTGTTGTATCTCCCACCAGACCAGCTTGCTCAAAGCCCCATCCAACCTGGCCTTGAACATTTCCAGGGATGGTGCATCCACAATTTCTCTTGGTAACCTGTTTCAGTGTATCACCACTCTCAGAGTAACGAATTTCTTCCTAATATCTAATCTAAACCTACCCTCTTTTAGTTTAAAGCCATTATCCCTTGCCCTATCACTACAATCCCTAATAAAGAGTCCTTCTCAAGCTTTCTTGTAGGCCCCATTTTGGTACCGGAAGGCTATCTTCCCAGAGGCCTTTTTATTAGATCATTTAGGAAGGTCATTTTCCTCAAAGTGCTCTTGATTAACTTTTAATAAAGGAACATGCATGTGGTTATAGAAATCTGTCATGTAGCCTCTCTCAATAACCTGTTCTCATTTGTTTTTTTCTGTTGTTCAAATGTGATTTTGAGGAGATTTGGTGTATTAATAAGCCTGGTTGAAAACCGGCTCTTGTGACCTGTTATTATGTTGTTGGAATGAATGCTTTTGTTAGGTCCTCAGATGTATTTTCAAATACTCTATTGATGTCTCCCTCTGAGCATTGAAGGCTGCATCAATTATATGACTTTCCACATCTTCATGTAGTACTAATGACCAGACGCATTCCTCAGGCTCTGCAAATGCCTTGTTAACACTGTTCATTCTTTGGACTAGACTCATTTCATCAATAATACAGGCAGATGGCTTGGTACGGTTTCAGCAGGGATCAGATTCTCTCCTACCCTTTATCTAAAGGATTTTTTTTATTTTTTTTAATAGCAATCCATCTGATGTTGCCTTGCACTTGGAATGCATCTGTAGGGTTTGCTGGTTCTTTCTCAGTTTCCAACTTTCTGTGTTAAACAGCAGTTAATATGTTTCCAAATAACTTCTCAGCTGCTTTGAAAATTACTAAGTTTCTAATGTACTTACAACCTTGTGTTGGCCCTTTTTTTTTTTCCTGTATGTGTCTGGTGAGAAAAAAAAAAAGAAAATTCTATTTAGTCATCTCGACATGGCATTTCTGATAAAGAGTCTAATCATCAGAACTATAAATGTAAATATTGTGTACTTGCTCCTCCATTCTCTGTACTTTCTTCTAGTAATAACTAGTAGATCCAGATACATACCTATTCTACAGCATTTCCAATAAAGCTGCAGCATCTGCTCAGTCCTTGCAAACATTAGGTATCTGTACAATTTAACTTCAGGTTAAATGGCTGTATTGTATCTCTCTTTTGTCTCAGGCAACTGCTTCAGTGCTCAACAGTTAGATAGCTACTGACAATTTCTTGCTTGAGATTCCTCTGAAGAAGCTTAAAGAGTCAAAGTGGAAGTTATTTCCATGCTGATCTAAGAAAATTCCTCGTATATATCATTGTGAATGGAATATAATGACATTGCCCTTCAGAACTGCATTTTGATTGCAAATCTGGGATGTACTCAGAGACATATTATAGCATTAATGTCTCCAACTGACAGCAGATTGACATAAAGTTATTTCATATTTGCATGAATTATATTTTTTTGAGTTTACTTATTTGTCAGAGTGTTTGTTGTCTTTTCTTCTGCTGCTTAATGCCAGGGAGCGTGCTCGTGCATTAAACGCTCAACAGAATTGCAGGTATTGTGAATGTCACAGGACTTTGTTGACATTGTGCACATAGGGCCAGGAATAGCACTTGCATGGCTCCCCTGATACTCCATTATTGAATTTTCACTTTGATTATTGTCTTTGGCTATTGGAGAAACTCCTGCAGTGCTAAGAATGTTGCCTATAAAAAAAGACCAATGATCTGTAGACTAAGCCTATCTGATTCAAAATTTGCCTCATGACACTTTACTGCTTTTTTTTCAAAGACAAGTGAATGTTCATAGAGATGAATGGAAGTACATTACAATTCATTCTTTTTTATCATTCTTTCTCATCACAATATGTGACTCTAACTGAGCTAATCACTGTCAGGGTTACTGGACTCACTATTGCATGCTGTAAGGGAAACTTTCAGAAGCATAGCTGTGATCAGTCACCCCAGGCACACTGTGGTCCTATGTGTTTTAATTGCTCCTGCAAAGTTTCTACCAAGACCCAGTAATCAGTTATACGTACTGTTTAATACTTCTATACAGTAAAAATAAAAAAAATAAAAAACTAATTTTAGATGGAACATAGTGTTTGGGATATGGAAAGGCTTTACAGTGAATGTGTGCATTGTATTGATTATCAAGAAGATGCTTTCATTTGACTTAATCCCTCTTCCTATTCAGTGAGTATCTAAAGGCAGTCTAAGAGAGTTTACTGTCCCACATCAGGACAGAATGGCAATTTTTTTCCTGTGCCCAATTCATCACAGGGTCTGAATGTGGGTTTCCTACTTTTCTGGGTACTTACTGGTTTCTCTACACTTTTTACTCAATTACCTTGAGCAAGACACAAACACATTATTAACCCAGAGATTGTAATAATTGTTAGGAGCTTATATTGTTGTGATGTGGTGAAAGGACAGGGGCTGGAGTGTGTGCAATTGTCCTCCTCTGATGGTATTGTGACAATGTTATGTTGACTTTGATGTGGGGGATTCTTTTGGTTGATATAAGTCGAGTTTGTGAAGATTGTGTGATGAATATGTGTTTCAATGATAATTCTTATAATTCCTATAAAATCTGGAAGTCTTACATAACAAAAATATTAATCTTCACAAAGTATCTGGACAATGCGATGGTAATTCTTACTACTAGCAATTCAGTACATAATGTATACAAAAATACAAACTTTTTTGTACAGTGCCTGAGCATAGAGATTAAAAGATGAATTTTTAGCTTTTCACACATAGCTTGAAAGACAAACATCACAAATTAAAAGTGGTTGCATCAAGTGAAATCAGATGACCAAACTTAACACAAGGACATTTTCTCAAGGAATAAGTTCTGGGCTATCAGAAAGCAGTATACAAAATAGCTAAACACAAAGAAGAGTGAACCAAAACCTCCAAATCAATCAATCAATCAATCAATATATATGTATATAAAGGTTTTATGCAAGGATCTAGGGTTGTGTATTTCAAAACAAAACCACATATATAAAAATATTTTATGCAGAGGTCTAGCTTTGTATGTTCCAAAGATGACATATTCCTGGGAATAGTGGTGTTTGTTAAAACAGTTATGGAGTATGAATCTGAGTGGTTGCCCCAGAATCCTGCTCCAAAGGGGGACATTTTTTCTGTACAATATGTGTGGATCATAAGGGACAGTGGTCATACCCTACTCTTTGATGATGTTTATGAACATTTTATTAATATTTCATTTAAAGTTAATAGATGTTCCACCAAACTTTCCTTACATGTTAATAAGCATTGACTAAATTTTTAATTCCAGTGGCTGCAAACTGATAAATTGTTCCTAATAAAGCCCTTCAAAAATTGCCTTTTTTATCTTTCGTAAGTCTTCAAATATTTTAACACATACTAGGGGAAAAGAACTCTGCACAATTCCTGGATTTTTCCAGTAGAACATTTCAAGCTATTTTTCATCTTTTGTAGCTGTACTTTTAGGCATGAAGTATCAACTTTTTGCCTACAGAACTGCAGTAAAAATTGTTCCACTAATATAGGTATATGGACCCTGTAGCCGGGTAAGATGTTATATGAGGAGGACACATGAATCTAGCTACCACTGGTGCGTGCACAAATATGTTCACTCTCACAGGCAAGGTCTTCCTTTGATTTCTGGAGACATTTAAACCTTCAGACTCACCACTTTGTACACTTCTGGCCTGCTTCTCATTGCTGTATCTGATACTCCACTGGTGGCTGTACAACCCAATTGATTTCCAGAATTTATACTTTAAACACGGGAAGTTGAAAGAAAAAGAAGAAGGTTCACACTGTCTAAATTTTAGTCATCCAATTTAGCTGCTTAGAATTGCTTTCTGGAAGTCTCTTTGCTAATGCCATAGGAAATATCTACCAGGAAATTCAGATGTGGGAAATGTCCTATCATAGATGCCAATATACTCTAAAACACCTGGTAAACATTCTGCTCTACTAAAAGAATTCACTTTGGGAGAAGAAACCTTTACTTTCTTTGCAACAATAAATCTAGGAGAAAATGTTCATAGTGTGCTGTGCAGGGCTGACAAAAGGGGAAAAATAGATTGTTCACTAATTCATTCAAACAATTTGTTATGGTATTGCATTGAGACATACGGAAGGTAGAGTTCAGGATAGAGTTGGCTTTAAATATTCTCATGCCTTGAACTAGCCTAAAAGAAATTAGTGGTATATTAGAAAAATATGTAAGACCAATATGCTGCTAAAAGATACCACTGTCAGAATAATTCCGTTTTAATGTGTTGAAGATGTGAGACCTGCTTTTGCAGGATGAGCATCACTTACTTGTGGGGAAGAACTAAGCTATGTGTAATACCTCTAGCTGCTGTTCCTACCCTACCATGGACATACATGTCACTGTCAGAGGCCAAAAGATTTGAGTACACTGAGTGTATATGCTCAGCTACAGACAAGGATAGTTGCAAGGTCACCAACAGAGAGCAAAAATGTGATCAACACTCATGTTTCAAATTAAAAGTGTTTTGTTCATAGAATAATGACACAGAGCATGCAATGTCACCATGGTCCTGTGGTCACGAAAGGAAGACTACGATAAAAATGACTCATATTCTAACAGGACAAATAAATCAAAATAACTTCTGGCAAACATTTTCCCTATTTTTAGACATGTTGTCTGCTGATGTTACAATGATATAGCCAAGCATAGGAGAAAAATTGATTCTTCTTCCTATGAAGACATACGTCTTTAAATATCCTACTGTATTTCACTAGCTTCTTTTCCATGTGCTAGAACAGGTTATTTGTGTATGTTTCATCTGGACTCCTTCTTGCTCTGTGAAAAGTACATTGTAGTCCTGGCTACACTTTTGTCACTTTTTTTTTTAATATTAATGTTTGCTTTACTGAAAAGAAGACCAAATTTGCCTCGTCTTTTTTTTTTTATTTTTTTCTGGAGGAAATCAAACGTCTTATTTCTTTTTCTTTTGTCACTTATGTCTATTTCCATGGCACGTTTCAATACCATATTTTTTAATTTTAGAAGTGGACATGTTTGAAACTCAGCTGTAAACTTTGTCATAACCTAGCAAGATGATTCTGATACTGCCTTAATACCTATGAACACAGAGATGTAAAATTCAAAGTCCTATCATAGTATTCCTGACTTATATCTTAATATATTCTGTGATGCATTAATGACTTAGATTATACTTGCCAAGTTATGGTTTGAATTTACTTTATTGAATTCTTACCTTTATATTATATATATTATTTTATATTTATTAATATATATTATTTTATATTTATATAGAAGGATATACAGTTAAAATTCTGTCCCAAGAGATTCATTTGAATCTACAGACTGCATTTTGCATTTCAGAAATGGAGTCTGCAGGATATGATAAACTGTATTTAAGATTCAGGCAGAACCATATATGTGAAAGAATAAACATTCATATTAAAACATATGGGCAAAAAGGATTTTCTTGAGTATATAGCAACAACAATTTAGATTTATAATGCTTTAGTATTTTTGCTAGGAGCCAAATTTTGGTGTCTGGGTTACCTCTGTTTTGGCTTTATTTTCCTTGATTTTGAGCTTGAGAAAGGAGTATGGGAATGGGAAAAATGAAAGGAAAAGTGGAAGGAAGATCTTAGTTAAAGAAAAAAAAAAGTATTCTCTATGATGGGCTGCTTTGTTGTAGTTCTGGAATTCCTCTGCCAAAAGAACTGAAAATTTCAAGTGATCATCTCCTGCAGGCAAACACAACCCAAATAATAGACTTTAACTAACATACACATAAATTAAATTTGGACAGTATTTGGCTCAGTATAAAAGCTGAATTGTCAGCTTGTACAGAGGAAGAGAAGCCAACTATTGTACCACTTTGCAATACCCTTCATCTTAAGGAGAGAATGGATTAAACATGACTAGTGTGATGATGTTTTGATTTCTCCTGGATGCTGTGTGATCTGCTGAGGATGCTGCTCATCAAATTTGTCAAAGAATTAGTTGAAGAATCTCTGCTGTTATCTGAAAGCACACAACTCCTTAGATCCATGGAGAACTACACCCATCTTCCCTCACCCCTCTGACACACACAGGTTATGAGAGGACCATCAACTATCTAGTTTCGCTGTAGTTAACTGCTTCTCTTTTTGGGGAAAGTCAGGCAAGTTTCTGTCAGAGTTGACACCTGCCATCTGGTTCCTCAGTCTTTTCTCATTCAATGGCACATGTTTTCCATTAATTGTTCCAAGGCCCTTTCTATTTTTCATTATCCCCTGCTCTTAAACAGATGGTTTCAAAAACATCTATTCAATAATAGATATATATTTGGGCAAACGAGGACCGTGAGAATGGCTGAAACTACCAAAGGGAAATGGTGAACGTCACTCTGATGTCTCTGATGGTGTTAATATTGCTGTTCTGTTGGGCCGGATGATTTTTCTGTCCCTTTAGGTTCCTTGTGGCTGTGGTATATCCTTCCTGACAGAATTCCTCTACTTGTGTGCTAAGCTGAATTCTTTCCACCTTTTTGAATATGATCAGAATTAAATTATTTCCTTGCTCGATTCCAGAATGTACCTCTTTGCCTCAGTCTTCCGCAGTGGTCAGGCTTTGACATCTCTCAAGTCCCCAACCCTCTAGGTGGGGACTGGGGGAACAGAGTTCCTCCCACTGTAAGTGAAGAGCCCAGCTGTTCGTGATCTCCTGTCACAATTTAACAGCTATAAGTCTATGGGCCCTGATAACATGCATCCCACGGTCCTGAAGGAATTGGCTGGTGTAGTCGTCAAGCCACTCTCCATCATATTTGAAAAACCATGGGAGTCATGTAAAGTCCCCAGTGACTGGAAAAAGAGAAACTTCACTCCCACTTTTAAAAAGGGCAGAAAGAAATACTCGGGGAACTACAGACTGGTGAGCCTCACCTCTGTGCCTGGGATGATCATGGAATGAATCCTCCTGGAAGCAATGTTAAGGCACAAGCAGGACAAGGTTGTGATCCAGGACAGCCAGCATGGTTTCACCAAGGGCAAATAGTGCCTGACCAATCTAGTAGCCTTCTATGATGGAATAACTTTGGCAATGGAAGACTGACTGATGTCATCTACCTGGACTTCTGTAAGGTTTTTGACATGGTCCCACATGACATCTTAATCTCTAAATTCATTTCTAAATAAATGTACTCCAAGTTGGTAAAACCGGGCCCAGATCACTGCTGCTTCCTTTGCTTTTCTCTTGTTTGTGCCTCAGCTCACATTCTAGTATCTTGTGGGTGATAAAGACGTGACCATCTAAAACTCCATCATCACCAAAAATTCCTAAGTTTTCCATGTATTCCTATGCACGTACCCACCCACAGACAAGTTTGCTTTTATAACTGGGGTCTCATCTTCATGTGTCATTTCAGAAGGGTGTGAGGCGTCATTGCCACTTGTCTTCAAAAGCTTTGAAAACAGCTGCCCAAACAAGTAACGCCCACTCATGCTCTGTTCTATTTTAACCACTGGTGTCACTGTCTATACCCACAATGATTTTTCTACTTACTTGGAGCCTTGTAGTCCCTATGACAACGATAGAAATAATCTGTGACATGGTTTGTGTTGCTTGGCACTCTGTTGCTGATTTGCCTACCCAAACTAGAGAGTGAAGAACCTGCCTTATAATAAATGTATTTCTTTATTCAGGAAGGATGAAGATGTCCGTGATGGTGAGCTGTGTTTGTGAACTGAGATGTGTCTCATTATAACCTTCTGAGGGATGACTCACCTTAAAAAGAAGTGATTCATGCTGCTTTAGAAGCAACTTCTGCTCAACTTTCCATGCATTAAAAAAAAAAAAACAACTCACATTATTCCCACCTTGTAGATGTGTGGAAGCATGAATACATGCTAGTATCATAGCTCCTTCATGAGCCAGAGCAATAGGTGATTATTAGTCCTGTTTGAAGGTTCTCCATCCTCATTCTTCTATTGGCAGGAGGCATCATATACTTTCAGGAAGGTGTGTCATATGGATAACATGCTCAGTAAGTCTTCCATTCTTCATGGTATCAGCAAGGTCCCAGCTTAAATGCTATTCTGGTTTTGGGTTCTGATCATCAAAAAATGACACAGTTCTTTTCGAACAACCACAGAAGTTACAATAGAGGATGACAGAAGATCTTCAAAAACATCCCAATAACCTCAAAGAACAGCAGGTGACATTTAAATTCTGTAGAGAAGTGAGTCATTATGATTGTCTTCAAAGTATGTAAATGACTGCTGTGAAGTGCAAGAGAACAAATGAATAAATAGATTGTTCTGTGTTCACTATGGGTGAGACAGCTTTGGAGGCTGCAAATACAGTAATGGAAATTTAACTAAACTATTAGCAAAAAAAAAAATATCACTAGCATTGACACATGGAATAAGCAACAGAATGTAGGAGGGATGAGACACTGAGGAATTTTAAGTTGATATTAGATGTGTCTATTGGGTGGGATGGGACTAGAGATACATTTGTGCAAGGAGTTCTGCATGGTTCAGCTTTATTTTTCTGGCCTCCTTTATCCAATTTTTTATATAGACAATAAGATAATAATACTCATCTCTAAGGAGTCTTCTCAGGGACTTGATATTTTAATGTATTAGATCTTTGTGGTCATTCAAACATTGTAGATAGTTATATTCTGGTGAATTTTTCCAACCCTTTGTACCTACAAGTTCTTTTCGATGATCTGTTGCTGTAACTGTGATACAACCTTTTGAGGCCCTGGAATACTTGACATGAAATGGTTTATACAGTTGCCTCTTTCACCACAAGGACATTGGTAAGCAGGAGAAAATATCTTGTGATGGTAAATCACAAATTTTAAGAAGGCTGTAGATGGTGGCCCTCAGTAGTCTCTCTCTTTGTCAGTAATACTGATTGAAAGTGATGAATGGCACATGCATCTGAACATGCGGAGAAAGCTCTTTATGAACAATGACATTTCCCTCTTCCATGAATCAGTGTGCCTTGTGCTGGTGCTCAGCAGACCTTGTTTAATAACACAAATAAGCCCAGTCCTTGTTTTTCTGTATTATTGTTGTGAGCTATGAGACTAGAAGTGTCTGGTCAGCATTTGTTGATTTGTGTTCATGTATTGCTGTTTCACATAATGTCACTAAAAGTAATTCTGCTTGCCCAGCATGTGCTCGAGAGGTCTGGACAGAGGAAACTGCCGTACCTGTCTCATTTCCCTCACTTGAAGAACTCTCCTCATCCCCATGACAGCCTCGGTGCAGAAGAAAACATCCTGCTGGCACCCTCACCAAGACCAGTGACTCCAGGCTAGTACATTGCCATATGCTGTGAGGGAGAAGCAGCACTGGACTGCATCTGTGTGGAACGTATATTGTAACAGCAGCTGACAGAGCATGACAGCTAAGAGCCTGTCATCAGATCACAGAATCACAGAATTGTAGGGGTTAGAAGGGACCTCAAGAGATCATTGGGTCAAACCCTCCAGATCTGGAGTCAGCCCAGCCTGCTCCCTTGCACAACTGTGCTGGTGGAGAGAAGCCTTCACATCCCCACTTCCCACCTCCCTGCCCTGTGCAAAACAACATACTCTTGCTGCCCACCCATTTAAATTTTACTGTCTGGCCCCTCAGACCAAATTCTGCATTCATGTCAAATTCACTCCTCTAAGTGCAGAAAAATTATTTATTCCTACCACCAGCTAATTGTACTTTGGCGAACCATCACTGAAGTTATATAGATTAATAAATACTCCTAATAGGACTATAAACCTAAAGAAAGTTCTAACTCTCTTGCCCCTAGAAAACCCCAAGGAATTGTAATAAAAAAAGGAATTAGCACTGTATAAGCAATTATACTTGATTCTGCATGCATTTTTACTGCTATTAGCACCTTGCTGTAAAAGCAGAATTTCTACTTCCTACTAATAAGAGGAAACAAACTACATTTTCATATCCATTTTTTTTAGTTTTAGGGCTTTAGTTCTTTCAGTTTCTTCTATCATATAATGAATTTCATCGTGGCAACAAATTGTGATTGCATCTTTCAACCAAGGACAGATCAAAGTCTAAAGGTGTTCCATCCTCAAGGGAGTTAGTAACTAAATTATCTGATTAAA
The DNA here is from genome assembly GCF_964211835.1 of Anser anser. Classification (NCBI taxonomy): domain Eukaryota; kingdom Metazoa; phylum Chordata; class Aves; order Anseriformes; family Anatidae; genus Anser; species Anser anser. The sequence continues at coordinate 13,019,745 of NC_139724.1, read as the reverse complement.
TTCTAAGTAAGGAAAAATGACAATATGCATACATGTACTGTACATATCTGAGTCTACGTGAACACTTCTGATCTTTTTATGCCTTTTATTTATCTAGAATCATGTCATTATTTATCTAAAATCATGTCGTCAGATTTTCATTAAAAATCTGGAATCTCTATTGCAGACATGCCATCTTTATGTCTGCAGGCTGAAATTAAACTTATTTAAAATAAGTGAATAATAAGACTGGAGGAATCAGGAACCTGTAAGAGGTGTAAATTCGAATGATTGTGGCACGGATCAGTGTAAATTCTTGTAGTAACCAACAGACAAAGTAAAGTCTCTTTTCTGTACTTTGGTCTGCAGAATGGTGTCTATGACCTGGCAAGAATTTGTGCTCTACAGAAAGGCTTGTTGGAAAGAAATTCAAGAGAGAAAAATAATAATAAGGTACAAAACCCTTTGCTGTTAGAATATTGATATCAAATTTTTCCAGGGTCAGGTGTCACCAGAAGATACCAAGCTAGAATTGTTCATGGACTTTGTAGTCTCTGGTTGTCTACTCCAAACAGGTCCACGTCACAAAGATGTTAAAGAAATACTCTGAAATAAGAAATACTTACTGCTCTAAGTCAAGTTTCAGTTGATGTCCAGGCAGTTTCTGATATGTAGGCAAAGTACTTGCAATGAAGATTACTCTCCTTGGACATAAATTCTGAATAAGACCAATATGCCACCAGTTGTTACAGGGCCATTATCTGACTACTGAATTTTATATAGCAAAGTATCAATTTCAAGCCAAAGTTTTTTGTAGAGATGGAACAGTCTTTGACTAGGAAACATGATGAATTGATTCCACTGTGTTACATGAAGTATACATGAGAGTGAAAGCATCACGCTAACCATTACCGAAATGAGACTGCAGAGTTAGAGGAGATGAGGTGGAAGGAAAAAGCAAAGAAATCAGGGGAAAACTTAAAAAAAGGCAGGGGAAGGGCAGATGGGTGGCAGAAGAGAAAAGATAGATAGTAGCTTAGCACAAAAGGATATAATAAAAGGCGTGGGGAAAAAAAGGGGGGAAAAGAACAAATCGAAACAACAAAAAGGGAAGGAATAAGGAACAGATAAAAAAAAAAAAGCAAAGATAGAAAAGGAATTTACATGATACAAGTATTATTCTTTCAATTACAATCAGAGTTGACTGAAATTATCAGTTATTTACAGTTGGAAATTGAGGTCTTGGGTGGCATGAAGAAGATGCTTCTTATTACTTCATGTAAAAGGTGAATGAACCTGCAAAAGGAACATATTATTGGAAAAAAACTAGATAAAAGTCATGGTCCAAAAGAAAATCATTTTATGTCTCAGAATTCAGGTTTTTCTCTTTTTGTTTCTTTCTTTCTTTTTAGGGGTGTGGATGGTTTCTTTTTTCTCCCCTGAGAGAGTAAAAGGAGGCATGGGATAAATTTCTAAAGTAGGAGTATACTAGTTATATCAACACAACTCCTTAACGAAAATATCCCTGTTTTTCTCCAGGGGAAAAAAAAAACAAACAAACAAACAAACAAAAAAAAAAAAACGGAGAAGTAAAGATACATCAACTATTGTGAATTATGAATGGTCAAGTCAAATCCAGGATAAATTCATGTGTAAGTGCGTAATGGGGCTCTAAATCAATAGTATATCCTCCCAGATGCTTGTATCACTCAAAGAACAACACAACTCTAACATTTCAGGTTGTAATATGCAAAATGAAATTCAATTGCCCATTGATAAATGTGGATTCAGTTACTCATTTGACAAAACAGCATCAACTGTGAAATAAAATATATGTTTCTTTGGTCATTAAAAATAGCTAGGGTGACTTACACCATCTCTATTAAAAAGTTAATGGTCTACTGCTAGAAATAAAGAAGACAAAAGAGAAGACCTGTGTTACAAAATTTGAATGGAACAGGGATAAAGTATAGAAGGAAAGAAGAGCAGGGAAATGGGTAAACTTGGGGGAAATCGATGTCCATCCATCTAAGGTGGAATACATGGGAGACAGTGACCAAAAACACTTTCAGGAGAGAGTCAAACTGAGTCAAACTGTATGATTTCCAGTGAGGTATCTAGAGTGCAGGAGAGTTTCCAAAGCACATGGACTTGACTCCCAGAAAAGCATGAAAGTTAACACAAAGAGTCATGAGGGGTTGAAAATGTTATTACAATTTAAGCTGAGAGAATCTCCCTACACAAAATAAAAGTCAGGCTTTCTTGCCAAACTCTTGAAACAAGTACGAATCAACAAGACAGGCTTTTATCTCTACTAGTGTTTCTATTCTGATAGTGAAAGTAAGAAGGCTGGAAAAAGAAAAAAAAGGAAAAAAAAAAAAGAACTTCCAAATAGAAAAGCAGAGAAAGGCTTATCCAGGACATAACTCATGGAAAATTCACTCAATAAATTAACACACACTTCCATTAAAGCATATGTGTAATTTACTCCATAGTCATCAGAGAACTTAAGTCTGTGCTACACATGGATTTAGTGGAACCACAGTACACATACAAGATTAAACACGTGTTCAAATGCTTTGCTGAATCAGGGCATGGGTTAGGTGACAAGAAACTGTGGTTCTGCTCTCTCTGCACTTACTAAATTTGGCAGAGTTATGCAGGTTACTTCCCTTCTGTTATCATCTGTGGGAATACCATACTGTAGCACTGACATACAAGGAACTAATGAATATTTCATGAAACTCTCAGTTATTGTTTAATCACAGCTCCTTTATGAGCTGATGGAATTTGTGTTGACTTGATACAAAGGGAAAATAGCATGGCACTTTCCGAAATGTAATAGTGAAAACAAAGCCAAAAATAAACTAACTTAATATTTAAAATGTGAGAAGTGCAGAGGAGAAATATGAAGAAATGATTTAAAGTTAAATACAGACATTTGGAAGTCTTTACCAAAAAGATCAATGCAACAGCATAAGACAGAAGTGCTTATTTCTACGATATGATATTTCTATTCTTATTTATGTTGAGGATCAGCTCCTTCCATGAATATCCCATGAAACTACTGATTAGTCTGAGTCAGGGCTAAAATGAATTGCAAGTAGAATGAATGTGACAAGTACATAAAATGCTGGTCCATACTGCTCAACTTTTTTTCTAAACCTATCCTTGTCTGAGAATATGCAGTATGGAAAGTATGGCTATTCAAAAAATGAAATCTTTTCTTTGCCTATTAAACTCCTACTATCAAAGTTAACAGCCCAATCAAGATTATTAACTCTAAGGTTAAATTTTTAATAATTTATTTAAATTAACTGGATGCGAGGTTTGTTCTTCCAGACCACTGTTATTGTGGCCAGTCTTAAGCAGAAACACACAGTACTTCAGATTTCTTAACATCCATGTGCACAACCGCTGTGCACATACTATGTTCTCTTAACTGCTTTAATAGGGCCTAATCTAAAGCCCTTTGAAGCCAATGAAAAGGCTCCCACTAACTTCGAAGGATTTTAGGTCCAGGGTATTTTCTTTGCAAGGCTTTAGTACTTGATAATATCTGGTCTAGTAGGGAAAGAAGGTGAGAGGGAAATTGATAGCAAGCTTAGGAGATCTTCCTCAAAGAACTTCTGTGTGTATCTGGCTATTTCAGGTCAGTCACTGCTTAACAAAAAATTGCATTTAATTGTCCAGGTCTTTGCAAAAACAAAACAAACAACAAGCAAACAAACAAAACCACACACAAAAGAAAATACAGCTTTCTTAACAAAAAAGCCAATGGCATCCTGGCTTGAATCAGGAACAGTGCAGCCAGCAGGAGCAGGGAGGTGATCGTCCCCCTGTGCTCTGTTCTGGTGAGGCCGCACCTCGAGCGCTGTGTTCAGCTTTGGGCCCCTCACTACAAGAAGGACATCGAGGCCCTGGAGCGTGTCCAGAGAAGGGCTACGAAGCTGGTGAAGGGCCTGGAGCACAAGTCCTGTGAGGAGCAACTGAGGGAGCTGGGGGTGTTTGGTCTGGAGAAGAGGAGGCTCAGGGGAGACCTCATTGCTCTCTACAGCTACCTGAAAGGAAGGTGTGGGGAGCTGGGGGTCAGCCTCTTCTCACAGATAACTAGCAACAGGAGAAGTGGGAAGGGCCTCACATTGCCCCAGGGGAGGTTCAGGTTGGAAATGAGGAGACATTTCTTCTCAGAAAGAGCAGTCAGGCATTGGGATGGGTTGCCCAGGGAGGTGGTGGAGTCACCGTCCCTGAGGGTTTTTAAGGAAAGGTTGGATGTGGTACTTAGGGATCTGGTTTAGTGACTAATATTGCTGGTAGTGGGATAGTAGGACCAGACGATCTTGAAGGTCTTTTGCAACCTATGAGCAGCTTGCTAACTACTCCACTCTATATTAGTGGAGATGTAAGGCAATTAATTGTGGAGATGCAAGCTGTTTTTGGAGGTGGCTGGGCGCAGCAAGCAGGAATGCCTTTACCCCAACTGTCCTGAAATGTAGTGGCTATGGTGCTGGATCTTCCCAAAACACAAGAATTTTTCTAGCTGCTGTTTTTCCTGTCACATGCATGTTCCAACACCTCAGATTTTTTTCTGATTTTTTTTTTAATGGTTTCCATCCCTCTCTGCTATGCCTTAAAAAGTAGAAGTTTCTGTTACTACTTTTTTGCCTTCTCATGTGAGGCAAACAGAGTCCTCCTGTGCATTCTGTTGAAAACTGTGGAATCTAGTGGGGAGATGGTAGCTGATGAGTGTTTTGAAGAGCTCAGGTTTTGACAGGAGGGAGTAAAACCTCTATAATCCCTACTTCTGGCACATAAGACTTGCAGCGGAGCTGGAAGCACAGGCTTTATTGCTGAATTATGTGCAATCCTCTATCAATTAAAACAGAAAAGTTGTCCACATTCACTTGCCAATGAATCATATTATTGCAGTGGTTGCAGAGTGTCACTTTCCTGCAGACCAACTGGAAATGTGAGCCACCACTTCAACAGTTACCAAAATCTTTTCTCCTGAATTTTAATGTCACTAATTAGTGTTACTGAGTAATTGCAAAAAAAAATGTGGTGTGATTTGTCTGATGTTTCTTTACAAGTAGGGCATGATCATTTCCTAATAGGATGCCTTTCCACTAAATAAATAGCAGTCCATTCATAAATCAGAAGAGCAGTAGTGCAGGAATTTCTTGGATTAAGATACAGTCATAAAAACAAATCTTGATAGAAAAATGAGTGGACATTTCAGACTTATACATGATACTGAGCTGTGCATTCACACAATATTTGGCGAGTGTACATTTTTAGTATGAGACACGGCAAGAAGGGTAAACCTAAATTGTCTTGCGCTGACAAGGTGATTTACCTGCTGGCTTCCTGCTTTAGCTCTTTCCTTACACAGCTATTCTTTGAGGACACTGCATTTCAACTAATTTGCTTTTTATAAGACTAGGTAGATATGATTTTGTAATTAACCAGAATGTAATGAAATGTGGCTTATCATTTATCATGATTAGCTAATACTCTATTTAATGAGTTTTAAAATGCTGCCAGAAAGCAGAATGCACATCCCAAAGCAGTAGAGGTGCCTATGAATCCCAATTGCTAATAGCTGGAATAATAATTGTCTTGCATTGATGTGCCATTTTGTGTGCTATTATGGTTCATGTTATGTCCAGGAGTCACTACTGTATCCGCTTCTGTAGCCACAGCTATCTGTAGCACTCACATTTTATTTACACATTCCATCTCAGCACCACACAAATGTCCGTCTTCTTGTATCTCTTGTCTAGGAAGGCCTAGATCCCAGACCTCCTAACACCAATGGAAAGCTTCTTCCTGAGCTTCCTGGGCTTTGGATGAGGCACACAACTCACTGCCAGAATGATATCAAGTATCCCTAAATTACTGAGCCATTATTTTGACAATTTTGATAACATTTTTGTTATTTTCAAAGCAAGTGATTTTTCACTAATTATGATGATGATTACAGTATTCATCTCCTAGCTGGGAAATTGTTCTTGCAAAGGAAAAAATGCTAGAACACATTTCATAAGGAATAAATGAGTATCCCAATATACAACTACCTTAGTTCCCATAGGTAGGTCTGTTGGGGAGCTTGTTGCCTGAGCAAGTTTCAAGCAGACCAAGCAAAACTGGGGGCACACAGGAAAATACATACAGAGCTGTCTGTTCTGCATTACTTCTTGAATGAGACAAGATTTATTTGAAAAATTGTTTGCTGAGACTAGCTACTTTGGTTTAATTTAACTTCCAGAGTAGTCCTCTGGGTTTCTAGGCAGATCACCTCAGGGTCAGAGGCTCTGAGACCCCAGTGTCTGTAGCAATTTCCAGGGACTATAAACAATGTCACGTTTTCGATGCAGGTCACTCAAGATTACCCTTCTAACAAGGTGTGCAGGGGGTTTACTGGCTTCTTTTCTCAAAAGCAAGTACTGCAGAATTTGTATGGCCTGTCCACAGGGTACCTGGCTTTTAAACACTGTTCTTACCCAGGCCAGGTCCTCAGACTCTGTTGACAAAATGAAGAGGCAGGCACATCAAATCTTAATACATTTTACCGTCCTATGTCAATCTTAAAAATTAGCAGTCCTTTCCTCAAGTTTGGGATCTCCCAGATCCATTAAAATTAATATGTTAGTGAGGCATTGTTACAGTGTGGAAGATGGCTTCAAAATAAAAGTGTTTTTGAAACTCTGGGCATGGATTTGTTTCATGACAACAAAGGTCACATTAGATGAATAGTATCTATAAGCTGATAGGTAATAATGGTTCAGTTTTTTCAGAGGAAACACAAAGGCTGCCAATGAGTGTTAGAGCCTTGCCTTGGCAAGAATCAAGGCCTAAGAAGGAGCTTTTCAAATATTTTTATAGTTAACTGCCCAAATTCCATCTAATAGGAGAGAAAAATCACTAAAACTTTTTCTCTTTAAATCTTTCCAGACATTGGATGAAGAAAGAGAGAGGCTTTCTTGGAGAGGCTTTCTATTTTCAAAATAGTTTATTTTTAGCTGAAACCATCAACCCTTATGGCCCAGATGAAACCTTTTGTGATGAGGAACAGCAGTTTGCTGGTTGGTCGCAATGGTAGTGGTAGTTTGCCTTATAGCAGTGTTGCAGAAGCATTGTCTCTGCAGGCCCTGAGATCATGGAGATCTCTGCAGTGAGAGATTCAGACAGCTGAGGGGCATGTGGAGCTTGTTGGGCAGTGGACCACTGAGCCACCTGCTTAGCTACCCACTGACATGGAATAATGGTACGAGAGAGCTGACTCATCAATCTCCTGATATGCAGGGATTTCTTACCGGTGGTTTTTGGGTCTGTTTTCAAGAAAGATTTTGTTCTGCTCATGTCACCCAACATGCCTACACCACTCTTACCCAAGACAGAACTTGCAGATGACACCACCACTTATTGCAGAGAGGCCTAGAAGCATGACAATATCTTTGCTACATCGGCTGCTGCAGCTCAGCCAGGACAGCCAAACCATGGAATATCATGGCTTCCATCTACACGTTACCACAGAAAAAGCTGTTACACAGTGATCTCCAGCAAGTTCAGCCTGAATTAACCAGAATAAGAACTACTGGGTCACATTCATAAAAAGCTAATGTTAAACAAATTTCCACCCACCACTTTTTCTCTGGATTTCCTGAGGGAGCAGGCAGATCGGCACAGTGGTTTGATGGAAGCCAGGGCAAAGCCGATGCAGTGGCTATGTGTGTGGTAAGATATAGCATAACATTGGGAGTTGAGCATATCTCAAAATTAGTAGCCTGGATTGACCCATTTCTCTAATTCCTTGGTTTGGATACTCCTACAGTAGCCAGGCTTGATCAAATATTTCTACTGTCTGGCCACATGAAATTATGCACATAACAGAGCAGTAAACAGGACATTGCTTGTTCAGAATTACAAGAAAAACTGTATTTGTGATGGACCAAATTGTGATGGCAGCTGTCCTGGGAGATTGTGCTATTACCATCCTGTCTGTCAGAGTAAAACACCTTGGATCAGGCTTCACAAGCTGAAAGAGAATTGTGTCCTCACCTCTCCCAACTGGCAAACATAAAACTGAGCAGCCTTGGCATGTTACATATGGGGAAGATTGAACCATGATAAAGGGGGAGGAGAGTTTCCAGCTTGGCAAGCCCTGAAGGCATGCACCTGTTCTCATCCTGAGCCATCCAGAACCATCTCAAGCTCTTAACCTTTCTTTTCCCCTGGCACCACAAGAGAAGTTCATTACACAGCACCATCCCTTTCCCTAACATCTCACCCAATGTATGGAATAAAGGGGATGTTTCTTTCATAGCAGAGGTAATTATCTGCATATCATCTAGTAATGAGGCCATAGCAGAATTAGAAAATTGAGTGGATTTTATATATTGAGCAGAAAAGGGAAAGGGAAGAAATCTCACAGCTCACTTCTGTGTGTTACCCTGTTGCTGTTCCTCCATCTCAGTTCAATTCAAAGCTCAGTATCCCACCAAAAATAGCTTTGTGGCTTTTGCTATGAAATAAACCCTTACTGGTGTACTTAGTAGACTAGAGCAAAAGAGTATGAGACCTTTCTTTCCTCACCCTTTCTAATGTCTCCAGCAGCTGACATAAGACCCAGGAAGATGGAAGCAATGTACAAAACCTATGTGATACTGCTGTCCTGCCAGCTCACCTGGGTCAAAGACGCTGCAATGTTATTGTAAACTCCCACAGCTGATGTGGGGCATGGCCTAATGGTCATTATGTAAGTTCACAAGTGCTCACCCCTTTTAACATAATTCCCATTGCACTCAAGACTACAACAAAGGTATAAATTGAATCTATACATTTTGGACTCAGGTTCACCACTCCCATTTTCATGTTTTCCTCTTCAGTATCACACACTTCTGCAAAATCTCTGTGTACTAAAGCTGAGTTGTTGTCCAAAGCAAGAAGGAATATTGCTACACAGAACAAAGAGAAAGGAGAAAAAATAAATAGTTGGGACCAGGTCTATAGAAGATGGTTCCTATGCTGTCTCTTGTGCTTTGCCTTCTCTATGCATCACCATCCAGTGGGAAAGGCTTCCAGTTGCATGAACTGCTGGTATTCAAGCACAACAGCATTAAAAGTGGAGGACAGTTTTAAGCCTGTTATAGAGACCAGATTATTCTCTGTGTAAACTGTGATCCTGAGGGTGCAGGTGAAAGGTGATCTTGGAAAACTATTTGGTAACTTAGTTTGGTATTCGTCATGCCCAGAGGGACTGCCAGGCTGGGAGCAACTCAAGAGCACAGGGCTAGTGTCACATTATAGACAAATATTATAGACAGAGTCTTTATGGCAATAGCCATGGGCCAAAAAGATGCCCAAAATGCCCTCTTCCTTGAACTTACCTCTCATGTATCTGTGCTGTCCTCTCAATATTAAATAGAGCCCATCCTGGTGGAAAGCACAGGATCATGCTTTGTGAGCAGAAAAGATAGGGGCTTGTGCCATTTATATGCTTGTTATTTACTTTAGCCTATCTCCTTTTGCAGTGCACATGGGAAAACAGCAGCTCAGAAAGCCCTCTGTGGAGTCATAAATAATTCTTTTGAGAGCATATTGGAAGTTGTGCTCATCAAAGTTGGAATGAGAGTTTGCTAGAAAATATCATTTAATTTTTTAAGCGTATTTGATAATTGACTTCTATTTTGGCTCTGTTGTGTGCCAAAAAGCACAAAGGAGTATGTGTTATGTTCCCAGCAGAACTTTCTTGTGGTCTGTGATTCTGTACCAGAGGAAAAGAGGGTGGGAGAGAAAAGATACAGAAGTGATGTAGGGCTCTTTCTGGATCTCAGTAAGAAAGGCCTGACAACAACCGGTGTAATAAAATGGTTGTTTTAATAAGACAGAATAAAGAGGCGTACAAGTAGTGAGTAAATCTCACATCCCTTTCAGATGCTGGAAACTCTGCTTTTGTGCAGCATTGAAAGGAACCTGCATGGATTTTCTGGAGACACTTTGCACAGAGCATGTCCTGTTCACAGGTTGCTGCTTGAGAGAGCCCAGCACAGGGCCACGAGGATGATTAAGGGAGTGGAGCATCTCCCTTATGAGGAAAAGCTGAGGGAGCTGGGTCTCTTTAGCTTGGAGAAGAGGAGACTGAGGGGTGACCTCATTAATGTTTATAAATATGTAAAGGGTGAGTGTCAGGAGGATGGAGCCAAGCTCTTCTTGGTGACACCCAATGACAGGACAAGGGGCAATGGGTGCAAGCTGGAAAACATGAGGTTCCACTTAAATATGAGAAGAAACTTTTCATGGTGAGGGTGAGGGAGCGCTGGAACAGGTAGCACAGGTAGGTTGTGGAGTCTCCTTCTCTGGAGACTTTCAAAACCCACCTGGACTCATTCCTGTGTGACCTGATCTAGGTGTTCCTGCTCCAGCAGAGGGATTGGACTAGATGGTCTTTCAAGGTCCCTTCCAATCCCTAACATTCTGTCATTCTGTGATTCACGGAGAGAGAGAGACATTCCTCCTTTTTGGTCATTGAAGATATTGTATGTAATTTCTTACAAGAAAACAACTCTATTTCTAATGCCTGCTCACATGAGAACTTCTTGCTACGCAGTTACATAGAGGCCAGGCCACACAGATGGTGCAATTGATGGTACCCAGTGGGTACTACCCTCAGGCTCCTCTGTTACAAGGAGCTGCTGATCTTATCCTGTGGCCAAGGCACCTGTGCAACACAGCACAGCCTGATGGCCACATGGGACATGCAGCACAGAGCATCACAGGGCTTCACCTACTCAGGTTGACCATTAATCTGGATAACTAATTCCTCCGTGTATAATGGTCTCCTGGTCAGGCTCACTACAACTGCTTCACTAGTTGTTGTTCTGCTTTGCTCTGCTTGTTTATGCCACAGTGCTTGGCACTGAATCACATTTTTGTTTGTTTGTTTTAAAGAAAAAAAGACATTTCCATTAAGAGCTTTACCTGAGATAAATTCCCATTTTCAACCAAGAAAGCAACCGTATAACCAGAGAACCAGTAATCAGTAAGACAGGACTCAAGAATTTTTCCTGATAGAGGGGAAGTGACGCTGTACAACTCATTAGAATGTGATAAAGAACTAAACTTCTGCTCAGCTTCAGTAACTCTTGGTGCCACCTTTCCCTGACTGCTTTCCAGTATAGATTAATGTTTGGTTGAACAGAGTAAAGTTATTAGATCTATGCCCCTCAAGTCCTAATCCAACAAAGTATCCCAGTATCAGACTTGCGTATTACTGCACGTTTACATTTAAGCACTTAACTTAAATCTGATCTGTGCTGGTGTGGGTGCATATATTGCCCCGAATCATGACCAAAAGGCCAAATCCAACTCTCATTGTTGACACTGGGCATTTTCCACTAACCACAGTGAGCACTATGTTATAAGAGGTGTTATCAAGCCCTCAGAAAGAGTAAGTGATAAGATCATAGAAAAGTTGGAAACTTTTATCAGTTGGAAACTGATAAGATCATAGAAAAGTTGGAAACAATTTAGTCAGGAGACAAAGGGTAAACACCAAGTCCCCCTGCATTAATAACTATTTACCGTATTTTCAACATTTTTTGAAGTCACAACAGGTGACTGGTCTCTTTATTCAAAGAATTTAAAATATATAATACTGAGCAAGATTTTTATTCTATCTGTAGTCCTTATTTCTGCTCCCTTTTCCTATATATTATTTCACAACTTAAAAAACAAAAACAAAAACCAGGCTGTCTTTCAAATTGAGCACTTTTCTCCTTCTTGGGGGGAAGAAAGAAACAAAGAGTTCAGATGGTTTGAGGCCACAGCTACTAGAATGCAATCTTTCTTCAGGAAAATAAATAAATAAATGGGAGGGAAAAAGACTAAGTAATGTTTCTCTTCACATGCAAACCTTACCTGAAGAGTTGTTTTGAACTCTGACAGACACAACACTACAAAATCTGGAGGCAAGGGTGTTAAAGTGATATTAAATAAAAAATCAAATGGCTTTATCTGGACATCTCTTCTGATATATCTTTCCAAAAATCTGCTTCCAGAACTTACAGTCACAGCTGTGAAAGCATAAAAGAAAAGACTCCAGTGTTAAAGAAAATGTGCATCATATCTATGCATGTCACAAAGCATGCTGTCATAATTTTAAACCATAACACCGCGTAGGATGTAGTGTGTCATGGAATAAAAATAAAAATCTGATTAGGTACATGCAACAGCTTTGTCTACTTAATATCCAGTCTGAGAAATTAGTGGTCATTCAGCAACCTGGTTCTGTTCCAGCAGTGGGAGTTTCAATTATTAGAACTAGATCAGATCCAGGGATAATTTAGTATCAGCACATTTCTGATTGAAGGCTTTCTCCCACAAAGCATCTGATGAGGCTAAGGGGTTCTTTTCTCATTCTGTTTCCTCACAGTTGATTTTTCTCCTTGCTTTGCATTTTCTCATAATTAATATTTTATCTTAGCTAATTTAATGCCATTCTTTCCTCTCCTTATGTGTAATTTATTTCCACCTAGAGAAAAAAAACATCCTTCATAGTGCAAGTTACATACAGGAAGGTTGAAAAGGAGAACAGCAGAAAAAGTTCTCTTGGAATTCCTTATTTTTCTCTAACCACTCACATCCTAATAGTATCTATTCCCAGCATTACCAGTCTTCCTCACCCTGTGTCTGCAGTTAAGGTTCTTCATATGGCCAAGAGTTCAAAGGCTTGCACCAAGTATCTCAGGCAGCAAAGGAAAGGATTCACAGCTAGCACCAGATAATGTTTCTTATGCTTTCACTGTTCTGCCAAGGCATGGAGTTCCAATTACAGAGCCTTGTTGGCAGTGCAAACTGACTGATAATGATTCACAAATGCTTAATTGGAACTGAGCCTTTATAGCCATATCAAGCAGTTTGGTCCCTGCTAATTGCTCAAAGTAATGCAATCCTTTTAAAAGGCTTGTGTTATTGCTCCCAGTCTTACAATCTGACAACAAGAAGACATCCTGCCCAAAGCTCCTGAATGTATTAACTCAAGACACTAAAGACACAAGCAAAGACGTTTACAGTAGAAGCAATGGAACAAGCCAATCACCAACCCAACCTTGGTTGTTGCCTATTTTCATGCTGTAGGATGTAGGCACCATTAAGCAAAGGGTTTGTACATAGGAATGACAGCCATGAAAGAAACATAGTCTTGTCCTTCACTTGTAGTTGCTCACCATCAAGCTACAGAGGCAATGCATGGGCATGCTGGATAGTGGTGGTGGCACCAGTCTTTCTGGTGCCCAGCTTTGACCATGCTTGGTTTTACAGCTACTTTCCCATCAGGGCAGCCCATCTGCTCTGTGGCTATGCAGAGAGCACAATGACCCAGTCTTTAAACATAGAAGCATTATTGTAAGCTGCCAGCCTTTACTGGTGGGCGTAGCTCTGTTATATAGACATAATGGACGTCAGTGGTACATTGCAGTTGTTTTGGAGTATAAATGTGTATGTATATATACAAACACACATATTCATGTTTGTGTATATATATATTCTCTAACGGTTTTCCATCTACTGCTTTTTCTTTCTTTTTTTTTTTTTCTCCTTTTGTAACCCCTTGGTGGGTAACCTTGGGAACCCCTGCAAGGAAGGAGGTGAATGCTGAAGGGAAGGATGTAACAGAGATTGCACAGAGGGAAGAAAAATACTTAAGCAAGCAAATGATTGAATCAGCGACTGGAACAACCAGTTCTCTGCTGGAGATTAGTATGAATGAGATGTGATGCTTCATTGACTGAGTTTACCTAATTTCTTTGAAAAACAGTATTGTTTTTATGTTGCAGTTGCCTAAGTTAGTTCCAATTTGCTATTTAATCTATAGAGCCACTATTAGCTGAATGGTGATTGTTAAAGCAGAAGAAAGATGCTCCAATTGTGCCTTAATTATTGCCCTTCACCTGATCTTCACAGAGAAGATGCATGGCCCTACCCTTCCTTGTTGTTCTCAGAAACTCACACTTCAGCCATAACTAACATTATTGCATCTGTTTAAGAACAGAACCAAATGTGTTTCCACTGATTTTCAGAATAAGCTGTAAGTCTACAAAGCTTTGTTTGCCTTCCCTTCCTTCCTGTTCCCAGGCATCAAAAGGAGATATTTGGTTAACAGCTAATTAAACACTTCCAATGAGCAAGCCAGAGCTCTGTAAATCCACATCTTCCTAGCTGCACCTTGGTTTGGAATCAGTTGAAAGTTTTGAGTTTGCATTTCGCCAGGTTGAAGGCTATATTCACACAATTGGAAACTGTGAAGCAAACCAGCAGGTTCTTAGACCAAGAAGTATGAAGTGGAAAAAAATCCACAACTCTCCCTTTAGATAGAGACCTGAAGATATATCCTTGATAATAAGGTGCCGTGCTGGCTTGTTAGACCTCTGATCATTTAAAATGTAAATCCTAACAAAGATACAAAGAGCTATGGCAAATAGAAAGAGTGGGTTGGTTTTTAATAAAAGAACATGCCATCTGCCTCTCATATCCCTCAATAAATCAAGCAGTGCCATCTTTGCAATTAGCACTTACAAACAGCACATTCCCAGGAAACAGGGCAGCGAGATAAAGTGGATTAGTTTTGCACCCCCCCTTCTGAGCTAGCATGGGGCCAAAACTTGGTTCATGTTACGAAATGATTGCAGTTCCTGCCCAGAAAAGAACACCGGTACAAATAACAGAGAGAGTAACTGAGGTACACACATTATCACAAAAGCCTGTGAAATTTCTCTTGAACATGCAGTTACACCATACTGGAGGTGGCATTTAAAACCTAGGGGGAGGCCATAACTGGGTAGAAATAGGGCTCCTTCTGGCTCCCTTCTTTATTTCCTACATGGTCAGCAGGGAGCACAGATAGATTAAGAATAAATCCCACTGGAGAGCTATGATAATCCCATAAAAATTCATCTGTAGGAAATATTTGACCTGAAAATAGGAAGATGGTTGTCTTTTAAAAGGCAAGCTTGTTTACTTTGTTGAAAGCCTGTATCAACAATCTTTTTTCAAAGCAAATTGCTGAAAATATACTGAATCTGTTGTTTCAGCTCCTGGTACAGGCAGCCATTAAAGAGGCACGGATATGTTAAAAGTGGACATTTCTAGTGTATACAGACTATTGCAAATGGAACTAGCATTTTGCCTTTCCTTCCTAAAGAAGAGAGGATATGGCTATTTACATTACAGAGGAATTCACTTCACTGCAATTTTGCTGATCTGCACAGGAGGGAGACACAATTTACCTCTTAAGTCAGTCACAGAAGCTTTGCCTGATGCTTACATCCCTGGAAAGTACTGCTGAGCTACTTGCAAACATACATTTAGGGATTCTGTTGTGGAGCAAAAAATGCACAGGATACCCATGAAACACGCAGAAAACATTTATATATATATATATGTACATACATAAATATAAAAGAAGAAATTTGTAAATAAGTACATAAATACATGGAAAATAAATCTTTTCTATTTGAGGTGGTTTTTTGAATTTTATTTTTTAGGGAACACATAGTAACTGAGTGTCACCATTAGACTTGTCAGCATAAGATTATTCATTTTTGTTGTTGAACCTTTTTGAGGGCATTTGATGAGGAATATAATGCAAAATCAAAGAATATGCAAGAGACTGCCCAGCTGAGTTAAATACTGGCTAATTTTGCCATTTGTTCTATGAACTGGCATTTCAGAGGGGATTGGACATTGCTTATCAACAGTAATTTATACTGACATTAAGAAAAATTCTCTCCTGGTTTTATCTTCTATTTGTTATGTGGTATAGGAAATTAAAAGTAAAATAAACAAATTAAATGTTCCATTTAGTAAATTCGGGTCTGCAATCCCAGAAAAAAAATTAATACTGTTTCATTTGGTGACAGCTACACATTTAAAACTGTAGGAGAGTATGAATTATTGAAGGTCTATCTCTAAGTCAGGTAAATACTGAGAACATAAATTTACCTGACTTAGAGATATCAGTGTGCGTTCACCAACTTCAGAAAAAGCTAGTCAAAAAGGACAATAAAGTTTTATAAAGAAAATCAACAGTTCATAGAATTTCATAGAATTTATCGTATTTAAGAATTTCAAGAATTTATTGTATTAAGTATTTAACTTAGCTGGTTCAAAGATGATTTGCAATGCTGGAATCTTTCCACATCATGTTTTAATTTATAAAGAAATCTTTTTAATATGATTCACTTTGTATTGATTAGAAAGACCCACTTCTTGCTTTTTAAATGTCTTTCTCCACGATAAAAAGGCAAGAGAATAAAAAGCTGAGATAAAATGAGCTATTCCCATTTATTTTGGAGCAAAAACTTTCAGAAGTTGCAAAAAAACATAGTCTGTGAAATTATTGTATTTTGAATGTTGTTGCAAAGAATTGGCATTAAAAGGAGCTTTAGTTCTTTCACAAAAAGTAACAGAAAGAAATAACATTGCTACAGGTTTATTTTTTTCAATCAGAATTCTCAAACAAATAAGCAACATGGTTTTCTACCCATTTTACTAACATGTTTTTGAACTTTTTAAAAGGGTTTGTAGCTTGCCATAGCTGCAGGGTGAAATGGGTACACTTTTATATATTAGCCTGGTCTCTTATATGACACAAATGATCAGTGCACATGATTCTGTGGAAACCACACCAGACTGAAAAAGATTAAGTTTCATTATTAAGAATCTCAGGCAAGACCAGACTTCTCACTGGCCAAGCCTAGTTTTATATGCCTCTGTGCAGAAATGGAGCATGATTCCTAACAATTTAGTTGAGTTCCCAGACAAGTGTTTGGCCACTCAGAAAGAACACAGATTAGCAAAGAAGAGTAATGTAAGTAAAACAGGTCAGTAAATCCTGCAAAGAGCCAGAAGCACTTCTGGTGAGGATATGGAAGGAATATTAACTAAGTCAACAGAAGTTTGGGTTGAGCCATGAAGCAAAAGTATTTTAAATCATAGACATGACAGAGTTGTAAGACTGAAGGAAGATACAGGCCTGGTGTCGCCTGTCCAGGGGATCTCCTCTTTCCTTTCATTAAAGGTCATCTACTTTTGGTTGCTTGCTTGTTGTGCTGCACAAAGCCAGATGTGGTTCAAAATAAATAATTAGGTCAGCAAGGGAATCCTAACTACAAAGTGAAAGGGGCAGGCAAGTTTTTACAATGGAACATTTTCTGTTCTCAGCTACGGAAAGGAGCCACAGCACTTTTGCCTTGTAAACTAGAAATCCTTAGAGCCCCAGAACAACCATTATTGTCCAATTTGATTAGGGGTAAGTGTAGAAGCAGGGCTCTCTTCATGCTTAAAAATACAGCCAGACAGTACAGCTTCTTTCTCCTGTTAACTGCTTTCTTTGGGTCATACTAAACAACTGAAGAAACCCACAGACTTTAATAGATAGCCAGATCATTTGAGTCTGTGGCAAATGCAATAAAAAGTCCAGGGGAAAGAACAGCAATGCTAAAGATAATCACAGAATCACAGAATCACCTAGGTTAGAAGAGACCTCCCAGATCACCTAGTCCTACCTCTGACCTAACACTAACAAGTCCTCCACTAAACCATATCACTAAGCTCTACATCTCAATGTCTCTTAAAGACCTCCAGGGATGGTGACTCAACCACTTCCCTGGGCAGCCCATTCCAATGCCTGACAACCCTTTCAGTAAAGAAGTTCTTCCTAATATCCAACCTAAACCTCCCCTGGCACAACTTTAGCCCATTCCTCCCCCAAAAAAGAAGCACTCGCACAACCCCTGAGAATCATCAAGAGTTGTTTATTGCTGGGACATCTTGCAGGCAAGCCTGCGGGATGTCCGTGGTGTTTGGTGGCTCCAAGCTAATGCTTGAGATGGAGCCTGAGCAACAAGTAGGGGGCTTGTTGGGCATTCCTGGGATGCTGTTGGTGCTCTCGGATGGCAGAGCACAAAGACATGCCGCAGTAGTCCCAGGTCTGTTCTGGCAGAGGTGGATCCACTTCCATTGGTTCCTTCACATCTGTGTATCCAGCTCCATGGGCTCCACAGTGTCGGGCAGAAGGCTAAACCAGTCTTTGCCCGGGACTGCCCAAACGGGATGCCTTCCGTCCGGAATGTTCTCAGGCCAGAGTGCTGAACCAGGGGGTTGTCCAGTCCCACACCTCGGTCCCATGCCACTGTCAGCTTGATTTTCATGCATGGGTCCGATGCTGCTGTCTGGTTTATGGCCATTAGTGGGTCACACACTGTGCTCTGGACTATTGGCACGCCTCTGATCCCTGCGGCTGTCTGTCTGATGCTCCCACCTTTGCCCCACATCACTGTTGCTCATATGGTAAGGCCCAGGCCCCCTGTCGCTGGGTGTGTGAGGGGCTGGCCTGTTCCCCGCATCGTTGCGGTGCCAGTGGTACTGCCTGTATCTGTCTGTGGGCTGGGCGCCAGAGGTCCCTTGGGCACTGGTGTCTCTTGTGCCACCGGCGCTATCCCTCCACCCACGACACATCTCCTTCTGGTCAGGTGCATTCCTTCTTGGTGCTTCACCGGACTGCATGGCTGTCCTCGCACACCAAGGAGGCCTGCTGCTCGCCTTGCTCTTCTAGTCTTCCTCCTGCCACACAAGCTGGCAGTCAGAGGGCCTAGATGCTCTCTGACCTTTTGATTCAATGTCAGTCCCAAGGGGTGGGAAGTGCTTTACTAAAGCACCTTTCAACTCACAGGAAGCTGAGAGCCTGATGAGAGCTTTTGAAAAAATCTGTAGGCCTGGCCATACATACTTACATACATTTTGAGGAGCTCAGTGCAACAGATTGTGGAGGTAGGCTAATTGTTTCTTGTCCAGAAACAAGTGCTTGTTTAGAACAATACTACTGAAATAAAATGACTCGTTTTTAGCACTGTGAGCAATGTACCAATACCACTTGTCTGTGCCACTAATAGAGATTGAAACATGATGTGAATAAAAGCGTGAGCTCCAGCAAAACTAGATGTGGTAACTGGAAACATTAAGGGAGAAGAAGAGTTTCTCAGCTTTTATTCTTAAACCTTAAATACAAATGAAAGTGTTTCAAGTATTTTTTTCCTGAAATACATTTACATCTTTATGTGTTTCCATGTTGTTTTATAGTACATCATTCTGTAGCAGTAATTTCCTCTGCAACA
The DNA here is from genome assembly GCF_964211835.1 of Anser anser. Lineage (NCBI taxonomy): Eukaryota > Metazoa > Chordata > Aves > Anseriformes > Anatidae > Anser > Anser anser. The sequence goes on along the minus strand of NC_139724.1, from coordinate 13,000,594 downwards.
TTACTAAACACAGGCAGATTCAGCAATTATGAATATAGATACATATATAAACACACATACAAGTATAACAGAATCCAAAGATTTAGAATCTGATTCACAAATATTTAACCTACTAGGGAAGTTATTCTTTAACTTAAGTTGCAACAGAAGACTATTTTCCTTTCGAACAAAAAGGAAAATTTACTGGGAAAAAAAAACAATGGTAACACAATCACTCAACATTTCTGCATTCTCCAATAATTTATTAGGAATGGTCTTAGAGAAGTAATTTGTAACACATTACCAATGGATCAGGCTATGGCAACCTGCCTCCCAGTGCAGCACATAAGTTAATTTTCATTTAATGCTTCTCCATGTTTGATACATTATTCCCTGAAAACCATAATTAGGAGTAACTGAGAACAGTATAAGGAGCTAGAACTTGTCTTCAGCAGAAGGTAGCAGGTATCTGAGCTTCTCTTGAGGAGCCCAAGCCTGCTGCTCTGTCCTTGATAGTCTAGAGTTTCCTATTTTCTACCTGTGTGTGTGTATATTTTATGTCAGCAAAACACTCTGTGACCTGGAACAGGGGGTACAATTCCTTGTTACCTTATATATTTCCTAACCTACCTACTCACTAATTTGTGGGCAAATGTGTATTTGGGAAGCTAATGATGAAAGCGCTGCTATCAAGAAAGTCAGAAATAGGAGGTTCAGGTGGAGTGGCTCTAGGTGATGGCCTCAGCTTGCTCACACACCGTTGAAAAGATATAACATCAGAGGACTAAAAAAATCAAGGCAAATTGGGGATGTCATCTGGGGCAATGAGTAATTGATTGCTAACGCACAAGCCTTTGTATAGTGAAACTCCACAGAACAATGTTCTGCTAATGGGTACCAATGATTTAAAATGCCTCTTGTATTTATTTTTTAGATCTTCTGGGGTGAAGGGGATGCTAATCTGCATAGAGTATTCTGCACCTGTTTAACTTAATAAACTGCATCAGTTAAAGATTTATTTATTTTCTGTATTATATGTCAGTTTTAATTAAATTCATGTTGCTTGCTAGCTTTGGGACATGGAGTGCCATTTTATAGGTATCTATAACTCACTTCTTTATTCTTCATGTTTCGATAAAACATTCTGACATAGCTACATCCTGTTCCCTTGCAACCGAATGGACAATGACAAGTGCTTAAACAACCATAGAACATTACTAAACTCATAAATATAAACAAGTAAAGTATTCAGATTCACTCATTTTTGAGAGAAAATTCATCTTTTCTTTATATTTTCTTTTTAATCTATAACACAAGACAAAACTCTTTGGAAACACAGAGTGCAGAGAGAAAAACAAAAACAAACCCAACAAATAAATAAAAACCAGCTGCTTTTAACGGACAGTGATTTGAAAATCAATTTACTAACACTATTAAATCTCCCAAGTTGAGGAAAGGGAAATCACTGATAAATAACTTCATAGTTCTGACCTGCAATGGTACAGGGGGCTTGTAAACAGAGGGGATTTGTCTTTTTCTTTCTCATTAGAGCTTGTAAAGACTCCAGGAATCACAGAAAATTATATTAAATTTTACAGGTCTAAAAGGGAGGAAATAAAATCTCCATATTTCTTTCCCCCGCCCCCCCAAATTGTGAATGAATGAATCCATTTCCTAACATCCACACTAGTTTTTTTCTGTTTTTTGTTTGTTTGTTTTTTACAATGACAGCATAGGCTGCAATGTTTTTGGTAAATTCCCCTGTGTTTTGTGATTTGAGTTGCCTAGAGTTTGCAAGGCAACAGGAAAATATACTAGAAAGCATTCCCTTACTATAACGATGGTAACCGTTGACTGTTCATTGATGTTCACGTCAGTGCCCAGCATAGCATGAATGTCCGAATTAATTTTTCTTCTGTATTAAAGGTGTAAAAGGAAAAGGGAAGCAGTCCTGAAAGCCCGGGGAGTGATGGCTTGCCATACAAGAGAAGGTGTACCATTATAAGATACAGAGCTGGAGCAACAGCATGAACTGGGTTTTCTTAACCTAACTGACCACGTTCTCTGCGACAGCAAAGCCAGGTCAGCTCATTTAGGTGGAGCTGCCTGTGGAACAAATACTTCACAAGTCACAGACTTAGAAGCTCTAGTTGGATTTAAATACATTTTCAATGCTGAAATTTCATTTTTCAATTTTCAATTTTTTTACTTTTTCAATTTCAATTTTTTTACTTTTATTCACTACATCTTACATCCTGATGTTACAATTCAAGGAAAGGGCTGCTTTATTCACTTACACTGGTGAGAATTTTCACTCCTGAGTGAACAACTGAGTAGGACAAGCACCAGTTTGCCAATTCACAAGTAACTCTTCTTTAAGAACATTGGGAAAAGGCACAGCCAAAAGCAACCTCAATCCCAAAATTTTGTAGACAGGAAGGGAGGTTGTGTGGCCTTCACCCTCTAAACAGTCTCTTTCTGTTCCTGGGCTAGGTCTGTCTGCTCCAGCACTGCAAACTTCTGTATCTTCAGCCTTCTGTACCCTCACTTCATTGATTTAATTATCTCCCTACAATTTTCATCCTGAGCCCAGGCTTTCTTCTGTTTCCATTGCCTGAAGGCTTCACAAGGTGCTTGTTCTCAAAGAGCAAGAAGGTAAAGATTTGAGAAAGAATCAAAAAGGAAATGACTGTTTCTAGCATGACCACTCTGATGGACTGTCTGCCTTTCTCAGCAGACAGGTTCTCCCACTAGGAGAAATTTCTCCCATGTGTTTAGATTGACATAAGAGGGAAAGCAGCCCCAGGTTCTTTTTATTTTGCAAGACTGCTATGTAACAGCTCCATTGTCTTGACCACATCCCTAAGCACCAACTCAGGATCCCACTAATGTTTTCATATGCAGACAACATCCATTCCCTGTTGCTATTAGGGTCAGAAACACATTTACTTACAGACTGCAGACATGATGTCTATCAAGGGGTATGTCAGTGGCTATTTTAATCTGCAGGATACTGAAAGTGTTTCCAGTCTGCCCAAGCAGAAAGACTGGTTGAGTTTTACCCTCTGATCACCAGAACAAAGAACATAAAGACCTGAGAACACATTCCTGCTTTCCTGTGGATGTCACTAGCAAGTGATGAAAGTTGTCTATATAATTGTTGTCCTTGTCTGCAGCAACAAAGTCCATGTTTCAGGCAGAAGCCGATGAAATTACAAACAAGAAAATGAAAAAAATTGATTATTCCTTCTCCCCATTCCACTGATAATGTATTAGTCTGAAAAGCCAATGTTCATTGACCTAAAGAACCACATATATGTCATGCAACCACCTGGATCAAATGACACTTATCTCGTCCTTCTCCTCTTCCTCCTCCTCCAGACCTGCAGCTACTCCATCATCATCAGTAGCTCTTTGGCCCTGTGCCTGACTTGCTAATATGGTGACTTACTAATAAGGTCACCTGGGATCTGCTCCTTCAGTGAAACAGGGACCATCTGCAGCTGTGAAGCTCATACGACACCAGCACTCCTTCCAAAGCTTTTATACTTCACCTACAGTTCAAGTCAGCATCCTTACTAGAGGATGTCAGGCCATTGTATGTGAGCTCCAAATAGATATCTCTCCCTCTGCTGGCTCTGAAATAAGGCAGATGTTACGCACATGGCTGTGCAGCTGGGCAGGCAGATGGATGCAGTAGCTAGACACACAAACCCTAGATGTAAAGGGACGTTAGCACAAATGTGCTTTCCCACTACTGCTCTTGTGGGAGCTGCAACTGAAGATGCTAACCGGCTTGAAATCAGAGCGAATTTCAAATGAGGAAATGTCACAACCTGGGCATTCAATATTATTCTCTACCCTGTGTTATTTGCTGTATGTAAAATTAATTCACTGTCTCACCGAAGTGCTCTGTACCAATGAAATGAGTTGTATTCTCTCCCCTGCTCATGTGGTATTGAAGGCTTTTTACAACCCCTTGACATTATTTCAGCCTTAATGGATACATTATGAGTTAGTTTATATTTATTTTATTTTCTAATGCTCTATCAGCATAGAGAGAATTTTCTTTCACTAACTGAACTTGTTCCCTTCCGATCCCTACCAAAGTAATCCTGTATTCAATATATCTTTAAAAAATGTTGCATATGTAAAAAAGCACACAACACCTCACACCCCTCACCCTAAAAATCTACAGTCATTTCTAGTGAGTGTCTCAATAAGCTTATTCTATTACGATTTTATGGAAGATTGTAGAAAATTTATGGTTACCAAGAATATAAGAGCTGATGTCTGTATTTGGAGAAACATTTTCTGGGCACATGCCAACATATCTTCAATTTCTATAAAACCAGTTAAAACTATTACTGTCACAATTGCCTGATTATGGTCCATTATAACAGAATTAACATAAAACTTGTAGAGAAGCATTTCAAAGTGCATTCAAAATTTTTTATATAGTAATCTGATTTGAAGTGATCACTAACTGAGGAAAATTTACTTGAAAATTAACATGACACCTTGTGCTAATGCGGAGATAAACACTCCCATGCTCTGATTGGGAGTAGCCAACTGAATGCATTTGTCTCAAAACACCCCTACAGATCTGAGGGAAGCCAAGAAAGCATCGAGGACTGAGAACAGGGGAACACACTGTACCATGACTGAAGTCAGCAAGAATTAATCAGATATCAGAGATCTGATCCACATCTTGTACAGATGATAATTTATTTTGAAATAGGAGAGATTTTTTTAAAGGTGAAGTCATGAAATATCTGAAGGAACCATGGTTTTCCAAGCTTTCAGTCTTTGTGGTTGCTCTCATGCTGGATTTAGATTTCACAGCCTGTTAGAACATAGAATATCACTGTCCTGTTCCACATTAGCATCTGTAAAGGCAATCTGATAAAGAGCCTAAAAACTTCAGTCTCAGCATTATAACTAATCACATCAGAGCACGTAAGATGCCAGCCCACAGTATAGCCTAACTGCCTAAAACAGCACACAGCAAACTTGCTGTAACAACAAAAATGCCCAAGAATCATACCCTGGGAAAAAAAAATATATGTATATATATATATATAATTGGAAGATAGTAGCAAAATTAAGATTTCAAAAATACAAATATATTTCCGTAAGTGCTCAACGTATTATCTTGCCTTGCACACTCATCTGCCTCTGAAAGTGCTTACATTCATCATCTGGTGACCAACAGCAGTGCTTTTTACGTTCAGGGCAAATCAACGCTGAGTCATTGAGAGTGTGGTGAACACAGGTAAAGATGAGCAGCACCAGGAATATCTGGATTTGCCTCGACAGGCCAAGTATCAGTTGTGCAGGTATCGCGTTAAAGGTTAACGTAATTGGGAGTGCTGCTCAATTAGCCTTTACAAGTCCGGTTGCATCCAAGGTATCAAGATATCACGATTATGGATTCACAGTAATGACATTATAATGAGCAAATTTCACCAAAAGGACAGCATTTTGTCAAAAACATGGCAGACCATTGGCCCAGGGTAGCAAATGTGCATTTTATCAGTTCTGATGTACCTTTGAATTCCCATCTTATCACAGAGCCTGGCTGTTGTCTCCACTCCACCCTCCGTACAGTTCCTCTTAGAGTCAGCACACCACGTTCCCCCAGTGTGGCCAACTTCTAAGGTTGGAGGCCTAGGAAGCTTCTATGGAATGCAGCTACATTCCACCCTGGAAGCTTCTTCGATGTTGTACCTTTTCTTAAAAATGTGAATATAAGCTTAATTTATAAGTCACCTTAGGTAATTATTCCACAGTAGGAAGAAATGAGATTATGAGCAGAGATGCCATTTAAATTGAAGATAAGTCATTTATCAAACCTAAGAAGGCTTGGTATACTCTATTACTCATGATTTCAAATTACCAAGTGGTTAATTTAGTGTTGTTTGTTATGTGTGGGTAGCTCTGCTACTGGCTGAGTGGTTGTTGTTTTTTTTAATATGAATGAAGAAGAGTTTTTCAAAATAACACATTTCCAGGTACTTTGGGAAATGCCCAGATATATTAAAAAGTTCTTTGCAGATGTGCTTAGCAGGAACTGCTTTGGAAAAAAATGACCTGTGATATGTTTCATAATTTTAGAACATAATACCCAGATGATGGAGTAAGATACTTTCATATATTTGTATTATCACAGAAAAAAAATCTCCAAAAATGTCATCTCCAAAAATGACTGTCTCTGAGACAGTCTCAGTGTTAGTCATGCTTGCCTCCTTCTTTTTCTGGAGGACATTTACCGCCCAGTCCTCCATATCATATCTTACATCAGGCTTTTTTCTCTTCCTCTATCATACACAGTTGTTTTAAATACAGAAATAAATACATCCTTAAAAATTCCAAAATAAACATTGGTTTTAAAATTGTTTCTGATTTGTTTTTAACAGGAATGATTCAAACTTGAGACAAATTTTGGAAAATTTTCAGTATTGCCAAATAGGCTTTTTTTTTTTTTTTTCTGATGAAAATAAGCTCCAAGTGAAAAATTTTGTCAAGATCTAATGTTTGAGTGCTCTGCCGTGTTGGACCCAAGAAGGTCAAGTGATTTGCTAAAGGTTACACACAAAGGGTTAATACTGGAGTGGAGTATGGAACCAGACACATCCTGGTTGTCCAAGTGCATGAACTTCCCTAAAATATTGCCTTTTGTTAAGTGCCTTTGCAAAGAGATGACCTGCAAAGTGTCATGGTACATTGTAGAAAGATTGGTCTCTCTTGATATGTGTTGGTGCCCTTATCATATATACCTTATTACAGGTCTTTGCATTGTAGTTCACTGTTCAGAATTAGAAGAATAATTCATTGTTTTAATAGCTGCCCTTCAGCTAGCTATCAAGGAGATATTATTTACACAGTTCTAACCTAAACTAAGACTTTACTACCTTTAGAGTATCCAACCTCCCTATAATGCTGCTGTATATCACTTTCTGAAGGACTCAGATATAAAGCAGAATGACTTCCCACTGTAGAGACTGTTCAGTAATTCTAGTCAAAGACATACATGAAGCAGGCATAAAACAATCATTTAAGCACAGTTCATTCTACCTTACATTCACGACAGAGGTAAAACAAAATGATCAGTGTTGTCAGCATAGAATGCTTGAATTCAGATAGCAAAACTCTGTTTACCTTAAAAAGCAGTGCTCCAGGGAGCTGACCATCATACTGAAATCTATGGAGCATATTTTCTTCTGTGCTCTAAAAACTACACTATTTCTAGAGAAACTAATACAGGCGCTGCATTAGTTTGAGAAAGACGTCTTGATGTAAAAAGACAACAGACAACTGTTCCTATTAGAACAGCAGTTACACACTGCCTAGATGTGAAAGTCAAATCTTACTCAAGGTCAAGGCTGCATTCCTTACAGCACTGAAAAAACACATAAGGAAAGAAAATCCTTGCCCTCAGCAGGTCCTGTTCAAAGCTGAGAGGTGAAACGAGCTGCTGGAGACTTGACAGCTCCCAAGCAAAGCACACGGGCTTACAAATTCCCACTCTTAAGGTCTTGTGCACCTGCCCACACTGCCAGGTATGAAACATAAAACTGAAGGAAAAATTGTCTTTGAAAGTGTGAGCTGGTACCACTAAAGCTAAAAGGAGATAAAGCTGAGGTGTCAGTGCACACACACAAATGGGGGCAGTCTGTTTCTGACAGAGACTGAGATGGAAAACAGATTAAAACAACTCCTGTGGGGCTCCTGTTCAATTGATTGGAATTACTAATTGTTTCTGGTGCTCCAATACAAACCAAAAGGGGATATTAGGGTGTTCTTGAATACATACATGGTTTCCCCCCACCAGTAATAACATTTCCATTTTTAAGACTGGTGTTTGAATTGGTAGCATGCTGGGCCCAAAGCCTGAACTGTCTCCCAGGAGTGTGCAGTGCAGGAGTTCCGGCTCCAGAGGGGTCCTGGCTCTGAGCCTGACTATAATCATCTCCAGTGCTCTCTGCTAACTGGCTTGTGTGCTTAATTGAGCAGATTATCAGGCTCAGTACTCCATCTGCATGTCTCAGATCATGAATACGGCTTCTAGATACACAGGTTTGGTAAGAATCTGGCCCTTCTTAAAGTCAATAGGATTTTTACAGACTTCAGTGTGATGTTTCTCACCATTTCTGGATGGCAGGACAAGTGGTTAGGGAGAAGGACTGTTATGAGAAAAAGAGAAAAAAAAAAAAAAAAAAGGAAGTTTGCTCACAGACAAATAAAGCCAGGGAACTGTCTGGGAGTTTTTTTGGTTTTTATTTTTTTGTCTCCTGGAGTGCACACTGATTTTTGTTGTCAAACAACCCTTAGCAAGTGCTATCCTGGAATTGGTAAATTCCATTAGGAGCTGTGCAACTGTTCTCCCATTTTTATCTCCAAAACGTACTCACAGTTTCTTCTAGGTGCCAAAGTACATCAAACGCCATCCACAGGATATGCCAGTTCATACTGGCAGAGAATGAGAGATTGGCATAAGGCATGATTTGGAATTACATTAAAGCTTTTGGCATGCCATTGCTTTACATTCCTCTTGCAATTAATTATGTTCAGTCCTACCAGATGTGATGTGGAGTAGACTTTAGAAGGGTAATGTTGGCTTTTAAGTTGGCATATTTATGTTAAAATTAAGGGGTTTCCTTTTTTTAAACAGGAAAAAAGAGGATTGTTTGGGCCACAAATTACGAGTAAAGAGTATTTTTCCCAATGTATGTTCTCAAATGTGTAGTCTAACAGTGTGATTAGCTACCACAGTAACACAGTTCATATTCTGTTTCTCCAACTGGATGATGAAATAATCATTAATTACCCACATGTTGGGACAGTTACCAATCCAAATGAATTTATTTAAAAGTCTGCTTTCAGTGGACGTCTCTATAGATTTTATCTGTGACTGAGTAGATCAGAAGGCAAGTGAACAAGGTTGAAGAAAGAATTTATTCTCAGCTTTCCAAAATATCCCTAATTGCTTTCTGCTTCGATCCACCAGTAACAGTTGGTCCCAAAATACAAGTGAGTGGGATCCTCAAAATGATTTCCTACCATTACTCAGCCTCTTAAAGCTAGTCACAAAACTTTCTCAACTTCGATCAGATTTTGGCCATTACTTAAAGCATTTCAGAATGATCCTAAAAGACAACTCTGAGAGCCACACACTGTAGACAGAGGTCAAATTTTGCTCTGGACTCATCCTGACAGCCACTTTTAGTTGTGTGTGTTCACAATTCATCTTAGAGAACAAAAGTCAGCAGACTGTGAAGTAAAATTTACTTCTATACTGTAAGTTAGTCTTTATGAGGACATTAGCATGAATGTAACCTAGGCTTCAGCAGACTAGGGCCTAGGAAATTTAAGATGCCTACACTGTCCTTCTGAATCTATATCCTAACTATCATAATGAATAAGAAAGAAACTAAAATAAAGACTTTCTGGGAAAAAAATAAATAAATCTGTAAAGGCCCAAATCTCTCACAGAGACACAGAAACATCCATGCATGTGACTTTTTGACGCAGAGGACAGAACTGATGCCCAAATACCAAATTTTTCCAAAGGGCTTGGCTTACAATATGAGTCCAGAAGGTTTTGTCCCTCAAACAAGATGACATTGGCTTTTGTGTTACTTTAAGGAAGAAAACAAATGGTAGAGGAGGTATTATGTTTGCAAGCTCAGATTTTCCACAGACACATTCTTTAGGAGAATTACGTTTGAGAAAAAGAAGGAAAAAAAAAATGAAAAAAAAATCAGTCAACCTAAGATAACTGTCTTAAAGTAGTAAATAATGGGATAGATGCTTTCACATGAAATATTTTTCCTGGAAAATTTTACTAAATTTTACTCAAAACCCAGTATGATTGGGAAGACTGATGGTTTTTCAAAACATAGTTGCTTCAGTCAAGTTGTTGCATGAGTAATGATTCCCAAACATATTCCAAGGTATTTAAGGTGTCTCCAAACGCAGGAGAGATCCCTCAGTCAAAATTCTAGCAATTGATTCTGAAGAACCTCAGAGAATCCCACCTGGTACATACGGCACAGTTTCAGGAGCCCTAAGTCTTCACAGAGTTCATTCTAGTCATTTCAGAGAACTTATGTTTCCCTCAATAATGAAATCTGTGCTGATCTGTGATCTGTGCTGATCTGTGCTGTCATCCTTATAGGAACCCATTTTCTGTTACAGTGTCCCTTGCTGCATTATTTCACATTCCTGCAATTAGTTTTCCCCTTGTTAATATCACGGTCATACAGTAACTCAAGTTGGAAGGGAGGCTTCAAGTTCAATCTCTTGCACAGAGCAGGGCTCCACCAGATGAGGCTGTTCAGGGTCCTGTCCAGCTGAGTTTCAAAACTCCTCTACAGGGACTGAAATTTCCCAGTCTGCTCCAGTGCTCAGCTGCTTTCACTGCACGGACATTTTTGTTAAATTTAGCCATAATTTCCACATGCAATAATTCACTCGCAACCATAATTTACAACCAAGCATATGTAAGCATTGTCTTCTCCTTCTCCTGTGCACCTCCAGAAGAGTTTAGCTCCGTCTTATCTGTAGCTCCCCACACTGGGTAGTTAAAGAGAGCAATTACCCTCTGTCCGGCAGGGTGCAGCTATTGAAACAGCCAGGCCTGTTGGCATTCACTGTGCGGGGTTTGTTTCCATAGACACCAGCAGTTCTTACAGTGATCCCAGCAACTGCTGTAGAGTTCCCTTATTTCAAGAAGAACACCGTATTTTGAAGTTACATTAAAGCTACCAGTGCATCTAAGAAAAAGCAGCATCTGGTTCAGATACCAGATAACTACTTTGGATAACTGCTTATCAACTTTATAGAAGTCAGTAAGAGCTAGTTAATTAAAACATAGTGTGATCAGAAAACTGTATATTCATCTGATCAGAATAGCTGCCTCCCACGTCTTCACTCTGATGCTTCCACACACATTTTGAAACTAATTAAGGCGGCGCCAGATTACATGTTATTCTTAACATTCCATGTAGTATTAACACTTCAAGAAGATAATTTTCCCCTTTACGGAAAATATAAACATTGATATTTTTACCACATTTATCACAAGGAGAGCTTCTATTTCATAAAGGGAGTTATTAAAAGTACTATTTGGAGGTTTCCTTTTCACAACAAACATATGACTGAACAGAAGCATATGCATAAAAATAAACATACATGCTGACACAAGTGGGTTTTCAACATATACTGTCAAATCTGAAGATGTGCTTAATTTTTATCCTGGCCAGAAGAAGCCTTCTAAATTTTGATTTAAATAATATATATATATATTATTATACTTATTTAGTTATTTTCTGGTAACTAGAAAGGCTACTTGCAATTCTGTTCCTAGGTACCAAATCGGAATCTATAAGTGACTTGATTTTGCTAAGGGTAGAATATCCAATACCACCCATGGTCCCTCTCTTTTTCTGAATAACACAGCTTGTGTTATGAATGTATATGAACAAGAAAGCACAGCTAAGGCTCACAGCCTTACATTTTATGCTTTTTTTTTTTTTTAACCTCATGTTTAAAACCATGTAGCCCTCAGTATGATCTTAATGTTGGTGCAGGCTGAATGGTTGTGTGAGTTTTATAACAAAGTTTGCATCAAATGCCCTCAGAAAAATTCTTCCTTTGAAAAGTGCTTGTGCTGAGAAAATTGGGCTTTTTAGTACTTGCATGTTCCAGGAAGCTGTTTCAATGATGAATGCCCGGTGGGATCAGACATAGCAGCTATGAGTGACAAGCTTGTAGAGGGGTATCGTGAGCTGTATCAAGGCAAAGGTGGTTGAGCTTGGGATCAGCCTGTGCCTTTGAAACTCCAGCTGACAAAAAGCCAGATCTCACATCTCAAGGGGACTCCTCCTTCATCCCATCTTGCTCACAGTGTGGCTAACTGGAAAGGTGTCATATAAAGCCTACTGTACAGAGAGCTCTTCAAAGTGCAATCAGTAAAACAAGCTATTTTTATATCGACTAGAGGAGAGTGTATAAAAAGTTATAATTGAGTATAATAATTTTCCCCTTGAGTAAAATAATTTCCCCAAGTTTGTACCATAGATAGACAGCATTGACAGTATCATTGGAAAACGTCTCAAATAGTACAGAAGCTGTGGGAAGCCAGAATATATGTCATTAATTCACACCAATGTGAACTAGTAGGTTAGACTGGAGAAAAAAGCTCTGTAAGCATATAGCCTCTGATGTGAAATGAAAGTCTTCTTATGGAGTAAAAACGCTGCAGTAGCATTCAACCTATTCAAAATGAAATTTTATTCCACCACAGTGAAGCACTGCTCTTTTCCCTTTTTTTTTTTTTAATTTTATTTCCCAAATGAAGAGCATTCTGGAAATCCTTATTGCAGAGATTAATGAGCTCAAGCTCTCAACTCAGCTATCCCAAACTCACAACACTGTCTGTCTGCACCTACCCCTACACCAGTCAACTATGAAGGCATAGGTATCACTTAAGCTAAACAATTCGTAAGTGCAAAAAGGTACCTGGGAGCAGCAGGAGGTGAAACAAAAGCCATCTTCTCCCACCTGTGGAGGATTCTGGTGTGTGAGGATGTGGTGGTTTCATACTGATGAACAGATAAACTCCACAACACTGCTCTCTCACTCCCCCTCCTAAAAAGAACACAGGAACAAAATACAATGAAAAACAGAGTTGGATGATCTTTAAGGTCCCTTCCAACCCAAGCCATTCTATGATTCTATAATTATTCTGTGATACAGGCCTGCCAGTCTGACCTTGGTGCCATGAAAGGTGATGGAACAGGTTGTCTTGAATGCAATCATGCAGCATGTGAGGGACAACCTGAGGATCAGGCCCAGTCAGAATGGGTTCAATAAAAGCAAGTCCTGCCTGTCCAACCTCATCTTCTGTGATCAGGTGAAATGCCTGGTGGATGAGTGAAAGGCTGCTGATGTAGTCTGCCTAGACTTCAGCAAAGCTTTTGAAACAATCTCCCACAGTACTTTCCTGGAGAAGCTGGCAGCCCATGGCTTGGACAGGCACACTGTCTGGGTTAAAAACTGGCTGGGTGGCCAGGCCCAAAGAGTGGTGGTGAACAGAGAGAAATCCAGCTGGCGACTGGTCACCAGTGGTGTTCCCCAGGGATCAGTGTTGGGGCCCATGCTCTTTAATATCTTTATAGATGATTTTGATGAGGGAACTGAGTGCACCCCCAGCAAGTTTACAGACAACACCAAGTTGGGGAGAAGTGTCAATCTGCCAGAGGGTAGGAAGGCCCTGCAGAGGGACCTGGACAGGAGGGGTCAATGGGCAGAAGCCAATGGGATGAGGTTCAACATGGCTAAGTGCTGTGTCCTGCACTTTGGTGACAAGAAACCCATGCAGTGCTACAGGCTTGGGGCAGAGTGGCTGCAAAGCTGTGCAGAGGAAAAGGATCTGGGGGTGTTGATCGATGTTCACCTAAACATGAGCCAGCAGTGTGCCCAGGTGGCCAAGAAGGCCAACGGCATCCTGGCTTGTGTCAGGAATAGTGCAGCCAGCAGGAGCAGGGAGGTGATCGTCCCCCTGTGCTCTGCTCTGGTGAGGCCGCACCTCGAGCGCTGTGTTCAGCTTTGGGCCCCTCACTACAAGAAGGACATCGAGGCCCTGGAGCGTGCCCAGAGAAGGGCTACAAAGCTGGTGAAGGGCCTGGAACACAAGTCCTGTGAGGAGCGGCTGAGGGAACTGGGGGTGTTTAGTCTGGAGAAGAGGAGGCTCAGGGGAGACCTTATTGCTCTCTACAGCTACCGGAAAGGAAGGTGTGGGGAGCTGGGGGTCGGCCTCTTCTCACAGGTAACTAGTGATAGGACTAGAGGGAATGGCCTCAAGTTGTGCCAGGGGAGGTTTAGGTTGGAAATCAGGAGGCATTTCTTCTCAGAAAGAGTGGCCAGGCATTGGAACGGGTTGCCCAGGGAGGTGGTGGAGTCACCGTCCCTGCAGGTGTTTAAGGAAAGGTTGGATGTGGTGCTTAGGGACATGGTTTAGTGGGTGACAGTGGTAGTTGTGTGATGGTTGGACCAGACGATCTTGAAGGTCTTTTCCAATCTTACTGATTCTATGATTCTATGAAATTTTAATTGACATAGGAACAGGAAATCATACTGTCAGCATGAAGAAGATAAAGAAGAATAAAATTACACTTCTTTCATGTTTTTATACAGATATCAAATGCAGTGCATGTCAATACTATTTCAGAAGCTTTCATTCTGGTATATGGGTATTGTTCAACACCTCAGCTGGATCCTCTGTTCTGAACAGCACAGAGCCTAGGGACAGCATAGCGTTAAAATAGCTGACTCAGCTGCTGTCAGACAGGCGAACAGAAAAGTAATCCAGAAACACCACCTTACTCCCCACTCCCCAGAACACAAACAGGCAGACTGGCTTCGATACTGCCTTCAAATTTTGCTGTTGATCATAAATAAATCTGTCACTATACCTGATTCTCACCTAGAATGAACTGAGATAACAGACAATGGGCAAAACTCTATCTACAGATAGTTGAAAGTCTGTCCTTTTCTAGTTACAATGATTAGGAAATATATGTCCTCTTTCCAAAAGGGAAATACAACAAATTAAAATGTGTCCACTAACCTGACTAAAATATCATTTATTGTTAAACTACAAGAACTTCCAAAACCACTAAAATTAAGCTCCCTTTTTGTTTTAAACAGATCTGGATGGTATTCAAAATTTTAAGCTAAACCATTTTTAAAACTAAGATCTAAAGTCACCTAGGTTCCTTTGGCAAGTGCTTGTCTCTTATTTTAGTCTGTATCCTGTTCGGGAACTAAGAAACAATGGATCTAGCCATACTGCTAAACTAGTCTTCTGATTCTGTTTTCATGAGTAGCAGCTCCACCTCTAATGAAATAGGCACGTCCATAGAAAAGGGGGAATGTTCCCTGACATAGATAGGCACTTTCATTTTCTATCAGCATATTTTGGGTTGGATTTGGCAAATCGATACTGACATCAGATTAATGAAGATCTCTACACCAGGAATAGTCCTAGGAACTGCACCAAATACTCTTCTACCTGCTAGGTGTCTACAAGCACACTAAGAAGAAAAGCAAGTAAGGAACAGTAGGAGGGAGTCAGGGAGAAAAATTCTGCTCTAGAAACATGTGTGCACTTGTGAATAGAGTACACTTTTCAAAATACTAGCATAATGCGCCAATTTGTTAGCGCCTTCTCTGAAGTGCTGTGATCAAGACATCAGTTCATTTAATCATTCATAACATACATCACCATTACCTAATCTTTGGAGGATGCGTACTCCCCTAAGAATCCCTTATTTTGTGCTATTAATTATGGTTAATAATAATTTTGAATGCAAGTGCAAATGACACTCCCTTTACTCTTTTTTTTTTTTTTTTTTTTTGGAAGCTGCCAGAAGCATTTGGTTTGGAATTGATACATATTGCTCCAATACCGATAAAACAAGGCTTTGATTTCCCTTTTTTGCTCCCTTCTCTCTATCACCAGATTACATTCCATAAATCAGGAGCAATGAAAACTGCAGGCTAGGACCTAATATTAAAAATGTAACTTGGAAGAAATACAATTTGTACCATTGTCCTTTATCTTTCAAGCAGCTAAAATGATTACTAATATTTCATAAATGAAAGGGGAAAATTAAAATGTAACCATTACAATTGGATTGGATTACAGACATAATGCTTACTAGGTAGATTCTGAGAACTCTTAAAAAGACAAGAGTCTCTGAGAGGAACTGAGCTGCATGCTCCTCTATGCCCTAATGCTACCTTTTGAAAAATATCCCCTTAAGTCATTAGATCACTTTAAAAAGTATCACAGAAACAGAGAAGACAGTATTATGGAAAGTCATAAATTTGACTTGGTTACTGAGGGACCAGAGCTTGCAGACTGTGTGTGGCCTTTTTATTTCATCACACTGCAACCCACTACAGAATGGTCTGCCTCCTCACTTATACAGTGACTTTTCCAAGACAACAACTTTTTTTTTTTTTTTTTAATCTGGCATAGATTCTGGACACTCTTCTGTTTCTCTGTAGACTAGTAGAGCAGTTGTTTCAAGCTTTTTTGGGCTAAGCCTCATGACTCCCCTTACCTCCCTACAGAATCACAGAAGGGACCTCTGAAGATCATTCAGTCCAACCCCACTGCCAAGCAGGATCACCTAGAGCACATTGCACAGGATGGCATCCAGGTGGGTTTTGAATATCTCCAGAGATGGAGACTCCACAACCTCTCTGGGCAGCCTGTTCCAGTGCTCTGGAACAGTGCCCAGAACTGGACACAGTACTCCAGATGTAGCCTCAACCAGGGCTGAGTAGAGGAGCAGGATCACCTCCCTTGGCCTGCTGGCAACACTCTTCCCAATGCACCCCAGGATCCCATTGGCCTTCTTGCCACAAGGGCACGTTGCTGACCCATGGTCAGCCTGCTGCCCATCAGGACTCCCAGGTCGCTCTCTGCAGGGGGACCCTACCTTCCACCCCAGCTACTGCCACAGCCTTCTAACTCACCCTCCTCCCTCCACAGTGTCTCTGTGCCCTCCTCACCTTCCTCTTTAATCCTGCCTCTTGTTCCAGCTGTACCAGTGGGGACCCCAACCTAACAGGCCAAGTAAAAATTATTAATTTGGGACCTGCTGTAGAGGTATCTTCCTCCAGTGCTATAGTGTTTCAAACAGTGAGTCACTATTTCAGCTAAAATCCAACACCACCAGGAAATAGTGTTCCTACAGATTCTAGGTTTTAAGATGCATCATTATTGATTTCTCTGTTGCTTCACGTTTATTCACCTCAACCGAAATGTGTATTTTTGATATAAAGTAATTCTCTGTTGTCTCCATTTCAGATCCCTAATTTGAGAAAATGTCCTGGAGTAATAAAAGGCACTTTTGAAAACCAAGGCTGTTAACAGTCAAAGAAGGTTTGGAGAGGAGTTTTGTCCTGTGGCAGTCACTATCAGTTTATCTGATGGAAAATTTTCTTCCTCCAGACAGTAGCACAGCCACGGCACAGTCCATGTCTGCAGCAGCAGGATCAACACCTGCCCTCCATGCAGTGTTCAACATAAACATTTGCAGCCCACTCACAAGCACAAGTGATCCTGTGTCTCAGCCTCCATTCTAGCCTGCTAGCTTGCACTAGCTCTGACCAGAGATGCCTCTGGATCCTGACTGAGAAAAGCCAAAAGAGATATTCCGGGAAGGAATATAAGAATAAGTCTAACATGCAATGATGTTTCCCTCATATATTCCCCTACCTCTAGCTTCCTTGTCTGGACATGCTTTTTATGTCTTAAAAACCCTCACAGTGTACTTCTCAATAGCTTCTGTCTCAGACTGAACCCCCTAAACTCCTAGCATCCAGTGCAGTTTTGGTCAGTAGTGCCACACACAGGTCTCTGAAGAACTGCCTCTATCTGCTGGCTTTCGATCTACCTCATGCTAGTTTCATCTGACAGCCCTTATTCTTCTTTAACAGACATAGTGAGCAGTCATTTCCCTCTCCATTCACATCAGGGACCATTAAGGAACATTCAAGCAGACATATTTTAAAGATACAAATTAAGGAATCTGAGAATCGTTTAGAACCTAATCGCTGAACCAGTGTATTCAAACTTTTCATACATAAAAAGTTCTTAGGCATAAGAGATTTTTCCAAGGTCACAGAAAAGGCCAAAAGCAAGGAATTCCTTGTATTTGCCAGTGCAAGCAGGCAGGTACTCAAGCTGCAAGACCAACTTTCTCCCCTGGGTCAACAAAGAGCTCTACAACCTTGTGAAAGCTGGAAAGAATTCTCATATACAACACATCAATTCATTATGTCCCTTTTTTTTTCCCCTTTTGAAATGGCAGAAGAAGTTTTATGCAGTTTCACACACTTTAAATGAACAATGGTGATGATGAAAGAACTGCCTTTCGAGGTGCAGAGGAGATGCAATCCCACACATCTCGAAGTTGGCTGCACTTAGCCTTAAATGAGACTCTCAGGAAGGGTCTGTGGATGGAGAACATTACCAAAGCCCCTGCATACTGTTTGTGAGCTTTCATTTACATTAAATAGAGATAAGTTGGCCACCTACTGTTCGTATTTGCATATCAGATGGTTTTGTCTCACATCAAGAGAAACTAAATGGTTTTAGTTTAAAACAGATGGCAAACTGTTGGCAGGGGCTTTCAGAGGCATTAAACAATTGTACAGTAAAGTAGGACTCATAGGACAGATGAAAAACAAAATAGCCAATGATAGAAAAGTGACCTGAAATGAAATTCAAGGTATAGACCATCACACAGCATGATGTTGAAAACCTTCCTACAGATCTGCATTCTGCAGCTAGCTCCTGTCTCTTTCAAGGACAGAGCAAAGCATCAGGTTGAAAGGAGATTTGCTCCTCAGAGCAACGAAAATCTACATCCAAGTCTAGATCAGAATATTTGCATGTTTCTCACAGATTATTTCAAGCAGAGTTTCCATCTCTCTTGAGCCAGGTGAGTAAACCTCTAGGTGAGACAGAACAGCTGAAACAAAACACTGTAAAATCAATTTGCAGTAATAAAAGTCTATCAAACAAGATTATACAAAAGATATTTCTGAAAAACACACTTATAAATATGTACTGTCTAGGTTCTCATCTGCAGTTCACCTGCCTGAAATCCCAATTTAGACATCTGACCACCCAGCACCAGGGAAGATACTGTTGTCTGATAACAGGCTTGGATTCATTACCCAGTGTGCAATAAGCCAAATACACACACTAGGTTGAGATATTGTTTATTTCAGAGTCATGCAAGTCTAGGTACCAGGTGGTTTTCCACAGAGCTGTCCCAAATCTGTACCTTCTCTGTTGATTTTTATACAATTCTACGTAGTCATTATCATATTAGTACATCCTACTAAATTCTAACTGGACCTAATAATAGTCTCCCTGGTAACAATACTGCTGTTGGGATGCACAGGCAGATCAGTAAGCCTGAACGTGCTGAGAGGTTACCGCAGCTGGCAAAGTTGGAAAGACTCACATTTTGTCTTGCCTCAGTGCAGATTCCTAAGCATGGGGGAGCCCATGGGACCGCGGCTGGCTCTTTGTCTGGTGCAGGAGCTGCTGCTGGGATGGGAAGCACTCCCTCAGAACAGGGACAGAGCCCAGAGGCTGTTCCTGCTGCAGAAGATGAGTCTGAAAGCTGCCACATAAATACTCTTGCTGCTTAGCAAAGGAAGCACAGGCCAAGGGCTGTTTAATGCAGTCTGGAGGAAATGAGTCAGCCAGACATGCAGAGTAACAGCTGTTATGTGGCGCTTGGATGAAGCTGGCCATACAAGCTTTTGCCACAGTGCAACCATTTCTACAATTTTGCACCATTCCTACATGCCAGTTAACTCTTTCCCTACCATCATCACCACAGACAGTCAATCACTATCCCTAATCCTCCTCCCAGCATTCATTCATATTCATCCCTTCATGATGCCCTGAATTTTTGATCCCAGGATCACACAGCCCCTTTCCCTCACACTTTCTCATAACTCTAGTGAGTCAAAAATGCTTTGCAGATGAGCCTAAGCTGAACCAAATGCTTTCAGAAGATGGTGTGTTTTTCTTAAGCGCCTTTGCTTCATGGAACAGTTCTCAACTCGGAGCTCTTTCTGGAGCCTAGCCCTCCTGTGCTCATTTATACTACACCCAGGCCTTCCCAAATTCCCAGAAAAAGAGTAATAGTTAAGTGTGATCGGTGCTTAGGTTTCCATTTTCATGTGAAAGATTGCATACCACTGGTTTAATTGATTCGGCTGTTGTTTTCACTGAATCATCAGAATAAAACTGTTACAAATCACCTAAAATAGCACTTAGGAAAAAGTTGACATACAACATTTTTGCATCCTTTTGTATCCAGGACAAGTTGGCAGGATTGCTAGATATACATGTACTACACTGCTGAATCTTTCATTTTTAATACAAAAAATGCTTCAGTCCAAAGATTTTTTTTAATCTCACCTCAATGTTCTTGCTCTCACTTTTTTCATTCAGTCCTTTCCAGCACATACTACTGCTTATCTCTGCATCTCCAATATCCTACTGCTGGAAGTCATTCCACGTAGTAAAAGATCTTTTTTCCTTTGTTCAGAAAGGCTGACATTAGTTAAAATATATACGTGTTCTTACAGGCCATTAGAAAATCAGCACACAACCATAAAACCTTCCAATATAGTAAAAAAAAAAAAAAAAAAAAAAGAGTAATAAAAACAAGTACCCCTCCCGGAGGGGTACATTACCATGGATTGGAATGATACAGAGAAGATTAGCATGGCCCCTGCGCAAGGATGACATGCAAGTTCGTGAAGTGATCTATATATTTTAATTTTTATATTTATCTGCTTGAGGGTAGGAAGGCTCTGCAGGAGGATCTGGATAGGCTGGACCGATGGGCTGAGGCCAACTGTATGAAGTTCAACAAGGCCAAGTGCTGGGTCCTGCACCTGGGGCACAACAACCCCAAGCAGCGCTACAGGCTGGGAGATGAGTGGTTGGAAAGCTGCCTGGCAGAGAAGGACCTGGGAGTACTGGTTGATAGTCGGCTGAATATGAGCCAGCAGTGTGCTCAGGTGGCCAAGAAGGCCAACAGCATCCTGGCTTGTATCAGAAACAGTGTGGCCAGCAGCGCTAGGGAAGTGATTGTCCCCCTATACTCAGCCCTGGTGAGGCCGCACCTCGAGTACTGTGTTCAGGTTTGGGCCCCTCACTACAAGACGGACATCGAGGTGCTCGAGCGAGTCCAGAGAAGGGCAACGAAGCTGGTGAGGAGTCTGGAGAACAAGTCTTATGAGGAGCGGCTGAGGGAGCTGGGATTGTTCAGCCTGGAGAAGAGGAGGTTCAGGGGCGACCTCATCGCTCTCTACAGATACCTTAAAGGAGGCTGCAGCGAGGTGGGGGTTGGTCTGTTCTCCCACGTGCCTGGTGACAAGACGAGGGGGAATGGGCTAAAGTTGTGCCAGGGGAGGTTTAGGTTGGATATTAGGAAGAACTTCTTTACAGAAAGGATTGTTAGGCATTGGAATGGGCTGCCCAGGGAGTGGTTGAGTCACCATCCCTGGAGGTCTTTAAAAGACGTTTAGATGTAGAGCTTAGTGATATGGTTTAGTGGAGGACTGGTTCGTGTTAGGTCAGAGGTTGGACTAGGTGATCTTGGAGGTCTCTTCCAACCTAAATGATTCTGTGATTCTGTGACATTCACGTTTTGGCAGCAGAACAGAATCTTGAGGGACGTGGTGCCCAGAGTGAAACCTTTTGCTTCATTATTTGTTCAATTAATATTAAAGTTAACACCCCTGAATATGACAATGAACTTAATGAAGTACATGCTAAACATATATGACTATAGTACTTGACTCTTCACCCAAATCATGATAACAGTCACCCCAGGGGAGGAACAGGTAATAGCCTTTTATATCCTTTTTAGGATATATGCTTTTTAGGATATAAAAGAGTGCTAGGAGTTAGTGTAAAAAGTTAGGGTGTTAGGGAAAAAAAAAGTTAGAGTGAAGGAAAAAAAAGAGACAGGGATGCCTTCTTGGTAAACTCTGCACCTTCACCCTTTGGTGAAGAATTTCCAGGACAACATTTTGCTAGCACTATTATGATATATTAGCGCTATTGCAGTAAGTATATTTATCAATGGCAATTCCAAATCTGTTATATCTGATGCCTAATTAAATAGGTTCAACTCCATGAAACTGTCTCAGTGAAAGTCCCTGACAGGACTCTGAAGCAGGCAAATGTTTGACTCTTATAAGCCCCCTTTAACATTCAGGCAACACTTCAGGCCTATTGGATTTTATAGCAAAAAAGAATAAAGTTAAACATGCTCTTCCTTTAAGGAATACAACTGATTTGGAAAGTATTCTCTAGATATTGTCCTTTATCTTTCAGTTATTCACTTTGCTGTATCTGTTTTACAAAAAGGGTGAAGAAAGATGCAATGAAGAGCAAAACCTGGAGAAACTTACCTGTGTGCGGCTTTTACATTGCTATAAGAGTGAAATCATCTCTCAAGGAAGGGTTTACAGGCAGCCCCAGCCGTGTTTAAAAGGAGGCATGGAGATGAAAGTAGGGAATAGAAATAGCTGGAATCTAACAGCTTGTAGGTCCTGTCAGCATTTATTAGCCATAAAGAAGATGTGATAATTTAAGAGGATGCAGAGTGAAAAGCACCTCTATTTTCTGGATTATAGTCTTTGTTAAAATACCTGACTATAGTGTAGAGCAATAGGAGTTGAGGTAGGACTCTGAAAAGACTCTGACAGTTCTACCTTCTCATACTTTGTTGAAATAAAATGTAGAGAAAAGTGATAAGACACAGAAGACACATAATTTATCTTGAGGTCATCAACTCCAACTAAACAGCAATCGCTTAAGAAGCACATTACATGTACTCTCATAAATGAGAGTACAAAGCTGGCATGTGAACTTTCCACTGCTGCAAAATTTACTCATCTGTTGATGCACCAGAGAGACAGTCACTCTGAGTGCTTAAACTGCAAATTTTACTCGACCGCAAAGTTATAGAAAATACACACAAGACCCCTGTGGTGAAAAAACTTATTAACGGGTAATTGTCAGAAACAGTTTTGTTTTTGTTGGTTTTTTTAACCTGGGAATTGGCCTTGAGCTTTCTAGTGTATGAAAGAGCTCACCGTTCCCATTTAGCTGCTCTCCCTGTAACTCACAGGGCCATGGTCTGAAGACCCTACAGTCTGGTAATGGTAAGGAAGTAAAAATGAGTAGCTGGTCTAAAACAAAAGTTTCATGGCTGACCAAAATTACTTCTGACTGGTTCTAGAAAAAAACAAATGGGATAAACCTGAGCAGAAACATTCTCCACCTGACCACAAAGAAGAACATTTAAAAAATAAAATATATATATATAAAAAATAAAATTAACAACAACAACAAAACACACACACGAAAAAACAGAGCATAGAATTTTCTTTTCTGGGATTATTTTACACCTAAGAAAATACTCCTGAATCATGCAACAAGCAATGGATTTACAATCAGAGCCTTGTTCCTGTCACATGGTCATCAGCATCAAGACAGGATCTTGATGGGTCATGCGAGAGCACCACAGTGCTCCTCATCATCTGAGGGGACCTGATCTGCCATTTCACCTGTGGGTACAGGCTATTGGAACAAAAATAATCATGTTCATGCTGGATCAGTTAATTTTGTTGTGTGACTGCTGCATTTCTGGTCTGAGGAGGAAGGTTTTCATGTACTTTAGCCATTAGCTAAACCTTCAGCTGAGTTTTGATGCAGCTTTGCTGGCCGAGGAGGCAATTATAAACAGCCTGCTCCTATTTCTTTCTCACTTACCATCAGCAGAAATCTCCACCCCCTTGTATGAGCCTCCCTTCAGACACGAGCTGCTCAAGGAAGCACCCTGCTCACATGGCACAGCCAAAGCTGAAAGATTATGTTTGCCCACAGCCTTATACTTTGGCAAAACATGAACATAAGGGACCACATCATCAGCTACTGTGGACAAGCTGTTGAGGATCTCCTCCCATCTCCACAGAGAACTGGGAGCCAGGCAGTCTTTTGTGGCTGTTTCAGCTGCTTAACACAGCATTGCTGCATCCATGCAATTTCCTGCCACTGATAGTAAAATCACAAGAGTTGCTTAAAACTTCTAATCAGCAACATAGTAATGGTATTAAAATGGTGATGATAGTGAGGGATTTGAGATTTTTTTCCCTCCTTTCACAATCTAGTTCCTGCTTTTAGACATTACTCCATGAAGAACTACAGTCTTTCCTTTTACTTTTGTGGGACATATTCAACTGCAGAGTTATTTCTACTTCTCACAGATGAGGTTTGAGAAAAAATTCTCCACTGACAGTGGTGAACTGGTGAAGAGTCCAGACATTTTATGCTGCTCAAACCTCAGAAGCCAAATGGATTGCTGAGGGCCACAGAGTCACTTCTGCTCTCCGAGACCCAAACAGTCCCACATGTAACAGGGGATTGTTTCTTTTCTTTGTGAAGCAGCTTGAAAGACACAAACAGAATCTACAAAAGCCTTGGCAGAGCAATTATAAGATATAATAATTTGAAAGCATGTCTGATGTACAGTAGTTTTATATCAGTGGCTAATTGTACACGAGCTGAGTGCATTCAAGGAAGAGCTTATTGTTCCTCTAAGTGGTTTGAAAGTAGCAGCAGGAAAAATATTTTGCAGGGCTGGATATGCTGAGTACAGAGTAACACAACAGAGCTTGGACCCACCTGTGAACCATGGGCCTTCTTTTAATGGGAACAAGTGAACAGACTGTCATTAAAAGCTGGAAACTCCTGGATTTTGAAGGGTTGGTTGGTTTGTTTTGGGCAAATATATTTCTACAGAGAACTCAGCTGGCCTCTGTCACAGTATGGGACTGAAAAGAAGTTCTCTCTACTATGAAGATGTTCAGAAGTTTTTGAACTTAATACTGTTAATGATTAGAAACATTTAGGCAAGCTTTCAATATAACCGTGGGCTGTCTGAAATCAGCAAAGATTCTATTTAAAAGAAAGACGGGTGAAGCATTTTGGAAAAAAATAAAATAAAATAAAATTGAAAGTCTGCAAGATTATTATCCAATGATTTAGGTAACAACTGACTCTACCAGCAGTCTTATTATCTGGTACTTTCTTCATACAGTAAACATTGTTGTCTAGGATCCTGATTCCCAGTGAAGTAGAAGTGCCAATTTTGCTCCATTCACCTGGGTAATCGTTGGCTGCTTCAGAAGCCCATTTCCAGGTAGATACTCCTGATCAGGTCCTGACAACACTCAAGGTGTGCATCATCTGGCCAGATGCTATGGGAAGTAAGAGAGGTTTGAGGCACCGACCTCCAGGTCAAGGCCAACATGGTGCAGTACACCAAAAAGTCATTCCCACCCAGCTGGCTATGACATTTTACAAGTGAAAATAAAAGATAAGAACAAATGAAAAGATGCCAAGAAGAACAGACAAATCTGAAAGCAGAAAATGCTGATAAAATCTGACTTTTTGGCACAGATTACAAGTTTGTTACAAGTAACAAATCTTTCTCTGTTCAGGGCTCTGTTCAACAAGAGAAATAAGGTAGCATGAGCAACGCTCTGGTTCTTTCTGTAATTTGTTCACTAGTTCAGGCAGAGAAAAGGAATAATTCCAAGCATATCACAGGTAGAAAATTCCTTCTCATTTGTTCAGACCGATGAATGGAGCATGCAAATATGAGCTTTTCTTACTCCAGTAACAACTGAAGCAAGAACACAACCTTACTGGACTAATGTAGAGCAATTACAGGAAATATGGTTTCTTTTAGAAATGAGAATTCCAAACTGGAAGAAATTAAATTGTTTAGGAGAGGTTCAACAAGATGTCTTTAAGAATAAGTAGATAAAGAAGAAGCAGTGGTTTGCAAGAGCTGTTGGAAAGTAATTAAGATATTTGTGTTGATACCCTCAAGGCGTAGATGTCTGCAAATAATCTAAATCGGCAATCTACTTTAAGGAAATTGTACTAAAAGGGACTTGCTCGTATTGTTTTTTGTTTATCTTGCTTTCTTGCTCTGTCATAGGTAATCTTTCTTTCTCTCTCTCTCTTTCTCTCTTCCCCTTTTCTTTCTTTTCTTTTTTTTTCTTTTCTCTTTTTTTTCTTTTTTCTTTTTTCCTTTCCTTTCCTTTTCCTTTTTCCTCTTTTTTCTCCTCTCCTCTTCCCTTCCTTCCCTTCCTTTCCTTCCTTCCCTTCCTTCCTTCCCTTCCCTTCCCTTCCCTTCCCTTCCCTTCCCTTCCCTTCCCTTCCCTTCCCTTCCCTTCCCTTCCCTTCCCTTCCCTTCCCTTCCCTTCCCTTCCCTTCCCTTCCCTTCCCTTCTCACAGTAAATACAAATACTTTTAAAAGCTGGGAAATGTAACTTCAGAGCACAATCATGAGCACCGATATAGTTGTAGTTCTTCAATACTCCACCCTCACCCCTCTTGTCTTTTTCTCATGTTAATTCCTGTCCAGGAAAGATCCTCTAAATAAAAATTTACCCAATGCTATTTTCTGACAGGACAACAAAGCCTAAAAAGGAGGAAAACCACAAGCAATATAACAATACTAATCTTGAAGAATAAAACTCTTATCACATCAAGTTTCCATTAAGTTGACCTGAAATCATAGTTTGAAAACAGCAAGAGAAATATTAAATAGTGTCATCATGCTGTATTTCTTAACCCTCTGCTACATTTATAGCTTCTTATGTCCTCAGATTAGGACTACAGTAGGACAATTCTTTTCACAGGTAGCCAACTTAGCCTTATGTTAGTAAAGACTACAGTGGCTTCCAGATTTCTTCATACAAACAATGATGACAACAAAGCTGTTCGCATCTTTGCTGCAAACATCTCCTTCTTTGTTGAAGGAATGTTGAAGGAATAGCAACAAGAAAAGAATACTTGTTTTGTCTCAATTTGCTTCTTTCCAAGCTAGTACAATTTTAAGCGGCACAGAAGCAACTACTACTCTTAGTTATTGACTGCCAAGGCTCCTTGGGACCTTCCTAGGAAAGCCTCATGATCAACAGAAACTACTGTTCTTCACTGTTGTCACCAAATGATTTACAAGATGAACATCTTCTACATCTATCTGTTGTGTAACCATCTCTCACACTTGGAGCCTCAAAATGGTCTCAACATCACCAAAAAAATAATAACGCTCCTACTGGCAGTGTTTATCAGTTAAATCTAAACCTTCTGACAACTCAGAGAAGAAGCTGATTTACTTCAAGTATCTAATTTTTATCCCTTTCACTACCAACTCAGTGGCTTATATTTATACTTTTTCATGACCTTATCCCCATTCTTGTCGCAGCAGGGCCACCTGGCAGTGAACAGGACCACCAGGACGAACTTTTTCATAACGTTGACTGAGTCAAACATATAACATGTTTTTAGAAAGTTTTTCCTCTGTGTACTGATGTGGTTTTTTTTTGTTTTTTTTTGTTTTTTTTTTTTAGCTAGGTACAGAATTTGACACATGGGTTGAATCTGCCAGAAAAACTGATGTGCAGCCAACAAAATGAGGTGGTGTTTTATTGGTTTATTGTTTGAGTTTTCAAATCTTGAGCTTTTCAAGGAAAAAAAAATCATGTGACAGGTGGAATAGGTATGAAGGACATGAGACACAAAAAAACCACAAAAGGTGAAAAGCTAAACCAGCATTGCCAGTTGCCACAGATTTACTGCATGCCTACCAACATTTATAGGTTTTATGAATCCCTGAAGTGTCCCTCAAATAACCTGTCAGTTTTCTTTCTTGGATGGGTTTATGAATTTGTTTTAAGTGCACACTTCTAGCCATATTTAAAATAGGAATTCTAAGTACTAGACTCAAAAGACTTATAAGAATATGATGCAACTCTCAAAGACCTTTCATAGCCTAAACGTTATGTTTTTCAGCAAATAGCATAATTTCAAAGGTGTCACTGTTGTTGGATCAACAGTGTAGCATAAAGTTACATGGTTTTAGAGAAACAGCCTGACATAACTTCTTCGCCTGATTCCTTAGAAACTGATTTTACTCACTGAAAAAAATAAACTTCAGATTCTGGGGAAATATAAATGCATCAACAAGGAACACTTTTAGATCACTGTGACAAGTTTTCAATGAAGTCAAAGTGCTATTTTTGGAATGTATTGTATAGATCATGCTCATCTTGCTTACTTCTTTAAACTTCTGGATTGCACATTCTTAAGCCAAATTATTTTGCTTCTTTGAAATAAACTGAAATTCTAAGGACTTCCTTAGTATTTCATATGAAGAAAAAAAATACAAACTGACAGTATATTTATGTTCTTTAAGCCATCAGTAACACTCTTCCTCAGATACTGTACTTAGGTGTGACATAGGAATCTAGATGATAGACTCGACGCACCCTTCCATTCTGCATTTAGTCTCAAATGAGTTTCCCCACTAATCTGTGATTAATCTGTGTATCTCTTGTCTGCACACAAGATATTAACTCCCTAAATTCAGATTCTGCTACCTTTCATCAGGAGATAGATTGTTTGGAT
Organism: Anser anser; assembly: GCF_964211835.1. NCBI lineage: Eukaryota > Metazoa > Chordata > Aves > Anseriformes > Anatidae > Anser > Anser anser. Next base: position 12,972,498 of record NC_139724.1, on the reverse strand, counting down.
TTACGTGATCCCATGGAAAGCCATGAGTCCCAGTGTACCTCAGTCTAAGGGAGGATTAGAATTCGTCCCCTGGTCCCTGCAACTGCACTGACAGTGCTAGCTGCAAGCAGATGTTCCAGAACTGAGGGAATGTGTGCTTCCTTCAACCCTTCAGAGCTGTGTTTGTGGTGAAAGAGCACCTGAGCTGAAAGAGCACCTGTTGTGCTGATGAAGAACATCATCCTGTAAATTCATTAAAATTATCCTGTGAATTGATTAAAACCTTGATGCTTTATACACATTCTGACTATAGCACTTTCCAATTCCCTGCCCTTCATATTCTCTTTTTCCTTCCACGTTGAGCTTCTGTCACTGTCCTTAGAGAGAGGGCTGAGGCAAAAAAAAAATCACTCAACCTGCATAGCATATTAAACTACCCTTGATATTTGTCCCATCGTTACAGCAACAAGGTACAGAAAAATAATAATGTCAGTGTTCTGTAAGGGAAACAGAAGAGTAGCCATAGTAGTTCAGATAACAGGTTAGTCTGAACCAGTACAGTGTCTTTAAGGCAAACACAGAACAACCTTTCCTTATTTGTGCAATCCCAACTTCTGTTATTGTTCTGAGGCAGACCCTTAGATGATCATACTCATGGGCACTGGGTGTGCTCTATATCATTCTGCATGGATTTATTCTTGAGCTGTCCTTCAAGGAGTTCCACAGGTTAACTATCTGTTATGCAATATAAGTTGCTCCCTTTCATTCATCTTTAAGTTACTATATATTGCTATTTCCTTAGAGGTTTTAGATCTTCCTTCACTTAAAAAGTGACCAACTTCTCCCCACCCTCTTTCATAATTTTATGCAGTTGCATTAGATCATCTCTTCCAACAGGATAATTAAAACAAAGGCTCTGCAAAGGTCTATTTAGAAATGCTGTTGCTTATCATAGTCATGTCATATCACATGAACAGATGGGACCGGTATGTTCAAATTACATATCAGGAAAAGTTGTGATGAATTTTAGATGCAACTGACAAAATCATGTGAAGGCGGGGTGAACTGGCAGAGAAGTTCAGTAAAGGTCTGTTGAAGGGACAAGACACCAGAAGGAATATACACAGTGACGGCATGTTGTTCAAAAGAGCCCAAATAGTCTCTTACACTTACAGCTGTGAAAAATAAAAAGCACAGAAAATTATACTGAAACCATTTAAATGCATGAAGATAGTATCGAGGTTGAATTCTCTGAGGGAATCCTGTTCACTTCTGATTATCTACTGGGAGAAAACAAAAAAGAGAGAGAGAGATGGAAGAGATTCTGCAAAGAGGAACTAAAACAGCCATAGGCCCATCAAGACATGGACAGTCTGATAGAGGAAATAAACCAACAAGGAAGACATGGAAAAGTGTAGAAGGTGTTTGCTGCCCAAGAATGTTTTTGAGAAGATGAACTGTAATCTTCCTAATGTAAAAAAAAAAAAAAAAAAAAAAAAAAAAAAAAGAGATTCAGTGAACTAGAAACGTAAAAAAGAAATAAAAAGAAAATCCAAGAAATAACACCTAATTAGAACGGTAGAACATGGTATATTTCTCAAAACCTAATATAACAAACTGATAAAATCAGTATCAATATTTAATGATTGTGGCTCTAAGTCTTTTTTTTAAAAGACTTGCCAAGCAAAAGCCTTCCCCACTCCATTTTACCACAAGTTAGACATTTCTATTGAGAGCACGTAGGCTTATGTCAGAGTTGATTTTAATTCTTAATGGTCTTAGGGATCTGTGGAGGTCTCAGTCAATTGGAAGCTGACAAATATTGTTCCAATTTTCAAGGAAAGCAAGAAAGAAGACCTTGGTAATTAACGGCCTCTCAGTCTCACTTTTGTGCTTGGTAAAATAATGGAGAAGATTTTTCTGAGAGTTACTGAAACAAACTTGAAAGACATCACAGTTACTGATTACATTGCCAACACAGTCTCACTGAGGCAATCGGCTCCAGGGTAGACACGTTCTGCAGAGGAGCAGGGATGGTGGTGTGCAGGGGTTCCCTGCACTGAGGCCACTCAAGGCAGCCAAGGGAGCTGCCAGGAGCCAGCAGCCCTCATGAGGGCAGATGAGGAGGTGCGGGCGGAGCCAGGAGCACCCCCTCTTCTCGTACAAAGGCAGCCCCAGGGGGACCTTGAGCGACCAGGAGTGCAGCAACAGAACGGAGCAACTCTGTGCCATGCCTGCAAGAAAGGCAGTGGGGTGATACAACCCAAATAATGGTGGACCCCCTCTGCCCTGTAGATGCTGGACAGAGGGAGGGGACTTGGGACATGAAAAGGAATGGAAACAGGTCCCTGCTCGGCATTGCAGGCAAGCCCCCTCCTAACCCACCTAACCACCTCCCCAGGTGCCCTTACACAACAGGTTTGAGGCCCTGGAGCTCGAGGGATGAGTAGGTGAGGATGTGGGAGAACGTCCACTCAGGAGACTGTCTGGGGCAAGGAAGTCGACTCCACACATCAAGACTTCCTCCACCAAGAAGGGTAATGATCGTAGGCAACTCCCTTCTAAGGGGAACAGAGGGCCCCATACGTTGGCCAGACCCTACTCATAGGGAAGTCTGCTGCCTCCCTGTGGCCTGGGTCAGTGACATTATCAGGAAACGTCATGGCCTTGTTCGCCCCTACGATCATTAACCCTTAGTGATAATTCAAGCTGGCAGAAATGAAACAACTGAGAGAAGTCTGAAAGCTATCGAAAAGGACTTCAGGGGATTGGGGCAGTTACTGGACAGAGTGGGTGCGCGGGTGGTGTTTTCCTCTATCCCTTCAGTGGTGGGGAGGGATAACTGAAAGGACGTGGAAAGCCCAGCTGATCAATACATGACTGAGAGAGGCTGGTGCCATCACAGGAATTATTGTTTTCTCCAGCTACCTGAAAGGAATCACAGAATCCTGTGAAGGAAGTTGTGGGGAACTGGGTGTCAGCCTTTTCTCACAGGTAACTAGCGATAGGACAAGACAGAATGGCCTCAAGTATCACCAGGGGAGGTTCAGGTTGGAAATTAGGAGACATTTCTTCTCAGAAAGAGCAGTCAGGCACTGGGACGGGTTGCCCAGGGAGGTGGTGGAGTCACCGTCCCTGGGAGTGTTTAGGGAGAGGTTGGACATGGTGCTTAGGGACACGGTTTAGTGGGTGACATTGGTGGTAAGGGGATGGTTGGATCTTGGAGGTCTCTTCCAACCTTAATGATTCTCCGTGATTATAGCCAATACGGGTTCACAAGGTGAAAGTCCTGTTCAATGAACTTAATTTCCTTTTATGACAAGTTTGCCTATCTAGTTGACTAAGGGAAGAGAGTAGATGGAATCTTTCATGATTTCAACAAACCTTTTGATACTATTTCTCACAGTATCCTTCTAGACTGAATATTCATCATACAGCTAGACAAGTTCATAATATAATAGGTGAACAATTGCTCTTCACTGAGAGCATGGTTGGGCATTGGAACAGGCTCCCTGGGAAAGTGGTCACAGCACCAATCCTGCCTGATTAAGAAGTGTTTGGACAATGCATTCAAAAACATGGTTTGATTTTTGTGTGGTTCTGTGTGGATTTGGTATATATATTTGATTATCAAGTTGAACTTGATAATCTTTGCGGGTCCATTACAACTTGGGTTATTGTAAGATTCTATGATTATCTTTCTCCTTAGGAGTTCTTGAAAATATTTAAATTATTTACTTCAGGACACATGAAACTGTTCATCTCTGGACATCTGAACTGAAATCTTGTCTCTAAAATAAGGTCTGATCTTAGTGTGTTGTTGTAAAGAACCACCAGCCCAATATGACCTACCAGAAAAATAATAATAATTAAAAAAAATAGTCTTAATAGCTGCATGTCTATAGAGATAAGTTCCACAGCAAACACTAATAGCTCTTGGAAGAACTAATCCCCCCCCAAAAAAGTTGTTACATCTGCATAAGGCCTGTGTAAGGTACTGAGCACTTATCCAAGCATTTTGCTCACAGGCCACTGATTCCTAATCATTTTGTTCAGTAAATGACAGTCTTCATTACCCCAGTTAGCTACAATTAAAGCTAAGTTTTCAGTCTTGCACAGCATGTCTAAACTCACAAGTGGAGCTTATTTCTTCTTTAGTTAAGCAGAGAGAGAGAGAGAGGCCACTGTTGCAATTTTACTTCACTAGATCAGCCTAGCAACTCTAATTTGCCTGTGGAAAGAACAATTTGTGTAGTATTTTATCTGGGTTTAATTCCAACTATGAATTTATTCAGCCTTCCTGTTTCCTTTCATCAGTGAGACTTTCTGAACTCATAATATCGTACGTCTCTACACAAATGTAGACAACTTGTGACCACTTGAATTGAATTCAAAATGTTTCTCTGGATCAAATTATACAGTAGCAAAGTGTTTTGAAACCACCTTATCAGTATGATAAGTTGCTTGTAGCTGAAGCTTGTTTATATGTGTACAGGCAAGATGTGTGCACAGGACATCTAGAGACTAACCTGGAAAATGTGGTTTTTTTGGTGTTTTTTTTTTTTTTTTAATTATATTATCATTTCTAATCTGAAGTCCTAAAAGAAATATCTACTAGGATTTCTTTCCAATTGCTGTGTGAGATTTTTTTTTTCTAACTGTAGTGCTCTGTGCCCCACTTCACTACATAGAACATTTTAAACTCTCCCCTGTTTATATCAGTCACAATGAGAATTGCTTCTAGCATACAAAATTGAATTATTTTCTTTTTTAGAATGGTTAAACCTTTTCCATTTAGGTAGTAGTTCAGCAGGCTTCTTAAAAATCTTAAGCTGAATTTCGTAGTAAGAAACACATCCTCCTAAATAAAACTTGTCTCAGAGGTCATAGTGTTGCGTATGTTCAAGATGCACCTAAAGAATGCATATTACTGGGAAAAGAAATAAGCTATATATTTTACATGACCTGAAAGTTTGACATCTATAATTCAGATAATGAAGAATATCAGGTGGGAAAATGATAACATAATAGGAAACAATTCATAGCTGTGCAAAGCCATACTAATATTCTGCAGTACTGTTGGAAAAACTGTAGAAAGGATCTCTGCGTTACAGTTTTGCAACTGAGTTGCTGTATATTTGGGAGTAGGTGGACACAGTTTGACTCCTGGTCCATCGCAAGTTAGATTTTCTGAGCACTGGTCATTCCTTCTGACAGTGGATGGAAAACACTTTGTCCTAAATAATACCTAGTGTTTAAAGAACTCCAAAATCATTTTTAGTTATTCAGAGATTTTTTTTCAAGTATCATGTATGTTAGAAAATGAAACTGAAATGACTCTGTTTCTTTGTATTAGTCTGAATTCTGCATGTGGTTTTGTATCCAGGTACTGGATGCTTGCAATGAAATGTGACATTTACATTGGCTTTTGTAAGTGTTGCTTTAATTAGTTTGGTTTCCATGGGACCCTAGGTGTCATGAGATATGGCTAACGGGCAAGGACAATATTCATAAAACAAGTGAGGTCACTTCTGTAAATGTTTGCACAGCTTTTCCAATACAGGAATGGATGCTGTCAGATGGCTTATACTAAAGAGGATTTTTTTCTAAAGCCCTTCAAGAAATAAGGTATAACCCTATTGTGTTCTCCTCCAAATGCTGGTTTGTTGGGACTGGGGAGGAGAAAACCTTTGAGAACTATACAGATGTTTTCATTGTTATTCTCCTACATACCAGAAGGAAAAGCAAGACCATCAGATCGCAACACACTAAACACCTGCCTGACAAGCAAGGCAATATAAAGGCAAAGAGCCACTAACACCTGATGAGATACAGGGCCTGACGGAGTGCCCAGACAGCTACTTCCCAGTCACGTTAAAAGAATTTATAAAATAGTAAGTAAGTTATAAATAATAGTAAGTTATACAATAGCAAGTGACTAAAAGACTTGTGGGATCCAGCCCCCTACCACTCGCAGCCATGTTCCCTGTCAGCAGCCAGAGGGACTGCAATGCATTGCAGGAAGCTAAAAGGCAGGGGGATCGATGAGTCCTTAGAAACTCACTTAAGTACAGGAGTTCTTGGGGGGAGGGAGGGATACAGGCAGGCAAAATACACCAAAAACCACACATACACAAACATGCCAAATGTCACACAAAAAATACAAGCTGAACTCACCAACCACCTGATCCTAGACAAATCAAACTGTAGTATTAATAGATGTATGTCAAAAATAATAATGTTTTAGTAGATTTTTCTTCATTGACACCATCTGGTGCACTATGATGTTGCTACAGTAACTGGGAAAAGCACCCTGGTAAAGGCATTTAATGTTAAACGACTGTGTTTAATGATAAGCCAGTGTCAAAGTTTACATTCTCAGCAGAAAAATAGCTTATAAAACATGTCTTCTGACTCTTTCCCTTGGAAATGAGTCAGATTCAGACAGACTACCACAAACTCTCCTGGAGATCTTCTGAAATGGGGAAGGAAGAAAAAAAATACCAGTTTTTCAACTGAGAAATAGATTGTGAAGTTTGTAAAATTTTGCACAAATTAAAGAAGGACTAAGACTTTATATCAGACATTTGTCCCCTTCACATGTGTTTTCTGTTTGCATATATTGGATATTGGATCTTCCAAAGATGCTGAGGCAAAAAAGCAACTGGACATGGTATGAATCCGTGCACAGTTTGAAGCACTTACAGGAACTCTTTTCTTCCAAAAGTGCTCCCTCCTGCTAGACAAACTCAAGATGCTACCCTGTCTGGCTTACTCTTACTTATTTATTTTTTTTCAAATGCCTAAATGCATGCCTCAAACAAATTTATGCTTGCTGTTGCTGTCCAGATGCAGTGTGACCAGTGCACTAAATAAAACCTGAGTGATGTGAATTGGACAGCTGAAGCCATCATTCAGCTCACTTCAAACCTCCTCATATCTATCCCTGCAAGATATCATCCCTCTGAAGAAAGCACATGCAGCTCAGTAGATCTGAACAACTGCAGTTCTGCTGTCACTCATTGTAGGCTGTCTAATGCATAGTAGCACCACACCAGGTGATCAAGAGCACCTTCACCTCCCCAGCATCCATGAGAGAATGAACTGTCATTTTCTTCCTCCAGCCCTGGCTTTGCAAGTGGGAATCACATTAGTATAAAATGCAGGGACTTACCCAAAGCCAAACACAGGAATAAAACCTATCTTTCCAGTCTCCCAGGATGCTCTGTATATCTTTCATGGGCCAGGTGGTAAATATCTTTAACCATACTCAATGGGGCCACTATTTCCAGCAGCACTCAGTGTTTCTTAAGGTCCATGAAAAGAAAACCATTTCTGATCTGCTTTGTACCCAGGCACCCACTGCATGATTAAACATCTGGCTCTAAGACCCTGTCACCCAACTTTACTCAAATGTTAGGTGTGTCATCAAAGTTTTCAGGTGCATAAACTATAATTTATCACTTCCTCTGAATCAGGAGACTTATGATACTGATGCCATGTACTATGTTATTGATTAGCAGTACTAAGACAGCATCACTCTGTAGATGTGTTTCCTTTAAATTGTGACAAACATCTACATTAATATTGCCACAAAAATTTATTTCATTTAAGACTTTGATTTTGCTGTGTCAGTTTACCGATATTTGGAAGAGAAATGAGTCTTTGCAGATGATACCTTTAACTCCTGATTTAAAACTCTGAGTTTGTTTTTTTCCTTAAACAAAAAGGAAAGCAGAAGAAAAAACAGTTAAGATACCTGTTTTCTTTAGTAGTTCTGAATAAAGCCTTTCTGTATTATCAAGACAATAATGACAAGGTTGCTGCTGTGCTTGGAAGATCTACTGACCCTTTATGAGCTTTGTTGGATATTTCAGTAGAAAGACCTGGATCTGGACCATAAGCAAATCAATGACTGCATTAGCAGTCAGCTGTAAAATACACTCTGAAGAGACCCAGAGTTCAGTACAAAAGGTTTGGCAGTAGCAATATCCAGTATTCTAGTAGTCATTAGTTCCAGATGATCTACTCTTCTTGACATAGAAGAGGTTCATTTCAAACTGTTTTAACTCAAGAGGTCTCCTCATAATGAAAATGAAAAGCCTGAGGTGAAAGCGGTAGAGTTTATGACTTAATTCTTCTGTTTTTATGGTGTCATAGCCATTTCAGCATCACAACTGTGTTAATATTTTATGTTTCATTGAAGACATCATGGAGGACCCTTGTAGGCTGCACGAGGTTGCCACTTACAAAGTCTTTTTCCAAACAAATGAAAAAGCCACTTCAACCCCCCAGAGGATAACTGGAGCTCTGGCGCACAAACCTTGAATATATCTAAACAGATAGAATCATAGAAACACAAGGTTGGAAAGAATCTAAAAGATCTTCTAGTCCAACCATCCTCCTCTCACCAATACTGCCCAGTAAGCTACTAAACCATATCTTGTAGCACCTCATCCAGGCACTTCTTGAACAATGCAAGGGACGGTGACACCACCACCTCCCTGGGCAGGCTGTTCCAGTGCCTGACCACTCTTTGAGAGAAAAAGTTTTTCCTGGTATCTAATCTAAATCTCCCCAGGTGCAACTTGTGGCCATTTCCTTGAGGCCTATTTTAGTTATCTGGGAGTCGAGGCCGACCCCCTCCTCATCACAACCTCCCTTCAGGAAGTTGTAGAGTGCAATGAGGTTTCCCCTGAGCCTCCTCTTCCCCAGACTAAACAACCCCAGCTCCCTCAGCCACTCCTCACACGACTTGTGCTCTAGACCCCTCACCAGTTTTATTGCCCTTCTCTGGACACGCTCCAGGGCCTCGATGTCCTTCTTGTAGTGAGGGGCCCAAAGCTGAGCACAGTGCTCGAGGTACGGCCTCACCAGAGCAGAGTACAGGGGGACGATCACCTCCCTGCTCCTGCTGGCTGCACTATTCCTGACACAAGCCAGGATGCCGTTGGCCTTCTTGGCCACCTGGGCACACTGCTGGCTCATGTTCAGATGAGCATCGATCAACACTCCCAGGTCCTGTTCCTCTTCACAGTCTTCTGGCCACTCTGCCCCAAGCCTATAGCACTGCATGGGGTTGCTGTGGCCAAAGTGCTGGACACAGCACTTAGCCATGTTGAACCTCATCCCATTCACCTCAGCCCAGCAGTCCAGCCTATCCAGAACCCTCTGAAGGGCCACCCTACCCTCAGGCAGATCACCACTACCTCCGAATTTGGTGTCGTCTGCAAACTTACTGAGGGTACACTCAGTTCCCTCATCTAGGTCATCAATAAAGATATTAAACAAGATAGGCCCCACTACTGAACCCTAGGGGACACCACTTGTAACGGGATGCCAGCTGGACTCAACTCCATTAACTACTACCCACTAGGCACAGCCCTCCAGCCAGTTCTTTACCCAGAGAAGATTATACCTGTCTAGGCCACAGGCAGCCAGTTTCCCCAGGAGAGTACTGTGGGAGACCATGTCAAAAGCTTTGCTGAAGTCTAAGTAGACTACATCAATGGCCTTTCCCTCATCCACCAGTCTGATCACTTGGTCATAGAAGGAGAGGTTGGACAAGCACGACCTGCCTTTCGTGAACCCATGCTGGCTGGGCCTGATCCCCTGGATGTCACGCACGTGCTGTGTGATCTCACCCAAGATGATTTGCTCCCTAACTTTCCCTGGCACCAAGGTCGGGCTAAGAGGCCTGTAGTTCCCCAGGTCCTCCTTATGGCCCTTCTTGTTGATGGGGGTCACACTGGCAAGCCTCCAATCCTCTGGGACCTCTCCAGGTAACCAGGAACACTGATAGATGGTGGAAAGTGGCTTGGCAATCACCTCCGCCAGCTCCCTCAGCACCCTAGCGTGGTGCCTTTCTGGTCCCATGGACTTGTGATATTTCACGTGGAGGAGCTGGTCTCTAGCTGTCTCTTCCTGAATCAAAGGGGGTGATTCTTTACCTGAATCACAGGGGACTTCCAGGTCATGGCGTAAAGTACCCTGAGGACAACTGATCTGACTATTAAAGACAGATGTAAAGAAGGCGTTGAGAACCTCAGCCTTCTCCTTATCCTCAGTGATCTCATTCCCTGCTGCATCAAGTAAAGGATGGAAATCTTCCTTGGCTCTTCTCTTGCTGTTAATATATTTGTAAAAGGATTTCTTGTTTTCTTTAACTGCAGTGGCCAATCTGAGTTCAAGCTGGGCTTTTGCCTTTCTAACTTCCTCACATCTCCCACCAGTACTCCTCTATTAGTGAAGAGCAGGTCTAGCGGGGCACCTCCCCTGGTAGGTTCTTGAACCAGCTGTGTCAGGGAGCTATCTTCCACACACTCTAGAAACCTCCTGGACTAGTTCCTCTGCGCAGTATTATACTTCCAGCATGTATCAGGGAAGTTGAAGTCTCCCATGAGAACAAGTGCTGGCGATCATGTAACTTTTGGGAGCTGCTCATAGAATGCCTCATCCACCTCTTCATCCTGATTAGGCAGTCTGTAACAGACCCCCACCAAGATGTCACCCCAGCAGGCCTTCCCCCTGATCCTTATCCATAGACACTCAACTTTATCATTCCCAACCCCAAGTTCTTCAACATCAAAACACTCTTTAATATAAAGAGCCACACCACCACCCTTCCTTCCTTGTCTATATCCCTTCTGAAGAGCTTGTAGTCCTGCTAGCTCCTGCGCTAGGATTCGTTTCCCCCTTTGAGACAGGTGAGTTCCATCCATTGACAACAGGCCAGGGGTTGAGTAAACTGCCCCATGGTCAAAGAACCTTAAGTTCCTGTCTCGACACCAGCCTCTCAGCCAATTATTCATTGTCTGTGTTTTCCTAGCCTGCTCTGTGTCCTTCACCTCCCCAGAATGAATAGAACAAAACATGACTTGTGCTCCCACTCCTTGAACTATTTGCCCTAAACCCCTGAAATCTCTTTTCATAGTTCACAGGCTTCTCTGAGCAATCTCATCACTGCCCACCTGAACTATGAGTAATGGGTAGTAATCACCCTTCTGAGAGCACAAGAGCTCCCCTTCCCTCAGCAGAAGAAATCGAGCAGAGGAGGCGGGCAAGCGCCATGGCTGAGCAAGGATCTGCAGCTTAAACTGAGGGAAAAGAGGGAAATGTACAGATGGAAGCAGGGTTGTGTAGTCTGGGAGGAATACAGGGGTGTCATCTGGATATGCAGAGACAGGATCAGGAAAGCCAAGGCACAGATGGAGCTGAACTTGGCAAGGGATGTGAAAAAATAATAATAAGGGGTTCTACAGATAAATAGGCAGGAGGAGACAGGCCAACGAGAGTGTTCCCCCTCTGATAAACGAGACGGGAGAACTGGCTTCCACAGACATGGAAAAAGCTGAGGTACTCAGTAAGTGCTTTGCCTCAGTCTTCACTGGTGGTCAAGTTTAGAAGGACTTGCTGGTCCTGATGGACGAGAAGCTGGACATGAGCCAGCAGTGCGCACTTGCATCCCAGAAGGTTAGCTATGTCCTGGGCTGCGTTAAAAAAGGGGTGGCCAGCAGGGAGAGGGAGGTGATTGTCCCCCTCTACTCTGCTTTTGTGAGACCCCACCTGGAATCTGCATGCAGGCCTGAGGCCCCCAGCACAAGAAAGATGTGGAGCCCTTGGAATGGGTCCAGAGAAGGGCCACTAAGATGATCAGAAGGCTGAAGCACTTCTACTATGCAGAAAGGTTGAGGGAACTGGGCTTGTTTAGCTTGGAGCAGGCTCAGGAGAGACCTCATTGCGGCCTTTAGGTACTTGAAGGGAGCGTAGAGACAGAAGGGAGAACGCTTGTTTACATGTGTTGACATGTTGTTGACACAGGACAAGGAGAAATGGTTTTAAACTAAGACAGGGGAGATTTAGGTTAGATATTAGGAGGAAGTTTTTCACTCAGAGGGTGGTGAGGCACTGGCACAGGTTGCCCAGAGAGGTTGTGGATGCCCCATCCCTGGAGGCGCTCAAGGCCAGGCTGGATGCGGCTCTGGGCAGCCTGCTCTAGTTGTTGGCAACCCTACCCAGCGCAGAGGGGTTGGAACTACATGATCTTTAAGGCCCTTTTCAACCCAGGCCATTCTGTGATAATCACTGGGGTGAACCAGCTCCGGGAGTTTTCTAGTTATGTCCCTGAGCCGGACCCCAGGTAGACAACACACGTCCCTACAGCTCGGGTCTGCTCTGCAAATGGCGCCCTCCGTTCCTCACAGAAGAGCACCGCCTCCCACAACCACGCTCCTTCCCTTCACCCCCACAGGCACGGGGCCGCCCCCTTCGCGCCCGGCGGGAACCGCGCGGCGCCGCCCTCCCGGGGCTGTCTCCGGGCTGAGCGCAGGGGCACGGTCGCCGTCAGCCTCTGGCGAGAGCCGCGGGTGCGGCTTGGTCGCGACGCTGCCCCGGGCCGCCCCTGGCGAGGCCTGGGCCCGAGATCCCCCAGTAAAGCGCGGTCGGGTGCTGCGACCTGGTTTTCTAACCTATTACCACCTCTCTCTCTTTTTTTTTTTTTTTTTTTTCCCCCTCCTATTTAGATCACCCTCACTGACCACGATCTTTGAAAGCACTGTGCTTTTCAGAGAAAAGTAGTTTGCCAGGCAGCAAACTGGGACATTGTGAAACTCTGTTCTTCTGAAAAAACAAAAAAATCAGTCTAAACTGATGCTGGAAAACATGGTAAAAGTGGCCATCACGTAAGAACAAAGTATAGATGGAAGCTCTTGACAAAGAACTGGTTTCTATCACGTGAGATCCTGGAAAAAGGGAGTAAGGCCCTTCTAGTAGACAGGTCTTTTCAAAAAGATCTTGTAGTGTCCTTTTTTTAACCAGTATGGTTTATTTATGCACAACCTCTTATTTGTAGATTGTTAATAGAGAGACTACTCTTATTTTTCTAATATACCTTAAAGCATCCCTTTAAAATGCCAGAAGATAAGCACAAATCCTAAAGAAGCTCTTCGTTTCATTTAACAGAATGATTTTGAGTCTAAGAAAATAGCACACATCACCAGAAATAACCAACTGTGCTGAAGGATAGTGTAAACTTGGACTTGAGCTATTTTTGTGATTGTTTAAAAAGTTAATAAGCAGACAAACTATTTCATTAAAAATCATTTAGCAATTCCAAGCTGTATTTGCATTATTTGATAGCTAAGAGAAAGTGAACTCCATCCTCTTATTTTCCACAGGTCCCAATGTTAACTTTAATGAGCCTATGAATGTTGAAGGTCTATATCCAATTAATGCATTTGTGACATGTTTTCATAGTGAAAACATTGGTTCAGCTGAACAAATTACTTCCAAAACCCAATATTTTTGGTGTAAACTCTGTTACTGCTGCAAAGTGAAATGAGCTGGAATAGAAGCACCTGCTACACATCTGTAACCCCAGGTATCTATAAAATCCTAGTGAGTTTTATTGAACCATTAAGCTGTGATACCATCTACAAAACTATTATCACCAACAGAAGACCATAATTATGAGAGTGTCATAACTGTGCCAGCCAATCAGTAATCTGAAGGCTGCAATATGACTTTTGGACACAGTGTGCAATAGTGGAGCAAAACAATAAGAAAGTTGCTAACAGCAGCAAAGTTGTGGTAGAAATACAGCTATTCCTTCTTGGGCCACAATGTGGTTTCACATTAAGATCACCATGAGCAAATGAGGAATACAGTCTTGTACATGCCCTGGACATGCCAGTTTTGGGGCCAAAGGAGTCATGACTGTAGAGAAAATTAATCTGAAAGAGACTTTTCCTTTGAAGGGCAGCACCCTTCTACTGGTAGCTCTGCCTCAAAGGATTTCTTCCAAAGGCCTAAAAGCACCCTCCTGGAAGTAGCTTGTTTCTTTGCCCCAGACACTTTCACTGGGTTCCAGAAACTTGCCATTTTGATGGCAGGAACCTCCTCGTAATTTCCATGCTTCTGAAATATATGGCAACCTTCCTCTCCATGTTTTATCTTTCACTAGAATGCTCCATAGAGCACTAGCTGGTCCTGCTATACTTCCCACAAATGACAGTAATATTCGCCTGTCTGCTAGAAATACTCCGATGGGCATGCTGTACTACCTGAGCTGCAATGTCCACAGTCACACTGTTAGTAGCCAGTAGCCACCCTGGAAATAAATAAAATCTCTTTCCTCAGTAAAGCCCATGCAGTGGTCTTGCCATGAATGCTTTGCAGGGCTAGACTATCTTTTCCAGGAAGAGATCCCAATTAGTGTAAATGATTTGGTGACAGAGCCCTCCCACTGTTACACCAAAAGCCTCCCACTGACAAGTTTCCCTCAGCACATGAGAACATGTGCTTAATTTATCACAATAAACCCTGTTCAGATTGCCTGTAAAGACCTTCTTTAAGACCTCATTTTATCAGGGAAGACAAAAATGGTGTCAAATGGTCTGACTGGACCAGAACATTGTTTCTTTCCAAAACTATTTTAATCTTACTGCAGGAGAGGAGGAGGGTTTTGGTGACTCATTCCTTTTACGTAAGGCATGCTGATGTCCTCCCCTTTCAAAACTTCCACTGTAGAGAATATTTTTGTAATTTTAATTTCATTTTATTATTCTTTTAAAGAATAAAAAGAATAAGTGTCTCAGTGTTTAATACAGGAAAAGGAAATGTGACTCCTTTTTTCCTTGTAGCCAGTATGACAGCATCAGCATTTGTGTTTGGAGTCTGGGCAGCAATAGGAACAGACCATTAAATTTTTTCTTTCTCTCTGTAGACTCTTCCAGCCACAAAGCAAGCCTCAAATGAAGGATAAAATCTGGTAGCTAAATGAATTCAAGGGAACCCACTAAGATCTTGAACGGCCTTCAGGAATTCAGCTCAAAATGTTCCAGAAAGAATGCAGTGTGTTCATATATTAGAGGCAGTAAGATAGCACTGAATTATTTAAAAATTTAGTTAGCTTCCTTTCCTTCATCAACAAATGTTATTAAATTTTAATAAGTAAAATGGTGCAATAAAACTAACAAAGTTGGTTTTACTAGGAAAACGTAATAAAGAACAGTAACTTTTATTTTAAAGGAAATATATGTTTAGTACAGTTTGTTTTATAATATAATAAAAGGAAGATTATTGGTTTTCATAGTTTTGGCATAAGCATTCAGTTTGCAGTTAGGTCTACAAGTACAAGAATAACCTTAGGCAGCTATCATGTGAACAGTTGTTCACACACACAAGCTTTCCAAGCAGAATCTCAAGGGGGAAAAAAAAAATCATCATGGGAAAATATAAAGCACCTTTTCAAAAGTGTTTATGGGGTCAGTGCATTAGCCTAGTGCCATCCTTAAGAAAGGAAACCAAAATCTGAGTATAAAATACCTCACAAGACATTAAGCCATCTGTGTTTTAGATATGAACCAAATCTTAAATATCCCTCTCTCAATTAAGGAGGCCTTGGAACCAAAGCATGTGATAATCTATTGCATAAACTTGTAACTCTGGGACTTGAAATCAAATGGCATCATTGCCTTCAGGGCCCTTTCAGTATCCCTTTCCTTACTATTGCATAAAGAAAGCAGAAATATTATGTTAATATTCTGGCAGCCCCTACTCTCGTCTTTTTTTTTTTCTGAAAAGGATCAGGTAGAATAACAGCACTAAATATCCAGGAAGCAACTCTGTGCAGTATGTTTATGCTTCCCTTGGATCATACAAAATTCCTTCAAAGCTGTTTGCGTGGCTATTTCAGGCCATCAGATAGTTCTGTGAGTGCAGTGCTGCTAACTATTGTTCCCTGTGCTGGCTCTTTCCTGCAGACTTTGGCTTTTCTCGGCAAGTATCAGAGATTGGACTCATGTTCACACTTGACTTCATCTTTGCAAGAGATGTCAGTGCATGCTTTGATACCTGCTACAGAACAGCTGACGAGCTGTTATTTAGAAGACAGATGATATCAAGGGGGTATTGAAGCTCCTGAACGCATCCACTAACTTGTACAAGAACGCTGAAGCCTTGGATAGACAGATGCTTACAACACAAGCTTCTGCATTAGCTTCTTGAGGACAATCACACCAGTAGGACACGAAGTGTGTTGATGGGCCTGCTGAAGCCCATGGGGGCAGCTTTTCTGTACAAGGGCACAGAGTGCTGCAGAACCCTCATCTAGTACAGCGGCCAAGGCCTTAGCAGAAACTCTGTGCTGCTCATTTGGCAGGAAATACTACTTGATCAGGCATCCTGCTGTTTCTCAGGGCACTCACATTCAGGAAATTATACAAGGAATCTTCCTGGCCTGGTTCACCTCTCCAATTCTTACCCCTTAGTGATAATTCAGGCTGGCAGTGATGAAATCACTGAGAGAAGCCTAAAGGCTACCAAAAGGGACTTCAGGGGATTTGGATGGTTAGTGGATGGAGTGGGAGCACAGGTAGTGTTTTGCACTATCCCTTCAGTGGCACAGAGGGATACTGAGTGGACCTGGAAGGCCCAGCTGATCAATACATGGCTGAGAGGCTGGTGCCATCACAGGATTTTTGTTTTATTTCTATATTTAAAAAACAGATTTTTTAAAAAACACATTTAAAAATATATATTATATTTAATATATATATATTTGTATTTAAGGAAATATTCTGGTCAACACTGTTCTTAATTCTACAGAGCACAATGGCTCATATAGACAGTAATTCAGATGGCCTCTGGGTTAGGCTCCTGCTATGATCCATCAGACTGGGGGGAAAAACACATGCCTGTCTGTCCTGACAAGACAGAACAATTAAGAACAAAAGTCTTCCACTGACAGATAAACAGCACAACCATCTTTTATTCCACAGTGCTTACCCTTAGTGTTGTAAATTCACCCCACAACCTACTAATGACTTGACATCCACAAATCCATGGGCCCTGATGAAATGCACCCACAGGTGCTGAGGGAGTTGGCCGATGGTATTGCTAGGCCACTCTCCATCACCTTTGAAAGGTCACGGAGAACAGGAGAGGTGCCTGAGGACTGGAAGAAAGCCAATGTCACCCCAGCCTTCAAAAAGGGCAAGAAGGAGGACACAGGCAACTACAGGCCAGTCAGCCTCGCCTACAACAACATGGAAAGGTGATGGAGCAGCTCCTCCTGGAGGTCATCTCCAGGAATGTGGAGAATAAAAAGGTGATCTGGAGTAGTCAGCATGGATTCACCAAGGGGAAGTCATGCTTAACCAGTCTGATAGCTTTCTATGATGGGATGACTGTCTGGTTAGATGAGGGGAGAGTTACAGTTAGCTTTTAACAACAAAAAAAAATAGAAAATAGAAAAATAAAGAAAATTATAAAAATAAAAAAAAAGAAAATAATAAAAATAAAGAAAGTAGAAAAAAAGGTTCTGTCTTGATGACAGATTTAGGGTAGTTTTCTGTGTGCCAGCTGAGCATCAAAGACTCCAAAATATTTTCACATCAATTGGTCCTCTATGCTGCCTTAAAACAACTCTTGTGAAGCAGGCAGGCAGTGTAAAGAGACAGCATCTGTGTGTTATAATATTACAGCTAGGTAACTAACGTTCTGTTGAATGTGTAATGGCTACGCTTTCAAAGAATACATATCCAGATTTCCAAATAGGTAACATTTCATGTGTAGTAAATGGGCTTACTTTTCGCCAAGATAAGTTTCATTTAAAGTCCATTTCTAAAACCTTTATTCACAAGCACAGTTAATTGGATAGGGAATAGGGAGGAGGGAAGCAAAACTCTTGTTAGTTGGCATAATGCAGCTTCTCTAATGGTTAAACTTTTGATGGTTTCTCTGGTTTTCCTTAAAGTCCTATTTGAGTTTGTCCATGGGTGTGCTAATTAGCAAGAAAAACAAATTTCAAAACAACAGAAATTAATTTTATTTCATACTTAAATCTTTTATATGTTATCTTAGGAACAATCCATATCTGTTGAAGAATATGTAGAGGTGTGCACACCTAAGAACTGGAGTCAGGTATAGATTAAAGGAAACCCTAGAGCAGTTATGAATCGAGTAAACATGGGATTTAACCCCAAGCACAAAAGTCTCCCCAGGCCACATGGCTAATTCAACAACACAGAGAGGCATTGCTGAGAATCTACCACTTCAAAATACAGAGAATTTAGAAATAAATTTACAAATCTCAAGCAGTGTTTTCTAAAGGAGGAACAGTAATAAGTACAGGAGATTTTAACGTCCATCTCTTTGATATGGAAAGGTATCTAAGTATGTTGCCTAATTTCTCTAGTGAAGATGACATTATCCAGTTTATTAAGCAGAGTTTTCCCAAGTTGCCAGGGCTCATTTTGACGACCCAGGTAGGCCTGGGAAGATTTTACCGAACTGCTGTTTGAGATGCAATTTGCCAAACCCAATAGTCGGAGCTCCAGCACTTGTTCAAACACAGTACAGTGACACAGAAAAAAAAACAAACAAACAGCAAATCTACAACTTATTGCATGTTTTCATTCTCACCCCAACTTACTCAGCAAAACAACATTTGATTATGTAAAACCACCATATCAATCTAAGGTTATAAGACAACTCAGTCAGGAACATTTCTAAAACCAACCTAGAGACAAAGCAAATCTTTCTGGACTATGCTTGCATACAGCAATGAAAACTATTTATCATGTGATATCCAGACAGTTCAGAAACAACGTAAGTCAAGATTGTAAAATGCAGTAGAGAAAAATTAAGCTTCTAAATCTGTATAAAGTAGACTTAGATCAAAAGCTTTTCATCAAAAATAGCTTTTCATGTAACCCAAATATTTTCTTGGAAAGTTCACAAAGCCAACTTCCAGCAACATTTGCTCTTCTTAAAGATTCATGAGATTCTTGTCCATGATGGGGAAAAAAAAAAAAAAAAAAACATTTTCCCAAACAGCTCTAGAATATCATCCTAGTTTTATTTTATTTATAGTAAGGCAATGGTGCATCACCTTTATTCTAACAAAACCTGGATTCTTTACCTAATATTGAAAATCTCAAGTAAGTGGTATCATTTCTAAAGCTTTTGATCAACTAGCAACTTCTGCTGTAGTTAACTAGCTCTGAGAGGACAATTTTGCACAAAAATCAGTCCAGGCCCATTTAAAACTTACAAGCTGTTAATGGACTTAACCTTATTTGCTCATTAAATTAATAATAATGATAGAGGTGAGCTGTGACCATGACCCAACAATCAGCAATATAATTTTTTTCTTAGAAAATGGTAAGCTCCAGAAGGCATTTTACAAGCACCACTTTCCAAGTAATTATATATGCCTGGTTAAGAAAAAAAAGGTGACATTAATGCCAGTTAATGCTGA
Source organism: Anser anser (assembly GCF_964211835.1). Classification (NCBI taxonomy): domain Eukaryota; kingdom Metazoa; phylum Chordata; class Aves; order Anseriformes; family Anatidae; genus Anser; species Anser anser. The sequence continues at coordinate 12,953,258 of NC_139724.1, read as the reverse complement.
ATTACAGGCAAAAACATACTGAAAAAGCACCGCTCTCTTAACACCTGCAGAGCAAGTAAGTCCTAATGTAGATTTGGCATCTACCTATTTTACGCACCAATATTAGCATAATTATTTATCTTACAACAGTGCTCTGGAGACCAGCTTTCTCCTCCTCCTTCTGTACTACAGCAATTAGCAGCTGCTGATGCATTTAAATTAGCAGTCCTCAGACTCAGAGGAGCAGGGGCTGACTGATGGGCTTTTCCTGTGAGGCAGTTCCCACTTTAGGATCTTGCTGCTCTTGTAAATGAGAAATCTTTCACATCTGATGTCGAAGTAGGTCTAGAAGTTAGAGAAACTCCAGAATAAACATATCATTAAGAAAGATGATGTAGTAAGAAACAGATGGGCAGAGGCCAATGGGATGTGAAACAAAAATTTCATCTTCCATTGCTGTACAGAACCCATAGCTCCTGCAAGCCCTGGTTCTTTCCAGATATTTCTAACTTAACATTGCTATACACTGCAGATTGACCAAATTTTGCCTTGAGACATGCTAGAGGAATGCTACTTTCTTTTTGGTAAGCACCAAAGACTGACATAAGGGACAAAAATAGTTATTAATGGTAATCCCACCAACAAAAGTCCACCAACAACATCCTGTGGTTTTCCTTCAGAATTAAGGAACAGGGGCCAAACATTCCTCTTCTGCAGGAGTCCTGATAGCTGATCTGCAGCCTTCAACTTGTCAGCTCCACTTACTTGATACTTGGAAGAAATGAACTTGTAGACCACAGCATCCCACTACTCCTCCCTGTGGGAGGTTCTCACATAGATGTTCTCGTAATGAAGCTCCACAGCAGTTGGTGAGGCTTATTATGTCAGAGGTTTCCCATTCACCACAGGTCTACAACACAACTTTAGTATTAAGAAATTAAGTCAATGTCTGTTCATTATGTAAAACTGTTCAGAAAAACTCCTGTTCTGCTGCTTAGCATGTGTTAAAGTACAGACTTTCCACAAGGTGAGTGATGCAATGACTTAACAGAAGCCCTAGGAACACCTTCATTTGCTGAATGCTTTCAGCTGACGTAGTCTGACACAGATGCAGGAACAGGACATGGTAAATGTACCAACAATGATGCTCATGCAGAGGTTACTGACCAGTTTAGCTGACAGGGAAAATGGACATCATGTTTAAGTTATTTAAGCATATATATACAGCAAGAACTATGACATGCAAGCAAGAAAGCAGCAAGTCAACAGGGGGTACATGTAGCAGGCAGTGTTTGGAGGACCTTGGTGTCAAACTCTGTATATTGTCTTCTCACCTTAAAAAAGTCATAATGGAAGGGGGAGTTGTCATTCATCCTTATTTAAAATTTGGAGGCGGGGGGTTGCAATTTGTACTTATATTATCATAGATGAATGACCACTGCCAGAAGTGGTCTACTGTAAAGCAAACTTTACAGGTGAGAAGGCTTTTATAAAATTTACGAATATTTCTAGAAGATTAAACTGAAAGACAACTCCGTACTTCTTTCTTTTCCTTTTTTTTTTTTTAATCCTTTTCTCCATAACCGTCAAAACTATAGCAATACTTGCTTTCAGCAGGCCTAAGGGAGCAGCCTTGTGCTTTAGGTGAAGTTAGAATGACAACACTGGGAAAAATTATACCTTCTTAATATGGATCCTGCTGAAGTTCCTTTAACATTGTTATCCAAGTTTTTTAGAAGAAATTTCATTGCTAGTTTGTGATGGCATGGGGAACTACAGAAAAAGAAAACCCAAAACCTCTGTATGCAAGACCCATATCTTTCTTGACAAAGACATTTAAAGAAATCAATTCTAATTTCTTTCTGAAGCCCATACTTTAGCAAGGGAGCACAAAGAAGAAAATTGAATCTATGGCTTTGTATGACAGTATTATATATACTGTCCCTATTGCATTTATTTACTATGGTTTGAAGAGAGGGCAGAAGATGGAATGAATTCTGATAGACAGAGAGAGAAATTTATTCCAAGGATATACACATGCACAGTTCCTGCTGAAGTCTACTGAACTGCTATACGTTTAATGAAGTCAGCAAGCCAAAAGTTAAAAGCATATAGTTGAGGGCACTTTCCAGACATCTCTTGAACACTGACATTGTTCAATATCCTAGTCAGTACCTGTGTCCAGCATTACTGTCCTAGGTGCAAGACTCAGTGAAATAAACTCACCAATAACAACTATCACAGGTGGAGGATAGCACTAGAGTTACATAAAGGAGGAAGCCTTCTGAAATGATGCAAATGGTGATATTGCCAAACACTACTGGAAATGTCTGCAATAATCCTCTAGACTCCCTTCCACTCAGCGGAGACAAATTGTGTTTTAATCTGTTTTAATCTTTTTATCTGTAGCAGTTAACCCTAATTTTTAACTCAGTTGGACTTGTCTGCTAATGGTCTGCAGGAACATCATGCAGGATACCATGCTTGCCCTCTCAGTAGTCTCTACAGCATTCCCATTTGAATGATGAGAGTCTCTTTTGTACATTTTATGCCACAGGAGTAACCCAGGAGTTTGTGCCTCAGATTCATTTAAAGGCACAGCTTCACTGCTGGCTGCATGCAACACAACACAGAGGAAATGCTTTTCTTTGAACAGATGTTCAAAAGCTTTGTAGAAAGAGGTCACCTCTGCCAGTTTTCTTGTTGAGATAACTGAATCATGGGGTGATTGAGGTGTCTAGATACTCAGCAGGACAGTAGTAAGGCCAGAGTTGATTTCAGTTGTCCTGAAGTCCAGCGCTCCTTTTATTAACACTCATGACTCTTTAAGAGTATGCTGTTGCTCTAGATAAGAGCTTCACACAAGTCACTGACCCTTCATATTAATACCCTGGGGAGTGCAAAGAACAGAGACAGATGGTATTCCCACATTTATTTTTATTTATTTTACTCTTGGCAAGATCTGCGATTACCTTCAGTGCCTTCCACCTGCAACCCAAAGAAGCTCACTTCATCACACAAATTAACGTGCCACATGGTCTTCCCTTTTCATTATGTTGTGCAACTACAAGTGAATCAACAGCACCAAAGTAGAGATATGCCTTCAGCTACCTGCAACCAATGAATAAATAGGACATGCAGCATCAGTAGCAAGCATCACAGGTCAGAGAACTTTCTGCACTGCCCCTCAACACGTCAGAATAAGCCAAGTAGAGCACACCACTTATTACTGTTTCTTTCACTCATACCATGAAGAATCAAGTTGCAGATAAATTGACCTTTAGGAAAAAAAATAAAGAAAACATGAAACAATGTTTCTTAGGTATTTTGTTCTTTAGAAATTCCCTGCCCAGGGACTTTTTGTAGCCTATGAGATCACTATCCCCAACCCGGTTCCTTCAAGTATGCATTAGCTAGAAAAATGTTAGCTGTGATACCTAGGCTTTTTGCAATACTTTGCCATTTAATAACATCTCTTCATTCCTTCACAGCTGTCTCCTCTGCTCTTCATTTCTATGCTTATTTAAGCTCCTAGATTAACTTAAAGACCATGATGTGCTATCAGTCCTTTCTCAGATAGTTGGTGACATGTCATACAGGCCTTCTCTTGGCTGCGTAATTTGTCTAAACATTCTTACTGATGACATGAACCTTTATCTGGAATTTTCATTTAAACTTGGGTTCGAAGTTCTATTTGTATGCATCCTGCATCTTCATAGCATTAACACAGCAAGACTGAAAAATGCCTGTGACAAAACTGGCGCTACTGTTCATTTTCTGTGGGCATACTTATCTACAAAGAGAGAGATGCCTACATAAATATCTATCCATACACACACACACAAATGCACTTAGAATCATAGAATCATTAAAGTTGGAAAAGACCTCCAAGATCATCTGGTCCAACCATCACCCTACCACCAATGTCACCCACTAAACAACATATTTGTAGAGTGCAGTAATGTCTCCCCTGAGCCTCCTCTTCTCCAGACCAAACACCCCCAGCTCCCTCAGTTGCTCCTCACAGGACTTGTGCTCCAGGCCCTTCACCAGCTTCGTAGCCCTTCTCTGGACACGCTCCAGGGCCTCGATGTCCTTCTTGTAGTGAGGGGCCCAAAGCTGAACACAGCGCTCGAGGTGCGGCCTCACCAGAGCCGAGTACAGGGGGACGATCACCTCCCTGCTCCTGCTGGCTGCACTATTCCTGACACAAGCCAGGATGCCGCTGGCCTTCTTGGCCACCTGGGCACACTGCTGGCTCATGTTCAGGCGAGCATCAATCAGCACCCTCAGATCCTTTTCCTCTGCACAGCTTTCCAGCCACTCTGCCCCAAGCCTGTAGCACTGCATGGGGTTGTTGTGGCCAAAGTGCAGGACCCAGCACATGATAAACTGCAGCGGAGTGACAGTTTAGGAAGCTGCTGCTGCCTTTTGCACATTCCTAGTTCCTGACTGAGACCCAGTTTCTATCTAGATATCCACAGATTCAAAGGGATACTGCACTGTGCCTCTGGGGCAGCCTGCAATGATTCAATGCTTCTCATATATTACATAACCCTAGCACTTGCGCTGCCTTACCATGGAAACCAGAGTTAATTAAAATAGTTAATCAGAGGACTTATCATGGAAGGAAAACCAGGTGGGTATGGAGTTTGGGGGGAAAAAATGCCAATGCACGTCCACGGATAGTACAGCTTCCAGCATAGAGTCCTAAATTTGTTCATACTGAGGTAAAAGGACTTTGGCTTGACGTTTTGCCAGTCAAACCACATAGGAACCTCAGGATCTAAAGCAAAACCATGTAGCTACACTCAAAAAAGCATTAAAACCTCCTAAAAGACAGGCAGGCTATACACGTGACTCTTACAAATTTTGCAAATTTCAGCGTTAGCTCCTCTGCCTTTTGAAAAGCCCAAGTCCTTGTTTATATGCCCATCTGTGTCAATATAACTGTGCATTTACAGGATGCAAAGTAGCAAATTTGCTCTGAGTTAATTAAGAACTATAAACTAAAACTAAATATTGTGCTAATGCATGGGACAAAACAGCAAAGGGAAAGGAGGTAGCAGGCTGTCAGGCACATCAGCATCCCTAAACCATTCTGCAGTGATTCTATAAACCTGGAGAGTAGCGCACACACACCGAAACAGCCATCAAATGAAGTCTAGATTGATCAGCACCCCGGGTGCTCTGCAGGATCTGAGGATGTAACTTCCGTATGGAAAGACACCACTGTCCAAGAATCTGTTACTGTGAAGGCATTAATGATTCATGTTATCAGAGCTGTTGGAAAGCTATCTATCCAGCTATTCTGGCTCATGCAGCAGTGTACTAGAAACCCAATGGGGAATGTCTGTGATATGGAGGTCCTGAAGTTTACATCTGAATTAAGAGCAATGCTAGATATGCTCCAAATTCTTCTGGGAAGAACTCCCTTATTCCTTTTTTTATCCTTCCTTCCCTCCAGGATTCAGAGAAGCCCATTTACCATTTTGCTATGAGCTTTCTGTTCTCGCTCCATAGGGATTACTGAAGTATTTACTCATGAAGTCAGTTGTATGCATTTTCTGAGTGGTCTGTTTATAGAAGTAATGCAGGAAATTTTCAGATGATTACTTTGTAATTTGGGAGTTTCAACAATCTATATTTTCATGGCATATACAGTAGCTATCCTGTGGTTCATCCCAGTTCCAATCTTAATCAATACCATCTTTGTAATACTATTTCCCACACGGAAAAGAAAAAACAATTTCACTGGGGACTTGCTTCATGCTCTTCTCACAGGACATGCCTTTTAGCCCTTTTACCAGCTTTGTTGCCCTCCTCTGGATGCTTTCAAGTACCTTAACATCCTTTTTATATTGTGGAGCCCGGCATATGGAAGACCATATAAAGCAAGTACACACTGCAGTAACAATGTAGTACCTCTGCAGTAGCACTCAGCGATCAATCTGATGAAGGCTTGACCAGGCTAGAAGGCACACACAAGCAGACAGGTTGCAAACTGGCTCTGCTTGGAGATATTTCTAACTTACAATCAGGTGTTCAAGACACTTGCCTATGTTCCTGTACAAGGATTAAGGCAGATTGTTACCTACTTTACAATGAAAATTATTTTCACACCTTTTTGTTGATACCTCATTCAGCTTGCTTTGAGGACACATGTAAATGTAATGTTAGGAACCAAAACAGCTTTCTAAGATCAGCGATAAGAACCAGATGAACAAAGGAAGATTTATCAACCCCTTTGCCAATCAATTGTTTGGAGATACTTGTGGACAAAATACAAACAAAGGCACCTATTATCAGCCAGATGATAAAGGCAGAAATTAAATCTTTGCCTGCTTCATTTCTACCCCTTCAAGAACAGAAAGACCCTTTGCCCTCTGGGAGCAAGGAGAATTCCCATGTTGAGAGAAATGTGGACATTTGCTCAGGAGACAGGAGAATATGGGAGTACATTCACAGAGCTCACATGAGAACCCCAGCCCACATCGACCCTAGGCAGAAGTCAGGGTCCAAAAAGCAAAAAAGCTCCACTGTGGTGGCAGAGGCACAGGGCTCGCTGCTTGCAAATACTACCAGCTGCTACTGATGGGTCAGCCCCATGTCAAAGGCTGCAGTGAGGTACACCACGGACCAGAGGCCTCTGCTGCACCACGTGAATGCTTTAAATATCAGCTTCAAAAAGGGTAGGGGAAGAAGAGTTAGGACTCTTCTCCCAGAGAGAGGAAACATGAATGCTTTCAGCCTTTAGAGAGAAGTAGCTTCTATGTTCATTGCTACCAAAGAAAGCCTGATTGATTTTGCCCACCTGCACAACAGGACACTGCCCTTCTGTCTTTGATAGGATTAGGCTTTTTGTTTTACCCTGGACTGCTTTTTAACTTGCTACTTTTGACCATTAAAAGTTCAGTTTTACCCTATAAAGTAGGAAAAAAATGACTGTATGGCAGAAATTTACAGAGCTGAATTTTGTTTTTCAACTTTTTCCATAGTTCCTTCTGCTAGCCATTGCATCAGCAGCCAAGTGCACACTGCCTAAGGTGCTCTGTCTCCAATACTCAGCATGAATCAAAATGCAGAAACAATAAAGCAGACATTTAACTCTGGCATTCAGGAAAAAGGACAAAGAGCAGCATGGTTAAAAACATTATCTCTTCCCAGTCTCCATAAGGGCACACCTTTCCAAGGATAAAAAAAATTCCCCAATTGTGGATACGAGCAGTGCTCTACCATTTGCTTTTTCCCCCTGTTGTGCACCCAGCCTTCAAAATTCTGCCGCCAGTTGGTCTTTTTAATTTAAAGCATATTCATAAGTAAAGAAGCCTCCCCCCTCCAGGTTCATTAAAGTCCCTGGGTATTTGGAAAGCCCTGCAGCAAGAATTAAATGACAAATATGCCTCTGTATCTGAGCTCTTGATTCACAAATAAATCAAGCTAAACAGGTTTCCAAAATTACCTCTCTACCCTCAAGTCAAAGCTGAACTTTTAACAGTAGTAAGAAATTTTAAAAGTATTTTCTTTTAGTTATTATGGTAGCTCCATGTTACTTAATTTACCTTCAAATTTTTCTTTTTTTTTTTTTAAACAACACTGTATGAGCTGCTATTACCTTCTGATAATGAGAGGGACAGAGGGAAATTAAAAGATCCACTACTACACTTGCTGTACACAGTCTCTAGTGTGCATCACCTACCTATTGTTTATTGTCGTTAAAATATACTTGATTTTCACCTGCTTAAAGCTAATAATACTCCTTAATGCTTTAGAGACAAAATGCATTTAAACAATCAGTGTTCATAGCTCAGAAAGCACATGTCATCTTCAGTTTCTAGTTGGTCAAAAAACGTTTAGGACTCCCCAGTTTCTCATTCTCTCACCTGGCAAAGCTCAGGTGTCCAACAACACTTGCACATTTTGTAGGGGCTCTGCTTAAGTCACTCAAAGCTGGGTCAATATAAAAACAAAGAAAAACCACCACCACCACCACTCACCCACATGCTTTGCTCACCCCACTGCACTGAAATTCATTCTCTGGGTCTAGTTTTTCATACGAGTACCACAAACAACCATGCCAGCACAACTGAGAAAACACAGAATAAAGCGTACAGAATAGTGTTAAGCTGTGGAGGTGCTGGGGAAGGCTGGACAAGATCTCCTGGCTTGTCCAGTGCAACATGTAATTTAAGAGTGCACAGGTAACCGTGCATGTTTATTCTGACTACCTCCATAAACTTGCAGCTCATCATGTTCTGGGAGCTTAGTGCTCTGAAGATTTTACAGAACAAATCTGCTTCATCCACCTTGAGGCACTCCCTTGACAGTATGGGAATAATTCAAGGACTTCAAAAGTGAGCATTTAGTAACTCCTCTAGGACCTGGCCTGCACCCATCATCAGACATCTGAGTCATTCCATCACCTGTTCACTTGATTCAAAAAAAAAAAAAGGACTGATATTGCCAAGAGGCAATTTTAGCCTTTCCATTTCCAAACTCTTTGTAATTGTTAATTTCCAATAGATGCATTTCCAGGTATGCATTTGATTTATATCCAACATAATCAACACAAGTGTAACAGTAACTAGCTAACCACTAATTCAAAGCTTATGCCAAGCTACACTAGCTGAAAGGTAGAATCCAATTCAGAACAAGTAAGAAGCGTAAAAAGGCAATTTTGTATTTGACCTAATGTAGTAATACCAAATTAACATTTTACCATTTTCAAAGCAGTAAGTTTATCAAAGGTCAGCAATGGGCATTTTTGACAGAGTTCTGAGAGCCTTGGCTCAGATCAGCATGACCTGATTTTTACTGTGGTGATCTTGTCAAGGGCCCTTTCCCCCCATCTCAATCCTTAATAATGATCTAGAAATACGAAGCAGATAGAAAAACAAGCACAGTACCCGTCTAACACCTATACTAAGCATAATACACCTGATACAGGTAAAGCACTCTTTCAGAAGGTCCTGATTTTTTTCATTCTTTCTAGGATGTTATAGAAGGCAAACATATCCCTGCATCTAAAATTTTATTCTCCATTTCTAGGAAAACAAAATGCCTTGAAGTACGTTATGCTTTAGAAGACCCCTAAACATCTAGCTTTTCACAAGTTTAATCTCTAAAAGATTTGTGGAGAATATATTCTATGCAAGTAGCAGAATTGACTATCTGTCCTGTTGGGCAATTAGCTGGCCTTAGGATAACCCACAATGTGTCATATAGTCTGCTTAATTTTAATACTCCTAATGCTTATTTTTGCAGGAACTGTTAATTCAGAATGTTTGAACATGCAGAATATTTTATGTTCTTTTACTATTTTCAGAAGAAACACCAAGGATCTGATTACGTTATTCTTACTTGTAAGGGGTTATACCTTCCACAGTAATAGGTGTAGTAATACTGAAGGAACTTGGGGAATTCTTGTGTTCAATGTAGCTAAGAAAGCATCTGATTCAAACCTGGATTGACCTTTGATACCTTAGTATACCACAGAAATGCGGTCCAATAAATGTTAAGTATTTAGAGGTAGGATTTTGTCAACAGTTTAGATATCCACCCCTTGGAAAACCCTGTAACTCTTGAAGATGGTGAAGGCACAAGTAGGAGCGTATCCAGTGAAGAGTGTTGACAGCAAGTCTGTATAGGTTTCAGGACAGCTCATATTACCTGTAGCATCAGCAGCTGGAGCTGAACAAAATGACACTGTTTGCAAAGATATAGGCTGCACCACACAAACACATAGGTGTTTCCTATACATAGTCTCATTGAAATCAGATCACTTATGTAAGTAGCTGTGTATCTGCAAGGTTGGGGCTGTAATATGCTGTGGGAAATAGCATCTTGGCCTCTTTCATTTTAAGAAAGAGGTGCCTTTCTTATGCTACTTCTGACAGCAAGAACCCGTGTGACAGACATTAAACACCACATACCGAGGGAGTAGTAGTAAGTGCCAGAAAGGGTTCATTTAAACAATAAATTGCTTATTTGTAAGCAAACAAGGCAAATTCACAGTTTAAGCAACTGCTTTGGAATACAAACTAAAGTGAACTCATAAAGTTGTCGGTACCCTGTAAAATAGAGCTCTATAATGCTGTTGAGCTGTGAGTATAAACTATGTAGGAATCACTGCCCTGGCATGCATTACATATGCATATGAGTATCTGCCTTAAGGTAAAACAGGAGTTTAATGACAGGGGTGGGTAGATAGCTGTATATTTTTGGAGAAAAATTCTGAAGGTCAAAATGGAACATAACTGGAGTGAGGGTGGAAAGAACAAGCAAATCACAGAAACAGGAAACAGTAGGGCAGAAGACAGCCTTAGAGCATAAGGCACACAACAGCTGCATGCAAATGGACCAATGGTTTATGAACTCCAAATTACACAGAGAAGAATGAGTTTGCAGTATTTTTAATCTCTAAAAGAGTGTAATTCTGCACCCGCTGGCAAGATGCACGCTGGACACCAAGGCTGGTAATAAATTCATTGTGCACAGGGTTTGAGACATGACAGCCAGTTTGTATTACAATTTCCTACCTTCCTAGTTCTGGCAGAGAAATAAGGAAACTCATTTGCTTTGCATTATCATGGTCATGCTGACATTTATTTACCTAAAGGGAAGAAGGGAGAAGATAAATTCAAGGTAGGGAGTCCCATATCACCTACCAGCTCCTCATTCAAGACAAAGATCTTTGAGCCTGGTAGAGCTCATGATAGGTTACGCTCCTTCCAGAACACTAGTAGGGTCTAAAGGAAGGCTGCTCTCTTTTAGGATACCAGGATGCTTCTGACCTACCACAGCAAGTGGCTGGTTACAGCCAAACTTAAACATAAGAATTAAAGACTGTCAATCATATTTTTTTCAGTCATGTCATACTGGGCACAAATTTTCCATGTTGCATTTGTAGTAACAGAAATATTCCTGCATGGTTTTCTATACCACTTTGTAAAGAGTGTTTCAGGTTGGAGACAAATTCTGTTTGGCCTATTCATATCGCCAGTGACCGGGAGAGGATGCCATACAACGCACAGCAACTTAATCTTAGACTCAGGACAAGGCATTAGCTCCAGGGATGTATGTGCCTGAGAGCAATGTTAAAGAAAAGCTTGAGCTGTGCACTAACCACCATTAAAATTAGACTCATGAGAGGGGAACTTCAGCTTTTCTACCTGCAAAATTAGTGATGTAAGATCAAAGGCTGACAAGATTTCTTAGAGCATTAAATCTTGTCTCCTAATATTCAGGACAAGCCACATTGCATAATTCACTTCCAAAACTGTTCTGTTTTCACATCATGTATGTATCAGTCTCTAGCATACCCTGCTTTAAGCAGGGGTGTAGAACTGAAAAAATACCCAGAGGACCATTTCAACCTCAAGTGTTCTGTGATTATATGATTAGAGTTTGGCCCTGAGATACCAGATCTCAATTTCTTCTTCAAATCAGCCATGACTTTACGTTACTCAAATATTAGAATTTGGAAAATGAGAAACAAGCTATCTGAAATGCTTAAAATTCCTCTTTTTTTGACTATCACAGCATATTGAGATACAGTAGAACATTCACCAGCCTGCTTATCCACCTCCTACTCAGACATAACTGCAGCACATCTCAACTCCATACAAATAGCAGAAACATACTGCTAAATTCATCCTGCTCTGGAGACTGCATTCTACTTGTAACTTTACTCCCATTTACCCTGTCCTTGGTACCATCCCTAAGGTGGTTGTTGTGTTTTGTTGTTTTTTTTTGTTTGGTTGGTTGGTTGGTTAGTTTGTTTTTCAAGTTTTTATTAAGTGAATTTTCTTCAAAAGACTGCAGTCTCCTGATCATCTCAGGCCATCACAAATGGAAGATCCTACCTTGAGATCAGCTGTTACTGAACATTACTGTGATGGAACCCTCTGAACAACACCAGGCACAGCCTTCAAAACACTTCACATTCCCCCGCCCCCCCCCCCCCCCCCCCAGCACAAGACAAATAAAAGGGCAACACGATAACATCATACAGTCACACCTTGGTTGGAAGGGACTTCAGGAGGTCATCTAGTCCAATCTTCTGCAGAAAACAGGTCCAGTTAGGGAAGGCAGCTCAAAATTATCCAGTCAAATTTTGACATCCTGAAGGATATGTAGATCCCAGTCTCTCTGATTACCAAGAATGACTACCCTCATGATGTGCCAGTGCCATTGCAAGCATCACTGCTTCCTTCTGGATGGATTCAGAACGGCCCTACTGGATTTTGGTAAGAACCTAGAATCCTTTTTACAATCAAGTGGAAAGACTGATGTTGAAACTAGATCTTCCAAAATGCAACTATACTGAAACTCCACGCGGTTGCAACAGAAGACTGTCCCTATGCTGCCTTTTCCAAACCTCATAGCTCCACCACACCCTCTATTTAAATTGGCCATTATTGCTGGTAATTAGACTCAATCTATACTGCTGAAACTGAAATAACAGTAAAGAAGGTATTCAGGGGAGAACTGAAGACAGTGAAGGAAAACATCTGAAAGTTTCCTTTCTTCAAGGCAATCCACTAGACCTTCAATTCAATGGGTACTGAGAGCAACCCCCAAGCCCCTTCTGCACCTACCCACCCAGCTGTAATTCAAATAATGTAAAAAAATCTCCTGTGAAGTTCTTGTTCCTAATACATTTAAGAAAGCTTAATATTATTTGGTAACTTGTTCTTCATATTTCTCTTTGCCCTTTCTGCTTCCACTCTTAGTATTATTGTATTAGAGAAACTGAGAGGTCTTCATGACAGGACAAAATAACAGTAAGATAAAGTACTGTGCATTAAAGTACATATCAGATATTTCTGCTGAGAACCTGGATGATGTATTTTTTCCTTTTCATATCGATTTTTTTTAAGCCTTGCTACTCATACAATAATTTGTTTTGTTTTTCTTCTAAGACTACCATTTTCATGTTTCTGCTTCCTATACCAGACAGTACCAAAGCAAACTGAACACTAACTGCTGAGGAATAAGGAAACTACCAAGGTGAGATTTAACTTCCCTTCTTTTCTTTGCTGAATGTTGCAGCCCAGGGGCATGGTATGTTTCACTGGCGTCCTGTGGATTGCACTGCCCTCAAAGTAATACTCTGCAAGGTACCTGGAAAAGCTCTCCTCTTTCAAATGCAAGAATTTCTCATTTCAGGTCTTGCTGTTGTCTCAACAAAGTGTGGTGGGTTTATGTGGCAAGGTTTTGGTAGTGGGCGGTAGCATCTGTGCAAAGAATCCAGAAGCTGCCCCATGTTAGATAAGGGCTAGTTTCAGCCAGCTTCAAAGGGACCTGCCACTGCCCAGAGCCAAGTCAGTAAGCCATGTTGTTTGCACCTCTGTGGGAACAGATTTAAGAAAGGGAAAAATAAAAATGCTCCACAATAACAGCTGGGAGAATGAGCGAAAACCAGCCCTGCAGACCCCAAGGCCAGTGCAGCAGGAAGGCAGGAGGTGCTCCAGGCACACAGCAGCAGTTCCCCTGCGGCCTGTGGAGAGGCCCCTGGTGGAGCAGGCTGTCCCCCTGCAGCCCACGGGTCCCACACGGAGCAGATCTCCACGCTGCAGCCCGTGGAGGAGCCCCCAGTGGAGCAGGTGGATGTGGCCTGGAGGAGGCTGCGGCCCATGGAGAGCCCCCGCAGGAGCAGGCCCCGGGCCGGAGCTGCAGCCCGTGGAGAGGAGCCCACGCAGGAGCAGGGGGTCTGGGGGTACCCGCCGCCCACTGAGGACCCACCGCCCATGGGGGACCTGTGCTGGGGCAGTTTGCTCCTGGGGGATGGATGGACCCCGTAGTACAGAGCCACATCTGGAGCAGTTCTTGAAGAGCTGCTGCCTGTTGGATGCCACCACAGGATCAGTTCAGGAAGGACTGTATCCTGTATGAGGGATCCCATGTTGGAGCAGGGGCACAGAGTGACCATGAAGAAGTGGCGGAGACAAAGTGCTATATACTGACCGCAGACCTCATTCCCCTGCACCACTCGGGGGTGGATCGGAGGGGAAGGTGTTTTTAGTTTCTTTTTAACTTCTCACATCTCCAGCTTGTAATAATAGCCATCAAATTCCTCCAGCCTTCCTACACTGAGTTTGTTTCACCTGTGATAATTGTTGAGTGATCACCCTGTCCTTGTCTCAGCCCTTGAGCCCTTTTCATCATATTTTCTACCCCTTTGCCTTTGAGGAGTGGGAGTGAGAGAGTGGTTGTGGTGGAGCTTGGTTGCCCACCTGATTAAAACCACCACACTAAGGCATTCCCTAACAAAACCTTAATTCTATTAACTAAAATATATTTTCATCTGATAAAACTACAGGGGAGTCCCTAGTGATGCCTTTGGGAACACTGAAGCAGCCCTAACTACATTACAATCATCCCCTGTCATCACTCACCAGCTTTTTAATAAAGAAAGTTATTTCCATATCTTATTGGCATTTCAATTCTTACCCAGGCAGGTATAGGAAGCAAGCTCTGTTATATGCCCTACATCCCTTTAACTGCATGGAAACCTTTGAACACAGACGTCCACAAATAAGCTATTGGAGCATTAGATGTGCAACATTCCATCAGCATATAGTAGGTGCTGCCATAGTTGTTGGGCATGTGTGCAGATTTTCTACCAAAATTCTTTCTCTTGCAGCCCCTCAAGAAATTAAGGTCTACTTTCAAGAGCAGATATTACACATTTGACATTTTGTTGCAACACTACAATTTGTTAGTTTTTTCTCTTTTTTTTTTTGATTGGGGGGGAGGTTGGGAGAAGGAAGGTGTTCTTTCAGTTTATTCAGTTATTCTGCTAGTTCTTAATTGCACACAGCTTCAACAGTTTTTCCAAAATCACATCCTCCATGAGGCACACGATGGACATGATGGTCTTTTAGAAGTAGGACAAGCATGGCAATCTCAAAAAAGCAACAGCCACACATGAGCGAAACCCTCTTACTACTGTTAACAGGGCCTGGGTAATGCACCAGTAGGCACTAAATATACAGAGGTCACCAGTGACTGAATGCAGTTCTTGGTATTTGATTAGCTTTATTCCTTGTATAGCACCGCAGCGCACATTTCAATTGTTCAGGTCCATGGTGAAAGCAGAGATCAAGGCAAGTGAGTGAGGTGGAGTAAAGAATGGTTTAAGTTTTCTGTGATCAAGAAGTGGAAAGGTACATGCAGAATAGTATCCCAGCTATTTCTACTGCAATTTCAGATTCCAGAAAAGTTCTCATCTTCATAAATATTTATTTTAGATTTACTTAGTTACAGAAGACAATCACTGACTGTGCCTGTGATTAATAAATCCAATGCATCCAATTCTTGAAAGACCTACCCTGCAGGGTATACAAGAACAAACTCCCTGCACAGCAATTGGGTGTACAGACTGCTGCTAAGTAAATAGAAGCAATGTACTATTCATTCTCTTCACTCTCCTGTTCAGTAAATCAGACAAACAAGCAAAAAGTCAATGTTTAAGAGAACTTTTTAATTATTCAGACCACACAGTAGCTTTTCTCCTTGGGTGATGATAAAGATAATACAAGAATAATGTTCATGTCCTTATTAAAGTTTTTAGAACCTGTTCCTAATGAGGATCTTGCAGCAAATGCAATCCCCCAGCAGGGACAGTAAGTGACTAGAACCCTATCCTGTCACTTCGTATCCCACAAGTATCCATCTTCAGCAGAGTTTTTACATCTGCAGTTCAGCAGGTCTTTCTTTCCATCCAGATCTGCATAGCCTGTCAATTATGTCATATACAAAAAGTCCTCAATACACATATACATATCTATAATTTTCTTCCTCTTATGAGTACAGTCTACATTTGTCTCAAGAAAACGATGATGTCATAGGGCTAACAATATTTTACTTTGCGATCATGACAAAGACAGAGCAATCACACAGCTGGTTACCAAAGCTCAGCCAGCAAGCAGACGCTTTCTAAGTGACCATAATTGAATTATGTTCAGTTGAGAAGTAATACCCATATTTTCAGGAAATGAGTTGTAAAGGAGGTGAAAAAGAATATTTGTAACAAATAAGGCATCGTCTCCAGCTAGAGATCAAAGCTAACAGTGGATCAGCATTCATTTCATCAGGTCCCTGGATGAGATTTCCCTCTGCTCTGCTTACAGCATACCAGAAGTCCTACAACTTTGCACATGACCTGGAGCCATTTTGCCTTTCACCAATGTGATTAGCAATACAGGTTGAAAACAAAATGAGTTGTTTTTCCCTCTCAGATTGTTAGGATACAGAAAACATTTATTTCAGCCTCCTATCATAAATGGTTACCTAAGGTATTAGAAAACCCTTTAAATTAAGTTGGTCTCATTAGCACATAAGGTAAGGGACAGTGACAACTTCATAGAGCATCAGGTACAAGCTTTCACAGCTGAATCAGAAAGTCAGCAACATTCTTACCTGAACACTAAAGCTAAGGATACTCCCTTTTTTCATGATGGGAGCAATAAACTCCACTAAAACAGAAATGGCTACTGAATCCTATCTAAACCTCTCACTAACACAAACAACTGATAGAAACATGCATAACACCACACAAAGACCTCTTAGCTTTAACTGTCTTTTATTTACCACAGATGTGCAGTGCTTTGACTGTGTGGTGGTTAAAGATGTAACATGCAGCCAGTTGGAAAGCACGGACAGATATTCCCTATCCATCTCCAAATGGGATTACAAGCTCTTGTTTCCCTTCTTTAAATAAATAAGACTGGATAGTTGCAGATAATTAGGTTAGAAGGCAGTCAACGAATACTCTCCAGAAAAGTTTGAATCTTGTAATATTGATCTACACTGTACTTGCTTCTACATAAATTAGGCGCTACAAAGTAGATGGCATAATACAATATGTAAAAAGTTTAAATCAAATATACTTCATTTCCACACATAAAGGGGCAGGAAGTGGGGACAGGAACAAGTAGAGAAATCATAATAAGTTTTGTATGAGATCAATAGTTTGTTCCTATACTTACGGACAGTGCAGCTCAGAGGCTGTATGTGTCCAGCCTTCTTACACTTCTCTTTGCAAATACTTCCAAAAAAAAACACCTGTGGGAGGTATGCACATCTCACATCTTGAGATATGTAGGATGATCTCAGAGGTGAGACTACTCAGGAAAAACAGCACAAGGCATCTAAACCAAGAACATTCCCAGAAGACCCCACAGCAAAGTTTCCTAGAAGTCAGATGTTCTGGAAAGGTTAATGAAAACAGAACTTTTTTCCCCATCCAAGACAGAGGAAAGGGAACAAAAGGTTCTCTTCAGCTTTATTTTGTAGTGTTACAGACACACAAGCAAGGACAAAGAAGGACAAGGCTGACATAAATCTGCCATTCTGCCTCCAGTAGAGGCACAAGAGATATCAACCAGTGATGTGAATACTGATTACTTTAAATGGAAGGAAAAAGGAAGGACAAAGGAGTGAACAACTTGGAATAAGACAAGGATTACAAGCTTTGAAGCAGATGGGTCTATAGTACTGTGTGAAAATGCAGAGCAGAACTCACTGAGCCCAATTCTTCTTGCATCTCTTTGTCCAAACCTCAACACAGAAGCACAGAGTTGAGCCAAGATCATCCCTTATTTGAAACACTTAACAAATCAGATCAAAACTACCAAATATCAGAGACCTGTAACTCTGTTGGCTAATGCCTCATTGTTGTTTTCTTTTCCTCAAGACTTCAATTATTTGCTAATTGCTCCTGGGAAATCTGCGTCCTAGTTTTCTAAGGAAACACAAAACTTCATAATTACATAAAACTGACTAATTCATGGTTGAAGGAACAAACCTCACAAAAAAAAGTTTTAAATGATAAACAATGGTAAACAAGTAGGAACTAACAGCATAAAGATTAGAAAGAGGAAATTATTATTCAAAGCAGTAATAGAAATGGATACAAAATATAAAATGATTTACATCACTTTGGGTCCACTATGACTTTACTTTGATTTTGAAGTATGCTTTATTCCTTAAATCAGGAGACAGCACACTTCTCCACGTAGACTGATATGGATTTTCATTAAAATTGTTATGCTTTCATATGCCCTCCTCTACAGACTGTTTATAAAAAAAGAAAACAAAACTAGTTCACAAACTTCATCATTTTAACTGTTGGATATTATGTATAGTTCGGGGCTTCACAGTATGAAAAGAACATTAAGATACTTGAAAGCATCCAGAGGAGGGCAACAAAGCTAGTAAAAGGGCTAGAAGGCTTGTCCTGTAAGGAGAGGCTGAGGACACTTGGGCTGCATAGTCTGGAGAAAAGAAAGCTTAGAGTCAACCTCATTGCTCTCTACTACTTCCTGAGGAGGGGAAGCAGAGAGGGAGGTGCCATTCTCTGCTGAAAAGCAAATTAAATTTCTAACTGCTTAGCAATAGTAATTAGTGGGGAAAAAAATCTGGCATGGAAGACAAGAAGGCCTAACTGCTGCACTGGTTAAGCTGTTTGGAAGCAGGAATGACAGACAGAAAGACTGCATGCAATGTAGTCGAGTTTCCCTTGGTGATAAAAAAGGCCTCGACATTGTCTTGCAGCAAAAGCAGGAAGTGACCACTCTAGGGTCTCCTTTATGCAGTAGAACAGTACAACAGTAGTTGTACAAGTGTTTAAAAGGAATCAGTTCATGACACCCCTTGGCAGACTCCTTGTCGAACCACTAATGGAGGTAAGACTGTCCAATTTATTATTCATTAATGTCTTTATATTTAAGAACAAAAATACGCTTATTTACCTCAGGCAGCGCGATAAGAATTCGCCAACATTATATTTGTGTTTCACAGCAGCTGCATGATGCCTTCAGCACAAAGATCACTCCAAAGTACCTCCCCAGTAGGAAGTCAGATACTCACAAAACCAGCTTTATTTACACAGGAAAATCTAGCTCTACAGTCTTACCGCGAAAGGGACTAAAAGCAGAAAGAAGCTTTAAGGAACTTCAATCAAGGTAGAACTGTCTTCGTGGCAAAGTGTGGCAATGCCTTTTTTTTTTTTAATTAAAAACTAGCTGTTCACGATGTTGGCTTAAGAATAAAAATCATTAAACTATTTGCTGAGCAAGACAGAACTACTTAAAAAGAGATCTGCCATAGCTTTTGTGAAATATAAAGTGTCTTTCATGAGGTGTCACTCATTTACCAAGAAGTAATCATGCCTGTACATTTTAAAAAGCTTTTTTTTTTTTGACCTGACAACATAACAATTCACTTGCTGACACTGTGAAATGAACAGCTCAGAATGGAGAGGGCAGTCTACAGACTGGGTCACAGCTGTACTTACAAGCAGAAACCAGAGGAAGCCCTGTTAGATATTGATCCAAATCAGTCAAATTAAACCATAAAACAAGACCATTATCTAATAAAAGTCTTCTGGAGAACCCACAGCTGAGCTTTTAGAAGTGAAACCATTCTCAGCATTAGATAAAAAGACACCTTCATCAACTACCATGAGGAGGAGTCTCTATCTGAGCCCAGATAATTCTGGGAACTCACATAGGTAGTGGGATCATGCACACCCATGGGTGTGCACCATCTAGCTTATCTGAGCCAGCTCTGGTGGAATTGAAAGCTCAGGAAAGGCCCCACACCTTGGTAATCTTCCTCTGGTGACCAGGTGCCAGTTCTAGCTCAGCCTTCCTAAGCAGCTCCCAGACTTTTCTGACTGCTGGGAAAGCATCACCACCTCAAGGTGGGACAAGGCCCCCAAAGGATAGTTGCACTCAAAGAGTTACAGTCAATGGCTCAACATCCAGGTAGAGACCAGTGATGAGTGGAGTTCCTCAGGGGACAGTGAAACCACAGACTTGTTATCCTTGCCCACGAAAGAGAGGTTGGAACTAGATGATCCTTAAGGGTTTCTTCCAGCCCAGGGTATTTTATGAAGACATATGAAGGCAGAAAGGACTGAAGCCTAGCAACACTGTAAGAGGTGATATGAGCATGAGCTTTAAAGTATGAACATGCTTTAAAACAAACCATCCCACAGCCCCTAGATGCACAACCCTAAGAGTTATCTGGATTGCCCCCCAGGTAGTTTTAAGTTTATGTTTTAAAATGGATAGCAAGGCTAAGAGACAAGTTTGGTTTCAGGACTCCTCAAACACAGCAAGGTAACAACAAGCAGAGAGATTATGTTTACTTTAGGATGTTTATTTCCCTCGATTTTAGCCTAGTTTTGTTATATTTAAACAAGCCTAATCACAGGTTGAATGCAGATGCATAGAAAATTAACATCACAGACCACAGAAG
This sequence comes from Anser anser, assembly GCF_964211835.1. NCBI lineage: Eukaryota > Metazoa > Chordata > Aves > Anseriformes > Anatidae > Anser > Anser anser. The sequence continues at coordinate 12,933,008 of NC_139724.1, read as the reverse complement.
ATGCAAAACGCACTCCATATCAACACTGTATTCAGATTTGCTTCAAGTGTTCAGCATTATAGCAAAACTGCCAGAAAAACAACAACAACAAAATACCATTATTTACTATTATCTCACAGAGGTGCAACTGACATCGCTCGTGACTTGGCTCTGGCCAGTGGCAGGTCCCTTTGAAGCCAGCTGAAACTGGCCCTTATCTAACATGGGGCAGCCTCTGGACTCCTTCCACACACACACACTTGGCATTTACAATACAAGTTGGTAGTTATCATTTTTGTCAGAAATGGCACTATTCCATCCTGGTTATCTCTGCTTTTGAGCCAGGACAATACACTGGAGGCCAAAGACAATAAACACCAGGAATTAGGTGTGACATAAGTTTTCAGTCACGTGAGAAGAAACACCACATTTCAAGGTTGACCACAGAGTAACAGTTCTCCAAGCCCACAAAGTTACTGAAAACCTCAATACCTTCAGAGCATATGATACTATTTTTGAGTTTGCTACTTGTCCTTTTATGCTCTGGTACAATTATGCATCTACAGAGGAGGCAGAGCACCTGGATTTTCAATCTTGTGGGGTAGAAACACAAAATTCAAAGTATATTATTGAACATTCACCTAAAGGCTAAGCCTCCCCAGTCTATGTGAACTAAATCCTTTTCCCCTCTTCCCCCAGCCCCTCAGTTCCTTACCTCTTTTCCAAAGCTGACTACAGTATCTCTGAAGAGCAGGCAGCCTGTAAGCCTGCACGTACAGAACAACCTCTAGTTATCAAATAGATTACTACAGATCATATAGGCAACAGTAACTTCTCTCAGCAGCCAGACCATGAGATTTCTCTCTCTGTGAGAAATTCAAGGACACTTGTGACAAAGTCCAGTGCATTTTAACATCTACGAAGGATAACAAGCACTGACAGCACTCACAGTTAAAAATAAATAAATAAGATTTGAAAGGAAATATATTTTAAGTATAGTTAGAACATTAAAAGCTAGGCCATCTTGCGCCTCTTGAAGGAAGAAGATACTGAAAAGTCACTGCCCCTGCCTCAGCTAACACCCTCACCTCACACACTAACATTAAAAGCAGCATTTTTGTGATACTTTACCTTCTGCTTCTCAAGGTGGGCAGAGGCTACAACACCCTACTCACCAGACTGCAGCCACCTCCTAGAAGATATGCACAATTCCTCAAACCATGGTGTGAGCAAAATGAAAACAACCTCTTGCATCCCCTAAGTAAGAGAGGTGCAGATGCAGTCCCCCCAGCCTCAAGAACACAAGGTCTTCAGCCACTCTCCTTGAACGTGGGGTCCCTAAGATCACTGACTCCCACAGCCATATGCTTTCTGGCAGGTGAACATCATTTACCATCATTGTGATAAGTGTTGCTCACTCTATAGATGAGCTTGCTTCCACAGCTGCACCATCTCTGTTCCCTCTCCTGCCTGGGCTCTGGGCCCATGGCCCCCACCTGTGTCCTGAGGGCAGGCTTCACAGCTTCTTCCTTCAGGTAACTGCCAGCTTTGACCCAAGAAAAATGTTGTGTCCTCCCTTCCCTGGTATCACAGTTATTGAAGGACGAAAATGCGATGAGAGTAATACAGCAGACAAGCCTCCCAGGCAGAGAGTGCTCTGCCACATGCCAGTGGAAAATAAATAAATAAATAAATAAATAAATAAAGTGAAAGTTCTCTGTGGGTTTTTCTACTTCACTGTGCTCTGAACTAAACAGAGCTCTTAAAATGCCTTAATGTGTGGCAATAAAGTCAGTGGGTTTGGCAGCTTCAGCCACGAGTTTTTCCTCTGAAATGGCTAAGATGTAAAGTACAAGCTCCAGGGGAAAAATTTTTGTTCATTTGATTTTGACATAGCTCACATTTAGTGTAAACTTCTGCGGAATAAGACCTTTCCATACTTTCTCCCTGTGGGTGCATGCCGAACATAGCACTCCCTAGACAGCTTTCCTAACCCTTTCTTGACATCTTAAAGAAATGTTTCCTAACGTTTGATAACTGGCTGGACATTGGAGGACTTCTCCCATTTCGTGATATGGGTCTTTTTTGCACAAGCTGCTCATCTCTTGTGATAACTTACATGAAAGAATTTACTACCATTATAATCATTTCCTACTTGAGGGCTATAAATCAGATGTGCTCTCATAGTAAAGATCGCCTTTTTCAACCTCTTTTCATTCATGCTTGAATATCACTAGACTGTAAGAAGAGTTTGTGTGTGGCTTTTAGGCAGCAAGTACATTTAGCAGCAAGTAGATATCAACATATTGTGCTTTAATATGTAAAGTTGTTCAGGCGCTGCAATAGTAAAGTGATTTATAAGATGAAAAATTATTATAAATAAACTCTAGCGAATACACACCATGGATTTATCCGTAATGGGTATCCGTAAGGGGTAATGAGAGACTGTCTCCTACAGCTATAGAATATATAGAATATAGTTCTTTTAAGAGGAAAACATGATTTCTATTATAGCCCATCTAGTGCAACTGAAACCTGAACTCTGGTATCCTATCAGAGAATCAAACAAAAACTGTCCTTATTTGCAAATCCATCATTCCTGTGACTTCACAGGGAACAGGACTGCTACAGAATGAGATCATGCTAACAAATTATATTGAGTCATTTAACATCCAAATGTAATTCTCTGAAGAACAGATTCCACCCAGACAGTGTATTTATATGTCCTTTCATTCAAAATGCCTTTGGAGGTCAGTGTATTCAATACACTCAAAAGTGAAAAGCCCATTTACAAGAAGAATATTCAAATATTAAATACCCATAGTGCTAAGGAAGTGCCTGGATCGAGGGTTTAACTTTAGATCTGCCTCTGGTTAGAAAGCCATTACTCTGAAAGAGTAGAAAAATAACTGACCTACAGTGAAAGCAAGTAGTCTTGGGAAATACATTTCAAAGAGCCCAAGGACACAAATTATCAACATAAAACAGACAAAAAAAAACAAACAAACAAAACAAACAAAAGTGCTTTCAAGTGTATCAGTCAGAACAGTCTTAGAAAATTTGTGGGGTTTTTTGTTTGGTTGTTTTATTATTATTATTATTATTATTATCATCATCATTTTTAATGAATCGCCTCTCTTTTCTATCTCTACAGGTTACCTTATTGCACTGGAAAGCAAACCTTTAAAATTTCCAAAATAGAAGATAAACCACCATGCCTGCCATTAGTTAGAGCTTCTGTCAATGTAAACTGCAATTGTGGTTGAATTCAAAGCAAAAGAGAAAAGTAACCTTAGGATTGTTAGTACGAAAACTCAGCTGAAACTCACCTCTCTTTAGCAGGAATGCACCTAATGAAACTCTGCCAGCATCTGAGCTATAGATCAGTTGATTCACCTAACTTTATAGTGACTTTTAATTGTTGAGTAGCAAACCCCATTTCTTTCATGCTTCATGGTTGATGTTAGTAGCTGGAGAAAAATGTGGCCAGAGATGGTGGCTTTGTTTCAGCATAGCACAGCAGCTACCTGATCACCAGCTTGTATTAGACTATCTCCTGGCTGTCTTTTTTGCCTGTTCTAACCCCAAACAAGATCTCTTGATGTTATTATAAGGTAAATATATGACAGCAATGACATGAGCAATACCAAAGGCAGTTACAAATCCAAAATTTACCCCATATCTTTGTAGGATGTTTATTTATTCAGTGTCCATTCTGCACTCTGACAGCTGTCCTTTCATTTGCCTCCATTAAAGTTTTACTCCCTTGACAGCAACGTTCCCTGTACCAGGCGATGTAACTGCTTAGGCTGAAGAGTAAGCAGTAAATGGACCTAAAATCAGAGGGTTGCAGAAAAACCTAAGGGGAAAAAAGCAGAAAAATCTAAGGGGGTTACATACTGCCAGAAGGAGTTGACACTTCACTACAGAGGCATAGATACTGAAGCTGGAGTCCTCTTAAAGAGTTTTTTAAAAGGGTCTAAACAGCTATCCAAGTGAGTGACACGCCCTCGACCCCACCAGAGACAGTGTCAATACTCACAAAAATGTCTCCTTCATTCTCTACAGAGATAGTTAGAGGTGATGCTAATGTGTCTGTGTAGACCACCAGTGTCCAAGAGTGCAACAGAGTAGATTGTGCTACTCCTTCAATTTACTGTCTTCCACAGTGACAAACAGCCCTGTCTCAGCAAGAAGACAGTAGACAGCCAACAGAATTCCTCCACCTAAGCAGCATGAGGGATTAGATCTCTCCAAGGCTGCCTACTGCAGAGCAGCAGACCAAAATAGGCTAGGCAACAGGGTAGTCCACGTCTCATGTCATGTAGCTTATTGCAGTGCAATTCAAAATTAGCTATCCTTTGGCAGTGAGCAGGGTGGATTTTTATTCTTTCAGAAGGTTTTCATATCATACCAAACATTTTAATCTTACATAATAACAGACAACAGGAGTTTGTCTGATTGCTCAATTTTGAGTACATGGCTATTTTTAGACTTACAATAATACTATATAGATGTCTGCTTAAGTGCTGAATTGAAAATGCCATCACTGTTGACTACTAGCCCCCAGCGTGGGTTCCACATATTCTAATTGTGGAGCAGAGGTATTGCACAGGAAAGGACACTGCTACCTCCCTTTTTCTTTCCCTCTGTAAAGAAACCATCTCTACCTCTTACATATTTCCTCTCTAAAATGAGATTATATCTCTTCTTCCTTCTTCTCATATGCTAGGAGAAACAAGCAGGCTGCATTCAACCAGCATCAGTACATGGATTGCATTGTAAGCTCCTTTGGATACAGAACATCACATTCCAGTTTGCCCAGATGTTGTCAATGAGCAAATGTTTACATACCGTTTAAAAGTCACACGTGATATGCCTAGCAATGCTTTTCCCAGCTTTCTCAACAAGTACTACTCTGTAAAAAAGTGTGAAAATGTCACACATTAAAACTGATTTTAATCCTGATGCACGCTCGCTCTTTCCCTAGCATTTTGGTTTTCAAAACAAGCTTCTTTTTTACAAAAACATTTTGGGACATGTAACTCAAGGTCAAGATTAGAGAGTGCCATAAAAATCATCTAGTGTGACCAGATCAGAAGAGAGCACATACAGGTTCACATCTTGCATAAGCACAGAGTTGTCTCAGACAGACCCAGCTGCAGGGTGTAAACCCTTACAAAGTTAATTCTCCATGCAGTGCTTGGAAAAATACACACATTTGTTTCTGCTGAAAAACAAAGGGGAAGAAAATAAAGGAACACAACACAAGCATCAACCAAAAGTGAAAATAGCATTTTGCCTAAATAGGAAAGTCATCAAGCTATGATTTTGTGACTCTTTTAAACTGTGTGAAAGAGCCTTTTAAAGACATATTCTTAAGATTACAAAGTTTATTCTCCACGAAGTACCTGCTGGAAGGAAAATGCAGTGCCTTTAAAAACGATATACATCCACATGACACCAGCAAATGTATTTTTACTGAAAACTATTTTTGGTCAGATCACAATTTCCCATTCATTACGTTAAGCTTTCAATCTTAGTCATGGGCAACAGCTAAAATACCTCACTGTCCTGTTCATTTTCAAAGGGCATCCATCAGTTGTGCCTTTCCAAATGAGAAAAGCAGGGTCAAGAATGAGTCTGGCAATCTAGACCCATGTCTCTTTCTGGAATTAACGACCCATTTATCCAGTAGAACTATTAAGGAGATAACCAAAGTACTTCATGTATCAGCAAGAAGAGCAAAGGTCACTGATTTTATTTTTTATTCCAGTTGGAGGCATTTTCTACATCCTTGTCCTGGTTTTGGCTAGTATAGAGTTAATTTTCCTCCTAGTAGCTGGTATGGTGCTGTGTTTTGGATTTAGGATGAGAACAATGCTGATATCACACTGATGTTTTAATTATTGCAGAGCAGGGCTTACACTAAGCCAAGGACTTTTCAGCTTCTCAGTCTGTCCTGCCAGCGGGCAGGCTGGGGGTGCAGCAGGATTCTATCCCTAAAACAGTGAAAAAGTTTTGATACTTTGACAGGATTGTTTTAAACTAATCTCATTCATTTGGGTAGGGAAAGCTCATACTTTCTAAGAATACTTGTGACTGGGGGTACTATGCACAACACAATTTAAAGCATAACCCATTTTTCTAGTCCATACTTCCACCAGTCATGAGAGAAGTACACTTGTTTTTCAAGAGAGCAGACACTCTGAGGTTATTAGTTTTACAGTAGCTGTGATTCCTTGATAAAGTACTGCTGTGTATAAATTAATGTAGTAATGAACAAATGAGTTATTTTCTGACACACTAAATGAAAACAAGGTCCAGATTTATGCGCTGTGCAGCGGCACTCAGGGTGATACGCACCTTTAAAAATAATTTGTTTATTTTTAATAGAAAAATGCAAAGCTGGAATAAGCCTCAGAACACTGACAACTTACAATCTATATACTGGATATGTTAGGTCCTAAAAGGATTCCCTGGAATTGGAAGCTCACTTATGTTACTTTGCATGTTATACCAGAGAAACTTATTTTACTGAAAGGAACAACAGAGCGAAATGATGGCAAATGCAAGTGTACTTGTTATCTTTCTGTTCTGATTTCAGAGCAATTCAGTTCACGTATTCTGTTTAATTGTCATAGGCAGAGGAAAAAAACAAAGATTCCCAGTAAATATATTTTTGGATAAATATTGTTTTACTTTTTTCTCCATTAATTGCTAAAAAACATACTGAAATTTCTCACCTTAATATATGCAAACCTGTTTGAATATTTTTGGATGGAGGACAGCAAATGAGCTTTCACAAATATTCAGTTGTTTTCTAGGTTAATCACTTCTGCTAGGTGATTTCATATATACAATTCCTTTAATATGTGTTTTATGCAAGCAATCAGCATGACATAAGTGGAAATTTCACAAAACCAACTTCAAAGCAAACTCTTTTGGGGGAATATTTAAGCATAGCAACCTCAATATTTGATATTTATCAATACTGTAATTATGTCAGTATAATTCCACTATTGCACATTTATAGAACCTGATCCTCAAAAAGACTGTTTACATTCTAATTAAACATCTGTAGACAAATGTATCTGCTAGAAAATAGCATCTTCTTGTGCTTCTCCATTGGAAGAACTCTGCAGAAATGATGGAAAATTAAATATTATAACATATATGCTTGCTCCCCAAGAGAAGATGATAGAAAGGTGAGCAGTGTGCATCTGTAAGAAGAGAGAAACAGCTGTGTCACTTTTTTCTGTCTTATGTAGGAGGTTGCTTTGTTCCATAATGCTTTTTATACAGAACTTCATGTAACTGTGCTCCAGATCAGCTTATCATCCTACTTCAAAACACTTAAGTTCAGGATAGAACCCATACATAAATACACTTGTTTAAGATGCCTTGAAGCATATGCATGGTGATCAGAAACACACTAAGGAAAATAGTTTGAAATGTGATCTTTTTATTTTGATGTTAGGAGTTCTCATGCTGTTTTTGCCTGCATTTAAAAGAGAAAGAAAATGCAACAGGGAGACCTTTTTTATATCTATCTATCTACCTATCATCAGTACATTTTAATATAAATTAAATTGTCGCAAAGTTGACAAGGTGACTATTATCAGGATTTAAGGCACTCTCTAAAATTTTGGAGGTTTGCTATCTTGTAGCTATGTTTTTCTGAATATGCTTACTTTTAGATGCACTGATTTTTATCTTTTTAATACAGATTTTAACAACTCTGTAGTAATTGTAATTTTGCTTTGACAGAGTCAAGATGAATGACTGCAGAAAAGGACTTTTCAACTAATTTTTCCAAAGAAATGAAGGTGCGATAAATGAATGGTAGAGATGAAACATCTATGTTTCTTGGGTTACCAAGAACAAGTACAAAAATGACTAGATGGACTCGGTGGCTCTATGAGGACATTACCAGCCCCTTTACTTTGACTCTATGCATAACTTGAGCAGCCCTTTAATGTTCAGCTGTGAAGAATGTGTTGCCATTAAGCAAGGATAACTGTGCAGTTTTGCTCCATTTTGGTATTCATTCACCTTAAACATAAGGTTCTACTCTGTAATACCATTAAAAAGAAAGGAACTGAAGATACAGAACAACCATAGATGAATTTCTGTATTGGTGATAGTGCACATATCAATTAAGAAGACGGTGTGAATTCTTTCCTGTTATTTCTTCTGAATACCATGATTGATATGCCATACATAATACTCTGAAAAACATCTTGACGTTGCAAACTGGCAGAATTTGACTTATAATCAAAGTTTGCTACAGCATCACTGAGTTTCTCCTTTTCTTATACATTCTGATATCTGTGAATGGTGTTCTACTCAGAAATCAAGGCACTCCCAATTTAAGGGGGAAATGTAACACATGCTACTGTGGTGCTGTCTCCTGAAAAGTGAAAATTAAACATAGTTGGCATTGTGGATACAGAAGAGGGAAAGACAAGACATGGTACTTAATTATAAAAGCAACTTGAGAAGGTCTTCAGAATGGAGGAAATAAGATTATATCAGCAGGCAAAACTTCACTGAATAGTGATTTACTTCACTAAAAGTCTATTCCTATTTGTGTTTTATAAGTCTAGTGAAGAAAACAAAAACAAACAAAATAAAACCAACAATGAAAATCCAACAACCCTCATATTCAGAATTTAACCTTGTTTGCAAATCAATTGCCTGTTTTCCTGCCCAAATCAGCCTAGTTATCCCCTTTATAGCATTACTTATAGCATTGTGGCTAGATTGAGAAAGGTCGTCATAGGGAGAGCTATGGTAGCAGAGCATGGAAGACAGTATTTCTGTCTGAAATAATCATGGTGACTTATATCTTCCAAATGGTTTTCATGGACTTTCTTACTTCTTACTTGGAAAATAAAACAAATCTATTTTAACAACTAGGGAAATAGATCTCATGTTAGCATGGTAATATAATAATCTTATGTTAACATGGTAATCTTATGTAACATAGTAATTTTATGTTAACATGGTCCTTCCATATCTAAACATATAACACGCTACTTACAGAAAATAATCATTTTAAAACTATATTAGTAAGAGGCACCTGTGTGGTGGTGCTACAAGGCCTTGGCACAGCAGGATCCCAGGACCTGTGTATATCGAAATCAGTAGCACTATGGCTACTATATGTAGCATAACATTTTGCTTCCATGTTCCTTTCCTTGTATGAAAGAAACCAAGATGAATGTTGGACACCTAGTCACTGTAGGAGGATCTCCTTCAAAAGCACAATATATGTCAGACATTTACTGAAAGCGGTAAGAGAAAAAAAGATATGAAGGGGCCTTTTATTCCCGCCTTAATATTTTCTGTTGCTTTCCACCTCCTGTCCTCAAGCCTTCATCTCTCTTCATCCATGTGATTGCTGAGATATGTAACACCACTTTCACACATTTCCCTTCTTTGGCTTCATTGGAAGCTATTAGTTCTTTTGACCTTTAACTGTGCAAGTCCTCAAACTGACAACAGTGAAAATTGTATTTCTTTCTTCCACTACTTACACGTAGACATTTTTTTTCTGCAGTATTTTTTATATCAAAAATGACAGTTCATCAGAAGTAAAGTGTTTTGTGAAATTATTTTTGAAATGAATATTGAAAAAAAATGTTTAGATAGGTAAAAGCATTTCATCTTGACCTTTGTGGAAAAAAACATTCTAATCCTCTATTTTGAAATTCTTTTTTATTTCTGTATTTTCTTTGCTTCGAATTTATAAAACAATAGAAAGGAAAACCTCAAAAATGAAATTTAATATTATTGATTTTTCAACCCTAATGCAATATTGAGGGATGTTTAACTTATCAGAGCATTTACATGAAAAGCTTTTGTTCTTCCACAGAAGACATTTCAAAGTTATGAAACTCAGCTAAAGATACGGCTCCTGCACAATTTTAATGAACAGAAAAAAAATACATGTGTGTTATAGCAGTAAAAGATTTCATGAAGTGTGCTATAATTCTGTTAGCTAAAAACTGATGCCTATTTAAAACTGCATTTGGCAGTAGTGAAACAGTTCATACTGTATCTCACTCATAGATGATGGTTTATGAATATACCAGTTTTAAGACTTTAGGAGTTTTAAGCACTTAAGGTATAAGTTTGCTGGCTTCTCTTCTCCGAGAAACAGTCTATGATCAGCAGCTGATTTCAGAAGGGCTGCCACACAGCAATATAATTGTAGTTCCTTAGTGAAATATTGTTATTTATAATATTATTATCATTAATGACATCGGACTAATTCCAACAAATGCTTACATGCTTAAACATATAATTAATATTCTATAAAAAATTCACCTTCCTCTAAGTTTTGAGGGGAAGAAAAAAAAAAAAAAAGGAATCACTGATTAGCAACATAGATACAAAAAATCTAAGCTTATGCATAATACTGTAACAGCCTATGTAATGTTCTTCAGCTCGAATATTGGGTTTTAGATATGTGGGTGTAAGTAACATTTGAAGAGCATAGGACTGTACTATGAAGGATGACAAAACCTACCTAACAGAAAACTAGATGTTCAAGAAAATACTACTAATTTGGGACAAGCAAATATGTCTTATAGTTGGATACATAGAAAACAAGTACTGAGAAAGAGCAAACTCTTTTCCTGCATCTGGTGTGGAGAATTCAAAAATCTGTCAATGCAAAATTATTACTGTGTTCAAAACTGGCATTCAAATTTTAAAAGGGACCACCAAATTTAATCAAAAAGACCACCTGAGGGTGCTGAGGTATCAGGTGGATGTGACTGATGAGCTGCTTTCCATCATCTATTAGTGGTCACGGTCAACTGGAGAGGTCCCAGGTGAATAGAGACTCACTAATGTAATGCCCATCTATAAGGAGGACACAGGGAACTACAGGCTTGTCAGTTTGACTTCAGTGCCAGGAAAGGTGATGGGACAGGTCATCTTGATTACAATCATGCAATGTATGTGGGACAACCAGGGGATCAGGCCCAGTCCCCATAGGTTCATGAAAGGCAAGTCCTGCCTGACCAATGTCATCTCCTTCTGTGACCGGGTGACCCGCCTGGTGGATGAGGGAGAGGCTGTTGATGTAGTCTGCTTAGACTTCAGCAAGGCCTTTGACACGGTCTCTCACAGTATCCTCTTGGAGAAGCTGGCAGCCCATGGCTTAGACAGGTACACTCTTTGCTGGGTTAAAACCTGGCTGGACAGCTGGGCCTAGAGAGTGGTGATGAACGGAGTGAAATCCAGCTGGCGACCAGTCACAAGTGGTGTTCCCCAGGGGTTGGTGTTGGGGCCTGGCCTCTTTAATATCTTTATTGATGACTTGGATGAGGGAACTGAGTGCACCCTCAGTAAGTCTGCAGACAATACCAAGTCAGGGGGAAGTGTCCATCTGCTGGAGGGTAGGAAGGCCCTGCAGAGGGAGACTCAACATGGCTAAGTGCTGGGTCCTGCACTTTGGCCACAACAACCCCATGCAGTGCTACAGGCTCGGAGCAGAGTGGCTGGAAAGCTGTGCAGAGGAAAAGGATCTGGGGGTGTTGGTCGATGCTTGCCTGAACATGAGCCAGCAGTGTGCCCAGATAGCCAAGAAAGCCAATAGCATCCTGGTTTGTGTCAGGAATAGTCCAGCCAGCAGGAGCAGGGAGGTGATCGTCCCCCTGTACTCTGCTCTGGTGAGGCCGCACCTCAAGCACTGCGTTCAGCTTTGGGCTCCTCACTACAAGAAGGACATCGAGGCCCTGGAGCATGTCCAGAGAAGGGCTACGAAGCTGGTGAAGGGCCTGTAACACAAGTCCTGTGAGGAGTGGCTGAGGGAGCTGGGGTTGTTTGGTCTGGGGAAGAGGAGGCTCAGGGGAGACCTCATTGCTCTCTACAGCTACCGGAAAGGAAGGGAAGTTGTGGGGAGCTGGGGGTCGGCCTCTTATCACAAATAACTAGTGATAGGACTAGAGGGAATGGCCTCAAGTTGTGCCAGGGAAGGTTTAGGTTGGAAATGAGGAGACATTTCTTCTCAAAGTGTTTAGACATTTGAATGTGTTGCTCAGTGAGGTGGTGGAGGGCTTAAGGAAAGGTTAAATGTGGTGCTTAGGGACATGGTTTAATGGGTGATATTGGTGGTTGGGTGATGGTTGGACCACATGATCTTGGATGTCTTTTCCAATCTTAATGATTCTATGGTTCATTAGGAGGAATAGTTCTTAAATTAACAAGTGCAGAAAGAAAGGTCCATGTTCTTTGGAATGCAGAATGCAAGCAACAACTACATATATTTAAGATGAAAGGCTGATATGTGCAAACTTGATACAGGTATTGGAGTGATGATTGAAATGCTTAGGCTTTTATGCTTGTTATATCCATGCTACTGGTCCTTCAAAATGTTTTCATTGTTATTAAATGCTCCTGTTACTTTTTTATCAAGTTGAAAGCACCAGCAAACTAGGAAAAAAAGTTGGGAGCAGAAAGTTCTGTTTTATATTGTTACAGTAACTGAAGTTTAATACTAACCAGATTTACCAGAAACTTGTGAAATGTTGTACTTGGCAAACTTATATTAAACAAATTTCTAACTTGTATAATTATAGTCTCTTAAATAAGGTCATTCAAATATCATGAATAATGCAAATCTCATTCATATTCACCAAGGACTTTACTCATAATCATGCTCATCAATCTGGACAATTTGCTTTTGGGGGCAGAAGAACAGGGGTTTATCCAAGACTTCTTTGAAGCATTTTACCTTCTGCAGTTCAAAGAAAATAAGGACGACAGTGTGTGAGGGCTGATTTTATTTGTGTTCCTCACTGCAGTTTTACAGCAGGACTTGCTCTTTTTGTCTATTACCTCAGCTCCTCTTGGTGGCTCCTACTCTCAAGGAAGTCTGCCTTACTTCCCTTCTCGTAGAATCAGTTTTCTACTTCATTCTTCCCATTTTTTCATTCTTACTCCTCTTTCACTCTTCCCCTTCTTTCCACTTTGTGCTTCTCACTATCTTTCTAACCCCTACTCTCTTATGCATTTCTCATTTAATCTTTTAGATAATTTAATCATTAATAAGAAGTTGTAAAAAATAAAAAAAATCTAACAGATTCAGTTACTTCAGCGAGCATCCAGAATATGCCAGTTAATTTTGCAACCTGCTCGTGTACTGTATGTGACACCCTTGGCCCAGGTAGGATTTATCCAGTGAGAATGAAAGGCCCAATAAGACTGACAGCAGAACAAACAACTTGGCTTTCCTCAAAGATTCTACTGATGCTCCCCTAGTTTAAAAAAAAAAAAAAAAAGTGGGAGACTTTGACACAAGTCTCCCAGAAGTAAATATACTGATGGGACACGAGATAAAGCAGTTGACATGCTTAATAGAAAATACTGATGGAAATTGTCACAGGCTATAGACATAGGACATCTTGTGACATGGATAGCATTTAACACCTAACACAATTCCAGTCTTTGAGCATTCATCCACTTTAAGTCTGAAATACTTCAGCAGAAAAATGGCAAATCTCTCAAACTAAATAAGAATTTGATAAAATTCAGCACTGCCTAATTATCTGATGAAAAATTACAGCTGCAACTGATGATGCTCCTCAACAGGCTTCTGAGACTCCCTATTATCACAGAAGTCAGTAGTTGAGGCCGAGACAATAGGCCTAATTCATAACCACAGTCTATTATTTAGGATAAAGCTTTCCTCTCTAAAGCAAAGATAATGACAAGTGCATTTAGCCATGAAGAAGGCAGACAGCCTGCATAAAGAGTCCTCTTGGTCCAATTTATTTTTAAGAAAGAATAAGATCTGCACTTTTAAATCAATTATTAAAATGAAATTACCACTAGAGAAAGAAACAGAATGAAATTCTTGTCCAAATGAAGCCAGTGGCCATTCAGATAAATAGGACCAGAATTAATCTCCATAACCTCATTTTCTATTTATAGCATGGAAAACCAGCTTTCACCAAGCTAGCAACATCTGGCTATTCCAACCATGCTGTTTACTGTCATTCCATCACTCTCCTAACAGCAGATGAGCTTTTTTCACCTTCAAAGGCCTCTGCCTATGGTAAGATCATTTTATTTCCTCCCGCTACCTGAATCCTAATTTACAGTTAGCAATTTGAGTACAATTGACGGATCCATAACATAGTGCTCTGCCAAACAGAAGTACATCAAGTGTTCTTGTCATAAAAATATTAGTGCGCATTTTCTGAATGCATTATCTACATTTAAGAAATCTCAGACATACTTCCTCTCAGATAACAGTGCTGGATTTTGCTGTGTGAAAGGGGAAAGGGGAAGGAGAAGCAAGGGAGCCTATAACTTAGCTTTATATGAGAAGTGGGTTTACATGGCAAGGTTTTGGTAGTGGGGGCTTCAGGAGTGGATTCTCTGTGAAGAATCCAGGAGCTGCCCCATGTTAGATAAGGGCCAGTTTCAGCCAGCTTCAAAGGGACCTGCTGCTGGCCAGGGTTGAGTCAATAAGCGATGTTGTTTGCACCTCTGTGGGAACAGATTTAAGAAAAGGAAAAATCAAAATTAAAAAAATGCTCCACAATAGCAGCTGGGAGAATGAGTGAGAACCAGCCCTGTAGATCCCAAGGTCAGTGCAGCAGGAGGGAGGAGGTGCTCCAGGCAGGCAGCAGCAGTTCCCCTGCAGCCTGTGGGGAGGCCCCTGGTGGAGCAGGCTGTCCCCCTGCAGCCCATGGGTCCCACACGGAGCAGATCTCCACGCTGCAGCCCGTGGAGGAGCCCCCGGTGGAGCAGGTGGAGGTGGCCTGGAGGAGGCTGCGGCCCATGGAGAGCCCCCGCAGGAGCAGGCCCCGGGCCGGAGCTGCAGCCCGTGGAGAGGAGCCCACGCAGGAGCAGGGGTCTGGGGGGAGCTGCCGCCCGTGGGGGACCCGTGCTGGAGCAGTTTGCTCCTGGGGGATGGACCCCGTGGTACGGAGCTGTGTGGGAGCAGTTCTTGAAGAGCTGCTGCCTCTGGGCAGCCCATGCAGGATCAGTTCGGAAAGGATGGCATCCTGTGGGAGGGACCCCATGTGGAGCAGGGGCAGAGAGTGACTGTGAAGGAGCAGTAGAGACAAAGTGCTATATAGACTGACCGAAACCCCCATTTCCCTGCTCCCCTGTGCTGCCTGGGGGGAGACGGTGGAAGGGGAGAAGGTGTTTTTAGTTTGTTTTCTTTGTTTCCCACTTCTCTAGCTTGTTAGTAATAGGCAGCATATTTCTCTAATCTCCCTATGCTGAGTCTGTTCTGCCCATGATGATAATTGCTGAGTGATCTCCCTGTCCTTATCTCAACCCTTGAGCCCTTTTCATCATATTTTCTCCCCCTTTCCCTTTGAGGAGGGGGAGTGAGAGAGTGGTTGTGGTGGAGCCTGGCTGCCCACCTGAGTAAAGCCACCATAATATATTCTCAATTTTCAAGTTAAGGAGACAAGTGGCCACTTTCTTTCAAACCTCCCATTATAAATGGATTGATCTTAAAAGCTTGATCTTAAGCTTAGGTTTGAGTCAGGTGACCATTGGACATGTGGACACAGCCTGTAAACAGCACATTATTGAAGAGATTTTACCAGCTCAGAGGCACAACCATCCTGAAGGGAGACTTTTTTGTGTGGTTGAGACATGATGATGACAGGGACCTCACAGGGCTACACCAAATCCTGCACCAGGTGTATACAAATCAATTCAAGGAATAATATTTTGTCTAAGTGAACCAAAAGTATAAGTAAAGATTGTTATCTTCAATTGCTTGCCTGGGAGTAAAGTTCTTTCACAAAAGAAGAAGAACCTAAGTGTGTTTTCCACATCCCACTCCTTGCACTTGCAGCAAGAACAGCTGTGGGCTGGGCTAAAAATAAGGTTGTTTTTATATAGCATCTTTCACCCTGATGGTCTTTCCCCAGTGTCTCACATTTCAAGAGCTGTCACTCATGTTAGCCTAGCTCAGCTTTGCCAGTTTTTCCTTGCCTTTTTTTCTTTTCTTTTCTTTTTTTTTGTTTTGTTTTGTTTTAATTTGTTTGTGGTTTTATTTGGTTAGGTTTTGTTTTTCCTTTGGAAAGTGACTGATGTGGAAAACTGAACCCATCAGGATGAAGTATCAGTGTGCCAATTAGATTCTAGGAAAAATTAGTTATAGTCTTCAGCATTTGAAGGACTCTGCATAATTTTTATTTTTGTGTACTGCCCAACAGTGTTTTTGTTGTACACTGACTTCCTATTTGGCTTTGAAAAGAATGAGAGTTTAGGGCAGTGCTGCCAAATCACCTTATACCGTGCAGTACAGGGATCATGTACCTCAAATCTCATCTCTTTAGGTAGAAACAGGATGTCCGTTCAGCCCTTGCTAGTCTACATCATAATTAAGTTTTGAAAGGGAGAAATTAAGAGCATCTTCCACTAGGTCCCTCTAGTAAAATCAGAGGCATATAAAAAGTACCTCAAAGATTTTTATTTTTAACTCGATAACACTCTCAGGCATATAAGACATTACCTACAATACAGTCACCAAAATTATCAGTGAGATATTAATGAATGCTCCATACCCTCCACAGTGGAAAAAACTGCACATCTCGCATTTAAAATAAATGTCTCTGCTTGCATCTACTTACAGATTATTAAAATTTTTGTACTTGTTTCTTGCTTGCAGCTTATATTGATCTTCCTTGTCTACATTTCACTTATAGAAAATCAATGGCAGTCAGCGCATTATGATCAATATTGTAGCAATTTCCCCAATTTCCCTTTAAGCTTGCAATATATAACAAAACCATACTTTCTATTAATAATCCTTGTATACATGCAGTTATTCAATATTTAAAACTTACCCTGTAAATTCAATATAGTGACTTACTGCAGTTTATGGCCTGTACAGAAACAAACCCTTTAAAAAATCAATCAGCTCTTTCAAAATCCATTAAAAAGTAGTATGTAATATAAAACCTTCATTTTAAGTGCCTTAGTCGGGCAATACTGGAATATTGTCTTTCATTATATTAAACTTTGGAAGGACACACCTGTAAAATAAAACAGTCATGAAGAGATTTCTATCAACATCTAGGTCAAGCAGGTGGTGTATGCACAGTCTGCCAGAGATGGACAGCACAGCTCTCCCACATGCACTCAGGAATTTCAAGGCTTCATGATGCCACTGATGGAAAAAGTGTTGGTAGCCAGGAAAGAGCATTGGTTAAATTTTCTAAAACTCTGTGATTTATTTTTCTCACTAATTTGGGCTTTATTCAGGAACTGATGTGGGTTGTTTCATTTTGGCTCTAAGCTGTATTTTTGAGATTTTGGTTTCCAAAAGCATGTCTTTTTCATTGTAAATCAAGTTTTGTTTTGTTTTGTTTTTTTATTGAAGTATTGAAAATCTTTTTGTGCAGGTTGAATAGAACTTTCCAGATCAATACACATTTTCTTTTGTCATTGTTCTTTCACTTCAGTCCAAGTCCCCCCAGAATAGCTGTTTCAGTTCAAGTAAAACTTATTCTTCCCTCCTAGATTTTTTTTTAATTTTTCTACTGAACCAAAAAAAAAAAAAAAAACCATTGTTCATTAAGCTTGTCTCTGCATTTCTACACTTCCACCTTCTCTTAATGCCCCCAGTACATTTACTTATCATCCTGTCTCCTGTGTGGGCTCTGCATCAGCTATAGCATGTGAAGGATATATGTGTTCACCTTTTTCCCTAAGGTCAAGAAAAAGAGGTGGTTTCAAGGGCAGGTTTACAATGTTGTTGCCCTTTGTGAAAAATATAGCCATTTAATCTCCCTAATAGTGGCTCTAATTTAGGATGCAAATATTCAATTAATCTGGAATACACAGTGGGCTTCACAGTTGAGTGAAATAATGTGAATGAAGTATTTGGCCCGGGACCACAATTTATATTCTCTCCTCTTCACAAAAGCAGTGTTTTGCTATGAGTTATGTTTTATTCAAACACTTGGGTGCCAAAGTCCTGGGGATTTGGGATATTTAATTACATCAAGTCTACACCCCAGTTGCATGCACAATGGTGACAACTCACAGGCCACCTTTTCTATTTTCCCAGCATTGCTAGTGTACTATCCCCCCATTGCTCTCCTGGAAAAGAGGACATACATATACTTCCATACTTTCCTACATGGAAGGGCAGTTTTGAGGAATGTCTATTTACAAAGTACCTAGAAGACTGTATCTCAAAGTCATTCTTTTGCATGGGTAACACTGTTAAATCTGCTCCAGATTTTGTGTGAGCTGTGAATAAATTTTCTATACAACTTGCAACTCTGTAGTCCCTTTGTGATGGGTAGGGCATTTTCCTTTCCCTCCCTAGCTCATTTATGCTAATGATAGATTTTCTAAATTCTGCCCATCATCTGGAGATTGCCCAAAGGGCACAGTGGAGACAACTTACTTCAGCTTTAATACAAAAAAAGCAACCTATCAACTGGAGTAACTCATTCAACTCGCCTCCATCCTTGACCCTGCCACAGTGAAAGCCCTTGCAAAATATACGTCTTTAGTGGGAAGGGATTCTTGGATGAGTCTGCTATTTTAGGAGCCTTTTGCCCAACTGAATGGGGAAGCAACTGGGATACCAGGTTGTACACCTCACTGCTTCCTGATATGAGTTAAATGGATATCTTATCTTACAGCAGCTGCTCAGATTAGGTAGTCCCTTTTTCCAAACAAAGGAAGGAAATATCTGAGGAGTTCTCAGCCAGAAGATCATTCTGCCTGGCTGGAGAACAAAACCAAAAAGCTGGCTGTAAAGCTCTGGAACAAGCACATTCAGGTTAATGGTAATTGCTAAATATCTCATTCTAGGGTATCTACTATCTTAATGTCCTTCCATCTCCAGTAACTGAAAAAATATACCTTATTCTTTTAGAAGACACGTGTTTTCAAAGAGTACTTTCTTCATAGTATTGTGTTTTGAGTTCATATTTTTTTCCTTAAAAAAAAAAATGTTTTCCCCAAATACTAGGAAGAAGTAGGAAATGCATATTCTTTTCCAGACAGATAAATATGAGGGATCTATGTGACACTGAGTGATTCATAAGAACGAAAGTGACAGTGCTACAAACACAAAACAGTATCCTACAAGAGCAAAATAATAGCAGAGGAGATATTTTTCCTGGTTGAATAAATGACATTCTTTCATGAAGCCAATTTCACAAATGTCTTTGTCACTAAAATCCACTTCAAAACTACTTCAGTTGCAGCACTAAGTTCAACTTTTATAAAACTTGTCATAGATTTAGGGTTCAAATCCGTGACCTTGTCAGAGTAGGATCTGCAACTTCTTATTGTATGTTAAGTTCTCAAAGCTGACCTAATCATTGCTTGTAAAGCATTTACACTGTAGTTCCTCACATCTCCCCAAACATTAGTAACTCCTCTTGTCGCTTAAAAACAAAAAAAAAATCCAGACAAATGGTTTGCATTTTGAAGCAATACTATAACAAGAAAATGTGTGTATAAAGAAAGCTGAGGAGAAAATCCATTTCAACAATAAAACATATTTCATTTTCAAGTTCCTGAGATATTTTTAAAAACAAAGAGCAGAACAAATAGGCAAGGAAACATGAAAGATATGTTGACAGAGTTACAGTAAACATTCAGTAGGATATTTAAAGTTAAGATGATGCTCACATTATGCCTCTAGTAATGGCGTCCATTAAGGATTCCTTGGGCAGGTTTTCATTTCATCTTGAAAGCTAAAGATCGCTATAATCTTAATTTAACATGCTGTCTCTGGTTGTAATACCTACTCAGAATGTGAGAAGTCTTATATGGTTAGTGCTCTTTTTATTTGGCATTGCATCAAACAGTTCAACAGACAACACAAGCTTGCTCTCCAAGCTTGCAAAAACAATCACACACAAGGCAAAAATGTCATATTTTATCCACTGCCCCCCAGCCTTCTCATGTATTTGTGTATTAGACTATGGGAAAGAAACACAATGCCCAGGTCCATCTGGCTTGTTTCCCTAAGACTGCGTCTCTAGTTCCTGCAGAATGCCAGTCATCTCAGGAAGTGGCAAGGTTGAGGTAGTTGTCTTCTTTGGGTACTCTGGAATGGCATTGCAGAGAAGCTGCTCTCTCGCTTTATTTGCAACAGAAGCAGCCTAAGGAGACTTCCCAGCTGCCTTAAACAAATATGTCAATTATTTGAAGTATGGCCACATTAACACTCCCCATTTATGAGACAAGGTTATACAGCCATAAAGTACATTTCTCTAACACATATTTTCAGAAGATCTGGTTGTTGTCTTCAATATGGAGCCATTTGATACCTGCCATGCATTATGCAAGAAAAAATGAAATTACCATTAGTTGACACATGCTGTTTCTGAAACTTCTGAAACTGAAAGATTTATTGGTTCAGCTTTTGCCATATTCACAATTCCATTCTTTTCCAAACCACACCATAAGTTTGAGAAACCCTCAGTACTGCTGTTTTTTTGTACAAGTATTTTTACACTTAGAAGTTGCTTATTTTCATTGAGCTCTTCATTTTATTTACCATTATTATCCTTAAAATTCAGCCCCGATGAGAACTGCTAGAGGGGTTACCCACGCTTCTCATCTTTCACTGTTCTTTTAAATCTTCCTAGACTCTCCAGAGAACTGAGAACAGGAGCTTAATTCAGGTACACTCAATTGCCCCTGCAAGCAGCTCTGTCCATGGTTAGAAGAGGGTGATTCCCTGTCTGTGGACCTCAGTTATATGGTAGAGTTAAGTACAGGGAATACCCCTCAGACTTGCTATGGAACAGAGCTTTTCTTGTATTTACAGCATAATTTTGGTCCTGTAGTCCCAGGTAGCAGCTATTTTAAAAGGATTTAAAAGCATGTGATTTGTATGGTACATTCCCTCTCTTTTCAACTGTTTATACGCATTTTGTGTGTTTTGCTCTCTTTATAAAAATCTGGTGTGCATGTGCAGTATGAATATGAAGCCGCTAAAAATGTGTCAGGGTAAAATTGTATATAATATTTAACCAGTCTTCAAGAGCAAGGGAGAAAAATTCTGAAGTGTTTGGAGTTTAAGAACAAAATAAAAAGAACATTTTTTATTTCCCAGTTTACCATGAATTTTCAATGTCTGAGATGGTGGTTTGAGGTACATTACCTGATGTTTTAATAATACATGCAGTCTGCAAGCTAGTGCTCACTATTGTTTAGCTTGGTTATTCCTGACATTTTACCCTAAGGCTCACCTTCTCCTTGGGAACCAACCAATAACCTCCCTATTTGAAAGACAGAAACTAATATCTAAAAATATACAAAAGTTATTAAATAAGAGGATTTTTTGAGTTGCAACTGACTTGCTACAAATTCCAGCAGTGGGTCAAAGGGTGGGAGAAGGGGAGATGGCATGTAGTATCTGTGCAGTAAAGCATTACGTTCAGATTGAAGAGCACTCTGTCACTAAGGACAGTGTGTCTGCCTATTAGTGCATGCTCCTGACAGCATCTCACAGCACACTCCTGACTTCTGATGGAGCTATGAATTTTAAATCTTCCCCTAAATTGATCATATACAGTGAGCTCTTCACAGGTAGTGATTTACAGGTAGTTCTACAAAGATGTGCTACCTTGCAGTGTGCCTTGATAGAAGAGCAAAAAAGAAGAGGAACTTTGAAAGCCACCGTTGACATCACATGGAAAATAAGGAGGTGATTGGTGACAGCCAACATGGCTTCACTAAAGGCAGATCATGCCTGACAAACCTGGTGGCCTTTTATGATGGGACTATAGCACTGGTGGATAGGGGGAAGAGCAACAGACACCATCTACCTGGACTTCTGTAAAGCATCTGACACTGTCCCCCATTTGACACTGTGCAAGGTGCTGTCGTCCGTCCCCCCGCCCCGCTCAAAGCAGGACCAACAAGATCACAGCAAACAGAGCCACATTTGCTCCAGATCTTTCCCAAATCCCAGACACACAGTATTCCCCACATCCCTATGGGAATTTTGTTGTTGCTGTTGCTTTTAAGTCACTCTCTTGGTCTCTTGGAGAGAATCTGCAGCATACCATTTCAGCCCATCCAAACCACAATCCAGATAGGGAAGGCTTTGGGAAAGGATTACCTCCCAGTTGGTGTAATATGCACCATCACCCATACACACATATCAAACTGATTCATCTATCCTGGGAAAGGGATGAACACCACGAAGCCCATGAAAACAATATGTATGTGTCCAGGCATATAGATTTCATTTTCCCTATGACTTATGAGGTATCTACAATTTAAGCCTTTTTAGCTCGTCCTTCCTTCTTGCACTCCCCAGTAAGATGCTTTCCAGGGATAAGAAAAATCTGTTTTTCACCAGATCTCTTTTGTCATTCTGTTATTCACAAGGAACATGTTTCAGGGACTTCACTTGCTTCCCTCATTTAATTAAGGTCATCTTAATTAACTCTAGTGTCTAGTTCAGCTACTGTAGGTGTCTCCTCCAATTTAGATTTAGATTTCATCCAAAATTTCGGAATCATTCCAGAGAAATGTTGTTAAAGAGGAAAATTACCAGAATTGTATAACCTAACTCACGGCAAATATATTGCAGTGGCCTATCTGCATGTATGCAGAATAGTGAGTGAGTCTATATTAGTATTTAGTTTTAACTAAAATTGTAGCCTCTCATAATTTCCTTCTGCCTTGCCCTGAAAAGCCCCATAAGGCGTAGGTTATACCTAAATATAACAGAAATAAAAAACTACTATTACAAAACCTATTTGCCCATTGTGAACTATTAGGAACTATTTGTCTTGTCCTGTACTAGCACCCTAGCACCCATCCAGATCATGCTCATTGTAAACCATCAACCCATTCTCAAGATGCACACTTCTAGCTTTAAAATGAGAACAACCTTAAAATTGATATAGGAAAGCAAGCTATCATTTAAGCATCATTCATTTTCTGATGTGTATATTTATGCAAGAGATAGATCCAACATCCCACTTTTCAGCACTCTATGCATCTGGTATTATGAAACAAATTTTAGAGCTTTTAGACACTAAATATCTAGAAAGATTTTTAAAAGGCTACACTTAAGAACATAAACAGGCTCAGTAGAAAGTGCATTTGAACAGGGGCCAAGAATTTTAATATATTTTCAAGTTCTGTTATTAGACTAGAACGTGATGCATGACCTCAGACAACCATTTTGTTTCCTTTTTCCTTCAGGTAAGGATGCGTGAATAATGCTTTGCAGTACAGAGTACTTGAGAGTACAGAGTACAGAGGTTCCCACACTTTTTGCCTCACATGTGAGGGTCCAAAAGCGTTCATTAGCTGAAGAGCACAGTAACCAAAGCCTAGGGAACTGCAGAGATACTAGTCTCTAGAGTGAACTGCAAGCTTCCTGAGTTTATTGCATGTATGGAACAAAGGAAATTCTGAAGCAATTTTGCACCGTTCTCAAATTCCATTAACTTCACTAAATTCATGTTGGTTTCTCCTCTAGGTCATTAATAAGCCCCCAAAGTTGTTATGTAACACGTTTTGTCTGCTTGCAATATCTTACAATTAATTTGCATTTTCTTGATAGATTACTGTTAAGGAATCTATATTTCTTTTTCTAGTCTGCTCACCATCCAGGAAGTCTTTGTTTATTATGCTATAAATATTTATTGTGCTTAGTTGCTGACTAGTGTCTACTTTGTTTTTTCCAGTGATTTTTTGGGGGTTAGAAAAGATCATTCTGGCCTCTCCTCTAGCCTCATGGAACAAATTCTACTGATGCTCTGTCTGTCTTGGACTTCCAGAATCTTTACATCAGGCCTAGACTTAGATAGCATCACTGCAACATCGAGTCTCTGTGAAATATCTGAGGTGATACAGGAGTCCCCACATTGCAGGATCAACCTGGCAGCCCACCTCTGCCACCTCCACAGGGGAAGGGGACGTGTGATGAGCACCTTTCTGCTCCTGTTCTCAACACCTTGGCAGATATCAGCCCCTAGCAGCAGGCAGGCAGTAAAACCATGCTAACAGCTAGCCTTGCTCACTCCTCTGATGCAGCCAGTGCTGGGGCTGGGATGCCAAATGGTGGCTGGCCACTTGCTGCTCCTCTCTTCTGCCACCCGCACTCTGTGCTGAAGCTGACTTGGAAAAAGCAGCATCTACCCACTTGCACTGGTTGGTGTACAACTGAGGGTTACAGTACGCTGCCTATATGTTGGATGCCAGCTTTTTGACCTAGGCATCCCCTGAATTATTTGGGCTGATACAAGCACCTGAAAAAAATGTGCTGTTTCACACAACAAATCCTGGAGACTCATGCAGTCTACTGACCACCTGGAGTGAAATTCAGCTTTCTTATATTGGGCAAGACTTCCATTTTTAAAAGGATGATTTGTTTTGTCCTAAATAAACCTCTTTCCTTGCCTTGCCTTGCCTTGCCGTGTAAATGCAACTCTCCCTGTACCATCCATTAGGATGATCTTAAAGTTTCCTGTCATCTTAACTTTTTTGTATTCACTTTGCTTTTCATTGTGCTTTTTTTTTTTTTTTTTCATACTGGTAACTTATAAATATGTCCTTTCTAAGTTCACTGCCATTGCACTTTCCCTAAGGGAGTCATGCAGCAAATCTAATTGTACAGCGATCAAAATTGCCCTGTGGAGATTCTAGATTCCCTGCCTCTATTAAATCCTGACTCCTACAGAAAAGTCAAGAGTCATCTCCTGTCCTGTAGGCATCAAAAACAAAGCTTTCAAAAAAACTTTAAGCTGATTTATTTCTGTGGTTTTTGTTTGTTTGTTTTGATTGTTTGTTTTGGTGTCCTTTGGGTTGACCAAGGCCTACTTATTTTGTATGCTGAATTATTCTGAAGCCTGTAACATAAATTTCTTTAAAGGGGTAATGGATCTGGGAGCAATGGCTCAAATTATCCCTAAACTGCTCAGAAATATTCTGTCATTAGGGTAGAAAAATAGCAGCTGTGCAGGCGGGAGGAGTGTCTTTATTTTTGCTAGCTTTAAAACATAACCAACTTTGATTACAAGGTTCAAAGAAAAAAAATTAAATAGTGGAAAAAAGTCTGAGTGCAATTACCAAGATGACAACATATGCCAATGCATGCGCAGGGAAGTTATTTAAGGATTTAGAGTGGCAGAATAGAAATTCCATTTGGAGGAAGAAGGAAAAGGAGGAAGTATTACCGCCAAAGAAAATGAACGCTACCACTGGCAAACACCCTCTTAGATGCCAAGATACTCTGCTAATTACACTTCTGGTGGCTGTTTGTAATCTGTTAAGCAGGCCACCACCACACAGTGCACCCTGTAAATAGCACCCACAAGACAACCCAATGAGAATGACTGTTTCCCAGGCTTGGGTGTTGCTCAGGAAAGCCTACCTGACTGCTAGGGGCTTAAAGCAATGCTCAGAAGCTGAAACTGCTCCAGAGGTTCTTGAAGACCCAACCAGACTGATTCCAGAAAAGTAAATGTGCTGTAATGATGTAATGATTTGTTCTATGCCATTCTTCTAGTTTCTAATTATGACCACTAATTAGAGAACTGCTCATCCAATAAGAGAGTAAGTACAAAAGGCCACCTTGATGAGAATCACCCATCACAATGGAAATAATGAACCAGGTCTCAGACTTTGTTCTTTTCATTCAGGGCTGGGGTTTGCAGGTGAGATAAGACCCTGGCACCTATATCCCATTAACAAACTCCAGTACTCACCTATAGCTGTATTTGCTATCACATTGTCATTGATTTATGAATTCATCTGACTACAGTTTTGCAATAAACGCATTTACTAATTCTCCTGTGACTATTTTAACTCTAGGAACTTGTCATTGATAGCAAAGAGAAAACAAATGTAAGCCACAAATATGGTAAAATAATTTTGAAAGTTGCAAGGTCCACTTAGCGCTGCTGTCATGGTTGTTTGAAGGATGAAACAACGTGGGCAACCCGATCTAGTGGGTGGCATCCCTGCCCATGGCAGGGGGAGTAAAGAGGGGGTGGAATTAGATGATATTTAAGGTCTCTTCCAATACAAGCCGTTCTATGAATCTATGTATATAAGCTTGTCTTTGCAAGTGAGATTCCCTATAATAAACACCCAGGCTAAGGTGATTTAAAAACACATCTGACATTAACATACCTGTTTATTATTATTGTTGTTATTATTATCATTATTATTATTATCATTATTATTACTATTATTATTATTATTTAGGAAATATACAGCAGTCATGCCTTGTCCTCTCACTTCCAGAGGACCAAGAAATTGGACAAACTACTAGGGACCTAATTTCACCCACTCACATCCCAAATGAAATGTGAAAGTAGCTCTGTAAAATGGGGGACTGGGCACAGGAAAAAAAGTGGAGCATTAAAGCAGAGTAATAAAGAGAAAAATACCAAATTAATCTATGAAACATCAGGTGCTTAACCACTCCTCTCTGTGTTCTCCTTTTATACACACATACAGGTATAACAAACATTTTTGAAGAATTATAAACAAATGAGATCATAAAAAATAGTACACAGTCACATTATAATAGCAAAACTAAGACAAAAGTTTCCTTGAAAGAATTCTCTGAATAATGACTCCCCAATTTCTATTTCATGTCTGCAAGACAGGTGGTCACATGTAAGTGGTGACCTTGGATTAAAAGGCTTGCTCAGGTAGTTATGCAACTGTTGGCATAAAAATAGCAAAATGAGGTCCTGCAGTTTTCTGTGCACCAACCCTTTTATAGTATCAGTAAGATTCAATGTAGTCATACAGGATCATTTGCCTGGGTTTCTCACAGGCTCAGCTTGTTAATATTTAACATGGCCTCCAAGAGCCTTCTTACAGTTGCAGTGTAACCACATATACCTTATACAGTATAAAAACGTGGAGTAAATCAAATAAAAGCCAGATCCTTTGCGAGACAAAATTGGTGCTAAAGATGATTTTCAGGAGCTGAACATCTCATTTATTATTTTTCTTTACTGTCTTTAGTGTGGGCCCAAAATTAAACAGAGCAAACATTTATGATAATTAAGGTATGCTAAATTGCTAGTGTACCCTTATGTTATGCTGAAACCTTGTCGCACAAATCAGAATCCACAAGTCTTCCCCAGTAGAGTTGCTTAGTTAGGCAGTGCTCATTAGTGCTGATTAGGTCTGTTCCCTGAAGTATAGGTCTTTAATTTAGTTGTAGTTGTTTGCATGTTGCTGAAGGTCTCAGTTATGAAAGGAAGGGATGTACAGATACACAACTTTTCTTCTCTGCTTTTAAAGAAGCAGGACTGGGGAGGAGTACACAGACTCAAATGAAGACAACCACAAATGAATCTGAACGGATTTTTCCATCAGTAGGAAGGATTGTGATGACAGCAGTAAATAAATCTATTCACTCTTCGTCTTCTACGAAACTGGTGAAGAGCCTGGAACACAAACCCTATGAAGAACATCTGAGGGCACTGGGGGTGTTTAGTCTGGAGAAGAGGAGGCTCAGGGGAGACCTTAGTGCTCTCTATAGCTATCTGAAAGGAAAGTGTGGGGAGCTGGGGATCGGCTCTTCTCACAGGTAACTAGTGATAGGACTAGAAGGAATGGCCTCAAGTTGTGCCAGGGGAGGTTCAGGTTGGAAATGAGGAGACATTTCTTCTCAGAAAGAGCAGTCAGGCATTGGGACGGGTTGCCCAGGGAGGTGGTGGAGTCACCGTCCCTGGGGCTGTTCAAGGAAAGGTTGGACGTGGTGCTTAGGGACATGGTTTAGTGGGTGACATTGGTAGTGGGGTGATGGTTGGATCAGATGATCTTGGAGGTCTTTTCCAACCTTAATGATTCTATGATTCTGTGATCTGCACTACCATATACCTTAGTGAATGTATTTAGTCCAGCTGTGAAACCAGTGTCCTGATCTGTGTTTTTAATTCAAGAAACAAGAGAAGAAGGAAAAATAGCAAGAGAATGTGACAGGAGGTGGGATCAACTCTCCAGTGCCAGCAAACAGGTGGAATTGAATTCATCTTCACATCCAGTGCTATTCCTTGTTACAGACGAGGCTTGTCTTTAATATTTTTCTGTCAAAGTCCTATACAAAAACAGAGAGATTCTCGCCATCACTGGTGCTGCTCTGAGCAGTGCACAGTGCTTTTTCTTACAAGACAGCAACTCAAAGGAAACGGCTGGGAAATCTGTGCACAATGTCTGAACAGCCAGTCATGGGGTGCGGGGGTGAGCAGAGAAGGAGTCCCTAACAGCATTGCCATGTCTGGGCTTTCACATGCTAGATGGACAAGCAGCAGTTGATTAAAATTTTCTTCTGCAATTTTTTTGAACTTAAAAATATATTTTTAGAGTAAAAATGTGTTTGAAAAGTTGATCTTAAAATATAATTTGGCAGGGGAAGCTGTGAGTGGGATAAAAAAAAAAATCCTATATTAGATTTTTACCAAAACTTTTCATTGCAACAAATATCACTTCTGGACCAGCTCATGAGCATCTGTTGGTCTGAGTACACTTCCATGTATTTGTGTGATTGTGAATATATCCCTCAGGAGGCAGAATGGAATTCTTATTTTGTTATGTCTCATACCTTACTAGCACAAAAGAGGTATTGCCTCTGACTTTCCACATAAAACAAGTTCCCCCAAAAAAAGTTTGGGGCTCTTGAATACCTAAGCCTCTCTCCCTACTCTGTTAGTTCAGGTATATATGGCTTGTATATTTTCAAGTATATATGAGAGATCCCTACAATGCTGGAGAGGGGTAAAATTGTTTGGTATAAATAAGGATCAGACCTTCTTGTGTTCTATATTAATTATCACTTTTACTTTTCTCATTAAAGAGGAGCTCCACTAAGGATCCATTAGAGTGCATTTTTTAATCAAGGCTTAAATTACAGTGCATGCTGCAATCAAAGCTATTGTGTGACAGCACGAACAGCAAAAGCTGTATAAAAAGCAGCAAAAACACTGAAATAAAAACATATTGCTATGCTAGGCACAGTGTTATGAGATAAATTTGCAAAATATTTGGGTACCAACCAGAGCTATAGGCACATGAACAAACTTTATACGGTTGATTATTCAGCAAGTTACATAATGTATTTGTTTAATTTTCTAGAATTTTGATAGCTGCTCTTCTCCTAATATAAGGAATCAGATTCCTCATGTGCATTATAGCGTCAGACATTTGTTTTAAATTTGTAGGCGTACACTCTCTTGATATAAATTTCCATTCCCCATTGAAATGCACATGCACACATCTTCTTTTGAAATGTTGTCTTTCAAACAACTTCTCTCTCCTCATGCAAATCCTCTGCCCACTCACAACTGGGTGCTGCAGCATTGCTCACTTCTCACATTTCATCAAGAACTTTAAAAGTATTTTTAGTCCTATTGATTGTAGGAAAGAAAACCATGACAGAAGCCCTCAAAATCCTAACCTGCAGGTGACAAAGTAAAAGACTACCTCTTCTTTGTACTCAACATTCTTTATGTTTAAATCAATCCTAACTTCTCAGTTTTTCATTTTGTCCCCTACTCAGTTCCCATGGGGTTGACTTCTTTTCTGGATGATCACACTGTCCTGCTGCTTCTTTCTTAAGCTTCCTTCCCTCTGAAGCAGCCAGCCTCCTTTGGTCTCAGCCTCAGCAGCTCTTTCTTAGATCCAGTTCAGCTGGAAAATATTTCTGCTCTCCTCCACCTGTCCTGTGTTACAGCCCTGTTTTAGCATTGGGATGGCATGCTGTGGTATGCTTAGCCTCAGAAAACAACTAAAAAATAAAACCAACAACAAAAAAATCCAACAACAACAACAAAATGATCAAAGATTTAGCATATAGAGCTGAACAACCAATGAAATACATTAATACATAAATTTGACATTTCCTTAAAATCTAGAAATTCAATAGTTTCTCAATTCTATTCTTACAAGCAGAGAAACCATTCATTTGCTCCTTTGAAGCCAAAACTGACTTCTGGAAGCTTGACACTGTGCCTTCTCTCGCTATCACCAGTTGAACTCCAGACTAAACAGCCCACTTGAATTTCCTCATTGGCAATCCTGAACTGATTATCCTTGTGCACATACCTCCAGGCTACTAACACTCAATGCCCATCTGGTAGGATGGCCGTGTGCCAGCTCACAAGCTTGCCCTACAGCTTAGGTAGCTTGCCCTACAGCTTAGGCAACATAGACAGGTAGCTAGCATAACAGCTTCCATCTCCTCTACAGAAACTCCTTCTTCAGTGGAGAATGATGAAGCATTTCCAGAACATGCCCAGCCATAGAACACACCATCAGCTTTGACAGTAGAAAAGGTGCTTTTATTAAAATTGCAGGATCATTCTTGTTACCTGGAACTGTCCAGCTACTCCTAGGGAGTCAATCATTCTCAGTACTGATGAGAAGCCAACAGTTCAGCTGCACTTGTCAACCTGACCCAGAGGAAAGCTCCTGACTCCAGCTAGAGGTACACAGCTTTTATCTAAGGAAGCCAGGCTGCAATCAACATCCATTTCTGTGGGAGGCTGATTAGAGCAGCCAAAGGCCAGCAAATCTAATTATACATTTAGGAATGAATGAATGGAGGAAGGACACTGAGTGACTGGGCAATAAACTTGCAGATAGCATTCCTTGTAAAGTAAAACAAGAAAAAACAATCCCAACGTAAGTGTACAATGTCAGCTTCTGAGCTGACTGTTCCTGCTCAGAAAGGAACTGCTGGATAATAACACCTAATTGCATGAAAATATCAGCTCAGTGCTCAGCAGTGATCATAATTATTAGGAAAGTAACAAAGAGTAGATTATGGCACTAAATCAATGCAGCATCTGCATTTTCAGCACTGTACAGAGCTCTGATCTCTTCTGAAAAGACAGAGTAGAACTGAAAAAAGGGGAGAGAAGTTGGTCTCAAGATGAGTTTGGTCATCTCAAGATGACCAAAGGCCTCAATAACAAGAACAGCTTAAGAGTGAGGTTCATCAGCCTGGAAAACAAATATAACACCCACACATATACAATTTCCTCAGAGGCCTGTCAGTTTTTCTGTGCCATCAGTGGGAAGAAGAAAACATACCCGAAAGAAAAAAAAAAGTAATAAAATAATAATAATAAATAAATAATAATAATAATAAAGGTATAGTTGTTTAAACTTTTGCAAATTTGAGAATTGCAATAGCTTGATTCTAAGAAGTAGTATTTTAGATTGTAAGGCTATTTGAAGACAGCATGCCCTGAAAACTCTGTATTCTAGATCAGATCACAAGCAGTGTATTAAAAATATTTTTAAATTGAATATTCATACTAGAAAGCTGAATGTGCAAGTTAGGTTTCAAAGTTTCCTTCTGAAGTCACTTGAAAATCTAACCATGCATGTGTTTAAGCATCATGTCTGTTTACTCTGCTATATCAATATCCAGTAATAATGCTTACAGTAAATGAGTTACATTTGTTTTAGCATGCAACTAATGCTTGCAGAGCATCAAGCTTTGAATACATATAAGTACTTTGATAGGATATTTTATTTTTTTAATGCTTTCCTCATTTTTTTGCTTTCAATGAACAGCTACAGCAAAGTCCAAACATGTATCTAGTAAGCACAGATGTTTGCTCAAAATAGGCACAGACTAGACAGTCATAAGACTGCCAAGCCCCTAAAGTCTTTTCCATCCCAGTATGCCCGTCATTCACAGCAGCATTACAGTACCTTGCACGAAGGGCTGTGATTAATAGTTCCCTGACTCATCCAAGAGAAGGGTATGAGAGTGCAAGATGGGATGCCATCCATGTGCAGTGGCATGCTCAAGTGTTTTGTTTTGATGGGACGTGATGTTTTTCAGGCCATGTTTTGCTGTGCCTACATCTAAAACAGTCAGGCTTAACGAGAAAGAAGGAGGAATGGAAGTTCAGCTTCTGAAGTCAGCAGTACTAAAAGCTTTGTAAAGAACAGCAAAATTTTCAGGTTATAAACAAAGTCTTTGCTCAGGTTATATACCAAACGCAAAGCTTGCTTCAGATTTCTTTTTCACAGAATCACAGAATCACAATTTTCCTCATCACAATTTCCACCAATATCAATTGAAGATTTTTTTTTTTAATCCAAACTAAAAGACAACAACAAACAAACAAACAAACAAAACACACCCACAATCTAATTACAGCTGTATTGGAACAAAATAAAGCAAAAAAAGCTGTCAGCATTTCTTACCGGACAGCATACATGTGAAAAATGTTCACCAATTAATTTATTGTGAACAAAATCTACTCATTGTATGCTCGTTCTCACTTATTGGAAACTGAATGTATTTCAAATCTCAAACTTCAAAAGAAACTATTAATTGATTGTTTAGAACAGACTGTTTGAGACTTTACTAGAGTTCCCTTTCTTCATATTTTGTGATCAAATACAAGACTTAGGCAAGTATAGTCATCACTGACGTCAGACAGAGAAGTAGCAGGCTGTTGGCAGGGAGATTTTTGAGACGGGTTAGTATGGTGGAAGTAGGTCAATTATTTCAATGACAATTTAATCTGATAAATAAATCACACTTCTATTTACTTTGAAAAAAAAGACCATGTTTTTTAGCAATGCAATGTCCAACAAAACTAGTTTGGACAATTTTTCAGTACTGAAATACCTTCCCCAAACTACCTAAGCATAGCTAACAGGGCAGATCTGTATATATGTATTTTCTGTATTTTAGGTATTATGTTAACTTCATGAAAGTTATTGTTTTAAAATAAATAAATAAATAAAAAAGGACTTAAAGGACTTAGATATTCCAGTAATCCAAAATCAAGTGGTCTGCTCCAGCAGCACTCAGACTATGACGTATTTTTTCATTAATTCAGAACATATTTCTGTGCTATTCATGTAGTTTGGCTTAAGGAAACCTGTATCCTTAACTGACAGGAGTCAAACGAGGAGAGTGAAATTGTTCTCTTACTTTATAGATGAACTGTCCAATTCTTCTTCATCAATGTCTAGACACAAAGCTTAACTGAAACTGGAAAATAAAAGTATAATAGAGTCTACACGTTAATTCTTTTGCTATCAGGACATTTTAACACATCATGAAAAGTGGAAGTACATGACATCCCAATTCTGTTTCCCAATGTTACATACAATAGTCCTACAGTTATACGTGCAAACAGCATGTTTTTAAAATGTCTAACAATGTAGAGCACATTAACAAATTACACTGCATATTTTCTTAATTAGAACAAACACTAATTCTACATATAAGTGCTTAAATCTTGTGGGCAAAATAAGCATGCATATCTGCTTTGAATTTAATGGGGTTTCCTCTGCCTGTGGAGAAGTAGAATATGCACACTATTACTTGTCAGCATAACAAAGGAGAGGAAACCTGAAGGAGCGTGCATCTAGGGAAAATCACTTTTACAATTAGTCCCAGTTCCTGTAGCTTTAAATCCTTTAGTTATATGTAGCAAATACATAGAAATAATGTTTAATTGTATTAAGCATTTTGCTCTTCCTAGACCGCAGGGCACATTTTATTCAAAACTCTCAGTTCTTGGGCTGAAATATCTATAAGGGAAACACGTCTTCTTTTTTCCTTCCAATTCACAATAGTGATATTCTTAAAAGTGTCACCATTAATGAATGGTCAAAATCACTTTGGGTCTGGATAGCAAACTATACCCATAAATCACCAGCCTCTCTTTTACTTTCCCATTCAGAGAGTGAAGTTGGCTTAGATTAATGTGCACAGCAAGCAACATGGCAATTCACCTCTCATCCTTCCATCAAGTACGGAAGAAACCTATTGGACCTCTTTACAGTCAGACAAGTCAACGAGTTGGCGTCTAAATAATTCATGTGAGTGTCAATGACTGCATACACCAGAATGTGGAGCTTCATTAAACCTCGATAGAATTAATATGAAGTATGGATGGCACTTTATATTCACCCACCTCTGCCCATTTACTAAAGTGATACTGTGCTGATATGTCCAATCCTATCATGCTGCTGACTAGCCTTGTCCAAGCCTTTCAGAAAGTTTAATTACTTTTGTGTTTTAAAACCTAGTTCATGCTAGATTTTTCTCAGAAGCCATGATATATATATACATATATATTTTTTTTTTTTTTTTTGGTGCAGGACTATATCATTGGTCAGTATTACCACTGTTCACGTGTGTTAAAAACGTTGATTTGGATTGATGAGTTTTTTTTGTTTGTTTGTGGGTTTTTTTGTTGTAGTTGTTTTTTCCCCAACTCTCCAATGTTCATGTACTCTGAAATCCCTGCTTTTACAGTAATTCACATACCCATCATTCTTCTCTGCCACAGTGTGCTCTGTTGAAACTGAGGTAGGGAAGAAACTACTACTATGAACAGCAAGAGGCCTGGCTGGGACAAACCTCAATGCAGCTGATGTGGTTGTCACTAATGGTCAGACTTACCAAAAAGACCATGTCAATGTGCTGATGAACTTACCTAATGCAAGGACATCTGAAATTGTCAATTCCTGACATACAGCCCACTAGTTCCTGCCCATCTGATCCAAGCAAGGAATACATAAGTAAATAGACTGTCTCTTTTCTGCACAGCCAAGGCTCTGGCTGTATGATGCAGAAATTCAGGACAAATCATGTTCCGTCCTCACTCTGGTCAATTAGTAGAGCAGCAGATAATGCTCTGTCAAGGCAAATGGATCACTTTAACTAACAACTCAGACCCTGAGATATGGGAGTAAACCAAGAATTCATCAGGCAGAGGTAGATCAGCTCAATATCCAAAGCACATACTTCCTTGTGAAAGACTTTTTTTGCCTGAAGGGATTTTATCCTCTACACATAATATCAAGCTTTTGAAGGAGACAATGCAATTCAGCATCTAAAATATCATACTCTGAAGACATCACCCAGCTCTTCTCATGCTTCACGAAACAAAGAGATGGAAGAAATGAAGCCACATTGATGGTTTTGTTCCATTTTTCGCAGAGAGTATATTGAGGCAACTTTCTCTATCACTCAACAGTTCCAATCTCTCTTACATCTAACACGGATTACTGTGTTCACCCTATTGCACTTGAATATTTCATTTGCCTACTTCTCTGAAGCATAACACCAAGTTTAACACCATGGTGTGACATGATAAATGTCCCTGCTTTCCTGCGTGGCTGAAGAGGATTTGTTCAACCAAGCTTACAGGTACTGTGTATCCTCACCTCTCTTAGGCTGTGTCCTCAGAAAAGCATGTAGTACCTTCAGGCTTCTACAAGAACCTGAACATTTGGATCAGAGACTATCTTAATGTATTTTGACAGCATCAGATTCCTTAAAATTTCCATTTACCACAATGACAATACATGGTTGGAAATTAATAAATTTGGAGCTGCAAATTTAATTTATGGGAGAGACCTTGCATGCCACCCATTCAAATCATCAGGAACCTTCACATTTATTTTCCTGGGGTTAGGTGGGAGAAGTCAATTCACTGAAGAGCTTCATCTAAAAAGGCTCCTCGACCTCTTTGAGACAGCCCAAAGACATCAGTGCAGTTTTTTCTTCATAATTCTAATTCATCTTGGCCAAGATTTTAGATTGTGACTAGATGTAATTGAATTGTTTGAGTTAATACCTTCATTTTGTAACTTTGAGACAAAGGTGTTTAAAGAAATTCATTGCAACTGTCAAATAGCACGCACGGTAACCACAGAATACGTAACTGCAGCACCAGTCTGTCCTTCATATTTTTTATTTTATTTTTTTTAAATTTTAAATGGAGAATAATTATAGTAAAGGCATCTCCTATTCTCAGAACAGATATACGCACTTAAAGAAATGTTCAGAACAGTCTCATTTAAAACAACATATTTATTTGAGGTTTGTAAGCCTTGGGTAAGTGTGTTTAAAGACAATGGAGATTTAAAAAAAAAAAAAAAGAGAGAGAATTTAGAACAAGACTGTGACTTATAGACCTCAACCCAAACTCTTTGTTGGACCTCCCTTTTCAGCAACTAGCTCCCACTGCACACAATACAGGTCTTAAATTTCTTTTTGTGTTTGTAGTGTAAGTGACCATGGAATCTACTTCTTGCTACCTCAGAGGAACTAAAAAACAATATGGGTTGTACAGTGATGCTAAATCAATCCCAAAGCCCAACAGTAACATTTAAAGCAACCTCTAAATGTTGTCTGGCAAATTGTAATCTTGGTATTACAGTTGTATCTGTACCTCTTTGTGAAATCTTTCAGAAACCAAGAGACACAATTTGGAAGGGTGCTTTCAAGCTACATACACGGCCTTTATTTGAATGAAACCAAATAAGCCAAAGGATACTGCTAAGGACTGAGGTATGAAAGATTGCAGAGAATCTATATAAGACAGCAGCTGATGTGTACACGAACAAGTAAAAGGGAACCCTACATTTGCAAAGCAGAGTCAGGAGAGAAGTGAATGACAATATCTGTCCTGCATCAGTACTGAAATGTTTGTGCAAAATCCTGACATTTTTGATGGATCAGAAATTTTAAGTCAAAGAACTTAGAGAGCTTGGCAATCACCAACCATATGAAATGTAAATAAACAAGTGCCAGATTCTGCACCTGGGACAGGGCAATCCTGGATATACATACAGAGGGGGACAAGATACTGGAGAGCAGCCCTGCAGAAAAGGATCTGGGTGTTTGGTTGACAACAAGATAAATATGTCATTGTACAACATGCCAGAAATACTGGGCAGTTGTGGCGTCAGGAAAAAAAAAATATTAAAACACCACTGGCTGTGAGGTTTGTCTGAGACAGTGGGAAAACTGCAAATACATACCAGACCAGGCAGAGAGAGATTTAGAGGAAGAAAGTGGAAGGGGTAGAGTTGAAGGGAGCAAAGAAGTAGTCTTGGGATCCTCCTGTTATTGTTTCAGACCTTGACATAAGTTGGAAGTAGATGGTAGAGAAGTTCTAAGCACTTCTTTTCTTTAGTCCCTCCTCAAAGAGCAAGCAACTTGAAGGTAGAAGCTAACTTCTGTGGGCATGCATTCTTCAGGGTGTGGCATACAATGTTTGGCTAGCCAAGTCACTTTTTCATCTTAGACTAGGACAGAGTATCAAGCTTGCCATGCTGAGAAACTGGGACAAGTAGGACAAGGTACTCAATGCTTTCTTAGTCATTCAGTGCATCTTACTTTCAGAACCAGGCAGATGAATGATCTAAATGATGTATTTGTTGAGGTTTGCTACCTGCCCCTCTCAAACTGGGAATCAGCACTGTCTTGTATGTGGCTTCCCTAAACAGGCCACAGCTTTTCAGTGAGTGAAATCATTGCACCAACACTATGAGTGTGAGTGCAATGGAATGGGGGGTTAAAAAATTAAAGGGGGAAAAAAAGTCTTTTGGCATCTCTGATACCTAGCTGCTTTACAACCTTGGGTGAACAAACTAGAGAACAGAGAATAGCAGTAACAAAACAAAAACAAACAAACAAAAAAGGCAAATATAAGAATTCACAGCAGTGGAAAATATTGCCCAAGTAGTTCTCTATTACTTATAGGTTCTGTGCAAAGTATTAAAAGTATTATACCAACTTTATTCCTATCCCATAAAGTATCTTTGTATCCTCAGGACAATGGACACAACCAACGTACAGAGCCAGGATGCAGAGAAGTATATGGAGGTATTTTCAGTAAAAGGTCTTAAAACATGAAAGTTCTTGTGAAAATGAAGTATGTCATAGAAAACAGGGAAATCAGTCTAAGCAGATCATAAAACCAAAACTGAGTTACTCTACTTACTGATGAAAGAAGTGAATCAACAGACCTCTTCAGAGTGAGATGTTTTTGCACACAAACATACAGACACTTCTGCAGCAATCAAGAGTGGATTTCAAAATTGAATTTGAACCTTGTCTTCTTTCCCTTTGCAATGAATTAGCTTTGTAGTGGGCGGCACACAAGCACCTACCTAAAGCAGAACATAATCAGATTTACTTAGCTTTATGATTTGTTAACTGACTTACTACTAATGAAGAAGCTCATGAACCTTTCTGTTGTGAACATGGACTGTCATCAGGGTCTTTTGATGTCAGCTGGATTTATTGGTGTCAACTAGCCCTGAACCAAATTGATTGCTCTCTGAACAATTTAGCAGTAGATATAATTTAGTATGTAAGTGATACAATGAATAAACATTACTCAAGAAAAGGTGAGGTCATTCTCCGAAGGACAGTCTTTGTAATGACTTGCACATCTAATATAAAAGATGTAATATTTTACACCATGATAGGAGTCAGATTCTGATTTCATCTGTGTTTTAATATATTGTGTCCTTAATTTACCTTGACATATATACGTTATTTTTCAAGTTTACTTTAGGAATGTGGAGTTGAGACAGTCCTAAAATAAATGTCTGTATATCTTGCACAATTCAGAGCAGGTCATCAGTAAGCAAAACCATACTCCTTGTTCTGGAACAGTTCAGGGTTACATAGCAACTCAGGCTCAGGAAAGATCCAGTGTTAACATTGCCTTCAGTCCTTAATATGACACATGCCATGTGACAGCCACTAAGAAACTCAGATGTGAGTAATGAATTGAAATTACATTGCAATCCCATACAAAGCCTAAACTTCAACTTGAGACTCTGACATTTGCTATAGTTGACAGGTAATAACACAATCTCCAACATAATCATCATCATCATCATCTTGTAAGGAACTGCCATAAGGGGAAGAAACACAGTCAGTAATTATGCAAGGCTCAGGCAAGCACATTCTTCATATTTTATTAATTTTACTACATATTTAACCATTGAGCAAAGGTCTCTGGTTTCCATGCCTTCGGTTGTTATGTGAAGGCTTTTATCTTTGAAAAAGAAGGATCCTTTAAAATCTTATTCTTGGAGAAAAGAAAAACAAATCAACCAACCAAACAAAAAACTACAAAGCAAGGAAATAAATATTGAACAATGAACTATTGAACAATTCAGACACAGTCTGAATGCTGAAGAGTTCAGAGAATGCTGTGGAGCACTCTTTGTTAACTTTGGAGGCAGTATTTAGGTAGAGTAGGAATTGCAAATTTCTGATAATGTTGATGGTCATGTGTGGCTTCTTCTGTAATTCATTATATATGTATTATTTTGCTGAGATTTTTTTCCATGTTCTTCCCTCACCTTCAGAAGTGCAACATACTTAAAAATTTAAAATGCTACCTCAAAAGATTGTTCATTCTTTATGAAAACAACCCTCTTTAGAGTGAGAATGGAAAAAATTAAACCTGTTTCTAAATTCTAATTTTAGCACACATGCAAGTTCCAGGACAAGCTCATGCATGAGGTCATTACTCATACTGCACACATATAGTAATATACAGAATGATGCCATAATGCATGATATTACTTAGCACACAATACAATACAACTGATTCAATACGCACAGCCTGAGTTCCTAGCATGTCTCCAATGCCTGCAATGAAGGTTCATTTTGAACCAGGGATGTAGAAGCAAGTGAAACCCAACACACTCACTCTGATACATGATTGTAAAAAGGAAAAGTTACTGATTAAATAAAAAAGAGGCCCAAATAACAAAAGCTAAATTGAAATTTTGATTTCTCTACATTTTCACTGCAACCAGTGAGTGTACTTTCAGCCCATTACCCTGCAATACTGCCTTCTAGCTCTTTAGTTGGAGGTAGCTCAAGTCATATCACAGACTCAAAAATGGATACACAGAGCTGCCTTCAGAGACAATGATGTACACATCTGAAATAATAATTTCAGTGAATAATGTTGGATAGAAATAAAATAGCAATGATCATGGATGTCAGAGTAGTTTGTTCTAATTGCCTTCCTACAACAAGAATAATTTTATATGTCTAGTCAATCACTTGAAGTTCTGCCCATTAAAACTGCGTTAATACATTATTTTAAATTTTAAGTAGAACACCATAGAAGCTTCTTCAGGAATATCTGAGATGACATGTGCCACATCTTACTTACAATTTTACTACCTATGAAGTAAAGCTTTAGCTCCTAATTTAACCCTTCCTATACGCATTGTTCTGACCTAATTAAAAAATTAGTCCCCTTCAAATCTGTTAGATCAAACTTCCAAAGCCCTTCTGAGTTTCCAAAGAGATGAATTACAGGATGAAAGGAGACAACATGAAGAAATCCATATTGTCTGTGTCCATTTGGGAAGCCACAGGAGGACCTTAAAGGAGGCTGTAGAGAGGTGGGGGTTGGTCTATTCTCCCACGTGCCTGGTGACAGGACAAGGGGGAATGGGCTAAAGTAGCGCCAGGGGAGGTTTAGGTTGGATATTAGGAAGAACTTCTTTACTGAAAGGGTTGTTAGGCATTGGAATGGGCTGCCCAGGGAAGTGGTTCAGTCACCATCCCTGGAGGTCTTTAAAAGACGTTTAGACGTAGAGCTTAGTGATATGGTTTAGTGGAGGACTGGTTAGTGTTAGGTCAGAGGCTGGACTAGATGATCTTGGAGGTCTCTTCCAACCTACATGATTCTGTGATTCTGTGACCCAAAGGGGACTCCACCATGTTGTCTTCTCTTTCTGACTGCTGCTGCAGAGATAAGGCCTAAGGAAACAGACAGTACAGAACAGTTTTACAGAAGACTGTAACCAATATTGTAAACCCACATGGAGGCCAAGGCACAGTCAGTCCTGACACAGAGTACCAAACCTGTGGCCTTCTGAACACACTCCTCACTTAGTGAGCAAGCCACCCTGTTATTCACTTTGGCTACATGGTGGAGTCCCAGGTAGAGCTCCTTGTCACCAGCTAACCCAAGCAATAAGCACATGCAACAGAAGAAAGTGCAGCTGGGTTGGTTTTACACATTCTAAATCCTTGACTATCCCCCAAAATATTTGGAATTTAAAATATGAGAACATGTTTAGAGCACATGTAGAGCAGCCTGTACTGACCAGAAGGATTTGCAACATTAGCATAGGACCCATCCCAAGAATTTACACAGTAATTCTATTTTGTGATACATGACATTCACATGTTTGAGATGTGCTGGACACTGCAGCACATCTGGCTCCAAGAAAGAGATGAATTTGACTATCCCTTGCTTAGTTTTATTTTACATGTTGGGTTTGATTAAGTATGAGCACTAAAATGAGCCACTGCTGGATGGTATCAGCAGGAAGTTAATCAGATCATGCACAACTGTTACTTGCCAAGTTTCAGAAGCATACAATGAAGTCAAGTGAAACAGGAGCTAACACTCCCTTTGCTTCGGAACCTTTGGTGAGAACATTTCACCATAAAAATATAGGGAAGATGTGAAAAGGAATTTGCATTACATTACATATTACTAGCAGAGTGTAGTTATACTGTGCTTAAGTGCTTGCAAACATAATTTCATGCACTCTAACAAGATATGACAAAGATCATTATTTCCAGATTGAGAGTAAAGGATTGCAGCCCCAGTATCTGTAGGCAGCAATTACCTTTCATAAGATCACTGCATCAGTTTTCAACTGCTAGTGTTTTGTTAAACACAACAAAGGAATGACACTAGCACTAGAGGAATTCCAAGTAACACAGCTAATTAAATGCAAACAGACATTATATTCCTACAAATCCCTCTCAAAATTTCATACGGCACAGGAAAGAGCACTACCTGGCTTAAGCTATTTAAAAGAATACTGCCTGCACAATTCAACCTGTATAATAGTTAACCTACATAGTTGGAGTTACAAGCAGGACATGCTACTTATAGAACATGGAGTGCAGGAAAACTTCAAAGTTTTCACGTAGTGAAAGAACAAGCACAACGCTAGTAAATAGTACAAGCACTAAGATTTGGCTGAAAATATTAGCAAACCTAAGTAATAGCATATCAAGTGTGCATTTGCTGAACCAGCAGATTGATGTATCAAAAATCAAAATACGAGGGACATATTCTGTAAGAACATTTTTCAGCAAAATCAGTGGATGTTGTACTTACTCTCACAGTTCAATAACAAGAAATTATGTTATGATAAAAGCATAGGCTCCAGTCCTAGAAACATTTACGCGTGTTTTATTTCCTATTTCTTTCATTTATTTCAATGGCTTGGAAGCTGTGCAGAGGAAAAGGATGTGGGGGTGCTGATTGATGCTCACTGAACGTGAGCCAGCAGTGTGCCCAAGTGGCCAAGAAGGCCAACGGCATCCTGGCCTGTATCAGGAATAGTGCAGCCAGCAGGAGCAGGGAGGTGATTGTCCCCCTGTGCTCTGCTCTGGTGAGGCCGCACCTCGAGCGCTGTGTTCAGCTTTGGGCCCCTCACTACAAGAAGGACATCGAGGCCCTGGAGTGTGCCCAGAGAAGGGCTACGAAGCTGGTGAGGGGCCTGGAGCACAAGTCCTGTGAGGAGCAGCTGAGGGAGCTGGGGGTGTTTGGTCTGGAGAAGAGGAGGCTCAGGGGAGACCTTATTGCTCTCTGCAACTACCTGAAAGGAAGGTGTGGGGAGCTGGGGGTCAGCCTCTTCTCACAAATAACCAGTGATAGGAGTAGAGGGAATGGCCTCGAATTGTGCAAGGGGAGGTTCAGGTTGGAAATGAGGAGACATTTCTTCTCAAAAACAACAGTCAGGCATTGGGACGGGTTGCCCAGGGAGGTGGTGGAGTCACCGTCCCTTGGGGTGTTCAAGGAAAGGTTGGACCTGGTGCTTAGGGACATGGTTTAGTGGGTGACAGTGGTGGTAGGGTGATGGTTGGACCAGATGATCTTGGAGGTCTTTTCCAACCTTAATGATTCTATGATTCTACGATTAATTTCTTGTGGTCCCAATGATATCTGAGGTCAATTGCATTTACAGGTGATCCTTTCCAGGATCAAGGATTTCCTTTATTAACCTTCTACTGATATTGAAAATATACATAAAGTTTATCTTACCCTGTTTACTGCATTATTGAGTTTGATGTGTATTTGTTATACAGTAACAAAAAACTTCAACAAAAATCCAAATAAATTACAAACAAGCTAAGAAAATGCTCACATTTTTACTTCAGCACGTTTAATATTTGATCCTATATGTGCAATAAATGACTTTTATTGCATGCAGTAATTAATTTCTATTCACAGATATTTGTGTGTGAAATTAAATATTTCATACATTCATTAATTTTATAATTTTAGAAGCTAGTCACTCTGAGGTGCACTAATCAACTTTTCCATTTTATGTGAAAGCTAATTCTTTAATGGGCAGTAATAATTTTCTCTGCATAATAAGTCACAAAGCGTGTTCTGAATCCTGATCTCTTTAAATATAGACCCATCTTTATCAACTTCAGCAATGTTGTCATGCCTTTTTATTCACTGAAATTGATTAATCCCTTCGGCATCCTCCCCATACTTCAATCTTTACCTAGATTAATCAGACCCTAAAATGGTTTTGCCCTAATAAGTTTCTTGTTTTCATTATGCATTCATCCCAAAGCACACCTGTTCATCCATATTGAAGACGAGTGTTTTTAAACACTAGCAGTACGTATCCTTCTATTAGGACAAGAACAGTGTTGTAACCTGTACAATGAAAAACCTAGCCAGGAGGTCTTTAGAGAATGGGTGCTTACTCCCTATTTCCTTTGTGACCTTCAGTGAGCTATCTTTGCTATGTCTCATTTCCTCTCAGTTTACCCACCTACAAATTCATGTAGATCAAACAGCCTGCTTATTTCAGTCTTCCAGATATAAGACATTGAATAGAATAACATATCTTTCCTTTGAAGCTCTATTTTGTTGCCCAAGATTTCTGAGATGGAATGTTTTCAAATTATTTTCTGTCCCATAATAAAAAGAGGACCATTATACTACAAAAAATACCTACCTGTGGTGGGTTGATTTTGACTGGGCCACCAAGCTGCTTACTCATTCCCCCTCCTCAACAGGACAGAGGTAGAAAATAAGATGAAAAAGCTTCATGGGTTGAGATGATAGGGAGATCACTTGCCAAACATCATGGCCAGAGTCAGCTTGGGGAAAATTAATTTAATTTTTGCCAACTGATAATGGAGTAGGGCAGTGAGAACTAAAAGCAAACTATAAAACAACTTTCCCCACACTCCCTTTTTCCCAGGTTCAACTTCATTCTCAATTCTTCCAATAGGGGTTGTTCAGTTCATAAATCTCTGCTCCTCCTTCATCCTCACACTATTCTCCTTCTCCAGTATGGGGTCTCTTCCATGGGATATGATCCTTCCCACAGGCTGTAGTTCTTTAAGGTCCACTCACATGGTGCATTCCTTCAGGAACAGATTGCTCCAGAGTGGGTTCCTCTCCACAGGCCACATCTTTCTTCAGGGCATATCCACCTGCTCCAACATGAGGTCCTTCACAGGCTGCAGAGTGGATATTTGCTCCAGAGTGATACACCATGGGCTGCAAAGGGACGATCCGCTTCACCAGGATCCTCTCCACTGGCTGAAGGGGAATATCTGCTCCAGCACCTGGAACACGTCCTCCCCCTCATTCTTCACTGACCTGGTATCTGCAGAGTTCTTTCATAGAACACAATAAGTTGGAAGGGACCCACAAGCATCATCGAGTCCAACTCCTTTCT
This sequence comes from Anser anser, assembly GCF_964211835.1. Classification (NCBI taxonomy): domain Eukaryota; kingdom Metazoa; phylum Chordata; class Aves; order Anseriformes; family Anatidae; genus Anser; species Anser anser. The sequence goes on along the minus strand of NC_139724.1, from coordinate 12,888,509 downwards.
CTCACATATTCTCACTCCCCTCTCTCACAGCTGCTATGCAGAGGTTTTTATCCCTTCTTTAAAACATTATCACAGAGGCACAACCAGCAATGCTCATTAGCTCAGCTTTGGCAAGACGGGGCAGCTTCTGGGCTCTTATCACACAGGCCAACCCTGCAGCCTCTTCCACTACCAAAACTTTCTCATATAAACTCAATATGCTATCAAAACTACTCTTGCAACATTGCAGTAGTTAGTAATCCTAACCATTGGAAAAAAAATAATTTATATATATATACATACATATATATATATATAATAGACATTGATTTATGCACTTAACTGGTTACTAAGATCCTTTTAAAACCCAGCCTAATGAAAATAAAAAGACATTTAATTGTTAAGTTCTGGACACTTCATTCCAATGTGACTGTAAATAAGTGATGAAAGATGCATAGGCTAGAAAATTGGAGATCTGAGTTAGTGTAAAGCTGAAAAAAATATAATGATCCAGTCTATGCCATTGCTAACTACATCTCTTTCTCAATCATACTAATTCATGTTTTTCAGACAGAAAACAAACAAACAAACAAACAAAGGGTCAGAGAGTAGAGATTGCTCACTCAAAGAAATTAAAACTGACTGTAATAGTAGGGACTGGATTCCACATAACGCAGAGCCTACTTGCCAGAATAAATAAATAAATAAATATCAGCATGTTGATGCCCTTCATCCTCAACAGTAAGTTACGGGCAAGAAAAGGCAAATGATAGGGCACCTCAAGAAAGACAGAATATGGTTATTCATGAACCTTGGAAGAGATTTCATACCTCTTTATCTTCTCTCACTACAAGAAAGCACTAGCCTTCACATATGTTTCTGTAAATGAGCCATTGGAAGACCATAGATATTTCTACACAGACATGTGTCCTCAGGACAGGTTTACCCCAGGAAAGAAGCAGCCCTTTTTCTCAAAGGGGCTTAATCCACACCCAGGCCACTTTCTAGAAGAACCAGCACTTTATGCTGTTGGCCTTTTGCATTTCAGCTTTTAACTGTAGATGTGATATGCTTTGAAATCAATCTCCAGATTCTGGGAAGCATAAGAAGTATACCAATACTGCTGAAGTGTCAGAAGTAACATGTGGGGCAGGGCCTTCTCTTTCAGTGAGCACTGAAGCAAAAGGTTCACTGGACAAACTGCTAAGTTTCATAAAAAAAATTGTGCATTTTAAAAATAATCCCATAAAAGAACACTATGACTTCCTCTGGCCAGGAAGGTTATTGGAAGGTTAGTGTCTCTTTTTTTCAAGCCATTCCACCCGTAAAGGCTTTGTGAGGACCAGTAACTTTACTAGCATTAAACATACTGTGCTGTACAATTAGCAGCTGATTCAAATGCAGGTCTGGTTTTGCCCACTTTGTAGGCAGAACTAATCCATATGGAACCCAGAACTAGGATAAAATGAAATTTCTATACTTCAGCTCCAGAAGTTTGGGTTGAACTGAGAATCTAAGTCAGGAAACATTATTAATCATATACCCATACATTTTCCCTTTTTAGATTTTGCTTTGAGTTTCTTTTACTGAATCATCAATAAAAAATACACCAAATCCCATTTTCTTTACAATTCCCTCTTCTATAATATGCCAATATAAATCTCCTTAAAATCTCTACCCTTCAATATGTCTGAGGTTTGCCCCCCAGTTTCAATTTTGGGATTTCCCACAACCTGAAAAATATACAAAAAAGTCTGATCCAATTTTCAGTGTTACGCAGTTCTCAAAAAGTTATTCCACTCATCAATGTATCTTGTGTGACAATGGAACTGAATAAAACATATTTCTTAATAATTAATAAAACATTAGAACTTAAGACAGAAGAGAGTATTTAGAAAAATAGCTGCCTCTATATTTTTAGTTTATGTACTGCTTGCAAGTTTTGCCTGGAAAAAGGTCTGTAAAACAACTGCCACGTCGTCTGTTGGCCATTCACACGCTCACAAGATAGAGAGAGGAATAGTGCAGCAATGAGAGAAGTGAGGAATGTCCCCCAGCTCTACAAAAAGGTTCTGTAAGAAAGTTTGGATAGTCAAAGGCCCAAATGAAATGCCTGTACACAAACAATCACAGCATGAGTAACAGGAGAAACTGGTAGCCACTGCCAAGCTGGAAAACTATGATCTGGCTGCCATCACAGACACTTGGTGGGATGAATCGTAATTGGAGTGCTGCAATTGATGTTCATAAACTGTTCAGAAGGGACATGCAAGGAAGGAAAAGTGGGGGAGTTGCCCTCTATGCAAGAAAAAAGGGAATTGATTGCATGGAGTTGCCTTTGAAAAACAGCACTGAATAGGTCAAGAGCTTATGGTGAAAATTAGAGACCAAGCCATCAAAGGAAACTTTGTGGTTGGTATCTACTACAAGCCACCTGATCAAGGAGAGGATGTTGGTGAAGGTTCTTTCTTCAACTGCAAGAAGCGTCATAACCACAGGCCCTGATCCTGCTAGGTGACTTCAACTACCAGGAATCTGCTGGAAAAGCAGCACCGCAAACGGCAAGCAATCCAAGAAACTACTGGAGTGTGTTGAGGATAACTTCCTAGTACAGGTTGTAGAGAACCCAACCAGAGGAGAGGCATTGATCACTAACCTGTTGCTCACTAATGCAGAATAACTTACCAGAGAAGTCAAAATTGGAGGTAGCCTGAGCTGCAATGATCATGGCCTAGTAGAATTCTTAATCTTGAGGGGTATTTAACATCTCTGTCAGTGACATGGACTGTGAGATTGAGTACACCATCAGCAAGTTTACTGACAACATGAGGGTAAGTGAAGGGCAGATTTAGATTAGATATAAGGAAGAAATACTTTACTCAGAGGTAATGCACCAGAACAGGGTGCCCAGAGAAGTTGGGAATGCCCTGCTCCTGGAATTGTTCAAGGCCAGGTTAGATGGGGCTTTGAACAATGTGATTGAGTGAAAGGTATCTGCCCTTGGAAGGGGGTTGGAACTAGATGATCTTTAATGTCCCTTTGAACCCAAACCATTCTATGTTTCCTTGAATTCAAACCATGAGTAATGAAACAAGCCCTCCAAACTCTTCAGACAAACTCGTAACAGATTATTGCACTTTTAAGATAATCTTTTTAGGTTCCTTTAAAAGATTTGAAGGTGTGACCTCCTTAGGATACACATACATCACATTTTCATGCTTTTTCCTCAAAAGACAGGTTAATGGAGCAAAATATATTTCTAAATGAGTGAGGAACAGGGAACTTTGGATTCTCTCCTAACCACATTACTCCTAGAGTTAGGATTTCAAAAGCAAACACTGGATGTTTTGAGAGTAATGACAAAAAAAAATGAAATAAAATTATTTACACTCACAGTATTTATTTATGTCTCTATAGAGGTGAGAAATAGGAATTCTACTTTTTGTTTGTTTGTTTGTTTGTTTCCAAATTCCTATTGCCATGCTAGTTAATCCTTGGAAGCATTTGAATATCATTCCTAAGGCAAAGATTATTCTTATCAACATATATAGAACTAGTAGGAAGCAGAAAACAGTCAGAGTTACTCAATAAAAAGTGAAATTTAATATTATTATCTTCCACTTGCATCAAGGACCAGCCTTCCCAGTGTGATACTTCAGCAGCAGAGCTATTCTGAGTGTAATCCTTTCACAAATCTGGTTTTGTTATGAAATGATCATATTGCTTTTAAAGCTTGTCAGGAAAACAGCATGCCCTTGAGCCAGTGAATGCAAAAGCTGTGCTGCAGAAACGGACCTGGGTCTGGGCTTTTAAAAACTGCATATCTTGAAGTTTCATGGCTGGGCCAAGATTTTCAAGATGAAGATTCTGAATGATTATGGGCGCTTAGTCAAGATTTCTTACCAGGTAGCAAGTCCTATTGAAAACAGAAGGCATGACACTATATAATTTGCTTTTGAAACCTAAACAACCTTACATGGGTATCAAATGGTATGACACAGACAACCATTAAAAACACATGCTCTCAGTTCACCCAGGAAATCAGACCAGGCTGGAAGAGGGTCTGTCATCTTACACCAACTGAAAGGGACAAATGAACCATTTCTGAGTAAAGAACAAACAAATGGCCATAAACATGATCCTCAAATTGGGTTTCTATTTGCAAAATAATTTAGCCTTCTGTGGTGGTTTTACTCAGGTGGGCAGCTGAGCTCCACCACAACCACTCTGTCACTCACCCTTCTCAAAGGGAAAGTGGGAGAAAATATGATGAAAAGGCCTCAAGGGGATAAGGACAGGGAGATCACTCCACATGGTGTCCTTCCCACAGGACGCTGTCCTTCCCAAACAAACTGATCCTGCAGGGGCTGCCCGTAGGCAGCAGCTCTTCAAGAACTGCTCCCACACGGCTCCGTACCACGGGGTCCATCCCCCAGGAGCAAACTGCTCCAGCACGGGTCCCCCACGGGCGGCAGCTCCCCCCAGACCCCTGCTCCTGCGTGGGCTCCTCTCCACGGGCTGCAGCTCCGGCCCGGGGCCTGCTCCTGCGGGGGCTCTCCATGGGCCGCAGCCTCCTCCAGGCCACATCCACCTGCTCCACCGGGGGCTCCTCCACGGGCTGCAGCGTGGAGATCTGCTCCGTGTGGGACCCGTGGGCTGCAGGGGGACAGCCTGCTCCACCAGGGGCCTCTCCACAGGCCGCAGGGGAACTGCTGCTGCCTGCCTGGAGCACCTCCTGCCCTCCTGCTGCACTCACCTTGGGGTTTGCAGGGCTGCTTCTCACTCCTCTCTCTCCCAGCTGCTGTTCCCCAGCAGTTTGTTTGTTTGTTTGTTTTTCCCTTTCTTAAATCTGTTCCCACAGAGGTGCAAACAACATCACTTATTGGCTCAGCTCTGGCCAGCAGCGGGCCCCTTATCTAAGAGGGAGCAGCTTCTGGATTCTTCTCACAGAAGCCACCCCTATAGCCCCCTGCTACCCAAACCTTGTCACATAAACTCACTACAGAGCCTAAAAAAATTCCAGAAGATGTGTCCTCTGGAAAGAAAACGAGTAACATACTCAATGACACAGAGACCTGGTATATCTGTTCTTAGCCAGTCTTCCTCTCTAGCAGTAAAAACCCCAGTGAGCTAGGGAATGGGAAACACCTTCAGATGAATTGGGGGAAAAAAAAAAAAGATGAAAATGTTGATTTTTTTCACCTCACCCCTGGACACTTACTGCAACTTTAGCCACAAAAATCTTTGGTCCCCTGTTGAGGAATGGCTAAGGAAAGGTTAACACATTAATCAGATATTTGATTCATGACATCTCTTCTCTATGCTTGTAGGATTTTCAATGCATAGCTATTTGCTTCAATAGAAGTGCCAGGTCAAGTTTCACAAAGTTTAGGTACTAAGCAAAACTCAATATTCCTGGTCTGTTTCAACACTTCTCATGTAAATCACAATACAGACTGGCAAGTATATCAGCCACAAGAAGAGGATACTTACCATAATTACATTGCTATGCCTAAAGGACTGCAACAGGCAAAAATATCTAAATCAGTTATGTCACAATGTCTCCAGCCATTGACATGTCTAAATTAATTGTTCAGTGTCCTGCCTGAATGGTGTCACTTATCCATATAAACAAAATAATTTAAATGGCTAGTGTCAAAGTTATGCAGTAAATGAATTAGTTGCTGAGTTTACTGGAGTCAGACTGCTAATAAATAGGTTCTCTGGACAACATTTGTAAATTAAACATGCCTAACAGTGTCAGTGATGAAGTTTGAGAACTGCTTTTTTATTGAAGACTTGAGGAGAAAAGCACAATAACAAGTCAGAAATAGCACTAAAAAAAAGCCTAGGAAGCTTTTTTCTTGAGATTATAGATGAAGATGGTCCACCCAACCCTATTAACAGCTTGCTGCCAGAAGGGCCTCAACTGCTGAGATGAACATCTTCCCTTTGGGATATCCTATGCCATGTTTTCTAGAAACCCCATCTCTGCCTTACACTTCATCTCACCTGACACTGCTGGTAAGTGCAGTAGACCACTATTCTGTTCTTATGATATGACATAGACAAAAGCAGCAGTAACACAGGAATAAAAGAATAGGAAAGAAGGCAGATCTGCTATCGCTTTAGGCTACACAATCCCAGTTTGTTACCTGGCACACCCCAGCTATTCAAAGAAGAATGAAGTTTTAAGCTCCTATTTCTATAGCTCTGGAGATTCTCCCCTTCTTCCCAACAGCACTGCTTTTGCTTCTTGCTCATGAAAACAAGCACTCTTAAATATTGCAGTGATCAACAGCAGGACAAAGGGAAAACTGGAAAGCATCTGACAATCCTAGCCAAACACCTGATCTCATTCAGAAATAAATCAGCATGAAATCTCAGGAATTTGATTACCAGTGGGCAGGCATATACAGCATCTCAGTCCATGTACTGTCCCCACAGGTCCGTGCCTTTCAGGAAAGGAAAAACTATTCCGGGGGAAAAGGTGTTGCTTCTTGAATCACTGGACAGACGCTGAGACATAAGTGGGCTGTGTTGCTCCAGTCCTTTCGTTTGAAATTACCTCTAAGACACTTCAGTAAAGTCACATGTAACATCTTAACACCTCACCAGTCATCTACATGAAAGTGTATCCCATTACAGAGACAGAAACAGGCTCTGAATGAGAAGTGAGTGTTAAGACTGTGTACCAAAACAGTGGATGAACAGCTCCAGTTGATTCATCTGAACCTACAGCAAAATCATTCAGTGAAGTTCTGCTAAACACCAATAAATTAAAGCACATTCTTCCTTCCAAATATACGTATTTGTGTTTTGAGTATGGAGCACTGAGAGGCAATCAGGATGACATTTAGATAACTTTGATCTATCCTTAAAATTATTCAGTGCTTACTACTGGAGTATTATATCCTATATCCGCATGAATGATACCAAAAGAATTTACCATGATTAATGTTTTTACAATCAATACTAAATGAAGTGCAAGTAATTTGGTACTCATTGTAAAGCGTTGCCAAATTAGCCCTCAGTAATACTTTGATCATATATATACCATTACATTCTGCTCCCTCCATATAAATAGAGTGAAAAAAAGTCCAAGTGGCAAGTATGAACAAATAAGGTAGCTATGCCAAACAGAAGCACTGTGTTCTTTTTTGTTTCTTTTTATGAATTTGGTGCTTGAAAAATCCATTCTTTAAGCTATTTTCTTTGCATTTCATATTAACCAGTCCAAAATGAGCACTGGCTGGTAAACCATGCCCGCCGTACTGCCTACACATTTTTAAACTGACACCTTTTATTCAGCCTTTATACTTATTCACTCACTGATCTTCCAGCTGGACAAGAATTTACAGGTAGACACAACCATGACTTGCTCCCAGGATATGCTGTTGGACACTAACTCCACAGAGGCACCTGAGTAACTATCAGACAAATAATTCTGCTGCCGAAAGCCTGGGGCTAATGCCACATGAGCATCATAAGGCAAAAAAAGTCATTAGTTACTTTCTTGGCCTCTTGAAAACTGACAGCGTTTTCCCCCAACCTCTTCTGTCCAAGGAAAGAAATATCTGGATACAAATTTACCCAGATATTATGGGAAACCGGTGGGAGTCAGACATTTATCACCCCTAAGCTGCTGATCCATTCACAACAGGATCCATCATGCTGCTAGCATGACTAGCAGTGGGTGGGGGAGAATGGGGAGTATGTGAAATCTGTAGTGTGAGAAATATGGCTTTGGAATGAAAGCGAAAAAAACTCAGATACATCTTTCACTTAATTTAGGAGCCTTTTAGGGATGGAGAAGTGCACACAGCAAAATGCTTCAAAGCTAAAACCAAGACAGACAAATGGCTAAAGGAAAGAGAGGCAAGAAAGCTAACACAGCTGAAAGAGATATACAACTTATGAAACTTAGCCCTAATTTTTAGGAATGTGAGATGGCAGTGAGGCTCTGGTATTTAAAGCTAGATTATTTTCCACAAGCAACAAGCATCTAGCAGCTCCCATTGAAATCAGTGAGATACAGTGACTGCTCAACCTCCATTTTGAGACATCCTTCTACATTGAAATGTGAAGTTCATGGAAAAGTTTTACTCATTGCTTTCTGGTAGGCCAATCACCAGTTTGTTGCAAGGAGGTCAAGTTCAAATATTACAGCCACCATTGACTATTAAGAACAACAATGTCAGAAGTAAATACCCTTTCTGGAACAGACCAGAAAAAAATCTTGATATTACTCAGGGCTTTGCCAAGATGACAAGCAGTTAAGCAAAAGGAGGAAATGAGTGAAATAAAATGGGATTTTGGGGGGAAAAAAAATAAAAACAATCTAATCAACAGTCAAATCCAATAAGAGACAGGACAGCTCTACTAGCTTTCAATCTCTTCAAGAAATCCATCAGTAAAAAGATGACTTTGGAGGATAGTTGAGGCAGGTAGGTCACAAGCACTAGACTTCTTTTGTGGCTCCTCATACACAGTATCATAGAGAATCCTGCAAAGTGGAATGAGTCTGCGAGGCAGTACTGCCTTGATCCCAAACAGCAACTTGAACAAGCTGCATGGGGACAGCCTGAGACAATTCCTCTTGCTCAGTTCAAAAGCAAAGGAAATAGAGGAAATGAGTGACACAAGAAGATAAATATAGACATATCAGTTAATAAGTCCACCTAAAACCGTACCATGTATTTACAACATTAGGCGTTGCCTTCTGTTTAGGGTAATTGTATAAGAAACAGGTCAGAACAAAATAGACTGGGAGAATATGCCAGCAAAAGGACCGGTTTCATGCAAACAGACAGTTTGAACCAAACTCCCATCCGAGACCAACATGTACTGATCACTAGTGAACTGAATGCATTGCAATTCATGCACACTCTTTGTTCCCCACTTTTTTACTCTTTTCCTACCGCTTCTCTTCAACCAATAACACCTTATCTGGCTATATCACATATTTATGTTCTGCAGCACAGGTGTGAATCCAGGGCGTTATATGAAGGTATGCCCTAAACAGCTGGTATTACCTGGAACCCAGACTACAGGGTGACTGAAAAGACCTCCTGTGAATGCTTCTACCCACAACAACTCTGCAAGAAAACAAAACCAAACAACCAAAAACCCGCAACCACTGTATAACACATTCGGCGATTTTGCTGTGTTTATCTGTCCCCTTCTATTTCTTGTCTTATTTTGTTATCAAGGACTTAAAGACAGGCACTGGAATACTGCCAGGAAATCACAATCATTTCTTCCTTTCTACCCAAAACTGCAGTGAGAAAACTTTAAAAGCAATCTAAATATTTTTCTTCTGTACGTAAGTCCCTAAATCTAAAGGGAAAGGGAATAAGGAACATTATCAAAAAGAGAAATCTTACTTTGCATTTGGTATTCCTAGTGTTTTAATACTCTTTATATATGTATATAATATATCTACATGTATATGTGTATATATACTTTATATATGTATTTATAAAGGTATATGTATTTATATATATATATATATATGTATTTAAAACAAGAGTAAAAGATCTTAATGGGAGCTGTTAGCTCAGAAAAAAACAGTTGGCCTGTCCTGTTCAATGCCCTTCCTTGTATTATTACACAGACTTGTAATTTCTTTTACTTGCCTTCCAACACAGCAGGAACCAGGTTTCCAAAAGGGCACAATTCCCATGCTGTAAGTGAAAACTAAGCAGCCAAATGACAGCATCAGATATGCCACTTCTTCTTTATAGGAGATGTTGGATTCTGAGACCTTCTGAGTCTCTAACAGGAAAAATTTGACTTTTGGTACAGCTTCATTTGCCTGAGTTTTGCCAGTGGCAAGCTGACCCCATGTTCCCGTCTGCAGCAAGCAGTTTGACTATGCTGCTAAACTCTGAAGAGCCAAAGTAGAAAATCCAGAAAGAGAGAAGACTAAGGAACTCAAGCATGTTGTAATATACACATATTTTAGAGTTTCAGGCAGACAGAAAAGGTCATAGTCTTGAGATATTTCCATGGTATTAATATGAGATTTTAACCATCTGAATGCGCTTCAAAAATGTCAGTGCCACAGAGTGCATTATATATACCAAAGACAACACTTCACCTGACAGCATTGCTGTCAGAAAAGCAATTCAAGCAAGGAACTAGCTATGAACCATACGGAGACAGAAATTATATTGAAAATACATATTTATTATGCTCTTCATGGTTCTTACAAAAATATGATAGTGCAGGCCTGGGCATGTGACTAGTCACCTTGTGGCTTAAGCGTATGATTTTCCAAAGTTCTTAACCAGTTCAAAAGCACAAGTCTCAGGGGTTTTCACTTAACTACCTGATATCACACAGCTCCCTGCTGAGAAGTTTTGTGGTTTTGTGCACCTTGCTCTTAATGCTCTGCTACTGAATACTGCCAGGCAGAGGATCAGAACAGTGCTGGCACTTTCTGTGCTCCCAGTGATGAAATGTGTAAGTGAAATGAAGGTCTTTAAGGTTAGTGGAGCATACCTATACATCATCTGGGGCTGTACAGCAAGAAGCATGAGTCAGGTTCCAGCTGTTCCATTATGATAAGATTTCACAGAGGATCTAAAACCAAAACAATACTGTTCTGAAAACCAAACTGCCAGATTTTCCAGTGTTGCTTTAGTGCTCTCCCAGTGCAGCTCAGGACCCTTTCTGAACTTTGAGTGTTAAAAAACGAATCCATGTGACAAAGCAAAACTCTTCCAAGTGAGCAAGGATTCATTTTAAACAGGTGCACATCTACGAACAGCCACATGAACAACAGGCTCTGATAAAAGAAATTAAGAGTAAGGAGAATCTCAAGTACTTCGCATAACATCTGCCACAACACTTCCTCTTAGAAAGTTAGTCCTACCCAGATTTGAATGGTTAGCAGTGCTTAACAAGACCTAGACCTGCCATAGACCACAAAACGTTGTATGGCCACCTCTGTTACCACTCTCAAGGCAATGCAGAAGCACACACAAATATGAAGAAACTCACTGGTATCAAGCACATCTGTCTTCTGTATACATCATTGCTTCGCCTCTGAGAGCCTCGTTTCCTGACATCCTCAGGTATTTGACCAGCACATGTATTCAGTTGAGTAAGAGAAAGTAGAATCCAGCTCGCTAGGAACAGATTTAGGGCTTCAGAATTTTTCTTTCCAGTGTGTCTACAAGAGAAGCCTCTCATCAGACTGAATAGCTTGCTCAGTCATTTTAACTGTAATGATTACCTAGCCCTTCAGTGCAGGTATGTTCAACTTTACAAAGTTGCCAATAAAATGGTAATGATTTCAGAGCCTATGTTAACTTTCTGTAAACAAAACCATTTATTCCAAAAAACAACTTTGCAGCTGGCAAAGTATATAAGAAAAAATGAAACCAATCAGTCTTTTTACCTACTTATTAAAATTATCTTTAACATTAATTAATTGACATAATATATTATTCAGACGTTTGCATACAGAATTAAGTAGTATATAAAGTGAAGGTCATTTATTTAAAAGGAAGTAATATATATAATAAAGTGCTGTCCTTCTAGAATAGCTACAAATTTGCAAATATATTGAACCTTAGTTAGCCCCGTTCTTGGTGGGAAGCCAGCTTTCATCCTGTTTAATGACACATTTGTTGAAGAGCTAGCTAGTAAAAGAAAATCCTAGCTCTGACACATGAGAAACAGTCGTTTAACTTCAGAAAATGACTCACGTCTAAATCCTTTCAAGAGTCATATGTCACGCAATTACTATTCTTTCCATTAGATCAGAAAAAACTCATAGCATCAAGGAGGAAGGACTCTGACAGTAAATGGAACACAGGGCTGGACCAGTCTTCAAAGTCATCCAAACATCAGTAAGCAGGAGACATCAAATCATAATCCTCTTGAAAGGCTGACAAAATTCCATCTTAATATTTCCTGGGTTTCTTGCTCTCCATCTCTCATACTAGAAGGATGCCCCAGAACCTCTATACTCTTGATATTTGTGCCAGAGTTTGGGCTCAATTTCTTGATTTCGCTATTTCTAAGTTGATAGTAAAATGCAATCTTCATAGCCCAGCCCCATGTCCAGGTTTCATGGTCTAGAGGGTAACTTATTTCGCACTCCCTCATCAAATGAGCCAGGTAGTAAGCCAAACAAGTTTCATCAACAAGGTGGGAGTCTGGACTCATATCCAAGCTCAAGCCCTAAATTACATGATTTAACAGACATAGATTTATTTTCCTAGCTATGTCATTATCCTCATTTCCTTCAGCAAAATAAGAAACTGTATTTACCTCTCTGCTTTCCTTTCACTACCCCTTCAACTTGCATCTTTGTTCTCTTCAGGCTACTACAGCTGTGGCTCAGAATCCTAATGAGTGACAGGAAGACCTGTCCCTGGGCAAGTAGATTTAAGTAATTAGAGTGGTTGCTCTACATCTTGCTTTTACTTGCCAGGTATTCAGCATGTCATAGTATATGCAGGCATATTCTAGTTATTGGGAACTATGAAGTATTAAATTAATGACCTAGCTCTAAGTATTTCCTTCATTGAGTTATCATTCAAGAAATTAAATTATCAGTGCATTTAGGTGAGGTGGAGGGAGATCAAATAAATTGTGTTTGTTTTTTTAAAAAGAAATTTTTGCTGTTACTTAAGATTGAGAAAGGCTAGAACATGGTAATTACTTTGATTACTGGTTACAAATTTTTAATTACGCAAGTATATTATAAATCCTTTAAAGCTTTAACCTACCTCACCCTCCTAAGAGGTGAATCCTGAACTCTAGTCTGTTTTCCTCAAGATACTTTCTATTTTCGTAGGAAGCAGTCTGTTTAGAAAACAAACCAACCAACCAGCCTAGGACAAGAGCCACTGTTTCATCCTTCCCTCATGAGAGACATATTACCCTCTGGTTAGGGACAGACCAGAGAAGGGGTGGAGGATTTATATTGCATCATTTCACCATCTCAGCTTTAGTTAGCAGCTTTAACATGGTCAGACTTGTCAAGATAAAGAAAGTTTTGAATCTCCATGGAGACCAATTCTTCGTCACCTAGAAAATCAAAGAATTAGACACCCATGAAATCAAATACATAGATGGAGCTTTAAAGATTGCCATTTTGGGAGCCACTGTATCCACTGTACTTTATCTTATTTGGGGGAGAAATCTGACTTCTAACATCACTGAGATTCCCCCACTCTGATAAAGAGGAGTAGCCACTCCCTACCTCACAGCACAAATAAGGACCACCACATTTAAACTTAACATACTAAGACAATTAATGAGACCCCTCATGAGCTGAAGGACCACGTAAGTGCCACAAGTCCAGAGAACAGAATAGGCCATGTCTTGCTTAGGAAGGTCATATGCCACTGTTGTGATTCTGTGCAGTAAACCTACAACCTAAAAATCCACAATTAGTAACCACAGGTGTTAGTAAGCACATCTGAACCTCCAGGCCCAACCCCCTACTAATAAATAAAAAAGAAAGTTACACAAGAACTGCTATAAAGTGACTTAACAGTAGAGCCTTGGTCTGTTCTGCGAGGAAGAGAGATTAGTTTGATGTCACCCACTTGAAGCTACTTATATCTGTATATAGTAAGCTTAACACAGACTATCATCAACTTTGAACACTCCTTTTAGGAAAATGTCCAAAGTAAGCATTTCAAACCGTGATGAACCTGTTTGTTTTTTGTTGTTTGGTTGCTATTTTAAGTCCAATTTGGTACTTAAATAAATGCAGATCAGGAGCTTGTATAAAATGTCATGAAAACAACTGATATAGTTTCCCAGCAACTTCTTGGAGCTTTCTGCTAAGAAGCTTAGGCTTAGAAAATCCATACCAGAGAATTCCCATTGATTCCAAATCCCATTGAGGCCTGAGTGTTGTCCCTTACAGCATTTGAGCAGTCTGAAGACTGAAAGGAAACTAAATGCCTTGGGAAAAAACAAACCTCTCTGAGCATCATACTTGGTGTCTGGGCTTTATTTCATTTTAGATCTCTTATTTTGAAACTTTTCAGGTTTCTTTTAGCATATATATACATATATATTTAATTAAGACTCCTTTTCACAGCAAAACATAACATTTCCTTTTGCCTTTTCCTATGTTTCATCATGAAGGAGAACTTTCTTCTTATCAGTGCTAGGGAGTGACAACATAGCAATTTTAACAGAAATATTATCTCTATTACATAACAATGTCTTTCTCAGCAATATCTTCAGATTATTGAGCAATTCAAGAAAAAAAAAAAAGAGGAAAAAAAAAGGAAAAAAAGGGCCTCCTTGTTTTGTGAACTTTTGAGAATCCAGCTCATGATTTGGCAAGCTCAAATGCTTTTCTGATAAAGTGGCTGTCAGGCAGTCACAAACAAAATGCAAAATACAGTTTGTGTACAACAAGTTAAAAGGATAAAAGCAATTGAATGTATTGATATTGACAGAACAACTCGGCCATCTTTGTTCTGAAGATGGAAGAACATTTTGTACATTTTTGACTCATTTATTGTCTAAAACTGGTAAAGTCTCATTCTACATGACTGTGGAGTGCTAGTATTGTGGTCGAGTAAAAGCTTCAACATTCCTCTGCTTCAGCTACCTTCTTCAGCCAGTGCCTTGTATCACAGAAATAACTGCAAGGCATGGAAATACATGTTTTCACAACACTGTGAAAACAGTGACTATCTTGGCTTTTTCTTTGTTCATCATGTGCCAAACCCAGTGTTGCTTGAAAACACCTGAGCACCATGCCAGAGCTGGTCTGTTATGAGCCTAGCAAAGGCTCAAAATGTCCTCCTGGAGGTAAAACTTCCATGGCCTCAAGTGCAGTCTGAGACCTGCCTCATACTTAGCAGTTGCAATTTATGTTAACTGCTGCTAGTACTTCTTGCCTCTGAGGACCGTGGAGAGTGGTACAAAGCATCTCTGCTCAACTTATCCTCTTTCCCACCTCTTGCACAGAAGGCTCCATCTGTTCTCTGGGTAAGAAATCCCAACGCTAAGGCCCTTTGTCCAATTGGTATCATAACAACTGCAGAAAACAACCCAACCTTTCTCCCCTAGTCCCCTGTTTGCCATCCCACCCTGGAAGTCCTCCATCTCATAACCCTGCTGCAGTAAATATTCCTACATTCTCGCATGCTCTCATACATTAGTGTGAATGACCAGACTTGGATCCCATCGCTTCCTCTCTTTCTTATTATCTCTTGTTGCCTTGAAAAAGGACCCTTGACCTTTAAGGAGCAGACACTCTCCTCACGTACCCTTACACTAACCATCTGTGTATGTATTTTAATGCAAATATTTTTGCTCTCTATCCAGTTCTTCTGGTAACTCATTTGAAAATCAGGTTTAAGTAGTATCTTTGTAAGTAGGTTATAGAAAGCCACTGACTCTGAGTAACAAACATTCTTTATGTAATCACCAATACACCTCAACAAATGTATGTTCTGGTGTGTAACTGTACTTTAGCTCATTCCAATACACTGTTGCAGTACTTCTCAGCAGCTGTAGTTCATCCACCTAATGGTTCTGGTTTCATTTTGTGACCTAAGTTCCTCAGATGTTTCCTCCCTTCCCATACGGCTCCACTTGCCAGGTGATTGATAGGATACGTCAGGGGCCTCTGACCTACGGATGAAGAGACATCTTAACAGGAGCAGGAGCAATAGCATTCCTTATATTATGAGTTCAGTTATATTAATACAGGAGGTTTCTTAGCTGGAACAATCCAAGGTAGTATGTGTTTTTTTTTGTTTTGTTTTTTCCCAAGAAGGTAACTGTTTCTACCTTTGTAAGATACAAAAGAGTAAATTTATGAGGGGAGACAGTAAGAAGCTGAAGGCACTCTAGCACAGCACTCAGTATTGGCATTGCATTGTGTGGAAAAGGACTAAGAGTGCAGACCATGACTGGGCTCACCAGAAAATGGTCTTTGCACT
This sequence comes from Anser anser, assembly GCF_964211835.1. Classification (NCBI taxonomy): domain Eukaryota; kingdom Metazoa; phylum Chordata; class Aves; order Anseriformes; family Anatidae; genus Anser; species Anser anser. Next base: position 12,872,592 of record NC_139724.1, on the reverse strand, counting down.
ATTACTTGTTTGTTTGTTTGAAGATAGCCTTCAGAAATAAAGCAGAAGATGCTGATAAAAGGCAAAGCCAAACTCAATGAGAAGTAGTGCTGCAAAAGGTTTGACTCAATACTAACTACGCATAAAACAGAGAACCCGCTCAGCTTGCTTGAAAAAGACAGGTTCAAGTATTTGTACTCCAATCTATTTAGGGAATTAGAGGTCTACCTGAAAACATAACTTTTCAATTTTTTCAGTTTGGTTGTGAATATTTTGCAAGATTTCCAAATAACATGGAGGGAGATGAATTTTTGCTCTTCCACTGGTGGAAGAGGAACCGACCCTGTTTCCGATGACACTCCCAGCAGAAGGATTTTCCATCCATTTAAGAGTGACATTGACTCAAGGTAAAGGGTTAGAATGGTATTTGAATTCTACCTACCTCTAATCAGCTAAAAAGCATTCTTCTGAAGTCTTTCAAGTTTCATCTCATTTTGAGAACTGTTTTTATTGTAACAAAATCAGAAATGTCTCCTAGGCAACAGTAGCAAACAAAAGAGGTAGTAATAAGGAATCCATACAAGTAATAAGAAATACAGTCAATAGGCTGCTGCAATCCAAATGTAGATGTAGCGCATATACTGAAGAGATTTCATTTACCTTCATCCTTGAAGAACAAACTCTAGTTTCAATTTGTTGAATAGGATTTTAGCACAATTCCCATTTAAGACAGTAGAAAAGGCATGATTAAAGCCTCAACCTCAATGGGTGATATTTTTGTAGTAAATTCTTAATAAAATACTATTCTGGTGTCCTCAGAATCCTAAACTAATTAAGGCAATTAATCATTTATTCTCTTGTCCATAACTAGGGAACTAGAGTCTTGATGTTTTTAGCCACAATTATTTCTACAAATTATTACTACTAGTAGCAAGAAAGTGCCAAGAAAATATCAAAATGTACACCAGCTAAGTAAAGTAAGGGAGTGTCAGAAGTTTGTTTGTGTTATCCAATTTTCAGGATGATGTGTGACAGTTAACTGGTATATCAACGTAGAAAAAAAAATAAAAATAAAAATTCTGTGATGCATTTTAAGAAGCTAATTGGCAGTAATAGTTCTTTTCTGAGAAAAACACAAACCCAGAAGTGTGCTGTAACTGAACACAACCGCTGTGGCATTTGTCCACACAGTCACAGTATAATTAAACTGTTGATTTATAAAGCGCTTCCAGAATCCATCACACATGCAGCAGTATGCGGCACCAAATTTTATTCTGTACAGCTGGAGTGGCCCTCAACTGGTCACATGGGAAGCACATATGAAATATATACACATATATAATTTCTGACATCATAATTTCTGACAGCCTTATGCATTTCCTATACCTTCTGCGCACAAGAATGCCCCAACACACTGAAGTGCATCTGCTTTTAGTCTGGCTGAGTTTCTGAAGTTTCATTTCTGAGGAAGAACTCTGCTGTATAACATAGACCTGAAGCAGCCAACAGAACTGTATGCTGGCTGAAGTACACAATCAAGAAGCGGAAACTGTGGAAGTGAAACATCACTGGAAATTATAAAAGTTGGGCAGATCGGCTTTTTCCTCAGGGAAGAGAAAACAAAACAGAAAACCCCAACAACCTATGCTCACAAAGAAATTGTGCACCTTCACCTTTATTTTTTAAATAGCCAATGGTTCCTGGAGAACTCTGGGGAGCCACTGATTACTATTATTTTTTGCCTGCCTGTTCCATATTCTGCAAATCTTTCTCCATAACATTTGTGTTATGACAATAGGGGCATTTGTATGCGAGCAGGATGTTTGTGACTTATGAACTTGTCTGCTCCTGCTGTTCATTCCTCACCTGAAGCCATAACGTGCTCTCCTTAACATCATAATCATGTACACAGCAACTCATGTTGATGTCACAAACAAAGGCTTATGGCTTCAGCTGAGAGATCAGTAGGAACAGAAGGGCTCACATAAAGAAAGATAGTCTACATGCAAATGCGTCCATTTAAGATGGAAAAAAAAACCGAGTGAGAGTCATTAATTACAAAGTGATATGTTAGCTGAGTTGCATTCTCATGGAATATTTTTTTAGACTCTATGAAGCATTCAGTACATCTTAAAAATATAAAATAAAACACAAAATGGTTCCAAATTTTCACTGTTATCTAATTGGTACAGATCACTGGATTCTAGCCCACCTGCAATCTTCTACAAATTGGGGTTTGCCTTTTGCTTACTCCATGAAGACGATGTTGGTACTTTATATCTGTTTTTATCATCTAGTCCCAGTTTCAGTTCTGTTCTTTATCTGAAATCCCCTGTGTTCAAAGGCTGCTGTATGCCAGAGAGTGGCACTAGAGCTTAGCATCAGCTGTTAGTAAATAAGATAGTTGAAGAGCAGGGTGCATTAGAGCCCTTGCTTGCTCACACAGCAGGTGCCAGTTGAACCTTAATGCCACTAAATGAGCAAATGTTCTGCAGTGAAGTTGGTGGTCAGGCTGCTACCCTTACTGATTTCATTCAAGGGCAAGGAGTATGAAAGATTGCCTACACACTGAGAGACGCAACCCTCCTTCCTCAGCTAGAAGAGTTTCTGCACTGGACTTTGGTCCATGCTGTCAGCTTTTAACCTGGAGAAGGCTGAGAGGGAAATTTATGTATCAATGTATATAGATGATTAAACATATAAATTATTAATTAGTAATCAATAATAATGAGTATTATCAATATAATTATCAATATAAATTATATTATCAATATAAATTATCAAATATTATTTTTATCAAAGTATTAAAATATTTTAAGGGAGGGTATCAGGATGATGTGGCAGATTCTTTTTCAGATGTGCCCAGCAAAATGATAAAAGGCAATGGGTACAAAGACCTCTTGAAAAAACTAATCCAAGACCAAGAAGAAGTCCAAGGCCCAGTCTTACCTGATGTAACCTTACATAGCTCATTAAACATATCTGTCCCCAGTTCCCTATAAACTCAATTGAGAGAGTCTGCCATCGGCAAAGTGAGACAAGAAACAAAAATGTCAGTGGTCTGCCTGTGCTTATCTCTTACCAGTGATGGAAGGAGCATTGAATGACTGGTCTTCTGGCTTTGGTATCTCAATTTGGACCATAAATCCAGTGTTTACATTCACACCTAAAACTAACTGCATCTTTCTGCATAAAAATAATTTACTTTTTGTACATGAATAATTATATGGAAAACAGATATATTTTTTTTGTATTCTCTGTTAAAGATCTCTGAAGCATAAAATCATGTTTTGTGTAGGCATTTCAAAATATTGTTAGAGAGAGCGATGCTGCTTTTTTATATAAACATTTCCATTCTAGCCTTTAGAATTTCATTTTTTGTGGATACGTATTGCCTTGACTTTCTCTTCTGATACAGAACTGAAAAGTCCAATTTTTCAAGACTGAAAAATGCCAGTATCAAAGAATACTTAATGGCCTACTTAAGAAATGACCACTAATAACTATAAAATAATTTAATTTTGATATGAATATTTTCCTGAGAATGACAATGAGAATAAAATTCAATAGCAACATTCTAAGATTTGTCTGCATATTTTTTTTTTTAGTGCTAGATATGCCCTGTTTAATTGCTGAATTGCTGCATAACTTGTCAGCCCAATTACTATGTACAATACAGCTTAAGCTGTGGGCTCCAGCTCAGAGATAATTTGAAAAAGTTTGCTAGCTGATAAACTACTGAGAATCCAGTAAGCCCAAAACTAAGACTGCTAAGACTGACAAGGCTTTTACATCTTCCTATTTGGAAGAAAACTCTCAACCTCATTTACAATGATGCCTAAATAAGGTATGCCTGGTAGGTAGTACAGCTGATCACAAAATTTTCCAGTGAAAATTGTCCCTTGAGAAGATCAACTTGTTGCAAAGATGGGAACATTCTAAAACCTCCATTTTATCGAAAAACTAAAGGGAAGAAGTAAAAGTTTTGATCTTTCTCCTCCATTTACAGGAGGAAATGACAAAATGAGTTAGACTGCTCCAGTTTTTGCCACTACTGTAGTGTCTGGAAAGCGTTGGGAGATGCCATGACACCAGCCATTTTCTTCTTCTGTAGATATTACAGAACATACCTTCCTTATTTTATTTTATTTTATTTTATTTTATTTTATTTTATTTTATTTTATTTCATTTCATTTCATTTCATTTCATTTCATTTCATTTCATTTCATTTCATTTTTTTCTGTTGGACTCCCCTCAGCCTTAGGCTCCAGCAATCACTACTCTCTTCTAAAGTAACCCCACCTTTGGTGTGTTGCTTTTGGTAAGGCAGTGACAGTAATGAAGAGATGTTTACACAAAGATTTCCTGATTAAAAATGTTGGGGACCCTTTGTACCAGTGTGATAATTTTAAGGGTAACTGCTGAAAAAAAAAGAATATTAAAATGTATTCATGACAGCCCAGGTCTACACACAGTCCTTTAGTGAATGTAATTCTTGAGAGAAGATGTATTTTCTCCTTAAGTCATCATTCATGTACCTTCTTGTTTAGATGGCATGACTAGAGGTGTGTTCATGTGTGTGATTTCATCGTCTCGGGGTTGTCCTATAATACACAATTAACCCTGTACTTTCTAATTTTTCAAACAAAGGAGAAGCAAGTGGCAAATTAAATACTTCCATTGAACAAATAACAAAAGTGACAGCCCCTAGCCTCCTCTGTACTTCCTCTATAGGAATTATATATATCATGTTTTAGTGATAGATTCGGTCTGTCAGACACATCAAATTGTTCTACACTTTTTTTATGTATTCTATGTCCAGTCCTTATATAAGTCTTCTGAGGTGGTTAAGCTAAGGGAGGTAGTTGGATTTTTCAACTGTTACTACTTTCATAGAATCATTAGGGTTGGACAAGACCTTCAAGATCATCTGGTCCAACCCTAACCCTACTACCAATGTCACCCACTAAACCATGCCCCTAAGCACCACGTCCAACCCTTCCTTAAACAACCTCAGGGACGGTGACTCCACCACCTCCATGGGCAACCCGTCCCTTCTTTCTGAGAAGAAATGTCTCCTCATTTCCAACCTAAACCTCCCCTTGCACAACTTGAGGCCATTCCCTCTAGTCCTATCACTAGTTATCTGTGAGAAGAGGCCGACCCCCAGCTCCCCACACCTCCCTTTCAGGTAGTTGGAGAGAACAATAAGGTCTCCTCTGAGCCTCCTCTTCTCCAGACTAAACACCCCCAGTTCCCTCAGCCACTCCTCACAAGACTTGTGCTCCAGGCCCTTCACCAGCTTCGTAGCCCTTCTCTGGGCACGCTCCAGGGCCTCGATGTCCTTCTTGTAGTGAGGAGCCCAAAGTTGAACACAGTGCTCGAGGTGTGGCCTCACCAGAGACAAGTACAGGGGGACAATCACCTCCCTGCTCCTGCTGGCTGCACTATTCCTGATACAAGCCAGGATGCCGTTGGCCTTCTTGGCCACCTGGGCACACTGCCCAGGAAAAACATTGGTATCTCAGAGTTTCCATACAGACAGCTATTTGGAAAGAATTGCATGCCCATAATGGCTGGGGTAGTGGAGTAGGGGGGAGGAGGGTAGTTGCATCTGCACTGCTGTCTCTGGTATGTGCCATATTTTTTATTATTATTTATTTTAAAAATATATATTTCAATATGAAAAAAATAGTAATAGGTGTGAAATCATTTAGGATACATTCCCAGCCTAAGTTACAAAGGATGATAAACTACTTCAGTTACGTATTATCTATCTTTTCTCTCCAAATGCATCGAATGTGCAAATTCATAGTATCTCTAGTTCTTTGTACACATCTATTATTTTATTAGCTATTCCAGTAATTACATGAAATCTAACCTGCCCCTTCTTAACTGAAGTAGTTTACATGATTGCAGACTCTGACCAAGATTCACCATCAGTTCTGTCCCCAGCAGTTTAATAAAGCTTCCTACTGTGGCGTTTTCAGGATAGCAATACAGGTCCTATCCAACTGTGCAACATAGCTTAACTGTAAAGGCTCAGAAAATACTGCATGAGCTATTCAACCATTTTTGCCCAAGGTATAATAGCCCACAGTCCATGTGTGCAGCTGTGTTAGAGCCCTAATGGCAGTAAAGTAACTCAAATCTCCTTCTCATGTCACAAGAAGCAACCAAACACAAAACATTAATTTCCCTAGTTAAACATTATCATTCAGTTGATCTGTCAGCTGACCATATATATAGGCTACTAATACATATATAGCAGAACTTGGTGACAAAGAACCTCAGCCCAAACACAAGGAAGATGTGCTGCAATTCACGTTTTCAGTTTCTTTACAATTGGGTTGCAAGAACTTTTCATCTTACGTCATGCAAATGTTTTCTAGTGTAGTACAGCAGTACTGATATTTCACTGCTTCATCACAACTTTCATTCAGTTATGTTCTCATCTACCCTTTCAGCCAGCTCTCACAAGAACTGACTTACAGTGCTGGAAAAAAATGCATTGAAAAAGAATAGGTCACTGCAAGTGAAAAAAAAATGATTTTATTTTTAAAAAGAATATAGAATCCCAATGTATGTATGAGCAAAGGCCAAACAGCAGTACTAAATAGTAAGACAGTGGAGAGAAAAAAGATGTACTATAAAGCTGTACTCTAAATGGTAGCCATTAAGAGAGATAGTAAACACTATTCTTTGCAATGGACACCACAGATGGACTGCCCGTAAAAGTAAGCAATAAGGAAATTGTATGTGTATAGAAGAAATGTTAGACACAAGGGACACTGTTGGAAAGTGACATATATCTCAGGGCTGATACATGGTATGCAAGGAATATGCTTTCAAGGGCATAGAAGCCTAGACAGAGCATGGAGGTGAGCAAAGGGTTGCAGTCTGAATTGACTTGTGGCAATACATGGAAGTTAAAATGAAGTCCATGAAGAGTAGAAAGATATTCTTGGAGTTATAAAGATAAAATAGCTAAGCAACTGTACACGCCTAGGCAAGGAAAGGCTACAAGGTTACTACAATCTCTTTCATGTATTGCTTCAAGTATTCCAGAACCAACAGCTTCTAAACTGTTCACTGAATTTCTGCTTTGCTGTATACCATAGCTCATTTGATGGTGCTAATGACTTTGGTCAGTTGTAGTGTTACTCTAACTATCTTCTCTCTGGGATTGTAGCAAGCAGCTGCTGAGCTGTGCTCTGCAACAAAGCTCTACTTGGTACCTCACAGCTATCTTGGGGATCTATAACCACATAATGCATTTCACTGAGGGATGGACCTGCCGTTAATCTGCTCCCTTACTATGAATATTGCCAGCTGTGAAATCTTATGCAGGGCCTTCCCACGTTTACTTTACCTACAGAAGAGACACAGAAAAGCATTTGGTTTTCCAGTGACTGTCATGAGATAAGAAATAAGAAGTGCTCTCCTAAAAGTCTGCACTACAGTGCATCCTCACATTCAGCCTCAAAGTGCCACTGTAAATCCCCGAAGATGTTCCTGAGGTAGCATCTTGCCAGAGGCTGCCTGACTCACTCCTTGTATACCCTGCAGGACTGCATTAATACTGCAGCTGATAAAATAAATTGCAACTCTTAGAAGACCTCTGGTGGCAGCAGGTTCCTGAGTTTGCAGTATACTGTCTTGTCATATCCCCCTAGACATTAAAAAAAAAAAAAAAAAAAAAAGGCTGATGGCTTTCAATTGAGTGAAAAGAGTTTATCCTCTTCTAAAGTAGACAATCTTTGGTATGCACCAAGAAGGTGAAACTGGTTCTTTGAACTGGTTCTTTGCCCAGTTTCCTAGTGGGAGGTTATAAAATAGCCTGCCATCTGTTTGTCCACAGAGGTACAAATAAAGCAGCACACAGACAGTGGTTAGTGAGTGAGCACTGCTTCCACAAAAGAACTGTGATGCCACCGGGGGCCACAGCAGCCAGCAATGAACCATTCTTAGTAAATCTCCAGCACACAGTGAGGAAAGACATTAACTTTAGCTGACACGGCATTTCTTCAAGTTGTGTTTGTGTCACTAAATTGACTGTCTTGATGGATGTATTACAGTAAATTACGTCAGATAGAAAACAGCCCAGAAAGTTAGTTAATTACCTTTCATTGGGTAAATGTTTAAGTGCTTACATTCCATCTTCCAGAAAGACCTGGCAATATTTTTCAAAATATATTAGACTGGCTCAGAAATATGTAAATGACCACTGGGGGAAGTTTTCAGAGGCTTGTGCCTGAATTTTTAAATGCCTAATTTTAACAGATTTGTGAGTGAAGAAACAGTGAAGCCTAGTTTCATAGACATTCTTGTCTCCAGGGGAAATCCCCTCTGGTGGACTCTCCAAATGTCTAATGGAACAGAAAATGTACTGTCATGTTTTCCTCAAGAAGGTTTTAGAAAGTTGTTTCTTGGCTACCTAAAACAAAATATATTTATATTAAAACAAATATATTTTTGACTCCTCTCTTTTGTCAAATCGGATTGAAAGAAGCTGTTTTAAAAGCTAATCTTCAGGACATAATGATGTAAATTTATGCAACTACACTCACTCACTTCATGATTATTTTGACCATGTTTCTTAGGTCAGGCAAAAATCTGTCCTATAGTTACTTAGCCCCAGATTTTCAAAGGTACTTGGGCAATACTCATAGCACTTGCAAATGATTTAAATGGCTGCCTCCAAATTTAAGTACTCTGACTGAAGTCAACAGCAGTATGTTTGATAAGCCACTTCTGTCACTTTTAAGAGGATTTAACACTTCTATAACATGGAGTATTGGCGCAGTAAAAGCCTGGCTTAATTCTCACATCTTTGAAAGTCCAGTGTCACTACCTTTCTGTGAGGCTTGGTCTCCAACTTTCAAAGCTTCTGGTTCAGGATTAAATTAAAATACACCTTTAAGTTTCCTGCTGAGTCAGCTCATATACACAATATTTCTACTGTCTTACTGTAGGAGTGAGAATTAGACAATCCGTTTTGCCTGCACAGTGTCATATGTCTATGCTAATCATCTTTTTAAAGAGGTGACAGAGCTAGGTGTTTATTCATGACTTGCACATAAGACATCCTTCCAGGGGTTTGCTGGGGAGAGGCAGGAAGAAAATCTCTGGGCTAGTTCTTCATCTATTGTAAGCCGAAAGTACTGCGGTGAAACCAGTGAACCTTGAGCTTCCAGGCTTTAGATTAATCACAGAATCACAGAACTGTAGGGGTTGGAAGGGACCTCAATAGATCATTGGGTCCAACCCCCCTGCCAAAGCAGGTTCCCTAGAGCAGGTTGCCCAGGTAGGCATCCAGACGGGCCTTGAATATATCCAGAGAAGGAGACTCCACAACCTCCCTGTGAAGCCTGTTCCAGCACTCCGTCACCCTCACCATGAAGTTCTTCCACATGTTGGTGCAGAACTTCCTGTGATCCATTTTGTGGCCATTGCCTCTTGTCCTGTCTCCACAAACCACTGAAAACAGGTTGGCCAAATCCCTCTGTCTCCCACACTTCAGGTATTTATAAACATTAATAAGATCCCCTCTCAGTCTTCTCCAGGCTGAACAGACCCAGGTCTCTCAGCCTTTCCTCATAGGGAAGATGTTCCAGGCTCCGTATCACCTTTGTGGCCCTCCGCTGGACTCTTTCCAGGAGATCCCTGTCTTTTTTTGTACCAGGGAGCCCAGAACTGGACACAGTACTCCAGGTGAGGCCTGACCAGGGCAGAGTAGAAGGGGAGGATCACCTGCCTTGACCTGCTGGCCATGCTCCACACCAGGATCCCACTGGCCTTCTTGGCCACCAGGGCACACTGCTGGCTCATGGCCAACCTGTCGTCCACTAGGACCCCCAGGTCCTTCTCCGCAGAGCTCCTCTCCAGCAGGTCATCCCCCAGCCTGTACTGATACATGCGGTTGTTCCTTCCCAGGTGCAGGACTCTACACTTGCTCTTGTTAAACTTTATTTGGTTTCTTCCCGCCCATCTCTCCAGACTGTCCAGGTCTCGCTGAATGGCAGTACAACCCTCTAGCATGTTGGCCACTCCTCCCAGCCTTGTATCATCGACATACTTTTGCTGAGGGTGGACACTATTCCCCCGTCAAGGTCGTTGATGAAGATGTTGAACAAGATCGGACCCAGCACTGACCCCTGGAGAATACCGCTAGTCACAGGTCTCCACCCAGACTCTGCGCCACCAATCACTACCCTCTAAGCTCGGCCAGTCAGCCAGTTCTGAACCCACCTAACTGTCCACTCCTCTATCGCACACTTTCTCAGCTTTGCTAGCAGGATGTCGTGGCAGACGGTATCAAAAGCCTTGCTAAAGTCAATGTAGATGGCATCCACTGCTCTTCCTCCATCTACGCAGCTGGTGATGTCATCATAGAAGGCAACGAGGTTGGTCGAGCATGACTTCCCCTTGGTGAATCCATACTGACTACTCCTCATAACATTCTCCTCTTCCAATTGCTTGGAGATGGCATCCAGAACAAGCTGTTCCAACACTTTTCCAGGGACAGAGGTGAGACTGACTGGCCTGTAGTTTCCCGGATCCTCCTTCTTGTCCTTCTTGAAGATGGGAGTGACATCGGCTATCCTCCAGTCTTCAGCCACCTCTCCTGTTCTCCAAGACCTTTCCAAGATGATAGAGAGCAGTTCGGCGATCACCTCTGCCAGCTCCCTCAGCACACCTGGATGCAACCCATCTGGGCCCATGGATTTGTGTGTGTTGATCCCATTCAGACACTCCCGAACCACTCCCACCTCAACCAGGGGGGAGCTCTCCATTTCCCAGACTCTTTCTCCTCACTCCAGGGTCCAGGAGTCTTGGGGGAGAGTCATTGAAGCAAAGACCGAAGTAAAAAAGGCATTCAGTATCTCCGCCTTCTCAGTGTCCCCTGTTACGAGGACACCACTCTTGTTCAACAGGGGACCCACGTTATCCCTAGTCTTCCTTTTACTGTTTACATACCTTAAAAAAAAACTTCTTATTATCCTTTATCTCCTTGGCCAGCTTCATCTCCAGGTGGGCTTTAGCCTTCCTCATTGCATCCCTGCAGGCCCTGACAACACTCTTATACTCCTCCCAAGAGGACAAGCCCTTTTTCCACATTTCATAGACCTTCTTCTTCCTTTTGATCTTGTTGATGAGCTCCTTGCTCATCCACGCAGGTCTCCTGCCCCCCTTCCCCAATTTCCTACTCTTAGGGATGCACCAATCCTGAGCTTGGAAGAAGTGCTGTTTAAATGCTGTTTAAATGTTGCCCAGCTCTCACAAGCACCCTTGCCTTCTAGCAATCTAGCCCATGAGATACCCCCAAGAATGTCCCAGAAGAGGTCCAAGCTGGCTCTCCAAAAGTCCACGGTAGCAATCCTACTTTTTGCCTTACTTCTTCCACCAAGTTCCATCTTTAACACATCATATCCATCCAGGATACAATGTGTTAAAGAGAAATGGCCTTAGCACCTTGTATCATAAGGAATATTTTCATTACTAGGATATTAGTGCAGAAGTAAGACAGAAGGCACAGAGATGCCTCTATTGCTTTCTACTGTTTTATGATGGCCAGGACAATTGTGGTAGAAAATGGGAGAAGACAGACACTTCCAGGATGAGAGGAGGAAATACCATTTTCTAAGCTGTACTCTAATTTAGGACATATGCCAGTCCTGACTGGAAAAAGGAAATAGAAATTAAATGATCTGAATCTACTGCCAACTAAGTTATACGAAAGTAGTTGGTTCTTGAATTTCAGTCACTGCCACTACACAAATACAAATAACATTTTCTGTAAAAACACTGTTATAATTTGTGCTTAGGGTTGGGTTTTTTGTTTGTTTCTTCGTTTAGTTGGTTGTTGTTTTATACATAGAGGGTAACAATATAGTTGTCATAGTTTAGTTCTCCTTCCACTAATAACATTAAAAATATAGCAGCAGAAAAATACAAAAACCTTATCTTAGCAAATTCATCATTTTTGAAGCATTTGAAGTCTAAATTAGCTCCACTTCATTGACTAAAAAATATTGCTTACAGTGATTTGCCAAAAAAAAAAAATACATTCATAAATTTAAATTAGGTTAAGTATTTTTTAGTAGAGCGCCATAATAATTTTCCAAAGTAATAAAATCAGTTATCAGAATTAATGATACATAAAATTCATTTTATGATTTTACTTACATTACTTTGCTTTTGCTCCCTCATCTGTTTTCAAATCAATTCCCATAACTTTGTAATGTGCTTTTACACCATGCAGTGACTGTTCCTGCAGCTGAAAGAACAACACCATTCAATACAACCCTTTTAAAATTGCCTTGTTTCTTCAAAACAAAATCAAAAGGAAATACAGAAAAACATGGGGACAACCTTATAGAACAGTTGTAACTGCAAAACAATGAAAAGCTGAAAGGGTGGCAGATGTCAAATCAAGCAAGATCCTTTAATGTCATAAAAATAGTATAGTGCAGAATTAGGTCCTGGATTTCCCAGTGCTTTTAAGCAGAGTGAATGAAGCAGACACTGCTTCTACGATGTAAGAGACTATGTATTTAGCATAAGAATCCCCTGCCAAGTTACAACCAAAGTTTTTCTCCAAGGCACAATTACTACTTTTCTAGCTCTTCTAACTGCCTGCCCATGGCCTGGACAGGTACACTCTTCTCCGGGTCAAGAACTGGCTGGAGGGCCGTGCCCAGCGGGTTTTGGTTAATGGAGTTATGTGCAGCTGGCGTCCCGTTACAAGTGGTGTCCCCCAGGGGTCGGTACTGGGGCCTATCTTGTTTAATATCTTTACTGATGACCTAGATGAGGGAACTGAGTGCACCCCCAGTAAGTTTGCAGACGACACCAAGCTGGGAGGTAGTGTCGATCTGCCTGAGGGTAAGAAGGCCCTGCAGAGGGATCTGGATAGGCTGGACTGCTGGGCTGAGGCGAATGGGATGAGGTTCAACAAGGCCAAGTGCCGGGTCCTGCACTTTGGCCACAGCAACCCCATGCAGTGCTACAGGCGTGGGGCAGAGTAGCTAGAAGACAGCAGAGGAAAAGGATCTGGGGGTGTTGGTTGATACTCTCCTGAACGTGAGCCAGCAGTGTGCCCAGGTGGCCAAGAAGGCCAATGGCATCCTGGCTTGTGTCAGGAATAGTGCAGCCAGCAGGAGCAGGGAGATGATCGTCCCCCTTGTACTCTGCTCTGGTGAGGCCGCACCTCGAGCACTGTGTTCAGCTTTGGGCCCCTCACTACAAGAAGGACATCGAGGCCCTGTAGTGTGCCCAGAGAAGGGCTACAAAGCTGGTGAAGGGCCTGGAGCACAAGTCCTGTGAGGAGCGGCTGAGGGAGCTGGCGTTATTTAGTCTGGAGGAGGTTCAGGGGAGACCTCAATGCAATCTGAAGGGAGGTTGTGATGAGGAGGGGGTTGGCCTCTTCTCTCAGATAACTAGTGATAGGACTTGAGGAAATGGCCACAAATTGGGCCTGGGGAGATTTAGATTAGGTATCAGGAAAAACATTTTCTCTCAGAGTGGTCAGGCGCTGGAACAGCCTGCCCAGGGAGGTGGTGGTGTCACCGTCCCTCGCGGTGTTCAAGAAGCACCTGGATGAGGTGCTACGAGATGTGATTTAGTAGCTTAGCGGGCAGTATTGGTGATAGGAGGGCGGTTGGACTGGATGATCTTGTAGGTCCTTTCCAACCCTGTGTTTCTATGATTCAATGATTCTACCTCTGTAGAAGTCTCAGTAGCCGAGGCCGGCCGCCTCGGAACGGCCCGAGGCAGCGTCGCGACCACGCCGCCCCGCCGGCTCTCGCCAGAGGCTGACGGCGACCGCGCCCCTGTGCTGTGCCCAGAGACAGCCCCGGGAGGGCGGCGCCGCGCGGTTCCCGCCGCCAGCAGCGGTGTGGCAGGGCGCGAGGTTCGGCGCGATCGCGCGCACACGTTCTGTGGCGTCCCCTAGGCACAGAGCTCGCCCCAAAAGCACTGTGGCGACCCAGACCGGGTGCCTGCCCAGAGACGCGCCTGTGCAGGCCTCTCGCTGCAGGGAGCGCCTGAGCTTGCCGCTGCCGGGGGAGGGCAGCGGGGAGACCGCCTGTGCTCAGGGGAGGGGCGGCTCGCCGTGGTGGCTGAGCTCAGGGAGGACGGGGAGAGACTGAGGAACATCAAGGAGCAGGAGATTGCCTGGTGGAGTCGCTCCCTGGTGTGCCAGAGAGAAGGCTGCCGGGGGGATGCCCCCCAGAGCCTGGTGGAGCCCCTGCCCTGTTGCTGTCGGGCAGAGAGAGGGAACCAAAAACACAAGGAAGGTTGTAAGAAAGTCCCAGTTTGGTGCCACAGGCAAACCCCCTTCCTACCTACCTCGCTTCCCCAGGGGCCCCTCCGTAATAGGTTTGAGGCCCTGGATCTTGAAGGAGAGGTAGGTGAAGATGTGGTGGAAGGCCCACCTGTGAGTTCACATCAGAAGAGGAAGCTGACAACACTCCTCAAGACTGCCTCTGAAAAGAAAGGGAAAAAAGAAAGGAACAAAAAAAGAGAAAGAAAGAAAAAAGAGAAAGAAAGAAAGGAAGGAAGGAAGGAAGGAAGGAAGGAAGGAAGGAAGGAAGGAAGGAAGGAAAGGAAGGAAGGAAGAAGGAAGGAAGGAAGGAAGGAAGGAAGGAAAGAAAGAAAAGGAAAAAGAAAGAAAGGAAGGAAAAAAAGAAAAAGAAAAAAAAGAAGGAAAAAAAGAAAAAAAAAAGAAAGAAGGAAAGAAGGAAGAAAGGAAGGAAAAAAAGAAAGAAGAAAGGAAAGAAAAAAAGAAAAAAAAAGAAAAAAGAAAAGAAAGAAAGAAAGGAAGGAAAGAAAGAAAAAGAAAGAAGGGTAACTGTAGTAGAAGATTCCCTTCTGAGAGGAAGAGAGGGCCCAATATGCAGAGTTGACCCTCATCGAAGGGAAGTCTGCAGTCTACCTAGAGCCCGGATCAGGGATATCACCAGGAAGCTCCCCAACCTGGTGCACTCCACATACTACCCACTACTGATCTTCCAGATAGGTGGGGAGGAAGCTGAGTCCCATAGTCTGAGGGGAATGAAGAAAGACTTACAGGCCTTGGGACAGTTGGCGAAAGAGTCTGAAGCACAAATCATTTTCTCTTCCCTCCTTCCATTCTGGGTTGATGACATGGGACAGAATAGAAGGATCCAGTCCATAAATGATTGGCTGTGTGACTGGTGCTACAGGAGGGCTTTGGGTTCTTTGATAATGGCTGATTTTATAAGACAATGGGCCTGACAGTAATACTCAGGAAAGGTTTATCTCACAAAGGCAAAAGGGTTCTGGGACAGGAATTAGCAAGGCTCATTTGGAAAGCTTTAAACTAGATCTGAAGGGGGATTGGGTTGTAGCTGGGCTTGCACCGGTGGGGCAGCACCCTAGCAGTGGTGAAGACTGCTCAGCTTGCTCCCTGAAGTTCCTGTACACCAATGCACGTAGCGTGGGGAATAAGCAGGAGGACTTAGAAATCCATGTTCGATCAGGAGAGTATCACAGAATCGTTTAGGTTGGAAGAGACGTCCAAGATCACCTAGTCTAACCTCTGACCTAACACTAACCAGTCCTCCACTAAACCATATCACTAAGCTCTACATCTAAATGTCTTTTAAAGACCTCCAGGGATGGTGACTCAACCACTTCCCTGGGCAGCCCATTCCAATGCCTCACAACCCTTTCAGTAAAGAAGTTCTTCCTAATATCCAACCTAAACCTCCCCTGGCGCTACTTTAGCCCATTCCCCCTCGTCCTGTCACCAGGCACGTGGGAGAATAGACCAACCCCCACCTCTCTACAGCCTCCTTTAAGGTACCTATAGAGAGCCATAAGGTCACCCCCGAGCCTCCTCTTCTCCAGGCTAAACAACCCCAGCTCCCTCAGCCGCTCCTCATAAGACTTGTTCTCCAGACTCCTCACCAGCTTCGTTGCCCTTCTCTGGACATACTTGAGCACCTCGATGTCCTTCTTGTAGTGAGGGACCCAAAGCTGAACACAGTACTCGAGGTGCAGCCTCACCAGAGCCGAGTACAGGGGGACGATCACCTCCCTGGTCCTGCTGGCCACACTATTCCTGATACAAGCCAGGATGCTGTTGGCCTTCTTGGCCACCTGAGCACGCTGCTGGCTCATATTCAGCTGACCATCAACCAATACTCCCAGGTCCTTCTCTGCCAGGCAGTTTTCCAGCCACTCATCTCCCAGCCTGTAGCTCTGCTTGGGGTTGTTGTGCCCCAAGTACAGGACCTGGCACTTGTCCTTGTTGAACTTCATACGGTTGGCCTCAGCCCATTGGTCCAGTCTATCCAGATCCTCCTGCAGAGCCTTCCTACCCTCGAGCAGATCAACACATGCACCTAACTTGTTATCATCGTCTGCAAACTTACTGAGGGTGCACTCAATCCCCTCATCCAGATCATTGATAAAGATATTGAAGAGAACTGGTCCTAATAGTGAGCCCTGGGAGACACCACTAGTGACCGGCCTCCAACTGGATTTAACTCCATTCACCACGACTCTTTGGGCCTGGCTACCCAGCCAGTTTTTAACCCAACGAAGGGTATGCCATTCCAAGCCATGAGCAGCCAATTTCTTCAGAAGAATGCTGTGGGAAACGGTGTCAAAACCTTACTGAAGTCAAGGTAGACCCCATCCACAGCCTTTCCCTCAACCACTAAGTGCGTCGTAGAAGGAGATCACTTTGTCATAGAAGGAGATCAGGTTGATCAAGCAGGACCTGCCTTTCATAAACCCATGCTGACTGGGCCTGATCGCCTGGTTGCCCTGCAAGTGCCACATGATGACACTCAAGATAATCTGCTCCATGAGTTTCTGTGGCACCGAAGTCAGACTGACAGGCCTATAGTTTCCCGGGTCCACCCTCCGGCCCCTCTTGTAGATGGGCGTCACATTTGCTAGCTGCCAGTTGACTGGGATCACCCCTGGTAGCCAGGACTGCTGGTAAATGATGGAAAGGGGTTTGGTCAGCTCTTCCGTCAGTTTTCTGAGTACCCTCAGGTGGATCCCATCCAGCCCCATCGACTTGCATACATCTAAGTGCTGTAGCAGGTCGCCAGCCTGTTGGATTATGAGGGCCACATTCTGCTCCCCATCCCCTTCCATCAGCTCAGGCGGCTGGGTACCCAGAGAACAACTGGTCTTGCTGCTAAAGACTGAGGCAAAGAAGGCATTAAGCACCTCAGGCTTTTCCTCATCTCTCATCACTAGGTTTCCCCCCGCATCCAGTAAAGCATGGAGATTCTCCTTAGTCCTCCTTTTCGTGTTAATGTATTTATAAAAACATTTTCTGTTATCTTTCATAGCAGTAGCCAGATTGAGCTCCAGATGAGCTTTGGCCTTTCTAATTTTGTCCCTGCACAGCCTCGCAACATCCTTATCGTCCTCCTGAGTGGCCCACCCACTTTTCCAAAGGTCATAAACCCTCTTTTTCTTCCTAAGCTCTAGCCACAACTCTGTTTAGCCAGGCCAGTCTTCTTCCGCACTGGCTTGTCTTTGGCACATGGGGACGGTCTGCTCCTGAGCTTTTAAGATTTCCTTCTTGAAGAGTGCCCAGCCTTCCTGGACTTCTCTGCCCTTCAGGACTGCCTCCCAAGGGACTCTGCCAACCAGTGTCCTGAACAGCTCAAAGTCTGCCCTCTGGAAGTCCAAGATAGCACTTTTACTGATCCCCGTCCTGACTTTGCCAAGTCACAGGCCCTGGTTATTGTGGAGGATTTCAACTACCCTGACATCTGCTGGAAGGCCTACTCAGCCAGCCATCTGCAGTCCAGGAGGTTCCTTCAGAGTATTGATGATAACTTCCTGATGCAAATGGTGGATGTGCCAACTAGGAGAGGAGCGCTGATGGATCTTGTCCTCACTAACAAGGAGGGGCTGGTTGAAGCGATGAAGGTTGAAGGCAGCCTTAGTTGCAGCAACCATGAGATGGTGGAGTTCAAGATCTCATGTGGCAGGAACAGAGTACCAAGCAGAATAGCAACCCTGGACTTCAGGGCCAACTTTGGCCTTTTCAAGCATTTGCTAGGGGAAATCCCATGGGACAGGATACTTGAAGGAAAAGGGGCCCAAAATAGCTGGTTAGTGTTCAAGGACTGCTTCTGCCAAGCTCAGGAACAGAGCATCCCAACAGGTAGGAAGTGAAGAAAGAGAGCCAGAAGACCTGCGTGGTTAAACAGGGAATTGCTGGGCAAACTCAAGTGGAAGAGGAGAGTCTACAGATCATGGAAGGAGGGGCTGGCCACTTATGCTGTTGTCAGAGGATGTAGGAAGGCAACTAGGAAAGCTAAGGCCCCCTTAGAATTAAACCTTGTGAGAGGGGTCAGGGACAACAGAAAGGGCTTATTCAAATACATTGCGGATAAAATTAACACTAGAGGCAGTGTAGGCCCACTGATGAATGAGGTTGGTGCCCTGGTGACAGAAGATAAAGAAAAGGCAGAGTTACTGAATGCCTTCTTTGTCTATAATGCTGGAGGCTGTCCTGAGGAGCCCCAGACTCCTGAGGCCCCAGAGGAAGTCGTAATAAAGGATGAGCTTGCCTTGGTTGATGAGGACTGGTTAAGGACTGATTAGGCAAGCTGGACATCCATAAGTCCATGGGTCCTGATGGGATGCATCCGCGGGTGCTGAGGGAGCTGTTGGAAGTCATTGCTAAGTCACTCTGCATCATCTTTGGTAAGTCATTTGCATCAGGAGAGGTGCCTGGGGACTGGAGGAAAGCAAATGTCACTCCAGTCTTCAAAAAGGGCAAGAAAGAGGACCCGGGTAACTATAGACCAGTCAGCCTCACCTCCACCCCTGGTAAGGTGATGGAACAGCTTACCCCTTTTTAATACTATGTAAACCTTTAACTGTGAAAAGGCCACAGTGAACCTCATTTTTAGAGACCTGGCGGTGTATTTTAGAGGATAACCTGAACATTTCTTACCTGTAGCAGATGTTGAGGATGAGTGTCTCTAAACTATTTTTTTCCAAGTAGGGGATAGATTGATTCCCACGTGTTTTATATTCAAATATGTGAAATAAAACCACTAAGTTAAAGTAAATTGCTTCTCAGCCGTTCCAGAGCAGTGGGACTGTGAACATTTGATCCAAGCAATGAGCACATATAACAGCAACTAAAAGGTGGGATTCTTATCTCCTTAACTCCTTACACCTTCCCACCACTATAAATACTTTTAAAAGGTTTGGCATCAGGAGAGCTGACAAATTTTTTTGACAGGTTTTGTTTAAAGTTCAAAACTAGATGAGACTCATGTTGTTCTGCTAGATAATCTACACTGCTGGTATTTCAGTACAACCATTTCTGCAAAGCAACTCTGATATAGTTACAAGGCTACAGCTTAAAGGATGGGAGACAATAAATAGTACTGTGAAGATCTGGGAATAAGAAAAAAAAAAAGGAAAAAAAAACTTTTTCTGTGAAAGAGAGCTGAAGAATTGGTCTGGATGAGATGGTAAGCAGATAGAAAATCTGCAGTTCTGGCTGCTTGGGTCAGCCTCAGGAAAGCAGGGATTTCCACATGCATTTTATATGATCTCACAAAGGGCTCATTGAGTTTGGCTGGAGTTAAGGTACGGTAGATCAAAGCCTACTCATAGAATCACAGAATCATCTAGGTTGGAAGAGACCTCCAAGATCACCGAGTCCAACCTCTGACCTAACACTAACAAGTCCTCCACTAAATCATATCACTAAGCTCTACATCTAAACGTCTTTTAAAGACCTCCAGGGATGGTGACTCAACCACTTCCCTGGGCAGCCCATTCCAATGCCTCACAACCCTTTCAGTAAAGAAGTTCTGTTCTAGTTCTGGTTCTAATCAGAGAAGTTTTGAGACCTTCCAGCTCCTTAGAACCTAATGCACTCTCAGTTTGAGCTAATGCAGAGCTGAAACATACCATTTATCATGCTGGATGAAAGTATATTTGTATTGATTTCTTAAACTATCTCTATTTCCTTTTGCAATGTGAAGTCTTACTGGTTTCACTATGAATACTTTCCCATTCACATGCGGATTTGGTATGTAGATAAAATGTGACAGAATTTTCCACAAAGAAGAGATTACATTTTATACTATGGAATTTCTGTTCTTTCTTTCCTGGAATGTTAGAAGATTTTTAAAGATAAAATAGATATTTTTAATATGGAAACTCTTGTTTCAGAGGGGAAATGAGACTGCCTTTTAAATAGTGAAGGGAAAATGTTAAGGTAACAAAGAAACAGTTAATAATACTCAGCATTTGTAAACTGGCTTTCATCCAAGTGTCTCCAGAGCATATTACAAACAGTAGGACTCACAACAACACTTAGAGATCAGATAGCATTCTTTTTATACTAGGTGATCTCTATCCAAGAGTAGGCAAATGTGCATTTTCTGTAGCAGAGGGAAGGCCAATACCCACAAGAGCATACATTTTGAAACAAATGTCAAAGATGAATGCACACAGAAAAATTAGTTAATTCTTGAACTAGAATTAATTCTTGACTAGAATTCATTTTCAACACTAAGGTGTTTGAATTCTCTGTAAGTCATTTGAATTATTTCCCAAAGCAGCCATATCTGGATGAAAATCTTGAGAAGGAGAGTAGGGAACTAAGAGTAAAATGCCTTTCACACCTCTGATCTTTCATGTCACAGTCTGGGATATCAGTGCAAATCCACTTTCATTGCCCTT
This sequence comes from Anser anser, assembly GCF_964211835.1. Taxonomy (NCBI): domain Eukaryota; kingdom Metazoa; phylum Chordata; class Aves; order Anseriformes; family Anatidae; genus Anser; species Anser anser. The sequence goes on along the minus strand of NC_139724.1, from coordinate 12,851,898 downwards.
TGAAGCAAGTATGTTGGACTGTAAAAAGGAACACTGATACTGCAGTTGTCATTGTGGAGACGGAAACATCAGGTAAATGGAGAAGGCTGCAGAGGTTTAGTTGCCATTGCTATAGGGCCCAGAAAAGGTTGTCTGTGAAGCACTGGAGAAAATATCAAAAGGTTTTTGAAATGGATTATGATTATTTATTTGTATTTCATTTCAGTCTTTGACACTTGACTGTGTTATTTTTTTGTACATAATGTTACTGGAGATGCCTCACACTCAGTAGCTCACAGGCTAACGTCTCATCAGGGATTTGCAGCTGACACTCCAACCACAGATCAGAGACTGGGTTGCATAGCTTCTGGGATTTAGAGAAACTTGGTGTGAGACTAACTGCTGTTCGGACTCTTATACTTGGGCTATCATCATTATTGCGTGCTGTGCCAGGTTTTGTCTCAACATTTCATCTAGCTTGTACACGTTTGTACCAATTCCCTAGCTTTTTCACATCAGCTTTGCCTGGCCACTAGTTAAAACTCTACTTCCCACTGTGAACTGGTACTCCACCTGATTCCTCAGCTTCTAGATCTCAGCTTGACCCTGACTCAAATGGCAGTTTCCACTTCTGGCAGTACTGTATGCCGAGAGACAGATGAGATGAAGGACTAAAGGATGCAGTGGCTTCCTCTTTCTCTGTGAGGAGAAGCTCAAACTCAGAAGCTCAGAGTAGCTCAGCATTATACCAGCTCTTCCACAAGGATCCTCTGTGAGAAGAGGACATCAAGCTTTCATTGATCTGGGTTGTGTGCTAGTACCATGAGCACATCATGCTCCCTCATCTTACCATGAATAAATGGATATCTTGGATATCAGCTTATCTTTGGTAAACTCTTTGCTTAGTCTTCACAATTATACCTTCTGCTTAAAGGAAAAGGTACCTTCATAAGCACCTCAAATAAGGAACCTGGACTGTCTATGCATAAATGTTAGTGATCCTAGTACTGAACAGCATGCACAACACACTTGCAGCTTTTCTTGCAACAAAGACATAGCTATTTCCTTGAAACTTATAAGACCTTAATGTCTTTGCACATTTGACCCATCTGTCAAATTTGTTTGAGGTTTACCAATGCAGACAAAGATCATTGACAATAGCTTGAGGAAGGGAACAAAAAGCACAGTGTGGACACTGGACTAGAAATGAGGTTGCCTGTTCTGTATCTGTGAAGATCTATGATCCAGAAGTAACCACAAAAGAGGCCAGAAGGGCACAGCAATGCCCCAGGTCCATGGAAATACATACAAAATGGCTGTCTGCTCTTCGTGCACATCACTGAAAATGTTTGGTTAATGAGACTTGGCTGGAAAATGAAAGTTAGTAAATTTCTCAGCTTGCATGTAATTACATGCCCTTATTATGAATAGATATACAAATATAATGTGTCTAATTACAGTTCCATTACTGAGACAAAATGTATTTTCTCCTATTGTCTTTCTGAACATTTGCTATTTTGCGGGTTAGCAACTAGTTTATTCCCACTTAGCAAAGTGGGTCAATTAGCAGGTCAATATGAACAGAGCTAATGGATGACAGTACAACCCTTCCTTTTATAACGATGAAGAGTAGGTTCCATGCCAGAGAGCAGATCTTCAGTTCAACTGATTGCATTTATTAGGGCAACAGTTCTCTGCAGCTTTGATGACATTACATTCCATTAGGGGCTTTAATTTTAAAAAGGTATGTGATTAATTTCTAATTCATCACCCAGATTGTTTGTTACTAGGAATAAGGATGGGGTAATTACTGGCATCCTATTCTGTTTCTGACTGGACCTATGTAATGGGACAGAAGGAACTGAGGCTGCCTAAAAATGCTGGAGAACTTTAAAATATTTTTACATGCATCATCCTAGATGGACAGAATGTAAGAACTGCCTTAAGTAGCACCGAATTCTTTAATAAAGCCAAAAAGCAGGAAAAAAAAATGTATCCTTCAACTAAACAACATGCATATGTCAACTGCCAAATGCATATAGAGCCAATGGAGAACTATTTGAAAATCCTTCTCTGTTTATGAAAGGACAAAAACTAGAGAAAACTGCAGAGAAGCATTATATGTGGATATGGAAAACCTTGGTAGCTCAACTCTGAAATGCTCTAGAACAGAAGCACCGTTTAAGGCAATAAATGATACTCCACTGCCAGGAAAAATGCTTGTCTTCTTTTTTAAAAAGAGCTGGGATTTCATTAATTTCTGGTAAATAAACCAAAGCATATCAAAGAAAGAACTTGAATTGTGCCCTCTGGTGGAGAAGTCCTAAGTGCTGCAGGTATGTTCTTATCAAAAATGGTAATGATACACATATTCATGTTTTGGTTAACAATTTCTACCACATCATTATTATTATTATTGGTGTGGTTGTTATTGTTGTTGTTGTTGTTGTTGTTGTTGTTGTTGTTGTTATTATTATTATTATTATTATTGATGTTATTATTATTAAGCATGTTCCTGTTCTCTAGACACACTTTTTCTTTGTACCAAACATCAATAACAATGCAGCACATAAACATTAGTTCCATATCTTGCTTCCCTGAATTAGGAAGCTTCCATTTTGGAGTACAACATCCATCACAGGCAAAAAGCAGAAACTGGAATCTAATTTAAAATAACATATGTAAACATAAATATAATATATATTAATACATTACATATATCCAATGTTATATAGTAATATATTAATATTGTATAAAATATATAGAATATATAACTATATTATAAATTATATATAGTTATATAAAAATATATAGATAATGTAATACTTATATTCATTTTATTATATTATAATGACTATAATATATATATCATTGTATTGTTTACATATAATATATATTTATTATAATAATAATTACTGTTTGGTTTAATTAAATATATAAATGTATAACCATATTATAGAAAGTATAATTTTATATATATAAAATATTTATAAATATATAAATTATATATTTTATATTTATTTATTATGTTGGGGTTAACAAAACATCAATATTAACTTAGAAACGTGTTATCTTAGCTCCTGTACTGGGATGAAATTACTATGTGTTCAGAGATAAAATACAGCTGATGTGTGAACCTTAGTGCAATGATTTTGTTAGTACAAATATTACAAAGAACTTTGCGTGTATGTATGTTATAAGGTTAAGTGGTCAGAATTTCAGAAGAGCTTAGCAGCTGTTTGAAATTCTGATGATACTGTGTGCTGGGTCCTTTGGAAAGTCATCTGGCATCTGGTTACGCAAATTTTTTCCTTCTTTAGTTACTTCACTGTATTCAAAGTGGAATTTAAACAGTGCATATCATGGGCCTGGTTCTCTTTGGGTCAACTTCAGCTAAGACTAAAGCTTCTCCCAGCAGCCCATGGCTAGCCTCAAGTTTGCTCCAGCGTTCCCTCAACTGTTTGTACCAACCATTGAGCCTGTCTATAATGCTATCTAGGCTTTAATGATGAGGTGTCAGGGCTGCATTTACCAGCTGAATTTTCTTCCTATTTTGATTTTTAATTGAGGCTGTAAGAAGAATTGGAGTTCTCATGTTATCTACATCTAATTTATGTCTTCCTAATATTGTAGGATTCCCTATGTAAGTGCTCTAGTTTGGCTATCAAGTCAGGTATCCTCTTATTCTGAAGTCCATTGCAGTTCAGGATAGTCAGTTAAACATCTGATTTGTTTGCAAGTATCTGCTCAAGCCCAGTAGAATTCAACAGGGCTAAAGAAGATGTTTAACATAAAGCCCAACCTTATGTGAACTGTCCTGAAAAGAAACAGAGACCCTCCCTTGAGATACATTCCTTGTGAATCATTTCAGCTGTTTATTCCTTCAGATCTTTAGCACTTATGAAACTGCCCGAATGATGGAAAAACAAAAGGGTTTTTCTTCCACATCTGTTAAAATAGGGCATTTTGTGGGTGAACTACCTTTCTTTGTGTAACTTGAAAGACCTTCAGAAGAGATGCTTATTGAATAGAACAGGATGCATCATACTCCAAAATATCATCCAAAAGACTTCTATTACACAGAAATTCAGTTGAAAGAAACTTTTTCCAAGAAAAAAAAAATGTCTATAACAATAAACCCAATAAACCTGAAAGCAGGTGTCAAATGGCACTGTGCAGCAGGACCAATATATAAGGCAAATTTAAAAATCTAGATGTGAAAACCAGAATACTTACAAATAACTTTATTATTATTCCTCCCCTCACACATCCCTGGAGGTGTTCAAGACCAGGTTAGATGAGGCCCTGAGCAACCTGATCTAGTGGGTGGCGTCCTTGCCCATGGCAAGGGGGTAGGAACTACATGATCTATGAGGTCCCTTCCAACCCGAGCCATTCTAGGACTCTATGATTCTATAATTATTGAGTAAATTAGTAAATTACCAAGTACTGAGCATATGAAAAAGTGGATTGAGTTGTACTGGGTTCAAAATCCAGTTCAGTGGGAGCTATTCTGTTATGCTGTAGAGAGTCGGCTCAGCAAGCAGCAAGAATTAGGCTTAGATCTGTCAACCCTTCCCCACAGAAGTCCTGCTCCCTGGTGAAATTCACAGGCTTGGACGTGTCCCCTGAGTCTAAGGAGACCTATACTACTAAGACGGGATCACACCAAAGCCCATATAAACCAGAAAACTCATTTCGAGGAGAAGGTCATAGTTTGAAATTACCCTCACTCATTGATTTTGGTAACCCTTTTCCATTACCCTCTCCAGGAGTTGGAAGGAAAGTCAGTTTAGCCTCACAAAACCCAGCTGTTGGAAGAAGTATCAGAAACTCTGCATCTGTTAGTCAGAGGTATCTCTCCAAGGTGTGGGAGACTGGGTGGTGAGTCCTGGCTTGGGGTATGAAAGCTTTAATACTGTGTCAGTGGAGGTGAAGCACAACAGAGCCACAGCTTTAAGAAAAAATATACATATATCACACCTAAGCTTACAAAGCCCAATATTTCTGGGAAACACTTTCACAGCATGGAAGAGAAATATTTAATTAAGACAGTAATAAGACGACAGTAGCTTCTCTTATTTCCTTCTATTCCCAAGACAAGGACACAATGTGTAAATACTAGATCTGCTTTGTCTGTTTTTTTAGTTCATTTGCCTACTGACTCATGTTTACACAAACTCCATGCTGAATACCCTGGGGAATTATCTGGCCTACTTAGTGAAAGCAGTGCTGAGTGTCTGATTTCCTTAAATTAAACTAGACAACTTCTCAGGTTAAATGTTGCTTGTTTATTCTTACAGATAAAAAGCTAAGGCAGAAAGTAGACAATGACAACTATTTTTCTTTTTTTTTTTCTTTCAAGTAATGACAATTCAGAAATGGCCAGCAACACAAAGTCCTGCTTCCACAAATGTGCAAACAGCTTAACTCCTTTGGGCAACCATATTTGTAAGAGATGTTTGCATCATTCTCCCTTGTCACGGTCTCTTTGTCAGCATTCCCATATGTAACACATCAAGCAAGGAAGGTAGGAAACCGGCATGGCTGAACAAGGACCTGCTGGTCAAACTTAGGCAAAAGAAGGAAATGCACAGACAGTGGAAGCAGGGCCATGTGCCCTATGAAGAGTACAGAAATGTGATCCAGGTGTGAAGGGATGGGATCAGGAAAGCCATGGCACTGACAGAACTAAACTTGGTGAGGGATGCAAAGAATAACAAGAAGGGGTTCTACAGGTACATTGGCCACAAAAGAAAGACTAAGGAGAATGTATCACCTCTGACAAATGAAGACAAAGAATAGGTAACAACAGATAAGGAGAAGGCTGAAGTACTTAACAGCTTCTTTGCCTCGGTCTTCACTGGTGGTCAGGCTTCCCAGATATCTCAAGTCCCTGAAACTCTAGGCAAAGGCTGGGGGAGCAGAGACCCTCCCACTCTAAGGGAAGAGCAGGTTCAGGATCTCCTGAATCAACTTAGCAACTACAAGTCATAGAATCATAGTATCATAGAATCAGAATCATTAAGGTTGGAAAAGACTTCTAAGACCTCCAAGTCCAACCATCCCCCTACCGCCACTGTCACCCACTAAACCTTGTCCCTAAGCGCCACGTGCAACCTTTCCTTGAACACCCCCTGGGAGGTGACTCCACCACCTCCCTGGGAAACCCATTCCAATGCCTGACTGCTCTTTCTGAGCAGAAATGTCTCCTAAACAAAGGTGCCAACTACGGATATCAACTACATTTTTTTCTATCAGACAGAAATGTCCTCAGCTAAACTGTCATGTGAACTGATCTTCCTTTTCTGCCTTATAATTTGTAGCTTACAGTGAAAGCAATGGTACTGATCTACCTATTTTTAATTTCACCTCAGATTCCTCTGACTTTCAGGAAACTGTTTAGAGAACTTTTCTCTTTTAACTAACTTTTTTTTTCATTTGTGCAGTAGCTTGGAAGGGCAACTAAGGGGACTCAGGGACCAGGAATTACAGAATGGACAGACTTTTTTAAGTTTGTCTGATTCCCAGAAAGTGGGTGACAAAGGAGTGAGCAGGGCTGGGACAATCTCAGATCTGATTTCCACAGAGCCCCTCAGGATTGCACTTGAGAAGTGGAGCTAAGGACTGTACCTGCAGGTAATTGGCAGGTTGGGGCCAGCAGAACACCACAAAGACTGATCAGTCATTTCTGTAGATCTCACAAGATCACCATCACAATCGGTTTTATACCTTACTTCCACAAAACTTACATACATAGGAATATGGCTAATGATGCAGGTTGCATTTGAAAGACTTTTGTGGTTGAGGTGTCCTTGAACTTGAAATACTCTCTGGAGTTTGAAGTCTTAGGTCTTCTGTATCTTGAGCTCCAATTAGAGCTAATGGATTTTTTTTATTTTTATTTTTTACTGATCAGCCTTTAAAATCTCATCGGTCTAATGTGATTTGTTTACTTCACGTAAGCATTTCATCTACATTTTTGTTATATGCCAAAGTGTAAACTGCATAATGAACTGGAATGCTATGTTCCAACCTCCTATATAAATCATCATCATTTCAGTACTCATCATGGTAATATTACTAATAGGTCTGTGGAAATTTTTATTAACTTTTGTACTGGGAGAATTTGGGTTGGGAAAATTAGTGACAAGGTTCTCAGTTGCATTTATTACCATGTGAAGAGAAAAGAGAAAATAGAATATTTTAATTTCTACTTTCTGGGAAAAAAAAAAAAAATCACTGGCCACCATAAAACACCATGATATATCTGTGTAACTCAGGATAGCTTCTTGTAGGTCATATGCCCTTTAATCATTCTTAACAAATTCGCTAGTATAAGAAACACCTCCCCACCCCCATCTGAAACAGTAAATGAATGTTTTGAGAGCATTGACATTCCCATCCACATATGAATTTTGAGGAGTGGAGTGTTAAAAAAGAATACAGACTGCACATACATGCTTTTCAGTATGAGGAAGAATATTTATCATTGATCGAGTAAATAATAGATTTGAACAGTTAAAATCAGAAAATTATTTCGCAAATGAGTTAAGGAAGAGATTGAGGGAGACTGCAAAACTCAGTAGTTATATCCAAGAGCCAACTGCCAACATGTTTTTAAGTGTGCAGAATCCTGAAGAACTCTCTAGATGATGGTTTTGACTGCTTAGTGGGTTTGGAAGCCATTTCTCCTTCAGAATTAATAGGATGGAGTGTCAGTACAATTAGGATTCTTTAAAAACGGTCTTTTTGCACAAACAATGTTACGTTATATGAAGTGCCTAAGTGTTTCTTGCTAATATGTTCTGGTGAAAAAAAAAAAAAAGTTTTGTATGAATAAATGTTGCTTTCTCTATGCAAGTCAGCCTATTTACTTAGAAAATCTGGCAACATACTCGATAAGGTACTTAGCATAGGGGAAAAGTAGCATGCACAACATTTGTCCATCTATTTACTTAAAGTAGATGAATTGTTGCATGTCTTAGGAGTTTTTGGTTGGTTGGTTGGTTGTTTATGTTGTGTTGTGTTGTGTTTGTTTTGTGTTTTAGCCTTCAAACAATTTAAGACCTGAAGAAAGGCAGCACTAGTAATTCAGCCCAGGGTTACTATTTACAAGACAGGCTCTTAATCTGCTGGAACAAGTGTTTAGCAATATTAACTCTGCTTCTGTGTATAAACTTAATAGTAATTTATGTACCTCTTTATAATGCTGAGCTACTGTTTGGTGCCTCCCATCTTTAGACAGATACTCTTGTAACACTGTCAGGCATTAAGTTAGCTGCAAATCAGAATGCAATTATTTTTATTCTTTTACTTATTTTTTCCTTTTGTTCATTGTGAGCAATTCACTGTAACAATAACTATTCTCATAAACTGCCATTGCCAGTGTATTGGTTTGATTATTTTTTGCCACTAACTGTAGTGTTTATGGTAGTTTTGACATTTCTCTTTAATCAGAAGGATGTGCTGTAAGTAAACATTAATTTTAGCATTATGTATTGCTTTAATATACATTTATTCACATTCTTAATGTTTACTTTTTCCTAGTTTGTTGAGAAATAAAAATTATTTAATTCATATTTATTAGATAATTATCTTTTTATTCATTGTTGGTGTCAAACTAAATTTGCATGAAAATTGGAATTCAACTAATGCAAAAGCGCAGTTTAAAATTGTTTCTAATACTTGATTAGAAAAATTTTTATTTTCTTTACAGTTCGTGAAACCTTGCAAGTTGTTTGGTATGTCTAATGATAAATTCAGAAAGGAAAACCTAAAAGCATTTTTATGTTTCAGCTTAATAGAGTTAAAGCAAAACCTTTAATGTTTTAAGAGTTGGATTTTTGGAAAGAGATTTAAGTAGATATCACTTTGATTAAGCTTCAGGTCTCAGCTCCTCAAATGTGGGTGTTCTTTCTTTGTACGCTATCACTTTTAGTGGTAGGAAGTTGTGTCTGTGCCAGGCTGTGCACCAGTTGTACACTTTATAACACTGTTCTGAGAACCTGTAATTCTGGGAGTATGGTATGGGTTAGAAAGGTTCATTTCTTACGTTCAGTGTTGTTGCTTGTACGTTTGGTTTGGGTCTTTCTGGTTAAGTGGTCTTTGCCTTAGCATGTATGAGCAGATTTAATTGGTTGGGTTTCTCTGTTTAAACAAAAGCAATTTAAGCAATTTAAATACAAGCTAATTTAAACTGTAGATTGGTATATATCTACCTCTAATTTTGAACACACTTATTCTTCAGAAAATGTTAAACAAACAAAAAAAAGCTTTTTTTTTTATTGTTTGCCCTATTTGCCTTTTCTAACACAGAATCCAAATAATTCAAGTACTAACTCAAGAGAATTCAACAAAAGGGAGAGCCATTTGCCATTTAACTGACATGTCAGTCGATAGAATTACTGGGATTAAAATATACTCTCCACTCTCAGATGTCCATCTTGAAATGTGTCTTTTGTAATATTAAATTGGTTGGTTTTGTGCACAGTCCCTTTTCCAATATGAATTATTTTGAAATGGTTGAGTTTTACAAACTTTTAAAAACAAAGCATTTTGTTTGAAATGCATTTTTTGTTTTTAAATGGCTGAGCCAGAGCTGAGGGTCTGCTAGACAAACCTGGCATATCTTTTTTTAATCTGAGATGTAGAAGAAACAATTGCATATGTAAATGCATAAACAATGTCACACTTCTCATACTTGTACATCATGGTTTACAGCCATGTTTCCTTGTTCAGTTTAGGACTTAAAAGCTGGTAGTGTGTATGTTGATTTTCAGTATTGTATTTTCTGGTTTTACATACTTTCATGGCTTTGCTTATGTATCTGTTCTTTCTAAAGCATCTTGAACTGTTAGAGAAGCCAAGATTTGTTTAGTGTCAAGTGTAATGATTACAAATGGAGTTCTAAATTTACAATGCATAAACATTTAAGAGAAAATGAGTAGCTATTGACACACAATAGCAGTAGGGTTTCATGTGTTAAAGGGTGGAGGTACCAACGGTCAGAACTTAATTTCAAATTAGTTGATTTTGCAGTATTAGAGGTTAAAAAAGGGGGGAAATGACAACTCTACACTTGGATCCATGCATGCCCTCCCACTTAAATATTTCCCTTTTTCTCTTAATGATACATAATACAAAAGCCTTGGGCAAGGTCCTAATGAATCATAAAAGTGCCTCTTATGAAACAAACAAGTGTTTGTTGTGCTGGAAAACAAGTACGTGTATTATACTTCCCCTCACTGCAATTAAAATAGAAAGAGCCACCACTGTCACACACAGAGCAAAGGATCCCTCCTTGCAGGAAAGCTGGTTTTTAGTTGAATGGGAGAATGTGGAAAAGGCCCTTGGTATGGCTATTAGAGTAGCAATTGTAGCTGTATTAATGGCCACTAAGAAAATTTGCTGAATAGAAGTTCACAGCAGAGCAAGGACAGAGATGCCAGTCTGTAGTTAAAAAATAAGAGGATTGTTTGAAGACTTGGATGTGCTGCCTTTCAACTCATTTCACCACATTTGATTACTGACCTGAAAAAAAATAGAGTAATATTAATGTGTCTAAAATCTAATTGTGCTTGTTTCTGGTTAACCAGAACACTTGCTGCTAGCTTGATGCCAAGAAGCTCATACAGCAGTTATTGATCCATGCATTTCCTAAAGGGAAAAGAATCAGCTTATTTATTTATTTATTTATGTGTTCCCAGTTGCAAGGATTTGATAATAGCCGAAAGGAAGAGGTGGATTTCACAGGAAAACTGTTTTCTAAGTGGGTTTTTAGAGAGCATATGCAGCTGATATCGAGTCAGAAGGACATATGGTTCTCTCCCTGATAGAATAGTAGAACCAAACCTGAAATCTGAAACTTAATTTAACTTTAATTGTTTAACTTAAACAATCTTAAAACTTAATTTTAAAACTTGAGTACAAAACTGTCATTGCTGGAGACGGTGACAAGTGTTTTAAGATTTCCAAGTGAATGTCACCTAGGCAAGACCACACATACTTCATGTCTTTAACATGTTATGTGATAAAGATTATCACTTCAAGACATGAAGTTCTTGTCAAGAAAGAGGGGGAGGGTTAAGGGCAAACAAGGAAAGAAGAAGGTGAGCACGGCTGTCGGCTGCAGATGCTTTCAGTTATAAAATGAATTCCAGTCCTTTATTCTAAATTGGCATACATGTTTTGGAAGAATAAAATCCTGTCCCTCTCTCTATAGAGAGACTGCAAGCTATAAATCCATTTACCAGCATTTTTCACACAGTAATACCTTGGTTTAATCCACCAGAGCATATCTTGAGTGTCTTGAGACCAGTACAGTAAGCAAGCTTTGGAAGGATTTACAAAGTGAAAGGGCTGGGACGTGAAAGCAAAATTTAATATTTGTGATACAAACAGTGTCACAACCCCTATTATTACACACTGAAGCAGACTGAGATTAAGATTTTGCTAAAACATCTAAACTGAGCTTTCTTTTCTGATTTAAACAAGCAACAAAACTCATTCACAGATCCATGCATTTGTGCCAAGCAGAACTATATTGAAAGTGGAAAAAAAAGTAAAAAGAAAAGGAAGAAAAGCAGCAATAATAAAAAGTAAGATTATTTCCTAGGTTTACATGAATCATTTATCGTTCTGTCTATGGTATAGATAACTAAATAGAATTAGTTAACACTTGGCCTGCTACTGTACAACCTGCTGTTTAACCGCTATCTTGAGAGAAACCCTAGCAATGAAAGGTTTATTTGTAAAGGTAGGGCAGACAATAAATTTCTCTTTATCAGTCATCACTGTGGAGATTTATCTCCATAACTCCGAACTCTGATTTTCCAGAGTTCTGAATTTAGCTTCATGTTAGGCACAGAAACCTGAAATTTCCCATATGTATCCTCTGAAATTTTCTTTTTGACTGCATGTGTATACATGTTCATATATAGATGTACTTAAAAATATTTATATTTTGTTAACTTAGAGTTGAAACGATTTGTTGTAGTACTTGATTCAAATGACTGTGATCTAAACTTGTGTATTCCATGGTTTATGAGTACTTCATCACTCTCATTGAACACTAATGAATGCTCATTTGGCCTTCACAACAGTACCAGATTGTCTTGGTTTTGTAAGATGCTCACAATACTCGATTTCTTGTTGAAGACCAAGTTCTTAGAGCTAGGTCATTATCAGAGGTACTAGAGTATCATTTCTTTATTTTAAAACAGAATCTGCAGCTTTAAAACAACCTCCCTGTTCAGGAGGCAAAGGCAAAACAGTGCTTCTGCATGTGCAACATGATAAACTTTGAAATGGGATGATGATACAGCAATTGTAGGTCGTTTAGATTCAGTAATCCTTAGGGGGTTCTTATGGTCTGATATTCCTGGCTCTTATACTTGCAGGGAGAAACCTGGGGATATTAGATAGATGAATCTGAACAGTGCATGGCAGGGGGGTTAGAAATAGATGACCTTTAAGGTCACTTACAACCCAAACCACTCTATGATTCTATGACTGATATAGATAACATACAATTTTTGTAAAATGTGTTTGGCTTGAGACTTTATGGAATCTGCCACAAGAATTTTGAACTCTTAGGACTGGTAATATTGTATCACTAATTGCAATTTCACTATTAATCATTCCCGTAATGTCCAGGTACTCCTAGTTATTAAGATGCAATTACATTAATTTAATAATTGTAAAAAATAATGGCAGTTGTACCTTCATGAATGTACAAGATGCTGTTATGCCCTCCTTGGTTTCAGGTGCAGGATCATGGTTGATTCAGTAGGAAAATCATGTTCAAGGCTCTGTCTCTGGTTCTTCTTTTCCACAATAGATATTTTGCTTGACAAGTTAATATCAGGCAAGTAAATTTTAACAGCTGCAGTGGCTTTGTGCAAAAAATCATCAGAGCTTTTTGTATACATTAAGAGTGAAACAAGTCTTCCAAATGAAATTTCTTAGACATTAATAGATTTGATTTTGCATTGGTTAAAAATCTTCTCAATTTAAACCTTCAAGTGGAACACCTTTTTCAAAGAAAAAACAAACAGATAAACAAACAAACAAAAAATGCAATATGATGCACCACCAAGTGCACCAAGTCCAGCATAGAGTTCCCTAAGGATTAATAATAAGCGCCTTTTTAACCAATTTTCCTTTTGCAAATTATTTTTCCCCTTTGCTTCTTGTATGTCCATGTGGATACAACTTGATATGGGCTGCTGACATTATATTTGACAGCTAGTGTATTGTGAACTTAGTGTGGACAGGAAAGGGTTTTTTGTTCATCTTGAATTTTGCAATCTGATCATAGAGATTACTATATATTTATGGGGCAGGTTTTATAGGTTCTGAGGTAGATTTAAAGTGTCAAATTCACCTTGCCTATTAATTTCCAAAACTGTTTATTTTGCATATCAACAATAGCAACTATATCAGTTATATAGTAAAAGCAAAAGGAAAGACAAAACTATTTTTCTTGTCAAGACTTTCAGTGATTAAGCAGCTGAGATTTCAGTGTCTTCAGGAAAGATTAAGTACTTTGGAGTGTGTCAGAAGAACATCATGTCTGAAAGCATTGGACATTATTAGGGTGTCTGTGCTTCTAAACTATTCCAAGACTGGAAATGTCTTACCCTTATATTGTTAATATGCTGTTTTGTAGGGGGGTACAATTTTGACTGTGAAACAGGGAAAATAGCAGTTTCTTTATTGCCTGAGCACTTTTAGTCAAGATTGGTACCATTTCTGAAAAAAAATACAGCTGTTTTATTCATCCAGGCTCTAGTAGTAAGTCATGATAATGAGTATAACATCTTTTGTGGGACATCCTAGAATTTGCAGCATCTACCTAATGAATTGGTAGTCCCTGAAACCTTTAGTGTATGTTTCATGATCTTGTGTTATCTGAAGTGGTACATAATACTGTATTTTCATTGGAGAATTACATTTTCTTTAAAGCTGTTTTATGACACTTTTTCTTAGGTGAAGTCTTTTCCATCATCTTCTTAATGGAGTTTGCGAGATTTTACTTCTCAGTTTACTTTTTTTTTTTTTCTAAATGCATTGTAAGAATTAGCAAATTAATACAGGTCAGTAGTTCTAGTAGTTCTCTTGTAAAAATTGTGATTGACACCTCCCTGATTTTACTGAGACCGTTTCTATGATTAGAATTTACAAAATAATAATACAACAACAATTATAGTAATAAGTTTTCATTGCCTTCCACCCCCCACCCCCCCCCCATATATTCCCTCTTCAAGCTGTTGTAATTTTTTTCAAATGATAGGAATGGAAGGCAGCATTTCATCTTAAGTAGAATGTGGTCCCTAGGAAAGCGTGGGTACAGATAAATGTATTTAGGAAGGATATTGGAAGGAAGTTTCAAACTGTCAATCCTAGAGCAGTCTTTCAATAGGAGCAATGGGCAGTAAAACCTAAATGATTTAGCATTGAAATAGACATTTGCAAAAATTTTGAGGTAAGTGCTTTCAGGAGCAGGATTCTAGGCTGCTGGTCCATGAAGTTCCTTCTGGTGCTGTTATACAGAGATTAGATCAAAATGTTAGTCATAAAAAGAATAAATATCAAAATCATCAAAGTAGCTCAGCACTAAACTTGTTAGAAAAGTAAACCCTACCAAAGGACCATATCAAATACCTTAGAGGGAGATACTGTTATCCAGTTAAATGTTCAGATTACGTGGTGGGCGATAAACCAATCTACATACTAACTAGGTTGAGATACTCATTATATCAGAATTGCACGAGGCTGGGTACCAGGTGGTTTCCCACAAAGCTGGCACCCCAAAGGGTTTTCCAAACCTCCTAATTTCCAGTTGTTTAGAATTACTTTAGATATTTGGTGCCAGTGTTTGGATTTATTAAACATTCTTATATATACTGTTACCGTAAAAGTCAGTCAAAGAAGCTCTCTAAGACTCAGTTTGGAGCTTTAGAAAGCAGGCATTCTTTAATTGCAGTGACAGACACAAAGGGGATCACTCCACCTAGTGTGCATGCCGAATTGTCCAGGCTAAAGGTGTTATATACCATCAAGACATACGTATTCATTAGATTTCCAAGAAATAATTAACATAGTCATACTATTAAACTCATTAAATTCATTAAAGTATGTAAATATCCCTGATGTATGTGCATTTGTTTCTACTGGTGGTCTTTTGGGGTCTTCTGGTGGTCTGGTCCTCGTTACTCAATTTAGGCATGCATAGTAAGCTAAGTAATTTACATATCCAAGGATTTATGCATATCATCAGTTCCTTACCTAATCTTTTCAGGCACATCCTCCAGGCCTGGGTCATCACTTACACATCCAAAGTTTCTAAACTTCCTTCTGTCTTACTAAATGTAGTAAAGGTTTGGCCTATCTGTTCATAAAACGTTTCAGATTTGGTTCTATTATTCTGTCAGGGAGAGAACCATATGTCCTTCTGACTCGGTATCAGTCTGAACCTCATTGGGTCTTTTTATTTTTTTTTGTAAAATAAGTGGGGAAAGTACCTTATTTTTCCCCTGAGCTGAGATGTTGTTTTTAGATCTGGACATGAGTTTTCACTCTCATTGAATTTAAGGATAAGTAGGTGGTTTTTTAAGAGTGGAGAATTCTGGTACTCAAGAGAATACTTTGTGAAATTTGCTCTGCTGAAGGAATTGTTTTGTTTTCTAGGTGGCAGTAATTAGGCATATGCCCTGGTGTAAAATTTGAAACCAGCACCAAATGCAAGTCATTCTGAATTTCTGAATTCAGAAGGACGTGGATCCCAACCCAGAGATCTGAGGGTGCTGTGGAAATCTTAAATACAGAAGCCACCATTGCAAGAGTCTGGATTTCCTTGCAGTGAACTAAATCTCAAAAGTTAATAACACAACTTTAACAATCACTTACTAAGTCATTTGTCAGAATGATGGCATCTTTTTGTTTTTGTTGAATAGCTGGCAGATCAGTTGAAAAAATCATACATAACTTCTCAGTGTAATTTTCAGCATTTTGAAGTTACCAGTGACCTGAACTTGCTCAAATATACAAGAGCATATGGATTTTTCACATGCATATCTTCAGATCTGATGTGTGGCTCGGAATGGGGACTATTGTAGTTGTGTGACAAAGGGTTGTATAGGGATAAAATTACTGATCAGTCTAAGCGAAAGATTTGAAGCAAGATCTTATCATGTGCCAGCCCAGCATTCTTCTCCTTGGGCTACAGAGTGTGTCGTAGAGAAGTTCCCTGTTTTGTCTCATCTAGATTATTTTCACCAGCATGGGCAGCTGAGATACAAATATATAAAACTGAAAGATTAATCTCTTCCAAAACTATTCTAGTGACAGGTACCCTATGATTCTATAAGGCAACACCAAACCTGAATTTTTCCAATTACTCTTCCTCATTCTTCCCTTCGTCTGCTTCCCAAGTGTTTATCTCCTGCATACTTTTTACATCCATCAGTAAAATGAATCGAGGTTAGTAAAAGAAAATGTCTGCTTTGCCAGAGTGGGTACAGTTCTAGTGGCCATAGGAAAACTGTGGACATAGAACAAATGCTAAACCAACATCTAGTGAAAATCACATCCCTTGAAACTCAAAAAATAATAATAACAATCAGAAAACATTTAAATCACCAGAATTTTATTATGTTTTGGATTTTCTTGGTGACTGCTTGAAGCAGAGAGTTGCCAGCTGGATGTTGTTGTTGGATGTCAATTGGGATTCCAGCCAAATGGAAAGCTAGCCACAAGATGACCTGTTCACAATAAGTAGAACAAAGAGCTCTTCATCCTTGTATGGACAGCTTAATCTATTTTATACTGCAGTTTCCCATCAGTAAAACAGGGATAATTGCATTCTACTGCCCTCAGGGGTGCTGTGAGGGTAAATACAGAGTGCTCCCATGCACCGGCCAGAAGAGCCATAGAAGTACGAGGAAAAAGAATCATTTTCACAGCAGATAGGCTGGTCTAAAGCAAAGGCAGGAGTGTGCTTGTCAGACTTTGAAATTCACTTCTCATCTTGCACTCAGACTGAGTGTACAATTACAGTAAGATATGCTTAGCACAAAATCAGGGTTTGCTGAAATGATTTTGAAGTGGCATTGCATTGTCTGCTATAGAGATGATACTGACACTTTCTTGACCTTGAAACCATTACAATTCTGCAGCAGCAGAGAAGCAGTCCAGAGCTAAGCTCCCCTGGGCTGTGCTAACACACACAACTATTTCTTATTAGTGCCTTGAAGCCGCAATATGGGTCTTTAGTGTAAATGAATTTTGCAGTCTGCATGAGGAAAAATCCTTAGCTGCGCTGACCTAGCTGGGACGCACAGTATGGGTTTCTTGAAGTCTATGTTTCCAGGAAAAACTGTCAGAAGATAACTAGATGTTGAAATACTGTAATAATATGGAAACACTTAGGGCTTTTGTTTTCTTGTTATGCAACAAGCACTTTGAATATTCCAGGAAAAAAGAGGTTTCCCCAGTTGCAGTGACTTTTAGAGAAACACACCAAGGGTAAATTATCTTCTATGAATAGATTTCAGGTGACCGGAGGAATAGATTTCAGGACAATGAGGGAAGCCTTTCCATTGGCTTCAGGGAATGTTATTGTGGGATGTAAGAGAAAGGAGAGTGCGCCATCTTCACACAGAAAATTCTAAGTGCCTTCCTGGCAGAATTTGGGAATGCTAGTGTTTTCTGACCTCTAAACTTTGGCTGTATTTGCAGGCTTGCTGGAGAAGACTTATTTTGATTTCAGCTTGACCCAATGTGTAAAGATGTGTTTGTTGTCCCTGTTGTGAGAGGTTCAGCCTCCTATTTTTCCTTTTGACAGGAGCTTGGAACCCACAGTAACCAACTTATGCAAATGAAATTGATAATTTAATTAAGCAAGCAACTTGAAATCTGGAAAATTACAGTCTGTGGTCAAGAGTTTTATTTATTTATTTATTGAATTACATGAATAGCTAAATGAAAAATAGTAATATAATATAATATAATACAATAATATATTTTTAGTTACACAGAAGAAAGTACATAATGTCTGCAGATATATTTGCATGACCTTCATTACTGCAGAATCTGAGTATTTAATGAACTTTCATATGCTACTTCTCAGAACATCCTGGTGAGGAACAGAATACAAAAGCTCAGTTGGAAGGCACATTCAAAGATCCTCTAGTCCATCTGTCTGACCTCTTCAGGGCTAAACAGAAGTTAAAACATAATATTGAGGGCATTATCCAAATGCCTCCTGACAGGCATGGGGCATTAACTGCCTCACTAGGAAGTCTGTTCCAGTGTTTGACCACCCTCACAGTAAAGAGATTTTTTACTAATGTCCAGTCTGAACCTCCCCGGCACAGCTTTGTGCAGCTTCTGCATGTCTCACCGTTTATTACCACAGAAATGGGACTGGCACCTCCCTCTTCATTTCCCATCCTCAGGAAGTTATAGAGAGTAATGAGGTTGACTCTTAGTCTCCTTTTCTCCAGAATAAGCAACCAAAATGTCCTCAGCCTCTCCTCATAGGACATGTCTTCCAGGCCTTTTACCAACTTTGTTGCCCTCCTTTGGACACTTTCAAGTTCTTTAACATCATTTTTATATTGTGGGGACCAGAGCTGCATACAACATTCAAGGTGAGGCTGCACCAATGCTAAATATAGTTGGAGATTCATCTCTTTTGACCAGGTGGCCATGCTGTGTTTGACACACTCCGAAATGCAGTTTGCTCTCTTGGCTGCCATGACACACTGCCCACTCATGTTGAGCCTGCTGTCAACCAGCGTTGCCAGATCCCTTTCTGTTGAGCTGCTCTCCAGCCACCTAATCATCCATTCGGTACCTGTGCCTGGCATTAATTTGTCCCAGGTGCAGAACCTGACATTTTCCATTGTTGAACTACATGCTGTTGGTAATCTCTCAGCGCTCCAATCTATATCGATCCCTTCGCAAGGCCTCTTTCCACCCAGCAAATCAACAGCACTCACACTTTAGTATCATCAGCAAATTTGATGAATATGTATCCTGCATCCAAATAATTCATTAAAATGTTAAGCAGAAATGGCCCTAGAATTGAGCCCTGGGTAAGACTGCCAGTGACTGTCTGCCAGCCAGATGTAGTCCTATTCACTACAACACTTTGAGCTTTACTGTTGAGCTAGTTTTATCAACTAATATAGTGTGAACCTGTTTATCTCAAAGTTGGACAATTTTTCCAGAAGGATGTTTTGATGAAAATATCAAAGACCTTACTGAAATCCATGTGGTGGGATGGCTCCTAAGACTGGAGTGTGGGAATGGAAGAATACATGCTCTTTAGGAAGGACAGGCAGGTGAGATTTGGGGGGGAACTTGAGGGGGCAGTGGGGACTCACCCTCTGTGGTGAAGAAGAGGAACAGTAATGCCTGAGGGTAAACTTTTCTCATTGCAATGTCATTATAATGCTAAAAAACACACCCGCAAATTGGGACAACCCTGGCCCAGGTGAAGACCCATTCCCTGAGCATGCATAGATTTTCCAGATAAGGTTGTTCAACTGTACGTAAATCACTAACTAATCAGATTTCAGTGGGATGTACTAATACGACAGTAACTGTGTAGAATTGTATGAAAATCAACAGGGAAAGTCTAGAGTCGGGCCAACTTTGTGGAAAACCATCCAGTGTCCAGACTTGTACAACTCTGAAATAAACAATATCTCAACCTAGAGTGTGTGTATTTGGCTTATTACACACTGGGTAATGAATCCAAACAGTTGTGGGACAACACCATCTCTTTACACAGATTCCATTTTAAAACATTTTAATCCTCCACTCATGTTACACTAATATACTTCTACTAGTTCAAGTGCACATGTATCCACACTTATAGTTGCACTGGTACATGCATCACAAACATCAACACAGAACAAATTCATCAAAAACAATGATTAATTTTAAATCTGAATCCCAGACTTCACAGATCTCCTTAAAATTAAACACATGCGGTTTCCACAGTTGGCTCCTTTTTATTACCTATAATATTCTTCTGTTCTCTTCTTCAGAGAGCTTCTTCAGATCACAGAACAGCACAATCCATAACAGAAAAAAAAACTAAAATAAAACAATATGTTTAATACCTGCAGATAAACCCTAATGAAAGCTCAAGCAACTATCAGAAAGCAACTTGAAATAAACTGATTCAATATTAAAGTAATCTGATATTGAAGTATTCTTTTGTTTGTTTGTTTTGCTTTTTTTCATTTCAAATGAGGGTCAATTCATGGGAGATCTAAAAGTCAAACAAGAAAGAAAATAAAAATGTCTCTAGAAATAATAATAACAATAAAAACCTATTCCTTCAAACACCTCATTGTATTTTCATAACTAGAGGGAAACTCCTTAAAGGCAGTGTGACAGTGGCAACAAAGGAAGAGGCAGTTATGTGATTTGTTTCTCATTCAAAAAGTAGCAATAGAATGAAAAATAAGAAACAAAAGCCTGTACCAAGAGATGAAAATACTGTAACAGAGAGGTATTCATACATTAGTAAACTACAGTAGCATATTCTAGCTCCAGGGTAGAATAGGCTGTTTGCATTAAAAAGAAGTAGATTTAAAATGCAATAAGAAACAACAAAAAATCAATAATAATACATTTTAATTCAAACAGTCATCGCAGCAGTGCCACAGCAATCAGTCATATTTACCCAGGCCCTGTATATAATAATCCCCCTGATCCTTATATAATTGCCAGCTTTGCCTCCTGAATTAGCAACAGCTCTTATGGCTTATTACTTCATACTTTCTTAATAAGCGCCTGCAATCAATAATCTTGCCTCTGAGTAAGCAGCAACCAGCCAGCCAAACACAGGGTGTAAATGTTTCAGAAGTGATCATTACAGGGATACAAATGACAAGGTGACTGTGCTAATGGGATAGGCATGTACTAAAGATATAATTTTGGAAACCTGCTTACTGGAATATGTAGATGCTTTGCCATAGCAAAACTGGTGCTACTGCAGAGGTGAATGTTTACCCTCAAAAATGAAACCTCAGATCTTCCCAAGGGATGTTTTTTTCCAAGATGACAATCAACATCACAAGTCTTTTATATCTCACCATCATCACAAAACATTCAGCATGCCTGCAGCCTACTTATTTAATCTGGAAATGCAGCTGCTCACTGCTTCATGTAAACTCTGTAATGATGGATAGCGTGGATTTACATGCAAATTTGAGAATTAGTGTCACTTTGATGACAATGGTTTTAATACTGGTGTGTATCACAAGATACCTCAGTCTTCTCTACTTCTATTCCCTCATTAAATATCAACACAGAAAAACATCCACCTGTGTCACAGAATTATTTCTTAAGTTTGACAAGAAAAACTGGTCCAACTTCACACAAATTAAATACAGATTTGAACAGAGTCAAATTTTCCCAAGTGTTAAAAACCCACATTGGATAGATCTCCAAAGGATCTCAGTTCTTCATTAGCCAACAAAATAAAGGTGATAGGTTTTCAAAATGCCCTGCTGATATAAATGGTCATTTTCTTTCATTCTCCGTTGGGGCTGCAAGCACTGGGCTCTCTGGAAAATATTTAGGCATATGAATGAAGTCCACCAGGAACTTCAGCACTTTTGAAAATCTACCTGATTATTCAGAAGTCTAAATGGATGGTAGATCGCTTCTGTTTGTTTTGCTATCCAAACTGAAGACTCCTAAGAGAAGTGAATGACTTGTGATTAGTCATGGTGGAAAAATGCTTTCCATTTGGATGCAGCATCAAAATATAATAATCTCATTAAACTTGGTCATTCTCTCCATATACTTAAAGTTCTTTGGAGATCACAGTTCATGGCAAGATAAAAATCCTGTTATTTATTTTCCCACACGAGATTTCAAGAAAAAAATACATTGATCCAAAATTGTAATCCTATTTTTGGAGTCACAAAAAAAAAGTGTGAAACTTGCTTTTTACCAGCCAAACAGCTATTGACAGGGCAACTACCAAATCACTCTGGCCTTTTTACTCACTACTCCTGAGTGATGCCATCAAACCTTCTCATGTCACCCATCACTCTCACTAATCAACAGGAATACTTGGCTGAAACTGATATGGAAATAGCTAATAAAATAGAAAAGATGTTCTGCTTTTATTATGTTAACTATCAGATAATGTTTGCTTTTGTTTCTGTGTGTTGTATTTGAAATAGAACCATAATATATATTCATTTCACAATAAAAAGTAAACTAAACTATATGAAAGAAGAAAATGGAAGAAAAGAAACATCCACCGTGGCCTATTCTTAACCCATCAATGACAAGATTACAAATGATCACTTATTTCTTGTCAATACTACTTGCAGATAAATCAGGGTTCTATACATATTTTCTGTTTGTTTGTCTGTTTGTTTGTTTGTTTGGGGAGGTGGGGGCTTGTTGTTTTTCTCTCTGAGGTTCCATTCCAGAAAGGCCATCTATTAATACTTTATTGAATTTTGATATTTTTGTGAGCTGTCCATATAAAAAAGGGGATGAAAATGAAAAATCCCAAATCCTGAAAAGTACCCAGACTTCTAATTAGCTACATAAACTCATTGCTGTCATTTCAACATGCATATCATATCAGTAAAAAGAGCTTTAGGCAAGGTTGCTGGTGAGCCACAGGATGAGATGATAATGATAGGAAGTTGATGATTTTTAAAATTTAAAATCGTCTTTAAAATTTAAAAAACGTCTTTAAAAGACGTTTAGATGTAGAGCTTAGCGATATGGTTTAGTGGAGTACTTAGTGTTAGGTCGGAGGTTGGACTCGATGATCTTGAGGTCTCTTCCAACCTAGAAATCTGTGATACTGTGATTTAACAATGGACTCTTAAGGGATCACTTCTATCACTTTTGATTATCTTGTGTGTCTTAGAGCTTTATTCTACTATTCATCACAGCAGCACCATTTAAGCATTACACTACCTCAGTAGTCCCAGCAAAGTCTTCCATGCATTACCTGGCTCTTCTGACACTTCTTTTTTTTAGGAAGAAACCATGTTAAATTTTATTTTATACATTATTTTCCTTTGATTTGCTTCTGTTGGCAGAAGAATAAGGTACAGGTGAGTAAAAAAGCATTTTATACACTTCAATGGATTTCTTTGAGACTGAAGTGTCTCATAGTATGTGAGCAAGGACATGAGGATGTTGCCTGCAAACACATCTTGTTGCAAAGAAATACGAAAGGGTTGACTCATGCCGATGAGAATTGTTCTGAAGGAGGCCCGTTCCTTGTCAGATATACCATACATCTCCCACGAAAGGGAAACAAGCTACTGGTATGTAAGGAATTCAGGTAGCTATTCTTTCATATTAGTAGAGTAAATTTAGTGAAGCCTTAGGTTGCAGTATGAGCTCTTTGAGTGGTATCACCTGAACCTGGTATGTAGTGGTGACTGAGCAACAGGGAGTGGCATTGTGTGGGGACCTGGGTGGCACCAATGAGGAAGGGGTGATGGACTAACCAAAGATGGCACCAGGTAAGAGCCAGTCCCAGGAATCTGGGACATAACAGAAGCCATCCTGTCCTGCAACAAAGAACCACCAATGTGACTGAACATAATGTATATGTATTGAGAACTGATTGGACGATAGTTGGCAAAATGAAAATTGTATGGGTATAAGAACCCAGTGAAAGTTTTGAGTGGGATACCTCTTTGGAGGAACCCAGCTCAAGCTGATATATAGGTACCATTAAATTCTTCTCAGAAAGAACGGTTAGGCATTGGAACGTGTTGCCCGGGGAGGTGGTGGAGTCACCATCCCTGGGGGTGTTCAAGGAAAGGTTGAATGTGGTGCTTAGGAACATGGTTTAGTGGGCAATATTCGTGGCAGGGGGATGGTTGGACTAGATGATCTTGAAGATCTTTTCCAACCTTAATAATTCTATGACTCTTGTTGCATTAAATAAGAGTAGACTCTTCGAGTGAATTCCAGATGCCTGGGAAGACCCATTCAACAGGATCCGCTAACACCCATCTCCCCCTTTTGATGTTTGTGTTATTCATGACCAATTGCACTAAAAAGCCTCATCTCTTGGAAAACAATAGCATGAACATTGACTCTCTACTGTACTAAAGCCAAAGCCTTCCAGTTCTCCCTCTTGCTTTTCATCAGCCAAGCGGCTATTGACAGGGCAACTGCTAAATGGCTCTGGCCTTTTTATTCACTACTTTTGAGTGATTACATCAGTCCTTCTCATGTCCTCCATGACCCTCACTGATTTCCCTGCTTCAGAGACTGAGAGAGTCCTACATTTTCACAGGACTCAAACCTGCCAAAGGACCCTAGTCAGCAATGACCAAGAAACCTGTCAGGAAAGAGCTCAGGGCTTGATGCAAAGCTTACATATATCACAGGGAGGTTTTCTATCTTCTTTGAGAGACTGTATATATTCCTTATGCATGAATGAATTCACACATTAATGGGAAAGCTTCTGCTGAAGACAACAGGCCACAACAGAACCAACAACCAGGGACAGGCTGAAAATGAATCTTAAAGCAATTAACGACGGAAGCTCTCCCTTACAAAGGACAGTATCACCTCTTGGACTCAAATCCTATAGGACCTTTTAGGACTTCTGCTGCAAACCATGTTTGCAAATTAGCCATATGATGCATCATAAGGGTGACAAGTGCCTCAGGTTAGCAGCAATATCCAGTATAACTGTATATACAACTGCTTCACTGCCTGAGTATCTTTAAATAACCAGGCCACAGTTGGCTTTTTTTGAGGAGGATTTTGCCTCCAGCATGCAAACAGATTGTACAGGCACTCCATAAGCTTGCAACAAGGAATTTAAATAAATTTTAACAAAAAGATTGAAAATAAATAATAAAACTGCTATCCAGTTAGCATAAACACCTATTCATCAGTTAATAAGTAACTGCTAACTATGAAATGACCTCAGCTATATTCCAAAGAAACTGACAACTTCACAGCAGATATGTCAAAAAGAAGAGTAATTACTTATTGTAAACAAATTTCAGTTTACCTGCCCCCACAGCTCTTTAATTTCAAGAAGGATGATGCATCTTTTTGTGTGTCTGCTGGACAACCTTCAGCTCTGCATTAGCTAATTAAATCAAAGAAGGGAGAACGTCTTTTTCACAGAATAATCAGTATAAGAAATATTATTTATACCTATAAATAAACGAGGAAGAAGATCTTTGAGTTCCTAGGGATGCTCACTCTGGTTTTAACCCTATATTAATCAGTTACCATAAAAGTCATTCAAAGAAACTGTCAGACTCAATTTGGAGTTTTAGAAAGCAGGCATTCTTTAATTGTGGCACTAGACACATTGGAGATTGCTCCACCTAGCCTGCATGCTGAATTGTCCAGGTTACAAGGGTTATATACAATCAAAACATACATATTCATTTAATTTCAAAAAAAAAAAATAATATATCCACACTGTTTCCCGGAACTCATTAAAGCAATTATGTTTATTTGTTTGTACTGGTGGTCTTTCAGGTTCTTCATATGTTTGTCAATAGTCAATTTGGGCATGCATATTAAGCAAAGTCATTTACATGTCCAAGGACGTATGCATATTCAGACACATCCTCCAGGCCTGGGTCATCATTTACACACCCAAAGTTTCTAAACTTCCTTCTATCTACTAAACATAGTAAAGGTTTGGCCTGTCTGTTCATACAATGTTTCAGATTTGGTTCCATTATTCTATCAGGGAGAGAACCATATGTCTTTCTGACTCGGTATCACATCATTAGTGGATGAAGAAAGCATTCATAATATGTGACATCAAAGGTAACGGAAGCCCTTCTGTAGTGTAAGCATGTAGTTAATAAAACATGGTTCCAGCCTCTGCTTCTGAGGAGAAGTGGAGCCGCGAGTTGGACTTAATGATCTTTGTGGATCCCTTCCAACTTGGGATATTCTACCATGTATATGAGATAGGAGAAGGGAAGGCCATCTAAAACAACATAAAGAAGACACAGGACAAAGGGGTAAAGCTTTAATTTAAAAGAAGGGGGTGAGACACTGCATTGTCAAGGATTAGGAAAAAGTATTGATGAAGATTTGAAAAAAGAGGAATATGTGACATAGGTAAATACAACCACTGAAAAAGCATCACTTGATGACTTGTGGGAGGACACTATTTATTTAGTTTGTGTTGCGCATTATTCTTACTTTAGAAGAACTTTTGATGAATTTGAAAAGATCACTTAAGTCTTTTCTGAACACATACCACAGGGCTTTCCAAGCAAGCAAAACCAAGACAGAAAAGTAAAACAACAGAAAAAAGAAAGAGGAGAAAGACAACAGCCTAGAGCTGAAAGCTACCCACCACTCTCACTATGATGCTGCCTCTTCATATAGCATCATCCATGGCAACGTATAACTGCCTAAATCGCAGACAATGTGATTCCTAAGGAAGCAAGAATGCAGCAGTGAAAAGCACAATGTAGTGATTCGATGAAAACTACAACTGATGTTAAACAGAAGCTATCATTTCAAACATTAAAAGGCTATAAATGCCTTCCTTTAGCCTTATAAATGTGTACTTGCACAAGCTGCTGACCTGCGTCTGCATTACTATCATGTGAAATACACTACCACATCCCTACAAATGATTGAGCTTTATACTGATAAAATGACAGTGGAAGGAAAGGCCTGAAAACTCTTTTCCCTGTTTCAGAAGTTCTAGGTATGTTCTTTCTCAGTAAGAAGTTGCATTTTACGTTACTTTAATTCCATTTTATTAAACAAAAATATGAAATGAAAAATGTACATTGCTATCAAAAAAAATTCAGTTTTTATCCAGCTGCAAAAATTCCAGAATTGAACATGATTGGGAATTGACCAACAAGAAAAAAATAACATTTCCTGGCATCTTCTCACATATACTTTTCACTCAGCCAAGGAGCAGAGTGCTATTATCCAGCACAAATGGACCAACCCACCTAATTTGCACAAAGCTTTAAACTTCAGGTTTCCCATAGAGACATGGACACCCAGCTCCCACGAAATTAATAGATTTTAAACATTAATTTCTGTTAAGTATGTTTGAAAGCACATCTGAAAACACAAAATCATACAATGTCTGTGTATTCGATTACAAGCACATAATAAGATTTCACTTCTAGCACTCCAGGGAATCCTCTACATTGTTTCATATCTTAGAGCTTAATGTACTCTGTATAACTGACACCTGCTTAAAATATGGATCTGGATGCTTTGTTCAATTTTCTAAGCTCTACTCTTGTATTTCAGTTTGTGACCTCCAATCACTTGTTTTTGACATGTGGGAAAAGGGTTATAGTCCGTTTTAACAGAGCCCTGGGTGGGTTGCTGTGGAGTCTGGAGTTCAGTGTAGTGTGGCACTAGGTGGGAGGATCTTGTGTCCTTTGGTACGCAGCAGTTGTTATTTCTTCTGCCCCCACATTCATAAGAGGAACATACCCGGTCCCTCAGCTTATGGGTGGCAAAACTTAATTGTCTGTATTGCAGAGAAATCTTGCCTGATTTCTTCTGATTTCTTTTATTTATTTATGTATTTATTTTTCTGTGCAGTAGAAATTTCCCCCTGGCAGCTCTAGAGACTTGTGAAATCCTCTTTTTTTTTTTTTTTTTTCTTTTTTTACACAGCCAGTGCTTGCTTATATCTTGCTCCACCTCTTTCCATTTCTTCTGTAGACAGTTAATGGGGATGTTTGGAATAAACTGTTTTTCTTACCTCCTTCTACACACCCCTGTGATCTGCATCAGCACATTACTGGCTCTGTGGTATTTCTTACCAGGACCCTGGGGATTCTCGTGGATGCTCAAAACATGAGTAACAGATCCTGGTTAATATTTGGGCCACTTGCTCATTACAGTTAGGATATGGATTCCATAGTAATATTGTTCTTACACATTTACTGAGGCTAAACTGAAGACCTGCACTTCCTTTTGCAAATCCACATCCACATTTTCTTCCTCAGGTCTACATTGTGAGGGCATGGGATAAATATAAAAGGTGAGATCTGGAAAAGCTGAAAGGCCTATGAATCAGTGAACACCTTCCCTCTTTCAGCCCTGCAGGAACAGATGGACTGGAGAGTACAAGGCATCAGTAATTTATGAATGGCTGGGACAGCGCTTCACTTAAATAAAACAACACATAGCATGAAAGACTTGGTTTGAGCCTTGTTCCCAGGCCTCTGCTACTGAAGTCATCTGTGGAGTGTATAAAGGAATCACTTCTGAGTCTCTGCTTCTAAAGTCTAATGAATAATATATTTAAGTGTTTTAAGTGTCATTGATGCAAATAGATAGTGAATAGGGCTAAATAAATTAGTCCCTTATACATTGTCTCCAAATTAATTTCAATATGTTGCAAGCATATAGCATGTAACACTGTTTTGGATACTACCACACATTGTAGCTTGACAATTTCAGGAAACAGTTTGAGTTTTGAATACTAACTTTGACCAAAGTTAGTCTGGTATATGCTTAATGCTTCTGATTTGTTTTGACCTAGATACATCAAAATGCATACTTTTATGCTTTATCCAGGCATATCAATATCTTGTTGCAATATAACCTTTTCGTTGCAATGTAAGTGCTGCAGTTGAATAGATTTCTAAATGCTTTCCTGGCATGTGGTTTTCAACACTGCTAGTATCTTGTTTCATATTCTTACTCTGCTTAGTTTTTTAATTATAATGTCACTAATATCACTAAGATGCAACATAAAAGCTGAGGGCTGGTGCTAACTAGAGTTGGAATAGGCTGCAGGTTTGAGACCGGGACCAAGAAAGTGTCTGGCTCATGCCACATCGTCTGGAGTGCTTTGCTGGTCTTGGCTGTCTGCAGAGGAAGAAGCCTATATCCCTCTGCAATGGCTTCTGAAGTAATTGCTGCATTTCAGCTGGAGTATCAGCTGTTCATTTGCAGGTTGGTTGCAGCTGCTTTGATTTTTTTTTTTTTTTTAACCATCTGATTAATTTGTCTGTTTGCTGATCCTACCACCATGTTGCTTGGTCCTCTGCTGCAGTTTGTTACGTGCTGTATTGGTACTAGTTGCTTGATTCTTAATGTGAGGAGTAGCAAGTGGAAGAGTTTAGCAAATATTGAGTCTCAGCTTCAACACATCCACGTGAAAGTAAATGTTAGTACATGCTGTAACCCAGCATGTATTAGTGCCTGGTATAGTTCCTCCCCATTTCCAGGTCTTAAATGTCTATGCTAAGTCACAAACAACTGTTCAGCCTTGTGCAAAACATTGAAAGGCTTCATCCTTTGGTAAGAGAAAAAGGCCACCACTACAGTTTATATTTTTCTTTATAACCACCCACTCTGTTGGAAAGGGTGAGATCATCTGAATTCCTCGAGTTTGTGAACTGGCAAAGCAGCCAGTACTAAGGGCTGGATTTCCTCTACGCTTTGCAAAAGTTCAAACTAGCCTAAGTTAAATACCAGATCCTCGGGTGTCCTTTCTGTCTGGGTAAACGTTACCTGTATGTCCTTCACTCCGAATCATTATGCTGGTAGTTTCTACTCTTAATTTTTGCCTAATGGACAAGGTTTTCATCTTCAAAGTGGTTCATATTAATGGTGGAGGGAAGCAGGGAGAATGGCAGGAAAACTTTATGCAGGTCCATGACTTATTTCATGTAAAACTAATATTCTGGGAGACAGTGAACTACAGAACTACATAAAATATAGCAGATACCTTGGTCACTGGTTTTTGTTTGTTTGTTTTTTTGCTTGTCTGTTTGTTTTTATGCAGGGTCTGTTCCTTTTATCATTGAAAAAAATCTATTAGGTTGTTATTTGGGTAGGGTTGACTTTTACTTACTTTTAGCCAGATCCAGACTGAGACCCAAAAGCCATAGGCCTAATCAACACTGTACTAACTGCTCCATTAATCCTCTTCTGCTGCTATTTTTCTCTCATCTATCCAGGAGACCATTGTTACCTCAGAGCAGATAATTGATTTTTCTAGGTAATAACTGCAGCAGCTTATCAGTGATATTTCCCACATACCCCTGTACTGCAGGTCCCTATTACAGTCTGGCAGATTAGAGCTACTTTCTGATTATTCCAAAGCAGTAACTGTATGAACTGAAACCTAATGCAAAAAGCTACAGCCAGTGTAACTTTCAAACATACCTAACAGGTGTATACTTACACCTTTCAACCTCAGATGCTTCAGCAAGACAAGCAAATTTGCATGTTCCCATCTGGCAGGGAGTTTTGCACAAATAATCTCACATATGAAGCGGCTGATTTAAAAAAAAAAAAAAAATCAGAGTAATTTGGGGCTGGAAGAGTTATTGAACTTAAAGTTCTAAGTTCAGGATCTCATTTTACTCAGTCTGATTTATAACTTTGGTATACGACAAGAAGTGCAAAGCGCTTCACCAGCCTTCCTTCCATCATGCTTTGTTACTAATGGAGAGTGCAGGAAAGTGTAAAATGCTGTTCCCTCAGAGGAAATAAAGCCATCTGCACATTAGGAATATTGATGGCTTTCAACAAGAGTAATCATTCTTCCTTTTGTCTATGATTTTGGAAATTGGTATCATTTCAATCTTTAAACATATGCCAGTGCCCATGTCAGAAGTTCCCTAATGCAGTGATTGAGTTACCAGCTGGATTCAGAATATAAGAGGAATTTGGGGAGGGCAGGGAGATGAAGTGCTTAAGAAAGTAAAACTTGTATATACACTTCAAACAGTGAAACGCATGCAATTCCTTCATTAGTGTGTGCTGTTTTCTCTCCTTTTGCCTGTTGGACTGGGAATGTAACAGGTCTGTTGCAGATCTTTGTTGGGCTGACTCTTCAGTTGCAGCCTGTTAACTTGGAGACCTGTTTGCCCAGCTAGGGTTTTCCAGGACAGTAGCTAACATTATTCATAGCTATAAATTCTGGAAGGGTTGACGTGTACTTCTCTCCTGGTTTTGGCTAGAATAGAGTTAATTTTCCTCCTATTAGCCGGTATAATTCTGTGTTTTGGATTTAAGATGAGAATAATGTTGATAAGATGCTGATGTTTTAATTGTTGCAGAGCAGTGCTTACACTAAGCCAAAGACGGGCTAAACCACAACAACTTAGCATGGATTTTTATGTGAAATGGAGGAGTTGGCATCTTTCAGAAATGCCTGTGATGAGGAAAGAAGCCTGCCATCTCCAGGGATGATGCAGTCCAACAAAACATGAAAAGCAACATAGATAATATTAAAAAAAAAAAAGACAGTCTTCTAAATTGGCAAGTAAGAACCTGAAGATAACATTAAAATAGACAAAAATAATGAAATAAATAAAATAGATATAATAAAATAAAAAGATAATAAAATAGATAGAATAGATAACATTAAAAAAGTGAGTCTTCTAAATTGGCAAGTAAGAACCTGAAGATGAGGGGAAGTACCAGAATGCAGAAAAGCACTTTATTGGTGAAATTTTTATCATGAACTTTTGCATGAGATTAATAAAGGATTGTATTTATTGCATGTGGTATTTTGCTGCACTGTAACATGAAATGTGGAATCAAACAGATTTGTAAATGTCTCTTCACCTGAAGTAACGCAACTTCAACAATTTTCTTAAATTTCATGTGTTCATTAAGTATTAGCCCAGATAACAAATTCTGTTTCTGTGTAAAGTTATTTGGAGTTGTGCTCTTATCACTGAGCCTCTTTGAACTCAATGGATTTATTTTGCATCTGTACTGATGTACTTGTGGGGAAAAGACTTGCAGGCACTTTATATAGTGACAAGTTGTAAAAGAGGTGAAAGAAAGTGTGGAAGAAGTTGCTTGTTGACTCTTAGCTCTATAAGTGGACAATTAGTTTCCAGGTGCACCCAGAACTCTTTTGGAGCAGAGGACACCAGCAACTTGTGAACTGCTGTTTTCATTGCTAAGTTGCCATAGAAATTGTCTGAATTCCAAAGTGGGTTTTTTTTGAGCATAAAATGGCAACCTATAACTACTGTTGCCCAGAGAATGACCCAGCAATTTTTAATGCCCTTATAAACAGCATGGTCTTAAAAATAAACAAACAAATAACAACAACAAAAACAACACCAAAGCCTAGGGTCTTTTTTATGTTTTATTGCATACTGGTCCCTTTTATCACAACTGAGAAGTGGTATAACCACTGTTAAGGGGAAAAAAAGAACACACCTCATGCATGCTCCATTAAGTTTATTGTAACACTAAACTAAACTAAAATAATAAGGTTTGTCTTGTTGCAGAGTGTAAACATTTAAGGATGTGGGAAAGGATAATTAATGCATAATCTTTTCTCATCAATAGGCCCAAACAAATTATACTGATGGAATAGAACTGAGGCTGAGACAAAGGAAGAGAAACACAGGTGAAGAATGTTATGGAGAGTTTGGGACTGTTCTACTTTCTTTCCCAGAACTTTATTTATTTATTTATTATTATTGAGCAAGTCACTTAAATCTTTCATGAATGAAATCCACAAGTTCTTCATTTTTTCACTTTTCCAGTTTGTAAATGTGGGGTCTGCTTTACAGAGACTTTGAACAGTTAACTGTGTCTGTAAAGTTGCTAGGAGCTCTGCTTTGTATGTGTGAAGTGCTGTATAATATTAAATGTCATGAAAAATTCAGGCACTAATTTAGGAATCTGCTAGTTATAGATACTTTTAACTTAAACTCTGCGTTATATCTGGTTAAGATGGGAAATACCACTCGCAAACTTCATAGAAGTTTCATACAGAAAAAAACAGTTAATATTGGCAAAGCTGTCAGATGTTACAGTGATGACAGAAGAGGAGAAGCCTAAAGGAAATTAATAATTACTCCATCAGAGCAGGGTTTCATCAGTGTTCAGTAAATAAATGCTGGTGTTCTCACTGAATAGTGTGGAGGAGACAGGCAGTCCTTCAGTGAGCACTGCTGTAAGAAATCTAGATTTGTTCTTAAAAACAAAAAAAAATCTGTCCAACACCATCTGCCCCTTGAAATACCTTTCAACTTATTGTCCAATATCAATCAAATTTGTCTCAAATATTACCCTTTCACAAGTTTTGTGAAAAAAATCCAACTAGCTGCCAAATGCCAACTACTTCCCCATTCTACACACTGCTCTGAGAGAATAGCAAGAAGAGTCTCACCACTTCCGCTGGCATCATTTGTATTTCCATTCAGTGAAACTGGAGAGGAAAGTATTAGACAATACAGGGCAGTGCTTAAGGTTGTGTGCATGTTTAGGCAAGAGAAAAATGGACATTTTAAGATGAGGGATTAAAGGCATGGGGGAGCTGCTGGAAAGATGAATGAAGATTGTGGAAGAAGGCATACAGATTTTTAGGAGGCCAGACTTCATTAATCCCAATAGCAACTACTTGCAGAATCTTTGTTCTTTCCCTCCCCTTTTGCCTCTCTTTTACTTTGGACAAGTCCCATTGCTTTATGTCAGGTGCCTTCAGCTCCAGAGAGACTTATGCCTGATGGAGACAAAGAATTGTTCTGTTGGTTGAAATGAATCTACTGATGAAAATAAGAAAAATCCTAAACTTAGTTGTATATTGGGTCAAATCCTCAGTTTATCAAATTAATCAATGTGAGAAGAAAGTGAAGATGTTTTTAGGCAAGAGATTTTGTATGTGCTGTGTACTGAGCTCTCAACTGCCTGACCAGGGTGGACAGGAATGTGCTTGGAAGGCTATGCAGTCTGAGCAGATAGATTCAAGTCAAAAAGCTTCACTTTATGTCTCCAGAAAGGAAATTACAGTCCTAAAAAAAATAATGCTGTGCTAGGCACTTCCTCAGATATGGAATCCGTTGGTGACTAATGTTATGTTACTGTTTTGTTTTAACCATTAGTTGGTGTTTTAAAGTGACCCTTCTCAAAATACTGGTTTGTGCTACTCATCTTTTAATTGGTGCTAAATAAAACCTCTGCAGCTGTTCGTGCTGACTTGCTTCAAAGGAGGGCCACATTTGAGCCTTTTCTAAACATTTTTTAGCCCAAAAAGTTGCTCTTTGATATAAACAATTTTATTTCCTCTCCGTTTCCAGTGCTGTCATGACCTCTGACACGTAATTCCTAGGTGCTTTCACAGTGGTTGGCAGCTCTGGCAGAAGTAACAGGGTTTTTGTAACATTGATGTTCCACACATCTTCAAACTGGGGAATTAATTATTTTTATTTATTTATATACTTAGTATTTTTTTAAAGGTTTATGGTTGTTACTGACCATTAATGTTAGATCTAGAAAGCATTTGCTAGAACCATGCTTAGTGTGGACAGTTACTGCGTAAAATTTAGAGAGACTGAAACTGCCAGATTTGATCAGACCCAAGATTCATCTCTTTCACTCTCCTTTTCCTTGGAGAGGAAAACTTTCCTTCTCCTCGTGGCCTGGCCCCAATGCCTTGGGGAATGGTAAAGCCCAAGAGGTAGCTACTCTACCCTATTCCCACAGTAGACCTCACCTTTCTCTATTTGTTAGGGCTCTTACTGTCAAGTGCTTTACTTCTGGCAAGAATTTTAACAAGAATAGTAAATCTGGATGTTTTGCTATCCATAGAAACATCCCACTCTGCTAAGCTCTTGGCTTCAAAGATTTCCTATGGCAAAATTTCATCTTTTACTGACAGGCTGTGAGAAAAATGTTCTTATTTTTCTGTATTTGTCAGACTTGTATTTTTTTGTTTGTTAGTTCGTTTGGTTTTATTATTATTATTATTATTATTATTATTATTATTATTATTATTATTATTATTATTTTGAGATGCACAGATGTGCTGTCTTTTGAATATCTATATTTTCATATATATTTACAATGCCCTTACGCATCGCCATTTTTAAGGTAAGAAATCCTACTCTTTTCTGCCTGTCTCATCCACCCTACTTTGGTAGTTTCCTGATGTGTATTTACATTCTGTGGATGCATACTAAGACCAAAGCTGGAATTCTCTCATCACTGCAGAAAGATCTTTTTAGGCATTGGCTCTAGGGCAAGCTAAATCTAGGATGCTGTTTCCGTACAACTGCCAGAAATGACAGTATTTTAGTGGTGACTAGTCACAGCTCTCATGTCTAGGGTACTAATTTCAGTTTTGGCAAGTATCTGGTATGTTATGTAAAGAGTTTAAGTGCTTTTAAAATAACAGCCATTTTTACTCTGGGACTGAATCAGGTGTGATGTCAAAGCTGAAAAGATTAATTCTTAATTTATGACTTAGGATGCTTTTTTTTTTTTTTTCGTAACAACAATGATGATGTAGCTGTGCCATGGACAACCTAAAACACAAACTGTAATGACACTATGAATCATCTTAAGAACTCTTATTAGAACACTGCAGGTAGGCTCTTTGTTGTAGCTGGTTGCATTATTGACTTTAAAATAAAGCTGTGGCCAATGGAAAGTATAAAAATCCTGACTTGGCATAACTGAAATAATCAAAAACACCTGAAAACAACAAAGAACACATTTAAGCTTACGGAAAATATTCCCATGCTGTCAACTGGAGAACATGTAAAGTAATGCAACCTTTGAGAACATGGCCAGTCTACATTTAAAATAATCTCTTAAAAATAATAAAAATAATAATTCTTTTTCAAGCATCCTGCTGTTAAAATAAAATAAAATAAAATAAAATAAAATAAAATAAAATAAAATAAAATAAAATAAAATAAAATAATAAAAAAGCAAGTAAATGAATTCATAAGACAAAACATCAGGCACTGGATCAAAAGCCAGAGTTATGCCAATATTTATTCTTTGGGACAGTATTACTAAACAACAATTCTGCACAAAAGCCAAAGTAAATAAATATATAAATAAATAAAATGAAACTTTAGGTCAGCTGCTAATCTGAGACCAGTGCTATGGACCCAGTGGAGGAGTTTGGCTGAAGATCTGAATTAGTTACATTTTTCTTTTCAGATTAACAGTGTTCATACTGCCTTTGAGGATTTTTCAAATACATCTCTCAGGGCTCTGCAATAAAACCTTTTTGAGGAATAAAAAATATGATGACAAGCATGTGATAAGTCAGAGCATTTTCAGTCAGACTACTCTGAATGAAAAAGATGCAAACAAACGAAAAAAAAATTAAATTAAGATTTTTTAGGATCACCTTTATTCTGTATCTCCTTATCTGGCCTCAGATATAAACTCCTTCTTGTAATTTGTTCTATGTTTTACATCTTGTTGGTTTGCAACATAGGGACAGTAAGTCAATATTCTCTCTTTGAAAATCTCTCTGAGAGTTAGGATTGTCTAGTATGAGATGTGCAGTCAGAGTCAATCTGCTGTCCAGGATTTCTATTCTCTACCTCGTATAGAAACAACAACAGAATAATTTCCCCAGAGTCTTGTGAAGGCTTATCAATGAAATGCCCAGGGGGATTTAGATAGAATCCTGTAAAGCCATCAAGGGTGTAAGACCCTGGTTAATCTTCATTTTTAGTTTCATTGCAGAGACTAATTGAATTGCTATTTAAAGAAAAAGAAAACAAGGAAAATGGAAGAGGAATAGTTTGTATTCTTAATGTTTATACAGCAATATTTACTGTAAATGACTTCTTATAAAAACATGACATTTAAATTGAAAACAGAAGCTTAATACTGACTGCATGTTTAAGGTTTTGGTCCAGTTTCTGTAAAAGAAGATACAGAATCTCTTGTCCTACTGTATCATTACTGATAGCAAATTCTTTTCCAAGTAGCAAATTCTTTTTCAACCCTAGTGTGTTTTTTTTTTTTTATAAGGTTTTATTGGGCTAGTTTGACAGTATCTCCTGAAATATGGAGCAGAGGGAAACAGAACTAAAAATAACATTAAAATATGTTTTCAAAAAATTGCTTTTGTCTTCTTGATTCTTTCTGGCAACCAACCTGGAATAATTTAATGAAGTGTGGAGCTTCATCCTTTCTGACAATATAGTTAAATCCATTTGCTGTAAGTTGGTCACAAAAATATCAAATAAAAGAACATGTAGAGCACATTTTTTTTTGCATTTTTTCATCTTGGGAATGCTTTGGGATTTTGAAGGACTTCAGCACAGAAAACTAAATGATTAAGAACAGTTTATTCATTATTGTCCTTTTTATAGAAGAGATATCTTTCTGCATAGAACAGAATCATCTACAAGATTCCAAATGCAGTGAGGATGCTGTGGTCTTTAAAGAGTTTTGGTTTTGAAAAAAAAAAAAAAAAGTAATGTGGTCTTAAAAAAATAACATGAAACAAGGTATGACTACAAGCAATATTAATTCCTTTCTGTGGGAAAAATATCAACAGTTTTGTGTGTGTGTGTGTTAAAAAATATGATAGTCCAGGGTTGCCAATATTTTGCTGCCCTTTTGAAGAAAGTGATGTGTCAGAGTGACAGAGAACTCATGAGCTCATGCCACTAGCAGCACTAACTGTGCTGTGTCTTTTATTTCTTGCCAAAGAGAATGAATGTTTTCAATAAAGTTATTTCTCATTCTAGTAGGAAAGTATCAATAACAAAGCCTAACAATGCAAGTTGCTGATGTGAGAGAAGTCTTGAGTTTGTCAGATAAAAATGATACAGTGCCCAGAGGAGGCAGGAAAGCACAGGCTATGAAATGATAACTGTTCACTTGCCAGGAATATAGTGCTTTTCTAGGTATGATAATAGAGTTATATGATGACTTTGGGGGAAAAAAAATTAGGCCTCAAGCTCAGCATGCAAAATTTATTAGGAGTTAAAATGGGAGATCTGAAGTTTGTTGCCTGTAATTTTATCTATCAGGGGACCTTGGTCCCAGAGATATTTATGTATTCCTGAGGGCCTTAATTATCTTTCCCTCTTTAAAGTCTTTGTCTAAAATAAAATTTCATCAGTAAGCCCTACAGTGTGCTTATTTTAAAGAAGTTTATTGTTAAAAAAAAATAATTAATGGATGTGATCCCCCTGGATCCTGTATAATCTTTTGGAAATCCTGGCTACACCTTTGTGTGGTTGCTGTGGCAGAAATTTGGAAAGTTAGCTCAATATGTCACATGTAATAGGAGATGATAATCATCATTTGATTAATTTTATTTTGCTTTACAGCATGTAATGAAATGCTGTTTTCAAGTCATTCCAGTAGCCCTGCGATTGATCTATAATTACAGGTCTGATCTCATTGTACTTTAGTGAATTGACCGCCTCTCAAAGTAACTGAATTAAGCTGAATAAAGATTAAAAAGCACTTCATATTTCCAAAAAGGCTTTGAAAAGTTTTATGGAATGAGGAAGATTTCTTAGAGGGGTTTAGTAAAACTACCGTGGACATATTCATCTGAGTCCAAGCTGTTCTGCCAACCTCATCAGTGGAAGCTGCAAAAGGTAAATCTAGCCTTCATAGATCAAAAGCAGTGATGGGTCTTGTGACAATTTTCTCTGGATTGCAGTCTGTGATTAATCTCTCTGCTTTGATATTAGTGAGATAGCAAAGAGTTTGATCCCGTATAATCAATGATCATTTCACAGCTACTGGGCTGAGCGGAGCTTACTTCAGTTGCTGAGCCAAATGGGAGTTCATGCTGTCATTTATTTACTGTTTGCTGAAGGTGACATAATAATCAATGACCTCATCATATTTTGGATATTTCATTTGCTCATAACAGTTGTTCTGTTAGTTTCTGGATTTAAAATTCTTTCTTTGTTTTCACCATTGTACTATCTAAATAAATAAGGTTTGGGTAATTTAATTGGTATGCAAGTAAGGTTTACTTAAGAACAGCTAAATTTTAGCTCTAGATTTCTAACACAGAAATGTATTTTTTCAGAGGTGATGTTCAAGTTTGGTTTAAGATAAAGAAAGGGGCAACTCAAGAGATTGCTTGCAGACTTGGGACTAAGTCTTGATACACCTAAATCATCTCTTGAAGGGCAACATGCTTGAGAATTTTTTCAGTACCTTTTGGTATTCCCAGCTTCTTCAGCAAAACCAGAATCGGTGCCTATTGGGCAAGCTGAGCAGAAGGGGCAGAAAGTATCACCCAAACTCACAAATCAAGTCAGCTTCAGAGAGTTCATCTCCCCATTCCAAGTCCAACAACTTAGGAGGTTGTGCCTCCTTTTGTTGCCACTCCTAACCTTTGAGCTTGGGTGAAGCCAAAAGCAAAGAGCTATCTAGTAAAATCAAGTTTGTCTGTATCTTTAAAAATGGGTCACCTGACAAAGTCGACTGCATTGTCATCAATCAGCAGTAATTAATAGTGTGCTTCTAGAAGATAAGTAGTTTCCTCTTTGATCTGTGATACTCTCTGATGCTATAGTTTGACAGAATCAATCATTTATTTATGTCTCCTTAGTAGCTTTGCCTTTTAAATTAATTGCCCTGTGGAATTCTGTATGTGTTAATGTTGAGTAGAGCTTCTCATCTTATGAAATATGAGAGCACTGATCCGAAGAAAATAAGTGACATGAAGCACAAAACAGTACTTAACAAATTGTCTTCATTGCACCTGGAAATCTTGCTGTGTTTCCTTTTAATCTGTGTGTTGGTTTGTAACCCTCAGCTCCCACTGAGAATCAGAAGCATACATAGCCTTCCCAAACTATTTAGTCTGTATTTGGACCTCCAAGTTTGCTGACAGGTTTGTAAAGTCACAGTAACCAGATAATTCCTTGGTGAACACACAACTGATAATACTGAGAAGCTGAGGCTATTCAAGTAAGCGTTGGTATCTATTTATGCTTGCAGCTTTCCCTCTGGGTGAAGCTCTTTGTGTGGTTGTAATAAATTTTAAGTTTGTGCTCAGAGATCTTATTTATATTTCTTGAAATCGTAGCTTCTACATGAAAAGGATTTTTCATGCAGTTAATAATTGAAGAAAGGCAAAAGGTTCTTGGGTAGATGTGCCTTTATGACCAAATGATACAATTCAGGGGAGAAATCATTCAAAATCAATGATCAGAAATGATCAAAATGATCAAAATCATTTAAAATATTGTCCATTACAATTTTAAAGGCTATTAGGGATCATCTGATTTAGTTTAAGATCTTTTTGGTTATC
The DNA here is from genome assembly GCF_964211835.1 of Anser anser. Lineage (NCBI taxonomy): Eukaryota > Metazoa > Chordata > Aves > Anseriformes > Anatidae > Anser > Anser anser. Next base: position 12,811,889 of record NC_139724.1, on the reverse strand, counting down.
TTTAGATAGCCCTGTTCTAAAAAGACTCACAGTCTCAGTTTTATTTCTCAATAATAAAAGCCATAAAGTAGACTTGCCGAGGTCACCTGGAGAAAAATATGTAATGTATTTCTGCAGGGTATCCAGTTCCAAACGGAATAAATACATTTCCAGTTTGTAATACAGATTATTTGCTCTTCTGGCAAGCTCATTTGTTCTTCCAGAATTGCATTACCTGACTCCTGTGCTGCAGTTGAGTCCCTTTTTCCCTGTTGCTCTGGCTGCATTTAAAAATTAGTATAAGAGGAAATTTAAATAATAAGTTTGTTTTCCTAAAATTCAGAGTCCTGGCTTGACTCTCCACCAGGCCAATTTCCCCCATAATCATGAACTCCACTAGGGAATGGTCACTGCAGCCCAGACTGTCTCCTATCTTGCTCTTTCTAATTAGTTTTACCACGTTCATAAGCAACAGGTCCAGTAATGCTGTAGATGTCCACCTTATGTGTGGAAAATGTTTAGTATGGCTCCTGTCTTCAAGAGTGACCCCTGAGATTCAGTTAGAACCTGCAGTCACCTCGATGTCTTGGATTTGTGAAGACAAGTGGGGTTTCATCTTCTGAGTCCCTAAAAGAAGTTAAGTAACTGCTCAACTACCAGTAAAACTTAGAGGTACCTGAATTCTAACTTTCAGAGCTGAGGTTCCTGTAGGTGTTGAAATACGTGCTTTACACATGGACAGATGCATATTGTTCTTTGCAAGGGCTGAAATAGATAAATGTTGTAAATAGATATAGCATTGCTTCTGAGACAGACAAATTCAGCAGACTGAGACACACTGCACATAGAGTGAGGTATTTTAAACCGATACTTTCAGTGTGATTTTATCCTGTAGTTTTGTTGGTCAACTTTTAAACTTTGAAATTCTGGAAAGTGGTTTACAAGTGTTAAAATTCAGTCCTCTAACTCTCAGAGGTGCTTTCTGGAAACGTAGGCTTTAAACCTGGGATCTCTATCCCTCTATCTCTTGTTTTGTAGAGAAGTGGTTATGAAGGGGTGTGGTAGTAAACACTGCTCAGAAGGTATATGTATAGAACACTGATCTGATAAGAATGGTTCTGGGGAAAAGAAAGGATTGCTGATGTAGGATTGCCAGGAGCTGGGTGGGAGAACACACTCGTGTTTTAGTTGTTGTCAAGCAGTGCTTACACTAAGTCAAGGACTTTTCAGCTTCTCACACTGCCCTGCTAGTGAGGAGGCTGGTGGGAATTGCTCACCGCTGGGGAGGAGTGAGCAAATGGCTGTGTGGTACTTATCTTCCTGCTGGGTTAAACCACAACACTTTATTTCCTCTTGCTTTTTCCCTAGAAAATCCCTGGTTGATCATGGTTTCATTCACTTCTACCTCTATGTGGACTCTTAAATCTATTAGACGATTTTGATTTGGCATACCATGAGTAAAGTGTTATTTGAGTATGTGCTGTCAAGTAGCCTGTGTAATACTGATGGGAGAGAATTAATTTCTGACTACTACTTTAGATATAGTGCATTTTTTAATAAAGCAGTATGCTGTGGAAAGCAGAGAGATTTTTACTTTGAAAAAGACCTATAATAATGAATTAAATATTTAACATGACATTTTGTATATGTTTGGTTTTTTATTTACTTATTATTGTTGGTGGGTTTTTTTTGTTTTGTTTTGTTTTTTTCATATTCCCATTTCAATCAGTTCCTTCAAAGGTCATGTTTAATGTCACACCACAACTCTTTCAGAGACATTTATTTTTGTGCTGGTGCTGGTAATGTTAAGCAAATATCCAGCATTCTGGTCACTGTCTTCAGTTTATTCTCTGTTTAAACATTACATTCCAGTGTATTAAGATATTTCAATCTCATTTGACTGCTTTACATTTTAAGGGGACATTTCAGTTCTTTTATCACTGAAAAAACAGCATACTGATATGAAGGGGCTTCCGTCATAGGTATGAAGTTTGCATATTGTAGTAATAGTCTCAGAAATTTGGGATGGATTTCCACAAAATTGTTGGCAAATTATTTCAAAGTTTGAGCATGAATTAGTGAGTAAATCTATGAGACCTCTCTCAAAATTCCAGACTTGAATGACCTCTTTGCCTAGCTATTCCTCCCACAGAAACTAGAGCTAACTTTGTTTTCAAATCTTATGGCTTTGGCTTTTGATTGCTCTTTGGAGTATCCAGTTGAACAAATGGGGCAAACTGGAAGCTTTGATACTTCCAGAGCTATGATATCACTGAGACTTCATGGGATGAGTCCCAGACTGGAGTGTTGTGATGGAGGGCTATTGGCTGTTCAGGATGGACAGACAAGGCAAACTTGATATCCACAAATCCATGGGTCTGGATAGGATACACCCATGAGTACTGAAGGAGCTGGCAGATGTTATTGTTAAGCCATTCTCCATCATCTCTGAAAGGCTGAGTACAGGGAAGGTGCCTGAGGACTGGAAGAAAGCCAATGTCACTCCAGTCTTCAAAGAGGGCAAGAAGGAGGACTCAGGAAACTACAAGCTAGTCAGCCTCACCTCCATCCCTGAAAGGTGATGGAACAGTTCATCCTGGAGGTCACTTCTAAGCATGTGGAGGAAAATATGGTGATCAGGAGTACCCGGCATGGATTTACCAAGGGGAAATCATGCTTAGCCGATTGCATAACCTTATATGATGGGATGACTGTCTGGGTAGATGAGGGTAACTATATGGTTTTGAACATGTGGTAGTTTTACCCAGCTGGGCAGCTGAACTCCACTACACCGATCTCTCACTTCCCCTCCTCAAAAACAAAAGGGGAGAAAATACGATGGAAATGGCACAAAGGTTAAGATAAGGACAGGGAGATCACTCAACAATTATTGTGACAGGCAAAACAGACTCAGCATAAGGAGATTAATACAGTTTAATACCTATTACTAACAGGCTAGAACAGTGAGAAACTAAAACCAAAACACACCTTCTTCCCCATCCACCCTCCTCTACGTCCTTCCCACGAGTGGCACAGGGGAACAGGGAGTGGTGGTTGTGGTCAGTCCATTATGCTTCACCTCCACCACTCCTTCACGGTCCCTCCCACGGGATGCCGTCCTTCCCAAACTGAGCCTGCGGGGGCTGCCCATAGGCAGCAGCTCTTCAAGAACTGCTCCCACATGGCTCCGTACCACGGGGTACATCCCCCAGGATCACAATGCTCCAGCACGGGTCCCCCACGGGCGGCAGCTCCCCCCAGACCCCTGCTCCTGCGTGGGCTCCTCTCCACGGGCTGCAGCTCCGGCCCGGGGCCTGCTCCTGCGGGGGCTCTCCATGGGCCGCAGCCTCCTCCAGGCCACATCCACCTGCTCCACCGGGGGCTCCTCCACGGGCTGCAGCGTGGAGATCTGCTCCGTGTGGGACCCATGGGCTGCAGGGGGACAGCCTGCTCCACCAGGGGCCTCTCCACAGGCCGCAGGGGAACTGCTGCTGCCTGCCTGGAGCACCTCCTGCCGCACTGGCCTTGGGGGCTGCAGGGCTGGTTCTCCTCACTCTCCCAGCTGCTGTTGCATTGCAGTTTTTTTCCCCTTTCTTAAATCTGTTCTCACAGAGGTGCAAACGACATCACTTATTGGCTCAGCTCTAGGCAGCGGCAGGTCCCTTTGGTGCTGGAAACTGGCCCTTATCTACCATGGGGCAGCTTCTGAGCTGTTCTTTAAAGAGGCCACCCCTGCAGTCCCCCTGTTACCAAAACCTTGCCACATAAACCCAGTACACATGTTCAGCGCAGGAAACATATCAGTTCTCTGTAGATCAGATAGGTAACTGATGAATAAAGGTAGAACTAGCAGAAGATAAAGTCATGGTGAAGCAGAAACTACTTTGTCCATGTTTTTTAGGAAGGAATGTACATCAGCATTTTTGTAAAGGGCTGAGACATTCACTCAAGAGAGGCCTAAATTAGAGACATTGCCTCAAATTCAGGTGTAATTGTAAGAGACTTGCTAAAAAATTGCTAAAATGGATAGCAACAGATTGCCAGGTTCAGGTGATATTTACTCAAAACTGGAAAGAGAATTAGCCGAAGTGTTAACAGTGATATTAGATCTATTGTTTTAATCAGCCTGTGTCCAGGAAAATAGCAGAAAATTTGATGACACTTTTAAAGAAGGGCTCCAAAGAGTCTGACTTCCATCATTGGTGGCATGATGGAATAATGATAAGGGAAAGACTTTAAAATTATATCAATATATTTAGCAACTAAAGAATCAGTGTGGCCTTTTCACAGGACATGATGCCTCTTGAATATGAGGGTTTTTTTTTTAGAAAGAATCAGTGAACGTTTCGGCAGGAACATTGATGTTATGTACTTGGGTTTCCAAGCATTTCAAATTAATATCCCCCACCAAGTATTTATAAGACAAAGTATTCTTAGAGAATAGGAGTCCACTTCTGGATTAATGGTTACTTAAAAGACATGAAATGAATGTTGTTTCTACATCATATAGACATGCAGTTGTATTCTGTAGAGACTTTGCTGTTCGTTATAAATGACCTACAAAGCAAGGTAAGCAGTGTTCATTCATGATGCATAATTATTCAAACTTTGATTGTCAAGATTTGTGTGGTGGTTAACGAAATGGCAGAAGAATTTCAGCACTCAGAAATCCACAGTGGAAATCCATATGGAAAATGGTTTAAGGAGTATATGTGCACAGTAGAGTGCTACAACTGAGATGCTCAGAAAAGAGATCATACAGTTGCTCATCTGGGGCCTTCTAAAACCTTATCTCTCTATTCATCATTGTTCAGAAAGGTAAATAGAATGTTAGGGATTTGGGGGGAAAGTAAAGGAAAACATAGAAAACATTACTGTGCCACTTCAATTTGTTGTGCCTACCTCATGACTGCAGCATGCTATTTTCTTTACCTTATCTAAGAAAGGATTTTGTAGAGCTAAGAACGGTAAAAGGAAGAGTAAACATGGTCAAAGATATGGATCAGGCCTTATATAAAAACTGATTAAATAACTTGTTTTCATCTGGTTGGAAAAATGAAAGCTGAAAAAGAGTATTACAAGAGGTATGTAGAAACATAGTGTTGGAAAGGCAAATAGGGATCTTTCTTTGCTGTTCTTCCATTAAAGGCAGCAGATTTTGAGTGAACATGGTGAATCCTGTTCTCACGCAATGCAAAAATAAACTGAAGAGTTTTATGCTGCAGGTAGCCTAAGGGTTTTATTTTTTTAATAAATTTTATCCCAAATTGAATGAAAATGTGATTTTACATAATAGTGGGAAAAATAATCGTGAAGAGTGTTAAAAAATTATTTTGAAACTACCTAAAGTGCAGCCTCTGGGAATGTCTAATATACATTTATTTGGATATTGGGAGGGCATGCACAGTTGAAGCATCATTCTATACTTCCTGTGTTCCTTATACGCTGTACCTAGCAATGTGTTGTCTGCTGGCAGTGACAGTATCCTGAGCAAATTAGAGTTCTGCTGTGCCCAGTATAGTCCTCCTTTTATTCTAAAACTTTAATTAAATTATTAGGAGTTACAAAAATCGTGTGCTTTGACTCTTATGTCATTGCTGCTGTAGGAGCATAAATTTTACTGCTCACAATGCTCTGAAAGTAAAACCACTTCTGCATCATGCTGCTTTGTCTCAAAACTGCCACATGTATCTCCTATTACAATTGAAAAACCTCCATTCCTGGGCAGATCCAGCTGTCCTGGCATGCCTCGTTTTTCCATGAGATCTATTTGAAGCATACAGTAATAGTTGCAATGAGGATGCTAGTAAGCATGTGGAAGTAATACATCTGGGTTTTCAAAAAGCCTTTGACAAGTTTCTATGCCAAAGCTCATTAAAGGAACAGTGCTGTCATGGGAAGGAAACAAAGGTTTGTTTATAGACTGAAGGTTGGTTTACGAGATGGGAAGAAAAGTTCATTGATGACTTGGTGGTTTGGGGGTCACTAGCTATTGTGATTTTTGAAAATTATTTTAAGAAATTGTTTGCCCTGGATTCAGATCAGTATTGCTGCTTCCAGTCCCTCTGGAATTCTTAGGGAAGATGAGGGTAAACACAGCACAAGGATAATGCCTTTACTTTGTCACAAAATAGGGCTTTTCTAATTTTCGCTGTCCAGCCCAAAGGACAAGAGAGTGCACACACTTCTATTTCATGCTAATACTAGAGAGGTTAATTTTGATTTAATCCATTGATTTAAGTAGGCTCTGCTCATTTACACAGGCTGACAGAGAGTCCCTTTCCATCATCTTTTATTTTTCATAGGGAACAGCAATCCCAGCACGTGATATGTCTCTGTTTGTGATGTATAAAAGATTTTTGACGTACTAGTCCCAGTCTGCAGTATAACATAAAACCTGGGGTTTTAACTCATGCTTTCTTGTCTTTTAAACACTAGGTGGTAGTGAGGAATTCTCAAAATGGTAAGAATGTCATTATTTCTTAGGATTTTCCCATTTGCTAAGAAATTCTAATATATCTACTACACTATATATAGCTACTACTACTATCCACTACACTTTTCTAAAAAAAACATTCAAAATATTCAGCAGGTTATCAGTTCAAGCTCCAACTAATTTGTTTGCAAATGCATAGAAAGCATTAGAAATCTTGTTGTTAGAGAGATTACTTGCCATTACTTAGCACCTTCCTTTGCTAACATTGCCTGACATTTTTAATTTTGAAACCTAGCTTTCACTCACTTAAACCTGGCAAAAATTTAACTTTGTGGTCTGACATTTCCCTGGCTGGGTATCTGCCCAAAGCATGAATGATTTGATTACTGGGAATGCATGAGGCAAAATACAGGCATAAGAAGCATGAAAGCAAGTTTACAGGCTTGTCACTGAGGATCTGTAGTTTTGGAAAAATGGCTTGCAAAAATATATTGCAATAAATGGCTTGCAAAAATATATTTCCATTGAATTATTCCCGTTATGTTTATTCATGTACTTATCATGGTATATTATCATATTGTGCCAGCTTAAAGTACCATATTCATGGTACATATTCATGGTACTTATCATGGTACTTATCATGGTACTTATCGTGGTATGTTATCATGAACGCAATAAAAATCATGTAATTATAGATGCTTGAGGGACCTGACGTAAAACTGTCTAGACTACTTTATTTTGTCATTTTCCAATTGTGAAGGTACCTACTTGGCCACAGAACATTACAAAAAAATCAGGACTTTAAAAAAAAAATAAAAAAAACTTTTGTGCAAAGGTAAAGAAAGCAGTCTGTCCTGGGTACTTGGTTCAAAATGTGGAGTACAAAGCCTAAAAGTAAAATAGTGAAAATCTATAGGCAGCTAAATTGCCATGTTCAAGTCCCAGAGTCACTTTATCATTTAATCCCTTTGAATTTTCACCTTCTGGAATAGTTCTTTTTTTTTTTTTCTTTTTTTTTTCCTTTTCTTCCAGAAGAATTGTGTATTTAGGTCTAGATTATGCTGTTTCCATGCAGTATAGCATGTTTTGATCGTTCAGGAATTACAGCATAGCTGTGTTGCCCCAGGAAAGCATCTAGAGCAAGAACAAATTAGATTCTTAAACAGAATGTACCCAGTAAATCAATCTCCATGAAGACAAATTAGAATACTTTTTTTTTTTTTTTAGCCTGGGTAGTTGGGGGTCCAGAGAAAGTTCATGGCAGTCCAGGCAAGTACATTTTCAGTTGGAAGGTAATAAATGTTTGGGATTGTCTGCATGGAAGGATTTCTTAGGGAAAAATACTAGGGTTATTCCAAAAGCAGGTTGATGCTATACTGAGAGAATGAAATTTTTCAAGAGGTTTCCTTGAAAAATTTACACCAAAAAGTCCTTCTTACATTTCTCATGCCTTTTATCATGCTCAACAAAATCACTGTTCAGTTGCATCTTGCCTGACAGTTAAGATACATAAAATGCCCATTTTGTTCAAATGAATGGCAGTAACCTTTATTCCGAACGAATAGCTGGTCCACCAGGGGAAATGAAGCATTGTCTCTGCAGTTCCTCTGTGTTAACTCTTCATCCATTATGGCTGAGTAACAGTCATATTTTTTTCCTTATCGTTTTGCCAACTTTCGTTCCAGTCTCTGTAAGTGATCACTGTATGGTTCATTAAGTATTTGTACATACAAGCTGATGTTTTGGGAGTTATTTTTACGATCTGGAAGTGATGGGATCTGGCCAAATTTCTTGCACTGCTTTGCTCAAAGTATGTTTTCCCATGACAGTGTTGTGTGAAATGACCCTATATTGGATATTCTACATGAAGAACATTTAGAAAATGAACTTCCTTCTCTGAGTTCTCAAAACTATGCTGAATTGTTGCAGAAAATGATGAAAATTGTGAAGCTAAATGTGGTTTTGATTTATTTCTGCCATTCCCAAACTACATGAGTTTCATCTTGTATATACCACAACATACAGAAATGGAATGGGTGAAATTGTATGATTTGTGTGTGTGTGTTTTTAATTTTATTTTTTTCAGTTGAACTATGATTAAAATTAAGGTGACTTTGTAGGCAGAAATGTAGAGCAGTAGGGAATATGTAACTAGCAGTCATAACAAATACGAGCTTTTCCATCATGTGATTAAGTTTAAACATACAAATAGACTTGCTGACTTTATTGGTGAGCCTCTGTGGAAGTATTTAGAGAGGAAAAATGTAAGAGTATTGAAGGATATTATTTTAACCTTTATGGTAAAGACCACCAGCACAAACATTCTCTACAGACTTCTGTGATGGAGTGCTCAAAGTTTCACTGTTTTCTTCAGAGGAATCAAGACTTCCATATATAACATTATATGTTACTCTCACATAATGTAGTTGTTTCCCTGCTCAGTGGACTTATGCCAACAGAACTTGCAACTGTTATTGGCAAAGTAGTACACTGTCCTAGACAATAATGACTGAGGGATGTTTTTGCTCTAGTGTAGAAATGAAGGGATTTCAGTAACCTCATTGGGGTTTTGAGGTTGTTCTGGTTTTCCATCATAAAGTCACCCTAACTCTTTTTTTTTTTTTTTTTTTTTTTAAGAATTTAATTACCTGTAGAGGCAGGAGGATGCTAAAGCCCATTCTTGTCTAGTTCTTAGGTGTGGACAAGAACTGTGAGTGCAAAACTAGGACAGAAATCTAGATGCTCATCAGCCCAGCTGGGGGAATGCTTGAATGCTCATCTCTTCCTCAGCTTTTCACCAATGTGTCTGGCCAGTTGCTGACAGTTCCTTTCTGTGGTGTATAGATGGTTGTTACCAGAGCCAGAAGCTCTGCTTGAGCAAATTGGCCCTATTATTTCCATGTATACTTGGTGTGAATCTGCGTGGATATCACTAAGGAAGCCTCTGAGGTGGCTTGAATCCCTGAACTATGGCTCACTATGCTTTGTCAGCATGGTCTTAACAGTTTTGAAGCGCTACGCCGCAGCTTTGTCCCAAGGAACTACTGAATTTAGGACTACATTAATGTGAAGATCACTTCTTCAAAAGCATTTCAATGAATTAAATGCCTTAGTCTTAGTTGCAAACATGTGGGCAAGAGCCAGAATCTTCTAAAAGGTCTATCATTTCAGTTATTCAAAGCCTACATCATTTCAGAAAATAATAATAATAATAAAGTCTTAAACTATGCTACTGATGCATTTGAAAATTGTTTGATGCATTTGAAAATTGTGTCTAGTCCGCTGAAAACTTTCGCTAATGTTAATCAGGACCTTGTCTTTATATGTTCAGGAAATGCATAAACCAATATTTTTTTCTTGCATGTTAAGTTATTGCTTATGAAATATTAATTGCTTTTGCCATGAATTAGTATTTCAGGGTTTGGTGCTACGTAAGGTGCATCATTTGAATAGTTACTTTTAGTCTGTTGTTCAGAGTACTGGAAATGCATTGAAACAGTCCACTCTTAATTTGACAGATGGAGTTCATGAAACTAATTAACAGAAGATCTGTGATTGAAATAAAGACCCAGTTAGGATGAAGTCTTGCGTAGATGGAAAAGCCTGAATTTCCATGGTCTCAGGCTTCTGGACCTTCTAACTATGCTTAATTTTGCTCCAAACTTAGTTAATATGTTAGTTCCCAAAGTGCTATTTTTATAATTAGGTCATGACAATAAGTAAGTGTTTCTGAAGTGAAAAAGCAAAAAGAAGGTTAATATTGCACAGAACTGTGAGCTGTTCCCAGTGCTTGAAGATGTTAATCCTGTGGGCAGAAGAACTTGGAACACTGGAGAAGAAAACATGGAGGATACTTCTCTGGAACTCACTGTTTTCCATTTCCTGCAAGTCCTAATTTCTAAGGAAATGCAGTGCCTTTTCCTTATTATGTTTGATTACTTCTGGAAGTGGGGAGTCTTTTGGAGTCTGTAAAACTTTTGGAGCCTCTAAAAATCATGTGAGAAATCTAATCTTTTTCATCCTACTTCAGTAAAACCAGTATATACAAGTGCAAAATGAATGCAATTCATGTGACTCTCTGTGCATAAGTAGACATAAACTTATCGATCTTCACTTATGTGAATGTCTTCCAAATCTGAATTAGGTTACTGATCCATTTCTGAGATTCCTGAACAGCATTTTCTTGACTGTAAAACAGCTTGAGATACATATAATCTTTGTCCTGAAAATGTACAACATAATGCAAACTAACAGCCATTGCTTCTGTACCAGCAAAGCACAGTGGAGTATGATTCTGAGGCTGTCTGGCCTAATACCTCTATCAAAGAACTCAGTTCCCAGGTTGCAAAGGCCATGCTTCTGGAGGAGAAGAAAGGTCTTCTCACTCTGGAAGTAACAATTAGTAATGGAGTCATTGTTTCACTGAGGTTAATAAGCTCTATATGCCACTAAAGGCAAATTTGCATCCTTATTTGCTGGGCTCTGAAGGGCCTGGTTTGAAAACAGTGCCATAACTCTTGATTTGGACTACTATGACTCGGAGGAAGTTCTCCAGTAACTTCTTGTATTGGCAGGTTCCCTCAGTACTTCACTTGTTCTCCTGAATAAATTCAGACTTAATCTATTTTGAATGTAACATCTTCCTCCCACTTTCTCACCCCTGGGCTTCTTGGTGTGCACAGGCAGAGGAAGGACCACCTTTTCAGCACTGCAGCTCTTCGGACATAGTTTAATAAGCTGAGACAATGTGTTCCAGCTCAAACTGACTCTGGTTTTGTGGTGGCAGCGGGAAAGAGTCCTAGTGAACTGGCAGCAAGATTCATGCATAGCTGGGGACGCAGAGGCTCGGAGCTGTGGAGAACTGAGCTGTAGTTATAGCAACAGATTGCTCCTCCATGGGTTGAGACTTTCCACATGATGTATCTGAGTTACTGGCTGCTGTGTTTGCTGTTGCCATCTGTTGTGCTCCCCGTGTAGCTGGTACGGTATCTGTAAGCAAGCATCCATTGCTGTGGCAAAGGAGGTTACATGCAGTCAGGTATTGCATATGATGCAATGCCTATAGGGATTTTGGCACCTGGTGGAGCAACCTCAAGGTTATGATAGTTTCTCCCTCAGAAGAATGTAATCAGATGCAATACCCTCTGCCAAGGAGTGTCCTGAGCTCTAGGAAATGAATTGGATGGTCATTTTTAGCAACCAGGAAGGCTGTTATCTGGCAGTATAGTTTGGATTCTGGGACCTAAGTGTGTTAGACACTAATTCCTATTGGAAACTTGAACCTAGAAGATGTGAACTTTTCACCTCCTTTAAACCAGAAAGCCCTTTTACAGCAAAGACCAGGTCAAATGAAAAGCAGCAATTAATTGATTTTGTGGATTGAGGGCCAAATGAATTATCTGGGTCTTCTTGCCTTTCTTTGCCATAGGTACTCTGTTTGAGTTTGTTTGTTTTAATAAGATAATCTAAATCTTTTTCTGTTTTTGTTTTGTTTTGTTTTGTTTTGTGTTGTTTTTTTTTTTTCCTTTTTTTTTCCTGCCTTACCTTTGTCCCCTTTACTTGTATTACTCCGAAAACTGAATAAACCAAGTATCTATTGCCAATGATGTGGCAGGAGGCAGTTGTGTACAACAGAGATCCTGGAAGTTTTACTTCTGAGTTTGCAGGTCTAAGAAATAGCCTGCTTTGCTAGTAAACCATTTCACTTTTGTATGTCTCATCAGCACTGTAAATATAGAACACTTCTTTTCAGCCTAACCTGCCATCTGGAGCTGAATTTGAGTAACAACTTACCATAAGGAGTAAGTAATAAATAAATTTGAATCAGCTTTGTTGTTAAGAAATACAACTTTTCAAGTTCCTGCTGTAAAATTTAGAGTTTTTTTTGTCTCTCTTCGGAATTAGAGATCTGCCAAATTATCATGAAACAATTTGGACAGTCTGAAAGCAGAGCTGTTTTCTGGATAGTATAGTGAAATTTCTAATAATTGAGGGCTTTTCTGTCTACAGAAACTTTTGCTTGTTTATTTAAATAACATGAGAGTCAGGAGATAAGAGTACAAGCTGTTATTAGAGCTCTACACATACCAAAATGGCCTATAGTTTTATGAAGATAAGCATATGAGAACTTCCATAATGATCACAACAAAAATATGTTGCTCTTACCAAGGCATTTCTCAAATGCAAAATATTTCATGAGTGCTAACCACTTGGCTGCCCTTCTAAATCAGCAGTCAATGTCTGAGAAGTCTATGGCTGATTCCTTATTGGCAAAATCAGTCTGGTTCTAGCAGTCATCTCAGCCACATGCGTAGGTGCAAACCAGAATTAATTGCATAAGTCAGTAAGTTACGTTGTTTTTTATTATCTCCTCTGCATCAGTATGTTTTAAGGTACCAGAGGCTGATAGGAATACAGATAGATCTAACAGAACTTTTGCTGAGAATTTGGATGAATTATGAAGGGCTAGTTGCAGCCATGGATGGGGAAGGGAAAAGGGTGTTCAAGGCAAAAAAGTGTTCAAGACCAGGCTGGATGGGGCTTTGAGCAACCTGGTCTAGTGGAAGGTGTACCTGCCTATCACAAGGGGGTTGGAACTAGATGATCTTTACGGTCCCATTTTCAAGGCAGAATTTGAAGAGAAGGTAACTACACAGGACGATCTTTCAGAACTGATTCTTACTAATCTGTAGGAACTGGTTAACAGTGAGGACAGGAAGAAATATGGTGACAAGAAAGAATACTTTTTCAGCTTTCTCAGGAAGGACAAGCAGGAGACAGCTACATAAAAACAATGTCCACCTCCTAGTTTTAATTTGAGCTGCTGTCTTTCTTGAGGCAATCCATCTGCTTGCTCTCTATACTCTTCTAGAAAGGTTTCCAGAACCTGTCTCATTAACCTGCTGTCACAGAAAATAATTGTTTTTCCTTCCTCACATCCAGAACATTTAACATTGATGTAGGATGTAGCAGTGAAGATGAGAAAGAATGCAGTTTCCTCTCTGATACTAACCCTACCTTTTTTTAGTAAAATGTAAAGCATATAGCATGCATATTACTTATATGCAAGCATACAGTTATTCTGTCACCTGTCAGAACCCTGGTGTTTAGTTAAATGGCTAAATGGGAGCTGTGCCTGAATATTTTTAGTTCTTGGCTTGGAACATGCCTACCTCAGTGCCAATATTTTGTTTTGGTATGTGGAATTTGCACCTGTAGTTATGGTAGATGCACAAAATGTACATGGATAACTCTTGATGCCTACTTGAAAAATGGGCTTGCAACTCAGTATTTCTACAAGGAAATGACACCCTAGTGGTTAAAGAAGTCTCGTAATTATCAGCATGTGACACTTGGTAGATGTGCAGGTACCAAAACCATGAGTGAAATTCAAAGCCAGTTAGCTGTGGAGAAGTCAGTGACAGAACTAACTCTGGGCCTCCATAAATCTGGAGGCCTTACGGATTTCTTCACTCAATTCCCACCACCATTTAAGGAGTTCTGCAGATGTGTTGCTGCTTTTCTGTTTTTCATCTAAATGCAGAGGGAAGATGGACAGGAGAGGTGAGATGTAGTCAGTACTATATTCTCTGTATTCTAGTAAATTGGGGGTTTGGGTTGGGAAGTTGGACAGCAGTGTTATCAGTTGTGTGGGCCTGCTCTCACAAAATCTGTAGCTCAAGTTGACATGGCAAGAGTTTTCAAAACTGGTCTTTGGCTGAAAAAGGCACAATGCAAATACTTTAAATAGAACAGAATGTTTGCTGTATCCCAAATTATATTTTTCCAACTTGCTTTTTTAGTGAAGTTTTGTTAACAAAATATTCCCAGAGTCATCTTTACCCAGCTATTTTTTAGAATATCTATGTAACCAAAATGATCAATTGTTCATGTGTGTATAGGTTTCACTGCACTATAATATAACCAAAGATATATTGTGGAATTCTTAGAAGTCTGTTTAATATATAGAAGAAGAAGAATATGAGTATTTTTTGTTTTGATCCTTCTGGTCTAAGTTTTAGATGAAAAAATGGTATCATTAATGGTACAGTGACTGCTATTCTGAAGACATACAGGGGAGGGAAAGGGCACAAAATATTGAGGAAACAGGAATTTGGGGAATGATAAAGTGACATGACAGCAAGGGAGAGAAGCAGCCAACTAAAAGATTGCTAAAAGTTCCCAATTTGAGAAGATGAACATGTTCCTGGTGATACCCTGGAGAAGTAAGAGAAAAATGATGAGTGTCTGCATGGATGGCAAAATATGTACCTTCCCCTGCAGGTATGGAAAGGGTGGACAGATTTCTGGCAGAACACAGGTAAAAATATAACTTTAAACAGAAATAAAATGGATGAGAAGGGAGTGCCTGGACTGTCTCCAGCTGTGTAGTATTTCTTGGCTTGTGTGCTGTGTTCCTCAGGAGAGTCACAGACAGCAAACAGGAGAAGGTAGTGTGATGATCCAAACGTTTAAAGCTGATTCAGAGCAAAAACATCACATTGGTGAAACAACTGTGAAATAGGTGGGAAGGCGAAAAGGAAGGGAAAAAAAGACCATATTTAGTAGTTGCGAAGGACTTCTATACATGTGTCATATGTGAAGAACAGGTCTTGATGGCAACAACATGAAAGATGTCCCTGTCCATGGCAGGGTTTTAGACTAGATGAACTTCAAAGGTCCCTTCCAACCCAAACTGTTCTATGGTTCTATGATTTTGCTGTAAGCAGGTTTCTAGCTCCTCTTCCATAAATAGTTCATAGTATAGTGCTTTGAAGGTCATCCTCCTTGAAGTGTTGGACTCAGAAATAATTACATTCAGGTATGTAAGTGAAAGTTATTCTGGGTCCTCTGAATGATTAGAACAAATCATTCAGCTTCCAAAACCTGCATGTATTGTATTTTTGTGTCTATTATTTATTTATTGTCACACCCAACACAATGAAAGCATAAACTTGGGATTTTATCACTACCGTGCTAATAATTAAACCCTTTTTCCTGAACTTAATACAGCTTTTGACCAAAGTCAGAAAATTACACACACACACACCCCTCAATATCCACTTTGTATTAAATATCACTTATTTTAGTACAGACCGTGTAATCTGAAGAAGAGAGTGATACCATACACCTATTTTGATTAAAAGATGGAATAATGCAACAGGCTTCTTCTAACACACTGAATCTGCACCAAGAGAGGAGGTAATTTTTTTTCACAAAGTGATGCAATTCTGTTTCTTTAATGTCAACCCCACCTTGAGCTTTCTAACTGCATCTTGCTATTCCTGGTGAAAAATGACTAGTTTTACATGCGGAAGATGATGAAAATTGGAAGATCTCATCACCTTGTGAGTTCCAGAATTTTCTTACAGATTTCTAAAAATTTTTGTATGTATTTTCCATGTCTGGTAAGAGCTTAAAGTAACATGAGTTCTCCTTTTGAGAACTTTGCCAAGTTGATATGATGGTTTAGTTTACCATTTCATCATTGATTTCCTCATTTCCCTCAGGCTGTGATATACAGATATCTTCACTGTAACAATGAGCCATAATTCATACAAAACTGTTTCAAGCTCTTAATCTTACTGTGTAGCAAAATTGGCCAGAGCCCAGCTCAGAGGGATGTTAAACATCCTGCATCGCTCCATTTATCAGGGTAGCTCAGCCCCCTTGAAATGAGTCACTTCATTCCAGAGAGCCCTTGAGACAGAGACAACTATTAAATTTAAGATCTTTTCTGAAATCCTGTCAAAGTAAGCCTCATGCCCCAACCCTGAGCAGCTGTGTCTACCAGAATATTTCAGGACCAGACCCTAAAACTGCTTGCCATCACAGTATTTTTAAGAGTATAGCAGCAAAGTAATTTTATAATAGGAGTATTGAAATACATATTAATTGTTTCGATGGATGAGGGCAGGGATATTTCAAGGTGGTGTATGAGAGTTATATTCTGAAATTCCTAACTAAGATTTTGGTATCAGGAACAGATTTTGTGAGTCTTCTGTCCCAGTTTATTCAAACAGATGGACAAGGAAGGATAAGGTACATGTGAGAGAGAAGAGATCATAACCTAGGGGCAAGATCTTTACAGATTCTACTAAGAATTACTAATGTGTGGGCTCTTTTTTGCCTTAGATGATTTCTGAAAATCGAGCTCTTTGGATAATGTAGTTATGAGCAGCTACTGACACACCATGCAATCCTTCCTGCCCCCTCCTCAAGCTGTTTTATAAATCATGTGTCATACTGTACTTTTTTTTTAAAATAAAAAAAAAAAATCTTAATTGACTGCAGTGGTGACCACAAAAAAGTTTTTAGAAACCTCTATTTAACACCACTTTGTGTAGAATTTGACACCAAATTTCAAACAGTTGCAGAGTAGATCTCTGTTCCTTAGGTACTTATCTCTAAAAGATAATTAGAGGAATGTTTCTCCCTCAAAAAATGGCAGTTTCATCAATATCAAGGTGTTTCACAGAGATATTCCAATTTCAACTGTAGTTTTGAAGAGGGAGTGTCACGGTTTTGGTTGGGATAGAGTTAATTTTCTTCACAGAGGCTCATGTAGTGCAGTGCTTTGGATTTTTGATCAAAATAGTGGTGATAACACTATTGTTTTTTGTCTTCCCAAGAAACCTTTACACTGATAAGCCCTGCTTTCCTGGAAGTGGCTGTATATCTGCCTGCCACGAGGCAGTAGTGAATGAATTCCCTGTTTTGCTGTGTTTATACACACGGCTTTTGCTTTAGCTAGTAAACTGTCTTTATCTCAGCCCATGAGTTCTCACACTTTAACCTTACTGATTCTCTCCCCCATTCTACCTGGGGAAAGTGAACAAGTGGCTGTGCAGTACTTAGCTGCCTAGCGGATTAAACCACAACAGAGAGAATTTCAAATAAATTGTTCTGATGTTCCTGCTTCAGTTGACTGATACCAGGCTGTTGGTTTTCTTTGAGAAGCATGAGTCATTTTGATAAGGTAAGAGGCTTAAACTTTATCATTCCAAGTAATTTCATTTGTACTCTAATACTAACATTTATTTTCACAACATATTACATTCCATGGATTCTGTTGAACACTTAAATATGGATTCAGACCTAAACTAACTGAGGCAATCAAATCAAATCATATCAAATGCCAAATAAAGTGAAACATTTTCACATTTTTAAAACAAATTAAGTCAACATTGTCTAAGTTAATTTTTATTTATTGGTCTCAACTGGAAATATGTTTCAGTTTTTATTCGGCAGCATATTTTCAATCATTTAGGTATCACTTCTGATTCATATTGAGACACACCAAGACCATAGTCAGTCTGTGGCAGTCATAAACTGCCAGGCTATCACCGTGTATCGGACCATCTCAGAAAATAAATAAATAAATAAATAAATACTTATTTTAATGTTTAGCCTTCTTTTTGTACACTATAACCCAGACTATCATTTATATTTCTACACCTTGTTGGAGGGAACACATAGCCACAACCTCTTGTATGCATTGCAATATCTGACCTGTTGCTAATTGAACTTGAATAGGCGAGTTTTTGTCTGACTGACATCGGAAATGGATTCAGAACAACTGAACCTCAATATTTTTCCTCACATAACAATAGCCATTTCAAGGATAGAGTCAGAAAACCTAATGTTTTGCCAATGTTATGTAACCATCCCATGTCTCAGATAACAATGGTCATATTAACAGAGCAGAAAAGCAAACAACCACAGATGAAGGGTTGCATTTGAGAGGTGTCATCTAAAGTCACTGTTAGAGACATGAACTTAACTCTAGGAAAAATTTCAACAGTGTGAATTCCATTTTAATTTTGAGACTTCTTCCCCTCTTGTTTCTTCATTCACAATCCCACTGTTTTTTAACCATATTCAGTGCCCTCCTTTGCGAAGAACCAAAGCTTTTTTCCAGTACTGGGGCTCCCCAGTACAAGAGGGACATAGAACTACTGTAGCGAGTTCAGAGGAGGGCTACTAAGATGATTAGGGGATGGCCATTCTGTGATACTGTGATTTTAAGTTCTTACTGAAAATTTTGTACTTCATTTTTATCCAGTTTTACTGAATCTTATATTCATTATTTTACTCACACCTTCAATCATATTTGTCTTCTACCTCTTCTTATCTCCTATGATAATATATTTACAAGGTGACAATCACTTGTACTTTGATTATTGCCTCTTTGATACAGCACAAATGCAATGTGTTCATTGTATTTCAAATATGAAAGCATTCTTTGTAGTAAAATGGTGCAAAGAAGCAGAGTTTTGAGTAACTTTTAAAACAATAAAAAGAAGAATGGCTCTAGTGAGTCAGACCATCTCACCTCCTCTCTTTGACAGGGGTCAAATGCTTAGGATCACAAAACAGGTGAGGCTTCTCCATTTACATCCTCCATCTTCCCACAGCCTGTGGCTTACAAAACCTATATAACAAACATTGCTTCCAGCATGTGGTTTTTATTAGTCCTCAGTAACATCTTTTCCATTCATTTTTTCTTGAATTCTTCTTTGTATTATATTCTCTATCTCAACAATATCCTGTGATATGGAGTTTCCTGGGTTAACTGTATGCTGTATGAAACAGTATTCCCTGCAAATTTCATTTGCTTCCCTATAGCTCTTCTGTTCTGAAACAAAATGAATAATTGTTCTCAATTCACCATCCTCATGTTGCTCATAATTTTAAATAACATCTGTCACATACCTGTTCAATTAGTTTCCAAAGTACAGTGTCCTGTCTATTTAATTTCTTCTCAGAGAGGAGCCATTCCATGTATAATTTTTTTTATTTCTTTAATTTTTCCACTAAGTAAGAGTTAGGGGAAAAAATGTTAATTATTCTATTATTCTAGATTTAAGAAGACAAGAAGACTGAAGCAAAAAAAAAAAAAAGTTGCTGCATATAGACTGTGATTTGAAAATAGCTGAGGGGTAGCTAAAATTAATAGGTCAGCAAAGTAACCTACAGATGTAAATTCAAGGTGGGTGAATGAAATCTTTGTGAATTACGCTACTGAAAACAATGTTTTAGCAGTATTTAAAAAGTGACTTGGCTTTGATTTAGTCTTGAAGTTAACAGGAGCAGCAGTAGGCCAGTGTTATGGGTGCTTTTGAAAATACCTGTCCTATGGACACTGCTATACTCTGAGCTCCTCTAGCTGGCTTATTCTGGATGTTGAATGCAACAAGTAAAACAGAAAATACTCACTCAACAGAGCCAAACTGTTGATTTGATGTATTTTGCATAAAAGTATAACATAATGCTTTCACGAAGTTCTGTATACAACAACTACAGTGTCACACTGACATGCATAAAGTAGACCGTAAAGAGAATTCTGTGGTAAGAGATTTAATTATAGAGAACAGGCATCTGAATTTTGAAAACCTTTTGTGAGCCCGAGCCATATTTTTTTCCTACTCTGGGCAATAGATGTAGTATTTATTTTCCCTCCTTTTCTCTTCTAAAGTTTTTTGGTTGGTTCGTTGGTTGGTTGGTTGGTTGGTTGGTTGTTTTTTTTCCTTCAGATTTTGTATGTAGGGCTTCTAAATCATGGAAATTGCCACAGCTAAGGAAAAGTTTATGCCTGTATTCCTGAGCAAGACAGAAGTGAGAGTTACTCTGTAGGTGGTATCGTTTGAAGCAATGGCTTCTGCAAGAGGGTCTGAAAAAGGCCAGGTTTGGATATTAATAGGTAGGGGAAGGAGTGGTTTGAACACAATTAGGTGAGAACGTGAAAGAAATTTAAGCTGGGAAGGTCAGAATGCATTTGGGGAGTTGACAAGTCCCCATTGAAGCCTTGTTCCCTCCTTGCCTCCCATGCTTGCATATGTGCACTGTTGCAGAGGGGAATGTTAGATACACAGGAGATCTCTGGGTTAAGTATCACCTTCAAGGACAGAATCCTTAAAAATGGCTGCGGGCACACCATAATTGAAGTCTGAACTCTGAGACAGAACATATGGGTTATTCCAAAGAAATACTGCTACACAGTCATTCGTATTTTTTAAAAGGCACAAACTTAGGGGCCACAGAAGCTAACTGTCTAAGTTCTGCTAGAAAAAGCTCAAAAGGAAGATAGGACTGATTACATGGGCTTGGGGTAATCCATAATATTTTATAATATTAAAATATTGCTACAAAACTAGACAAGTGCAAATTGATACAGAACTGCACTGTCTTTGCCTAGACTAAGAAATACCAGGTATTTCAAATAGTTGCTGATATTTCCTTAATTTTAATCAATTTTAAGCATGTGGGTAAAGTCTAATGTTTGTTTTTTTCTTTCCTAAACAAAGAAAATTTGAATCCATACTTCGATATATGCTGTTAGAATAACGTCTCAGAATTCTAAAACGAAACAAAGCCTTAACGCCTAAAGATTGTTTGAAATTCAGATGAAGAGGTTGTATAATATACTTACATAAACAAAGTCATCAGCAGATTGAATTCAGCCTACAGCTGAATTCCCTTCCAGCAGTGCCTGAGGTGCTTAGAAACACAGAAGTTGACAGTAATTGAATTATTTTATTCTGTGTTTTGAGAAAGGTCCTAAATCTACACCTGACAATGATTTGGGGAAATTTTTTGTACATTTTTTTTAATTTTTCTTTAAGTATAGACATAACACATTTACACACCACTTTTGTCTTTCATTAAATACTGTTTCTCCCTTTTGTATCTTCCCTTTTCTCCCTGATCCAATAAAGTCGGGGAATAGAACACAAAAATCAGAGAACTGGAATTTCTGCGTGATGGGGAAATTAAGTCAGAACAGTTGCAATACTTTTGTATATCTTGCTCAGAAATTCCTCCTGCAAAATGACATTAAAGTGTGTTTTTTTTTTTCTTCCAACAGTTTATTTTTCTTAATAGAAATGCTGTTGACTAGTCCTGACTTTAATCTGAGTGTCCCACTTTGAGAGAGACAAAATTGCCCCGGGGCAGAGGAGGCTGACCCAAAAAAGATAAATTAAAAAGGAGGTTGTGGTAAGCAGTAAATGACACCCACAATTGAAAAGGGCCATAAAACTGTTCTTATGACTGTATGACAGGGGGAAAAAAAAAAAAAAAAAAAAAGGTTGAGGGAAGGTTGCTTTGCTAAGAAATGAAGAATGGAGTAGTTCTGGAAATGTTACAGATCTGAAATGAGTTTATGGACATTACTACTAAAGCAGCCTATGGAAAGAAATATGTGCAATATAGAAGCATGAACAGCTCTAACCTGACTAGGACATATACGGCAGGGCTTCCTATAACAAAAAACAAAAACAGTATGCAAGGCCAGTTGCATACACAGGATGTGCTCACAGGATGGAGAATGGCTACTGCTTGTTTTTTTATTGAATTTGCTCTCAATTAGCCACAGAATTGCTCTTGATCCTGTGCTCTGACACTTAGCCTTGGCATAGCAAAGCAAGCAGTGGTCCCCAGGATAAGCTGCCTTCACGTGCATCCTGGGCTGGTCCTTAGTGTTAATTGCAATTCATTGAGATAACACTGCAGGACCTGTAATAACAGGAACTTCTCACAGGCCACTTCAAACTCTGAAACAGCAACAACAACGACAACAACAATAATAATAATAATAGACTAGTCGTTTTCAGAATGATGCACGTTTAACTCACTAGAATATGTAGGTTCTGAAAGCCTTAGAAATGAAAACAGAAAAAAAAAAATCAGGGAAGTAATCTTGTACTTCCAGAGAGGCTGGAATTCAGCTGCTTGGCTCGGGATTCCAATTCTGCTTTTGTAATATAAGGAGAAATATTTGTAATGCAAATCACTCACTAAGGAAAGTGGATGATCTGCTTTCCTCAGGCAACAAATCCTGGCATAATCTTTCATGCACCATAAAATCCATTTTTCTCAAGCATTTGAAGCATTTGTGCCTCCATGTACTAAGCTGACAACAAGTCATAAGGCAGGACTTAAAAAGTGCTCCATGTGGGATGGCACAAAAAGAAAAGAAAAAATGTTAAAATGTGCATTTATTTAATTAGGCATCCTTATAGCTCTTAGTAATGAGGTCACTGCTTCATTCTGTACTTTTTAGTACTAAGGAATTGTTTCCAATCCTTTTCCAGTCTCCCTTTAGCTGTGATGGGACTCAGTAGGCAAATGGCATTCTTGCATACTGGGTTAGTTACTCTTCTTCGTATCATGCAGTTTTCTATCCAGTGACTTCATTCCTTTCTCAGGAGCCATTCCAAAGAGGAGTTTGCATTGCTCCCTTTTGCTTCCCACTGTAGCCTTGTCACTCTTGTGGGCAGCCCATCACCTCTGTTTTCCTTCTTGCTCTTAGGTGGCCTGTGTGTTTTAGCCTGTAAGTAGATGTTGGCAAGAGATGTTTTTTACATTCCTTGAAAATATTTGAGATTAAGAATAATAAAAGTTACATCCCAAGTCAGGATAAAAGGCAAAGGGTGTTGTCAATTCCTGTGGATTGAACAGTTCAAGGGGAGAAAAAAAGAAAACAGCTGAAAGACCCTGTCAGTTATTGTAACTTTTTCACAGAATCTCAGAATGCTTAGGGTTGAAAGGGACCTCTGGACGTCATCTGGTCCAACTCCCCTGCTCAAGCAGGGGCACCTAGAGCAGGTTGCTCAGGACCACGTCCAGATGGTTTCTGAAGGTCTCCGAGGAGGAAGGCCACCACCTCTCTGGGCAACCTGTTCCAGTGCTCTGTCACCCACACAGTAAAGAAGTGTTTAGACTGGTGTTTAGGCAGAATATCTTTTGTTCCAGTTTGTGTCCATTCCTTCTAGTCCTGGCACAGGACACCACTGAAAATAGCAAGACTCCATCCTCCTTGCACCTTCCCTTCAGGTATGGATACATATTGATAAGATCTGCCTTGAGACTCTTCTTCAGGCTTTTCTTATCTTACTATTTTTTCCATAAATTTCTAGACATATAAATGTAATGCTTCCAAAAGAAAAATACAGCTTGTTCTAGAGAATGTTAAAATGTTCTGAGGATTTTTTTTTTCAAAGTGAAACATTTATGGAAAATTTCAAAGAACTGGCAACATCCAATAAAATTCTGGTCTTTTTTTTTTTTTTCCTTCCTTTGGTAAAAATTCCCCATCAGTTGTATGTACAGACACAAAGAAAAATAATAATATCTTGTGATCCTGGAATGAGGGAGCCTCTACACTGTAATTCAAATAAAATAAAGACACACCAAGGTTCTTTCAAAAACAACAGCCTCGTGCTCAAAATATTGCATCCCATATAAATCTTGCATCAAAAATAAACTGTCAAGCAGGCATAGTTCTAATTAAAAAGCAAGCATTTTTCCCAGAGTATTGATTATTTTACCAGATCAATAAAGTAAAAAATAACTTCTCTGGAAAATAATAGCATGCTAAAGAAGGAAAGTTTTGCTTCTAGCAAGGATGCATGAATAAAGGAAGAAACACATAGTATCTTCATGGGCATGTGGATAATATTAGCCTAAGAACAGAGGACATATCTAAATGCAACAGAAGGGTGATTAATTATTATTGAAGAAAGCCCAAAGCATATCCAGGAATATAATTTTGATTTGTCACAAGCTGTGACTGGAAAACATGAAAAACCTGGAACAAAGAGGAGCACTACATGGAGTACACAGGATATGAGAAATGCCCTTTTTATTATTTTTTTTTTTTACTACATCTTTATTTGGGCCTGTAAAAGCTACTGTAGATGTGGAAATAAGTAATATTGTATTATCTCGAGAGCCTCATGTAAAATTGGTAAGTCTTCCTATGACATTGAAGTAGTTCAAAAAATGATGTTTTTTATTTTTGAGTTCCTTTGCTGCAAGGGTTTCTAGCAGCAAATATAATCAGTTTATCGTTTGGTTTATAGGAGTATCCTGATGTGATGAGAGGGTTCTTATTTTGTTGTTTTCGTGTATGTGTTATGGAAGGCTAAAACTTACAGATATCTCCCATTACATTCATGTTCTGTCTAGAAAAAAGATTATCAAGAGTTTCTTTTATATATTGTTTCAAATCTTTGTCAGAAAGGCCAGATCCCTGAAGAACTGATATCAGCAATATCTTCAGAAGCATAATTAGTCATTCGTATCATCTTTCTTGTAGTTGCTCAAATTCTTGAACTAAATTGGCCTGAAATACAAGTGTTTGAGTTAATCTCTCTGTTCAAGACATTTTCATTTAGAAAGGACTCAGGCACCTGCTTTGCTCAGCACAGTGGTCTAGAAAATTTTGTATGTGTGTGTGTAAGCACCTCCTGCTTTTGCATGAACTATGAATTTCTTGTTTGCCAGTTCAAGTTAATATTGACATTTTAAAGAACTTACTAGTTAGTACCAGCTGGCAGCTGACATATTCTGAGCATACTTGCATTTGCTATCATATCTGACATTCTCTGCAGGAGTCCTTGTCAGTGTGTGCTGGCTGTGTGCTGCCTAAATACTGATACGTTAATCAAATGGAGAACTAACATATGCATGTTGTCTTCACATCTGGGGCAGTGTGGAAGCTGTGGAAAGCAAGTAAGTCTATGCTGAAGGAGGAATGCCAAGGAGATTCAGATGTCCCTTGCACAACCTTAAATTTGATGCGTTTCTGACAGTGTTGCTACAACTCATTCTAGTGTTCTGAGCTAGATGCATAACGTTGCTTGCTCAGCTGCTCCAGTCTTGTTATGCAGACAGAATAATCTGAAATCTCTGAACTTTTGTGAGGGAAGGATATAGTTCCAGGTCCTGGGGTCAGGAATGCCTTGATTGTGTTGTTAATTCACTGCTAAATATCCCCACTTCTCTGCCTTGCCCCATCTTCTGTGCTTAAGCAGCACTGGATGCCAGTCTTTTCCAGTCTCTTTGTTCATGCTGAGGAGTTCAGTTTGTTGGAACATCCTGGCATTCTTTTCCTGTCCCAAGGATCAAATAATGCAAAATATTCTGGGGGGAGGACAAAACCATGGATCTGAACTAACACCTGATGAGCAGATGGTACCTTCCTGATAGATAGTACAGTGTGTTTATCCTAGCTGTTTAGAGATTGTTCCTCACAACTTTCTCCCACCGTCTATCATCCTGTGGGACTCAGTAGGTCAGGTTGATAGTTGGACTTGACAATCTTCATGGTCTTTACAGCCTAGATGATTCTAAGATTCTATAAATTATCTGGTTTTAGTTATAGAGCCAAGGAGAGCCTCAGCTGGATGAGAAATGATGGTGTAGGTTGTCCTAACTCCACAGTACTGTGAAGGTTCTTTATAGTCATTGCAAAACCCCTTGCCACGGGGTATGTATGATAAGTGCTAAAAAGGGTTGCTTGCACGTAACAATAGGTCACATAATCTTCCAGAAGGGCAAAGTGATTCCTATTAGACTGATATAAAGATGACCAATAGTAGGTGTGTGCTCACATATATGTTTGGGGAGGGACAATGCCTGATAAGTCAATGGAACAGTCTGGTTTGTGGAAGCATAACAAAGAAACAAACAAACAAATTTAAAAAATAATTAAAAAAGAAAAAAGAAAAAAGAAAGAAAGAAAGGCACGTCACTTTAGGAGGTAGTATATGTTTTGCATTTTGAGGTTGTGAATTATAAAAAAAAAAACATGATTTTCAGGCAGTATGTAAATACAAAATAATATGGCTGTTAAGGATTCAAAACTAGTGTATTTTTGGCTTCTGTACTGTATGCAGTTCAGGACATCTTCTAGAAAGTGAGGTATGGCATCTATTTATTGCTTGGTTAGTAGGCACATGCAGGAAAACTTTAACATGTTTTTATTGACTTCTGGTGAAAAATACGTATCAAAGCTATTTTTTTTCCTAATTTAATTTCATCCTTAGACCTGTGATTTGCTCCTGTTCTCCAGTTGTCCATCAGCAACTGCAGGAGCTCTTCATATCTGTCAAGCCCCAACAGTAACTACAGTTAGGATGTTCTTACTTTTTCTGCTGCAGAAAAAAATAAAAAAAAAAAAAATCCAACTTCTTAAGGCTGCCTGGATCTTTTTTATTCTTTCTTCTTTCTGATATTTTTTAATAACTTGACAAAAAAAAAAAAAAAACATACAAATGAACAAAATAAACAAAAACAAATGTCCATTTATTCTCACACCTTTTTAAATACCACTGTCTGTTTCAGGGGAAGCACTAGATACCAAATCACTGAGATTGTGTGAATGGTGTTCTAGTGTGTCTGCATTATTGATTTAGTATCTGGTCTCTTAAAGGCTGAAAGGCATCCAAATCTCATTGACTATATGTAACTGTACGGTGGCCAGGTCTTCAAAGATTTTCAGAGTCTGCAGAATTAGGCTTTCAAGATTTACAATATTTTAAGAGAACTTGAACTGAAAACCCTACACCCTATACTTTTGAAAGCTATCTAGTTTTTTGTTGTTGTTGTTGTTTTCTGTTTTTGTTTTTGTTTTTTGTTTCTTTAAAGATTTGCCCTCAGGTGTAAGAACTGAAGGCTTTTACCTCAACTGGTACATAACTCTCTTGGTGCATTATTCTCACTTAAAATATATTTATATCTGGTGAATGTTATACTTACATCCTTAACATTTTATATATTGGACTGTTAATCTACTTATATTGATTGTACCCCAATTTAATCAGGATGCAAGAAACAGATGCTGTAAATATGACTGCATAAATAGTCCGTTTTTTTAAATGGCTCATTCACAGAGATTGGAGATTATTGGTTACATGCTCTTTCTCTCAGTGAAAAAGTCTGCTGTTATACAGGAAATCTCTTCATATTTTGCTTAGGCAAAAAGTAAACCTAGCTGAATAAGTTATTGCAAGGAGTATTAGTTATGAATTTATTTCTATTTTCTGTTTACAAATCATTCATGAAATGACCTGATTCTTTCTGTGAATGAAAATTGTCAGCCTAAGGGTTATTTTAACTAGCTATTTGCATGATTCCTTCTGGGTGTGAGGAAAGCTACATCTGTATGTAGTTTTATTCAATAGCTTGTTTTCTAGGGGTTTTTGGTTGCCAAACCCTTGTGGAACACCAGTGGAACACCAGTGGTGATCCCTAGGGATCGGTGTTGGGGCCCATCCTCTTTAATATCTTTATTGATGATTTGGATGAGGGAATTGAGTGCACCCTCAGTAAGTTTGCAGATGACACCAAGCTGGGGGGAAGTGTCAATCTGCCAGAGGGTAGGAAGGCCCTGCAGAGGGGCCTGGACAGGTTGGGTCGATGGGCAGAGTCCAATGGGATGAGGTTCAACATAGCTAAGTGCCGGGTCCTGCACTTTGGTCACAAAAACACCATGCAATGCTACAAGGAATACTTGATGGCCTTCAAAGGCATGCCAAGAAGTCACTGAGATTGGGAAAAACTGACAAAGCGTTGGAAACAGACAATAGCTTTGTTGCCCAGGAGTGTAAAGATGACTGAATATACTCTTTCAAATAAACTTGTAAATTAAAAATAAATAAATAAACAAATGAATAAATAAATAAATAAAAATATGGAGAGAACCAGGAATTGCAACTATTTACCCAAAGTAGCAAATCTAGGTTGTGTTAAATACAAACCGAGTATCAATTCACAAGAGATCTGTTTTTTCCCTATGTGGAAGGTGCGTTTGGGATGTTGGACAGCTGAACAAATTCACACAACAGACTTCAGGGAATGGAGGAAGAGAGAAAATGATACTTAAGGCTAGAGACATTATCTGTAACATGTTGCTTGTCATCTCTGTCACTGCCAAAAGAGTGTGATGGGAATAAAGAGATGCGTTACAGAAACACATGGTATTACATATTCTACTGGAATGGCAATGATAGGGAGTTTGCAAATGGCAACGCCAAATGTGTTGTGAAAATACAGTTTATTTTGTTTTTATGTGGTCTTTTATGAGTTTTTGCCTACTCATGGATTTCCTTGTCTGAAGAGTTTTACAGCTTTCTCTCTGAGTTATAGATTTGATATTTGATATACAGATTCGAGTTACTCTGAGAATTTGCAGTCTAAATCACTGTCTTGCACTGAGAAGGGAAACAAGCTTTATTTATCAATGTAATGATGGCTGGGGTGTTTTCCATCCTGTCCTCATTCCTTCTCTTATTGATTAATATTTCATGCATTTATAGACCCAAAAAAGCCTACAGGTGACCTTTATGATCCCGTAATTGCATCTCCAGCACTTGGTTCCTGAATTTTCACCTAAAGTTTCATTGGTCAGGTACTGGGTGCCAATGTGCAAAACTACAGGCAAACATCAGATAAAGCCTTCATGCCGAGGACCATAGGATGGATCGAGAAATACAGAAGGGGTGATTGAAGAGCAGATAAATGTAGTCGGGTCATGCATTTTTTCTATGTATTTATAGTTTGTCTTGTTTTGTTTTGTTTTGTTTTTGAGTATTTACCTAAACATCACCTCTGCTGCTTCTACTCTCTTGTACCTCTTGGTTCTTGGCAAAAGCTGCCGATAAAGATGTGCTAAAGTGAGCAGATTGGAGGTGTGTGTATTTGTAGCAGTATTATTTTCTCTATACTAGTTTAAATGTGGCCATAACATGGCCGCAAGATGCCTTTGTGGCCGAGAAGGTCAATGCTCTCCTGGGGTGCATTAGGAAGGGGCTTGCTAGTAGGTTGAGGGAGGTTATCCTCCCACTTTATTCAGCCCTGGTGAGGCCACACCTGGAGTACTGTGTCCAGTTCTGGGCTCCCCAGTACAAGGGAGACAGAACTCCTGGAGACAGAAGGAACTTAAATATGAGACCACAGAATATCCCAGAAGAAACAATACAGTGGTGAACTGAAATGTGAAGAGGTGAATGAAAATACTGTCACAGCAGCTGGAACATATGGTTAGGGAGATTAGCCAAAAGTTGTTCTTATGTTTTGTTGGTCAAATGTTTTTTCATAGAAAAACTTTGCTGTTGTTTTTTTTTTATCAATGCAAATGCATTGGAAGACCACTGGAATTCAAACTCTAAGACTTTCAGCAAAACAAAGATGAAGTATTTAAGCTTTCTGAAATGAAAATGCGGAAGCAGCTAGATTGGGGAGATCTTTTACTCAGTATTGTCTAGAGCATGTCAGACTCTGTAGGAGTCATTCCAGTGTTTTAAATGGGCTTGGAGTATAATCTTTAACGCTGTAGTGGTGTGTCAGGCTTCAGAGCAAGATATGGTAAGCATAGCTTTCATGCTTTGTAGATTGCCTCTGGCAAAGAAATTACTTGTGCTGGATCATGTTGGAATTACATGATATGTAAAACAGAAGCAGAATGCAGAGGAAACAGTAATTGGGGAAGAATGGAGAAGAAGATGTGAAGAGAGAGAGATAGAAAGCAACAGAAAGTAATAAACTGGAGGAAATCCTTACCACATAACAACTGGATCTAATCAGTTGGGGAAAGGGGTTGCTTTGCTTTTTCATCAGCAGGATTTTTGTCCAAAGCCACTGCATTAACAAATAAAAGTAGCAAATTTCTCTGCGGAATCTGTTGCAATTTTGCTATGCTACTTAGAAATAAATGAACAGTCATTCAGGTAGCTCTGCCACTGCTGCTCCAGAATACAAATATGGCACAATTAAAAGTAGGTTTCAAGGCACATCTAATCTTTTAGTGAGTCTTCAGTCAGTCTCTCTGTCACATCAAGTTAGTATTTCCTACATGGCATGGGGAGGACGGACATCTTGGTTGCAAAACCAGGTAGTTCTAGTGAAGGGCCTGTGGTGGGTCATATGTAGCTCAAATTAGAAAGGTGTTTTTCAGAACTGAAACCATAATGCTTAAGCCTATTCCTGTGAAGAAAAGTCACCAAAGTTGTGCTCAACTCTACAGATGCTGTTAAATATTTTCTCTGAGTAAACGTACATGTCTGTCTTGGAGCTTAAATTCAGATTAGACCTAGTGCTTGCTGTTGGAATAATATCTAATGGCTGTCATTGAATTATCATGGCTATCATTGAGGCAAGACAAGGCAAGGCAAGGCAGAAGCAAAGGCAAGGGCAAGGCAAGGGCAAGGGCAAGGGCGAGGCAAAGGCAAGGCAAGGCAAGGCAAGGAAAAAAGCAAGGAAAAAGGAAAGGAAAAAGGAAAGGGAAAAGGAAAGGGAAAAGGACAGGAAAAAAGAAAGGCTTATTTTGTAAATATATGTCATCTGTGACTGTTCTACAAATGAATGGCATCCTGGGTGTAAAGTTTCATTAGCATTTAAAGCTGTTACCAAGGAAACTTCAAAATACAAAAAGAATGCTCCTTTTGTCTTGTGCTTTATTACAGTTTTCAATACAGACCTTAATTTCCTTGGACTGACAGTGGTTTACAGAAGTTTGGGGTTATTCAGCAAACCACAGAGTTTCATTGCCTGTTTGCAATGACTGCTCAACTGGATTTGGTAGGAAGACAGATATATTATTAAATTAAAAACCGTCATCTCAACAGGCATAAAACATGACATGTTTTAAAATGGGAAAGAATGACAAATAGAACAGGTGTAAGAGATAAAAGAATGGTGTATCAAATGGGGAAAATATGCCTCAGTAAAAAGAAAGCCTTTCAAAACAGGCATTGATTACTTCAAGATAACTGCAAATGACAAATTAAATTAAGATGAAGTGATGCTCTTGTATCAAGTATAAGATGTGAAAGACAGAAAACATAATGAAAGCAAGACAGCAGCACAACACAGAAGAAAATTAAAATACATTGAAGATACCTAGCGATTAAGGCTTTTTGATCCCAGTAACAATTATATATATTAGCTTTCAGAATCATTTTGGTGATGTTTTTCACACGTGTTTGGTGAACACATACAAAAATGTGAGAAAATAAAAGGGGATTGAAATGCTTGCCTTGAAAGAAACCTAGAGGTGGTGATGAGATTTTATGCTCAGAGAATTTTTTTTTTCTTAGTCAGCTTAATAATGAATTAAATCAAAATAGTACACTGGACAATGGAAATCTGGCTTGTTGAAAACATTAAATTTCTTTAATCTTCAACTAAAGGTTTTGACACAGAACAAATATCAGGAAAATTCTAGGCTTTTTTAATACCTTAAAAAAAAAAAAAACATTCTTCTAGAAGATTAAAACTTCAGACAGAATAGGAGGCTTACAATCTTTCAGGACTTGAAGCTAAGCAGAAATAACACAACGTGTTATGGAAGGCTCATGGCACCTAATGTTTTCTGAACGTCTGAGTGGCACACACATTGGAAGGAATAAGAGCAAATTTTAGGGGAGAGGACGTGTTCAAATGGCTAGTTCAAAAGTTATTAGCTATCATTGAAATTTAATATTTTGCTGCACTAATAGCAAAATCCTAAGTCCAACTGCTATTTCCTTTCTTATTTCAGATATAGGTTCCACACTTCTTAAAATCCTGGTGTAGTGTCACACTCAACTTCAATTTAGTGAGTTTGGACTCACTGAAAGAGAGAGACCTTTGTATGCTTTCATGGAGGAGGCTGTGTTCTTCTACATGGAGAATAGTTTTTTTATCTAGCACAGATCTGGTCCATCTTCTAAAAGGATATTCCAGAAGCACTTGCAGCCTGAAGGAGACTACATATTAATATAGCTAATTTTCTTTCTAAACAAGCTAGGTGGAGATATCAAAATAAAGGTTTTGTTAGAGGATAAATTTTATCCTCCTCAGCAGAGAGGATTACCTGTATATGGATTTCACCTAAAATGGGCAGAAAATTGTGTGGAAGACACTATTTAGATATTGGCTATATATTACTATTAGTAGAAGTGCATAGGGATCCTTCCTTTATTCAATGGATCAAAAACATGTAT
The DNA here is from genome assembly GCF_964211835.1 of Anser anser. NCBI lineage: Eukaryota > Metazoa > Chordata > Aves > Anseriformes > Anatidae > Anser > Anser anser. The sequence goes on along the minus strand of NC_139724.1, from coordinate 12,779,705 downwards.
GATAAGGTACTTAAGGCAGGAAATGTATTTTAACATCTTCATGGTGTATTCTTAACATAATGTTACTGCTTTTTCTCATTTTCTGTTTTTCTATACGTTACATTTTCAAGGTTTTTTTTGTTTGTTTTTGTTTTTAATGTACTGAAAATAAGATATTTAAAATGAAAGGTGTAAAAAAGGTAACAGTCTCACTGCAGGATTTATGTTGGAAACAATTTGTCATTGAAATTAATGTATCTGACCTCCTGCTTTGTCTAAGTATGATGAAGCTATCTTTGTGCTATTTTTTATTAAAAAAGAGGAACCCAAGAATATAAACTGTATGGACAGTGGGTGATATAGAGCATGTCCCTCCAACCAGGCGACAGTGGCCCACTATGGTGTCTCCATAGCTCTCAGGCACACTGGAGAATTGTACAGATCATTACTAGATTGCTTATTCTAGCTTAAGAAATCAAACTCCTGTGAAGTCTGCGAATGACAAGCAGTGTGATTTACCATAGTCCTGCTGCTTTATGCCACAGGTTCAAAGCAGTTGGCAAAGACAGCTGACTATTAAAGAGATGCTACTGGGTAGAGAAATGTTGGCAAGACTTAAGGGAAAAAAAGTCACAAAAGACATTGTTGACACAACCTATAGGGAGACAGACTCATAGCTGGTAAGAGTCATCAACAGATGTTTTCCCCTAAGGACAGTGATGAAACAGTGTTGCAAGCAGTCATAATGACCTGCAAGGAATATATGTATCTTTACCATTGTCTCCCAGAAAGACAGTTAAACTACAATGAAGCATTGATGTATATAATAATGCTAACAAGAAATGTACAGAGGATGACATTTTTCTGGCACTAGACACAGAGTCAGGATAAACACTAGAATAAAACATCTCATAACAATCCCTTGGTAAATCAGATTTTGATATTGGTAAGCAATAAAGTAGTCTGTTGTAGGAATAATGTCTTCCCAAAAATTTAATGTCACTACCATAAGAGAAGGGCATATGTCTTTTTTTCAGCAAGGACTATTTAGTCTGGCTCCTCCATTACATGGTTAATTCTTGATTAATATTCCACTTTAAAATGCCAACAAAGAAAATGGACAGGGTTTTATTTCTTGAGTAGCTTCATGATTTCATGATTTCATAGATGTCATCTACTGTGCTGAGTTTTGTCCTACCAGAGAAACTGAACACTTATAAGCAAAATATACTTTCAAGCTGTTCATCTGTTCATAGCTGCAATAAGTGATTCTAGGGCAACTTACACTGTAACAGAGCCAAAGCTTCATTAAAGGAAACAAAACAAAAAAAAAATCTTGTTTAAAACCATAAGAAAAAATATATATTTTTTACAAAGAAATTCTGTGTAATATGGGATCCCAGTCTTGGATGTCAATATTCTCAAGTGTACCTCTGAACAAAGCCAATGGCTCTTTGTTTTGCCAATCAGATGCCCTACTACCAGCTGTTCTCCTAGTTTGATGAGTAACATCTAATCTAAATCTCCCTTCTTTTAATTTAAAACCATTCCCCCTTGTCTTCTCATTGCCTGCCTGAGCAAAAAGTTGCTCTCCATCTTTTTTACAAGCCCCCTTTAAGTACTGAAAAGCTTCACCGAGATCCCCTGGAGCCTTCTCTTCTTCAGGCTGAACATTCCTAGCTCTTTCAGCCTTTCTTTGTAGGAGAGGTACTCCAGCCTGCTGATCAACTTTGTAGCCCTCCTCTGGACCCATTCTAACATAGAATCATAGAATCATAATATCCTGAGTTGGAAGAGACCCACAAGGATCATCGAGTCCAACTCCTGGGTCCCCAGAGGACCACCCAAGAAAACAGACCATGTGTCTGAGAGCATTGTCTCTATGTAGAGGTTCAGAAAGAGGATTACATGTTTCTTTAGGTCATTGGAAGTGTGCATTTGTATTGCCTGAATTGCAGCTGTAGACATTTTGATCAGATGAACATGCAATACCATAATCACAGCTTTGTCTATTTGAATGTTAGGGTACACTTGCAATTAAAGATCTGGAATGTTCATCCAGATTTGAATGAACTGTTGACGAAACAATTTTTGCACAGTGTCCCTGTGCTTCTGTATCTGGCATGCAGAGAAGTACAATGATTTTTCTAAACCCATTTCAGTGCTGAGTGTCACTATAGTATATCTTACAATCCTGCCACATAGCAAATTCTGCTAGAAGTCTTGAAAGTTTGAGAAAGTTATTTGTTTACAGACTTGCCACTCAAAGACAGGTCTGTGTCTACAAGATGAGTGAACTTCAAAATATACCATAGGTCTCAACAATTTGGGTAAGTGCTGACAATATCTAAACTACAAAAAAAAAAAAATTGTCACCTATTTGCAAATTGAAACTTTAATTTGAGAACTGACCAACTGACCTTTTGAGCTACTGCTTTCTCAATGTTCTTTTTCTCTGCCACCCTCCAGACCCTCATAATCTTGGGGTCTTATGGCACATTCTTACCTGTATTTGTAACTGAGAACATCTGTATACTATGTCTCTTTTTTTTAATATTATTATTTGTGTTTTATTATTATTAATAGTAATAGTAATAATAGTAATAGTTATAATAGTAATAGTAGTAGTAGTAATAATATTAATAATAATAATAATAATAATAATAACAACTTAGAGCAGGTTGCCCAGGACCGTGTCCAGATAGCTTTTGAAGAGCTCCAAAGAGGGAGACTCCACAACCTTTTGGGGCAGCCTGTTCCAATGCTCAGTCACCTGCACAGTAAAGTGTATAGACTGAACCTCTTGTGTTCCTGAAAAGACACAGGCTCTGTCCTCTTAGACACTCCCTTCAGGTATTTATACACAACAATAAGATACCCTCTGAGAGTCCTCTTCTCCAGGCTAAACCATCCCAACTCTCTCAGACTCTCATAGGAAAGGTGCTTCAAAAATCATTTGAAGAACTGGTATATTTAAATTCCTTCACTTTAAATACATGGTTAGTTATGTTGCTTAATGGCATTGAGAAAGCTTCAGAGAAAGCAACAGTAACTGGCAAAGAGTGGGGAATGAGGATTAGTCTTTTGCTAGTAGGAAGCACACAGCAAAAAAAGCTGCAATGTACAATAAACACAATGCCAACTACATAATGAGCAAAAGGCTGTAAAGGCAAAAACAAGAGAGAGGACACCTTTAAGGAGCTTATTTCAATTTTGTAGAGAATTTATTTGAATGGAGGAAAGCTTTATATTTGTTGTAGAAGAGAGCAGGATGTATTTCCAAGATATTTAGCCACAGAAGATCTTCATAAGGAGAATGTAAAATATTGAGACAGGTGAGTGCTAGTGCAGTTTTGTGGCACAATGATTACAATAGGCCACAAACAGGGAGTTTCTAGAGACATTGGAAAAATAACTTAATTGAGCTCAACAGGTTAAAGAATGACTTTCCAGCTCATAAGAGAGAATATGAAGGTTCAACTATGGTTTTGATAGCATCAAAACTACAAGAAAGCCATATCGCCAAAGATATCGCCAAAGCACCCATCCATCCTGGCCCATTAGGTCATGGTGCTTTCCTCCCACAAACTGTTGAGCCAGAAGAGCTTTTCCATGATTACTACCTTCATCTGGGGAGCAAAGAATTTCTGCTGGAGTAGTACCTTGAAGACAGCACTGAATTATATCTCTTTAAGGTAGAGGCAACTGTGAACAGCCTCTCAGTCAGTGAATCACAGTGAAATATTTCTTTTCTGGTTGGATTATTGGAAATCAAAATATTATAAACAGAGTGTTTTGTTATAGAATCATAGCATATCCTGAGTTGGAAGGGACCCACAAGGATCATCGAGTCCAACTCCTGGCTCCATAAAGGTCTACCCAAAAATTCAGACCATGTGACTAAGAGCACAGTCCAAATGCTTCTTAAACTCCGACAGGCTTGGTGCCATGACTGTGTCCCTGGGGACCCTGTTCCAGTGCATGACAACCAGCTCAGTGAAGAACCTCTTCCTTATAGCCAGCCTGAACCTCCCCTGTCACAGCTTGACACCATTCCCTTGGGTCCTGTCACTGGTCACGAAAGAGAACAGATCGGTGCCTGCCCCTCCACTCCCCCTCGTGAGGAAGCTGTAGGCCACCATGAGGTCTCCCCTCAGTCTCCCCTTTTCCAGGCTGAACAGGCCAAGTGACCTCAGCCACTCCTCGTACGTCTTCCCCTCTAGGCCCTTCAACACCTTTGTAGCCTTTCTCTGGACACTCTCCAAAAGTTTCGCGACCTTTTTGTACTGTGGTGCCCAGAACTGCACACAGTGCTCGAGGTGAGGCCGCACCAGTGCAGAGCAGAGTGGGACAATCCCTTCCCTCGACCGACTAGCAATGCCGTGCTTGGTGCACCCCAGGGTACGGTTGGCCCTCCTGGCTGCCAGGGCACACTGCTGGCTCATGTTCAGCTTGCTGTCAACCACAGCCCCCAGATCCCTCTCTGCGGGGCTGCTCTCCAGCGTCTCGTCGCCCAGTCTGTACGTGTAGCCAGGGTTGCCCCGTCCCAGGTGCAGGACCCGGCACTTGCTCTTGTTAAACTTCATACGGTTGGTGATCGCCCAGCTCTCCAGTCTGTCCAGATCTCTCTGCAAGGCCTTTCCACCCTCAACAGAGTCAACAGCTCCTCCCAGTTTGGTATCATCAGCAAATTTGCTCACAACTTCTAGTCCTACATCCAAATCATTTATAAATACGTTAAAGAGAACTGGCCCTAAAATAGAGCCTTGGGGAACCCCACTGGTGACTGTCCACCAGCCTGATGCAGCCCAATTTACCATAACACTTTGAGCCCCACCCATCAGCCAGTTATTCACACATCGTATGATGGTTTTGTCCAGCTGGATGCTGGACATTTGGTCCAGTAGGATTCTATGGGAAACTGTGTCAAAAGCTTTACTGAAATCCAAAGTGATGACATCAGCTGGTTTCCCTTGATCAACTAGATGGGTGATCTTATCATAAAAGAAAATCAAATTTGTTTAACTGGACCTACCCCTCGTGAACCCCTGTTGGCTGGGACAAATGACACCAAAGAAGAGAGGAAAGCGGTTTTAATGGTTATTGTTTATTGTTGTTGTTCTTGTTGTAATGTATTTATTTATTTATTATTTTTCTTATGATTATTCTATCAGTTTGTTGCCCTGGCTTGGGAAGAACTGGTAACCAAGCATCTTGAAGGGCCTTTACGCTGCACTCCTGCGCTTCTTCCAGGCAGACCTGAAGACTTCTGCTTCTTCAGAGGAGCAGCTGTCTGTGTCACTCTTTTGAGGGATCTGCTGCTCTTCTCTGTGCACCGCCTTGCAGGGCGCGGCTTCGTCTTCAGGCACCTCTTGGGCAGCCTTCTCGTCCTCAGGCCGAGACACCCCATGCCCAGCGTGGCCTTCGGAAGGGTTCTCCTGTCGCCCCGGTGCAGCAGCCCAGAGGAAGACGAGTGCGCTCTCGCCCACTGCTTGGGACTCCGTGCAGAAGAGGTGACACCTCTACAGGAGAGGTGGGGATGGGGGAAGGGATGGGGGGGGGGGGGGGGAAGAGGCCATCCTACAGGCAAGCCTGCATGATGGTAACTGGATGGCCTCTCCCCCCTATTTGCGGAGGCGGAGGCAGGGCCGGGAATATGGAGCAGTCCGGGCGCTTCTGCGAAGACGGTGGTATGGTCTCGCTGGTGGGAGCCCTGGCACGATGACGCTGTGCCATGTCAGATAGGATGGAGGTGGATCCACCTCCATCAGCTCTTCCTCCGCAGGTGGATCCACCTCCATGGGCTCCACACCATCCGCCGCGGCTGCTCCTTCTCGGCCAGCGCTCCTCCGCCTCCACTTCTTGTCTGGTTCCGTGAACCACTTGGTCCCACCAAGCAGTGGGCAGCTCTTGTCCCAGGATCTCTTCATCCCAACCATCGCTGGTAGCCTCTAGAGCACCTGGGAGATGAGTGAGTGGGGGGCCAGGCGCAGGGGCTTTTATAGGCCCCAGAACAAAGGGGGGGGGGGGGGCAGATGCCACTGTGACATCAGGAGGCCTCTGTGATGGCCGCAGTGATGGCGCGCCACGCCCCAGGCCCAACATGGCCGTGTTGGGAGGGGGCTTGTGTGGCCTGAAAGAGGCCCTTGTGTGGAAGGAGGAGGAGGGTCAGGGGGGCTGAGGGCCCCTTCCCTGGTGGTGGCTCTCTCTCGGGATGTTTTGCTTGGCAGAGAGACAGGCTGCCCCGTGGGCACAGGGACCGCCCTCCACCTCCCCTCCTGTGCCCTGGCCTCCAGCCCCCTCCTCGTCTCATTCCTGGGGTCCCTGTGTCACCAGAGGGTGGCAACAATGTTTTGGGAGGGTTGGGGATCTTCCATTACCCCCAACCTCTCACAGACGTGGCTCCCTGCAAGAGGTGCAGCCCCCCCATGCTTGACAGGAGCTGGGATGGGGCGAAGCATGCAGATATCCCACCTGTGGGAAAGGGTGGCACGGCCGGCCTGCGCTAGGTCTGCCAGCAGTCGATCAAAGCCTTGCTGGTGTTCGAGTGGTGTGCCAGCCCTTCCTTGCCGTCCCCAGCACCTTCCCCTGCCCTTGGAGCATGAGGAGGTGCCATCTCTTGTGCCCCCAGCCCCAAGGGGTGTCTCAGTCTGAGGACGGGAAGGCTGCCCAACAGGTGCTTGAAGATGAAGCCGCAACACGAACAACAACAAGAACAATAATAATAATAAACAACAACCAGTAAAACCACTTTCCTCTCTTCTTTGGTGTCATTGGTCCCAGCCAACAGGGGTTCACGAGACCTGTAGACTTCTGCTACTTCCAAGGAGCAGCTGTCTGCGTCACCTTTTTGGGGGATCTGCTGCTGCTCTCTGTGCACCGCCATGCAGCTCTGCAGAAGAAAGAGCCCCAGGCTCACACGTTTCCTTTCCCACAAGCGGGGCTGGTTTGGAACAACCTGCTGTGCGTGCGCAGTGTACCACGTGCCACGCAGAGATACCAGCCGAGCGCCCTGAGCAGCGGTGGCATAGCAGCGTGCTGGCACTACTGGCTTCTTAACTCTGCACGCACGTGCCCTGCTTCCAGTCCTGCAGCAAGGCTGCTGGTGGCACAAAACTGGGAGGAGCGGCTGATCCACCGCAAGGCTGTGCTGCCGTTCAGAGAGACCTGGACAGGCTGGAGAGCAGGGCAGAGAGGAACCTCACGAAGCTCAACAGAGGCAAATGCAGGGTCCTGCACCTAGGGAGGAATCACGCCATGCACCAGGGCAGGCTGGGAGCTGGCCTGCTTGAAAGCAGCCCTGTGTGGATGGACCTGGGAGTCCCGGTGGACAAAAGGTTAACCATGAGCCAGCACAGGACCCCTGTGGCCAAGGCCAGTGGGATCCTGCCCCTCTACTACACCGTCAACAGAGTCAGCAACTCCTCGCAGTTTAGTATCATCAGCGAATTTACTCAAAACACCTTCTAGTCCTACATCCTGGGCTCCTCACGAGCAGGTTACAAACACCGGCGGAAACCAGCGGTGAGATCCCCGCCTCCCCAGGCCCGGCTGTGTATGGCCGGGCAGAGGGTGCTGCCGGCTCCGCCCGCACTTCCTCAGCCGCCCTCACGAGGGCTGCCGGGCCCTGGCGGCTCCCTCGGCAGCCTCGAGGGGCCTCGGGACAAGAAAAAAGCCTCAAAAGAACAAAAAGCCATGCCCGCCACCATCCTCCGCTCCGTTGGGGCACGCCACTGCCCCGGAGCAGGTCAGTGCCACTTCATGCTTGGTGTGGATCCCATTACCGGAGGGTGTCAGGTGTCCTTACAGGTGAGGAACTCGGTCTTCCAGTCTTTCTTATAGCACGTGTTTTCTTCTTTGCTGTCTGATGTGTTTGAAACTTGGCAAGGTTAGGAACCGTTTCCACTCCATTATCAGGTGGTAAATGGCTTTTTCAGTCCTTTTTCTTTTTCTTCTCTATGTCTTTTTCAGTTTATCTACTGGGAGGGGAAAGCCTGTGAAAACCAATGGAATTGAACTCTAAGCATAGCTTTCTGTTCCTTTCCCCATAGCTATGCTTGCTGCCACTGTGTTTTAAGTGGTGAAGGCTCTTTCGTAAAAACAAAAGGACATTTCCTTGATCAATTCACATCTTCAGTATGCTTTCCAAGTATTCTAATCTAAACAGGGCTGTAGGAAGGAAACTCTGCTTTTAACATTGCTTCCTCTTACTGCTCTTACTGATGTTTTGTTCATGTGGGGAAAAAAAAATATTTGTCTCTCTGATTTTGGAAGAAGCTGGACTCAGTTGTGATACAAAAATCACAAACCCCAAATTAACTGTCTAATGCTTTGCAAGAAAAGTGCATTCTAGTAATACCATGAAAGCTCAATATCTAATCACTGGAACAGTGGGGAAGCTGAAGGATCCATTAATGAAAGCTTCTGTTTTGCATCAGTTTGATTAAAACAATTTAAACTGACAGATGATGTTTCACATGGTGGACAGGGGACTGCTCTGTTATGTGAGTTTATTATGCCTGAAGATCAATAAACTACTGTGAAAAATCTCCCCCTGTGTGGACACACAGCAGTTCAACACAGGTTATGGGATATATGAAATTTACCAGTGTATTTGCAGCAAAGTGGCCTGGATCTGACTGTAGGGCCTTCACATCTGTTGTGCTGGATAGTGTCATTTACAGGGATGCAATGATATATTTTGTGAAGGTGAAAAGATGAAGTGCAAGAGAGGCATATCTATTATTCTCATCCTACCTCCTCCCCCAGAAAAGGGTGGTGTTTATTGTGGCATCAAAGCAAAAAGCAAATTCATTCACTCCCTCTATTTCTCTTGTTGTTTACCAAATAACAGATATGACAAAACAGGGATTTGATATTCCATCAATATCATAGCTGTATCCAGGCAGGCACCTGACCCACATGAGACCAAGTCTGAAAGCTTTAAAATGTGAGTTTTGAGGGGTGTTCTGCATATATATATATACCATCTGGAAATTATATGTTGCTTCTGTTTATAATAGCATGCAGAACTTCATTGTACAAGATACTGAGAACTTCCAGAAAGGCTCTGGCTGCTTGCCTGTACAACTGATGAATCTGAGGACTGAGTCCTCAGAGAAACGAGTCCTGTTTTTAATGGTATTACCATTTTCACTTCTTTCTTGAGAATGCTGTGCCCAACTGGAGAGCAACCTCACAGAAAGGGATCTGTGGGTTTTAGATGTCAAGATGAGTCAACAGTGGGCCCTGACAGACAAAAGGACCAACTGTATGTATCCTGGAGTGCATCAAGCATGGCATTGCTAGCCTGTTGAGGGAAGGGATTGTCTTGCGCTACTCTGTGATGGTGCAGCCACACCTCAAGAACTGTGTGCAGTTTTGGGCGCAACAATATAAAAAGGACATAAAACAATTAGAGAGCATCCAAAGGAGGGCTATGAAAATGGTGAAGGTTCTGGAGGGCAAGACATATGACGACCAGCTGAGGTCACTTGGTTTGTTCAGTCCACTGAAGAGGAGACTGAGGGGAGACCTCATGGTGGCCTACAGCTTTCTCACAAGGGGAGGAGAGGGGCAGGTACTGATCTTTTCTCTCCGGTGACCAGTGATAGGACCCAAGGAAATAACATGAAGCTATGTCAGGGGAAGTTCAGATTGGATATTAGGAAAAGTTTCTTCACTGGGGGGGTGAAGGCCGAGAACAGGCTCCCCATGGAAGTAGTCATGGCACGGAGCCTGCCAGAGCTCAAGAAGCATTTGGACAATGCTCTTAGACATTTGGTTTAACTTTTTGGTAGTCCTGTGTAGAGCCAGGAGTTAGACACCGTGATCCTTATGGGCACCTCTCAGCTCAGGATATTTTGTGGCAATATATTTAAAACAACAACAACAGGAACAACAACAAGAAAAAACCCACCACCTTCAAATGTGTGACATGACAGCATCTAAACTAGATCATTTCTCAAGGCAACCTTGTGGCAGCAACAGTTTAAATTTACTGTGAGATGCTCCTAAATATTAAGCCATTGCAAGCACCAGGCTGCTAGAATGTACCTGATGTATTTATGAGATTGCAATAGTTCTGTCAAGTGCCAAGAAAAGTTTCCCACCTGTACTAACTGTTGTCAGAGTTGTGCTGCTGAGCAGGGCTAGCCAACCGCTAAATAATGCATAGGTCGTGGTGTGTTTACAAAATGCCTTCTGATAAATTTCCATTTTTCTAGACAATTCAAGAAGTTGTTACGCCTATCATGCTTTGTATCAGTAGCTGTAAGCTTCTAGCCCATGTCATGCCTCTTCACACAGTCTTGGTACCCATGACATGGGGTAGCAGCACAGTACATACAGTCCTCTTTTATATGAAAATGATAGTATTCATAAAGTAAGTAAACTGGGCTAGCAGCCTGATTGTTGAGTAAAGATTGCTCAGTAATGATATATATTTAATATTTGTTTTGTATTCCTGTTCATTATTAATGCAAAACCCAAAACAACTATGCTTGAACACTGAGGCAGTCTCCCTACTTGGAGCTCTTCAAAAGCCATCTGTCTGGACAAGGTCCTGGGCAACCTCCTCTAGGTGACCCTGCTTGAGCAAGGGGGGTGGACCAGATGATCTCCAGAGGTCCCTTCCAACTTCAACCATTCTGTGATTCTGAGTTTCTGTGATGCTTTGGCCAGTCAGTATTTCTGTGTGTCCTCTTTGGTCCTGTATATGCAAAAGTAAATAAATCCTACTGCTGACAGCATTGTGCTGACAGCAGTGAGGAAGAGCTGCAAACACTCATGGAGTCTGCAGGCATTACAGGAGCTGTCAGCAGCTGGATACTAATAGCAGGAACTTATACTTCTTGCAGCAGTAACTGGTGTCTGGACTAATGGAAGCCTTTTCTTTGGCAGATGTGCTCCTGTATGCTCTGAACCCATCTCTAGCTTCTTCACTTGCCTCTGTGAGGCCAGCCAACAGATAAAAAGGAATTGTTTGGAGATTTCCTCTTTCTAATTACCACTGAATAACTTCTACAAACTCCATCTGATTCGACTTGTATCAGAGAACCATTATGTGATTTTTAATGGGAATTTCTCCCTGCTGTTTTTGTCCAGGAGTTCAGACTGAAATGGTTTCTTTTTCTGTATTACGCACTCCTCCAGTTACATGTAAGTGCTTCCTTTGGCTGTATTGGACATCATAACAATTTTATTTCCAAACTCTAAATGACAAGTGCAAAAAACGTAGTGGGTCGCATTTTCTGGAGGAGCTGCAGTTAGAATCTGGCCAGTCTACACACTGTCAGATAAAACACTTTAAATAAGGTTATGCATGCACAGGGGGAGCTGTTGCTTCTTTGCATAATCTAAACAAGTGCTTGCTATTCTGGGGTCATAAGAGAAACAAGGTTATTTTGCAGATATAAATCATGGAAACTGTCTTGTCTACATAACGTTTTAAGCACCTCTCAGATACGCACTGTGGATGAAATTTGCAAAGGCACAGAATGCCCACTGAAAGGTACGAGGAACTTGACATCCACCTACTGCTAACCACTTGCAAAAATCATTCCCTTTTTTCTTGCCAGACTTCAATACCAAACATCCACTGGTTTAAATGAATGATCACAGTCAAAAAAAAAATTAAAAAAAAGGGGGAAAAAGAAAAAAAAGAAAAAAAAAAAAGAAAAAAAGGAGATGCAGTAATGTGGGATTAGGTCACCAGCAGCAGCATGCTAAAAGAAGAGAGAAATTCAGCAGGTGATTTACTAGGATAACAAATTCAATATACATAGATATAAGGTGGTGGCTGTTTTGAAGAGGATATATTTTCTAACTGGCACTAGCAAGGAAAAAAATGTTATTTTTTCTCTGTTGTTCTCAGTGGTTTTCTGTGCCATTCTTTTAAATTTCAGATATCAAGGTAGAAGCAGACTTCTATAGTTAGTAATAATATTGAATCAAAAGAAGAACTGTAGAACATGTTTGCTGCTCAGAACACTCTAACATGTAATAATAATAATGGAGTGGATAGAAAGTCTTTTTAGTCAGACTATGCAGCAGGGTTTCATTTTCTTTCTTTGAGTCTGTATTTTGTATACGGCGCCAGGCTGGCAGCAGTCTTGTTGCTTTTTTTTTTTTTTTTTAATTGTTTGGAAACAGGAGTGGTGAGGTAATAATAGGCCAACTCCTGTTTTTTCCCCTGCCATCAGAATCATTCCAAAGAGTGTTTATCAGAATGGTGATAGGCACTTTATAAATATAAATATAATGTATATTTTTATATAAATTTTAACACGAAATCTTTATAAGTCACTGATTCCTGCAAAATGTAAGTATGACCTGTAAAGCTTTGACTGCTCTGGAATCCATCTACATATTATATGGTTTAGAGTGCAATACTGTGTATAATATATTTCTGCTTAGATGATAGAGCTTTTTAAACATTATTCAGTGCAGAAGTTTCAGGCTAGATACTCAGCATGACCTAGATGTGTTAGGATTCAGTGTTGATGAACTGCTTCAGTTCAGCTGAAAAACTGATGAAAATAAATGAAGGACAATGTAAATGTTATTATGTGAGACATCAGTATAGATAATCCACTGGAGCTTAACATCTGTGTGTGTGATAAGCCCAGGTTGATGAAAAAATGCAAAATAATTCTTTACTATCAATGTTTTACTGGGAGAGTTATTCACTTTATAGTCTTCCTCAAGGCCCTAGCATCCTAGCTGGGGTGCTCATGTAGCTTAGAAAGAGGTGTTTTACCATTTTGCTAGTGGAAAACTGAGTCACGGAAAAAAATAGTACGCTGTAGTATAATTTTATATATAATGCTGTATTACTGTAGTATGATTTTATATATAATGCTGTATTACAATCCTATAGTACTATACCGCACTGCAGTGCTTGAGGTATGCACTACAGTTTGTAGTTCAACATGAACAAAAATTTATTCCAGTTTCTGCTTTTCCAAATTTAGGAACTCTGTTAAAAATGAAGTAAAGCATTGCTCTTACTAAAAACAAGTTATGTGGCTGTCCTCTAGGTTTTCTGTCATTTGATTCCTTCTACAAGTGCCATGAACTTCTTAGGGACAGAAGTCAGATTTATGAGATGATAATTGCTATGTTTTTTCTTCTACTTTCTCCTCTACTGTCGCTTCTAAGTCTAGGAACAATTAGAAGGCATGGAAAAGACAAGCCATAACATTAATTGCAATTGTAGTTAAAAAATATAATTCCTTTGGATATAAATTTCAGCCGTATTATCAAAAGTAAGGGAATGACAAACCTGTTTCAGTCTGTGGTGCAGGGATTTTTGATACTCCTTTGGTATTCCTTTCTCTTCTGTTTTGAAAGAACCCCTAATTTTTTATGGGGCCTATAAAACACCCAGTGTTTTATAAACACTTTAAGGACTTGAATTTGAAAGGGAAGTTAAGTACCTTAATCAAAATGACGAATGTATTAGTTACACTTTTGCATTCTGTATACCAGCAAAAAGAAAAGGTGATTATTTTGTAAATTTACGATTAAAATGAATGAGGAGTTGTAAACCAAAACATATGCTTCGTGATGAGAAGCCATAGGTTATAATCTGTTTTTGTGTGTGTATGTAGATTATAACGAATCCATTAGATTACTTTACATTCCTGTTATTAACAGTTTCTCTGCTTTCCTCAATAGTTTAAACTCACTGAATAGATTCAGTGCCTTGAACAAAGAAAACAGTATTTCCTGAGGAAGGAAAAATCAATACTTTGCCTTCCATTTAACTGAAAATAAAACACAAGCTTGCAGATCATAACTTTGTGAGTACCCTTGTAAAATCCTGAAGCAGATTTGTCTTCATCTGGGGCTCTCCTCTCCAGGAAACTACTGTGCAGGTGTTTCAGTGAACTTGCAGCATGTTTGCTGCTCCCTACCAGCTTTCTCTGGACAGCCTTGGGGCACAGTAAGTTTGACAAGTTTGGCTGCATACACATGGTGAAGGTCAGGCAGGTAGTGTGCTAACAATTCTCACTCTATTTCACTGCCCTAATGAACGAACATTACCTGTGAATCTCTTTTAGTGAAGTTTCTATAAATTATCATGTGGTTTCATTCAGGGTGATATTGGGTGCTTCAGTTTGGTATTCAAAGAAAAAACCCCCACAACTGAAATACTCTTTAAAAGGTCTCCAAATAATGAATGTACTTTGGCCTTCCTTCAGTTATACGCCATTTAGAATGCATCTTCAGTTTTTCTTGGGCATTGTATTACAGAATCACAGAATAGTAGAAGTTGGAAGGGACTTCTGGAGATCAACTACAGTCCAACCCCCTGCTAAAGCAGGGGCAGCAAGTAGGTTGTCCAGGTCCACATCCAGCTGGGTTTTGAATATCTCCAAGGATGGAGACTATTCTTTCTCGGCAACCTGTACCAGTACTCAGTCAACCTGACAGTAAAAACATGTTTTCTTGTTTTCAGGTGGAATTTCATATGACTCGATCTGTGCACATTATTTCTTGTCCTGTCATGTGGCAGTCTATCCAGGGACTTATCAGGCTGAAAATAGAGGATGAAGATGCTGTCTTCATGGTAAGTTTTCCAATACCAGATTGGATCCTGTTCCTTCATTCGTTTTTATCTGAGGTTTCGCCTTTTTGATTAGAATAACATTAGTACTTTTGTTTTAATGACTTCCAAAGTAGAGCACCCTCCTATGGGAGCAAAAGAATCTGTTTTGCCTTGTGATTGTTTATGTGACCTCAGTTGAGCTTAAGGCTCCTCTGAAAATAATAGGCAGTTTAGCCTCTATTATCTGTAGTATGCTCCAGAGATCTCCTGGAGTTTTTTTTGTCTGTTCTTATCCTTGGCTTCTGGAGGTAGATTAAAAGTCGGTATAGCTTTTTTATTTTCCTTTAAAAAACACTCAAAGATGTATTCTTTTCCTTAAGTCAGACATACAGGTTGTGTTTAAGAACAGAAACCTCAGGTTAGAAATCACAACAACAACAACAACAACAAAATGCACTAGTGTTTTAAAAATGTGTGTATACATCCATGTGTCTGTGTACATGTGTGTTTGTGTTTTTCCACTCCTGGGCAAGCCACATGACTTTGGGATGCTTTGAATCCTAGCAGCTGCAAAGAAAATGGTTCTATAATACAGATAATGCCTGCTAGATCTCTGTGCTCCTAGAATGCCATCATCTAAGGAGGGGTGGCTGCCAGAGGAATATGGTATTCATGGATTCAATACCTATTGTTTTAGTGGGATTAGGCATGTGGAAGCTGTTTTTCTGAAATAGGAGCTCATGTACTAAGTAAAATGAAAATGGGTATAACCTCATCAAGAGTAAAATAGTTTAAAATCAATGAAAACAAAGTGGTTCAGTATCATACATGGCAAAGGGGCAGGGGAAGGAAGTTTAAGCTCTATATATTTAAGATGTAGCATCCTATAAATTTTAACTACTCCCAAAATACTATTACAGATGGCTAACTTGCACTCCTATATAATTACTACACTAAATTATGTCTAAAAGACAAGTGGATCCCACTAAGAGTTCACACTCTTAGTGCTGGAGAGTTCAAATATTAATATATGGGAATTAAAAACAATAATATCTTTGTTCTAATTGGTCTTATTTCACATTAATTCCCACCATCTCTCTCCTGTTCCTGAACATATGAGTAGAATAATGTTGTGAAGTGCAGTATAATGACCTTAAATAATTCTTCTATCTTCTGCAGGTACTATCTTCTTTCTGTACCTAAAAACACTGTTATGTCTGCTGCTAGCAGACACTTGAATAAGTTTTATTTCCTTAAAGGAAAAAAATAAAGTTATGACAAGGATTTACAAATGCCTGGGGTAACTGACTCACAGCAAACTGATCAGTCATAGCAGAGCACACGCAGTCTTTATTTGTATAAGTTTTTCACAGTGAAACAAGATCAGCAATTCCAGCAAGTTTTGTCTAATTTGCTGCTATGGTTGGTTTTGCCCTTTTACCATTGTGTATCTTTTACCATTGTAAACTGCTACCTGTGAACTCTTCTGTGACTTGTTTGATTATGTTCACATTAGTTTTTCTCTTGGTATCTGCTGAAAGGTTTCTTTTTTCAATTATTCGCTGTGATGGTAGGCAGGATATTACAGCAACGAGAAAGAATATTGTCGTATCAGACATACTTGATTTGTGGTTTTTTGGGGGGGTGTTTGATTTTGATCATATTTACAGAGCTGTGAAAAATCAGGTGATGCCTGTCAGCACACAGGAGATCTGCATCTCTCCTGTAAGTCAGCAGTAGAATATAAGAAATACTAGTATTTAACACTGACAAAAACAACTCTGTGTCTGTGACTGCTATGTTACATTTCTACTGCGTTGATAGTGAAGCTAAAGTTCTAGGTTAAAGTGAACGTTTGCAAGAAACAGGGTATTTAAAACTTGCTGAGGGTGCACTCAATCTCACTGTACATCACCAACAAAGATGTTAAACAGCTCTGGTCCCAGTACAGGCCCCTGAAGAGCAGCACTCATTACTGATCTCCTCTTGGATGTTAAGCCATTGACTGCAACTCTTAAGTGAGAACATCCAGTCAATTCCTTACACACCAAGTTGCCATCTGTCAAATCCATGTTTCTTCAATTTAGAGACAAGGATATCATGGGGGACAGTGTCAGATGCTTTGTGCAAGTCCAGGTAGATGATGTCAGTTGTTCTTCTGTTATCTGCCACTGTTGTAATCCTGTCATAGGAGGCCACCAGATTTGTCAGGCATGATCTGCCTTTAGTGAAGATGACAGAACCTCGGCCGTTCTGTGATTCTGTGATGTGCACCAGCACCATCTGTAACGATGTATGTCTTGTATCTGCATTTAGGTGTCAGAAACACAATTTTGTGGCAAACATGGATAACAGCAGTATCGACTGGTAAACGTACTAATGGCTCTGTCCTGCTGCTGTCTGTCCAGGGAGACTGGTTGTTGGTGTTGTTCCTACAGTCCTGATTCTTCAGCTCAAACTGCAGCAACTTACGCTTTTAGACTAGAAAGTATCCTTTCAGTCCCATGTGTGTTGACTAGCATGGCATCCACCACATCAGGCAGTTAGCTTGCATGATACCATCTCTGCTGTCTCCCAGCGTCAGACCCTGTTTTTTCTGGCCAAGCTACAAGTGTAAAACTACGTGTAGTCTGTCTCAAAGACAGCAAGGGGTTCTCAGCTTTATTGTTCCCTTTTATGTTAGAAGCCACAGGAGGGTACTTTTGCAAAGGAAACTTCTTGAGAAAACCCTTGCAAAGGTTTTCTCCTGTTGTCTGAGAGGTGCCTCACAGCCTGAGTCTGTCCTTTACCGAGGCAGCTGTCAGTTTGAAGTGTGACTATTATCATCTGCCTTCTGACTCCGTGCACTTCCAGATAAAATAATGGCCATTACAGGCAACTCTCTAGGCTGCTCTCACCCACAGTGCCTGTAACCCACACAGGAGAGGAGAGGAATGAGTACTCCAGAGCCATCTGGACAGGCTAGATCAATGGGCCTCATCCAACAACATGACATTCAGT
The DNA here is from genome assembly GCF_964211835.1 of Anser anser. Classification (NCBI taxonomy): domain Eukaryota; kingdom Metazoa; phylum Chordata; class Aves; order Anseriformes; family Anatidae; genus Anser; species Anser anser. The sequence continues at coordinate 12,762,172 of NC_139724.1, read as the reverse complement.
AAGGCTAAGTGCTGGATGCTACACTTAGGTCTTAACTCCATGCCATGGTATAGACCTAGGGTGGAGTGGCTGGAAATGTGTCCAGCAGATAAGGACCTGGGAGTGCTGGTCAACAGCTGACTGAACAGGAGCCAGCAGTATACCCACAAAGCCAGCAACATCCTGGCTGCTATAAGAAACAGGCCAACAAGTTGATGAGGCTACTACAACCTTCAGTGTAGACACATTTTATCCTTCCACGTTTCATTCCTATTAGTTAAGCTTACTGTGGTAAATTAATTTGTAAAATGGTCTTAATTAAAGCAGAACAACTTTTGGGTAGATCTCAAGCTTACTCTCTCTTTGGTCTGAATTTATCAGAAGAATTTAGACCTGAACACAAATTAGAGAGGTTAACACCATGGACTACATGTCCCCGTTCCTATGGAATGGTACATATTTTGTCCCACTTACATAACCTTTAAAGTACACTTGTACTCATTCTCTTGAAATATTATATGGCAAAATTGTTTGGTGTTAGTTTGAATTGACTTGAACAAGGTAACTTAGTAAGAATCTTTCTGTCCTCCCCAGGCATGATTTTAAAAATATTTATACTATGAGAAGAGGGAACACTTCTGTTAATACAAGTGATTTCAGCAGCAAAGAATAAATGTAAGAAAGTGAAAGTAATTACTAGGAAAGAAACAGAGCAGGAAAGTGAAAGACATCATTATGTCATTTGTAAATAGTAAAGTTACTTTGTGAATATGGTGTGTGGTTCCTCTCCATTCCTTTTTTCCTACAAATGATGTGGTAGATCTGGAAAAAATACATAAGAAGAGTGATCAAAAGTCTGGAAGAGTCACTGTGATATGCCAGATAGATAGACAGGGACTCTTCATCTTTGAAAAGAGATGAATCTTTGTCTGGGTTTCAGCTGGGATAGAGCTAATTTTCCTCCTAATAGCTGGTATGGTGCTGTGTTTGGGATTTAGGATGAGAATAACACACTCTCTATATTCAGGCATTCCAGGTAAATAAAGAGTAACAGTGCGTTGTTGCTTCTTGCACAAGAACGTGCTTATATCAAGTTAAGCATGGGGAGGAAGTGATGGTGAGAACAAATGGAAAGATGTTCTTCACACAGTATTTTTGAGCAACGTGATCTCATGGTATGTATACCTGTTAGTGGCAGAGGGGTTGGAATTAGATCTGTAAAGGTCCCTTCCAACCCAAACCAATCTATGATGTTATGATCTAGTTAAGCTTGGTATGGTTGCCATTAGGTATTAAGGATGCTAAGATTGTACGTGCTTTCTGAAAAGCAGCTGGTGATAATCACATAGGAAAAATGCATGTATCTTTGAAAAAAGTTCACCTAATTTTTTGCACAATTCATGCATGTACAGAGTGTTACTATTTGGGTGTGGAAACTTAGGTTTTCCTGTCCAGTGTGGTGAATCTCTTATGTATAGGTAGTAGCATTCTTCATACTCTTACTAGTATGGAATGTGACTTGCAACAGAGTTTGCTTAGGGACCAAACCTCAGAGTCACACATTCACCACAGGCTGCATTTTTATTCTTTTTGATTCATTTTATTTTTATTTTATGTAGGGGAAAGAATTACTTAATTCTTTTCAAGGAAAACCTTTCTCTCTGCACCAGAATCCTTGCATGTGCAGGAGCACTATAAGGCTCAGCTGTGCTCCGTCTTTCTATGTCCACTCTATTATAAATTCACAGGTGTGTAACTCTTGTTCTGCCTTCTGTAACACTGGAATCACAGTAGAAACAAGGGTGAGGCAAAGGCTAAGAGAAGGGTTTTGCCTTTGAACAACAGAGTGAGATCTGTGGCAACCTCTTCCTGTTTCACCTCCACCCACCCCCTGCCCACCCCCCCCAGGTCTGCAGCAAATCAATAATCAAGGTTTTTATGGACCGTGGGTATGAAATAATACTGTGTCAGTGGTGAGATTCTAGGAGTCTCTGAAAGGTAATGGATAACACAGTTAATATCTCAGCCTTTGTTAAAGAATTTATAGCCTATGAATTGTTCATTAATTAAGTGATAGGTTTGCCATAATTAAAAGAAACAGCTGGTTGGAGAAAGCAAAAAGATGACGTTGTTAAGGTTTAGTTCTTTCCCAAGTCCTTGAGATCTACTGGTCCTGGAAATGAATAGATGCAATAGCTGTGATTTTAATAAGCTAGCAGCTGCTAGTCTTGCAAGACCTGAAGGGAGTAGGGGGGAACAGCCAGATGGCTTGAAGGAAATAATTCAGAAGAGCTAATTGTTGTCTGAGTTTACCCTGTAAGTAAGTCCCAGAGGCTAGAAGTAACATATTAATTGGAAAGACATCAGAACAAAATATTAGGAAAAAAAAAAAAGAGAAAACCCAGAAATACAGAATAATGACAAAAGAGGATAGAAACCTGTAGCAAATGACCAGAAAAGCTTGCGCCATTATTAGTTGGGTTGCATTTGGCTGTGATGCATTCTTGTGCTAGAAGGAAGCTGATACAACATGGGCATGTCAGAAAGAGGTGACAGTGAACTGTATCTAGCACACAAATTGTCTTGGGTTTATTGAACAAACTGTTCTAACAAGTCAAGTTAGTCTGTCATTTTTGTGTTCTTTGCAGTGATCTCTGCCATATATTTGGGATTAAAGTACAAAATACCTCTTCAGTAAGCCTTGTGGGAAGAAGGAGTCCCACAAGGTAAGATGTTATTAAATGGCCTCCGTAACCCAGTGGGGAGAAATTCCTTGTTCTGTTTTCCTGTCCTTGCTCACTCATGTGCAATATCCAGAATAAATGAGACTTATCTTTTGATTTCCATCCTCTTTCAGTCTGGGGTTGTGTTATTTCTGAGTTACTTGGTGAGTAAACAACCATTAAAAAAAAAAAAAAAGTTGTCTTCAATAGGGTGTCAAATCAGTGCTGTTCTACCATACTGGTAATTGGTATAAAGCATCATTACATTGTTTTACCAGTGTTCGTTACTGTTTTGTGGAGATGTAACATGGCTGTTCAGATAAGAGGACGTAGGTGTAAGAATGGTTGTGTGTATTTTGTTGAGAATGATTTTATCAGGAAAACAAGCTTTTGCATTGATTTGTGACAGTACTATCATATATCGACCTCAGAACTGTTTCAACTTTACACAGTAAAGTCTCTTGGAAGCTCAAGGTTTAAGGTTTTCAACTAGTGAGTCTGCAATTTCCAGTTTGAAATTAATTTTTTAAAATGAATCTTCCCCTTAATTTCCACCTGAGAGAACTTAGAAGTTTGTCCCTTGAAATTAATGTTATCCTAATTTTATCATTTGGTACTCAATTTTAATTAAATTTTCATACCAGTTTTACTGCACTTGAGTCAATGACAAAGGCTGAGTGCCTTGAACTTGTCAACCTCAAAGTCCTCTATTCTTTTGTTACTATTTTGTTGTCTTTTTTATGGTGTAAGTGTAATTTAGATAGCAAGACACATTGGTGTTTATAGAATTCTCTGCATTTTGCTAATGAAATGGAAGCAAATGCATTCTGATAAATGTACCTTATGGAGTTCACAGTACCTGTTATAAACACTGGGATTTTCTGGTTAAGAAAAAATTAAACGCTTTCTAATGAAATGCCAAAAATAGGATACTTGATCTGGATGAAATTCATACCTGCTCAAAGGAACACATAGCAGGCTATGAGCTTTTTTGGCTGTAATGGTCCTGCACATGACGTTAGATATCACCACATCCAACCTTTTCTTAAATTTCTTAAACACCCCCAGAGATGGTGACTCCACCACTTCCCTGGGCAACCCATCCCAATGCCTGACTGCTCTTTCTGAGAAGAAATGTCTCCTCATTTCCAGCCCGAACCTTCCCTGGCACAACGTGAGGCCATTCCCTCTAGTTTTATCACTGATTATGTGTGAGAAGAGGCTGACCCCCAGCTCCCCACCACTTCCTTTCAGGCAGTTGCAGGGAGCAATGAGGTCTCCCCTGAGCCTCCTCTTCTCCAGACCAAACACCCCCAGTGCCCTCAGCTGCTCCTCACAGGACTTGTGCTCCAGGCCCTTCACCAGCTTCGTAGCCCTTCTCTGGACACGAAACTGGACACGTTAACTTACATGATGTCAGTTTTCAATACCCATCAGTTTTCTTCACCAAACCAAAAAAATGGTTTGGAGAATATGTATTTATATTTTCTTATTCATGTATCTGTTCAAGGATCTAAAAACATTACAGGAGAAGCCTTAGTAATGTTGGAGCCAGAAATAACAGGTAGTGTTTTATACACAGTTTTTAGTTTCATATTCAAAATGTTGAGGACTCTGCAGGAAAGGGGTTGTAATCTCACCGTGAAATTTCGGCAGTCAAGTACTCGTTTATTTTAAATGTTCTAAGTGTCAGTCAGTTTTGTCCATTACGTCAAGCCAGACTTAGCTGCAAACATTTGAGGTAAGTGTATTTAGATGGACTGTCGTAGATGTGTGTGAAGTATTTTGAAAGACAGAAGGCATTATGGCCTTTTTATTGTTTTGATAGCACTGATCAGGTGAGAGGGGCAACCACTGTAAAGAACCTGCTTAATTGAACGGACTTAGTATCAATATTCTGCAAAAAAATCTTGCAGCAAACTCTCTTAGTTTTACTGGTTTTAAGGTGGCTTATTTAGGTATTAATTAAGTAAACAAGAAGCCATACAAAATTCAAAGGTGTTAAAGAATTAGTTTTAGTGAGAAAACAAAAGAAAACAAAGCATGAAGGGTAGTAAACATAAACTTTAAATCAAGCAACAGCTTCTCTGTGCACAGCATACAGCAAAGTTTGTTAGATTGGCTTCTGGAGAAATTAAGTAGGTCGTGTATTTAATATGTCTAGAATGCTTTGAAAAATACAAAGTGCTTTATAGCTGCTGCGGTTTTTATTTCTTAAATTGTTAATTGTATATTTATTTATTTCCAATTGATGGAAATTCCAAAGCAGTTGTATTTTTGTATGGAAATTCTTGGTAATGATTCTTGAGATTTTAGTACCTGGGAGACCTCAGAGAGGTCAGGTAAACTCCCAGGCAACAAAGTCTTGGAACATTTTATTCCATACAGGTTGTGGATGATACCAAGAAGAAAAGACTAAATCACAAATTTAATTACATCGCTATAAATTCACTTGGAGCCATTACTCCAGGATTGCCCTGAGGTGGGATTGAAGTACCTAGTGGAATATGGAGCATTTTGCGTGACAGTTATTGAAGTTTTGCAGATCATTTGGAATAGTTGGAGTTCTTATGCAGATGTTATAACTTTGCTGTTATCGGAGCAATTACATTTTCTGGTTTGTATAATACCTAGTGTACTGGTGTTATCATCTGTATTCAGACTCCTAAGCATCAGCATGAATGGAAATAAAGATATACCTCAGTAGTAAGTCCTTTTGCAAGGTTTGGATGTAGAAGGGGGCTCATAGTTACACAGTAGCCTACAAATGATAGGAGAACTGTTGTCTATTCTTGTTAAATGAAGCTGTAGAGAAACTGACAAATCTATCAGTCCCTGTAAGGTCATGCATAATGTGGCAGAAAAAGTCAGTACATGATACAGAGTCTGCTGTTACCCATGTTACTACATGCTTCTCCCTGCCAGAAAAGTCTATACCTTCTCAAAGAGGTTGGGAAGAAATCTAAATTATCATGGGTCACTAAAGCAGTGGGAAATAAACATAATTGAGGTGGAGTAAGGATGCATGAAATCAGAGGCCTGAGTAGAGTTCTTAAATCTATATCTCTTGAGGTATTTAAGAGTCTAACTCATGGTGACATTATGAGGAACTAGGTTTGTAAATAGGGTAGCTGGTGGATTTGGGATTGGTTAAGGAGCGTACCTTCATTCTTAAAGGATGTTACATGATGGTAGTAGTGAAAGGAGACTGTAACTATTCTAAACTGTCTTTCTCTGCATGAACACACAAGCTGTGCCTTAGAGGAACATCATTTCTGCTTCTAAGGTGTAGCTGGCACTTAGGAGTGAAGTGTTATTTTAGAGCATGTATTTAGGAATGCATATGTGTGGGGAAGAGCATGACTTCATCCACCATCCCCAGGATGGTGTGGGTCTGCCAGAAGCCTCCTGGGCTCACCAAATATGAATAAGATATAAAAACACTTTCAGTTTCGGAGTTCCACAGTATTGCTAACATTTTGGGCTGTATTTTCTAATGGCCCTGCTTACACCACTGTGCCTTCCTGATACTGATTTCTTTTTTCACTTCTTACATTCTTTTTGAAATCTGACACTGCATTATGTTAACAGACTGAAACTGCTGGGACATGGGAAAATATTTTGCTTTCCTTCCTAGTATTGCCCAAGTGCTAATATGAGCCCTTGAACTTTGATTTATTTTCCAGATTTCCATGTAAAGTTGCTATATTCTTTATGAAGAAAAGACAAGCCCCGTGGGTGGGGATAATTTCTCAGAGCTCAGTTTTTTAGACAAATGAGTATCGAACAAAAATGTTGTTGCTTCATGTTAACCTTAAATTTGAAATGCGAACCATGGCTAGGCTCCCTTTTCTGTATATATTAAATAAAATAACAGATTTATATACATGTAACTGCCCATTGCTTCGAGGATTCTGCATAAAAATTTGTTTTAATGCCCATCTTTTCTGTTCAGTTTGTTTTCCTTGATTAGTTTTGAGTAGTATTCGTAGTGCTATTGGTCAAGTCAAAACAAGGAGGCCATTTGCTGCTACATACAATTACTGACTCACTCAACCATGGGGATTAAGAGAACAAATAGCAGTATAAAAAACCTCAATGGTCACTTTTTCAAGAATTTCAGATTTTATTTCAGAACTTCTTTTAAAATATCTAGTCTTTTTGTTTGCAACACTTTTCATTTCTGTTGCATTTTGCAAATTAAAATATTTCATTTCCATTCTTAAAAGGTTCCTGCTTGTGTTGTAATGAATCAGTTGGAGACTGATCTAGAAAATATGAAACACGCTTAGGGGTAGAACCATATAGACTTCTATGCCAAAAGAGCCAAGTTCTATTACTTTTACTTCTGTGTACCGTTCAGTGAGGATCCATATAGGCTGTACAAAATTTATCAGAGGAACAGTATAACACAGGATCGCCTTCCTTCTGGAAAGTAATTATCTACCACTCTTATCTACCACTGAACTGATGCTGATAGTAAGTTGATGATGGGGCATGTAGTCCGTGACTTAGTTAATAAATTGTGTTCATTTATCTTAAATTTTCTTACAGTAATGAGACAAGTTACCGCATGTTCTCCTGACGTAACCCTTGTCCCCCTCCATTCTGCTGGCTTCACCTTCCATTTCATTTGTGTACATCTAGTTTATAGTATTACAGTATGTATAGCAATCGGCACAGAGAAGCACAGATCCAGGAGGTGCGTTGCCATCATACCAATGAAAGATTACCAGTGTATTTGTTGTTTTCTCTGAAGCTTTTGTAATCATCTTACAGCAGAATCTGTCTTGAAGAAACAGAGGCTGTTGCATTCAAGCAGCCTTGAGAATTTGGACTACAGAAGGGGAAAGACAAGGAGAGGCTTTCAGAGTCAATCCCCATAAGAGATGTCTATGCTGATATCGTTTTAGGAACACAGCTGATGATGGAGTGGGTAAAAAATGCATTCTATCCTATAATCAAAACTATACGCAGCATTTATTATTACATAACTGTCAGCACAGCAAATGAAACAGATTGCATATATAAATAATAGACTTTGGCTGGCTAGCATGCTATTGCAGGTAAACAGGGCAGTGTATAACCAGTCACATCAAAAATTGATACTTTTTTCTTAAATCACTTTGCATCTCATTTTGTGCTTTTTTCAACATATTTATAAGCAATGTTCGTTGTGTCTTGCTCTAATAGCCTTACAGTAATAGATTAAGAAATAGCAATTATATATATCTATTTTCATGTAGCCAACTAATGGGGACTGAACAAGGGAGGCTCAAAATATGAATTGGCCTCTCATAGGCCAGTGAGAATCACTTAACAACCTTCATCAGTAGAGGAATATTTTGATGGTAGGTTGGAGTTTGTCACTAGTCACCTTATTTACCATGTGCCTTAGCATAGTTTCCAGGAGCATCTGCTCCATGACTTAGCCAGGCACAGAGGTGAGACTGACTGGCCCAGGTCTTTCTTTTTTTCCCCTTATTAATAATGGGGGTTATTTTTCCTCTCTTCCAGTCAGCAGGAACTTCACCAGACTGCCACGACTTATCAAATATGGTGACTAATGGCTTTGCAGCTATATCTGCCAGTTCCCTCAGGACCCACAGATGTATCTCTTCAGGTCCCATGGATGTGTTTCTTAGATGGACTTGAAGCTGATCTTCTCCTACAGTAGGCATTTCGTCATTCTGCCAGTCCCTGCCTTTGCCTTCTGGGACTTGGTCTGTGTGGCTAGAGCTCTTGCTAGTGATGACTGGCAAAAAAAATTCAATACCTCAGCCTTCTCCATAACCCAGGTAACCAGGTTTCCTGTTTCCTTCTGGAGAGAGCCCATAATTTCTCTACCCTGCCTTTTATCACTGATGGACCTGCAGAAGCCTTCCTTGTTGCCCGTGATGTCTTTGGCTATATTTAATTCTAAAACGGCTTTGCTTTACTAACCTCCACCCTGGCTGCTTGGACGATGTCTCTGTGCTCCTCCCTGCCTGGTCTTCAGAGCTGGCACTGACATACCCCCCCATCCCATGACTGGTCTGAGCATAATGGATATGAAACACCTCTCAGGAGCTGTCTTGGTCACTGCAGATGACTTGAAGGAGGCTAGGAGCTGTCAGTCCTGTAAACTTCTGTGTTGTAGGTAGGCTCATGGTGAAATTTTTTTGTAGTAAGGTCAAGAGATAAATTTTCAGTTGTGTGCAGAAGCCATCGTGTATCTTGTTCCATTATTTTCCCAAGGAAAGTCCTACCTTTTCTTCTCCTTGTAATTCCACTCTGTCTAGGGCAAAAACTAGATGGCTGTTGCTGTTATTTTAGAAGCAAATGAGAGCAGATGCAGCCAAAATATTAACCTTCTCAAATGTCAGCAGTGCACTGTAGTCTTTCTTTATGTTGCAGAAGTGGATGTGGTTTATTTTGTGTGCCAAAATGATTGAAGACATGCTGGAATGCCATTACTCACTCCAGAAGGATTTATGCCTATTGTATGCAGAAAAGATCTGAATGAATATTTTGTAACTGCCAGTGTTTTGTTTTATTGTGTTGTGTGTTTGCTGTTTAAACAACTTCCCCATCACTGAAATGGGAGGCTGTCTATGTAAGGGTTTTGCCTGCTCTTCTTTTGGGGAGATTGAGTGAGATCACAGTGAAAGCTGTGTCTTAATCTGGATTATTTTTTTATTCATCTGGAATTTGTCTTACTCCTCTCAAGGGAGGAGCTGCTTTATAACACTAAGGTTAACATTCAGTGGAGAACTATCAGAAAAGTTTCCCTCAAGTCTGAAAATATAATTTTTTAGTGCTACATTACTCTTTTTTTTTTCTTTTTTTTCCTTTTTATTCCTTACCTTAAAAACCAGGTGTCTACATGTTGGGTTGTTTGCTTTTTATTACTCTCTCTACAAACTGGAATGAAAGTATTTTAGCCTCTGGTGTATTGTACTTGAAAAGGTCTACATTGTGATGTAGATACTAACTTTCTACTTGGACTAGCTCAGAAGAATTTTACAGTAAAATGTAGGTATATTATATTTTAAACCTGAATTCTACCACACAAATACTTCTTATGTTTGAATCTCTAACATCATGCTTTTTTTAAAAAAAATCCTTTTGTTGATATTTTATACATCAAACCAGAAGGATACATTTTAGATCATCTGAATAAAACAAGCAGCACCGTCAGTGAGAATTTCAATAGAATAGACTTTAAACCTGTGTAAAAAATTCAAATTTTGTTTTCTTTACTTATTTACAGATAAGTTGGCATATATTTGTGTGTTTGCTTCCTGGAAGCAGGTAGAAATGGAAGGGCAATGTGGAAAACACTTGGTGCTTACTACATAGCCAACCCCAGGCTTTCCTTAAGTTTAGAGAAGAGCTCCTCCGTGGGTTCAGTGCCATAGTGAATGTTGAAATCATGTGAACAATCCATTTGCCTCTCAGCCATTACCCAGTTCAGCAATTAGCTTAAAAAAAAGCATTGCTGTGTGAAATGACCGCAGTTGGAGTTATTCATCAGCCTTATGTTTCACCTAACCTCACTTGGCTACCATGGAGAATTGGCTACCAGTGATCTGACCCTAATATACCAAACCACAAAGTCTTCTGTAGGTAAAAAATCAGAGGATTTGACTTTTCAGGCATGCTTAGGGCTAATATGATGTGCGCTCTGACTGTACATAAGTGTTATTGACATAAACACCGTTAGCATTAAAAAGGAGCAATTATGCAAATTCATGGTCACGTTATCAACTCGTATCACCATCATGAGGTAGTTCTTTTCCTCAGAGCCTGAACTTCATCTCTGTTTTCCTTAGTCCTTGGGTGTGCAATATTTGTAAAACTTGGATGATGGCAGTAAAATTAATTCACTTGTAAAATAGACATTACTGTTATCAAAATGAAATGCCTTAAAATTATCAAAGTAAAATGCTTTGAGATTGTGAAAGTGCAACTTAAGTGTTTAGTTTAATTAATCAAAAAAAAAAATCATTCTTTTCATCCTGAGGATGGAAAACATTTTATAACGTCAAACGTTGTTGTTTCCTTTGACTACATAATTTCCACACATGCTGCTCTGAAAAATTAAAACAAAATACTTCCATTATCAGGTGCATTCTCATGCAGACTTCAAGATGGCTATGGTTCACTGACTTCACTCAGTGTCCTCTTTATTCTTTGTCACTTTTGATTAGGAAACTCTTCACTTCTAATAACTAAATAAAGTTGATTAGCTCTAATTGTGTAGTTAACTAGATTTTATCACATTCTAATGGGAATCGTGTACTCTGGGTTATTGGTTTGCCTGTCACAGGGATAGTGGGTCATATAAATGTTCTGATCATTTTACAATGTATGGGCCCAGTTCTGCTTTTGGGTATTGCAGTAGGTTTGCAAGGCTGTATGACACATGAAGAAATAGAGTACCAAGGGGAAATAAAATCAAATGGTTTTACATTTCCAGTGACATGAAGAAAAGATTACTCTTGTTTTACTCATACTGAAAAGTAATCATTCTATAACGAGGATCAAAAATTATCATCATAGTAATGAAACCTTGCAATTGCTTAAAATACTTTTAATTTATTACACGTATTTGTCATATTATTGACAATCATTACTTTGAATTATGTTACCGGCCATCCTTACAGTTTTGTGAAATAATAAACTGATTTAAAGCCATAACAATAAAAAATGATAGGCATTACCATCCTTTTAAGGAACAACCATATAAAAGGAACAAAAAGAGCTTTTCCTAAAGCTTCTAGAAGGCAAGGGGTGCCATTCAAGACAGGTCATACTTTAATTTCTGTTGGGAAAAGGGGACGATGGATCGTTTAGGAGACATTTCTTCTCAGAAGGAGCAGTCAGGCGTTGGAATGGGTTGCCCAGGGAGGTCGTGGAGTCACTGTCCCTGGGGGAGCTCAAAGAAGGGTTGGATGTGGTGCTTAGGGACATGGTTTAGTGGGCGACATTGATAGTAAGGGGATGGTTGCACCAGATGATCTTGGAGGTCTTGTCCAAACTTACTGATTCTATGATTCTTAAAGTGGTGAAAGGTGTGAATGTGCTCAGTGTAGGTTAGACAGGTGTTACGCCACTCAAGCCAACAGGTGTTGAACCAGGTGCAGATAATATGGAGAACTTCTGTGTCGAGGAGCTTCACTTGTGTTTTCTTCTGGGGAGTGCGGTTCACTTAGAGTCTGTGTAGTTCACAGTAGCAAGAAAGAACGAAAACCATGAGTATGAGGGGTTGTGTGATCTTTTCTACCTTTCCTGTGTGCATTAATGGAGGAGGACAGTTTAGCCACCACTAGAGTGGACTTGCCAGCCCCAGGCTAGTTAACCACTGAACAAAAGTGGATGTGAGTTGTGAGTCTCCATAGGGTAGCAATGATTCTCTTGAATAAAAGGATGGCTCCGTAAACTGCATTTAGTGATGAGAAAGCCATAGCACAGTTCTATGAGAGAGGACCTCTACTGTGGCCCTTTATGTCTGAAAGTTTTGCACCTACGGTTGGTTTTCCTGTGTCCCAAAGATACCATTGGCTTACCAGTAAAATCATAAGGTCAAGTAAGACTCATTGTTCTGTGTAGGGCCTTATACAGGCAAAGAAGGCAGTGGTTGCAATGTGCTGCTGTCCTCTCTGTGAGTTGAATGGACAGCTTGGTATTTGCAAAAACAGACTGCTAAGACACCTGCAGTTCCTAAGGCAGATTCTTGTATGGTAGTTTTCCATTGAGTAGCTTTGAACCACATGTATAGAGGAAGGCTTCATTAGAAGGACAGGACTAGATCTCATCTGAAGTAAGATTTTTAAGTGCCTAGAGCATGGATCCCAGCTGGGTCTGCAGTGCCAACAACATCTACATACTGACCTACACTTGGTAGACTTCCTTACTTGCTAATGCAGAGAGTCTGACTTTACAGGACCGTGAAGTCAGTATCTCCTTTAGGAGTGCTGTAGTTAGTAATTTTTCATAATCAGTACAAAAGAGTATCAATCGATTTGTGAAAGCCTTCAGTAGGATGCTAACAGTTCCCCTTCTCAGGACTCAGGAGACTGACTAACAAAAAAAAAGTAAACTAAAAACACATTTAAGAGTGTTTTTATAAGGGGAATTCTTATTTCATCGATGCAAGTATCTTGCTGTGTAGAAGAGTAAGTCATCTGGGGACCTGATGTCAGACAGAGGTAGGAACAGGACAACAACTGAGATGACAACTAAATTATGCCCTGTGACACTGAAATGGCCTCTGAGTGCCTTTCTGAGGGAACTGTCTGGCTTCTTGCTGCTGTGAACAACCTTTGCCCCCTGTTCAATTTCATTGAGATAACTGTCGACTTCAAGGAAACCAGGGTTTCATCCTTTTTTTTGAAATAATTTCTCTTCTTTTTTGAACATCAGAGTCTTGACCTCAGTTCCATCATCAAATTCAGCTATTCAAAGGATTCAAATCCAGATCTCTTTTTTTGTACTGAAGTCTGCCTGCAAGCATGTCCTTATAAATAGGAGTTGTTCCTTAGACACAATCTAACCAAATATATCTAATAAAAAAAAAAGATTAAGAATAAAAATACTAAGTGCCAAGTTGTTTATTTTTGCCAAATGTGTCTCTAAAATATTTTCTTTTTCAAACATTAATGTCACGTAGATTTTGTAATTCTCTCAAAATACATGTTTAATAATATCACATGATGTGTATTTTAATATGAGTAAGACATGGAAAATATATCAGGAAGAAAATATAGATAAGATAATAAGAACATTTTACTTATTCCCTTCACAACATTTGTAATATGTGTCACTGTCATATCATCTTGTAAGGTTCAAATAAGAGAACATACAGTCTTTTTTTTGGCATTCCTGTAGTTCTTGCTGCCAAAACGGACAACTAAATTTAGAAATTTCTCTGGAAGGTTTTATATATATATTAATATATATAAATCAATTTGTAAAGTGTCAATTATACTTTGTCACGCTATTGGAAAATGATGAGCCTCATGGAACAGATACAAACCATGCTGATCTCTCCAAAAGTTTACCCAGTGCTACATCATGTTTACAGCTCATTTATTCAGACACAGAAACTTGAAGAATTCCTCTTATGTGGAGTTCCTCATGTTGGAAAGATGGGACCCTGCAATACATTTATTATTCCCTTGTCACACTCAATGGAAGCATGGCCATGTCAAAATCTTAAGATGGGTGCTCGTTGCCTTGGAACCAGCATGTAAGATGTGCCCTACTGATTCAGAGATTCCCTCCATTTCAGGGACACTGCTGTCATGATGCTACATGGAGATATGGCATGATATATGGAGGGCATGATATGTTTATGAAGTAATGCAAGATAATATGATGGCAACATTTGGAGGCATTAATTACTGTACTATCTGTATGACTGTCTCTTTCTCTCCCCATCCTTCCATCCATTCCCTGCTTCTCCATGCACAGTCAGCTCACTTCCACTATCTTTACAAATCCCATAATTAAAATTACAGGTTAAAATAAAAAGTTGCTCGGGGAGCCAGAAAAAATGAATGATGCTGGGTTTTCTGCAGGCTTGTCACTTCTGTATCCTAAACATCTTCCTTCACTACGACTACCACACCTTTCTCTGGTAGCAGTACAGCTCCCCATCAGTTAGACACGGCATTGTTGGCTGCTCTGGAGCTCAGCAGCTGCTGCCAACAAAATACAACATGCTGTCTTCGTGCTTTCCCCCCATGGTGTTATTTACACATACATTCTTTCCTCTGCCTGATCATGAAGCATGTTCATAACTTAATTACATTTAAAATAGAAACTTCACATTAAAACTTAATCAGAAATGACAAAGAATATTATATTCTTACGGAGCCAGGCTAATAAACAATTCCAATATTTACCTATGCTGTATTTCAGAAAACAGAAAAGAAGGTGAAGTAATGTCTGTTGAAATTCAGGAACAGTTTCATGGATTTGGGTAGAAATAAAAGCTAATTTTCATGCTGTAATACCTCTTTAATATGTGCCAAGGTATCTCTTTCAATTCTAATGAAGGCTTTTGCTGTCACAAGTTGCAGAAAACTCTGCAGTATCTTATGTCTTCAGGCTTTAAGCAGAGTAAGTATCTAGAGTATGCAGATTTTTGCAAAAACAATATTAACTATGGAGTCAGCGTGATGGTTCGTGGATAATTGAAAAAGAAGAAAAAAAAGAAAAATGGAGGTCTCAGGAACATAAATGATTCGGCTATAATGTAGGTTGTAAGGATGTATGGCATGATGTTGCCACATTTACTGTTATGGGTTTCATTATGTAAGTCTGAATGCCAGCCTTCCTCACTCATAACTTTTCAAATCCTGGCTCTCATTCCTTGACCTCAATGTT
Source organism: Anser anser (assembly GCF_964211835.1). Taxonomy (NCBI): domain Eukaryota; kingdom Metazoa; phylum Chordata; class Aves; order Anseriformes; family Anatidae; genus Anser; species Anser anser. Next base: position 12,747,095 of record NC_139724.1, on the reverse strand, counting down.
TATTCCAGAACAAATTCCTAAAAGAAATTTGGATTCTCAATTCACCGCATTAAAGCTAGTTGCCATCAGATGTTAGCAATGTCACTAATCTGAAAATAGGAATTGGTCAGTGTGGTGTCTGTGCATTTGCATCTGTATGTCTTGATACACATGGGAGACACATTGCTGGGTTAAATGCTGAAGGGTCAGACAGGTCTCTCCTGGCCTTCAAAGAAAGAGTGATGCTGGCTGTAAATACACAACTGTAAAAAGCAAGTGAACAGTGCAACAGTTTTGGACATCATGCCCAGGGAAGTCAGAGAAAGGTCTGGCATATGGAATATGCAGCTGATAAATGCCACCCAGGCTATGACATCTTACACCATAAAGGCTAGCGTGTGACAGGTCTGTCACTCCTCTGACATGCCAGCCATATGTCACAGAACTGTGCACTGTTAGTGCACCACGTTACTGCACTTGTTGATTGGGTTTGCAGGGTGCCTGGGCTATCTGATAGATTGATTTTCCATGGATAAACTTCCAGGGGAAGTCTAAGCTGTATATACTTTACAGATTCAGCTAAGGGACATTTATTCCTCATACAATGCACAATGGAAAGGCAACAAAATGTATGTGGTAGTATAGTTCAAATAATTAAGGAAAAACTCCAAGATGGAAGTTGATTATGCCTGATTTTTAGAGGTGGAGTTATGTAAATCTGCCTTCCATCACAACTGCAAGTAATGCTTCACAGCAGGAAGCTCTGCATCTTTTCTTCAGCTGCACAGAAGTATGCAGACACCTCCTTGGGACAGAAACATTTATCATTACAGTGTTCAAAGTCATACCCAAATAATAGTACTGCCTGTTATCTGTCATCAGGCATGGCAATAAGATGGGTTATCTCGCTGTTTACTATTTTCTCTGCTAGTATTTTTTTATGCTGCTGGCATCGTATTGTGTTTCCTTGTGAAGAAGCTCATCAAAGCTAACCTGAGAAAACTCCCTCTGAAGCCTCTCTGTATGAACAGAGAGAGCAGGAGTGGTGCCAGCATTTTCCCCTAATATATTTCATTCTAAGAAAAGAGAAAGGTGACTCACTGTAGAGAGCAGCTCTTGTTATTTTGACAGTTCTGCCTGGGCAGCTCCTTAAATTATTATTAAACTCCACGAACAATGATATAGGATATGTGAATTCTTCAGTTAACGCTTTTGTTACATTATAACTTTAGCCAATTTGTGTAATAAAAACATCCTTTGTGCTGAGAAATTCCGTGAAAACCTGTTCCTGTAAGTGAAGCCTTCTGTTAGTTAGAACCATTATTAGAGCTTTGTCTTTATCTGACCTAAAATGTTCATTTCTCTCTCCCATTCTCACTGCCTCATCTTCTCTGCAGAAATGTTTATTTATTAGATTTAATCAGTGTTAGGTCACAGGTGAAGTGACAGTGTAGCTTCTCTTAAAAATACTCAGAGACAATAACACCTAATAGCACTCAGTGATTTAATGAATAAAGTGTCACCAAAAAAAAAAAAAAGAGAGAGAGAAGAGAAGGAAAAAAAGGTAACATAAACAAAATATCTTCAGTACAAGACTCAATTATAAATATTCAGGGTGTTCGTATTGAAAAGCCCTGTACAGAAAGGGCAGAGCAGGGGAGTGGGGCAGGTTGGGGGTGGAGACACTATTTTAACTGCCATTACAGGGAAAGTAATACTTAATTTTAGGAGTTTTACTCTATTGGCATCTGGACAGATTCAAATGCTTTGTTGCTTTAACTTCTGCATAGTTGCTTAGACCAATGCAAGAGGAAGCATAAGCAGCATCGCAGCATCAAATCGAACCAGGGGTGAAAGTTTGCTTGGTGCTGATGGAAATTGGTACACAAAGTGCGAATTATGTCACACAGGCCTTTGATTGTGAATGGGGAAACAAATAAACAAACAACAAATAGTCTAGTCTGTTCACCTTATCCACTCAGCTGTGTCTCAGACTTTGTTTGCTAAACTCCTGTAACAAAATCATAACTATGGTTACATTAATGGGAAAGTTTCATAAACTCATCAAAAAGTGAGATTTGCTTGTGGAACAGTTTCACAGCAGCTGATCCAAATACCTCGTTCATTGCTTCAGATAATTTAATGCCAGAAGAGACCATTCTTCATCTGATCTGCATAATCAAGACCTCAGACTTTCTCTCTGGCGTCCTTTAATTTTTAGAAATGGAGGCTATTTTAAAACTGGATTTAACAGCTCTTGGGATGGTGAACTCTTGTTGCAACAGTTGACTTATCCTTGGTAATAGACAGTAGACAAAATAGAAAGAAAACCTCTAGATAGCATCATATCTTCCACATTTAATTCATTGAACCAGTGTGGGATGAAGCTGATAGTTACACAGTATTTGCTGGTTCCAATTTGTTACTATCACGTTTGACCCAGGTAGTTAACAGTATATGCAGAAGTGATGAGATTCTGGCAGTTTTGCAACTCCTACTTAGTTGCATTCCAGCATCAATAGTTATTTTGTTAGCAGAAGATTTCCCAAAGGTTTTGCCAAATATCTTGCCTTGAATGGCTAAACCCTATAAGCAGCTTTATTTAAATAAAAGTGGGCATAATAGGTTAACTAAAAAATCAAAGAAACTGAATAGTTTAAGTAGATATATAAAAACACTGTGACAGAAAATCAAACTATGACTTCCTGCCTTTGCTTTCATATTGATTTCAAGGAAAGCAGCAGTGTTTTTTTCCTAGCTTTCTTGCTCATAAATTCTATATTTTCCTTAGTGACAAAACCTTGCTCCATTGAAAACAGGGTAGTTTTATGTATGGCAAATTTAAACCTGCAGAGATAAATGGGCAGTTCCTTCCAGCATAGAATCATAGAGTCATTAAGGTTGGAAAAGACCTCCAAGATCATCTGATCCAACCATCACCCCACCACCACTGTCACCCACTAAACCATGTCCCTAAGCACCACGTCCAACCTTTCCTTGAACAACTCCAGGGACGGTGACTCCACCACCTCCCTGGGCAACCCATTCCAATGCCTGGCCACTCCTGAGAAGAAATGCCTCCTGATTTCCAACCTAAACCTCCCCTGGCACAACTTGAGGCCATTCCCTCTAGTCCTATCACTAGTTACCTGTGAGAAGAGGCCGACCCCCAGCTCCCCACACCTTCCTTTCAGGTAGCTGTAGAGAGCAATAAGGTCTTCCCGGAGCCTTCTCTTCTCCAGACTAAACACCCCCAGCTCCCTCAGCCGCTCCTCACAGGACTTATGCTCCAGGCCTTTCACCAGCTTCGCAGCCCTTCTCTGGACATGCTCCAGGGCCTCAATGTCCTTCTTGTAGTGAGGGGCCCAAAGCTGAACGCAGTGCTCGAGGTGCGGCCTCACCAGAGCAGAGTACAGGGGGACGATCACCTCCCTGCTCCTGCTGGCTGCACTATTCCTGATACAAGCCAGGATGCTGGTGGCCTTCTTGGCCACCTGGGCACACTGCCGGCTCATGTTCAGGCAAGCATAACATTTTATTTGGGAGCTCACATTTTCTGTGTTAACATAACTGATCCAAAGTCTTTCTGCCAAAGAATAACTATCTCCAATGGACAAGAGAACATGCACACTTCACCTGCAATGCCTACATCAAAGAATATTTACAAGGCATAAAACTGAAAAGACTCACCAGTGAATGTCCTAGCCTTGTGTCAATCTGCAGTCAGTAGGTGCAGTGGTCCTGAGATGGAAGAGATGAGAGATTGTTAATGTCCTTTTTGGTAAGAAGGAGAGCATCCAAAAGGTTCACATGGACAGGAACAAATGTGCAATCAGTCTTAGTTCCCTAAAGAACTAGAATTGCACCCAGAAATATACATAAAATTAAGTCCCCTTCTCTTCTGTCGTTACTTCATCTCTGAATACTTTGTCGGCCCATTTACGATAGTGACAGGCAGCTTTAATTAAGACATTACACTTGAAGTTGTTCTAATTATTGGTTTCTAATTAATGGATTTTTCCCTGGTACCTTCCTTTTGTGTGTGTGTGTTTGATTGTTTCCTGAAATGTATTCTAGTAACACAACCCTGCTATAAAATCAGTGTTGGCCTGCTAAGTAATTTTTTGTATTAATTGTTACAGGGTGGTTGTCCTACAGGCTCACTCTTTCTTCAGCAGTCATGTCAACTGTTTTGCCATTAGTACATTCATTGTAATGGGTGAAGGTTCTCCCTCACACAAATGGGGAAGACTTTAGGAAATCTAGTCATACACCTCTTTGTAGAGGCCTGGAGACATTTCTGTTTTCTCTGCAACCACTACTCTTACTGTAAACACTGCTACCATTACTTCTTTGTAGCTACAGGTAATAACTGTCAAGAACGAGCATGGAATCCCCATTTCCATACCTACAAAAACAAACAAACAAAAAAAACCAGCAGAAAACAGTCTTGGTATCATAAAAACATGTTTCAAATAATATTAACAATCATTAGTCTCAGGGCCTTGTCCAGCCTGGCCTTGAACACCTCTAGGGATGGGGCGTCCACAGCCTCTTCGAGCAACCTGTGCCAGTGCCTCACCACCCTCTAAGTGAAAAATTTCCTCCTAACCTCTAACCTCTTTTAGTTTAAAACCATTCCCCCTTGTCTTATCATTGCCTGATTAAGTAAAAAATTGCTGTCTTTTTTATAAGCCCCCTTTATGTATTGAAAAGGTGCAGTGAGGTCACCCCAGAGCCTTCTCTTCTTCAGGCTGAACAGCCCCAGCTCTCTCAGCCTTTCTTCACAGGAGAGCTATTTCCCAACTCTTTCTCTGCAGGGCTGCTCTCAATGAGTGCTTCTCCCAGTCTGTACTCCTGTCTGGGGTTGCCCTGACCCAGGATTCACACAGTTGTGTGAATAAAGCTCTCCCTCCTCTAGAGACATATATAACTGCTCAAACATCTTTCTTTATTTTCCTTCTGGAATAGTTATGTTTGATTTATGATGTTCCAGTGAGGAGTAGTGAACATGTGATGAAGATGATCCTGGAGAGTCTGGATGAACAGCCAAAGTGTTTATGTCTTCAAAATAGAATCCTAAAAATTAAGCAAGCTAGCCAGCAAACCAAAAATTGAAGAAAGTAGAAAGGAGAAACTAGTGTAATTATTTTCTATAAAGCAAATTTTAAAGAAGTTTTCCAGGAACATCTGTGAAGTTTGTGGAATGATGAAACAATGATTTCATTATTCACAAGTACTATGCTGAATTTTATGTTCAGCTTTAAATTGATAAGCCTTTTCTTTCTTTACATGTCTTAAAAGTGTTGCTAACGTGAACTTAATGTCAAAAACTAATGATGAAGGGTTTTAAAAATGGGATCATTTAAGTCTGTGTTGAAGCACAAGCTTGATACTCAAAATTGCTGTGTTTGGCACTTCCTCTCCTAGCAATCCTCATCTTTACCCAACAAACAAGCATTTTGACACTAATATTTTATACCATGTACATAGTCACAGGCAATTGAAGTGTTCTCTCACCTGTATAGATTTTCTCCAACTGTGACTGCTTGAAATCTAGAGCAATGGCACACTCTTCACTTCAAATATTTTCACCTTATCACCCAGGGAACTGCATTTGAAACTTTTTTAATAAAAGACTGTGTTATAATTGAGGCCTTTTTATGCTTCATCTCTCAGGGCCTGTGAATCATAACGAGATTTTGAACAAGGTGTACAACCCATGCTAATTCAGCAGGGTTTGTGTCACGATCTAGTGATGGTCTTTATAGTCAGTTAATAACTACTTGTTCCCATCTTCAGTGCAGATGTTATCCCTTTATCACTGATGGTCAAGCAACATCTTAATGTAACATTAAGTAAACTTTTCAAATATCTTTAATTGCTCATACTTCAAAACGAAGGTACAGAGCAAGTGCCATGCAGGCATTCATGCCTTCAGAGACCATTCTCACTATGGTCTGATAATCATGCTTACTTTCTTGCACAGCGTTAATTTCCCCCTTTCAGACTGCAGGCTTTGTAAGAAATTTAAATTACAAAGCAAAATATTCTTGAAAAGTGCGTTAGCTGCATCAGCTAGAAATACAGAAAATGAATATATGATTTGTGTAAATTGTGGACTGTAAGTGCTTTCCAAATTAAGCTAATATATAAACATATTAATATGCTGCAACAAACATCCCTTTAGTGTGCCATGAAAAATGCTCTATAGCTACTGTATAAAATGCCCTTCTTTTAGTTGTGCCACTTGAAATCGGGAAATAGAGTTGATAAGGCTGGAGAACCCTCACTGAGGAAAGAAACACCTGACCTTCATTTTGTTTTGTCGCTTGTTATTTCTTGTTATCTGGTGTGGAACTATCAACCCTTGCATGAAAATCAAGAATTTGCATGCTATCCTTTACTCCATTTTGCTAATTTGTTAAGCAGCAAAATTATATGTAAGGTCCTTTTTAAGGTGTTTCTAATGAAATCTCTTTGTAATCATTGAAGGACCTATTCTGAAGAAGTATTTATGATCTCCCATTTACTACTAAGGTGCAGACTTCTTGCTGGGCATCTGCCCACACAAAATTGGGCACTGCACACAAAACTGCCATCTTCCTGCACTTCATACTGTGAAGGCCAGATACTCTAGAGCTCATCAAGAGCCTCAGGTAATGGACAATATGTTGTTATCATATCCCATTAGATTCCCAACTGTTCAGGATCCTAGCAAGATGTCTAAACTCTCCTGTACATCTTTGAACATACATGGGTTCACTTGTTCATCACCAAGCTACTTTTCTGACCCTACAGCCCTAGATCCTTCATTTCCCCCCCTGGTCCTTCTCTTGCTCTTAAAAATCTTCTCCTGCTCCAGCTGGGAAATAAAGATTTTACTAGTAAGGACAGTGACAGACAACATGGCTGGGATGAAACTAAGGCTCCAGATGTCCTCCAGGCATTCAGCCAGATGAAGAAATTGGCTGTGAAACAGCCTGGCTGCATGGAGGAATACCTGAGGAAATTTTCTCCTGTGCCTATAGCTGGGCAGATGCAACAACTTTTATTAGGAAATGGTGATATTTAAGAAAGCTGTTTTCTTTCCAGGACAGAAAGGAAAATGAAATAACCATAATCTCCATCTGAGATCACTAGTAGTTATTCTTCTGGACACACCAGAACGTCCCATTTTACAATAAATAGAATTGTTTGGTTACTGTGTAAATAAATAAATAAATAAATAAAAGAAGTGCAAATATGAAAAGCGTTTAAAATAAAATCTGAAAGTATTTTGAAAATTCAAGGTGATATATTTTTGTGGAATGTCAAAGTGATCCATTTTGATAGCATCAGAATATAAATCTGAATAAAAATAAAATAAAAAAATAATAATAAAAAAATCATTTAATGCCTAACTGTAAATTTGACCAGGCTTATTCAAAATTAACCCAAGTCAAGGTCCGTAACAAATTTTTTAGACCCAGCTTGTATTTAATGTTACCTACATGGCCCCTGGTTCTGCCACAAAAAAAAAATAAAATATATATATTTCTATTTATATATGTCGGAAAGAAGCATGATGCTTTACTTTCACCTCTAGAGCAAGTACAGCTGTGGAAATGCTACAGCAGTTATTCTTTGTTGTTCCAATGTATTGAGAAGCCGTAGCTCTGCAGCTCAGCTTAGAATATTGATTTCCTTCACGGGTAGTTGTTTTTTTGTTAGGACTTGCAGTAATAAGGAATTACACATGGAATTAAAACAGTCAGATTTGTGTAGCTGCAGTAGATGGTCAGCATTGCGCTAACCTGCAAAGGATTACACAGGGTAAGTACTTCTTTAATAAATTTGTTCTAAAGAAAAATCACTGTTGTACCATGCCTTCTGTGGCAAGTGGTATCAGACTTCTGCAACCATGGAGCTCTGCCTGCCAGTAAAATCTGTGCCCTCTGGGAGTCCTCTCTGTTGGCAAAAGTGCTGCCTAGCTATCTAGAGAATGAGTTGAACTCCTGTAGATTTTAGCAAAGAAGACTGGTTTTCCAAAATTCTTATTCCCCAGCCATTGTTGTGAAGGGCTCAGTATTGGCTCCTTCTTCTGCCTTCGGAGCTCTAGGACTGCTTTTATCAACAGCCCAGATTACTGGAGATGATTAGGGATCAGAGGTGCTGCCAAGTGAAGGGACAATAGAGCAGCACTTCCATGGACTCTGTCATCAGAGCATGGTGTGTGTGGGGTGACTGTCCCATCTCCCGGGTAGTCATAGGGCACTTGGACTTTCTTTGGAATTGCTTTCACTTGTCACTTGCTTTCATTGGAACAGTGAAGTTTGAAGCACAAAGTGAAATAATTTCTGTAGGAGAGCTGGAGAAAGTCTTGTACCTGGATGAGACAAGGGTCTGAGAATTCACGTTTTTAATTTAGCCGCCTGCAAGTCTTTACATTTAATATGGAGGGAGAAAATAAACCTGTGGGCCCAAAAGATAGGTTTTGGAAAATCATGAGTTATGCCAGTATTGGGAGAATAGGCTTCTCTATTAAAGACATTGTGCAATTTAACGTTAATACAGCGGTACTGCCTGAAGGTCCCTAGCAGAATAGATAGTATACATTATAAGATAATCTAAATGGGTATACCAGTCACATCAAAGTTCCTGTAGCCTGTTTCTGATGGGGTCTGTTCCTGTTTCTGATGGGGTCTGAGAGGAAATACCTGGAGAACAAGGTAAACATTTAGGGTAATTGCCCTGACTGATCTCAGTCACCACTTTTAATAAAAATTTCAGCCCCTATCCCTGCTAGATAGGAAGAATTCTATACGATGATTTCTCCTGCCCACACAAGAATAAATGTTTGAAGTTGCTCTCTATTGAATTTCAGTCATGTCTTAGTTATTTATTTATTATTCTTATCAAAATCTATGCCAAAAATATTTTGGTTAGCATGGGACTCCACTGAGTTGGCATGGAATGAACATAATGGTAAACAGTCTTTGTCTAAAATACGTGAGTGTACCATGTAGGTTTTTGGAAGGTAAGATATCTATAAATTTGCATGCTGGTGGAGAGACATGATTGAATATCTAGGATGTGACATCTACAGATACCTGTGAATAAGTTTAAATGATGGACAGAAATTCTTTCTGGGGAAATGGGGGTTCCAAAATAGCTAAAAGAGCAAAATACAAACTATTAAATTGTGGTGAGGTTCGTGTTGCTAAATCACAAAGGATCAATACATTTCTACAATTACAGATAGTTTTAAATAACTTTTTTTCCAACTTTTTATTTTACTTTTAATTATAAAATTTCTTGAATGTGGAGATGAAGTACAGTGATCATCTTATAATAATCAATTTGCTTTTAATTTCTGAACATTTTACAGACTGAATGTAATCTGAGCATTTTAAAGCTTTTCCTTTGGAACATGCTATCATTAAAATATCCTCTGTGGAGTCCGCTTTTATCAGGGAAATTAAAGGGGAAATCATCCATCTGGCATTTCACAACTTGTGACCATATATTGCTCCATTCAGAATTAGCAGGAAGAATTTACAGGTATTATTTAAGGTAGTTCCTTAAGGCAAGTTGCTGTTTGATTAGATAGATTAAGCATATAGCCAGATAAAAAGAAATTGCAGTCAAGTTAAAATAACGAAGTTTGTTTCTTAAAAATTCAGTAGCGTGCACACCATACAGTACTTACTGTCTGCTTTCTAATTGCCCTAGAAGAAACAGAATAAAATTTGAGTACAATTTCTTTTTGTGAAGGGTTTGTGAAGGTGTACAAAGAGAAAAACTACTCAAGTTTTTGCTTTTCTTTGACTATCTTCATAGCACATAATGAGGTCATCTGCACTGAAAACAAGATGGCCTCTACTCTTTTCTGAGATCTTCAGCATTTTGTTTTGTTTTTGTAACTGAGTTACAAACCTCTCTCAATAGTTTTTCACTCAATAATCTTGTCCCCTTAGATTGCTTTCTCCAGCCATCTGCTGAAACTTTGTGCTGCTTGACCTTGAAGAAATATATATCTGTAATTTCCATACCCTTGATACCTTGAAAGTCAGTCAAAATCCTGCACATTTCCATATTAATTTTTCCATTATTGAATTTAGCACGCTCAACCCCACACCCTGTGCAAGTCATACAGCATGCTGTCTGGAAAAGTACAATTCACACCTGAGTAGCAATTTGCATTTGTGGGTGAATAAAATGGGAGATTTTGCCTCTGTGGTGTACAGTAGGACAAACTCTTAGATTCATGTATTTTGCTACATGAACATAAATATCCACTGCTTAAAAATGTCAGTGATGCAATCAAAACTGCTTTCTGGTTATGTGACCAAAATATATTGTATAGAGGTGCAGCATAAGTATATCAAATCACATAACCTTTGGCAATTCTATTTTATAAATAAGCATTTAATGGAAAGTGAGTTCCATTATGGTATGAAGTTTAACCTTGCAACTCTGACTTCTGCACACAGTGAAACATGAATTGTAGTGTCATTTTATTTCTCATTATCAGATTGCCAAGTTATAAAGTATTATCACTACAACCTCTGAAGTGAGCTGGTGTTTTGTGTGAAACCATGAAGAAACTTCTATTCATAGAGCTCAACATATAGCTGTTATTTTCCGCCTTCTCTTAAATGATTGTTCTTTAAAAATGTCAGAACAAATATAGTACTGCCATCTAATATACATATTGGACCCTAGTCCACCTACTCCCACCTAGAATGGGAAACCTTTTCGGATTAAGTTAAGTATACAGTGCCATGTGGGAGGTGCAAAGCAGGATTTTAGTAACCAGTGGTGAATAGGAGGCAGCTGCAGGAGCAGCAAACGAACTCCAAGGAATCGGGATCCTGTTTACATGCAAATGCCTAATTAATTAATTAATTAGTAGGAATGCAGATGAAAAACTCAGAAAATTTATAATTTATATAAAAGATCTCTAAGGAAATTGTCAGCAACTCTTGAGTGCTTGATGCCTCCGTATATGGGTAACTGAGTATTATGTATAGCTACATGTATTTTAATACCCTTAAAGCATGAACTGATCTTTCTGATCACATCAATACACTTTAGTATAATTTGTTGAGACAGACACAAAAACATGCTTGATTACAAAGAATGCTTTGAAGACTCAATAATTGACTACTGAGTCAGGAATTATCCAAAAGGAGATCATAAAACAGCATGATGCGATATGCTAAGTGATTGCAAGGATGTTCGAGGAGGTAACTTTTTAATGACTTTGTTATCCCTCTAGGCCAATTCTGCCATCTTTACTCATGCTGGAGAGTGTTTTATTCCACTAATAGCCCATATCTGATCAGTGGGACTCTGCAAAATAAGACACAACTCAGTGTGAACCAACATGACAAAATGGGTCCATGCTTTACTGGGTGTATATGTTTTATTAAGCAATTTGTAGTTGCTTGGGGAAATGATTTATTAGTACTGACTTTCTGGTAGCAAAAAATACAAATTAAACCTAAGTGTGTTTTTCAAGAACATATTTCTACCACTGGGACATTTTTTCGTCATGAGCAATAGGAACACAGTCTGACTAGGTAACTGTATGATCTTCATCAGTTTCGTGTTTAAGGACTTAATAAGTATGAATGCCATGGAAAGAATGGAGTATTATTACCACTTGATAGACAAAGAGCTAAAACACACAGTAGAAATTTCCTGTTGAAATTGTTGTAATCAGATCATACTGAAATTTTAAGAATTCATTTTTTTGTGTCTTACAGAGTTGGAAGCTTATTTGCCAAGAATAAACAAATTTAAAACAGTGACAGAGAGATGGCCAGTCATTGCTTTGTATTAACGTATTGTATTAACTTTAAACTGACACAACAGTGTAAAGAAACATACCTTTGTGGTCTTCTGTGTTTTCTCTCCTCCTGATAGCAGAAAATTATCTGTGAAGAGTAACCTGTTGGTAAATGGATAGTTGGTGGGCTACTGCTCTTGCAAACAGAACCATACATGGGTGTAACGGCAACCAATTTAAGTCGCATGATCATGATTGGGATACATATCTACGTTGCATGTGAGTTGGGTTTAGTTCCTGAGTGATCATGACCAGTTGCCTTTAAATAAAATAAAATAAAAAAGTGTAAATAAAATAAAAGAAAAAAACGATACCTTGCACACTACGAATGTTAGGCACATGCAGTCCCAACTCTGGGGTCCAGCATTCCTCTCGCACGGTGTTTGGGCAGGACTTACCTCAGGGCATGATCTGGGCTGTAATGAGCACACTGTGGCCTGTAGCTGCCTACTTCAAAATGCTGAGCTCAGAGATTTGCCTGAAGCCTCACTGTTCTCTTAGGCTTGGGCCCATTATTCAGAGCTGTTGGATTTGATGGCAGTGGGAGCCATAGAAGAAATGGAGATAAATAGACTGCATTAAGAGAATAAGCTTATAAAACTATGCCTTTATTCCTCCTTTAGCAAAGAGTTTCATTTCCAGTTAACAGGTAGAATTTATGCTGTTTTGTGAGGACTGAGAAGAAACCATTCAGCTGTATAGCCATAGACATCTGCACCTACTTTAAATTCCCTAGATGTTTCTACGTGGTGTCCAGCAGCCCTTTCAGAGTCTGTAAGTCTCCCTGAAGTCTTGTTCACAGCTGCTGTCTTGTGAAGACATCTTGATAACCAAAAAGATGATCAAAATGATGCTACAAACCCATGTTTATATTCACTCTCAAAATTTCCTGACTTTGTTGTACAGACCTCAGCTATTTTTCATTCCTCAAGATACCTTCGTCTCCTCTGAAAGTCATCTAAGTCCAAACTGTTTCCTTGACCTTTTATGTAAAAGACTTGAGTCATCCTGTCAGGAGATGAGACTAGCACAGTGCAAGTTCTTATCATGTGAGTGGTGCTGCAGCTGGTGAGTGAACACCTTGCCAAAGAGGACAGTTTACAATCTGTGTGTAGGCCACTATTTATTAGACAGCTCAGACTAATGTACAAACCCAAGCACATTCTGATTTGCTCCTAAATAATTTGCGCAGAGGATACATGCTAAACTTGATGAATAGAAAGAGACTGGATTCTGTGCTAAGCTTAATAAAGTAGCTAATTCGCTGTCAATGTTTTGACCAGTGCTATTGTAAAGTATTGCTGAGATTTTCTCTGGGCTAATATGTACCCACTGGAGAGATGTCATGTAGATAATTCAAATTACCTGCTTTTATTACAGAAGATCTTGAGAACAGTTTACTGACAGTGCCCTGCCAGCCATTTGAACAATGGGTGCCAGCTGAAGCCAGCTATTTAGAATGAAGGTCAGCCCTGAAAAGGCATAATTAACCTGCTGAGCTATAAGCATGTCACCAAGGCTCACCCCCCCGCCTCTGCTGCATAGAGAAATGAGACCTGAAAAAGATCTTTAAGCATCATTAAGTCCAATTACATTCTAAGTAGGACAGACTGTTAAAAGACTCTCTTACTCAAGCTTTTTACCGCTTAGCCCCTCTGCACGAGGATGTGTTATGTTCCGTTTCTCCAGCTCCCTAGCAGGATGTTTTGAAACATGGGAAGAAAAGCAAAGGTTGTTCTGCATAATACATGGTCATATCAGTACTATAAACATTTTAAATGATGTTTACATTAGTAAGTAATCTGAATAATTAAAAAATATGCAAATTTAAACTCTTTAGAAGCAATAACTTTGCATGTAAGTTTTGTGAGAGATATTTTCATTCTTTATTTATTAAGCAGTAACAATTAAACCCAGCAAAATTTAGTTAGAAAGTAAAAGAGATGGCCTACAGCCGTTTTGTTCTAAAGCAGTTTGAACACGGTGACCTAGCGTAGCTTTTACATGAAAGTGAACTTGCATAAACACTCCCTGTCAGTGGTAGCCAACAGAAATGTAGACTGAGCTATTACCTGTGGTGGACCAAAATTTGAAGCACTTCCATAACCCCGGGGTGTGGAAAATAATACTACTGTAAGCACACTCTTACATTTATAGGATGGCTTCAAACATCAGCATGGGTGTCCTGATTTTGGCTGGGATAGAGTTAATTTTCTTCCTAGCACCTGGTATGGTGCTGTGTTTTGAAGTTAGGATGAGAATAATGCCAATAACGTGCTGATGTTTTAGTTGTTGCAGAGTAGTGACTACACTAAGCCGAGGTCTCTTCTGAATCCTACCAGAAAGGAGGCTGGGGGTGCATGAAAAGCTGTGAGGGGACAGCTGACCCAAACTGTCCAAAGGGACATTCTATACCATACGATATCAGGATGAACAATAAAAACTGTGGGGAGTTGGCTGGAGGGGCTGCCATTACTTGGGGTCTGACTGGGTATCAGTCAGCTGGTGGTGAGCATTGCATTCGGCTTCAGTCTTTATTTATCCTTTTTGTTGTTATTGCTTTTGTTTGTTTGTTTCTCCTTTTCTTTCCTTTTTTTTTCCTTTCTTTCTTCTTAAACTGTCCTTATCTCAACCCGTAAGCTCTTGTACTTTTCAGTTTTCTCCCCCATCTCCGTGTGCAGAGGAGTGAGTGAACAGCTGTGTGGCGTTAGCTGTATGATGGGTTAAATCACAACTGGCCTTATGGCATCCAACATGGGGCTCAAAGGATTGAGATAATGACAGATCTGACCAGAGCATGTTAGAACTAATTTGTTATAAGCACTATATTTGTATAATAGCTGCCAGTCACCATTTTATTTGTTCACAGTGTTGATTTATTTGCTCTCAAGGTTGTTTTTCTTAACCTCTTTCTTTTTGTTTATCACCTCTGGGGGCTGGCCTAAGTTTGTTTATGGTTTTGTCAGTTTGTATATAGCATGTGCTCATGTTACACAACTGTGAACTTAATCTGGTTAAGTAATGCCCAGGGAGGTGGTGTCACCATCCCTGGGGGTGTTCAAAGACAGGTTGGACGTGGTGTTTAGGGACATGGTTTAATGGGTGACATTGGTGGTAGGGTGGTGGTTGGACCAGATGATCTGGGAGGTCATTTCCAACCCTTATGATTCTATGAATTAGACAACGCAGGCTACTCTGATGTTGGGGGGCGGGTACTTTCTGCTTTTCCCGCAGATGGAAAAAAATAGTAAAAATGCAATTTGGGAGGAGGTGTGGGGTTGGCTTTTCAGAAGCCTATCCAGATGACAGATTGTGGGATGATCTTCCGAGAATACTAAAACATTATGTGCATAATGATGAGTTTTCAGTTCTTTCTCGCTTCACCTTACTAAAGACATATTAATTGCATGCAATCCAGGTTGAAAAGTACTGCATTTTTGGTGCCACTTTTAGATCTCTGATGCTTCTTAGGGGCATACTTGATTGTTTGAGGCAGACTGCAATCCTGTGTCTGAAAAACATGTTCCTTTGCAGAAGACCACGCTGACTTCCTTTGACTCTCCTTGTGTATGTTTTAAAAGCTGAGCATTACCTTTATTTGTCAAGAGAGCCACGGTTTTCTTAAAGCCTGTTTGCACAGTGAAGTGCAGGCAATCACATGCAAACTCAGTCCGTGCTCTGAATTGGCAGGAAAACACCCTGTTTTAGGTTGAAAGTAGTTTTGTTACTGCAGCAGTTCTGTTGGGCTTATTGCTGTTGGTAGAGCCATGCTTTAGTATCAGCTCATAAATGTATTCCAGCTGTCCTGTGCTGCTGTGGCTCAGGCTGTGGCAGAGCTTGAGCAAAGGATGTTGCATACGGCTGCAAGAACATGAATCTTAGTGCAGCACCTTGAGTGACGGGACAGATTGTGAAGGTGGAAGGTCATGAAGGACTGGTGTGACCCCAAAGTATTATGAATATTCTCTCTACAGAGGGCTTAGCACTCTGACAATTTTTGATGTCTGGCCTGATCCTTTCAAGTTCATATTTCTCTCTCTCTCTCTCCTCTCTCTCTTTTTCTATAGCATACTATTTAGCCTAGATCCTGGATTATGAAAAATTTACAAGCATTTCAAATTAAGGGCTTTTGGTCCATCCCCAGGTACATGGTGCATATCGTTGGATATCTCCTGTAGCAGAGCAGCACTACTTGCGACTAATGGCAGATCAGTTCTTTTGTTTGAATAACTTGGCCCTCAGATCATCCAGGAAGGAAACTTGCATCTGGAATGTATTGTTTGTACTCTTAAGCACTCTTAAGAGCACTCTTAACAATGAGAAAGAAAATGACAGGAACATACTGAAGGATAAGCAGGAGAAAGAAACAGTGTGAGCAAGTGAATTCAACAGTTGAGTTCGTTCCTCTAAGAAATAGCCATAAATATATTATTTCAAGGGAAATTTGGCCTATGAAGTGAACCCCTTGTCCATTAGAGAGGTCTTCCTTTTGATCTTCCAGTCTGGGCACTCCATATTACCTACTTGATGTTACTCAACCAGTAGAAAGTCTGCTGTAGTGCAGTTTCTACTTGTGTCTCAATTGACACCCTTGGTAGTGGCTGTTGTATTCCATTAAAGTCCTTCCCACACCAGGAAGTTGAAGTTAAGGTAACTTCGTCTATACTTAAGCACATGCATAGTTTTAATTATGTGGATGAAACCAGTGATCTTAATGGGATTAAAAATGGAAGAGGATGTTTCGTAGCTGACAAGTATGTTACAAAGGAGAAGCTAATTTTAGAATTAGTTTGGGAAAGCAAGTAATTCTGTCGTATGGGTATGACAAACTCTAATTAGTAACTGTGAGGAATTAGAGGAGATTTGCAGAATAATAGTTCGCACATTGTTCATACTTTAAATAACAATTTGATCTGAGCATAATTATAAATAAGCTTTTGCTTCTTACTAATTTTCTACTTGATTGCTAAAGCTATTGTTCAAGTGCAGAACAGAAAGAAACTATTAGAAATGGTTATACTCCGCAAATGAGGACAGAAATTATAAAGGAAATGTATATTAATGAATAAAAGGACATTGATCTATATGCAAAAAAAAAAAAAGTGCCAGAATGAGATGAAATTGTGCTCATTGCTTTCATTCATAACAAGGAATGAGTAAGTGAATCAATGAGCACCTATCGATGTGTTTGCAAATTTTTTTTTCATTTGTGTGATTTGGATATTATTTTTCATCTATAATACTTGCTAAAATAGATTATTTGCAAATCTCTCCTTTGGGTTTGGTAATTGCAAATCGTGTAAAACTCCTTAATATATAATTAATAAACTTCTAGCATAAAAGAAATTAAATATGCTCTAAATCCAAAGAAGAGGGTTTAGTTTTCTCTTTTCTTACAGCCTTTGAAGATAAATCTTTAAAGTAGTTCATGAGTCATGAAATTTCTCATTCTCATGGCTGCATGAGTGGAGTCAGTCCCAAATGGCTGGTCCCTCCATGTTAATTAAAGCTACATAGTTACATATTACCTGAAGCACTGGGCATAGTCAGGAAGAGTTGGGCAAATCTAAAAATTCCTTTCCATTCCATTGTAGATTATCAGCTGAAACTGATCATACCAAAGTATCCCCTTGCAATTCCTATATTTGCAGTGAAAAGACATACTTTTTGTATTCTTTGTAGGGATAAGGTATTTTATTAAGACCCTGTTTAGTGTGTTCTTCATAACCACAATAACTGGTTAACCAAAATGTGGGTACTTCTCTTTAGGTACTACAATAATACAATACAATATATTATAATAGAATATAACATAATATAACATAATACAACATAATATGATATAATCTCCTAGATTAGAGTTTGTTACCTCCTAATTGCTATATAGTTCTTTACAGTTGATCATCTTAATCCTGCAGCTTAACGTTTCGCAAAGTATCTCATCAACATCCACACGGGCCAAGAATATAGCATGGTTTGTGCCCTTCCAGTTAAAGCCCTGAAATACGTATTTTCTTTTTACTTTTCATGACAGAAGTGGCTCTGGTAAGAAGTTACAGGATTCTGTGATGTTGCTGAAAATTCCATTGCAGAACCGAGCCATGCGCATTGGTGCATTTGGGGTGAATGGACATGTGCTTTGCCAGGGAGTGATGAAGTGACTTGAATCTTCAGTGTTGTAACTACAGTAGGGAAACAAACAAGCTAACAAACACACACACACACAAATAAAACAAAACAAAAAAACAGAAACCAACTTCCAAACAAAATATAACCCAAATATTAAGCTCAACATATGCAGAAGAAAGTGGGGAAGGGGAAAAGGAAGTGGTTTTGACAAAACAGGAAATAATTTTTTTTTTTCTCATTTGAAATTGCAGCTTTCGTTTGGAATTCCAGCCTAATCTAAACACTTTTACTACAACTTCCAATTAATCAAGTAACCAGTGCTCATCACTTCAGTGATATTAGTCAGGTCTTCTTGGTGGAAATTCTTCACTCAGAGGGTGGTGAGGCACTAGAACAGCTTGTCCAGAGAGGTTGTGGATGCCCCATCTCTCAAGGTGTTCAAGACCAGGTCAGATGAGGCCCTGGGCAACCTGGCCTAGTGAGTGGCACCCTGTCCATGGCAGGGGGGTTGGAACTAGATGATCTTTAAGTTCCTTTCCAACCTGAGCCATTCTATGATTCTAGGATTCTGAGTAATCTCCTTTTCCCTCTGAATGAGAATTTCATTCTAAGTGTTGCCTATGTGAATATGAGGAGAATATCGTTCTTGCATTTCTAAGGAGGGTTTGGATTATATACGTTTATCTCTTTCTGAAATACTTTCTAGTTATTTTTTATTGTAACTACTTTTTGTTTTGTTTTCCTTTGATTGTTTGCAGTTCATTTTGATTTTAATTTATATGGGATTTGTCCATCCGTTCCCTATTGTACCCTGTAAAAGGACAATTGGGCATCTTCTGACAGTCACTGAAGTGAGCTCTTAACTACAATTTGAAAATTTCGTGAGACTAGTTGTTTAAGTGGAGAAGTGGAGGGTTATTAGGGTGCTTGGTGTGGACTAGTAAGCCAACAGAAATCTATCTACAGAACAGAAACAGCTATTTTTTACATTTAGAAAAAGTGCAGTGAAGTGGAATTATTTGGTTCACTTTGTAAATAACAAAACAAACAAACAACACAACTGAATGCCAAAGAATAAAAAAGAAAGGGGGGGGAATTATTTGTGCAATCAGACCTGCACACTAACAGTGTTTGCCTAGCTGCTGATTTGACTAGCTGTTCAGAAAAAAACAAAGATCCTAGACAACTGCTTCTGTCATGCACTGCTCAATATATTTAATGCAGTTTGTTCCTCAAGAAGACTAGAACAATCAGTTTTGAATATCTTAAAACAGGCTCATATCCCTGCAACTGATTTAACCAAAAGTGCTGAACTCACCCCTAGTACTAGTCCTTCAAATTCAGTGTTCATAAGAAAAAGTTTGTATAAATGGATGGTGAAGATTTTAGCAGTTCCTGAAAGGCTTAGAATCTGAAGTCACGCTGATTTTGAGAAAGTTATGAATATCTAAATGCCCAGCTCATTTTGGAAACTCATATTGGAAAAATAACTAATGCTCCTAAATTACTCAAAGATATTTTGAAAATTCCATCCTTGCATGCATGAGATCGGTGGAATGAGAAGTGAACAATTTCCTTCTCCAACACTTTTCTCTATGATTAATGTATTCTATATAATGTGCTATCAGACAAAATCCCTTTGAAGTATTAGTTTCATGTTCAGTTTTGTTTGGTCATTTGTTCCCCTGGCAATTAACCGTGTGTAATGTATAATTACAAGCAGAAGTACAAATTGCTTAAAATGTGATAAGTAGCTTTGACTTGTTCCTGCTTATAAAAGAAGTAGCTGAAATAGCAATCAAATTATACCCCTCCCCCAGCGAAATGCCATTATTCTATCTGCATAAAATATCTAGGGGGAAAAAGAAAAATTGAAGGGTGTAATTACAACAGTTATAACAAGCTAAAATGTCTTGTCACTGCAAACAGATTGTCTAAGGGTTGCAGTAGGAAGCATTAATATTTAAAGATATTCTTCAAGACATTTCCAAACAGCTCAATGTGAAACATCTTTGTCTACTTAACACATAAATATTTTAAGATAACAATATTTCGCACACATATAAAAACATCGAAAGTCACTGCAGGGAAATCAAGAATAAATGGATTTCTACACTCAACAGCACTGACAAACTATTGGATTTCTAGGAGATATTTCAGGCATTTAAGAACTCACAACAGCTGTGCCTAATTTAATTTCAAGGTCTAACATAGCCTTCACTTTTAAAAAAATCACTCTAGAAAGTCGGTCCAGATCAGAATTAACAAACCAAAGAGTGGTTTGGGGCATGTCTAGTTCCAGCTCCCCATGTCAGTGGAGTTGGAACTAGATGATCTTTGAGGTCCCTTCCAACCTGAACCATTCTATGATTCTGTGATATAACCCCCCCCCCTTTTTTTTTTCATTGTTCAAAAAATGCTTCATATCCAGTTGTGGAATTTGAATTAGTCTTCATTGGCATTTTAATTAGAAGGTTATGTTTATGTGGTTTAATATTAAAGAACCAATCTTCATTATTTTTGTCTGTTGGATAACTATATTAGGTTATGCTTGCCTGAATTTTGTGTATATGACTTCTACTCTAAGAATAAACAATAATGAAATACAGGAGGTGGAGAATAGTACTTCAGGGACGAATATGGGACTAGTGAGTCATAAGCTGAATACAAATTAACTTAATATTGGATGATATGGGGTATGAGAACAGCAATGAGAATGAACAGTTATATAGAAAATATGACCCAAGAGGGGAGATGGGAGGCATTGAAGTTTTCTGATCTAGATCAGAGAGAAAAATAGAAGAAAATACAGGCCTATAGGTATTTAAAAAAAAAAATTATGAAAGCAAGCAAATTTAAACTTTTTCTATGCTCATTCTGCAAAGTTCAAGGAGTAGTATGCTCAAATTGCAACACAAGAGGAGGGTAGGTATTAGGAAGGTATTTTCAGCTCTGAAATGTATTGCCTGTTCAGCATGTGATGGTTTGTGGCTCCTGTAATTGAGGGTGTTTAAAAACAATGTTAAAAAAAAAAATAGAATACTCTTCTATACTTGAAATAGCCTTGGGCAAAAGGATGGTTCATGTGACATCCAGACAACCTGTCCAGTCCTTTTATCATTTTTTTTTCCTGTGGTTTCACTGCCTAGAAATTCAGGCTTTATCTATCTATCTATCTATCTATCTATCTATCTGTTTATTTTTAACCTGCCTGCATTGTTAATGCTCTTTGGGTGGTGTCTTCCATGGTTTGAAATGCCCTGCATTCAGTCAGGATTATGACCATAATATTATTCAGCTTCCATTTGTTCAGTACCAGCAAATATATTTTTGTAAAAGAGTGGGTGGGATTTTTCAATATTTAGTTCCTCAGAATGCCTGGAGGATTTTCCCAGGACAGAAATAACATTTGGCAGATTTAGTGGAATTTCTCTGGGAGAAGGGTAAATATTTGACATCTTCCCATAGGTAATGGAACTGATCTTGACAGGCTGTTTACCACCAGTTCTCTAGATAATTTTGCTTCAGCTGAGGACAGAAGTTTAGAAAAATAAATTCTATCCCCTTCAAAAAAAAAAAAGTTTCCTTTATATTTATCTACTCAGTGTTGTGCCTGCTTTCCTTATTTTATTAATCAAAAGACAAATATCAACATCACTGTAATCCTATCTGAGCAGCTAATTATGGGATTTGCTACTGAAGGGCAAATAATTAACTAACGCAGTACCATAACATTCTTGTCAATTTAGGAGAACTGACAAAGCTGTGGAAAGTAATGCACACACCTACTTGAAAAAAGGATAGGTTAGGATAGGATAGGATAGGATAGGATAGGATAGGATAGGACAGGACAGGACAGGACAGGACAGGACAGGACAGGACAGGACAGGACAGAATAGAGTAGTTCAGTTGCAAGGAACATTCAAAGATCATTTAGACCAAATGCCTGACCTCTTCATGGCTAACCAAAAGTCAGAGCATATTATTGAGGGCATTATCCAAATGTCTCTTGACCACTGACAGGCATGGGGCATCAACCACCTCACTAGGAAGTCTGTTTTGACAGCCCTCACAGTGCAGAATTTTTTCTGACTGAGGTTAGACAAACAGGTATGTAGTTTCCTGGGTTTTCTCTCTTGCCCTTCTTGTAGATCAGTATACTATTGGCTAGCTTCCATTTGAGAGTGGTCCAGCTAATGTTCGCTAACTCCTTCAGTACTCTGGGGTCGATCCCGTCAGGCCTTGTGGACTTATGAACACTGAGCTCATACAACTGCTGCCTTACTATTTCAGTGACCACAACTGGAAAATCACTGTTCCCCCAGTCATCATCCTCCAACTCAGAGGACTGGGCAGCCCAAAATCTATCATAAATATTAAAAAATGAGGGGGGGAAAAAAAGGTATTAAATTCCTCTGCTTTTTTCTCATCCTTACTTGTTATGTGACCATCTTCATCAAGTATCAGTCCAATGTTTTCCTTAGACCTCTTCTTGCTGTTGACATGCTTAAAAAAGGCTTGTCTCACACCACACAGGCCAATGACAACTCCAGCTGAGCTTTGACATTCCTTGTTTTCTCCCTTCAAGATGCAGTCTGCAGGTCTGTTCTCTCCCTGTGAAGCCAGTTCTTGCTTCCAGAGATCATATATTTTCTTTTTCTGCCCTAGTTCCAGGAGGACTTCCCAGTTCAGCCAAGATGATCTTGCTTGACTTGCAACACAATGAGACTGCCTGAACCTGGGCTTTTAGAAGGTGGTTCTTGAAAAGTGACCAGCTCTCACGGACCCCTAAAATATCTAGATCAGATTCCCAGAATATTGTAGAGTCCACTTATATCTTAACCACTTCAGATTAAAATATTTCTTGGGTATGGACAGTCGTTATTACTCAAAGTAAGGAAAGTAATGGTGGTTGTTATCATATGTGACAGTTACAACTTCCATCTCAGAACAGCTTCAGAATGAGCAATCCCAAGAATTGCTGGGTCACTCCAGCCTATGAGTCTCACCATACTTGAGGACCTGCTTGTTAGCAGCAGTCATAATGGGGCATGAAATGAATTGATTTATCAGGACTTAATTGTTTTACAGATGTCATCACACCACTTTCTCATGTATTTAATGTATTGTGTAAGCTTTACCAAGGAGAGGGGAAAAGGACAGAAGCTCTTGGGATCATGTGTATTGCCGGACATCTTCTGCAGCACAGATTATGCAAACTGACTCTTTCACCTTACTTGACTCTTCAGAATTTCTGTTTCACTGAGTTCAGCTCATGTTATGCATGGGAGAAGGTGGAACTACTAAGGAATGCTCTTATAAAAGCTCATTCTTCGTTAATGGTCAGAATTAATATAGTAGAGATCCCTAAAGGATATTATTTTGAGCAGTTGTGTTTAGAGATTATTCAGTTTCTGTAATGGAGTCAATGCTGTTGACGTTCTTTATACTATGTTGTGGACACTAATTCAATTTAAAACCACCAAACTCAATTAGAGACAATTAATTCTCACTGTTATTTCAGTAACAGAAGTATATGAATGTAATGAGAAAATACTGAGAAGCTCTGCCAGCCTAGGTATCCATTATCTGTTAAAGTGCATGTTAGTGTGGCAGTAACCGTCTGGATTTCCCTAGTTACCCCCATATGGTCTGCCTAAGTATTCAAAAAAACTATTATCCTTGATTAGATTGGAAGCACAGATAATTCATTACTCTCCAGGAAGCCAGAAAATGCTAAGAGCTTGTAATTGCTCTCATAAAAAGAAGAATAAAATTACAGGCCACCATGAAAACAGTGAACAAGTGACCAGGTTCTCCTAACAGGAGTTTTCAGGGTTATACACTGTCAGGGAACACTAACAACAACTGGAGTTAGCTTTCTTTTCATGGAGCTCATCATGTATGCAGGAAGAGATGCCACTGATTGTGCTTAGATGTTGCAAGAAGAAACTGCTTTCCACAAAATAAGAATGCCAAGAAACCTCACAAATAGATTTAGAAATGTTATTTAAAATTTGTTTACATTATGTGACGAGTGTGTCCAATGGCTAATTTAGATAGGATCTTTGATTTTTTTTTTTTTTACTTACACTGGGATTAGCTCAGTCTTTCATTGTAGTATTGCAGTTTCTCCTTAAACTAGGCTGCAATTCCTTGAAGATAATATAACTACAAAAGTTACATTTTCTTCAAGTTTTATGAATTTTCCTAGTAATGAGATGCAGAAAGAACTTGACGCAGGTTTTACGAGTTGTGTGCAATCACAGTTATGAGGGAACATCATGCAGCCTTATATGACCTTCCTGGTTCTTTCTTTCCTACAAGAAGCATGCAGAGAAAAAAAAATAGAGTAGACTGAGATGTTGTTGTGTAAGAAGCAGGTAAAATTGTTTGCCTGCATTAATCTGTGTGAGAATGAGGAAGGATTCTCCTGGTCAGTCAGTCCATGGGAATCCATGTCCCCTTGCTGATAAGAAGGCTGACAGTATTCTTGGCTGCATTAGGCAACGTGTTGCTAGTAGATCAAGAGAGGTGATCCTTCCAGTCTACTCAGTGTTGGTGAGTGACTGTAGAAAGTGTACTGAAATGTATTTGAATTTTACCTTAGATTTTGACATCTCAGATTTTCCCTCATTTTAAAATATTCATCTGGTTTTTGTTGTGGTTTATTTTAAATGAATCCACTACAAAGCAAAAGGCATAGAATAACAAACACACCAGAAGGCCCAGTGTAATTATGCCTTTGTACATACTCAGTTCCTGTATCACTGCATTTGCACAGATTTATGTAGTGAGGTATATAATAAAGCTGGTATTTTTCATTACTTTGAGGGTGCAAATATTAGCACTTGAGATGCTTTTTAATAACAAAACCAACAAAATACAAAGTCAAAGTGACAGGTTGTAACTAATCACTTCTCTTCTGAGCTGGGAAAGAGGTTGTAGAGAGGTGGGATTCAGTCTCTTCTCCCAAGCAACAAGTGATAGGACAAAAGGAAGTAGCATTAAGTTGTGCCAGGGGAGGTTTAGGTTGGATAACAGGAAAAAAAAAATCATGACTGAATGGGTTGTGACTTGACATTGCTAGTTTAAAGGTTGGACTTGATGATCTTAGAGGTCTTTTCCAACCTAAATGATTCTATGATTCTATTAAAAAGTCTGGAATGAAATGGATTTGGGCACCCGTGAAAGGAATCAGAATATTTTGGAAAATATATTAAATTAAAGCTCTTAGAATTTGTGACTGAATTTGGAGCGCCCCGTGATACCACTTCTGAATTGCCAGCACCTTTCACTATTTCTGAGGAAAGCAGTTCATTTTATTTACATGTGATGCCAGATATGCTCCCACCTTCCTAATGGTAAGTATTTGTCCTTGTCTACATAGTGCTGACACAGGAAGGAGTGGAAGAACCTACTGTATGCACTTAAGCATTGTGCAGTGTGCTGGATAGGGAGAACATTAATGCTGTTTAAATAGATTACATCTCCAGGCTTATAGAGGAGTGAGTAGATTCACTCAGGACCTCTTAGAGTTTGCACTTGTGTATTTTGCCATCGGTTTATTATAACAACCATTTTAGAGGCAAAAACATAGATGCTTGGCAGGACTTGCATTGTACTTAAAAGAAAAAAAAATATATATATATATATACACGTGTATTGGTTATTTTTAGTCCCAGGTCTGTTTAACTGTTAGACTATAGTGAGCTTCTGTCTGGTATAGGGTGCTGCCTACTTAGTGAAATGTGACCTCTGATGTGACCTCAAATGTGGCTCTATGAGGCACAATTCTTTGTTACCCAAGCAACTAGATTTTCTTGTGTTGACTTAAATGGCATTTGTATTTGGCTTAAAATCAAGAGACCTGGAGCAGTGGAGAAGGGAATTAGCTGAAACTCCTAAGAATGTGTTTTCCCCTGAAGCTAACCATAGCTGAAGTGGAAGATACAGAGCAGGAATTGGTGGTGTGTATCCTGCGGATCAGGATGTATTACAAGTACTAATGCAATTCATACAAAAAGCCCAAAAGGGGACATTTATAGTGCATAATTAATCAGTGTGCATTTAACCTTAACTCAGGACAGATATCCACTCCAATAATTGGTAGTTACACAATCATTTTTCAAAGAGCACAATGTAGCATAAGGGATCTTTTTTCCTGTCTTCTGCTGGTGAGTGCTACTGTGGGAATGACAGGTAAACTGTCTTTCAAAGTCATTTATGCCAGCTATGAAGTGAACGAGCCAAAACTGTGAAATGAATTGAAACTTTTGTTGCAGCTGATCAGCCTTTCATTTGTTATCGTCCTATTTGGGATAAAAGGTGTGGACTGAAAGAGAAAAGGAGGGAGATGATTAAAGAAATATAAGCAGAGAGTTTGTCTTGGTTTGTGCCAGCTATCACTTCTCACCTATTGGCCCTGGCAGTGGGAGTACCACACATAACCCACCTTTGTTGTAGCAAAACAACACTGGAAATGGGGTTCTTGCAATTATTTTAAAGCTGAAGAAGAAAAAATCCCCCTGCAGTTTAAGGTGAATTAAAATTATTGAAGGGCTGAGTATCTAAAGAATGAATTAGGATGTTCTTTTTCATTGTATTTTAGCTCTGCAATTAAAGTATGCAGGACCCCTGTGTTATACTCTTAGGCCTGAAATTATGTGACATCATGAAACATGATGACAAAAATATTGCTTATTTATGTCACTATAAAGTTAAGTTTATAGTGGTACAATCATGACTACCATTTATACTACCTATGCTCAGCATTACTAATTGTATCACTATAAAGCTATTTTATGGTCATATAAACAGTACGAATAATACTGTCAGGTATTGGTATTAGTGCTGCAAATAAATGTACATATACCTTATCTAGACATCTTTTATAGTGCTAATGTGCAAATATTAAGGGCAAGCTGACCATTGTAATGTGTTATTCTGTGGCCAGATATTTTTATTACAGGAGAATGAGAAAACAGAGTGCCCTTGCATTTGCCTCTGACTGAAACATTTATTACCACATTTGCTTTTCCTAAATGTCTGACTATCTCATCTCCAACTTGCAGCAAGCACATCTCTAAGGGCAGGTCAGACTCTGGGGACCTGCAAGCAGAAGAAGCTCAGTTTCTGGGTGAGAGTCTGATATGCAATCACACAGCATATGTGGGACAACCAGGGAATCAGGCCCAGTCAGCATGGGTTCACGAAAGGCAAGTCCTGCCTGACCAACCTCATCTCCTTCTATGACAGGGTGACCCACCTGGTGGATGAGGGAAAGGCTGTTGATGTAATCTGCCTAGACTTCTGCAAGGCCTTTGACACAGTCACCCACAGTGTTCTCCTGGAGAAGAGGGCAGAAGCTGCACTCTGCTCTGGTGAGGCCGCACCTCGAGCACTGTGTTCGGCTTTGAGCCCCTCACTACAAGAAGGACATCGAGGCACTGGAGCGTGCCCAGAGAAGGGCTACGAAGCTGGTGAAGGGCCTGGAGCACAAGTCCTGTGAGGAGCGGCTGAGGGAGCTGGGGTGGTTTAGTCTGGAGAAGAGGAGGCTCAGGGGCAACCTTATTGCTCTCTAGAGCTACCTGAAAGGAAGGTGTGGGGAGCTGGGGGTCGGCCTCTTCTCACAGGTAACTAGTGATAGGACTAGAGGGAATGGCCTCAAGTTGCACCAGGGGAGGTTCAGGTTGGAAATGAGGAAGACATTTCTTCTCAGAAAGAGCAGTCAGGCATTGGGACGGGTTGCCCAAGGAAATGGGTGGAGTCACCGTCCCTGAGGGTGTTTAACGAAAGGTTGGACGTGGTGCTTAGGGACATGGTTTAGTGGGTGACATTGGTAGTGGGGTGATGGTTGGACCAGATGATCGTGGAGGTCTTGTCCAACCTTAGTGATTCTACGATTATGTGGGTTCTCTTTATTCTGGTAGAGTACAGTGGAAGTCTAGTTGGGAAAGATACAAGCCTAAAGGAAGTCTGATAGAAAGCACACTGTTTTTTTGTTGCTTCCTGACCATAGCAGAAAGCAGTAAATGAAAGAGCGTCTTTGAGAGAATATTCTGCTCTGTTGCCAGACTCCTGTCTCATCTATTGCCTCCAGTATGTTTCCTGAGTAAGAAAAGTTGTAAGATCTGTAATGGAATAATAAAAGGGAAATTCTTGACTCTTATACACTTCTACTGTAAATTTGCAACTCTCATTTATAAATACAGGGGTTTTTGTGTTTTCTTTTTTAAACTATCTGAAGACCAAGATAGATTATATCTATTTGGTAGCCAAGGCAGTGAGGATTATTTTCTGTACCACTGCAGAGGATTATTTTCTGATTTAAGAGCTAGTAGGCTCGTGGATGGATGTTACGCTTGCCCATGCAGAGTGATCACTTAAGCATTTTTTTTTGTAGAGCATCAGGATTAAGGAGATTACAAAATAAACAAACAAACAAACAAGAAAGAAAGAAAGAAAGAAAGAAAGACAGACAGACAGACAGACAGACAAAGCAAAGCAAAAAACCTACCAAAAAGGTCTGTTACAGGTGTGGATTAATCTTGCAGGCGCTCCAAAGTTGATCAAGTGTTTTAAGGCCTGAGACATACTGAGGAAAGCCTCATGATTCTTCCCCAGGATTCACAGATGGTCACCTGTCTTTTGAGAGCCTTTCCTCAGTTTCTCCCAGAGCCTCAGAAGTACTGCATGGGCAATTCATATTGAGTCTATTGTTTATATTACCTTTGTCGGAAGTAAGAACCCATACATTGACAGGAATATATGTAAACTATGGAATTGAAAATGGGGTGACAGATACAACTTAAAATTTGCCTTATTTCTTGTATTTTTATGTTAGCCATCTTGATTTTTTTCTCTTCCTACCAGGTAAATTTTATTAAGACAATCTGTGTGGGTACATTTTAGTCACTTACAGAATCATGAAGCAGTTTTTGTTTAAGGAGTTAAGTTTTCTCTTCTGAAATTGTGTGATGCTTTGAGTTTAATATGATTTACCATTGTTATGCCTGGTCTCTGTGTTTGAGGTTTTTGGTCTGGTTTGAATAAAATGAGTTTTTCAGTCTGAGTCCAGACTTTTTACCTTCCCAAACAGACAAGAAGCAAATGCTAATAAATTACCTTGTAGAGTTAAAAATTTGCATCTCATAGGAAAAAATAAGAAGGTGCAAATAATGTAAATATCTACTTGCCAATATACCTGACAACGTCAAACTAATGCTTTGAAGACCAAGAGATGCAAACTAGAGTGAAACAACCAGGCTTGATAAAATCAGATTGCAGGAGATCAGAGGACATAAGGCAATTTGTACACTGTGAATCCAGATTGATCTTTACAGTGACCCTTCAGTGGCATATGTTGCCAGACCTACTGCACACTGATGATTTGGAGGCCGTATCAGGAGACTTCGCTTCTAGTTCTGCTACTAGAGCTTTAGTGAAAACTATCGTTCTAAGGCTTGTAAAGCTATACACACAAAGAACATGTATGCTAGCAGAACCAGTTTCTTAATTTTTTAAAAACCCAAAACACAGCACCATACCAACTACTAGGAGGAAAATTAACTCTACCCTAGACAAAACAAAGACATTTTCTGAAATACTGTGGTTTCATTTGCTTTAAATGAGGTCTTTCTAGCTGTTTAATTGTGAAGAAATCCTTGAAAATATGACCTGAAGGCAGCCAATACAATTATACATGCTTGAATATGCCAAGAGCCTGAAGCACTAGCTGTGAGAATAAATAGCCCCTTTCAGCTTCACATATTAACTCTGATGCCAGTGATGACACTTCAAATGTCAACAATGTTAGCTGTTTGCTTGTTCATTGAAGCACAGAAAAGAAGCAAGGGATGCAAAGATCTTCATGACCTACTCCAAGTGAGAACTTAAGACCTAAATGCTCAGCAGGATGTGAGGTCTACTGAAGGAAAGGAAAATATGAAAGAACACCCAGAGAAACCGTGTCACGTCTTGAGCATTCAGTCAGTCTGTGCAGAACATCTTAGCTGGATTTCTTTGGGGATGTCCCATTATCTTAATTTGAGTAAGCAGAAAAAGATAAAGCTGCAGATTATTTTGTAATTCATCCCTTTGTCATCTGTTGCTGGTGTTTCAGTTTATGCCTCTTGTAGATACAGGCAAAAAAGGTGGCACTGAGCAAATACATTGCCACTGTGGTTTATCAATTTTTTTCTCAAAGTTTACATTTTTTCTCATTGTCAGATTCTTTTGGGTGCCAAATGCTTGAATAAGACTCCCAGGAAGGGGCCGATACAAGTAGCACACAGGACTATGAGTCTGTCTGCCAAGAGCCTGTATGCTTTTTGAGTAGAATCTTCCTAGGGAGACTGATCAGCGGCTGAGGGTTGGACAACTGTGTAAAAGTTACACTGGCCAACTCTGTTATTTGGCATGTTTTTGTGAAATGTTGGTTTTGTCATTAAAACATGCAGCATTTGCTTTTCTCCTTTGCTGAAGATGATGCATTTCAACTTTCACACAAAGAATAACCTTGCAAAGGTGATGGAGAATGGGCTAGCAATAACATCCGCCAGCTCCCTCAGCACTCATGGACGCATCCCGTATGGGCCCACAGATTTGTGGGTGTCAAGTTTTGCCCAGATCTCTGACCTGATCCTCTTCGAACAAAGAAAAGTCCACCTTTCTCCAGATTTCCTCCCTTGTCTCTAGGATCTGAGATTCCTGAGGGCTGGTCTTAGCAGTGAAGACTGAAGCAAAGAAGGCATTTGGTAATTCTGCCTTCTGTGTATCCCCTGGGATTCCTCCAGGTAGGTTCCCAAAGAGGCCAAATTTAGCTCTCCTGAAGTCCAGGCTAATGATCCTACTTTTTGCCCTGCTTCCTCCTTGCAAGGTCCTGAACTCCACAATCTCACGGTCACTGCATCCAAGGCTGCCCCCAACCTTCACATCTCCAACCAGCCCTCCTCTGTTTGTAAGCATAAGATCCAGCAGCACACCTCTCCTTGTTGGCTCCTCCAACACCCGTGTCTAAAAGTTATCCTCAGTGCTCTGCTGGAATCTCCTGGACTGTTTGTGCCTAGCTGTATGGTCTTTCCAGCAGACATCAGGGTGGTTGAAATCCCCCATGAGAACCAGGGCCTGTGAAGATAAAGCCTCTTTCATATGTACTAGATGAGGGCTAAGCACTTCTGAACATAACATCTAAAAGAGTGGATCAGAAATCCCACAAACCCTAGCAGCCTGTGCAAGCAAAAAAACTTGTATTTTCACTCAGCTCTGCAGTATGTTTTCTTCAAAACAGTGAGCAAAGAAACTTACACCAGCAAAGGGAAGGGAGTAGAAAATCACTTATCAGCTTGGCTTTAATATCCTTTTCTTTCTCTCAAACTGATTCTTACTCAAATGCACTAAAGAAATACAAGGGAAGACACTTTGTTTTCTACACAGGCACACGGCAAAGTCAGTTCCTTTCTTCTGCATGGGCAGCTCTAGGCCAACTGTTGCTTTTCTGTGTTGGGGATCAGTCAGTTACAGGCAACAGAGACATTCAACACAGCATTTAGTTCTTCGTGCTGACTCAACTACCATGTTTTTCTCCTGCTGGTCCATCTGTCTGCTCCTCTGCATGGCTATTGATTACAGGGATACTCGACTCTCTTTCTACTCTTTCAAGCACTCTCTTACTCTGTTCATTTTCACTCCTCTTGCTCACTCACTTCTTTTTCTTTTTTTTCTTTTTTTGGGGTGGTGTCTTTTTTTTCTTTTACTCTGTCATTGCTAGTAGTGTTGCTAGGGGATCTTCTGCTACTGCATCTGCTCCCAAAGCCAAGTATTGGATTGTGTCTACTCTTCTAAGTGAACTGCAGTGAATCTCTTGGCTCTCCAAGAACCCCTGTGCAATGAGAAAGAATTCACAGCAGCAGCTGAATTGTTTAGCGGAAAGTGGGAAAGGAGCTTACTTTTTTCTACTTAGCTGAAGAAATCCTGTACTAGTAGGGTTAGATACCACCTTGTGTGACAGAGCCTTGCACATGGGTTTGAACTTCTGCAGCATATGGTCTAAAGACATATTTTTGTGTTGGATTATGAGGTCTGATTTCAAGAGAAAGGAGTGAGCCTGCATGGGTTCACATGGGATAGCTCCATCACAGTTTATCATTAGAGTACTTTCGTATGAGGGTTGGTACTTACCATTCTCACTAACCCTGTACTTCCTATAGGAGTGAAAGAATTAGGCAAGAAAAAAAAAAAAGTCAACAGCAAAGTCTGCTGCCACAGACTCATAAACCAGCCAGAAGATCTAGCTTTCAGCTGATTACACCAAAGCATGCTGCTGTGGCAGCAGAATGAAGTCTGACAGCCGTGCCAGGCACTCTGTCTGGGCAGGATGCTTATACCCCTGCCAGTGGTAACGGAGGGAGTGGGAGCACGTATTAATATCCACAAGGAGAGGGCTAAAGCAGAGTCATGTCAGTTGCACTCAGCATGTACAGTGAAGTCGACAGTTTGGTTATGTTCTTCTGAAATCAGCATCACAGGGGTGAAACATTGCCAACTGAGAGCTAAAGATTAGTACAGAGGCTACAATCATTTCAGCACCACTTAGAATGGATATAGCACTTCTCAATTGACAACCAATTAATCTTTGCAGCATGTCTGTAGAGTACATACTAAAAATGCAGTCCTTTGCCTTGCTGAAATCAGTGAGAGCTTTATTTCTGACTTTACTGGAGCCTGACTTTCACCATAAAAATACAAATCTTTATCTCTGTTTTGTAGATGATTTACAATTCCCACCAGAGGGTGGGCATGAGTATAGGATACTGTTCTCGAGATGGATAGACATTTACAAATTTTCCAAATTATTTTAGGACTCCTGCACAATTTTGTTCATATGTCCATAAAAAGAGCTCTTCATTACAACTTTCTCACATTTTCTTTTCTAACATATTAAAAAAAAAAAAAACCACAGATGAAATTTAGCATGTATATAGTCAGGTAGCAAGAATATAGATTCAATTCCTTTTTATTTTTCCCCTTGGACATATTGGTAAGATGCTGATAAAGGGGAAAAAATATACCTGTTCAAGCTGAGACATGGTGATTGTTTACTTGAAGACAGGAAATAATCAGAATTCTAGTAACAGGGGAAAGAAGGGGATATGGAAAAGACAGGCATGTGCAGAAAGGAAAATGTCCACTTTGGTTTCACCCCAACCAGTTGTTAACTTTAACAGGTTCTTGGATTCCCTTTTGCACAGATCAGTCTTTTCTAGCACAAATTGGAAAGACCTGATAAAGAATTTTGCAGATGTTTGTTGTTTTCTTGCATTTTCCTTGTAAACTCAAAGATTGGTAAAAAGATAAAAGTTATCTATCTCTGAGATATCCAATTTCTAACCTTTTGACCATTTCTTATCTGCTGATGTGCAAAAATATCTTACAAAGACAGCTGCAGCAGTGTAGCATGTGTGGTTATTTTTACCTGGATCTCAAATTCAAAAGACTAAAGAAATTTCATCAGGCAGTGAAATTCTAGCAGTGAAAGAAAGACTGACATTTGCCTTTCCATCACTGTACCTGACAATGTGTACTTTTTATATTTGCCTGTGTGCTTATTTACCGGTCCCAAAGACTTTCATGTTATACCACACTTCAGATTTTCAGATTCAGGAAGCTTCTTCTTTGATCTAGCACTTCTACAAATTAATTTTCTTCCGTCTAAAGCACAGTTGGGATTTCTCTGTCTCATGGAACTGGCAAATTCTCTAGCCCTTGTTTATGCTAATCATCTACATCATTATATTTATAGAAAGATATGTAGCTCAATTAAACAGAGATGCAAGAGATTTGTATTATGTGGTTCCACCACAGATTTCCTCTATTCCTGGGCAGTAGCTATTAATCTTTTCATGTCCCTGTAAATCGGTGTGCATGGTTTTTTTCCTGCCTATTCTGTGGCTGCTTAATTAATATTTGGAAATAATTTTGAAGTTACTGAGACTATGGACTGTCAAAAAGACAGTATATATTTAATCATGAGGACAATGGAATATGTGGCAATGTGAGGAATTCCATGCATGAACTGCTGTTGCTCCCCAAGGACCGTGGTATCATGGCCAGAAAGACTACCCAGAAGTGCATATTTTCAGTGAAATGAGCAAAATCCCATATACTGTGTGTCAAATACTAGCCAACCACTTAAACAAACAGAGCGTATGAGCCAAAAGAATCAATAAAAATGATTTTGAAGGCTGGAAACACAGATTTCAAGGATGAAACAGAGCATTTCATGCTTGGCTCATTGTGATTCTCTGGTTTTCTGTTCCTGTGATTCCACTGATTTTCATTGATTTGAGTTACAGCCATATAAAACTAGGGTAAAGCAGGAGGAAATCCAGTTCTTTGCAAATAGGCTTCCATAATTACAGAAAACAACCATAGTTTTACCTGTGCTTAAGGTAAATTTTGAGCTTTTTTTCAAAAGGCTTTGTGTCCAAGACATGCTGTGTTGCTTGTTCACTTTTTATATTATTGTAACTCAAATCTTTTTTTTTTTTTCTTTTTCTGAAAACTTACTGGTACAAAAATGATGCTTCAGAGCTTTAGAGCAACTAAGCTGCCAGTTCAGCATGGATTAACAGAGGGAAGTGGACAATGCTAGCATTTTGTTGGTAAACACTGTATTTCTGTCTGGCTCTTTTGCAAACATCTCTTAGTTCAGCAGTTATATCAATGACATCTGAGATGATCAAAAGTGTTTTGCTGACAAGGTCATTAAAATTTCACTGTATTATTTGACAATCAACAGAGGAGTATTCTGAACCACTTTCTTAAGTAGTGTGCTCACCAGGGTTAAGAATGCAACTTCCACATCCTTAAATCTTTCTCAGGTTAAGGCTCTTTCCTTCTACTTGAATATATCTATTCAATTAGTTGATGAGATTTTGATTTCTTTCTTCTGCACTTTCCTTTTAATAGCAGTTTAATGTATAACTATTCATACAGTAACTGGCATTCTATCTGCCCCCCATCAAAATAGGCTAACTGCTGTCTGAGTACAAGTTTATTCTGAGAGTACAAGAGGAGAAATTGTAGGATCGTGCGTGTGGTTAAAAAAAAAAAAAAACATGAAGTTCAACAAAGGAAAATGTTGGGTGCTGCACCTGAGAAAGAGTATTGTCAAAAGAGATGATTCTCCATCTATATTAAGCATTGGTGCAGCTTCAACTTGAATGTTGTGTGCAGTTCTGGGCTCCACAGTATTAAAAGGATGTTAAGGTCTTTGAAAGCGCCCTGAACTATTCTGTTCTATTTACATTTATTTCATTGCAAATGTTCTTCCTGTGCCACCCAAGACAGACTCAAGCACTGTTGGTCCAGCATCCCTGATGATTGTTACAATGGATAAAACCTAAAAAACATTGTGGACCTAATTCTGTCCTCATGCCCATCCATTTCTGAAGACATGCCCATAAGACCTGCTAAGTTAGAGGACTTAATAAAATGTAGAGAATCCAGTGTACAGTCTAGAGTCATTATGATGTGCAGTCATGTGTGTTGGGCCTCCAGTCATGATCAGAGAATTTTCCCCTTGTATTGAGACCTGGAATGAGGTATGGATGAATGTTTATTCTCAAGAACAGAATCTGACTGAAGGATCCCAGCACAGGAAGAAAGCAAGAGATTTTTCACTCCAGCTTCTCAGCAATTTAATCAGACTTTCTTCTCCCATGTTGTGCTGAATGAGACGAGCAGTAAGTCACATCAAGTTAGTGTATCATGTGCCATCCCAGGAACTGAGCAAGCTGCAGTCTATTGCAATATATGTTATTCATTTATTTAGTATGTTTTTCTTTTATTTAGATACTCTGTCATGTTGGTTTACATCCCCTCCCCCTCCCCCCCCCCCCCCGGTCTTTTTATCTACTAAAGGGAAAGTCTCCTATATTTCATTTTCGTAGTCTCCTGTATTTCATTTTCTTAGAACTTAGTCAAATAGCCCAAGTGGAAAATGGTGTGTTCAGCCACTTCCAGGAAAGCAGGGCTCATCACACTTAATGGTTTCTTGGGAAGACAAACACCATCACTCCAAACGCCCTTCCACTTCCCCCTCCACAATTCCTACTTCTTTACCCAGCGTTTACTGCTGAGCATGTCATCATAAGGTATGGAATATTTCTTTGGTCAGCTTGGGTCACCTGTCCTGGCTGCATCTCCTCATAGCTTCTTGTGCACCCCCAGCCTCCTTGTTGGCAGGGCAGCAAAAGAAGCAGAAAAGTCCTTGGCTCTGTGTAAGCGCTGCTCTGTGATAACTGAAAACATCAGTGTGCTATCACCACTATTTTAATCAAAAATCCCAAACAGAGCATTATGTGAGCCTCTACAAAGAAAATTAACTCTATCCCAGCCAAAACCATGACAACAGAAAATATAACACTTCAGGGTTTTGTGCACGGCCACAGAGCTCGACTGATGATATTAAGTCATTCAAGGTCAATGTTCTGGTCTAGTACAGGGAAGGATCCAGTTTTCCCACACCTTGAAAGCTTCATTGTTCTTTATGGATGTATAAAGGTTAGTATTTACTGAGAAATAATGGAAAAAGAGTCTATATGATAGTCTGACTGTAAAGAGAGGGAGGGAAGGAGCTGAGCTCAAGGGATGAGCTCATGATTTCATTTGACACCAATTTCAGCAGAGCTGAGATTTCAACCCTCTGAGCTGGAAGGTCATGTTGTTCATGCCACAGACTGTTGGCAGAATCAGATCAATCTAAATTGGCTTCAGGGTAAGGCTCATATTAAAAGCTTGCAGAGTGACTGTCAACTTTACAAAGGAATTTTCATCTATCTATGGATATGTAAGTCAATGACTGCCCACAGCTAAAATCAATTTAATTAAAAACTGCATGGATGCAGTCTACACAAACCATACTGGGGAGTGACAACACACATATTCTTAAACCATCATAACAGAATAGCAAGAACAAGCCATGCTGAAATTCAGTGGCAGTAGTATGTTATGGAGACGAAGAAACAAAAGTGACATTTGGTTCAGTAATTATGCAGGTTGCAGATGGGTGAAGGCAATGTAGAGAGAAGTTTACTCCTGAATCTTCTCTTGCCATTTACTTTCCCCGACTCTAATTTCCCTCTTCATTTGCTCCATTCCTTTCATAGCCTTCCTTGCCTCTGACCTACCACTTGCCTGCCTTTGCTAGGTTATCTCAAGCAGTGGTTATGTATAAGAAAATGTGACTGACTACATTGGTGGTGCCATCCCCACATGGTATCCTGTCTTCTCTTCCAACCATCTGATATGAGAGAGTATTTTTGAAGTGTTTAAAAAATAAAAATAAAAAAATGACTTAGTACAGAATCACAGAACAGTTGAGGTCAGAAGGGACCTCTGGAGGTCATCTGGTCCAAACCCCCTGCTCAAGCAAGGTCACTTACAGCAAGTTGCCCAGGACCATGTCCAGACATCATTTGAAGATCTCCAAGGAGGGAGACTCCACAACCTCTCTGGGCAACCTGTGCCAGTGCTCTATCACCTGCACAGTAAAGAAGTGCTTCCTGATGTTTAGATGGAATCTCCTGTGTTCCAGCTCGTAGCCATAGCCTCTTGTCCTGGCACTGGGCTAAACTGAAAATAACATGACTCTGTCCTCTTTGCACCTTCCCTTCAGGTATTTATACCCATTGCTAAGAACCGCCCTGAGCCTTCTCTTCTCCAGACGGAACAGTCCCATATCTCTCAGCCTTTCCTCTTAGGAGAGGTGCCCAGTCCATTGATCATTTTGGTGGCTCTACTTTGGACTTTTTCCAGTGTGTCCATATGTCTCTTGTACTGGGGAACCCAGAACTGGACACAGTACTGTGGTGGTTTTACCCAGCTGGGCAGCTAAACTCCACCACAACTACTCTCTCATTCCCCTTCCTCAAAGGAAAATGGGGAGAAAATGTGATGAAAAGGGCTCAAGGGCTGAGACAAGGACAGGGAGATCACTCAACAATTATCGTCTCAGACAAAAAAGACTCAGCATAGGGAGATTAATATAATGTATTGCCTATCCCTAGCAGACTAGAGCAGTGAGAAACTAAAAGCAAACTAAAACCTTCCCTCCTTCCATCCTCTTCTATGTCTTTCCCCCAACCAGCACAGGGGAATGGGGGTTGCGGTCAGTCAATAACATTTTGCCTACACTGCTCTTTCATGGTCACCCTCTTCGCCTGCTCCTGTGTGGAGTCCCTCCCACGGGATGCAGTTCTTCCTGAACTGATCTCACGTGGGCTGCAGTACTTCAAAAACTGCTTGAATATAGGTCCATGCCACGGGGTCCACCCATCAGGAGAAAACTGCTTCAGCGTGGGACCCCACGGGCAGCAGCTCCTGCGTGGGCTCCTCTCCACGGGCTGCAGCTCCGGCCCGGGGCCTGCTCCTGCGGGGGCTCTCCATGGGCCGCAGCCTCCTCCAGGCCACATCCACCTGCTCCACCGGGGGCTCCTCCACGGGCTGCAGCGTGGAGATCTGCTCCGTGTGGGACCCATGGGCTGCAAGGGGACAGCCTGCTCCACCAGGGGCCTCTCCACAGGCCACAGGGGAACTGCTGCTGCGTGCCTGGAGCACCTCCTGCCCTCCTGCACTGACCTTGGAGTCTGCAGCATTGTTTCTCACTCCTCTCTTCCTAGATGTTGTTGCACTGCTTTTTTTTTCCCTTTCTTAAATCTGTTCTCACAGAGGTGCAAACAACATCGCTTATTGGCTCAGCTCTGGCCAGCAGCGGGTCCCTCTTAGAGCTGGCTGAAACTAGCTTTTATCTAACATGGGGCACCTTCTGGACTCTTCTAACAGAAGCCACCCCTGCAGCCCCCTGCTACCAAACCCTTGCCACATAAACCCAATACAAGTACTCCAGGTGCATAGGTAGGAAGGATCACTTCTCTTGATCACCTGGTGATACTTTGCCTAATGCAGTCAAGCATCAGGAGATGAATCAGAAGCAATATGCAAGCAATTTATAAAATACTGTTTTGAAAAGAGGGACCAAGAGACTTATTCTTACCCTTTTTTATACAATGAGAATAATTGGTGTTAAATTGCAAGTGAGTGTGAGTTACTTTTGAGTAAACAGGAGTGAGGAGAAAGTTTGCCTTATGGTCAAGATGCTTCATAATTTTTAGAGGACTTTTCCTATCTGTCTTCATGGGAACTAGTACAAGTCGTTCTAAGACACATGGTTCTTCATTAACTATCCCGCTGTGCTGACCAGAAATTATATTTCCTTTGTTCTTCCCTCCTCCTCAAACCTCCGTGCAGGACAATGTCAACCACTTCCTGGAAAGCTTCACAGAA
Source organism: Anser anser (assembly GCF_964211835.1). Classification (NCBI taxonomy): domain Eukaryota; kingdom Metazoa; phylum Chordata; class Aves; order Anseriformes; family Anatidae; genus Anser; species Anser anser. The sequence continues at coordinate 12,707,803 of NC_139724.1, read as the reverse complement.
ACTCTTCACCAAAAGCTCCATGTTTTCATAAAAATGGCCAGCGAACTGCCCTGTATGCTTCTGAACATAAGCAGTTTCTGACAAAATACAGGAAGAAGTCAGTGGCCTGTGGCACTAGATGAAACTTTGGGCTTTACTGCAGCCAAAATGTGAAAATTAGCATGCAGTCCAACTGGGTCTACTATAAAGTCCTCTACTTTAGGAGTCTCTGTTTATCACCACTTTATTAACAGTTCTGGGACATTTCAGCTAGGATGACCCCAGTATCTCTTGTGTTCAGTGCTATGCAAAATTATTCTAAGTAGAAACATTTTTTTCCAACCAATTTACACAATGACACCCTCTAGACTTATTTCACGTTTACCTCGTTTTCCCCCTCTTCTTCCATATTTATGCTCTCATTTATTATCTATTGTGCCCATCTTTTCTTATTTGTATTTTCCCTGAAGCTGAATGTTCTTCGGGGTGAAAACAGCTACTGCTATCTTCACTACAGTTCCTAACAAAATGGCCAAATCCACAGCAGTGCTAAATTTTATTCCTGGTGGCAATAGTAGGACTGGAAGCTACTTCAGAGGTTCAAAGGTTGTCTGCTACTCTGATGTCTCTCCTGGTAGGACCTGTATGTAACAACAAAAATAAATACAAGACCAGAGAGGTGTGGAGGCTGGGACAAAGTCCCATACCTGTTTCATGGCAGAGGGAGGCCAGAACATGCATCTGATATCCACTGATATCCCACTGTGAGTGGGATCCTCAGTAGACCTCTCTTTGTTGGAAATGACCAAGTCTTATGTTTACCTTTTCTCTCAGATAAGCAGCAGAGCATTGTAGTTGCCTCCTGCTATGTTTGGCTTTGTGCTTCCAGCTCAAGTTGTGAAAGTCCTCTTTAAGGGCCATTTAACAGGTGTTCCTATGACAGATATTGACAGAAACTGAAAGGGAATTTCATAGTTTCATTTTTTTATAGAGGTGAAACTGAAGAAGATAATTGGCTTTTGCCTTAAGTTTGTAGTATGGGTCCTAGTGTTTGATTCCCAAACAGCCCACATTAATTTCTGGCTAGATGTTTTCACCCTCCCCAGAATATTAGATCTCATTTTGCCTAGTATGGCTCTCTCAGCCTAATCTGTTCCTCTCGTTATAAGAGCAGCAGGTGAGAAATTCATGCAAGGAAAGATGAGAGGTAGCCCAGAACAGTGTTATATCTCAATTCTAAGACTGAAATGCTGAGAGCTCTGGTTTACATCTTTGTTCCTACCTACTCACTGCCCCACACTACAGCAATTTTAACATTTCCCACATACAGTTTCCTGAAGTTCAGGAAAAAGTCCGATGTCTTTTTAAACTAACAGCATGCGGGTACACTAGACAGGTCCAAAAATGTTTGTCAGGCCTACCATGCACGGAGGCCAGGCACATGGCTGGGTGCAGATCCTTTGCTGATGTGGGCCTACAGGTTGTAGTACTTTGTGGCTTTTTAAGGAAACAGTTAATCCTTGTGCTGGATTTTATACCCACCTTTTGTCCCTCTGCTGATCAGAGCTTTGTTCCCTTTTGCATTGGGTAGAGGGAAGGCATCTTACCCTGCGTGACTGTTGCTCTTCACAGCTGGGAAAAGTGTCAGTTCAGCACGTTCAAACAAAGGCGGAGGAGACCTATCAAAATGGCTGTGTCTGAACACAAGGATGAAAGTAGAGGCCGGTGGGAATTAAATGTTTTGCAATCTTAAAACCATAAATCAAGAATATACAGACTTTTTCTTTTGTTACTGTGCAGTAAACCTCCAGCACCTGAAGAAAAAGTACATTTTAAAGCCAGATGAAAGGGATGCACTAATTATTTAAGAGAGTAGCTTCATCTAGTAACCAGTAACCTCCAAGTAGAGCAATTATCCTTTTTTTCCACCTTCTGCCCTACATGGACACAAATTGGGTCAGGGAGGAAAATGGGAATGGAGTGAAGGAGGGGCTGTTTGTTTATATAACAGACTTGTATGTGCAGTTCTTTTATTTTCTTCTGTCCTTCCCATGTGTGTATCAGGTTGAACTATTCCTTATTATTACCTTTGCTGTTTTGATACTTGGAGAGGAGCATTTTCATTAGCAATGATTAGATCTGTATGTCCTGCAAGTCTGCAGGGAGGGAGAAAACAAGGGCGCAGAAAGTGGGTGTGGAAAATAAAGGGGTAAGTTTATCCCAAGCAAAACATCAAAATCAGGCTAGACCTCCTTGTTTTTGAAAAGACATACTACAAACTCACAGATCTCATTATCGAATCAGGGGAGCGAGCACAGCTGCTCCTGTCAGCACAAAAGCCATCCACTTCAAATAGGCTCTGTATGTGTGCAAGGCATGACAATTTTCTCTGACTCTCATCAAGGCCAGCCTCTGCTACTAACTTCTTTTGTTTCTACTGCAGAGTTGCAGCTCCACAAATAGATCCCTCTTGGGATCTGGGAGGCAACCAGGGCTTTGTGTAACTGGAGAGTCAGGAGACCTGCCAGGCTTCTGTGACTACCTCTGTACAAGCAGACAGGAAACCTTAGAGAAATATTTTCCTATTCCCATGCCTCAGTTTCCCCATTTGAAAATAGGGAGAATAATACCAGTCTCCCTGATAGTCTTTGAGATGCATAAAGAGCTGAGTATCATTACACTTGCGGGCTATTACAACAAGATTTCACAGAGGTGAAGAGGCACAAAAGCATTAATAACCTTGCAATGCTGCCATCATATACTTAACTTTTGTTTTAAAATTCTAGCTCTCCTCAGTCCGCACAGTGAAGAACAACTGAAATTGTTCCGAGGAAACCCTCCAAAAATCAAAGCACCTAATACTAAAAGGAAGCAAAGAGAAAATAATATTATTTTTTTCAACATCCTCATTTACATAGAAATATTTTATGCATGCAAAAATGTGCATCCATACTTTTTTTAGATTTGTCTAAAATGCAGATATTTAGAAAAGCTGTTGCTTATTATTGTTTCTCATATATGCTTTCAAGAGTGAATTACATTAACACTATTCCTCCCAGCCTGTAATAAATTTCCATTTCCTTTTTTGCTTTTTGTGTGTATGGGTGTGTGTAACTTAGACTAAAGGACTATAAATATATGTGTACTTATTATGCTGAATGAACTTCTTCCTTAACAAAAGTCTTCGCTTTAAGATTTCTCTCATCTATCCATTAGATGTCAATATTGGATTTTGTAATTAAATTTATAGCTAGAGCATTTTTTTTAGCTATCTGGAACAACAGTATTTTTTTTATGAAGGATACAATCTAACAGATCTGGAGAAGCAGTGGGTTTGAAAAGTTGACCTTTGTAATAAATCAGAATGTTATGAAATGATATCAGCCATGATATCAAATTGAGTTTAACATGTCTTTGTCTTATATGAGGTCAAATAACAGTGTGCCTGTGAATTTTGCATGTCTAAAGATACACAACCATTTAGAATCATAGAATCATAGAACCATTTAGGTTGGAAAAGACCTCCAAAATCATCAAGTCCAACCTTTAACCTAGCACTGCCAAGTTCATGATTAAACCATGTAACTAAACTCTATATCTACACATTTTTTGAAGACCAGCAGGGATGGTGACTCAACTACCTCCCTGGGCAGCCTGTTCCAATACTTCACAACCCTTTTGGTGAAGAAATTTTTCCTCATAGCTGATCTAAATCTCCTCTGATGCTACTTGAGGCCATTTCCTTCTATCCTATTGCTTGTTGCTTGGAAGAAGAGACTGACCCCCACGTGGCTAGTCTCCTTCCAGGTAGTTGTACAGAGTGATAAGGTCTCCCCTGAGCCTGGTGGGCTTGTATGTCAGGCTTATCCTACAACTGAGAGGTGAATCATGCACATGACACAGCCAGACTAAAAGTCCAAGCTAATCAGTAAACGGCTGCCTCACTCTCATCCCTTAGCTTTCTACCAGATCTAAATCTGCAGTTGAGTACTGAGAACGTCTGTGATTTAGCTTACATTAACAGAACCATAGGAGAATATTTGAAAGTATGTTCCTTACTATTATTCATAGATAAGATTGGGAAGCGAAACATATTTGAAAATGGCAGAATAGTCAAATTACTAGTTTATGACTAAACACTCCGTCTTTCTGGTCTTCTTCATTCATTCTTCTGGCTTGCTCCTAAGTATGGCGTCATCCATGTAGGATAATGAATTAGCATATCCAACCAGGCAACCCCAGACAGCAGAGCACCAGCATTTCTCGGTTGTTTACATGCTGGAGGAGCTTCTTAGGAATTAAGTGGGATGCTATCAGCTCAGGTGAGGTATAGAGGCTTCTTAAGTCTACTCAGAACATAGCCAACAGAGCTACTAGCTTGTCTTAATCCTAGCTTTTAAAAGAGAACTGTAACTGGTCCCTTATTTACTCCTTTGTAAAATAATAATAATAATAATAATAATAATAATAATAATAATAATAAATGGTAGTAGATAATACTATTCTTTACTGAACTGTTTAGTTGAAGATACTTTTCAGTCTTGTGCATGATAGATGCAGATAATCTACAATCCCCTTGTTGCTTTAGTCCTTATTTTTGGTTTTACAGTTCACACAGAGCCCAAGAAAATTACTGAAATAGTCCCTCATGATTCAGGTAATACTGAAACTGCTCGAATGCTGGCATAGATAACTGTCAGACATCGTAGACAGGGATAAGCAGTACCACACATCCCTCTTGATCATTCCAGCTTCCTTTCCAGTTCATTTAACCAAGTGAAAGCATCTGAACTGATCAGCCCAGGTCTCCCAGGGAAGCTAGAATTTGAAGTGTAGTGTAAGTCTTCAGCACAGAAATGACCATCAACAAACAAACAACTCTGCTAACAAAGCAGGAGAGAGGTCACCAGAAATTCAGAGTGCCTGTTAGGCTATGAGCAGTCTGAGCACATGTATTTGGCATTCAGGTGGAAACTCGGCAGCTATGTGACTTCCACCTTCTCAGTGCTATCCTGACTTAGGTGCATTCAAATACAGTCAGATAGTGTAGTAGGTGATTTGGGGAAAGGACGTTAGATTTTTTACAGTAGGGATTATTACCAAAATTGGTTTGAATGGTTGGAGTTAAATTAATGGGGCAGTACTGATTTGTCCAAGCTATGAAAATAGTAGCAATTAAGACTTATACGGCATCCCATCTCAAAGTCTCCCCATATGCTTTAACCAAAGAATAAACTTGCTGATAAGTACATACAACACAGGTGATCACTCCAAGCACTTCTGAAAATGCAACTATTTCTGTAGGCCTCGTATTTTACCTTGTTTATCCAAGGAGTAATTTGTTACAATAAATACAGCAGTTCCTATTAATTCTCTTTATCCTTCTTGATTAGAAAAATTATCTAGAGCCAGAGATTTGGGTTGCTATTTTCACTCTACCATTTTTTATTATCCACATCTTATTTTTCTTTAAGATTGGAGTTTGAGATCACAGGTGCCTAACAGCAAGGTTTGGCCTGCTGCATTTTGATATTAAGTAGAAAGATCAGCTGCTTTTTATTGCCTAATCATGCACAAATAAAAAGTAACAGGTAGCTGGTAGGAAGGGAAAGGCGTATTTGTCTTGCTACTTGTCAATCAGCAACATGCCCTGTGGCACAGTCAAGAGAAAGTATTTGATTTAGTCCTGATGTATTGTCCAAAGTATTAAATTATCATCTGTCTGAGGAACAGAAAAGTAAGCACATTTTCTAGGTACAGGGATCCAGCACACCACTGTTTTAATAACCTTGTTGTTACAGGGGCTGGATGGCTTATAGTTTTGGTGTCTAATCTGTGGGATTTTTATCCAGTGCTGCAAAATGTAAGCACTGCTTATATGTAAATGGCTGTAAGGCTTATTTCACTGAAATAAACAGTTTTGTGATCAACTTCAGGAAAAAGGTCTTGGTTTTGCTGATAGATCCACATGAGAAGACATCTATGATCATGCAGGAGATCACAGGAACTGGCAACTACAGTAGTGCGTTTTGTGGGCCTTGATTTTGATCCAGACTATCTGAACATCACCCATGCTGCCCTTCAGACCATCAGGTGTATGTATATGCATTCACTCCTGCTTAAAGCACAGAGGAAGCACCTACTCTTGCAGGCAGCTTGTCAAAGCTGGGCAGCTGCTTCAGTCTGCTCAGAGGTGACCAGCATTAGCAAGGCCTGGGAGGAGGTGAGATGTGAGCAGGCAAAATGCAAAGGAAGAACATAGGAAGGCCATAATAAATTGTTTCACGGGGATCTTGTGTGTGCATTTGTGTTGGTATACAGCAGGGTGCTGGTACGCAGTGGTGTGCAGAAAAACTCATATCTCTGTAGCTTTTAAATCTTCCTGCAGAGGAAAAGAACCTGGGGGTACTGATTGATGCTTGCCTGAACATGAGCCGGCAGTGTGCCCAGGTGGCCAAGAAGGCCAACGGCATCCTGGCTTGTGTCAGGAATAGTGCAGCCAGCAGGACCAGGGAGGTGATCGTCCCCCTGTGCTCTGCTCTGGTGAGGCTGCACCTCGAGTACTGTGCTCAGCTTTGGGCCCCTCACTACAAGAAGGACATCGAGGCCCTGGAGCGTGTCCAGAGAAGGGCTACGAAGCTGGTGAAGGGCCTGGAGCACAAGTCCTGTGAGGAGCGGCTGAGGGAGCTGGGGGTGTTTAGTCTGGAGAAGAGGAGGCTCAGGGGAGAGCTTATTGCTCTCTACAACCACCTGAAGGAAAGTTGTGGGGAGCTGGAGTCGGCCTCTTCTCACAGGTAACTAGTGATAGGACTAGAGGAAATGGCCTCAAGTTGCACCAGGGGAGGTTCAGGTTGGAAATGAGGAGACATTTCTTCTCAGAAAGAGCAGTCAGGCATTGGGACGGGTTGCCCAGGGAGGTGGTGGAGTCACCGTCCCTGGGGGTGTTTAAGGAAAGGGTAAAAGTGGTACTTAGGACATGATTTAGTGGGTGATAGTGCTGGTGGGGGGACGGCTGGACCAGATGGTCTTGGAGGTCTTTTCCAACCCTAATGATTCTATGCTTCCTAGCCCAGCTGCATGGTTTGGTGCCAGTATGCACATCAGAAGGCCAGGTATTCAATCCCAACACCAAGTCCTTAGCTAAGCTCTTGCAGAGGCTTTTGACAGATTTGTTGTTGTGAAATACGTAGCCTGTTTCCTGCAAAAATATCTTTCTGCCACAGCTAAATACAGTCACAGTGATAATGGTGAGATATGGTTGAAGGTTCTGCAGGAAAAGGCAGATTGTTTTTTGTCCAGATGAAAAATATGTGCATGACACAAATGCCTGATCTACTTCAAAAGGCTCTCAGGAGGAATAATTCTGCTGCATAGAAAGCTGACATGGCTCCACCTGCTGGTTTCAGGCCAGGAATGACATTGCTCATTTTTCTGGGCAAAATTCTGAAACATGCAATTGTTTTGCAAACAAAACCTGAAATAACTGAACAACAACAACAATAACAAAAAGCAAGCAAGCAAACAAGAAAGAAACAACCACCCTAAACAGAAAAAAATCCACTCAGGTCTTCCTTGAAACTAAATAATGAAAAGTTAACTAAGAAGAGAAAATTATTGATGTCCTGCCAGTTATGGATTGTGGAAGAAAATTGTATTATAACAGAAAGAATGAAGTATTTTGAATAAGCAACTGGTGTTTTATAGATCCAGGATTAAATTTAAATAAACTGTGGACATACAAGAACGCTGTTAATTGGGGTGAGATAGCAGGCTTTCCAGCCATGAAGTGGTACTAAAATGAAAAAAGAAAAAAAAAAAAAAAGGAAGAAGAAAAAGACATGTCTTTTTCCTGAGACAGAACTAAATGAAATTCTTCAGCAGGCATTACTTAACCTCAGGGATGTAAGGAAGAAATGTAAGGGTAATTTATCTCTGAATGAATTCCTGTTTTGAAAGGCCTGGTTATCTGTAGTCAAAATTCCTTGTTGAAGATTCAGTGATGGAGTATTATGGCTTTTGGATGCCTAAGTTAAACACATCCATTCTTGATTAGGATATGAAGGCAACTTGTCTCTAGAACCTTATTACAATTTCTAGGACTTGTGAAAATGCTGATTGTGGTGATTGCTATCCAAATGCTTTTCAATTTGCTAATAAAATTGTGATAAGTTTCCACTAACACTGTTGCCATCTGTTCAATATTGCGGTTGGAGGGATGATTCTGGGAGTTGTACTTCTTGTTTCATTGTAACTCAGACATTTCTTTCAACAACTGACAAAGTTCAAACAATGTGTTTTTCATCTTCTTTCCCAGCTTCTGTGCGAAAAAGGAGAACGACCAGTTGCTTGATTCAGGTTGCTGGTCTGTCACAGGTTCCTGTGGGATTTTATTGAGGAATCAGGGACTCCATATTCTCTGCTAGTGATGACCTCTGTTTGCTTTGCAAGGAAATTTTTGGGAAGCATTACCTGTGGCTGTGTGTCTCTGTGCATGGCTGAAGCAGATACCACTAACAGCACATACTATAAAAACTATAGCAAGGCCAATAGCAGCAACAGCATACATCAATTCCTTATGTAACAACAAAGTGTCTTTGGGCTGTAACTGCAGCAAAAAGGAGCAGCTGTGCAGAAATGGGCACTTCTCATTTGGCTAGCTCTGATTATGACCTTGCTGATGATAATAACTGGAGGACAGACTTCTTCTTTCTAAATGATCCCTTCCTTTCATTTTTGCTTTTAGACCTACAGGTGCTGTAAATTCATTTGTGCATATATATGCCTAACATGAGGCCCAACTACATCATCGGTTCCGTTTACATTTTATTTGGAGTAATTAATTGAGAATAATCCTTGTAAATGCATGGGAGTAGAGACTACCCAACTTTATTTATTGTTGAAAGGCCTGTGGTAGCACCTAACAGTGATGGTTCCATTATTTTATCAGGAAGTCCGATGTACTGCGCTGCAGAGAAAGAAATAAATTTACTGGGTAACTGTAAGGCCTCTCACTCACACTCTTATCCCTGTTGCCTGGGTCATGTGTTTTTGAGCTTAATAAATCTGCTTTGACTGCATTATTGTACAGCCCTCCAGTTGACTGGGAGTGCATCTGCCTTGAGGGAATTTAAATAAAGCGTTGCTATATGGCACTAGTGATTTTGAAGGACACTGTTTCACAGGTCCCTAACAACACAAATAAAAGCTTGAGTCTGCTATAAATGATCTGTGCACAGATCTCACTCTAGTACTAGAAAACTCCATGGCTCAGAGATCCACCACCCACCTTCCCAGCTGTGGCGCACATGTGCTGTGATTCTGTGAATAAAATTAAACTTGATACAAAGTTTTTGACCTGATGACTTAGGTGTAGACCTCTCTCTGTTTCAAAAGAACATTGTTGAATGTGTGGGCGTTTCAAAAGAACATTGTTGAATATGGTGGAATTATTATTTGATGTTCATTTACAAACTGGTTCTTATTTCTTTCCTTACTTGCCCTTTGCTTCCATCCCCCACTCTGGAGAGATTCAAAAGTTTGGCTAGCTATAATACAATCCCACTAGACATTTCTTCAATGCTGTGACTGCTTTTATGTAGAAACAAGCTCTGACTACTGACAAATGTTCATGTGTGAGCTTGGAGAAACTTGCCATCGTTCTAGTAATAACATGACCCTTTATTTAAATGTTTCTTTCATAGTACAGGTGACAATGACAGGTGCCAAAGTAAATACTTTTTATGAAGCATAACAATATATACTTGAGGTCCAAAGGGTTATGAAATAAGTTGATATCACAGATCTGCCCGAAGGGTTGTGACTGCATGCAATGCCACCCCTTAAGAAAAATAAATTAATAAAGAGATAAAAACAAGGTGTGAAGTGCATAGAAATTAATTGAGAACATAGCAAACCTAACCAATTTTTTAATAAAGTTCATTGACCTCAATATGGAGTTAGTATGATGTATTCAAGTTATTGATTTCATGCTTTCACAGCAGTTCATAATGTGAAACAACTGCTCTGCTGGGTCACACAGTGGTACAGTACTACACCTCTCACTCCTTTCTTCCATTCACTTCATCCAGGAGGCTTGTCACTTGGGCAGTGTTTACATGTACAACATCTATAGCATGCTGTCTTCTATACCTGTGATTTAGCAGGGTGACTGGCAGCAATCTTGAATTCAAGCTGTGTGACTAACAGCTTTACTTCACAATGCGATGCTTGATCTGATTTCTTTTGTAGCTGTGTCCTTGAGCTTGTATTTTCCCCTTTTTAATTTCCCTTCCCGTAAAACAACTTTTACACCTGCTGTCTGGGCATAACAGAAGTGTGTGAATTCCCCCTTTTCCTTCAAGGAGAGGGAGTGAGAGAGTTGTTGTGGTGGAGCTCAGCTGTCGGCTGGTTAAAACCACCACACCAGGTCAGTTATCACATCCTAAATAACAATAATTGTGTGTGTGTAAGCAATGAGCATGTATGTTGGGTGAGCATTGAATAAGGCTGAAATGAATTTAATACACTTCTAAAGTAAACAAGAGGCAGCAAAGTACTCTTCTTATTATTGTAGCTTCAAAACTGGTGTCTGTTTGGTCTGATGAAGCATGTAAGTCTCCATACATACACAAAAAAAAGGATAATTAAGCATAATTGCAGTTGATACAGAGTGTATGGTGAGAGGTGGGGGATAAACAGCTTGTGAATCAATAAACTGTGAAGCTGCGGGCTGAGTTATTTATTGATTTATGACCCATTTAGCTTCAAGTTTACTATATATCCAATGCAATTATGCCTTCTGGATTATACTTCATTTAAGGGGGAGGGAAAGTGTATCGTTTCAGCTGAGGAATCATTCTGTCTGCATTAATAATACATTTCAGTGGTAAATACTGCTGTGTTGCCAGACACATTCTGGTAGTAAGTGACATTCAGAATCTAATGTGCTGTCTGCTTGACTTCTGCATAAAAAACCCTAACAAGTCATACCACAAAAGAATTACCTATGGAACTTATCAGAATCCATCAAATCCTTTTACCGAGGTTGGCCTGCACTGATATAAAACATCATGGAATGATATTATACCAACATCAACCGTGTATCCTGTGAGAGTTAGTAGCCTTTTCAATGTGTGAGCAATACAAGTCAGGACGTCAATTCCGATGAACACCAGACGAGTATGTGGCAAGCATCCTGCTTGCTGGGCCGTGTCTGAAGCGGAGGTGCTCATCTAAAGCACAGGGAAAACTTCCGACCAGCTCCAGTGAGCAGCAAATGTTTTGTTTTTCTTCTTTTCTCCGTTTTTTCCCCTCAAATCCCATATATGCATAAAATCACCGATTCTCATGCAGGCCATCGATTTCAGTGAATATGTTGCCTTGAAGCAATAAAAAATGTATCCCCCTTCCTTCACAATCCTAAGACTTCATCTGTGTCATCTGTAACACTTCATGTAAATTCGTGACCTCCATCTGTGGCTCTCAACCATACCGTTTCCTTTATTAGTAGCCTGAACCTACCAGTAGTCAAGAGTTTCCTTGCAAAGTGCTGAAAGCCACACACGTCTTTGTTGTAATTGCCTTCTCCCAAACCTGTAAAGTCTCCAAGATACTCAAAAGAATGACATACTCTTTATAGCAGATCAAAACGTGAACACTGTCCATTGAAAATCCTGTCAGCATCACCAAAATATCTATTCAGTGGCGATACAGAAATTTACAGATGTTATCAGTTCAGCTTGTTTTCCAGTTGCTCTCTTGGATTTGCTCATTGAGAAGCTTCTGTTAAGTCTTCTTAATAGCAGAGACTTCATTGTCTTTAATTTCAAATTCAAAAAGATTATTTGAACACTATGAATCCATAATTAGAAATCACTTGTGTCTGGCTCCTGGGAACATCAAGTCACAGGAATGGAAAGTCCCTAGGACTTGACTCCCAAGTGTGAACATCAACTAGCCCCATTTTGTTCATCTTTTTGTCAAACTACAGACCCATTTCTGTTTCCAACAGGCAGGGGAGCAATAGTATTTGTGTAGAACATAATTGCACAACAGCTGTTGTTTTAAATCAAGAAGCTGCTATTTCAAAGCACGTGGAATACCCAACTATCTAGTCTTTGTAGAAATGGAAAGGCAAGGGTGGTGACTTAGTTTACTGCTATCTGTAGGGTCTGATGTTGGCATGTGAGTTGAAGTTGGGACCTACGTTGGATGCACTTGGTCAGAGCTTAAAATGTCTTTAAAAGTAACTGCCTCTGAGATACAGGGAGTTTCTTTTAAAGCTCATCTGGTGATATCCAAGATGAGCTTGGTACAGTGAAAATGGTAGGTGGGATACCGGGGGGGGGGGGGGGGGGACAAAAAAAAAAGAAAAAAAACAGCTTATTATTGTTACTAATTTGTAAAGTTACATTATTTTCTGATGTTGGAATGACTGTGTTGGGGAAGAGGAGGGCATAGGAATACAATAGTCAGTCTTTAAAACAAGAACAACAAAAGAAGGCAGAAGATGTACCAGCATTTTGCTAGTTTCTTTCCTTCTGTTATCATAGTCAACGAGTACATTTAAAAATGCTCCGGATATAGTTGCTGGCATGTTATAATGGGGAATTACAAGGTTTTAGTTAAATGCAGAAAACTATTCTTCTACTTTTCACTGAGTAATGTCACTGATACTACCCTACAGGCATCAGGAAGGTGCTTTTTTCTCAAACATTTGGACCATATTGAGGGGTGGGATGGAGAGGAAGACATTTAAGATGGATAGCTTCACTCCTGCACCTAAGTCATGTTATATATGTCACTGGGCTCCAAGCAGGGAAGTCAGTTGGTGAGACTGGATCTGTCTAGTTCATTTTTTATGAATCAGGCAAAGGGTATTTATCCTTGGGGCTGCAGAGGAAGACACAAAACATGTTGATCTTTGACAAGGGGCATCTGAGGCTGCCTGTGTTAACACGAAATCTGTGCCACTGAAGCCAGGTGCTCTCCAGTGTTGCCTTGCTGCTTTAGCAAAGTGTCTAGTCCTGATTCAGGTTCTCATTTAAAATTTCATTTTGAGAAGATACAGAGTCAGAGCTGTTAGTGGCACACCCACAGACCTATAAAGAGTTTGTAAATTATTTGTTTTATTTTTCTTTTGTTTTTCCTATGTGCAGGGCAGAGAGTCGTTACTGCCTGAATTATGATATGCTGACAACAGACTATTACCCTGCATTTTACACATGACATAATTATTCTAAGTTTAGTGGTGCTATTACGGTTAAATTATTTAGTTCTATGCCTGAAGTCAACAACATCTCCTCATTGCCATTAAAAAATGGGGTCTAACCCAAAAATAGCTTCATGGTGCCACAAATAAATAACATGCTGCAAGTTTTTCATGTCTGCAGAGACAGTAGTCTGAGAGTAGAAGATTTGTACGGGGGACAGAGGGAAGCTGAAACGTATGGAGCAGAGAATCAATTTAATTGGGCTTATTTACAGTTAGTATTTGCAGAAAATAATACGGTTTGAGGTTTTTGTTTTGTTTTGCTTTGTTTCCTGGTGCATTCAACCGCTCTGTCTGGCTCACCAGATTCAAAATACTGGGTTCAAATACAAGAAGTGTTCCTTTGGATAGCATGAACCAAGGTGCCAACTATAGCATTAGTTTATGTATTTTTTTTCTTCTTTTGATCAATGTTTAGGGAGATACAGTATGACTGTGCTATGGCTAAACCTGAAGGATCATGCAGTTCTATGGTTTATATCAACAGAAGTACATGTAGCAGTGAAGTGATGATCAACAGCAGCATTTCAAACGCACCAAAATTTGTCTGAAATGTACTTTTCCCTGTGGATAAGATCACAGTATCACGGAATGGTTGAGGTTGGAAAGGACCTCCAGAGATCATCTAGTCCAACCCCACTGCTCAAGCAGGACCACCTAGAGCACATTGCGCAGGATGGCATCCAGGCGGGCCTTGAATATCTCCGGAGGAGACTCCACAACTTCCCTGGGCAGCCTGTGCCAGTGCTATGTCACCCAAACCATAAAGAAGGTTTTCTTCATATAGCAATGAAACCTCCTGTGGTTCAATTTATACCTTTCTGCCCTCATCCTATCACTGGCCACCACTGAGAAGAGTTTGGTCCCATCCTCTTTACATTATCCCCTCAGGTATTCGTAGAGGTTGATAAGATCCCCTCTTAATCTCCTCTTCTAGGCTAACCAGGCCCAGCTCACTTAGTCCTTCCTCATAAGACGGATGCTCCAATCCCTTAATCATCTTTGTGGCTCTACTCTGGACCCTCTCTAGAAGATCTATGTCACTCTTGTACTGGGGAGATCCCAGATGCAAAATCCTAAGTCAAGCAGGCAGTTGAAAATGAAATCCCTCAAGGGAAAATGAGGAACCACAGTGGAGTCCAGGAACAGCATGATAAGGAATCTGAGTCTGACTACAAGTCAATCACTTTAGCTAATAAATATGGAGCATCATCATTCTTCTGTTGTCTATGATTCAAAGAAAAGCAGTCACAGCATGGTTCCTCTGTTACCTGTAGAGTGTGGTGAAGCCTGACACTGCCTCTCTTCCCTGTTGTTTATGCAATAAAGGCACTGGGACAATCAGGCCTTCCCCCAACCCCTTCCTGGGCCCCTGTGGCATGAATAAACGAAGTGAAACGTAAACATAAGTGGAAAAGACCTGAATCTTGGAAAATTACTGACTAAAAGTAAGTTATTTCATGTTCCTATAAATAGTGATCCCAAGCAAGAAGTTTTCGAGCTCTTCAGAGACTTCAGTGAGCTGCATCCTCGATCTCCCCCTGAGCTGGGATTCCTGTCAGGGTACTCCTGAGTGGAAGTACATCTCAGAGCCGACTCCTCAAGGAACAAACTTATCTACTGATAAACGCTGTCGAGGGAATAGGGTAAGTAATTCACTCTAAGGGGGGACTTTGGAAGTGGGAAGCTGAATTTAGAACACACACACACACAGGACCCTGCAGTAAGTCTCAGGTGAACTTTGACATTCTCGAACCTTTAAGCCACTATTTCTATTGTAGCAAGTTCTTAAGATCATTCTGTTAATTGACTAGTACTTAAATGCTGAATCAGTGCTGTTAGAAATCATAACCTAATCTTGTTATTTACTATAAAAGTATATAAAAATCTTTAATTACTACTACATTAGAGTTGTGTAAGATCTAACTCCACCACATGTCCCTAATGAATCTCAATATGGTCAAGAAAGTCAGGCTTGTAGATATTTAGGCACAACTACTATAGATATTTAGATATAGATATTTACATACTACTGTAGATATTTAGGCACTACTACCTTGTGCCTCTTCTGTGATCCTGGCCAGCCTAGGCTGTGATCTTCTGATGTGTATACAGTTGATCTGGTATATTGCTTTTCCAGGATCAGAACTGAAAAGGAAGTTGTCTGAGAAATTAGATGTGCGGTATTAATATCTTGTTTTTTATAGTGTAGTGGTATGAGAGCGTTATTACTTTAATCATGTAAAATTATTTGAGGACAATACTAATGTTTTCAAAAAATCATGTAGGCATATATATGATTGCCTGATCAATAGTTTCTGAGAACCCTAACTGCAACTTTCTAACCCCAATTTTATACAATTAAGGAAAACGTTCTTATCCTTTTACTCATGTTTTGATGGTGATGAATAATGATGATGCTTTATGAGTAATCCCTCTGAATTTGGTTGCTCTTTTATCACTAAAGGAAATGTATGTATTCTGTAGTATTTCTGAGTTAAGTTGAAAGAAGAGAGACCCTTAAACCAATTTGCATGAACTTACTGTCTGAAAAGGCTGAATGCCTTTAACCTTCCATGCACAAAGCCTTTGTCCAAAACACTAATTAGGTGATGAAGTAAAATACTGTTGACAAACAAAACTGAAATCAGCTTGATTAAAATAGCCTCCTCGATGCTTCTTTCCCTTACACAGTTGTTCTGAGATTGTCATTTCACGCACATCCCAGTCAGCATACATCATAGTGTGTACGTAGCCCAAATTTCTGGAAAAAGCTGTAAAAAGGAAAGGGAAAGCATCTTTCACTGCTTCTTTATCTATCAAGAGAAAACAAAAACAAAAGCAAAAAGCAGAAAGGCACAAGCTTATTCTGCTCCCTCCTTCTCCCCCATTTTGGAAGTCACCTTGAAGAGATCAAAGTTGCAAACAACATCACACATACTGATGTTGTGTTTTTACAGAGACATTTTTACAGAGACAAGAGGGTGCTGTACTGCTCCATGACAGAAACCAAAACTAGCTCTGCAATGGCATGTAAGTCACCATCCATAAATTCAAGAGACCCAAAATTCCTAGTTGTAACATTAGTAAAATTGGAGAAGAGGCAATCCCTAATAAACATACAACAGCCAGCCAGCTAACCTCCACTATACAGCTGGGCATTTAATAGGATGAAAAGACAAAAGGACAACAAATCGAAACCTCTACACACAAGTAAGTATGAAGGGCTAGAATGCGTTCCTCAACACAGCACAGTTAAAGGCTCTAATCAGGGAATATTAATAAAAGTTACGGTAGTTGAGTTAGCCTCATCCAGTTCTCAGACATGAGAAAAAAGAATGAAAGGGTTTTGATTTCTGAAACAGACCAAGGAGTCCATGGGAAGGATCTAGAATAAAATAATAAAATAAAATAAAATAAAATAAAATAAAATAAAATAAAATAAAATAAAATAAAATAAAATAAAATAAAGACCATAGTTACCAATTCTTTTTATATGAAATCTGCCTTTTTCCAAGTCTGGTGTCCTCCTCCTCTGCTCAGATTTCTGACCTTCATCACTTTGCAGTCACTCTTCTCAAAATTGTTTCCTCTTTTTAGGTTCTCACCTATCCCACAGGTCACCCCACAAAATAAACTATTCTAGGAACCCACGGATTGAAAACCACTGCTCTGCAACCTGCTGTATTATTTTCCTAGCAGTTGTCTCCAGACTTGGTGATATATGTAGTCTTTCTGTTAATGCACTTAAAGAAGTCTCCTGAATAGCAGGCTGAAGGGGGCTGCATACAAACTATAAGCTTTCACAGGAAAAAAAAATGGACAACAACAAAAAACAGCAAAGCACTGAAGCACTCAGGGCCAAGCAGCTCTCTTACCACTGGGAAGCTTTGTCCGTGTGTGTTTGTGAGGATACCACACCTTCTAAATCCAGTGTCATGTGAAGGAGTCCCCTGCCTCAGGACTAATTGCTGAAAGCATAACAGGGGTAAACGAAAAATGGGAATTGGTTCTTAGCATGGTAATCTGAGAATCAAGAACTGGGCTACCAGTATATTTCACCTGGTCATTTTACATTATATGTTACTGATGAGGGGTTAATAATTTGGCAGGTGCATGAACAAGGGAGGCAAATTGCTTCCATTTGCTGGGGGTAAACCAACTAAAACTCAACTAAGGGAGACACTAACGGGCCCTGAGAAGTATGAATGACAAAATTGAATGACAAAATTGTGTGAAAGGAGAACCAAACAAGGACAGGGTGTGGGCTGTAAAGAAAAGAAAGAAAAAGGAAAAGGGACTTGAATGACATTGGCAACTAAGATAAAAGAAAGGCCATGAAAAGCAAAGCTGTCAGATTAGGCTGACACTTTTCCATCATAAAGATGCCGTATTAAAAAGTCACTTTAGGAAGTACTTCCTCTACCTTCCTCTGGCACCTCTGCTGCAACAGCTATGTATTTTCCCCTGCATTTGCCACCCTTCGGCTCCTGTGATGTGGCTCTGTGTGGAGATGTGATGAATACAAGGTTGCTGAGTTGCTCAGTTTTTTGTGGTTGTTTCAGTTTTGCTTTTGCTTGAGGACCTGGAAAGAATCACAATTCATGTGACAAACTTATTCTTAAATGCAGCTTCTGAAAAAAAGAGGAAAAAAAAAGCCCACAGTTTGGTCTTCAAAGCTATTGGATGGTTGAGGAAAAACAAAAGCAAACAACCAACAACAAAAACATACTGTGAGATTTACTTTGGAAAATCAAAGCTCCAATCTGATGTGCTTGGCAGCAGCATCCTCAATTAACAAACAAACCCCCTGTGTTACCAGCCATGTAGTTGGAGTGACAGCGTGAACAGTAAAACCACGTTCCCTCACAAGTGTGCTCTAAAGGTGGATTACAGAATATTCATTGTGTGCACCCATCCAATTCGGCAGTGATGTTGAACGTTGCAAAATTAGAAATTCTGTCCTGAGGGGAGGATTTGGAAGCTGTGCCGTAAATAAGAACCAGTGTGTACCGGGTAAATAAGAATCAGGCCACACCTGGAATGAAAAAGAAATCATGAAGAGCTCTCCATTCAGTAAGTGAAACAGATTCAGGAGGAGCCAAATGTTATAACACCATATTATTAGGTAGTGTCATAAAACTTGTGCAAATTAAGATATTACAGATAACTGTTAATTCAGGAATTTGCAAACTTTTAAGTGCTGAGCTGTACAATGGAACGTCCCTTTAATGGAAAATCATGTCTACAATGCAGTATTGTACAGCATTCAATACCCCGTGTATAAAACTGAGGGAGGCTCAGCCTTGTAGTTAATATCTGCTTGGGGGAAATTTATTGGTTTACAAAAAGAAAGTGCTCCAGTTACTAATCACAGCCATGAACTGAGCTCTTCCCAGAAAATATGCTGAATTATCATGGCTGCAGCTAGGAGGAAAAAAGGTGACAATTTTTGAGAAAGTCATCAGGAGAAGCCACTAAAACACTTGGCTGAAGGATATGCTATGCAATGGGAAGGGGTTTTGTTCTAAAGGACTTGTTACCTGGAGGTCACTTTCAGAGTCTTTTTCATCTCTTTCAATAGAGGTCTTGATTTAAAAATAAAAGAGGGAGAGAACAGTATGTCATTCTTTTTCTCAGACACGCCTCAGACATGCAGAGGGAGGTTCTGAGTGGTTTCCTAAGTACGTTGCTTGTACAATCATTTGATTTGACAACAGGCACGCTGTTCTTTTTTTGTAGTTTAGTTTAAATTCCACATTGTTTCAGAGGCATTTAAAACTGTTCGGTCTCTGTTTTGCTTCAAAATTACCTGTACATAATCAGAAAAAAGTGTTTTTATTGTTTATAAAAAATTCAAGCCAGTGATATGCCATCAGGAATCATGGAGATCCACCAAAAATTATTTCTTGCTGATAACTAGAGAAGCACTTGGAGATCCACTTCAGCTACAGATGACATTTTACTCTCTTGAATTAGTGAAGCTGAAGAAATATTTTTCAGTTCCAATGAGGGATGCTGAAAGATAGAAGAAAGGTGTGGAGAAAGTTTTTCAATGCTTGTGGGAACTGTTTATTTCTGGTACTTTCGCAAATCTATCTTTCCTTTCTTCGGGTGACCAGGAAACCTCAGCATTTGATAAAGCAGCATCTCTGGCAGCCACAATAAACTGTAAAGATTTAAAACTCAGCAGAGATGTTTCTTCAGGAAACTGTGGAGTCATAAAACCTTGTCTCCACTTCTCAAGGTGGGAGTAACAGACATTGGTTCTTACTCATAAAGAAAGCTGTAAAGTAGGTGATTCTTTCAGATGCACTCTTTCTCCTGGCAGAGATTTGCTAAGATATTCAAATTAAGTGCATCCCCAAGACAGAATAATGGTTAAATATTGCCTCGGCTTGCTGTAGTTCCTCAACAGGGACAGAGAGTTGAAGCACCCAATTTAAATCTGATGATCTTTAATGTTTTCCCAGTATTTTCTGACTTGATCAAGGGCTGCTATGGAACTTTGTAATGGGGAGAAGAACAGGGGAAGCACTGACATAGTAAAAACAAACAAACAAAAAAAACAACCTCTTAATCTAGATTTGTATCCTTTTATGGGACAGTGGAGAAGTATACTGGCTGGGGCTAGAATTTTAGAGAGATTTCAGTGCCAAAAGATGCAGAAAAAGATAATAATAATGAAATTTTCAGGGAAACAGTTTTCCAACTGTAACTTTTTGCTCTCAGCATCCACTGAAATCCCCATTAGGAGCCAATCTGCATGTTTAAGTGCCCAGCTGCCTTAAATATCTAGTTTTTGGTGCCTAAACACAGAATAGCTATTTTCTGTCTCCTTAAAGTAACCTGGTAAAGGAGAATGCATCCAGTATCCACGTGTCCTCCCCAGACCATCAAGATTTCTTGAACTCCAATAAATTTTAGGAGAGTGAGAGAGGATTAATAATGCTGGGGAAAGGGAACTATGTAAATACCTATTAATCTCTCAAGTCCATGACGGTTTTGGCATTTGCCTTTGCTTTGGCATTAGATCAAATTTGGTTTTGAGAATCTGGCCTTCTGACGCCCTCAAATGGCAAGAAGACTTTGAGATGCACCTGTGTGCTTGATATGACTTTCCAGATGAAAACATGAATTCTGACAAAGTGACAGGTGATGCCCACCACTGGACTAGAAAGAGCTTTTATCCATGAAGCGACCAACTCAGTCATATCCTCAAATTGGAAAAATCCAAATTTCCATGCAACCATATGTGCTTATTCAAAAGCGGAGAATGATTCAAAATTGTTGAATTTTTTTGTTTCAGACAAATTAGTTATGTATAAATAACTGGATGCAGACCATAGGTAAATACTAGTGGCTGAGGATATCTGATGGCACCTAACTCTTTTGCTGCTTTCATAGAATACAGGTGCACTAAAATATGTATATATTCATATGCACCTTCTGATATTTATGTCATTTTCATAGACTATAAATTTATCGTGGCTGGGACATTGATGATGACAGCTGTCAGGCAATTTGGGGGAAAATCAAGCAGCTCTTAATTTCCTGTTATTTTCATGTTATAATAGTAGTTAGAACCTAAACAATAGACAATCCTGAAATAGAAATGCAGACTAGAAATAAATCTAATTTAACCTAAGTTTAACATAATTATAATATATGCTAGCATCAGGTAAGAAATACTATAGAAGGATCAGTGTTAATTGGAAATGAGATCCAAGCAAACAGAAAAAGAGAAATACCTGTACAGATTTTATATCCTCACCATAAGTGTTTTATTTTGTATTTGATGGGTCATAAGGTATTTGATATTTTATTGTGGTTCTGATTTATTGCATTCACTCTACAAGCACTTGCATGAGCATTTATGAAGTACATTTCTCTGAAGTAGAGCCTTTTTATGTTTTTGTGGAAACATGTTTTCTCTCTGTTCATAGCTTTCAAGAGTTGTGGGTGCCTAGAGATCCTGTTGCCTTAGGCCAGTGTGTAGCTCAAAAATTCTGAAAACCAGCTATAAAATGTAGCGGTTCAGGTGGGATTGTATACTGGTTTTATGCTAATGTTCCTCGGCCGAACTCAGTAGAGCTTCTAACTTTCACCAGCGTTTACTGGAATGTGCTCAGTGCAGGCATCAGCTGAATATTTCATCATTCAACTATTGCAGGCAGAATATAACTCCCCCCTCCACCACCACCACCCCAAAAAAAAACATACAAACAATACAAAATAATACCAATAACAATATAATAACAATACAATATAATAACAATACAAAATAATACAAAAAAAAATACAAAATAATACAAACCATACAAACCAAACAAGGACACAAACAAAAAACAATACTTCAGACTATATAATAAAAGCAAAATATTCTTCAGCAAGGCAATACGTTTTAATTTTGCACACTGCATGTATGATGTACCCAAGATGTATATAAGCACCTGTCATAAAGAGAATTATTCCATTCAATTAGTGGTACCAGCTTAAAATTTTTGGTGTGCACAGCACACTCCCTACATATCTGCTTGCAGGAAATAGTGAGACATAGACTTTGTGTCGTATGCCACTGTCTACCAAAAAATGTCAGCATGTCAGCTAGTGTTCTTGTCCATGAACCGATAAGGAAGTTACAGTCTTATATTCACTACGTGGGGTCTGTCATTGAGCAATAAGGCAGAATATAGTGGAAAGATGAGAAGTTGCTCCTTATGCCCTCTGCCAAAGCCTACTTTATTTTCTGAGTAGCACTGTCAGTCAGCATCTCTGGAATCCTTCTATCAGGGTCCATAGCACCCCACTGACATTCAAGGAAAAATGATAGCAGAAGTGATGTGGAGAGTGGGATTCCAAGAAGAAGCATGGCCTTCAGTTTGGTTACTTGCTTGCTTTGCTTTTAAGGTTGTTTTATTTTGCTTCGCTTTGCTTTGTTTTGTTTTAAATTTGTTTTGAAGTTAGTGATTCCTGTAAAACTTGTTGGGAGTTACTTGCACACCCTTTCATATATGACACTCGTACAACTGGACAGTAAGGTGATTAAACTGCAAATATAAGGACTTAGTAAAGTGGATGTGGCTGGTCCTTCAGAGCAGAAGAAAAAGCAAAGTAAAATTATCCTGTTCACCCTTAAATCAATTTGACACTCACTCCTGCTTAGTAAGGACTGACTTACAACGTGCATTTTTATGCTGTCTGAAGCTGTTGCATTTTGCCTCGTTGTACCCAGTCACAGTCTGGTTCTCCTAGACTTATCTTACAATAGCTTGCTTCAATCATTCCCTTAATCTCACAGCCACGCTAAGTGTTTCTTATGTTTTTAAAAATGTTTTCAATACATGGGGACTAATGTCCCATGTATGGGACAATGGGCCTCATCTTCATGCCTTGTGTTTCATCTCCAGATGCTTGGTTTCTTATTTTTACCTCCCTTAGCATCTTCCATGGGGGTCTGTGCCATATTATCTCAGTTCCTCTGGTTACACGTCACTTCTCAGCTTCAACAATCTGCTGCTGCAACACAGACTCTTCTGGCCTCTGAAGTACCATACGTTTGCAAGGCTATCCTCATGCACATATCCATGACAAAACTGGTGGATTACCGGGAGATTAACTTAGACCTTCATCTGATGCCACTGGCTCAAAATTTGGCAACTTGTATTTCCAGTCTTGTAGTCCCTTTACAGAGATGGTTGCAGTGAAATGGCTGCACTGGACAAGGTGGTTGCTGGGCTTTTAGGCATCTGGTCACCATAGCTGACACTTGGCAATCCCCTCACATTCAGTCTGATGACTACCAGGTTTATGGTGCTGGAGAAAACATCCTGTTGTGGCAGTGTACCCACCCTGTCCCCTCCTTCCCCCCAGCCTGACCTTTCAGCAGCTGTGATGAATGCACCTGATCGTGGCAGCCCAACCAGGCTTGAGGTGGATTCAGGGGAGACAGTTCCAAGGGCTAACACAGCATGCATGCTATATATTGACTAGTAGTCAATCATTTTACCCCATAAATAAGGGACAGGCTGTTGAGCTCTCCTGTACTGAAGCGGGCTGCATGCCGGGATCTTCCTCTTGAGCAGGGATGCCTCTCAAGGTTACTCCTCCAGGTGGAGAGAGTCATTGCCTGCAACAGATAGTCAGTAAGTGACTAAAAGCTAGCTTGTTAAAACTCTGCAAGTAATTTTCTAAGCATGCTGAAACTTTGTTGTCATGCCATCCTGTGCGATGTGCTCTAGGTGATCCTGCTCGGCAGGGGGGTTAGACCAGATGGTCTTCAGAGGTCCCTTCCAACCCTGTCCATTCTGTGATTCTGTAAGTGATATAAAGGATAGATTGTGAATATAATATTTTACACATAAAACATAAAGTGTGGGGTTGGGATTGGATCTGGTTGTATCTAGACTCCTCAGAGTTTGGACAGAAAAAAGAGACTCCGTTCTGAACCTTGTGACTTGACGTGAGCATTTCCTATACACTTGTAATCTGATCCTGTCCTCTATGTGGTAAATTATCCAGTGACCTTGACATCCCAAATCTTGTTAATGTCTCCTTTATTGTTAGAACTTTGTTAAATTGCTGTCTTCATTCACGATTAAGTCCTGCTAAATCAATATTTTCATCAATAAATATATTCTGCTTCCCTCTTACAAGTAAAGTGCATAGTTCTTTACACGACACTGGTAACACTCTTCACCCTAGAGGCTTTGTGCTTTATTTAACTATCAACAAAAATGTTAAGATGGCCTGCTTCCCCTGCTGTTACCATGCAGGCTGACCCTGGCCTATCTGGGCTGCAGCTAGCAGGACTGTCACACACTCACCTTAGGTTTTCCTTCCAAATTTTAAGAATCTGTTTGCTCTAGGGCCACAGTACTGTCCTGCCATCACAGCGCTTGTTCCCAATCCCCAAATTCCCTCTTATCTTGAGTTCTTCTCCATGAAACTCACTCTGTGGTATGTTCTAAGAGCCCAAGTCCAGTATGAGGCCAAGTAAGAGAGTTTCCAGTCACTCCTTTGATTCTGTATCTTTCTGTTGTTAAATAAAGGAAATTTTTAATTTTAGCACTAAAATGAGCTCTAGTAATTGCATTTCAGGACTTACTATAATAAGAGTTAAAAGCAGTATTACTTTTAGTAGCAGTATTTTAACATATGGGTGAATAATATAATTTTAAATACCAACAAGCTGCAAGTTAGTATTTGAATTTTATATGGTTTTAATTACTCTTAGCATCCCTTAAAGCTGAAAATGTGCCTTTTTTTCTCCCCTCCCCCCATCTTAATTTAGTTAGTTAACATGCTTTATTTATCTCTGTTTTCAGGTCACTTTTTCCTGAAACGTATTGCAAAAATATTTTTTCCCCTCCTAGTTATGGAAAGAGACTAAACTGATGTACGCATTTTCTTTGAGGTTAGCCAGCATTTTTGTCATCAGCACACAGCTATTTTCTGATTTTTCTGTCTTAGAAATTCAGTTGCCAGTGTAGCCAGTTTTGCCTCCGAGCTTCGATTTCCCATGTATTAGCAAGAACGCTTCCCCATCAGCTGGTCCTTTGGCAAGGGACTGGAGATGTATGTTAACATAACACCTAAAATATCCTCTGGAGTGTTGTGCAGTATATAAGATGGTGCCTTGATTCACTGCTAACCTGGAGGTTGTGTTAGGAAGGAGGGATTCAACATGTGCCCCACACTGATTTGAGGGAGATGAATAGCATTACTAGAACAAGTGTGTTTAGTAGATGAGCTGCGTCTGGGTGGGAGCAGTATCTACCCTTGCAATAGCAATAGTTTGGCAAGAGAGTGAAGGTGGCAGTGACAGATCAGCTCCTGAATGAGTCAAAAAGGAGCTTTTGGGCAGTGGAGAGGAAGGACACTCACTTAATGTGTCCTTGGAGCTCCAGGGTCAGGACTGTGGAATTTTTGAGGTTGTGTTTTAATGAAGATAAGTGTCCCCTGTACTGCTGACTCTGTCACTCTGAGAGGATGCTCTGCTTGGCTTCCATTCACTGCCTCTATGGCATCAGCCTTCTCCCTCTGGGGGAAAAGAAAATATGCGCCAAGATGTCCTTTAACAAGAAAGTCACATTCACATCTCTCAATGTTTAATAACCTTGTGCTGAGGTTTAACTTGGCAGGTAGCTTGGCTACCACATAGCCATTCACTTACTCTGCCACAGTGGGATACAATCAAAAAAGATGGAAGTGTGAGAAGTCATTGTTTTTGAAAAGGACAGTTTATTGAAAAATTAAATTAAAATAAAATAAAATAAAATAAAATAAAATAAAATAAAATAAAATAAAATAAAACAAAAAATCAAGTGATGTACAATGCAATTGCTGGCCACCGGCCAACTGATGCCCAGGCAGTCTATGAGCAACAGCAACACAGGCACCCTGGTCACGTCAGGACGGTGACACCACCACCTCCCTGGGCAACCCATTCCAATGCCTGACTGCTCTTTCTGAGAAGAAATGTCTCCTCATTTCCAACCTGAACCTCCCCTGGCACAACTTGAGGCCATTCCCTCTAGTCCTATCACTAGTTACCTGTGAGCAGAGGCTGACCCCCAGCTCCCCACACCTTCCTCTCAGGCAGTTGCAGAGAGCAATAAGGTCTCCCCTGAGCCTCCTCTTCTCCAGACTAAACACCCCCAGCTCCCTCAGCCGCTCCTCACAGGACTTGTGCTCCAGGCCCTTCACCAGCTTCGTAGCCCTTCTCTGGGCACGCTCCAGGGCCTCGATGTCCTTCTTGTAGTGAGGGGCCCAAAGCTGAGCACAGTGCTCGAGGTGCGGCCTCACCAGAGCAGAGCACAGGGGGACGATCACCTCCCTGCTCCTGCTGGCTGTACTATTCCTGATACGAGCCAGGATGCTGGTGGCCTTCTTGGCCACCATTTGTCTGTCTGAGGATTTTCTGATAATTCTTTTACAGTACCTCATTCAGAATTATTTTCAGCAATTCTTAATTCATTACTATGCGTCTTCAGCCCTGGAAATAGCTGTCTTTGCTAAGAAGTCCATCTTTTCCTTTGGAGAAGACTATTCTTTCAATAAGTGCTGAGAAAGAGTTTTAGAAGGGTTTTTATTTTATTCTTTTTTTAATTTGTTTCATCCTGGAATACAAATTTCAAATAACTTTTCTCCTCTTACTTAAAAAAATAGATTCCGAATCTCATCCACCTTCAAGTCCATGATTTACACACTTACCTAAATCTCTTCCCTTGTCAAAGTCTGCCCTTTTAAAATTGCAAACTGTTGTCACAGGACTACTGTTGTTTATATTTCTTAAACAAAATCAACTCAGGATCACCTGATAGCTTCTTCAATCTGTTCTTGTAAAATAGCTTTATTTTTTACCAAAACAAAATCTCAAATAGCTTATTATAAATAAGCTATTATAATATATAAATATATAAATATATGTATATAATATATAAATATATAAATATAAAACCTATACTACACAGCTTAAGAAAGACACCTTAAAAGAATCTCTCCTATTGCCCTTCTTTAGAAGTGATCTTGACCTAAATCAATTCTGTTTTATTCCATTATTTTCTTCCCCACCTCCCTCTACCATTTCTTTATTCACTGCTGTCCAGCCGCTTGTATTTCTCTAGCAGTGTTTAAAAACCAGACCCAGATATTTTACGAGTGTCTCCTGAGAGTTTCCTACCTATCTGATTTTCTTCCACCTCTCAGCCTCAACCTGAAAAGGATAGAATGTGGGGTGAAGACAGTCTGTTGAGAAGAATATATGCAAGATGATCTCTATATGTGGAAAAAAGGAAGATTGTTATATGCTAGTCATTCTCATTAGCTTGCAATATGTACTTTAGGAGAAAAAATGTTCAAAAATTTCTTTCCTTCATATCCACAAGTTCCATGAACATTCAAAAATAAAAAAATTAGGGAGGAAGTGTTTTGTTGCATCTTGGAAATGTCATTGTGCTTTATTACTCTTCATTGCATTAATACTTGTAAGAACCTAGACCCCGTGTATAAGGTGAGGAGATGGTTTCTTACCTCGAGAAGTTACATTCCATCAAAATAAACAAAACAAAACAAGAAAACATATCTATCCAGAAGGACAATCCTTTTTTTCTTTTTTCTTTTTTTTCGTGTGCGTGTGTGAAAATAAATCATCACAATCTGCGGAGAACTTTGTTTTCCATAGAGTAGCATTTGTCACTTAACTTAACTGGAGGAAATGAGATGGTAAATCTGTTTGCAGCAAACCTTTCCTTTCGTAAAGCTTACAGAGAAAAACTGAATCAAAGAGGCAGTTAAAGAGTGCAAAGGCTGACTTACATAGTGGCACTTACTGTTCCTGCACTGCCAGTTTTTTTCAGAACAGCACATGCATTAAACAAGGCAAAATAAGGGTCTTCTCTCTGCTGAAGCTGCCCTGCCTGTCACAATCAGCAGCTGAAATCTGCACCTAAGCAATATGAACCCAGCAGAATCCATCTGCTGAACCATCTGTGGGACTGCTCACTAAAATTATAGCCCATCTGTCGTTTCACTGCCACTAAGTTTGCCTGACAGCCTCGTCCTCTCTCCATTACCTTAATATTTTTCTTTCCGTGTGGTCCTTCTCTTCTCTCTCCCCATTTGTAATTTTAATATTTTATTTGTGTGTGTGTGTGTGTGTTGGGCTTTTTTTTTAGTTGTTTTGTTTTGTTTTGTTTTGGTAAGGCATTCTCTTTTAAATCTCAGAAGTATAGAAAAGGAGATTGCATTCCCACTTAACCTTCATTCAGTCAGGAACTGCTTACTCAGGGCAGAATATAGGTCTGTTATGTGTACATCATCAGTGTTGGGGCAGTTCCTGGACCCACAAGAACCAGGCAGGACAACCAGAGGAGTCAAAATTGATGCCAGTGGCAGATGGAGATAGACTGTCTGCACATGGCTTGGAATTTGTGCCGCAAATCTACCACAAAAACTCTAGGCCCATCTTTGTCTGTGCTGTACCAGCAGAACTCATTTCAAGCAAGAGATCTAAACTGTTTTACACTAGCTAAGTCTATCCCTCACATCTAATATTTCACATGAGACTACAAGAAATTTGGATTGCGGCTTGAACTTTTCTCACTCTTCAGGAAAGTATTTTTCATGTATTATTTATTTCTAATTTTGAAAATTCAACCTTCCTTTTAATGTCCTACTCTAAAACAAAAGCGAGAATGAGAGAAATATCCATTTATCTCTCTTCTATTATTTTTTTTGATTGTGGAAGTTACAGGTTTTTCACTGGAGGACAATCTTTGGCTCTGCATCAGCCATGACATAGTACTACAATGGTGGGGATGAACAGAAGGAGAGGATGTATGCACAAAAAAAAGGCTGATTTTAGGGCAGCAAAAATAAGGAAAGATATACTCTTGTACTGTCCTCACAGTCCAACCAAGCAGATTTTCAGTATTTACTCTCAGTTTAGATGTTTGTCCAGGAGCAAAAGTAGAGGTTTGGTCCTGTGTGGAAGCATAGACAAAAGAGGAGGGAGATTTGGAAAGGGGACTAAAGTGCTTAGCAGACTCAGAGACCCCAAAAAAATCATCAGTGTGTTGGAGGTTTCTGAGGCATCAGAACTGGCCTTGAATCAGCTTGGGTTGAGAAGGCAGTGCTGGTCACCCTGGTTACCACTAGTGGGAAATGAGTTAGGGAAGGCCAGCATTTGCTCTCTCTTTTTGCAGTACTTACTTTATCTGTCTCTCTGCAGTGTAAACTATGATGGCCCTGTGATCATCCGTCTGTGTAAGTAACTTACAGATCAGCAGGAGTTCATGTATGCATAACCCCATCTCCTGTGTAGTGCTAGAAGGATTTCTCAGAGGTAGGGGGAGCTTATTTGTGTGTAACCATGATCCAAATGGGGTGTTTTGTTGTTCATCTGTCACATCCGGGTGTAGACTAGCTGCATCATGCTAAGCCATACCCCAAGGCTACCCTTATAGCCTACATCCACTGAGAAGAGATTTTAAGATCAGCTGTTAGGCTGCTGCTTTAAATCCACCTTGTCTTGAACCTCCCTTTCTCTCCACTGCCTTTATCAGGACCTAGAAAGCTTGATCACTTAATTTAGGCACTTGAATTACATGCATAAAGTAAGGTGGTCTGAGACCCCTGCCCCTGTACCCACTTTTGCTTGTCCTTGGTCTGGACTTGAAGTGGTGACAAAATCAACTATCCCCTACACTAGATGTTGAAATAAATAATTTTCCTCTTAAAAAAAAAAAAAAAAAAGGAAAGAGAAAGAAAGAAAGAAAGAAAAAGGCAACAACCTGTGCCTTTAATTTCAGATTGCTTATTTTTTAGTTTCAACCTCCAACCACTGCATCTTGTTAGACTTTGATCTGCTAGATTTAAGGGTGTTCTCCTGTCAGATATCCTCTTGTACTGGAATTTATATACCTGCATTTGGGAACCTCAGAGATTAAACCAGACCAAAAGAAGCACTGAACAGTGTTGCACTTTGGGAGAGGATGGGCTTATAAAATACCCTGGCAAATGTGATCACTTCTCACAAAGAAAAAGCAAGTAAAACCAATGTCCTCTCTTGGCAAACAGATCGGAGAAATAGCAGTAATTGTGCAAGCCTGGAAAACAGTGATTTCTTGGCATCTTTGAAAAACTGGATTTTGGCCATTTTGTGCAGCTTTCACTTTTAAGGTGCTAGTTGGTTAGTAAAACATATGCCAGGTGAAAACCACTACCTTCAAGAAAGGAGTTAATGGAAACATTCAGTAGGAAGGGAAGTTAAATGTTAAAAACAATTAGTGGAGTAACCCAGAAACACAATTAACTCAATGCATGGATGAAGTACATGAAAAAAAAAAAAAAAGTAGAAAGACTGTGATATGTTTGGTCCCAAAGATATAGTCCAATTTTCAGAGGAACTATTTGTGGTGTTTTCACCCAGCTGGGCAGCCAAGTTCTACCACAACCACTATCTAGCTCCTCCTCCTCAAAGGAAAAGAAGGAGGAAATAGGATGGAAAGGGCTCAAGGGTTGAGATAAGGACAGGGAGATCACTCAACAATTACTGTCAGAGCCAAAACGGGATCAGCATAATGTAATATATTACCTATTATTAACAAGCTAGAGCAGTGAAAAACTAAAAGTAAACTAAAAACACCTTCCCTCCATCCACCCTCTTCTACATCCCTCCCCCTGAGTATTGCAGGAGAACAGGAAATGGGGACTGTGGTCAATCCATAACTCTTCGTCTCCACCGTGCCTTCATGGTCACTCTTTTTCCCTGCCCCAACATGGGGGGCAAAATAGATGATGTTTTCATGGTCAAGGACACACAGTCTTTTCTCAGTAGTCCATACTCAGCCTCATGGTCTCAACCTGCACCTGTTCAGAAAGCATTACCACAAAGGATATCTCCTTAGGGCAAAGTTGCATAGCCAAGGTCTACTTGCTTCCGTAGGCTGGGGACAGGTGTTTTGTACCTTGCTAGGTTAGGGTCTAGATAGAGTAGGATACAGTTTACACCAGAATACACCTGTACCTGCCCCAGGGTCTCAGTCTCCCCAGCCACAGGACAGAAGAGGAAGCAGGGTCCCATTGACAAGGGCTGGTTTCCTCTGGTTCCTGGCCTATGCACTATCCTGGAAACGGCCATTACACACTTCCATGGCATCTCCTGTCCTTGACAGGTTAGAGTTTTTATGTTCCACTGAAGTACAGAGAAAATAATTTTACTGGCAAGGAAGCTACAAAATATAATACTTAAGAAAGACTCACCAAGTGCTCTTTCATAGGGAGAACATTAAAATATCTTTTGGTCTCTGCAATCAAAATGAAAATGGTCAGGTGAGTCTCTTCATGCTTTGGCTAACCTAGAAGCTGCCAGGATATTTACCTACATATGTTCAATCAGATGGCTCTGCTCAGAAAGGTGGAACAGAACTGTGTCTCTCTACAATACAAAGACGTGACATTCCTCGGCAAAGAAACACAATTGGACAGCAGGGCAGAACAGAAGTATGATTATGGCCAGGGGCTGCCAACTACAAAATGTCACATTGTCCCATTTTGGACATGCTGACTGCAGAAAGCAGGCATCCAGCAGGCATCTGGAGGGTGACTGTGCAGAATGAAAAGAGATAAGCTCCCAAGAATGAGTGTCCCTTGCATAGAGAAGGTTTGGGTTTTCTGGTCCTTCTATGTATGTTTTTAGTGCCAGAAATGACCATTGTGATCATCCATTCTGAGCTGTTTATAATCTCTGCCTAGGAAAGAGTAAGCAGGTAAAAAAGGTATGCGAAGAGAGAAAGCTCCAGCCTTCTAATTATCTTAGTAGCCCTCCTCTGGACTCGCTGTAACAAGTCCACATCTTTCTTGTGCTGGGGGCTTCAAACCTGGATGCTGCACTCCAGGTGGGGTCTCAGAAGGGCAGAGCAGAGGGGGACAATCACCTCACTCGACCTGCAGGTCACACTTCTTTTGATGCAGCCCAGGATGCAGTTGTCTTTCTGGACTTAAAGCTCACACTGCTGGCTCTTGTTGAGCCTTTCGTCTACCCACAAGGGTGCACTCTATCCCACTGCCTATGTCATTGATAAAGATATTAAACAGTACCGGTCCCAGGACAGACCCCTGAGGGACTGCACTCGTCACCAGCCTCCACTTGGACATAGAGCCATTGACCAGCTACTCTCTGGGTGCGACCTTCAAGCCAACTCCTTATCCACTGAATGGTCCACCCATCAAATCCATCCCTCTCCAATATGGAGACCAGGACATCATGTGGGACCGTGTCAAAGGCCTTATGGAAGTCCAGGTAGATGACATCGGTCAGTCTTCCCTTGTCAACTGCTGCAGTCACTCCATTGTTAAAGGCCACCAGATTGGTCAGGCACGATTTACCCTTGGTGAAGCCGTGCTCGCTGTCTCAGATCACCTCTTTGTCTTGCATGTGCCTTGACACTGCTTCCAGAAGGATCTTTGCCTTGATCTTGCCATGCACAGAGGTAAGGCTCATTGATCTGTAGTTCCCTGGGTCCTCCTTTATAGCCTTTTTAAAAATGGGAGTGATGTTTCCCTTTCTCCAGTCACCAGGGACTTCGCCTGACTGCCAGGACTTTTCAAATATGATGGAGAGAGGCTTGGCGACTATATCAGCCAATTCCCTCACGACCCTGGGATGCATGTCGTCAGGCCCCATGATGATTGCAGGGCAAGTGCTGAACATATCAGCTCAGGAAGTGGAAGCAGCCTAGGTGGTGACAGACCTTGCTGAGACCTAGCTGTGTGGCCTTGCATGTCTACTGTGCTGCCTCGTGGTACTAGAATTGGCTTTTCTGCATGACAATATACTGTATAAAAGTTATTGTGCTCAGAGCTAGTTTAGGTATCCCTAACACACTGCTGCATAGACATGCTGTAAATTTAAGATCCGTTTAGGTTTTGGTAGTGTTTTTGGTAGCTCAGGATACAAAACTGTTTTAGCAAATGAATCCATGCTCTAACTGCTATAGTCCAGGAAGACCTTCTTCTAGTTGTTTATTCTTGGCTGCTAGGCTTGCTCTAGGCTATTCCTTTGACACATGGCTGTAATGTGTAAAGCTGTCTGCATCTTTGTGGTTTTCAAAGTTAGTGTTTTGGGAAACACCCATTGGAGAACCAATGCTGCAGGAATGAAATAATCCCTATGTCTGATAAAAACAAACAAACCACAGTTTAATATATATACCTACTATATATTTTATTATCTGCTTGTAGATGTTAAAATCTAAATGTGAGAATTTTCTTTATAAAGTGGTATTGCATCTAGCACAGCAGCACAGGGACTGTTTATTTAAGCATTTTCTGGTAAATGAAGAGGAATGTATCCCACACTGGAAGACTCAACTTGTTGTCCACCAAGATCCCTAGGTCCTTCTCTGCAGATCTACTTTCCAGCAGGTCAGCCCCTAGCCTGTACCGGTGCATGGGGTTATTTCTCCCTAGTGCACATTGCACTTGACTGTGTTGAATTTCAAGAAATTAGTCCAGCCTGTTGAGATCCTTCTGAACGGCAGCAAAGCACTCTAGTACCTGTATCAGTCATTCCTCCCAGCTTTGTATCAGCGAAATTGCTGAGGAGGCACTCCATCCCTTCATCCAAGTCACCGATGAATAAGTTAAATAATACTGGAACCAGTGTTGAACCCTGGGGGGCACTGCTAGCTAACAGTCTCCAGTTTGACTCTGTGTCACGTTTTCCCATCATAGAAGGCAACCAGGTTGCTTAAGCACAGTTTCCCCTTGGTGAATCCATGCTGACTACTCATGATCACCTTCTTGTCTTGCACATACTTGGAGATGGCTTCCAGGATCAGCTGTTCCATCACCTTTCCAGGGACTGAGGTACGGCTGGTTGGCCTGTTGTTTCCTACATCCTCCTTCATGCCCTTGTTTTATCTCTTGCTGAGCAGTGCCCACACAGAGTCAAGGTCTTTTCTGGTTCTCATGTCATCCTGCCAGCAAGTATGTTGCAGGTGCACAAGAAGCTGAGAGGGGACACAGCCAGGATAACTGACCCAAACTGACAAAAGGAATATTCTGTACCGTATGATGCCATACTCAGCAATAAAAGTATGGGGAACGAAGGAGGGCCAAGGCATTCAAAGCTATGGTGTTTGTCTTCCCATGTAACTGCTATGCATCATGAAACCCTGCTTTCCTGGAAATGGCCGAACACCTGCTTGTGGATGGAAAGTGGTGAATTAACTGGGGGGACAGACCACTCTGCCCATCCAAGTAAAGATTGTGACTTTATAGACCATGGACTCACATGTGATATCAGAGGCCCAGGCACAAAAAACTGTTTTTCAGTTTCTGCTGGCAATAGGGATCCAATGAAAGTTTAAATAATTCTGCTGCATTCCTGAAGGAATATAATTGGTTTGGAAATCAAAAGTATTTCGGGGAATTTCTGAGCAGCCCTGCTTTGAAATGATGAGTTTCTGAAAGCTGCTTAAACAACAGAAGTAAATAACCTCATACAATATGCCAGCTAATTTGTTTGACAACTTACGAAACAGGAATACGGAGGGCAATGTGGAAAAAAATGGTTCACCAGAGAATATTTTCCTTCTGCAGAAGCATTCAAATAATGATAGATCCTAGTCAGAAATGAAGTAGTCATAAAAAAAGTATTCACTGGATAATTTACCTGAAAGAAATAATGTGATCAGCTCTACTCCACAGCCATTGAAAACAAATTTGCTTAATAGCATATGACTGGGCTTTCTTAGGAAAATATATTGCTATACAGTCAGCATGTACATTTTTTAAAGGAACTGACATTGAGAAAAAGCATCCTTCAAGCACTTAATAAAAGAGATTTTTCTTTATGATTTTCATTCTGAATACATTGCAAAAATAACTTGATTCTCCCTATCTGCTGCCAGATTTTGAATAACTGACTTTCAAAGCA
The DNA here is from genome assembly GCF_964211835.1 of Anser anser. Taxonomy (NCBI): domain Eukaryota; kingdom Metazoa; phylum Chordata; class Aves; order Anseriformes; family Anatidae; genus Anser; species Anser anser. The sequence goes on along the minus strand of NC_139724.1, from coordinate 12,673,109 downwards.
CAACAATGGTAGAGCTAATTTAATATACTAAGAGGAAATATTGTCAGAGCAGCATGTGCCATCAGCCACACTGGTTTGGAAGTACCATTGTGTAAAAACTGCAATGTCATCAGATCGCAACATGAGAGTTTGGGACTGATGTCACTTTTTGCCACAGAAGAGATCTTTGTCATTCTTATCAATTCTGCAGCAAAAAGGTTCAGAGAAAGGATTTTGCTTTTGACTTTGCCAGTTGTGAGCAACACTAACCACAAAGCTCCCCCAAAACGTAGGTCAGCATTTGGATCCAACTGATTTCTGATCTGAAATAGAGAGTCGTTCCAAATGGTCCATGGTGTTCACTCGTGAATATCTTTCTTTCTCTATACTTGAACAAAATTGGGTCAATATGAAATTTTTATAAATGCTGGTTTATTAGCAAAAGCCTGTCTAGAGGGGATCCTGCCAGCAAAGAATGCAGTTTGTCATGCCTCTTGGTTGAAGTTTTTCGAGCAGAACAAAAAAACACTTCTGTAATATTTAGAAACTGTTTATAGCTATCCAAATGTTGCCGGTGGCAACTGGAGATGGTAAAAAGAAAAACAAACAAATACTCATGAACTTAAGTCCAGAGTAAATTTGTCCTAAATTTCCATTTAAACATTTCAAGATATGAAATTCCTTCATCATTGATCACACCGATAAGAGAGTGAGCAAATTGCCAGCAGAAATGTTTATAAGGAGAGATCTCCTTTTACACTTTGGAAATAAATTAGAAATGCCAGTGTTATGCAACTGATGAAGAAAATTCAAATGGAGGAGCCACTGCCCTCTTTCCTGATGTCTTTGTGTGTAGTCTCAGGAAAAAAGTGCGTCAGTTTGCACAAGTTAGTACCCATGAGTGAGTAAGCATGAGAGGATTGGTGTTTTAGGATTGTAGGCTTTTGGGGACATTTCAATAATTTATTTATTTATGGGTATAAGCATTGATTAAGAGGTCTACATAAAGGACGTTAGAAAAAGATGTCAGTTCCAAGGTAGGCTTTGCTGTCTTTTGTGTTTGTTGTAAAGCACCCTGGGCTGTATTAAGACAGTTCCTTGAAAAAGAGTTCCTCTTTTACTTGCTTCTCCATTCTCACATTAATACAAGCTTATCAGACAAAGCAGCTTTTTTATCAGTTTGTACTAGGCAGCAGAAGAATTTGCTGGTTTTGAGCCCTGTATATACAGTGCAGTGGGGTTCATCTAACCCAATCTAATTTTCGCTGGTGATACAGTACCCCACTAGTTAGTGAAGGAACCTCACTAGTTTAGTGATAGGAGCCTCACGCAGTGATTCTGCCTGTCTTCAGATATACATTTAAGAAATGTGGGGTAACTTGTTCTTGTGAGGTAGTGATCTTTTCTTCTGCAATCAGAAGTGAGGTTTTGCACAAGATGTTAAATTCCAGACAGCTGCAGCTGGATAACAGCATATATCCCCTCCAAACATCTGCTCCTGGTTCTGCTCCCAACCAGCTCAAGTATGCAGGTTCAGTTACTGCCCTTGTACCTATTTCTGCATCAGTGGAAACAATTCCTGATTTATCTGCAAAGCAGGCTGTCTATGCAAAATAAATAATAATAATAATAAAATATAATCGTTGCTTCACCCCACCCCAAAATATTAAAAAGATTTTAATGTTCCAAAACAGTATGCCCAGATTTGTTTAGAGAGTCATCTGTGGGGGCACGAGTCATTCGTTCACTTCTCTTTGTAGTGGTATTTATTTATATAGTATCCAATTCTGAACTGTTTGAGGTCTTCTGCAAAATGTTTGTATGTGTTTCAAATGGGTTTTATTCCTGTCATCCTAGTCTTGAAATCCGCACCTGCTGCCCCAAGTAGACAGTTAATTCTCTAGTGGGCAACTTTATTTATTGTTAAAAGCCTGAGTTAATTTTATCTTACAAAAATATAAGACTTCATGCCTCCAAGGTATTTTTAAGCTAAAGTCTTTTGCTTATCAAACAGTTGCACAACTTCTGTAGCTAACGGTAGCATAAAGTGAAGGCCATTAAAAAAATCAGAAGTGATTTATGCAAAATATTTTTCACTAATCTCTCCTCAAATACCAAATTTTTGAGAGACGCTTGATGAAAGCAAGCTCTTATTACCCACAAATATTTATACAACGTAAATACAGATATAAAGGCAGAAGTGGCAGGTCAATGATGAAACAGAAAGGTTTCTGGGCAAAAGTATTTACTCACGGGAAAAAGAATCCTGAAGCTGTATAGAAATAAATGACATGATAGAAACACAACACAGAAACTGAAGTATCTCTTTGAATTTCACAGAATCATAAAACAACTTGAGTTGGAAGGGACCTTAAAGATCATCCAGTTCCAACCTTCCTGACAGGGGCAAGGACGCCACCCACTAGATCAGGTTGCTCAGGGCCTCATCCAGCCTGGCCTTGAACACCTCTGGGGATGGAGCATCCACAACCTCTCTGGGCAACCTCTTCCAGTGCTTCACCACCCCCTGAATAAAGAATTTCCTCCTAATACCCAATCTAAATCTTGCTTCTTTCAGTGTAAAACTGTTCCCCTAAACAGAAAGTGTTGATCTCACTGTCAGATATAGGATCTGATAGGGAAAAAAAAAAAAAAAGCTAAAGCACTTTTATGAGTATAGACAGGTCTTGAGTTTTAGTAGATAAGGTTGGTGTAATCAATGTATCTGCAATGACTGCAGAAGAGCCTTGCTGATACACACAAGATGAGACCATGTAGGGAGCTGAACTCTGGGTACTGCATACACTATCACAAATATCAGGATTAGCTATGCAGGAATTGCACAAGAAAATATCCATAAGAGCTATAGTTGCTCGCAGATGTCTTTTAATAATAATCAGACTCTCCAGCTATGGGTTGAGTCAGAACTTCTTTCCCAGCATGAGCTTGCATTTTGAGGATTTGAAGGCCTTTCTTTCTACTTCAGATATTTGGAGGGATTTTTAGTTCTCAGGCCAAAAAATAATTTTTCTTTCTTCTTCTGAGCCTTTGTCAAAGCCTTATAGACAGTATAACATTCATGCCACAGCTACTGCAGATGCTGCTAGAATAGAAAGATTTTTATAACACGTCTTCCTTCCTTGATGTTTGCCTGCCCTCTATATTTAACTAAAATAAATTTTTGTGGCAGATGCCTTGATAAGTTCCTGTTGCAGCCTCTTTCCTTTCTGATCCAGCATTAAAGCATTTTTTTTTACAACACTTTGAAAATCTCCTCTCACAAATTACAACATGCATTTTTTATAAAGCAACTTAGTATGCTAAATTATGCAGCCTCATTCTGCCTGAAGGCATCTGTCCAAGTCAAAATGAACCTTCGGAAGTTCATTATTTTCTGTCTTACAAGCGCTGTTCTTTACACAGATACAGATGCAGAAATCAAGGGGCAGAGAGTCAGAAGAAGGCCTAAGTTTTGGTCTGGCGTGTTTTTTTTAATCAAAAATTTGATTGGGCAGCTAGAAAACCCAAACTTGTCTTGGCGCAAAGCCCACAAGTATGCCCAGAGCTTAGATTCCAAGTTGATTTAGGCAGGAGCTGATCTTGAAAGAATTGGAGGGTTCAAAAAATCTTGTTGTTCCCAGAAAAAATGTTACGATCCTGTTAGTTGCTCAGTCAATATTTGAACCTGGCACTGTCATTTATTCATTTAGGATTTGTTCTGTTGATAAACAAGCACAAAGAGATGCATGCATATGCAAATCGGGGTTTGGTGAAGCCATGATCTAAGAGTGGCTCCCTTTCTATCATACTGAGCACGTGTTTAGTCTGTGCTTCCTGGTCTAGCGGCAGGTATCCCTGCCCATGGCAGGGGGGTTGGCACTAGATGACCTTTCAGATTCCTTCCAACCCAATTGTTTTGTGATTCTGTGATTCTCATCATGGCCAGCTAAGCAGCTTATTCACTGAAACATCCTCCCAGAGAGGTAGTTTCCTATTGCAATGATCTCCAAGACTGAAGGCACATGCCTACAACAGGATGTTTCCTGTACTTGGGTCACAGCTGAACAATGTCCAGCACAACTTTTGGAAAAAAATGAAATGAAATGAAATGAAATGAAACGAAACGAAACGAAACAAATAAAATAAAATAAAATAAAATAAAATAAAATAAAATAAAATAAAATAAAATAAAATAAAATAAAATAAAATAAAATAAAATAAAATAAAATAAAATATTTAGAGGTGCTTTCCTCTAAGAATGTATCCCTTTTCTTTTCCTAACTCTTGTAATTATAGTCCTTCCACATTAATGCTTTTAGCAGATGCATTCAAGATGTTCCTAAATCATCTAAGTAATAGCAAAGACTATTTTTAAAAGTAAAGCATTCCCCAAGTCTTCTCCTCCTCTGCCGAAGCAATTATTTCTTCTTTAAGTAAAAGCAAAATTTTTGTCTTGATGAAGAATTTATAAAAGAGGCACAAGGTTCCTAATACAAGAGGTATTCCCTGAATTCTTCTTAGGCAGTGCAGCACCCAAGAACATGGTTTCAGTATGATTTAAGTACATGTTGAATGGATTTTTTTACTTGAATGACGAATATACAGTTTATTTTTTCCTCAAAAAATGACTTCACTAATGAGTCACTAAATCCAGGAGGATTATGCATTTCTGTACAATGGAATGAAAAGAGTATTTAACATTTTCATGTTCAATGTGACTTATATTCCTTGGTTACATTCAGTAGTTAAGCATTATTCAATCCATTTTGCGGAAATTGTTTAAGCAAGTTTATAGATATGCAGTGTCATGTTAACTAAAGCATCTTATTGTGCATCAAGCACAACATTGCAGCCACGCAGTCAGAATGGAGGCTGAAAATCGTGGATTTTTTGTCCCTGACTGTAATTGGCAGCTGCACTGGACATTGTGGTCAAAACCAGAGCATGTGCTTCCTAGCACATTTACGACCTTGATTAGGAAGGCTTCAGAAATAAACATGAAGGTCCACCAGAGGGCTGCTTCTTTGGCACAGGTGCAGAGAAAGATGGGAGGAGATGCAAGGTATTTCTCAAACTTTCTCTATTTTTTTCCAGTGGTGATAAGGCTAGCCAAAAGATGGCAGTACAAAACCTCCATGAGATAGGATAGTGAGAGAAAGAGAGGCAACTGAGAAGATGCAAGGGATGGTGTTTTTTCAAATTCCAGTCAGCACACTGTCATCTGCGCCCATTTCCATGGTATCTGAACAGGTACCAGCTTCAGTTATTGCTCTCCAGGAGCTGCCAGATGCCATCCTCTCCAGCCATTTGAAGGTGACACACTAATGCAATTTTGGACTGTCCTCACCCAAGTCATACCTGGAAATCTGCAGAGTGACAAGCCCAGTGTATTCTTGCATATTTCTGAGCTAGGGAAACTTTTCTGTCCTGTCCCCGCTCTAAAAATGATAAACACAAAAAGTCTGGGCTTGTTATAGCACGTCACTGAGTCCTAGTTCAGGCTTTATAAAACTCACATTTCTAGAAGACTGCAAACAGCACCCTCAGCCAGTTGGAAGATGAATGCTGGCCAGCTAGCTTAAACCTAGACCACTCACTTTTACACTTCTGAAGCTGTATCAGGTGAAACTATACCTTTAGTAAAGACTGTCTTTCAGCAGTACAGACATACGACCCCTATTTTTACTGTTTTTACTGTTTACCTTACCAGTAATCTCCCTGCAAATTGTCTTTTCTGCTCCACAAACATATTTTTTTTTGATAGCAAGTAAAATTGACATGTCTTACTGTCTCAGTATATTACTGAGAGCTACAGTAGTGCTGCCTGCCTGGCACTCCCTGTTATTGCACCAACTGCTTTGCCTTGTCGCAGTGTAACACCAACAGTGCAGAATCGTTTTATCAGTAGGAAGTGGCTTTTTATAGTTGCAGGGAGCCTCCGCCACTGGAGACATGTATCATGGCTCAGTACCGGAGAGACAAAGCTGCATTTTATCATCGGAAGCTGCAGTTGTAGAACTGGATATGGGATACACTAGGTGTGAGTGGTTTGCAATCTTTGCCATTCTTCCATAAAATCTAACTGCCAACACTAATGTTATTGCAGCAAGGGTAATCCTGATAGTGAAATCCAGGGTAGTATATTCAGGCTCTTTTTTGTCTGTAGTAGTAGGCATCAAATACAAAATTCCTCTTAGTTTGGAGCATTTTGTCCAGTTGTCTAAGTTCAGGGTTCCCACAAGGAAACCCAGAAGTCAGTGCACACATCCTCTGCTAGAGACAGAAGATGGCAAACCCTGCATTAATGAATGCTTCCTATTCAAGTCCTTTAATGTTGTAATTGTGTCCAAGACTTGGACTACAAAATAATGGTGATACCCATCACAGCCCATCTTAGTCTTCTGTAAGTTATGCACATCATCTGAAGAGATTATTTAGACTCACTCTGTTTTGCGTAGAAATTTCCAGACAGTGGTTAATTCTGTGACTAAGTATGTAAAATAAAAGAGGTTCATCGCCCCTGGAGATTTTCTCCCTTTTAATTGGCTATGGAGGCCCTAATCTGTAGCTTTGAGAAACCTAAAACTTGGTGACTGTAGTCCTACCTAAAACACAGAAAAGTATAAATGTCCTGTACCTTGTAAACTTCTGATTCTTGTACTTCAGGTTGGAGTTAATGCCACGAACTTCTTGAACTCTAGGAGAAGAACACTGCAGAAAGTATGAGGTGAATGTAGGAAGTGTGATATTTACTTTATTACCTAATTTTCCCCCTGGTCCTTACCCAGTTCCATTTTCAACATCACAAACGATGCTTTTGGGGCTTAGGTGTTTGCCAAAAGAGAAAGAGTGAGGGAAAGGGATCTTGTGAAGGTGTTTCAGGGTAGAATATCGATGGGCTAATTCTTCCCTCTTTGTGTTTTGTATATAATAGACGTGCTGACAGCGTATCTTTTATTTGAACCAAATTCATAACAGTGAGAGAAGAATCTGTGGTGCAATCCTGTTACTTCATTCAGTCGCAGATTTGGAAAAAAAAACAAACTTCAGCATACCTTATATCCAGCAGGTAGATCTGATCTGCTTTAGAGATAAACATTTTATGCATAAAGAGGTTTGTGGAACAAAAGCCATCATCTTTCTTTGACTTGTTGCTATTCAGAATTCAGATTTGCTTCCTGTTGTCTACAAAGCTCCGAAGTAGAGCTGGTAATAACTGCTGTAGAGGAGGCTGCGTCTACCTTGTAAATACAGTTTCACATAATAGCCATGGAAACATTTGTGTGGCAATCAGCCACTTCATCTCCCTATAAAAATGCAATGAGCTTACAATCACTCATGCATGAAAATCTCTTTATCTTAGGCCTCCTATTAGAGTGCTTTTTTAAGAAAATGACTGGTACTATCAGCAGGTCCATTAATCACCTACAAGGAGTCAAGACTGCAGATAGTTGTAAGAGGAAACCACGATGTTTTCCAGTAAAAGCAACTTTATTAAAAAAATAATAATAAATACAGAAACAACCCCTCTACTACTTGGAAGAACACATAAAAGTGCACATGGATACAGAAGATCCAACAAGTCCAAGGCAGCTCCTTCCCCTAAAAGTGTTAATCTTAGGGGATAAATGTGGAGGGTTGTCCAAGGCCATCTTCGCAGAGCGTGTTGGAGGAAGTAAACAAGTTAGCAGATAGTCGTACTGTTCAGGGAGAACATGGAAAAACATGGTTGTTGGAAGTTTGGCTTAATGCGTTACATCAGCTTGGCATACCTGATTGGGCACAGGATATGAAAAGTCATTAAGCTGTTTTTTTTCTCCACGGTGGTAGTGGAAGTCCTTTGCTCATTAGGTACTCAAAGATTTTTGTTAGCATACAGAGCACATTTAGATGAAATAATATATCTCACAGTCATTAAACTGGGTGTGAATTGGTTGATGGACAAAGGATCTGAGTAGTGTGTCTATTATAATTAACATAGGCATATAAAAAAGACACAGGAAAAAGAATATATCAAATTACAGAAGCTGGAGGAAGAGAAGTGGACTGCAGCTTACAGAACATATTTCTGTTTCATTCTTGACAGCACTTGAAAAAGAAATTAAAAACACTTTTCCTTTAAGAATAAAAGCTAACAGCTGTTTTTTCCCCTCCTTCACATGGCTGATTTTTAAGGAAAGTTACACATGCAGAGAAGAAGAAACAGCATTTACAGTCTTTAATAAATAAATATTTGCCAGTGGAGTCAGATCACAACAGATTTACTTCTTTTAATGTAAATCTGCTGAAGAGAGTTCGGCTGTTAAGCCAGAGGATCAAAAGGCTAAGCAGTTTAAAGTCTTGAAAGTCTAATCATTAAACTTCTTAGAGCAGAATTTGTGGGTTAGATATAATTAAATAGAATTCTTTTTTTCTTTTTTTTTTTTTTGTGAGTGGGGGAAATACTTTAGATAAGCATGCTACTATAAACAATATTTATGTCTCAAAAAAATCTATGTGATATTCATTTGCTTTTCAGTTTAGCTGTTGACATGGTGTCTTGCCAGAATGGGTGGTTCTTCTCTATTGAGAAAATCCAAATTTTCCAGCTTCTGGGGTTTTTCAAGAACAGTTACAATTCCTAAACAGTAGTATGGCTCCCATAGTTAGTTCTTTAAGTCAGTTTTATTTCAGCATTCAGACATCATTATACCTTTATCAAAATCCATTTCCTATTTCTGAGGTTGTTTAGAGTCATGAAGTCCAAGAATAAGTCATTGTGGTTCATTTGATTTTATTTTGTTTTTCCTCTCTGCTCTCTGTCAAAAAAACATTGATCTTTCAGTTCTCAGTCTGGAAACATGTATGATCTGTGTTATCTTAGAGGCTTATAATGATGTGTGTATACTTGTGGTTATGCATGCTACAATCATTTTTAAAAATGCCAATATTGACTTAATTTATACATATATATGTATTGTACATATAGGTATGTATATACAGTCATACACATATATTTATATGCACATTTATTTACACTTGACTTTGAGGATATTTCTGAGTTTCAGGACTAAGAGACCATTAAGATAAACACCCATTCTACCATTGAAATGTAGCTTGTGAGATACTAAGTTAGAAATTGATTTTTCTTAAGAGAGAAGGACACATAATGATGGGACTCAATGATCCTAATCTTTTAGAAAATGCCTGATGTTGACAGAATTGTCAAATGAAAAAAAAAAATTTAATGAAAATGAATGTGCCCTGTTAGCGTGAAAGGAAAGCCTATAAAAAAATAATAATAATAAAAAAAAGTTGAAAGATGAAATCAAAGTGAAGAGAAAAGGCAAATTTGATCATTTTCCTGCCTTTTTTTTTGTCACAGGTGCAATATAAATAACATATCAGTTTTACAAAATATTTCTTTGTGAGTTAAACTCCCTATCATTTCGTTTTAAAGGGAGAATTCTAAATAGGGCATGAAATTGTCTAGCTCCAGGGGAATTTATGTATGTGTTCACTACACATCACAGTGGATATAGTGCAAGAAAGACCAGGAGGGACTCATTTTCTTTGTACATACAACAGTTTGGTACTTCATTTCACACATAATAAGTATTTACCCGGAAGGAGTAATAAGCACCTCTACACAAGTGTGAAAAATAAGTGTACGGATGGACTTAGTATATCCTAAATCATCACACATGGTTTGAATTGCTATAAAAGGAAAAGAAACTTTTCCAGAAGGAAAACAAACAAACAAAAAGTTCACATTAACCAACTGTATTCTGGCTGTTTTGAGTACAGTAATCACTCGGGCTAAGATACCAAGAGTTGTGGATTAAATCCAGCCAAAGGAGATGGTCTTTAAGGCACTTCTGAGAATCTGATTGTTTCTGCCACTAGTAATCAGTGGAGTTGGGTGCTAAGCTATTTCTTGGCTGGTTTAAAAGCTCACCTCAAGTACATATTCCAGCTGTCAGTAAGCTGGGCTCTTTCGCTTTTCCCTGAATGGCAAGTCCCAGCAACAAGTGTCACTACTAGCAAAGGCAAACTACAAGATCCCCTTAAGGATTGTCTGCAATTAAAGCCACTTGAGCACTGGTAATCTCAAGAGGATACTGAGATTGAGTCAAAGAGTTTTCAAAGCCCTGGCTGGTGCTTTCTTTCACTATAATGACATCCTCCTCTGGAGACTTGGACGACAGCCTTTTGTTAGCTGGGAAGAGTACTGACACTCCCTGTGTGTTAATATTTAGAATTGTGTGATCACTTTGCTATCATCAGCCGTATTAATTAGAGCAGCAGATGTTGCAAAGGAAGGTTTAGGAACACTAGCAAATGGCACATATTTCAGTGGCATATGGGAAGAAGGAGCAGTAAATCCTTATGCAAGTAGATGCAATACATGACAGCTCACAGAGTGTGTGATGTAGTCAAAAATCTCATAAATATTGGGAGAAGGGATAATTTTGTTTTTCCTGGTCAGACCTTAAAGCAGCGGTACGATGTCTCATCTGGGCTAATAGTGATGTGTTGTGGAAGTATACAGTGCTTTACATAAGGTTATTTCACCAGAAGTCAGTGGAAATTTGGGCAAGGTGTGGAGCAGTGGAGAGGAAGGACTCTTAGGAGGGACAGTTACTGATGGGTATTTCTGTGACTGGTGTGTGTTTCTGAATCATGAAGTTGTAAGGCTGGAATTTTGTATTTTGTTTAGAGGCTTTGTGCAAACTCTGAAGTTTGAACAGAATAAGCCATTTAGTCCCCTCAGCTATTTGAGATCCATGTCTGGGATAAATATCTGCTGCTTCAGCAAGGTGTTGCCAGTTCTAGGGGCAGCACATCAGCTTTAGATCAAGCCACAGAACTACAGGTTCACCGGGGGTAGCAGAGCCAATAGGGCATTATTTCTGTTTGCCTCTATGTCAAATGCCCTATCTGGTAGAACAAAAGCAACAAGTCTGACTTAGTCACGTGGGTTGTGAGTCCCATCCAAGGGTTAGGTTTGTAAGACTGGAGATCTCTTAAATCCTGCTGCACGTGACTCTCAGCTTTATCACGAGAAACACAACCTAAAGATAGGTATTTTTGTTCATTCATACACTGCAAACTGATTTCATCAGTTGGCTGCACTAAACAGGAAAGTGTCTTGGCTTTTGGTTTAATTTGCAGATGTTTCTCACGAGGTCTTCATGCGTTCCTTGGGAAGGGCTATTACCCATCTCTTACTCATAATACTACGTGCAATGACAGATGTACTCAAAACAAAGAGTGTTCAGCTCACAATTCAAAGGAGGAAAATACATCTACTTTTCCACCACCATCACAACCACCTCACTTCTTTTCCCCACCAAATTTTAATTCAATTATCTCAGCAAAGAATGAAAGAACCTATGACTTTGAGAGCATTATTTACAGATCTCTGGTGCCCAACGACAACCTTGACTCTAACAGTTTCACACACATAAGTTCCTCTTGAAACTAAGGTTTAAAGGACTGGTGGTTTTGGTAAAAGTACTTATATAATTTAATTAAGCTTTATAATTTAATACAAATCATATACTGTGATGATTTCCATTCAATATTTTAACACAGATTTTCATTGCGAATAAGAGGAGGAGAGGAATAGCCACAGTCGCATTAGCATCATCAGCTAATCAGTTTGAGAACTGTGGGTGAAAAATGCATTGTTAATGCTTCAGAATTATTTTCCATCATTATTAAATTTTTGTGTAGCATTAGCCTCTTTTCTCCACAAATACATGCTGATAGTCTTCTAAGGAATAGACTTACAGACACGCCATACTTTGTCACAAATGGTCTCTTTTTAAGGGTTTATTCTACTTAAAATATATGTTCTTACTCTTTCAAGAGAAACAATTCCTAGTTCCCATAGTAATTTCTTCTGGATACTCATCAAGTTCCATCATAATTAGTTCCTACCTGGTTCTTAATAAGTAGCTTCGAATCACAAAATCACAGAATTGAAGGGGTTGGAAGGGACCTTGAAAGATCATCGGGTCCAACCCCCCTGCCTAAGCAGGTTCCTTAGAGCAGGCTGCCCAGGTGGGCGTCCAGACAGGCAAATGGTTGCTTTATATTTGAGGAGCGACTGTGTTTCAAGATAACTAGTCTTCAGTACACTCTGAAATCCAGTGAAGCCTAAGCAGTGTGGGAGCTATTTTCAGATTCTTAGTAATTTATGTCATATTTTTGAGCCTTTACTCTTAAATTCTTGTCACTTGTTACTCTTAAACTCTTGTCTGACATTTAAGGCTTCTAGCATCCCCCCAAATATTACTTCCAAGGTATTTTCCTCCTTTGTCTCTTTATGCTGCATTGTGTGTCTGCGTATTTTCAAGATCGTTTCTCACATTTGCTCAGTTCTGTCACCATTCGTGTGTGTGTGTGTGAAGGTGAGAGAGGCTAGTGACACAAAACATCCAATTTGCTGCTTATCCTATATAGCAGATCACAAATTTTCATGTGGTACTGTTCTTTCATTTTTCTGGTTCAGAGAAAGCAATTATTGCCTCCTGAATGACCTTGCACATACCTTCTTGTTTTCCTAGTGATGGACTCAAAAAAAATTGGAACTTTCTTAAAAAAAAAAAAATACAGTTTTTTTGGTGCTTTTCTAGAAAAAGAATGCCACTTAGTAAGGTCTGCACGTTTGAGGATTTGATTATATGTATTTTTAAAAAGACACAAACTCTCCCAAACTCATTAAATGATAAAAACCTTTCAATTAAATTCAAGTCAGTGCTAATTACAATACATCTCTACAGCAATTATTGAAAAGTGGAATAAAATATCAAGGCGAGTTTTTATAATGGTTATTGATTAGATGATTAACAGGAAGTTTGTCATATTCTTCACAGGGTCTTTATTCAATTCACTAGAATTTAATGGAAATAACATTTTCAGAACTAAGTTTTATTTTATAGTAAGCAAAAGTATCACTCCCCAGAAATCAATTTACCAGAAAACAAAGCAGTACATTTTTCCACCAGAATGTAGTTACTGGTGTACTTTAAGCATAAATAAAACATTGTTGATCTTTATAGTAAGTGTATATTATAATTAGGGATGCAACATTTGGTGATGATGTTTCAGCTCTCCCAGGGATTTTTTTTTTTTTTTTGGTTAGGAAAGATCTAGCTATATCTGCTTTGCTGCTGCCGCCTATTCTCTCCTGACACAATTAAATGAAATTGTTAGTCTATATGCTTTGCTAAATAAGTTTTTACAGTTCCAGTTTTCTCAGATAAACTACATACATTTTTTAAAAGTGTAGTCCCAATCCATCTGACACTGACTGCTGGGAAGCTGGCTCACACTGAGTATGAGGCGGAGCGTTGCCATTCCTGCTGTCAGGACCTCTAGAAGTAATCTGAAGCCCCAGTGACATGGAGAGGGCACACAATTGGAAATCTTTCCTTAGAGGTCTCAAAATAACTTGGCTGGCTAAGCCAGCTGTGCTTAGGAGTCTAACCTATCTATTCACTGCTTGAAGACTAAACATTTTGTAACCAGAATGTGTTTTCATGGTAGCCCCTTGGTTTGAATTTACTTTTGAATGCTTAGGCTTCTTTCCAACAAAATGTTAGGACACAGTAGTGGCTGGACTGGGTTTGCTCCATCTCCCTGAGCATGCTGTCTCCAGCTATCGCTAAAAGCAGGTACCTGATGAAGAGTATAAGAAAAAAATGATCATATAGTGGTATTTCCTGGTTAGACTTTTGCTTGACTTTACGTGTGGGTTGGATTGAAACACAAAATGGAGATCTTCAGAAAGCCTTTCCCAATTTGTGCTCCAAGTTTGCCAGCACATTCCTTACAACTCATTGCTAACTTCTTCAGCTCACCAGTTTCCAAATACATTTTGTGCTCCCCCAGGGCTGAGCATTATTTTTATCTATTTAAATACCTTCATTTTGAATGAACAGAAAAAGCTGTTGGTTGTCCTATAGCATAAATATTTCATTGAGAAGGAAACACATTTAAGCTCTTCAAAACTTATTAAATAATTAATGTTTCAACTGTAGTAAAAATCAGAGCTAATTACCAATACCTGCTTAGTGAACTTTGTAGAGCTGAGCAGGGAATCAAGGTAATTTGCAGTTTCTTATTCTAGAAGGACTAATGATTATTTTATGGAAGGTTGGTACCCACTTTCAAATAAGAAGCTAAAATGCAGTTGTGGATAGTTTCAAAGCTTAACCTTATGTTCAGCCAGTGACAGCCTCTCCAACTTTAGGACTGTCCTGCATTCCATAGGTCTGGGTTTTATAGTAGCTTTGGACTTGTTTTTTTCTCTCTGGGGAGTAAAAATCAGATCCATTGTCTGTTGAAGTCTCCAGAACAACTTAAGTGAGCTCACACAGACACAGAAACAACTGTAAGTGGCCACCAAAACCTGGCATATGTCTACCCATGAAGAATATGAGCTTTTGCAAGTAAGAGCTAGAATAATCTAGAATGTGTGGAGAAGAATGTGAAGGGAGGGCAGAGAGAACCTTTCAGGTGTTTATCAACATAAAATATTCCTTATTGAATCAGCGCTGAGCAGTTTGGTACTAGTCACATGTACGTTGGCAATTTCAGAGTTTTTATCCATGAGGCCCAGAGGAAATCAGTAAGGAATTCTCACTGCAAAGAGCCATTGAAGAATGGTCCTGAATTTTTAAAGCTGGAAGCATATCCAGAGATATCTGCATTGGATGATATTTTATAGGTGTGTTTATAAATGAATCCTGCATGATGGTATGTGTGTCAGGCACCTGATGCAAGTTCCTCAGTATTTTTATTTTTCTGTTGACCTTATTGCCTGCAGAAAAATCTGGGGAAATGAAAGAGGTAGCTTATTTCATGTGTCTAAAGAAATAGGTTTTAAGATGGTCCTTAATGCAGTTCAGATATAGAAAACTTTTCAGTTATAAAAGCAGGACACGAGTTCAGTGCTAACAGTCTCTCTGGGTAAACTGTGGGTCCACAGCTACATCCCAAGACATGGGTGATACATTTCATCAGCTGGTGCTAAAAGTTTTAATGCTTCCTCTTGAAATATTCCCCATGGCATGCGATGAAGAGCCAGTAGAAAGAGAGGAAAGAGTTGTGAGTCCAGATGTCAATGGATACAAGCAGG
Organism: Anser anser; assembly: GCF_964211835.1. Classification (NCBI taxonomy): domain Eukaryota; kingdom Metazoa; phylum Chordata; class Aves; order Anseriformes; family Anatidae; genus Anser; species Anser anser. The sequence goes on along the minus strand of NC_139724.1, from coordinate 12,658,000 downwards.
CTATTCTAGAGGGTTTTTTTTCAGGTAGACACAACAGCAGAGCCAGCATGCCCATATCTTAGTTGGTCCATCAGCTTTCCCCTTCCACAGGAAAGACATCCAGACAGGATGGCAGGATGGGCCATGTAGGATGTAGGTCATAGTGCTTTCTTTGTGGGAATATCAACGTTGCAAGATTAGAGCTATATAGTAGGGCGTTCTCTGGCGGAATAAACCATCTTATCCTGGCAGGGATTGTGTTACAACCCCAAATGATGCAGTTCTTCTTCCCCTTCTCTTGGACGCAGGCAGTGCCTTGGCAATAAGCAGCTGCTGACAGAAGTACTGACTGCAGAGGTGTTATCCTGCTGAGCAGGCAGGCACTCCCTTCCAGCAGGGTTGGTAGCATTTTCATCTGTGTTTTTTCTTCTAGTCTATCCACAGGATAGATGTTGTCGTATCTCCAGGCCACGTCCAACATTGGACCATAAGAAGGGTTAATATGAGAAGATACTATTAGCTGGAAAGGGACTCGGGTATTCAGTGTCCTGTGGAGCTGTTCAGGCGCAGGACTTCTCCCTCACAGTGTTCCTTTATTTCTGCATGGTTTTCTCAAAGTTTAGTATGTGCTCCCTTTTCTGAACTCCTTATCTTTAGGTTTTAAGTCCTTTAATCTTACTGGTGAAAACCCCTAAAAAACAGAATCAAGTTTCCCTTAACTTGGGATGGCGTTGAAACAAACTCTTTGTCAGAGCAGTACTGTTGATAAATAAGACTGCAGAGTAAACATGAGCTCCAATTTGACACTAGTTGTCCTGACGCATTTTGACAGTCCTCATCCTCCCTGACTGGCTTATTCAGTCAGCATTATTTTTGAAAGGACTTCTTTAAAGATCCCGGTAATTGCAACCTTGTCCTTGAAAATAGCTAGCTAAAATAAACCCACGCATGACACAAGAACAATAATTTCTCTCTCTCTCTCTCTCTCTCTATATATATATGTAGATATATATATATATATATATATATTTGTTCAAAGGGAGATTAGCACTACCTCCATGTATGCAGGCAAGATTCTTTACAGGTTTGAAATTTTTAAAACTGCAGTTAATGTTAAACAACTAGCAGTGCTGATAACATTATCATTATTCCTATTGTTTAATACTCACTTTATCACACAAGCAATAGCCATTGTGTTCAGGATTGCACAGAGATAGTACAGAAAGATTGTCAAAAGAGAACTGTACAGGGATGAAAGGGGAAAAAAAAAGGTGGGGAAGAAAGGGAAGAAGAGTATGCACAGCATTTATAATATTTCCAGTCTGCAACACAATGGAGCCTATTCAAATGAAAATTATATGAAAACTCTTACACTGTGATAGAGAAAGGATCGGAGGTCAGATTTTGATGTCCCTAAATCAGAGTAAGAGTCTTGCAGCTCAGGGCTTTTCGCAGAAGTTGAGGGAAGCTTTTGTGGAATATAATCCTGCTCAGTGTGGAAGAGGGCAACTATGTTTAGCTGCCTGGTGGCTGCTTGACTCATCAACCTGTGAGCTTTGGTCTCCCACCAAATTGCATACTTGTGGGAGGGGAACACAGCTTGTATCTCAACAACTCCTCCAAGACAGCTGACAATGTTGTTGGGAAAATGCTCCCATTTCAAGCTTCAACAATTTTGACCATCTGATAAGTATGCATTTTCTCCCTCCTATTGTTGTCCAGTAAGCTGCTGGACTCTAGTGCTTGTCCTGGTTTCAGTTAGGACAGAGTTAATTTTCCTCCTAGTAGCTGGTAGGGTGCTATGTTTTGGATTAGGATGAGAAGAGCGCTGATAACATGCTGATGTTTTAATTGTTGCAGAGCAGTGCTTACACCAGGCCAAGGACTTTTCGGCTCCTCGCTCTGTCCTGCCATCGAGCAGGCTGGGGGTGCAGCAGGAGCTGGGAGGGGACAGACCCAGGACAGCTGACCCAAACTGGCCAAAGGGGTATTCCATACCATCTGGCGTCATGCTAAACAATATATAGGGGTGGCTGGCCGGGGTGGGGGGGCCGGCTGCTCGGGGATAGGCTGGGCATCGGTCAGCGGGTGGTGAGCAATTGCATTGTGCATCACTTGTTTTCTTACACATTATTATTATTAATACTATTATCATTATCACTATTATTATTACTATTGTTATTATTATATTCCTGTCTTAATAAACTGTCTTTATCTCAACTCACCGGCTTCACTTTCCCGTTTCTCTCCCCCATCCCAGAGAGGGAGGAGGGTGAGCCAACGACTGTGTGGTATTTAGCTGCCAGCCGGGTTAAACCACAACAGTGCTCCAGTTTATCATCTGTGTGAGAATGGATGCTGTGTTTGTGCAGACAGATAAGCACTGTAACAAATAACTGAGTACTTTCATAAAGGAATGGGCCCTTACCTATCTGCACAAAAGTGGTGGATGTTGGAACTGTGGTCAGCACTTCTTTGATCAAGTGCTGCCTCTCTTCACTAGGGGTTGAGTGAGGAACAACGTAGAATACAAGAGATGCATAGAGATACAAGAGGCTAGAGATACAAGAGGCAAACCTATTTTCCTTGAGTTTTTATTTGTTTATCCACATTTATAACCAATGAAGAGTAGAGGTCTGGTTATCACTCATTCAGTGAAGAATGCCCTGCTGAACAGGGAATTCTGTACTTCCATTTTTGACACAACTTCTCCTTCCCTAAACTAACTATGACGAAACAGAGTAATTTCTGGGAGTGAAGGACCTAGTCAAAAAATGCAGTGATATCAGGTATAGGCTGAGGGCAGACGCTCTCCTCCAGCTTACTGCTCTTTGTCGTCTGCAAAAATGTAAATATAATTGTAAGAATATATTCCAAATACACTTCAACCAGAATATTTAGTGATTAAATTCTGGAGCTAATTGGATTATTAAATCATCAGTGTAGAACATGCGATTCCAGTTCCAATTTGCAGGTTTGAGTAACTATTTTTAGAGGAAATAAATGAAAGAACTGTAAGTTGTCTTCCTAGACAACTTCCTAGTGGTGAGTTAACACGATTTTTGTTTCAGTAGAAGGCTCCTTCTTCTGCTTCTCCCAGAACAGAAGAAAGTAACCCACCTTACACACTCTCTGCATGCCCTCCAGCACGAACTGCCACGCCACTCCCTGGCTGACACACTGACATGAAGACACTATGGCTGTGATAATGGCATAAGCAGGCTATTGGGAAGGTTGGGAAGGGAGCTGTGGGATGCAGTGGAGGCCAATAAGCCTTTCTAGGTCATAAACAGGAGCTTGTGACCTGGTCTGAGCTGTGACACCCTTGTACAGAGCCAGAACAAAATGATGTCCCCTGTCTTTAAATTCTCAGCAGTCTAAATATTAGAAAATGAGGGAAAAAATGGCAAGAGGAGAGAGAGGGAGAGGGAGCCCGGAGGCTGCTGAGGAGCAATAATTGTGAGTATCTCATCACACAAGCTAACAGGCAGAGCCTGCCTCTCCGTGGCAGAGACCTGCTTCCTCTCCCCGGCACCTTCCAACACAAAGCTTTCCATTCAGTACCAGTGCTGAATGGAAAGCATGCTGCCACTGCTCTCTCCTTTAATAAATAAACACATCTATGCAATGTCACAACAAATTAGGAACTACTTATTTGTGTTCATTGAGCAAGATGGAATCAATAATCAGCAAGGAGCCAGCACTAGATTCATTAAGGCAGCTCTCAAGGTCTCAGCAATAGGAATGATAACTGACCCACTCCCTGGGTTTGCCTGGAAACTGGGTTAAACATTTCTCAGTTCAAGTGAAAATAATGGATAATACTCACTTTACATTACACCTTCTTACCATCTAAAACAGCTGTGGTTTCTTCTAAATAATACATGAAATGCTGCTCAGTGCCCCTCACCTGGTAACAGTACTGTGCAGCCTTGTGGAAAGAAACTGAAATAAAAGCAGAGCAACACTCCTTATCTACTTAGTCTTTCATGCTTCTTTTTGCCTGTCTGAAGTACATCAGTCCATATAAATAGACTCACTATTAATTGAAACCTCTATATCTTATTTGGCCAACTGCACATTAGAAATTCAAAACTTTGCAAAGCAGATCTATTTTCCTTTCTTTTGATTAGCAATTGTATAACACCAGAGCTTAATATTTATTAGAAATGGCCGATCAATCTTCCAGGTCTGCAGTCCTATGAATGTGTCATATATTAACAGGAAGAGTAATAAAAGTCAAACACAGTACCAGATGTGAAATATGGCAGTCCTGAGAAATGATAAAGGATAGATTTTTTCACTTTATTATTATTATTATTATTATATATATTTTTACTGGGGAAGCCACAAAACAGTCAAAGGATCTGCTGCCTTGTCACTGTTTGAGCTCTTAACTGGGGAATAAATCTCATCCCAAATATTTTTCAGTCCATGGCCTCGTAAGTATGAACTTGCCAACCTCATTCATAGTGCAGCTACACTGACATCAACACTGTCACAATGATAAGGTTGTTTGTGTATATGCTGAAGGACTGGAACTTTAAAAGCTGAAACAATAAATTATTTCACAGCCTACAGTGATCTGCATTCATGATTATATTTTATACCTGGGAAACAAAAGCAGAGATCACTTTGGGCCTTCATTGATGGGTATTTATGAAGTTGCTTCCTTTATGCATGCAAGCGCAGCATGTTTGCTTGCATAGTGCTGAAGAGTAATCACATAATTCCTGTTTTGGGGGCTTCAGACCCAGATGCCCAAGGTTATTGAACTCAAGACTTGGGCATGAGCATGTGGGCACTGATTGAATGTGATCAAGTTACTGGATTTTAATAAATTGTCACCTAAAATCATTTTCGTAAGCCATTTGGTTGACTCTGTGTGATCACAGTACTGTGCTGTAAGGGATGTGTGGGCATGTATGTGTGATGTATGTATAGCTGAGTACACTCAAGGAAAACTAAATTGTGATTTATTTAATTCCTATCTAGTCCATTAAATGCAGAGCCATCGTTCTTTGCTGTTGATTATAAGATCTTGGTTGGTTTTTAATATCTGACAACTTCTTGATGTCCTATTGACAGGAGTATCGTTCTCTGTTGCCTAGAAATGAAATCCCAGAGGTAATCATCACCTTTAGTAATAATTGATGGACATTTGTTTGCAATTTTAGAAGAGTAACTAAAGATACAAAACGTGTTCTGTAGATGGAATTCCCCTTTGGTTATCACATTAATTTAAAAAATGATTATAAAATTAATCAAGTTTTATATTACTATCTCATTAAGTTTTAGTAATAAAAGGAGATGAAGAAGGTGCTCAGCAGAAATGTGAGTACTTTTCTGGAAAGGTAATAATCCATCTGTCCTTGAAGTGTTGTTCCTAGTAAAAAAAATAATCTGAATACAATAACTGTAGCTATGGAGTGTCAATTGTTTTCTAAATTGTCCAAGACTTTTTTTTTCTGCAGTTTAGCTGTAGAAGTACATTTTAAACAACATTAGTGGAATGCAGCAAACAAAAAGTTTTGTTTTAAGCATATAAATTATTTCATTACAGTTTTGCAGATGTTAAAAATTAACCATGGAAGGCTGTGAAGTCAGATGGATGGAACACTTGAAAGAGTAAAGAAACCTGAGCTGTAGCCCCAGCAATTTACCACTGACTGACTCACTTAATCTTCATGTAAAGCCTGAGGAAATAGCTCTTGATTTCAGGAGCTATTACCTGAAGCTTCCACATTCTTCCCTCTGGTTTGAAACAGGCAAAAAACCAAGCATTATTGTCTAGGAACAATGCTCAGATGCATGTCTCGTCTTTTATTCCATAGTGGCACCTGAAAACCATAGGCCTAACTACTAGGCCCAGCTTCACTGATCCTGAAAGCAAGAAGTGTAGTGGGGAACGCAGCAGGGGTTCACTGACAGGTCACAGTGAAGGCTGTGGACAATGGAGGGCTAGGAAGAATTGCGTATCTGAGGCAGCATGAAACTTGTTATTTTGAGAGAGGTATGTTGATTCGTTTTGCTAGAATCCGTCCAACAGGCCCAGCAGAAAGGGTTCCCGAAGAGGCACATACTGAAATAATAGAAAAGATACTTGAAATGCCAAAAGTCACCTGGCAGTGTGTACTCGGAGATCTCTCCTGGTAGGTAGCTCCCTTTAGGGATCCCATGCCTTGGAGTGGGAAGGTGCTTACTCTGCACATTACTCTTTGCCCATCAATTGTAGCCACCATGCTAAAGAGAAAGATTTTCCAGAAAGAAAGTATAGTGATCCTTCATGGCGGCCTTCACGGCTACACCTCCTGAGCAGTTAACAGTAAGCTCAAGAGTACCAGTATTCTGTTCGAAGTTTAGCTAAAAGGTTCATAGCTCCTGCAGCTGTCTGGTGCATCCTACTGGAGACCCTCTGGTAGCTTCAGATAACTTCAGAAGTAGGACATTTTGTATTAAATGAAAAGTGAAAACGAATGACCCAGTCAGAGCAGTGTCCCTAGCGTTGTTTAATTTCACATGCAAATTCAGGGGGACTGGAATTATGCGATGGTTACGGTCCCTTCAAACACTAGCCATTCTATATTTCAATGATTTTGAATTCTGTGTGTGGAGTTTTACCTCACAGTCCATGCATTTGTGGCACATACTCAATGCCTAATTGTCCTAGATTTCTATCAGTCCTATACCAACTGGACTACCAGATATCTGAAAAGTCCAGGCCAGTACTCCACAAGGATTGTAGGAGGATTATTGTTTAATATTAAAGCCCTATTGTTTAATATTAAAGCCCTGTAGTACTTCTCGGCAAAGCTCCACTCTGCAATGTGCTTTGGTAGCGTCTGGAAGCAGCAAAATTCATGCTTTGCGCACTTCTCTGTTACACAAATAAATCCAGCAAACACCTGGGGAGTCTGACACTTGTTCTCTCATGGGAAAATTGACAAGCAGATCAAAAAAGGGGACGTATAAACATGTTCTGCTAATGCAGAGCCAAGGTATAAAACTAACATTTGTGTTATTCCTTTCTTGTTTTTTGAAAATATTTGTGAAAAAGGAGAAAAACTAGTTTGTCTACTCTGTGAAAAATCACAGTGATGATAGATAAAAGGACAGGTAACATTCCAAGGGTAGAATTAACAATGGCAAAAATGGAAGAACTAGTCCAGGGAAATAAATGTGGTTTTTTTCCTTCAATATGATACAAACTTGTTGAAACTAAAAATCCTTGTGAATTTGTAAAAATAAAAATTTATTTGTAAAAATGTATTTGTAAAAAAAAAAAATTTAACTTGTCCAAATCATTTTAATACGTTCTTCAATGTTTTGCACTAATTTCCAAATTCTATAATTCATTTAGCATTTAGCATTTCAAGCTTTACAAATTTTCAAATACATATTATTGTGACACACATTATCAAGTATTATCAAACGTTATCTACGCATTTTAACATAGATTGATAATCAATATAAATTGATTAAAGAGGCAGTTTATCATTGTTAATGGAATCCTGAGGGGTGGAAAGCAGGGCTTGTGCCCAGTATGTCTTGCCATGGTGGATGTTTGGCATGGCCCAGGGGTCCATCATGGCCAGGATGGGTCAATTAACCCCCGCATTCATTTTGTTGCACATGCTGGAGGGAAGAGCCATGTGAAACTGAGAGCTCCTCTGAGTCCTGGGTCATCATTTCTGTGGGGTTTAGTACACAGTTTGCTCAAAAAGGGACCTTGAGTTATCATGCTGGGCAGGTAAGCAACCTATTTCGGAAGACAGCATTTTCAGCAGACAACATCAAAGAAATGGGACAAAGACACTGGACCAGGTGGTTGTTGGTGAAACAGCACTTTTACAGAACGCTTTTATCAGTGCATAATGAAACAGTACCAAATAGTACTCCACTTTGAGCCTGACAGCTGTTTTATTATTTTTATTTATTTGTTTGTTTTTATTTCACTTTTTTTTTCTCCCTGTGACATTCCAACAGACTGGTTTCAAAGAAAAGCATCTGTTACCTTTGGTGCAGAGCTGGAGAGAAGTGAAGTGACTGCTATTCTCTGCTTTTGGTATAGATTTTCGTTAGTTTATTTGCCACTTTTATGAGTCTCAATAAAGGGCTTTCCACATCCCAGCTGCTCATGAATTTTCTATTTCTTCTGCTGGGAGAATAATTGAAATAAAATAAACCTACAATTTCAGCCTGACTGCAGAGGAAAATACACCGCAGAATTAGGATCTGCAGTCTCATGTAATGCCTGATGGTTTGCAATATCATTTTTCATTGTGAAGATTTTCATTGGGAAGATGCTGAAATGTTGGCGGGCCTGCCCAAAGTGAGGCCATTAAAACATTTTTATTTTATCAGATGAAGTTAACATACCAGCAGCAGCAAAAATTTCTATTTCTTTAAGTTGCAAGGAGAATAAGAAGATAGAAAAAGAAACAAGAAAAAACAACTGTGACATTTTCATTTCATTTTTGTCGTGTTTTTTTTTCACGTGTCAAATACTTCACTCAGAATGAAAGTAAAAATATCAAATTGCTTCAGTTTTCCATGTAGAAACTGAAATGTACTTTTTATTTGAAATGCCTTTTACCTATACACAGAGAATTGTTAGCTGTGCTCTGGGTTTCACCTAGCTAATCAACTGTTGGCACTCATAACTCTGAGTGTAAAGTTTTTGTGGCAGGAAAATATCATTTATACAGCACCTTGCACAACAGAGACTGTTCTCTATGCCTGGAATTGCTGAATGTGACAGCGAAAAAAAGAGTATAAATGTTAAAGTTGTTCACAGGAGATGTGTGAAGTATAGAACCTCATGAAAAGGGTATTACATCCTGACTCTGTTGTGTTCAGCTTTTTTGTCTTTCTCTCCCTCCCCACCCCTTCTCATTCCCCCCAGTCCCCTTCAGTGCAGTTTACATCCAGGAAAACATTTTGGTCTCTTTAGCTGATTCTTAGCCCTACTTGCTGTCCTAATCATGCCCTCCAGCAAGGAATATCAGGAAAAATTTGCCTATCAAGTTTCATTTTATCTTTTTGTACCTAAATTTCTTCTTATGAGAAGATCCTAGTGTCTGAGGCCAGAGTGAGCCCTGAAATATTATGAAATCTCATCAAGATTGGTAGATAAAAGTCTAAGTAGACAGACAGAGCAAGCTTTTTAAATTTTAGATAGGAGAATAGTTCCTTTCATCTGCAAAGTTAGAAGAAATACTAGATTTTCAGATAAGAAGACAGACTTTTTTTTAAAAAAATACTTCTGTTAGAAGAGGGGAGAAGTAGACTAACCTTGCTGAAATTAATATTTTTCTAGTGATTAATTTTCCCTCATATTGAAATGACCTACAACAAGCTTTTGTTATTTTCAGGTAAAATGTTTGGATCTCAGGTTCTGGAATATTTAACTATGAATAATTTCCAGATCAAGTTCTGATCTGTTTTGACTAGTACAGGCAGCCTTAAACTTACCATCAAGATACAAATGAACAAACATTTCATTAAATATGAAGTGGTTTATGACAATACCTGTTCTCCCAAAATGGAACCACCTGAGCTTTTCTAATAGCTGGTGACATCCATTAGTGGTTCTCTCTGAAATTGAAAACATCTTCCATCTGTTCATAGACATTCATTACAAAGTAGTTAAGAGTCTGTGGGATCACAAAAGCACATTTTTGCAAATTACAAAGAATCAAAATGAGTTACTGAAGAAGCAGTAAGACTTTGTAGTAAGCAACTTTTTTTTTCAACTTTTTTTACTTTTCTCAGACACTGAAGACATGCCCTTAGTTGAAACCTGTTTGGCCTGTGCCCTTTCAGATCATGACATTTTGAAACTGTGTGCTATACATACTCTAGGAAGGTCCGACCCTGCTCTGCCAGCCTGTCAGGTTATGCTTCTCTAACAAAGGGCAGAAAGCAGTTTTACTCTTTGGCAGATATCATCACCAAGTTGAAGTGATTAAGAGAGATCAAAATGCAAGTAGGGCACATGCTAGGTGCGTGGTACTGGAGGGCTCCCTGCCCAGTGACAGCAGTCTCAGCCAACTGGAATAAGAACGTGTATAGTGATGAATTGACTACCTGCTCTTACCTTGGAAACCAGGTAAAAAGACCACAAGGGGACTCTACAAAAAGACAGTGCCTTTTCAAGACATGAGGGGACCCTCCCCACTGTATCTTTGAAGACAACGGATCAACAGGACACTGCTGGATCCGTGGTGGTGACTATCTCTTGCAATCTCTAAGACACCTTTGCTTATATGTCTGTACCTTTTCTATCACTGCTTCTTTCTTAACTCTCGTTTCTCTTTTGATATACAGACGTAATAAACCATTGGACAACATCTGACCTCGTTTGTGTCTTAATCTTGGTGTGGGTGACTCATGAGCAGCACTCGAGCGATCAGAATGGGACACCAACCCAGGTTTTTCCCATTTCAAGTTAGCCTAAATCAAAGACAACATCGCTTCAACTATTTTTCACAGAAGGAAAATACAGGTAATTGGTATGCTTGAAAATCTGCTCTCCACTTTTACATGAAATATAGAGGGGCGTATTCACTACCACTAACAGGCTGTCTGTTCTGGTACGCCATAATCCAAAACATTGTCATTAACTTTTTCAACAGCACAGCAATATTTCAGATATGATCATACATTCATGACTGAAGTGGGCTCACATATGAAACTGGTATGTCTATGGATGTCTCTTCTTTTAGCTTCCTTGCTCTGAGCTGTGGTTATGCAGGGTATGTTCTCATAAACCAAAATTACACCTACCAACTTGTTTGTGAGTGGACTTCCCAGAAGAAAGCCCTTTATGCTGTTAAAAACATATCTGCTGTAGATACTCAGAGAAGAATAAAAGCATGATAAAATGGCTGATTTTTTAACTGTTTTCATAAAGTCAGTGAAATCCGTAAATTGTAAGGAAAACAACTTTGTTAAAAGCATAAACAGCTTGTGTTTCTTTTTCTCCACCTCAACACTACTACCTAATATACCATGCTGAGTACAGTCCATTATCAAAGACATTTGCCCTAAATGTAACATAATTTTGCTATTGAAAACTTTAATTAAAGTTGGCTGTAAAAAGGCATTAAGAAAACATCTGCAAGTATCAATTTAATATTGTTTGTTAATAAAAAGTGGAACCAACTTGCTTTTATTTCACTCACAGTTTCTTAATCCATTCAGGGCACTGGGAGGTGAGTGAGGGATCTCCCTGTGATGGGCAGATGAAAGGTATCTCAGAATGCCAGAAGTGACCTGTCAGATGGCAGAGGGTTCCAAAGACCAGCAGGGATAACAAAACTATGCCTCTGTCCTTTTAACCTTTCTTTTAAGATCTTTTACTCCTTACTGATCCGTGGCCTCTCATTTACCAGCAGCCGCTGAGGCATCTGCATGACATACTTTCACTGTGTAGGTTAACTCCTCTTTCTGCCCTGTAAGTAAGTGCTATCCTGCATCCCTGGTGATCTGCCTCATCCTTAGAAGCCACACTCAGTTTTCTGTATTTCTAACTGACATTGGGAGTCCTTCACTGTTACTGCAAAATAGCATTGCAACACTCCTGCCATGCTCAGTGCTGGGCAACAAATGATGACAGCTGAGCCATCTTTTTTAAGTAATGCTTTAATGGCACTTTGCTTAGGCATCAGTGACTCAAGCATGTGGAAGTTGAGGCCATCAAAAACATTTAAAAAAAATCAGAATAAATAACAAAAAAAAAATCTGAAAGCTGATATACCTGCAAAATATCTTAAGATCTTTGCTCCAAATGGTGCTAGTCTTGTCCAGTCTAGGCTAGAATGATAGTCCTGCTGAAGTACAGCCCTACATTTGTGTCATAGAATCATAGAATGGTGGGGGTTGGGAGGAACCTTAATGATCATCCAGTTCCAACCCCCCTGACATGGGCAGGGACACCTTCCCCAAAGCCCCATCCAACCTGGCCTTAAACACTTCCATGGAGGGGGGCATCCACAACTTCTCTGGGCAACCTGTTCCAGTGCCTTACTATCCTCAGAGTAAAGAATTTCTCCTGAGGATCTAATCTACCTCTACCCTCTTTTAAATTAAATTCATTACCCCTTGTCCTATCACTACAGTCCCTGACAAAGAGTGACTAGAGGCTTTTGACTACAAAATGAAATTACAAAGATCAGCAGCCCTACTGATCTTCAGAACGTTAACACCAAGAAGGGCAAGAGCACAAACCGTAAGATCAATGAGAAATTACTAAAAGCAATTAAGTCTATGGATAGCTCTACCATGAGCATTATTTTTCTAAAATAGCCAGGAGCAGAGTGGCATTCTTAAAGTGCATTCAATTAACATCTGTGATTGTGAAGAAAAACCTGTATTAGGATGGGGAAGAAAGAATTCTAATTTATTTGGGGCATGCAGTGGCCAGCTCTGTTTGAAGGTGATGTAAAATAAATGACAAATGTAATGTGTGGGTTTTTTTTAAGAAAGAAGAGCATTAACATTGTAAAAGAACAGGTTAGTCATAAGGATTAATCATAAGGAGCCTTTTGGGCCTTAAATGACATAATGACAGCATCTGTCCCAGGCATGTACAGGTCTTAAGTGGACTCTCTATGGGGCTGGTTTATCCAGATGTTCTGTCTGTGGCTGTGCAAAATGAGTGAAACAGATATAGGGTAGTGGAACAGTTTGGCTGGAGAAGCTGTGGATGCCCCATCCCTAGAATTGTTCAGGGCAGGGCTGGATGGGACTTTGAGCAACCTGGGCTAGTGGGAGGTGTCCCTGCCCATGACAGGTGGGTTGGAACTAGATGACTTTTAATGTCTCTTCCAACATAATCATTCTGATTCTATGATTTCACATATGCTGTACAAAGAGAGGGTGGAAATTCATGTACTGCCCTGGATAAACCATTCTTTTCTGAGGCCAATAGCTATCCATGTCTCACTATTCATATCCTGACCTGAGAAGAGTCAGTGAACAGGAAGATAGAGCAGTGTATTCCTTTAGCGATGCAAAGTGAACGTGTTAGTGATTATCTAGCATCCCCATATTTTCCTTCACTGAAATACTTGTGTTTAGTGTCAATGGAATGGAGAACAAACTTAATTGCAACATCCAAAAGGATACTCAGAAAAGAGAATTTAAAAATTAGTTTAGAAAGCCACTGTTAGTGAAGACCTCTTCACAGGCATGTGAAGGTACGTATGCAGCCGTACCTCAGAGATGCTTGCTAAGAGAGAAGAGCTGTATGTTCGTAGGAGCAACAGGGCAGCTTATGCTTTGCAACTGCAGAAGGACAGCGCACATCATCTGCATGATGTGTTCATACAAAATAGAAGCTGCACTATTACGGTGTCCTCCATTACATTTACACTTTGGGAGGCAATTACACACAAGTTCACAATAACTGCTATTTAAAAAAACATTCAGGGTTCAGAGGACAGTGGTGAATGCTCAGAGGGACATTATGAGGATCTAAATATATATCTTTCCCCATCTGTTCTTATTCATCATGGTTGGAAGAGTAAAGAGGGAATTGTACAGTGAGAGGAACAGGACAATTTTAGAATTGGTCTGCAGGGAAAAGGGGTAGCGTCATGACTGAAACGTATGGGAATCAGTGTAAGTACTTGAAATCATTTAAACCTGTCTTAGAAAGCAACTCTTCTGTCACTCAGCTGGGTCTCAGTAATGGTTCCTGCATGCAGCATCTAACCCTGCTCTGATCCAAGGCACCTAATGGCCATTCAAAACTGCATCAGCATGGTGAAAGAAACAATAGTAGGCAGAAGTAAACCATAAAAATATTCAGAAGAACCAAAGATGTCACCAGTAGTTTATTGTACATCAAACTTGAATACTGGAGAGGTGAACAACAGCCAAAAAATACAGCTTTGTCCTTCATTTTAACAAATAAGAACAACACAGAAGACTAGTCCAGCAATAACAGAATGTATCCTCAAATATTTATCAATCTTATCATATCAATCTTATCAGTCTTATCAATCCACTTACCTAATCCAGGATTAATTGGAAGAAAACACCTATTAAATGAGTAACAGCTTATATGGCCTTATATAGTCTCTCCTATTATAGCCAGTTTTCCCCTTATATTGCCAGTTTTCTCCTCTTATTCGGACAAAGATTTGTCAGATGGTCCAGCACAATCTTGCTATAAAGTCCTATTTTACAGTGATCAAGGAGTATAATTTAGACTCACACTGCAATGTTAAAATATCAGTCTTTACCACTTTTCTTATCTACCCATAGTATTTATGAAGAGCAGCCTAAAATCAGGCTCCTAAACCCACATGGTCACTTTAGTATGTGACATGATTATCAAACTTCATATAATATTAGAGATTTCCCTTACTACTCATGAATTATCTTCATGGGAACCCTAGGAAAGCTGTTTATAAGGAGGCAGGAAGAAGCAGCAGAAAAGGGGAGACCAAACAATTAGCATTGCAAATGTGGCTTCTTAATGGGTTTGTTTTATCACAGCAATGTAAGAGCCATTTTAAATTTAAAGCTGCATTTAGTTTCTGTTATAAGTTCAACATCATTTTATTACATAAAGTGTCGATAACATCGAGAATTAGATTTTAATCAAGAAAAGCACGCTCCTGGGCACTAAATCTTGACTAATGCACCAACTCAAGAAAAAACTGAAGCATGTAATTTTATCCCTGCTTGGCAGTGAACATAAAGTCTTGCTTAATTTTAAGCCCATGAAAAGTCCCATTGGCTGTTTAATTAAGCATGTCTACAGCTGCTCTGCCTGCACAGATAATCCAGAAGAATACAGTACATAGATTCAGTAGTAAATAAAATGAAGCCAAGTATTAAAAACTGTAAAATTTACTAGTTTATTCTCTCCCATTTGTCTTTCAAGTTGCACAAGAGGCATGTATTTCTGCAGTCATGACATGATTTGTCCAGAAGGAGTGCCAGTTTTGTACTGAGAATCTTCTTGTGTACAAGATGCTGTGCAAACATCAAACAAAAATAATCCTTCCCCAGGCAATTTGCAGTCCATTTTTATTTGATACTGTAATACCTGTCACAGATATCTCCTTATCTCAAAGCAACTGAATATATGAATGAGATGCCCATATGCTGGGAGCCCACTCCAAGTGTCCTACCTCTTCAGTGAAGGTGGAAGTAAGTTCATGTGTCTCACTCAAAGCAGCCCCAGTTCTTTCTAACATAGCAGGAGACTTTTATACAGATACTCCTTGCAGGCAGCTGTTTGAAAAATTATAATATGTTGCTAATACACCAAGAGCTTCATTTTAATCCTAGTGAAATCAAGGAAGGTCTTTCTTCGACTTCTTAAGATGCTTTAAAACTTTTGCTGACCAGAGGTTTCACTGGGGGCAAAATTATAGTGCTTATCATAGATCCCTTACAAAGCATTGCCGCACGAAAGCCTGCTGGTTGAAAGAAATGGCTTTTTAATATAACAAGCAATGAATGATTCTCCAAAACATAGAACTGGGAATAAAAAAAAAGAGTACCTTGTATGTTAATTAGCACGTGAGAGAAAGTATCTTTCAGGCCTGTTTTTGTTGCACTTCAATATTTTTGTTAACAATACACAGTTTTGCAACAAAACCTGAATTTAAATGCCAGGCTGTATTCTTAGCATTGCTAAAAGCCCAGACATGAAGCTGAATTCACATACAGTGTCTTCCAAAACTGATTTTAAAAATTAACATGAAATTGCTAAGTACTGCCCAAATTAACATAAATCAGAGTTCGTTACATGGCATTAGGAGCCAATTTATTGCAATTATTTTGCCTGCTGCTAGAGAGAAGCATATGCCCAATTCCAGAAATAACAAGCGTTCTGAATCAGGGTCATAATTGTCATATTTGCATATGAAATACATTAATTGATCTCTTGTGCATGTTAAAATTAAACCCACACTTTTTTGATGCTAAATGTTCTTTCCAAAATTTGTTGTTGGAAGTACTGGGTAGAGAGAGATGTAATGCTTTAGAAGACTCCTTACTCCCAAGTACAGTAAGTTCCTAAGTAATTGAACTTGGTTTGTGTAGCTAACTGAGGACCTACGAATCCTCTGGTTCACAAAGTTGGAAGATATGTGGTCATACGTGTCAGAGAGGTCAAATACTCTTTTCTTACTGTTGGGAGGAATGGGTTAAAAGCAGAAGATGGCGAGGAGGATGGAATCAGAATGGCAGAATGGCAAGGAGGATTGTAAATACGCTCAAGTGACCTTACAGCTGGGAATGTATAAAGTCTAAGGAGAAGCAATGTAGAAAAACATATAAATTATGTCTGCTGCTCTTTGTGCTCTGTGTGTTTGACAAGTAGCACATCCGTGCATAGATAACATAGGTGTTTGGTAGACTTGGAGGTGCCCTATCAGGTGTGCTTGAGCTTACGGCCTCGGTACAGAGAAGATCAAAAAGCACAGTGAGAATCACAGCACGGTGGTAAAATCTGCACCTGCGTGAACTCTTGATAAAAACAGGTGAAACCAGCAGGCTGGAGATCTCCTAGTATGGACACTGTTTAGCTCCCACTTGTGTGCCTCTGCTTGGGTGCTGCTTCGGGGATCCCCTGTTGGCTAAGTAATGAGAATAAATTTACTCTTTGCATTTTGGCTGCTGGTCTGTGGTTGTTCCTGCTGCCTGCCTGTGCTGACTCACACATGTACCCATGTCTTCTTGTTCTGGCAGCCTTCCAAGAGATGTCCTACAAGGGAGGCTACAGCTGTATAAGTTAATTGGCAAATAGCGCAGTGTTTAGAAAAGTTGGCCCTTCCACAAAGGTTTCTGTTTCGTGGAAAAAAAGGAAAATAAATTCTGTTATCTGGTCACACAGAAAAAGAGTGACAGCACCATGCCCTTTAACCGCAGCTCCAAAGAGGCACTGCTCCAGTGCACATTTAAAGTGTTCAATAATCAGTAATCATAATTTTGATATTATGATATTTCAGTTTTTGCCTAGAACTTCCATATTTTCTGTGGATAAATAAAAGGTGAAAAGAAAATCCTTATTTCATTCAAAGAAGGAATTTGTGTGGGAGAAAAATAATAATGTCCTCTCCACCCCACAAGTAATTTTGACCAATTCTGGACAAAGGCAGTGGGAAAATTCACATGGGAAAAAGCATCAGCTCTTTCTGAGCCAAGGAAAGACTATGGGGGAGAAGAAGGATGTGAAGTAACATGGTGGAAAAGTCTTTACAATGAGACAGATCATGGGACTGACGTTAGAGAGCTGACTTTCTGACTCAGAGCCTGTGAATGTATAGGATAGAGATAAAAGATGGTGAGAAGATCAGGGAGGCGATTAAATTAGCCAAGCTTGACATTGGAAATGGAGAGTGGGGGAACCCTGACATGGACAGGGATGGTGAAAAAATACCTGAGAGAACCAGAGAATGGTAAAGGAACGTGTCAGGAGAGGGTGAAAGAAAGTGGAAAGAACACAAGAGGGGTAATGAGGTGAGCTGCCCCATAATGTTTCCTCATAGTTGATGCCAGTCATTTGAACACGAGGAATGTTTTCCCCTCTCCCTCTTACCTCTTGAAGAAAAAGGGCTGCCTCTCAAGCTGGCATCTTAGATAGTCTGGTGTAGACTTCTGGGCTGGTTGATGTTATTCCTGTCAAGTCCCACGGGTTGCTCTGTTCTGCACCTTCCTTTGTCATGCAGACATGCTTGATTCCTACAAGCCAGAAAGGATAGTTTGAAAATGTAGAACAAATATATATTACTTTGCCCTGTTCTGCTACTGTGAGGGCAGATTTTCTGAAGTGCATGCTCTAGGGTATAGAGTACCAGTACAAAACAGCCCTGCCTTCTTGCAAACAAGCCACATGTCTTTGTACATATTCTTTACTAAGTGAAGGCAGCATTTCTGTGTAGTATCTATGAGACTTGACTGGCTCTTACCCTTAACAAGAAAACCAGAAGCAAATTAGAAATGAGGATCTTGAACAAACAAGATCATTTTACCATCATGACAAAATAGTCCAGAAAGCCATAAAATTTGTCTCAATTAATGTGTAAATGATTGCAGTCCTTATAACAGGGAAAAGAGCTGTTGTGCTTACCTAGGGGTACAGAAGGTTACAGAGGGTAACTTCTCTGTAATAGTGTGTATTATTAAAATCTTTGGAGATAACGTTATCAGGAGCAGCACACAATGCTACAAAATTTATCATCTACCTGCTCTATTCATGTCAGCATAGAGAACATAAAGGAAAACTCAGGCTGAAGCAAGAATTTGAGAGCTGGGAGATGTTAACCTGCAGAAAATGTGCTGATACCAGACACACTTAAGCAACTGCATGAAGAAAGTGACTCTGTACTTGCAACCATGTTATTCTGCATTTGTTACAAGTAAAATTATATAGTAACCTCCACACTGTCACTGAATGCAGTAGTGCACAGACGGCAGCCATTGCAAGCAGCAAGTGATGTGTTAGAGATGGCAGACCGATGCATTATTATTCCTGTTGAGGGGGTCCGAGTCTAAGAGATTAAGGATTATAATTAGTAAAGCATTTTGATGTGATAATGACATCCAGAGTGATGTGTGAGCTTATGGGCTCACTGGCCAGTGTCAGGGAGAACTGGGCAGCTCTACCTGGGCAACACATCAGGTGGTGTGCTGAGAGCAGTGAGGCATCCACAGCCAGACGAAAGGACGAGCTGGAGGGAAGGAAACGTCTGAAGCTCTAGAGCTAGGATGCTGAACTTTCCAGTGCTACCTTCATAAAGTCTGCAGCATGAGAGGCTCCTTGTTGGGCGTTAGATGAAGAGAAGCATTGCTTTCAGACCTGGTTTGGTCTAAGCTGGGAAGTACCGACAATGGGTGGACAAGAGATTTTCCTCCAGTGGTTTTAAAGACCAAGAAGGAGATGCTGAGTTTTGCAACCTGCTATCCAAGACTTTACAGAAAGTAGTGCTGCAAATGGTCCCCTCCATTCAGTGTAAATCTATGGCTGAGTTGCTTCTTTCTTTTTGCATTGTTTCTCATGTTTTTATGGGTATGACTATGGGTAAGGCAGTGATGGTGTTCCCTTCAACTTGCAGCTGTGTCTCAGGATGCTGGCAGGCAGGGTTCCTGTGGAACATTTTGTTTTCCAGACAAAGGGAAAGCTAATAACCTCAACATGCTGCTAAGGAAGCTTACAATTTGCCTTTGGTCCAGCTTAGCCCATGCTACAAATGCACTTTGAATAAACACCTACATGAAATCAAGGCACATTTCAGACAAGTCAATCTAAATTCTCATACTGGTTTGATAGCCTGAGGTTACTATTGCTAGATCACAGGATAATTCAGGGAACTAGAGTCTGCCTCAGTTCTGGAGAGAAAAAAATAAGTAAATAAAAAGCAAAAGCCAAAAAGACAGAAAATGTGAGAACATCTGACAGTAAATGCCAAGGCACTTCAGGGTCATGTTGCTGTCCTGAGACCAGAGAGCAGGCTGTTTGGGAAGGGATGTTCTGTTACATCTAAAAGGACGTAAATTAGCTCTGGTAGCAAAGTTAGCAATGGACATTGTGGTAATATTTCTTATTGTGCTGTGCTTTAAAAAGTGAATAATGAAGAAGTTGGAGATAAATTAATTTTAATACTTACTTATAAATTACCTAACCTAGAAGGGGACTTTGCTTTTCCTTACTTTTACCCAGCTAGATGGATATGATATAGTTGTCATTTTACATCCATATTTATGTTCTGTATTGGCACAGTTTCACAGTTGTTTTCTCTCCCTTGCTAGGTGTATGAAATAAAGGACTGAGTACTCATCATATCAGTAAACGCTCTGTCCTTCTCCTATTCAGCTTGGATTTATGCCAGGAAAAGGCTTCAGA
Organism: Anser anser; assembly: GCF_964211835.1. Classification (NCBI taxonomy): domain Eukaryota; kingdom Metazoa; phylum Chordata; class Aves; order Anseriformes; family Anatidae; genus Anser; species Anser anser. The sequence goes on along the minus strand of NC_139724.1, from coordinate 12,638,151 downwards.
GCTCAAGTTCCTCTTTCTGCAGATTATTTTCTTCTACTCAGTTTCAGGCTGTAGCAGGTGGAATCTGCCTGGAGGAGTTATTAAGATTAAGTGTGAATTATTTGGTGTATACAAACAGGAGTTTCCCTTTCTTATTTCCCCAGCATCTGTATATGACCCTGCCTAATAGTGTTGCTACACACCTGGTGCTCAAGGTGCATGAAATCAAGGGCTAATGGCCAGGATGTGTACATTGCCTGCATCTGGGAAAACAGTCTTAGGTTTCTTCTGAAGACTAACATAACATGATAGTAACGAGGTGGGCTCACACCAGAGGTCCATCCCCACTGCTCAGGGATGGAAGGGACGTCAGTCAGTGGGTGGTGAGCAATTGCACTGACGTGTGTTTATCTCATCCTGTGAACTCTTACTTTTTTCCTCCTGATTCTCTCCCCCATCCCATCTCGGGCATGCATTATTCTGGTAATTTGGTTAGTAATAGCACCTTTGTTTCCATTTCTTGTAGTGTACACTCCCTCAGATATGGTCACGACACACCGCAGAGAATATTCTCTGGTAGCTTCTGGAGTCACTGCATCAGCTATGCCTGAGGTGCCAACCCAGAAGGACCCTCTGACAGCAGATGTCTTTCCTCAGGTCTCCGGCTGCAGGGAGTGCTTGGGGCCCCTCCAGGAAGCCTGTACTGACAGTCAGCAATGCTGTAGGAGGTGTCCATGATCTGTGTCATCAGGTAAGGGAGTTACAAGAGGATGTCAGCAGGTTGCAAAGTATCCAAGAAGATGAGCAGGAGATATACAGGGTGTTCATGGAGACCCTACAGCTCCAGGAGTCCCAGCCTTGTACAGCAGGGGAGTTTTCAGAGGACTCCATGCCACATGAAGCAGTACATCATAACACTACAGAAGAGGGCTGGAAGCTGGTCACTTCTCGTAGGAGGAGAAAGGCTCTTACTCCTCCTGAAGTCTTGCCATTGAGGAACAGGTTCAGGGCCCTCCAGGCTGAGGAGGAGCTGGGCAAGGCTTAAGGGGAGGCAGCTGGGCCGACAGACCCTGTGTCTAGTGAGAACACCCAGAAGCAGCAGAGGGTGATTGTTGTGGGTGACTCCCTACTTCAGGGTACAGAGGCACCTATCTGCCACCCTGACCTCTTGTCTAGAGAAGTTTGATGCCTGCCAGGGTATCGGATAAGACATGTCATGGAAAGACTGCAAAAGTCTGCCTGTGAGTCAGATTATTACCCTCTGCTGCTTTTCCATGTGGGTGCTAAGGACACCAAGGGTAAATTAGAAACCATCAAGCAGGACTTTAGTGCTCTGGGCATGGCGATCAAGGGGCTGGGATCCCAGGTCATTTTTTCCTCAGTAATTCCAGAGAGGGGGAAGGATGGGAGGAGGAGGAGACTGATATTCCAAGTTAACAGCTGTCTGTGTTGCTGGCGTTGGCAACAGAGTTTTGGTTTCTATGACCATGGAAGCCTCTTAGAAGACCAAGAACTGATGGGGAGAGATGGGATCCACCTCACTAAGAGGGGTATATGTGTCTTTGCAACCAGGATGGCCAACCTGCTAAAATGGCTTTAAACTAGGACAGATGGGGGAAGGAGAGAGTTAGAGGGATGGGGTAGGCAGCAAAAAGCAGCTCAAGTCAGTATGCCTCCAGTGGGTATATGCAGCCAGGGAAGTGAGTGCAGGACATGACTATCGAAGATAGGTCTTTCACTCAAAGACTAATAATGCTAAGAGGGTCCACTGATTATAGATTTCAGTGAGTTTTGACCAGATATGCTAAATTTTTGCCACATATTTGCAAACTTTATTAGTAGTACCACTTAAATTAAAATCATGTCTTCTCAACAGGTTCTGGAATTGCAGAGGCAAGTAAAAGAGAGTCAGAGAAAATAAGGCAAAAAGAGATACTCTGACTTTTTCCGTGTGGCACAGATGTTGCAAACAGCAGCTGCCAAACACAGTAACAGGCAGCTGCAATCATAAAATATTTTATGCTAGTAACATATGTCAATCTCTTCCAGATCTTTATGGATTTTAATATTTAATTAGTTTAGCAATTGATTATTCATTAGAGGAGAATTCAGAATTTCTATCCTGTGAGAAATTCCAATAATTCAACATGGATTTTTTTTGCCAAATTGAGGTGAATCACATGATATCACTAAATTTCAGATACCCCTCAGATATGGGGGACCAGGCTTGTGATATAAGTCTTTGGCAGTCAGCCATACTGGTATGTCCTAATCTCTGTCTAATGATTGAATACAGGATGGACTTTGGATATTGTATTAATCTGTCTTGAAAGCTTACTAGCTGTGCAAGCTAGGGAGGAATGTTTTGCTCCCTATGAACAAGTTTAGCTCCTGAGTTGGTTTATTTTTTTATCTATATCCGAAGCCCTAGAGTCTGATGGAGACTGTGGCAGAAAGCAGAATGAGATGGTGTTCCCAGGGAACAACACCATTTGTCTGATGGTTTGTTGGCTGTCCTGCTTAAACAAATTGCTAACTTTCAGGTCAGAGGGGGTCCTTTTGCCCTCCTTAGTAAGATGAAGGACAGGCCTCTTCTGACTCTGGCCTATCTGAGTTTTCTGCTACTGATAAATGGTTGAGTTCACACAGCTTTTCTTCCTGGGAAACGTGTTTTTCTCTGTATATTTAACCGTTTTGCACAGAACTCATAGAAACTTCATATTCTACTTCTCCATCAAATCTGGTTGAATTGGGCTAACTGAATCCAAAGTTACAAGGGAGAGAAAACTGACAGAAAGTATAGTCAGAAAAACCCTGTTTGCTGGGGGGGGGGGGGGGGGGGGGGGGGGATAAAGAAAAATATGTATATAAATGTAAAACATACTAAAAGAAGCCATCCTTGTAGCTACTAACTCCTGCTGTGATATCTTTAACAAATAACATGATGTAGTAGGAAAATGGCTATAGAAGTGTAGGTAAAGCTACCTCCACTGTCAGGCTGTCGGACAACAGTCAGACCCATATGCAGTGCCACGAGGTTGATATGAACAGGTATTAGCAGCTGCTGTATTGGGACATAGCTAGCAGGAAGTACTTGGGTTTCGGCTGGCTACACAGGTCCAGGTTCTTACCTAGGTGCACAGGTGTAACTTACAGTGCATTGAATGATTAATTTCTGTGAGAGAATCATTTCTGTTTGCACTGGAAGGGTGATGAGGAATGTTTGCTTCACATTGTCTGAATAGAAATAGGGATTTTTGCAGATTAATAGGTATTTATTTGGTATTCTGTGTTTAGTTTAATTCATTTACCACGTCAGGATATTGCCTAAGGTTAAAGCCTTACTTGGAAATGATAACATCTTGTTCCTTGCTGTGTGAGATTTTGAGTGTCATTGGCCTTGGTGCTTTGCCCCTTGATCTCTAGAAAAGAAAGTGTTGTTCCATGGCCAAGACATGCAGCGCCTGCAGCTCTAAATGGGTTCACCCAATCACTGCTGTCAGTGCTCCAGGAAGTCAGGTATTTGCAGAAAAAAAGATAGCACCACATATTTGTGTGTTGAAGTATTCAGCTGCAGGTACACTGGAGTGCTCCTAGCAAACAATCAGCATTGTATTTTAAGTTTCACTGAAATGTAGTTTCTTCCTCCCCCCATGCTCCCTCTTGCCACAGAGAAGATATACTACTCTGAGAAAGAGAGGGAAATTAAATTACTTTAAGAAACAAGATTGATGGGCCCAAGGGGGAAAAAATAAATAAATAAATAAAATAAAGATTGGAATTCTCAGCTGTTCTCCAGGGTGATTAAATTCTAATTGCAGGAAGTGCCTCATGTTGAACCTGCAGGCTGCACTAGGATAGGTCTATAAGCTACAAAAGGAACACATGTAGTGTTAGCACATATATTTATTGCTTTAGGCAGCTCTGTATTGAGTGGGTACAACTGAATAATTGGAAGGGCTGACATTGTAATGATTCCTGCTTCCTCTCATTATTCCAAAACAATAGGAGACACCCCTGAGGTGAATGATGTATTGTTTCATTATAACACCAAGCAAGAAGTTGGCTGCTTTTCATCTGGTGCTTATGGTGTTACTCATTTCGGTTATGGAAATGGTATCCTTAATTATTCACATTTACTAGGATTTCTGCCTACGGAGCTGGTTTTGCGCTCACATCTCTGAGCTACAACCTCCTGGAGCCAGATCTTAGTATGAGCTTGCCTGCAGTGAAATCTGCTCTGCTCTACCCATCAAAGCCAACCTGCCAGACTCTCAAATTAAGGCTACAACTTCCAATAGTGACTGGTGTTTCCGAGTGCCTTAAGTCCTGAGTTCAGGCACTAACCCTGCTTAAACGTTGTTCAGAGAAAAAGAGGTTAAGGAAACCAGTTTCATGAGGAGTGGTATCAGAACAATGCTATGAACTGAAAATATCAGCCTGCTTTAATGCTCTCATTTCTGCTGTGATAAACATAGGATTCATCGAAACAGCTGTCCAGCATGGTCATGATTTGCTCTAGAATGGTAAACATAGACACAGGGACAAACAAGGAGACAAACGCCTATTTTATTCTAGAGATATATCCTTTTGTAGCAGGTATATGCTTAATTTTGCAAAATAAATTAATTAATAATAATAATAATAATAATAACTATTGCTAATTCTGCGATCAGTGAAGCCAAACGTAAGGTTGCTGCCATATAGTTTGCCTATGAAAGTTCTAGGAAGCCTATTGGGTCATTCTTTATAGTACCCATTAATTTCTCTGGCTTTTCAAGGACATCTATTTGTTTCCTCTGGTAGTTGCATGTACCAACCTTGGAATTAAATGGTCTCTGCTGAAAAAGGATGGAAGTTGTTGAGTTTCTTTGCACAGTATAATTGATGTAGTTACTTAAACAGAAAAAGTGAGGGACTTTTTTTTTGGCTTGGTTTGGTTTTCTGTATGGGTAAGATTGTTGCAATACTTCTAGACTGGGTAACGTTAGAGCAAATACCTAAAGAAATTAACTTGTAAAGTCAGCTGTTTATATAAACAATATTGTGAAATAAAACTAGATATAAATAATAAAATTGGATATACATGAAATAATATGAATATATAAATATAGACAATATTGTGAAATAAAACCTGAAGTATGGTTGTATTATTTAAAACCTGCAATTACTCTTTGTGGGAATCATGACTGTTTAAAACAGTTATACTGTAAGTGAAGAATAGGTTTGAGACCACCTGATGAAACTAAACAAGCACAAGTTCTATGGGGCCTGATGACATGTATCTCAGGATCCTGTGGGAATTGGCTGATGTAGTTGCCAAGCCTCTCTCCATCACATTTGAAAAGTCCTGGCACTCAGAAGTCCCCGGTGACTGGAAAAAGGGAAACATCACTCCCATTTTTAAAAAGGGTAGAAAGGAGAACCCAGGGAACTACAGACTGGTGAGCCTCACCTCTGTGCCTGGGAAGATAATGGAAAAGATCAATATTTTTTTCACACCAAAAACTGGGATTTTCCCCTGGAATACATTTAAATTAAATGATATTTCCAAATTAAATGATATTTCCAAAGATGGAAAAAAAGTCCATTGACATGGAGTCAGCACTTGTTTTATAATTGTGCCATTCCATTACTTACACACCAATTTGCACATTTGCACACCAATAGGTTATGATATTTAGCAGGTACATATCCATTGAGAAGAGTTTGCATTATTACACCATTTCACAGTTTTTTGCACACTTTGTTTAAGACCTCAGAAATATCCCATTAAAATACATTAAAGAGATTTGAAAATGTTTTCATATTTCAGTACTAAACATCTGAGGAAGTACCAGATAATCGGTTTGATTTTTAGTTTGAAAACTTTTCTGCAGATTCCTCAGAAATGAAATGGGAAAATGTCAGGAGATCTTTAACAATAATGAGTACTCTGGAGAGTGCTTCTTTTTTTTTCCTACCTTTTCTATCATCTTCCCTTTCTATTTATTTTTTAAAATATTTGTGGGCTGACATTTAAGGTTTTATCTGTTTGTCCTTTCTCTCTCAATCCTCTTTTTTTTTTTTTCCTGGCATCATTTCTTCAATTTCTGGTTTGATTGCAACTATTTTTTTAACTTTTGGGTACATTTTTGTGAGCTTTGAAGTATATTTTCTTCTAGTTTCTATTGTAAGAACTTCTCTACATTCTTTAATGGTCACTGAACAGCAGCTGTTCATTCTACTTCCATTTCAAAAATTGTTTTCTGTATTGATTTTCTATTGTCTTCAGGAATGACAATCCAACAGGTGGCTTTCCACCCATAATTAGATCCAGTTGTTCTCTTGAAAAAGCACAGCATAAAAGTCTTGTGTAATCTTTGTAGTTAAACTGAATGGATTTATGTTAATTTGGATTGATTCAAAGTTGCTTGTGATACCAGCCATGTTTTGACCATAGTGCAGTGTTTAGCACCTTTTGGTTTCCACAGTCTGGTTCCAATGCTGTGATCATTCTCTTTGCCTTGTATGCAAACAGAGTTTTTATTCATTACTGCAACCTTCAGTGTCACTTTGCTGTAAGACTCAGTGTTGGGTCCTTCAGTGCTGGGCATGCATACATGCTTGTCTTCTGAGCAGCCACATCCCCAGTTCATTACGGTAGGTTGTTTTGCTAATCTGACTGGTCAGAGAAATGCAGGTCACCAGCCCTCTTCCAGTCCCTGGCCTGGAGCACAGACTCATGAAAGTACTGTTGAGAAGGAATTCTGTATGTCTCTAGTTGCTCATCGTACCCTAACTACAGACAGAGGTAGATCAGTAGGTCAGGACATTCGTGGTGTTGTCTTGCCAAGGGCTGAAAACATCCACAGGTGAAAAATATTTCAGATTATCTAAAATCTGGACAGTTCCTGATGGCTGCCGTACTTCAAGTGTAAGTTTCAAAGTTTGGTAAGAAAAAAGCAAAGTGTGGCACCGCTTTGGATCATGGAGAACAAGTACTCTTATGATTCCCGTATGTTCTTCAAGCACATATCTGATACAGCAGCTTTATTAGATTTTGTGGTCATCCCTTTGTTGTGAAGGTACCTTATTTCTGCCTATTGTCTGCACCCCAGAAAGGAACAGTGCTTAGCATTTAATTAAGAGAGTCTGTAATTATGAAACACTCGGTTTTATGCACATTTATATTTTTTCAGGATTGGCTTTGCATAGTGTTAAATATTTCTGTCTTGGAGATGATGTATTCAATTTTGCAGTGATTGAAATGTCTACATTCAGCTCTGACTGATGAGTGAAGACTGATGGGAAATTCAGGATACATTTGTTGTTCTGAAATACCATGCAGGAATGATTTGAAACTCTTCTAGGAATAATGGTACGAATGCAGATCATGCAAATGAATTGTGATTCCTAACCTAAGTCTCTCCTTTTAATTTTTTCAAGGGGAAAATAAAAGACAAAACAAACAAACAAGAATTAATTTTGCCCTAAATCCAGTTTCTGTGGCAGTGGTCTTTTTTGTTTTAAGTGGAGCTCTGATGCTGTGCTCCTAGACCATTATGAATGTGTAAGACACCTATGTGCACACATGTACACACACAACTGCTTTCACATTTTTTTCTTCAATTGCTGATCCAAATGAAATATAAATATATATATATATATAATTTTTTTTTTGTCTTTGCAACACTAGGACAGCCTGGGAGGCAAGAATTTTGATTTGCAAATGTGGAGAGATTTTGCAATTATTATACATCAGACAGTGGTTGAGAGAGATTCAGGAGTATGTATATTCCTCTCCCTTGAGCAACCAGCAAGGGAAGGGCAGATTCCTAACTAACTTACCTAGAAGGTGGCATCCTAGGTAAAAGTCCATAATTCCTCTTTTTGGTGCCAGATTTGATTCGGGGTCTCCATCATGCTGAGTCAATACCCATTCAGAATATTCAGGGTATACCTCTACGATGAGGCAAAATCTTTATTCTAAAGGCCTAGACTTTCCAATGATTTTTTGTCAAGCTGAAAAAACTTCCTCTAGCAACAATTTATCATATCTGATGAATCAAAAATTATTATCTGGCTTTTGATACACTGCCACTGATTCTTCACTTGGTCTCTGTAAAGTAACATGAATGGACTATAGGCTATTTCTCATTTTATGCATACAGACTTTCCTCTCTTAACTTGAATCAAAGAAATGAGCTTTCCTAGAGCCTAAGGAAGAGATCACTTGATATATCTTTGTAACTGTTTCTCATTTAATTCACTGAAGATCTGTGATTTTGTATTTTGGTAAAACAACCTTTTTTGGTCATATTGCTTAAGACATACTCTCCACTGTATGGGAAACATGAACATGGGCTACTCCCTTTGTTACTTTTCATAATAGTATGTTGTTTCTTGCTTAGTTTATAAGGAAAGAGAACTGGGATTTTTTTAAAAATTTTTTTCTGCTATTTCTTAAGGAACAGAAAGCATTGTGCTTATAAAAGAAATCAGTGGGGAATCTTCCTGAAAATTAATTAAAAGGGTGACATAAGCCCTTCACTGCAGAGAAGAATATCAAAGGGATAATGAGAACTTACTTTTTGTTGATCAGCATATAAAATAGATTACATCAAAGATGAACTCTCTAAAGTATAAATTGCTCCAGCAGATGGCTCTGTGGTTTACTTAATGCATTAGCACATGGGAGGGATGCTTATTGGGCAAAGATGCAAAAGAGTGCAAGAGCAGTGAGATCGGCACATGGATAAAAAGGCCATGATGTCAGCCACATGGTGTTAAACAGCTTGATACGTTGCATAAAACCTGCTATCCGCCCTTGACTGGATTACTGTATGTTCTTGCAAACAACATACTGAAGATGAGAGTAAATATCTTGCCTGGTCCTTTAGGAGTTCAGATTTGAGTCTTACTTCCTCAGGAGGTTCTCTTTACTGCAGTGAGATATACCCCGTGTATGAAGAGCTTAGAAGGATGTGAAAATAAACTGTAGCATGCTGCCCAGTAGAGCATTGTTGGTGACCTTAGCAGGTGACATATCATCCAGGCCTCTTTATTCAGGAGAAACAGCTTGACAAGCTCTACCACCTTGTGTGGCAGGTTCAGATGCTTGAGGGCATATCGAGCTGCACTGGGTTGAGGCAGCAGATTGTAGCCCACTGGGTCTCTTACTGTAAATATGGCCTTATCGGACAGAGGAGCTGCTGGTATCTGAACCCATCACGACATCTGCCTGTTATTTAGGTTCCTCATTTGCGTCTCAGTTGGACTGAGAAGATCTGGCTGCAAAGCCACTGCTGAGACTAGAAGGATTTGATTTTAATCTAAATCAAATAGGCTTTTTCTTTTTTTTTTCCTTCTGGTGAACTTTCAGTACTTCGGCACTTATTTTCTCACAATGAGATGTGGCAGGGATTGTAGGGAACATTAGATACATGGGATTCTTCTCTATATTTTCTATTTTATATATTAAAACTTTTCACCTTTTTCAGCACAGGGGCCCTTCAAGAGAAAATACAGGTTACAAGACACCTAAACTACCATGTATATGAAGCTAGAACTATTAGTTTTGCTAATTTTACAGAAATCAAGATTTATCATTCTCCCTTGTAAAAATCCAAGGACTCTCTTTTTCTTAATACATCCTGGCATGATCAAGAAACATCCTTTTAAATGTTTTTATTACAAGCCTTTTATTTTATCTGCTGACCTTTACACATCTTTATTGGTATTTTTTTTTGTTAATAAATACATTAAACGGTGACACTTAATGAAGCTTAATGGGGGTCTATGTCAATGCTAATTATCATCTTACATTACTATGAAAGCTTAAGCTTCCACTCACTGATACTCACCCCTGCCAAAATAAATAAATAAATAAATAAATAAATAAATAAATAAATAAATAAAGTAAATAGAATAAATACTATATTTCTTTCTTTAACTGTTAAGAAGGACACTAGATCTTTTCCTGTAATAGGATAGCTTCTGCATCAACTTGAATACAAGGTAACTCATTTATCTCCAGCAAGCCTCCCAAGCTTCCGTTCTCCCCTCTTGTATTTCTGCAATGCTAAAACATTTCCATAGGGTCAATATATGAAAGGAAATTGAAATACTAGCAGGAAGCCTGAGAAGAACTCACAGTTATACACATCAGCTTTAAATAAATAAATAAATAAATTTCCTAATAGGACCTGCAAAGACAACTCTCACAGTCACTGATGATAGATCTCAAAAATAGAATGAACATTTTAGGTTGTTTTAAGGAATCTTTGCAGCATTTTTTCAGAGCAAAACCACTCTTCAGACTGAAATGTCAACAGCAAAAAATACATTTCTGGATTAAAAAAAAAAAAAAGCTACTCTTTGCTACCAATTATGTTAAAACACCTTTTTACTTTTTTTTTTTTTTGGTGGAGCGGTTAACAAGGAGTTGCTTCCATATCATGGAGACCAAAAATACCTCAAGAACAGATGCCAAAGGTCTCAAAGGTCTGACAGGTGCTGGGATCATTTGAGAAGCCTGGGTCTTCTGTCTTCCAGAACACTGGAAGGTATTTTATATGCATATATATGCATATATATACAGCTTACTCCTGCAGAGAGGTCATGACAGATTATATTCATTGAATATGTCTCATCCATGTTCCCTGTATGAAATCCAATGGGAATGAAGATGAAACAAAATCAGCATCCCCTTTAGGCTGGCATCCTCTTCCAGGGAATATGTAGTTGTAGCTATTCCAGAGGCAAACCTTTCCCTAGTATACGGGTGAATAGTGCTATATATTGAGAAGAAATATCGGGCTCAGCAATCAGGTTAAGGGCTACACAGATGTTGAAGGGCCTAGAGGGGAAGACGTACGAGGAGCGGCTGAGGTCACTTGGCCTGTTCAGCCTGGAAAGAGGAGGCTGAGGGGAGACCTCGTGGCGGCCTACAGCTTCCTCACGAGGGGGAGGGGAGGGGCAGGCGCCGATCTGTTCTCTGTAGTGACCAGTGACAGGACCCGAGGGAATGGTGTCAAGCTGTGACAGGGGAGGTTCAGGCTGGATATCAGGAAGAGGTTCTTCACTGAGAGGGCTGTCGCGCACTGGAACAGGCTCCCCAGGGACGCAGTCACGGCACCAAGCCTGTCGGAGTTTGAGAAGCGTTTGGACTGTGCTCTTAGTCATAGGTCTGAATTTTTGGGTAGATCTGTGTGGTGTCAGTGGTTGGACTCGATGATCCTTACGGGTCCCTTCCAGCTCGGGATATTCTATGGTTCTATGATTCCAATAGCCAGAAGCAGGCACATCTTCAGTCAGCTGAGTCCTCTCAGCATGTACCAGATGTATTTGGCCCCATGTGCTTTGGAGAAGAATGCTAGGAGTTGCATCTTGTGAGAAAACACATTTGACTTGTTGGGGAACTGGAATTGAGAGGAAAAGAGAAAAGAAAGGACTTAGCTGGAAAAATACTGATTCTGGCACTGAGGAAATTCCTGCCTTGGGCTTGCTGTGTGTCCTCAGGAACAGATGAAGAACTGGAGCAGATAATAATTTTGTTCATTCTTTTTTTGCTCGCTCATCATTGTCATCCACTACATTTGTTCCATCCAACCTAAGAACCAAGACAGAGACTGTATTGCAGCAGGTATTGTGAAAACTTAGTATAAAAGTCAGTTAGAATGCAGAGATTTTTCAGACTGCAATGCTGAAGTGATCCTTTCCCCTGTCAAGATCCATTTGCAGAAAACTTGAAAAACTCAATCCTTTTCCACAGACTCCTTGGACCAGGCAGTGAGCACGCTTTTTGCCAGTGATTTTTTGCTTCCCTTTTGTAGTTCTTACTAGATATGTCAGGAGTGAAGAAATGGTTTCCGTGGAAATATATGAGCATAGTATCTGGAAGTGAGATACATTTTTTTCTACCTGGGAATTTTCTAATCCCATTAGAGGAAGGATGGCTGGATAAAATATATTGCAAGAGAGTGACCCAGTCCTACTTGATGTTAAGGGATATTACCTCATCTGGGACCTAGGAATTTCTTCTGCTCAGCAGCTGGATGCCAGCCCTGTGCTCCTCGAGATCCAGGAACCTTTCCATTCCAGGCTGATGAATGTAGCTTCTGTTTTTGCATTTACAAGTTCAAACAGTAGCAAAGCTGATCATATATCCAAGAGACATACGCAGACACAGAAGGCATTAATATGACAACATCTGAAATATCCTAAACCCTCAATTTTGTCATTTCCCCCTTCTTACCAGTTACAAAGTCTAGGTTGGCCCTCTTCAAAGATACGGGCCTCTGGAAGGCTCTGGATCTTGAAGGAGAGGTAGGTGAGGATGTGGTGGAAGGCCTGCCTATGAGATCACAGAAAAGGCAGCTGACACCACTTCTCAGGACTGCCTCCAAAAGGAAAGAAAGAAGGGTAAGGTCGAGAGAGGTTTTCTTCCCCCCTCCACTCTGCTCTAGTGAGACCACATCTAGAAAATTGCGTCCAGTTCTGGGCACCTCAGTTCAAGAAGGACAGGGAACTGCTTGAGAGAGTCCAGGGCAGAGCCACAAGGATGATTAAGGGAGTGGAGCATCTCCCTTACAAGGAAAGGTTGAGGGAGATGGGTCTCTTTAGCTTGGAGAAGAGGAGACTGAAGGGTGACCTTATTAACATTTATAAATATGTAAAGGGCGAGTGTCAGGAGGATGGAGCCAGGCTCTTCTCGGTGACATCCAATGATGGGGGCAATGGGTGCAAGCTGGAACACAGGAGGTTCTGCTTAAATATCAGATGAAACTTCTTTATGGTGAGGGTGACAGAACACTGGGACAGGCTGCCCAGGGGGGTTGTGGAGTCTCCTTCTCTGGCGACATTCAAAACCCGCCTGGATGCATTCCTGTGTGACCTGATCTAGGTGTTCCTGCTCCGGCAGGGGGATTGGACTAGATGATCTTTCAAGGTCCCTTCCAACCCAAGCCATTCTGATTCTATGATCTCTGCAGCAGTCCAAATTGACCAAGTTTGACTCTTCCTGCTTTCTCGATTTGGCTCAGAAGTGGTTTCTGCCAAGTTTTCATGTTTGAAGGAATCTGAGGATGAAACCTTCAGTATATGCAACTGCTGCTAGAATTGTTTCACAGGTTACAGAATGAAAATACCCTCAGTCTGATACTCAGAGCATTAGTTCTTTGTAATCAGTCTTACTGATGAACAGGTTTTTATATCTAGCTATTGTTCATTTGTCCACTGCTAAATAGCTTGAAACGCTTCAAATGCATATTTTTCCAGCTGTATTTTGAGTATGATATTGTTGAACTAAGCAGTTCATGCTGCACAAAAGAATAGTGTTTAGGCTGGTTTCTGTCCCTGTCTTAATTGGGGCCAGATTCTCACCAAGAAAAAAACACCATAAACATTATTACTGGCTTTCCTACTATTTAGCCCAGTTTTCCTGTAGCATAAACTGAAGGAGATTGCTTTTTTAACTAGTCTAGATTTTGGAATGCTGAGTAAACTGTAATTCTTTTCCCTGTTTTTATTTATAAATTGTGTCTCCTAACAGCAATTCCACACCCTAGACAGAATATCTCTAAATGTGTATTATATTTCCAAAGTTATTAAAGTCACTCAACCTTGCATTTTTATACCACAATCCAAGGCATATTATCACTGTGTACTCCAGTAAAATGCTGAAGTGTCCCTCTTAGGCATTTGGCAGAATCATTAATGACTGGCTGTTGGAAGCTTTTCTGTGACTTAAGGACAGGCACAGCCAAAGAACTTCTCAGACTGTCAAATGTGACAGAGAGAAAAGCTTTCACAATTCATTCACAGTTGTTATCATGGGTTTGCAGAGGAGCAGAATATGGGGTCTACACCCTGATCAACTATACTAGGAAAGAACTAGGAATCAATTTCTGGCTTGTAGGGATGTAGTCTAGATGTATATTAGGGTAGAAAAGAAAAGGAAAACTTTTATCCCCAATAATTCTGCTTACAAGTTGCTATACTGTTCCACAGTTCATCCTCATTCCTTGTTTTCAAGGGCAGAATCATTGTTTTGTAAGGGCTCATCTGCACCTGCTGCTTATTTCACTACTTGAAGTCAATTTACAAAATTACAGTTGGTTACATTGGAAATAATTATGATGTGAAAAATACAGTATTGTGACTTCAGTTATAGGCATGAGTAGCTGAAGCAGATGAACCCTTACGAAATATAGATAGTACTTTTATGCAAGAAGCCTAGAAAATATAGAGCAGGGAAAGAAGGAAGGAAGATAGGGAAGCAGAAGTGTTTCAAAGTAAATAGATTTTCAAAATTCAGCATGAATATCAAATTCATGCAAATATCAGTTACGCTTTCATGCCTGACACTTTTGCTCTAAGGAATAAATATGTTCTTGCCATGCAGAAGAGTTGTTCATTTCCAACCACTATTAAAATAACAATGAGAAAATTAAATACAAACAATCATAATAACCATAGATTTGTTAAGAGATCACAACCATTACAACATCCTCAGGTCTTTATCCTTTCACTCATTTTCCAGAGGAGAATGAATCCATCCAAGACTCAAATGTCTCACTGTGACCTGGGTGAGTATCATCTCTGTGCTGGATGCAGCTGCTCAGCTGAGAAAGTTAAACTCCCCCCTGTTCTGTCTTTCATTTCCCTGTAAGACATCACTTTGCTAATACTATATTCCTGCTGATAATTCATATAATCTAAACCTCTGAGAATTTTACAGTACATAGAATACTTAATTAGCCCTCAACACGTTATTAAGCCTGACTCTGACAGTCTAATAAGCATTAGAAGTAGCATATTTTATCAATGAACTATCCCATTACTTATACAAGAAGCTACTGATTAAGTGTACAATATGGTAATGTCATTGAAATGGAAATCTTTATACAGTAATGACTAACATTGTATATTGGCTGCATTCTATAAAATACATTTCGGTTTCTTTTTCTTTTTTCTTGACTACCTATAATCGCTGCTACTTCATGGTACGCTCTGGTACTTAGAACTAATTCTAGTTTCTTTAACTAAATATAAAGAAACAATCAATTCTTGAACTTAAAACACATAATAAACATTTCATTGTTCTCCTATTTTCAGGTAAGTTGTCAATTAATGTGGCATTACAATTTGCATGTTGCCTGAAGGATCAGTGACCTTGTCACCTGTGCTTGTTGCTGCTCTCGTCCACTACGTGAAACCCTATCGAAGTGGAACACAGAGAAATAGCAAAAGGACCACTGTATTCTCCCATGGAATCCACCGTTACTGGATGTTGAGGAGCCTTTTCACACTGCTGTCCAAGGGAAATAACCCATTGACACTAATGGTAACTGGTAAACCATGGGACCAAAAAAGAAGGCATGTACTTAAGGGAATAAAGAAGATCTTGACTCCTCTGACTTTTGGAATGGTCTTGGCTGAGTCATTTCAAGCTTCCAGGTGAAAAATTGGTTCTGTTAAGTTAATACGAGCATAGCTCTTTTCCCCTCTGCAATACAGAGAATAATAAAATTTCTCTTCCTTGCCTGGGTTACATAGAGTTCACAGGGCTTTTCAAAAGGGAATTACCAGGCAAGCATCTCATCTCAGCACTCACCTAGGGCCATCAATGCTTTTGAAGTACAAATAGCGGTGATTAAAAAACAGATAAACATTGAGGTGCTAGAGAAAAAAAAAAAAACACCACAGTCCAACTAAATGGTCTTAGCATTCAGGCCTTGTCCGAGGGCTTCTTGAGAGAAATTGACTATAGGTGCAGTATTGTTTTCTAATTACAGTGTTTTTTGTATGCCCCAGGAGGGTGCTAGGTGAACTTAGAGCAGCCAGAACAATACATCTTTTGTCTCCCAAAAATCCACTTAGCATGAACCTACTTTTGCCATCACTTCTGCTCTCTCTAGTCAATGCAATCTGAAAATATTCTGAACACCTCCTCTTGCACAGACTGCTCTCCTGACTGATCTACTGTGCTTGCTTTCTGTAAAGGTAAACGTAGATTAAAGGAATAGCTGGAATCCAATCTTTACCTTCTTCAACATTTCAAGTAGATTTACTATCTTCCAACCCCTTCATTTGTCACTGTAATAAATACCTGAAAAGTTAATTCATTAATAGGAATAACCTGAAAGTTTCAGCTTCTTCATCTATTAGCCAGACAGCAATTGTAACTCAAGTAGCAATAAGAGATTGATGAAGAAAGAGTAAATGCCTGAATGACACAGTAAATGTTTTTGAACTCATTTCATCGATGGGTTTTAAGATAATTAATCTTGCATTGTTAATAGCTGAAGATGGACTGATCAAGTTTTGTGTTCTTTGGACATTTCAGCATGAGGCCATTTATGCCTTTTCATTGTGGAAGGGCAATGTGGGGTTAGAATAAGGAAAGTTTGTGAAGGAAATTAAAGTGAATAGATCGTTTTGGATTTATTGGAAAAAAAATGCTAGTTTAAGAAACAAACAAACAAAAAAAAAAGAGTAATTTGGGTGGGAAGAAGAACATTCACTCTCTCACACTTCTTTGCTTATAAAAAGCATATAGAAGAAGCAGAAAAGTGAATTGTTTTTCTTCCCTTTGTTTCAAGCTGCAAGACTGAAAGCCATGGTGAGCTGCATCATGCATGGAAGTGAAGGAAGGGAAGAGAGGAGAGAAAAAATATTTTTGGGGAAAAATACCGTGCGTTCAAAAACTTATGTTCTCCTCTCCTCTCTTGAAGCACTGGACTGAGAGCTACCTGTTCCAAAGTCCTTAGTAGCTGCAGTCTAGATCTGACTGCAGCTTAACAACGTGGGTCCTGCACTTGGGCCATAACAATCCCATGCTTGGAGAGGAAAGGTGCCTGGCAGAAAAGGACCTGGGGATGCAAATCCAAATGAGAGAGATTGTGACAGGGGAAGTGGTGATGAGAGACAAGGAGGATATGAAGAATTTAGAGCAGCATCAGGATTCAGTCTTATCACAGGGAGGACAAGAACTAGGAATCCAGCCATGCAGGCCCCACTCCAGGAGGCAGTGAGCCCACAGGGCTTGCCAGTCTTGGTAAAAAACCCTTTTTTATCCTCTGACTTCATAAATTGGAAAGAGTCAACAGGTTCTTATTGTGAAAATCCTGAAAAGGTATACAGAGAATTTCAAATAGACTGGAAAGATATGCAAGTCCTGTTGAATGCCATCCTCCACCCAGAAGAAAGGATATTGATTCTGGAAAAGGCTAATGAAGAAAATAGGAGGGTTAACGTAAGATAGGGTCCTGAGACAACAGGTGATTAATAACATGAATTGATAGAGTGGACTTACGCCAATCTTCCTTTTTGCCTTTCTGCTTGGCCCAGTGGGGAGGGAGATGGAGATTGGGAGACCGCTTTCTGTGTCTCATAAAACATGTCAGGATTTAAACTAACAACAATTATTTGGGGCTGTTATTTTGGCCTCTAATCATCTCTGTTACCTACCTGGCTGTTACCATTGCTAACTCACTTGGGCAGTCAGAAGACATTAATCAATGTTTTTAGTGACTTTGGTCACCTGAAGAGAAAACATGATATTGACATAATTTTACCATCTGTCAGACTCTATTAGCCAGGATGTAAAGAATCCTACTTATTTTCCTTCAGCCACTGAAACAGCCTTCAAGCTCTTCAAGCCATTTTTCCACTGCTAAACTTTTCCATTAAATACTGCAGCAGGAGTTGTCTCCACTCCATGTTTTATATAAAGAAGAACAACAACAAAAATGAAAAAAAAATCTAAACCCACACCCTCATAGAAACACAACTAGCACAAAGGAGGCTTAATGAAAACTGAAAACCCGCAGTAAATTGAACATTAATTGCCATGAATTGCTTCACCCATAGCGAAAACTACTGATGCAGTGGCATGTTTATTTCAGGAAGGATCATTAATGGGACTGATGGTGGTGGAGTGCAGAAAACATTGTCTTGCATAGCGTTTGAGAATTTAACGTGCCTCATTGTAAACACAGCCTTGATAAAAGCACTTACTGAAAATAGAACTAATACGCAGCAACACTTACATCCTGACATAGCATATTAGAATAGCGTGTGTTGTTTATGTGCTACAGGCTGGTTACAGCTGACTCTGTAACACTAATGGATTTTGCTTTTCGGTTTGAGTTTCACTAACTTCTATTCCTGTCCTTGAATATGAATTAATTCTCTTCTGAAGTGTTCTTTGGGGAGTACAGTCACAAGTGTCTTGGCCCAGACTGCACTGATGGCCCTGAATGTTTATGACCAGCCTCACCTAGGGCCTTTGTCTACACCCTGCCCACAGTTACAGGGGCTCCTGTAATTGAGTTTTATCCTGGTCCCTCCCTCCTGCCCTGAATTGTGTTTGAGGAGGACTGGTCCCCGGGCCCTTGACTTGGACCCTGACTTGTGGACTGATGTTGGACCTGCCTCAGGCTTTAGTTTCAACACCATGATTAAAAGCTGATATGCAAAATTCAGATAGAAGTTTAACACTTACTACGCTTTACTTATTTCTTATTTTCTTATTCTTATACTTTAACACTTATTCACATTACAGACTTTTACGAAGAAGAGAGTGGCATGTGCGTTTTGAAGGTAGATTGCTTCTAAATCGTCACTTTTGGGTAGTTTCCCTTAAATAATAAGACTGTAGTATAAAGTACCCATTTACTGTTTTTTAGAGTATATATAAATGGCTGTCAGATTAAGGACAGTGAAAATTAAATATTCCATATGAAGTCTAGCCCACATTAAGAGAGCATAATTGGAAAACTATCTCAATTTTTTTCCTCATCATTTTTGCAATGAATAAAATTATTGCTATAATGTAACAAAGCAATCCTTCGAAGTAGCTTAAATAATGTAAAACAGTGTTACTAAAGTTGGTTTGCTGTTCAGTGTGTTGTGATGCAAACAACTGCCATCATTTCATGGGAAGACAGGATGTTGCTGTGTGCTGGGAAATTCACATAATGAGTACTAGCGGTGGGAATGAGACCTGAACAGTCTCATCTTCAGTGGTCTGTACTGGGCCCTGACTAGACAGACCTTCAGTCAGCCCCAGTAGAGCTGGTTTAGGTTTGATCTTCAACTGGTGACTATGGGTGTGCTGCTCTATGTCAGAAGTGGATCCTCCTGCTTGGTCTGATCCTTCAAACCATAATTAAAATCCATCCAATTCCACTGTTCCTACAACATGACTAGGACACTTGTATTAATGGCTGATAAAGATTCACATTTCAGGTTTCCTTGCTTAAATATCTTGCAGTCATTAAAGTGGAAAGAGCTCCAGATAGAATAGAATAGTTCGGTTGGAAGGGACCTTCAAAGATCATTGAGTCCAAGTGCCTGACCTCTTGAGAGCTAACCAAAAGTCAAAGCCTATTAATGAGGGTATTATGTCTTCAACAGTGACAGGCACAGGGCATCAATCACCTCTCTAGAAAGCCTGTCCCAGCAAATTCCAGCCTTATAGTAAAGAAATTTTTCCAGATGTTCAGTCTGAACCTCCACTGACACAGCTTTGGGCCAATCCCACACATCCTGTCAGCGGCACTTTGCACTTCCCCTCCTCAGAAAGCTGTAGAGAGCAATGAGGTTGCCTGTTAGCCTTCTTTTCTCCAGACTAGACAAACCAAGTGTCCTCAGCCTCTCGTCCTAGGAGAAGCCCATCCATCTGTTGCATCTCTCACTGGATGTCCTAGTGTTTCACAGAAAGGCACAAATGTCTCTTCCCTTGTTCACAGTGATGGGTGCGAAACGTGCACTTCAACAGCTGCTCTCCCACGTTCTGCCATTTATCCGTGTGTTGCTCGTGCTGCAAAGTTCAATGAATGCATGAGAGCACGAGCTGCAAAGGTACACTAGAGGTCCCTCTGCACACAAGTATGAGCTAATGTGTCCTCACAAGAGGGGAAAGGGGCTCCATGCTGAGGTAAGTGAATGAAGGGGAAAAGAAAGGGATCGACATTTCCCTTCCCTTCCCTTCCCTTCCCTTCCCTTCCCTTCCCTTCCCTTCCCTTCCCTTCCCTTCCCTTCCCTTCCCTTCCCTTCCCTTCCCTTCCCCTTCCCTTCCCTTCCCCTTCCCACTACGTTTTCCTCCTGCCAAGCACACCACTGACTGCAGGTCAGAAAGGTTTGCCACTGCCTTTCCTGTGCTTTGCTGCCCAGGAGGCACCAGGGCTTGTACCACTCTGACCCCAAGGCATTTTTGCATCCCGCGGAGGATGTGCCAGCGAAGCGGCAGCAGACAGAGGCAGAGAACGTTGTCCCAAGCACGACGAGACACGCGGCAGCTCCGCTTTTCTCTCTTTCCCCCGTTCCTGCAGGAAACCAACCCACCGGGGCCTCTCCCGCAGCCCCTGTCAGGGCGGCCCCCAAAATGGCGGCGGCACCGAGGAGCCGCCGGGCCAGCACCAGGGGGCCGGGGCCGGGGCCGGCCGGGGGGCCGGCGGCGCTGAGGGGCCGGCCGCCGCCGAGGGAGGAGTTTCCCCGGCCGCGGCTTAAGCCGGTGCCGGGGGAAGGCGGCGCCGTGCCGCGATGCCGTCCGCGGTGCTGCTGCTGCTGGTGGCGGCGCTGCTGGCGCCCGCCCTCTCCGCGGCGGCATCGGGGGGCTGCGGGCCGTGCGAGGCGGAGAAGTGCCCGGCGCTGCCGCCGCGGGGCTGCCCGCTGGGGCGGGTGCGGGACGCCTGTGGCTGCTGCTGGCAGTGCGGGCGCGGCGAGGGCGAGGCGTGCGGCGGCTTTGGCGGGGGGCGCTGCGCCGCCGGGCTCGAGTGCGTGAAGAGCCGCAAGCGCCGCAAGGCCAAGGGCGGCCCGGAGCCGGGCGCTGGCCCCGCTGCCCTCGCCGCCGCCGCCGCCCCGGTGGGCGTGTGCCTGTGCAAGAGCCGCTACCCGGTGTGCGGCAGCGACGGGCTGACCTACGGCAGCGGCTGCCAGCTCCGAGCCGCCAGCCTGCGGGCACAGAGCCGCGGGGAGCCGGCCATCACCCAGCGCAGCAAGGGAGCCTGCGAGCAAGGTGCGGGGTCGCGGTAACGGGGCGGTGCGGGCAGCGCCTCTCGGGAGGAGGCGGCTTGTTTTATCATCCGGCTTCTTCCAGCAGCTCCGTGACGGCTCAGGGCGCGGCCCGGGACCCTGAATCCCTTGCCTGAATCCCTTAGGAGAAACTAACTAACTAACTAAGGAGTTGCTTCGCAGCTGTGCCTAGCCACACCACTGGTGCGCAGTAAATAGAAATTAACATCAAGCACCTCGGTATGCGTGAGGATGCCCAAGGGATTGTCCTCCTCCTGTAGCTACCTGCTGCTCGAGATCAGACAGCCGCATCTGCTTCCCGAGGGCATCTCGTGCTGGGTAGTTCATGTGTTTGTAGATGGAGCTTTAGGAATGTGGCGTGGTTTTGGCTGGGACAGAGCTTATTTCCTTCGCAGGGGCTACGTTTTGGATTTTTGATGAGAATAGTGGCGATAATACACTGATGTTTTTAGCTGTTGCAGAGCAGCGTTTGCATAGCACCAAGGACTTTTCTGCCCTGCCAGCAAGGAGACTGGGGGTGCACCAGAAGCTGACCCCAACTGGCCAAAGGGATATTCCATATCATATGGCATCATGCTGAACAATTGTATGGGGTGGTTGGCCTGGGTGGGTGTGCCACTGCTTGGGATCAAGCTGGGCATCGGTCAGCAGGTGGTGAGCAATTGCATTGTGCGTCACTTGCTTTATATATTCTTCTTTATTATTATTATTTTCCCTTCATTTTCTGTCCTACTAGGCAGTCTTTATCTCAACCCATGACCTTTTACTTTTTTTTTTTTTTTTTGCTTCGATGCTCTCCCTCATCCCACTGGGGAATGGGGGAGAACGGCTGTGTGGTGCTTAGTGCCTACTGGGTTAAGCCACAACCATCTTTTTTGTACCCGGTGTGGGGCCCAAAGGGTTGAGATGACACATCTGACCAGGTCATCTTAAAACAAGACTGTTAAAAGCATTAGATCAGTTTAATAGTTGCTGATCACAATGTTGTGGGTTGGTTTCTTTTTGCTTTTGGGTTTGTTGTGTTTGGTCTCAGAATTGCGTTGTGTAGCACATTACTTAGTGCATGTTTTCCGTGTTGTGCTGTTCACCTCTGGGGGCTGGTTTAATGTTACCATGTTGCTGTGCTGTGTAACGCTGGTTTATTAGACTGGGGGAGAGAATTGAAGCAGAAAAACAAAAAAAAATGTAGAAGCTCGTGGGTTGAGATAAAGACAGCTTAATAGGACAGAAAAGGAAGAGAAAATATAATAGTTGTAAAACCACCTTAAATGGATTTGAGAAGGAGGCCTAGTCATGTGAAGCTGCCTAAATTTGGTGTAAGACTTCAGACAAGCCCCAGAAATACAAAGAAATGTAGTCAGTCTTCCTTGGTTTCCAGCTGGGGTGGAACCACAAAGCCCTGCTTTTCACAGTCGCAGATACTTTGCCTGTGGCTTACGAGTTAGGATGTTGTGACAAAGGAGATGAGCCATCCAGAGCAGGATTTGGCAGAGGCAGTTTGCAAGCAGTGAGAAAGAAATGTTCTGATTAAACGGATATGAAAAGTCACAGGAATTCAGAGCCAATGTTATTGTCACTGGCTTACTTTGGTTTGCAATTAAAGCAGGTGGTGGCATTCCTCTGAATCACACGTAGCAGTTTGTGCTCGCAACATTTTTGATAAGGGTTGCATCCTAGCAGGAGCTCAGTTCTTCCCACGCTTTTGCTTAGGGACAGTGCTCTAGAAGGAAATGGTTCTACTGTGGAGCTTGAGCCAGGCAGTTAGGGGAGGGGATTTTGCCAGGAAGCCAGGGGAGGCAGCATGACATACCAACCATTTACTGAACGTCTCAAGGGCAATATTTCAGCACCAGTACCGTTTTGGTAGAGGAGTAATTTTAGAAGCACAGTATGTGGAGGGTGACAACCTCCCCCTCCTCATTCTCTTTTTTTCCCACAACTCGAGCCAAGTATATCTTGAAAAGCAATGTTTCTGAAACTCCCAAGGAAAGTAGTAAGGTTAGTTAAGGATTGGGTTGCTGCTTAAATGCCCTGTGTCGCTTTTGACAAATCTTGTGCAAAACATCAGATTTAGATGTTAGCTGGAAATATTGTGTTAGAGTATTAACCCCTAGAGGGAACAATATACCGAGAACCAAAGCAAGTTAGCATGGGAGAAGACTGCTCTACTGCATACTCAGTAGAGCATTAGCACGGGTACATGGAACAAAGGTCTCACTGCCCAGTTCTGCAGCAGAACAAATCTTTCCAGATGGGAGATCCACTTTTCTGGATTTCTTAAAGGGACAAAAAAAAAAAAAGAAAAGCTGCATTTCTAGCATGCAGTCTGTGGTCTATCAGGCTTGTGTCCTTTGGGGACAACAGAGAGCAGCCATGCAAGTCTGAAAAGAGGTCCAGAAAAGCATGTTTAGAGCAGCAGGTCCTGACTGTTCAGAGTTTTTGTTTGTTTTGTTTTGTTTTGTTTAGGTGTAACAGGGAGGGCTTGTTTTGGTTTAGCTTTGCTTGTTTGTCCATCCTATTTGAAAGCTCGTCCTGGGCAGGAGGAAATGGAGAGCTGTGACTGCTGTTGGCCTTCATTGTCATCAGCAGGAAGGGAGGCAGCTGGAGATGGGGCAGACAGCAGAAGAAAGGAATGCAGCTGGGAATGATTAGATGCTCCTCTTCACCCACCCTAGCTCTGCAGCATGCTAAGAGGGGGCGGAAAGGCAGGAGACAGGACACAGATAGGTGCAAGTAGGTCTAACGCCGCCTTTTCTTCATTCGTGCAACTGTTAGCCCAAATTTCACCTCCCAAGGAGGGTGGGAGTGAATCTTACCACAGCCTCTTCTTCTGCCTTAAAACACATGCTCTGAGACACGGTGATCAGCCACAGGCACTTAAATGGCTGGGGATCCTATTCCTACTTTAACTGAGAGAAGTATTACAGAGCAAACTTTTGTCTCTGTCATGTGGCCAATTTTTTTGCGTGATAAAGGTCAATTTGCACAGTAGTGTCCAACAAAATGTCCCAGATGTTAAAATGCACAGGAAGTACCACTTGTATACTTACAGTGGATTTCAGAGAGATTATTGGAGAGATTACAAAGCAACCTAGAAGAAAAGAGCTAATTTTAGAGGAAATTACATAAGGCTTAAGTAGTATTTTGCATGTTAAGACACACACATTTTTTAATAGATTAATTTCCAGGGGGATAAAAAAAAAGTTCATTAAAATGCTGTTTGATAAAGTCGGCAAAATACAAGTCCAGCTGAGCTTTCTATATTGTTTATAGTGCCTATCACATGGTTTCCTGTGCAATGCTCTGCAGTTTTTGCTTGCTAAGAGGTACTGCCCAACAACTGGGAACAACCTGGATGTTTCTTTGTTGTTAAATAGCATAAGCAAGGAGCCATTCCTTGACTCTACCTAATTTGCTTAGACCTTTCCTCGGGATTCTCTTTCTTCTGCTTGTTTTCCAGACCTCTCTAATCTGTTGCCTATGTCCTTTGTACAAAAACAAAGGGAACCCATATTGGTATTTCCAGAGCAGCCAAAAATTCCAGCTGGAGGGCAAAGGAAGTTGCTTGAGAAGAGTTTGAAAGGACGGAAATAACCCGCTTCATACCGGTACTTGGCAGGTGCGAGGGCCCAGCCAGCTTTTGCTGGGGTGGGTTGCACAAGGGCAGGACCACTGAGAAGGGCTGAAGAAGAGACATTCTTGATGGCTGGGGAGCCCACGGTGAGATTCCCAACTCTTTAATGCCACATGGCTGCTCCCATTGCTGTGTAGTCAGGGCATGCATTTGCTGGGGATGAGCAGCCAGTGACACCATGGTGCTCCTCGTGCTGTGCCCTCATGAGCACTCTCAGATGTCTCTGATTTTGTCCCACTCTGTCAGGGAGCTGCTACCACACTTCTTCCTTACCCGTGCCCCTTTGTAACTAATCCCAGTACTGAGGCCGTGCAGGAGATGGATGTGGTGAAGTTTTCCAGCATTGCCTTTAAATGGATTGGATTTATTTGCTCTTTGCTCTCTGCACGTTCATATTAATAGCTATGCTGGGGTCTGCTGCCAGCTCTGGCAGTGAGGACAGGCCCACAGACAAACCAGAAGCCTGCCAGCAGGACAGGCACAGGAAATCAGGTGTGCTAACTCCAGTGTTCTCCATGGCGTGAGGATAGGCATTGGTGCCAGCCAGGGAGCTGACCTCTGTGGCCACTCAGATGGCGTCACCCGGGCGTGCATGGATGCTAAGAAGAGACTTTTACAGAATTGGTGGCTTCTTTAAATTTTGACTGAATTTAATTTTTTAGTTCATGTGCTATTCATGCATACCTGTTTACAGGTAGCCAGGGCCCAAGGCAGAATGACTGTGGTACCTAGTGTCATGCAAAGCCCCCTGCCACAAGGAATTAGAGTTGCATGACTTGGCTCAAGACAGGCAGAACAAACCCTCAAAGCACCAACCTCCATCAAAAAGCTACAAATTTTTTTTTTTGCTTGATGATCTTTCTGAGCTGATAAATACCAGGCACACGCTTCTTGCTCAAACAATGCAAGCAGGGACAGATCTCCCTGAGTTACCCTTATCATTAGCTACCAGCAGATACCTGCTTCAAGGAGCATGTTGTGACTGCTGGAAATACTGATGAAGTTGCCTTATTACAGCCCAAGGGCCTTGTGGTTTAAAATCCCTGATACTTGTTCCAACAGGGTTTGGGTCTCCAGGTTGCTTTGCCATGACTGTCAAGGCTTTGTCTTTATTTTACAATCCCTTCTCCATCCCAAGTGGAAGCCAATTTCCCACTTTTGCACAGACACAGTGTAACAAAAAGCAGCTCTTGGTGGACATCAGAGAAGAGTGTTTTACTGTCAGGAAATCAGTGCTGGTTTGTACCTAGCTACAAATACTTCATGGAGGTAGAAACTCGGGGCCTCTCTGGGTGAAGGGTAGGCATGCCAGCATCCCAAGGAGCTTGCTTTATTAATATTGATCTGAACATGGCTTGCATCTCAGTTGTCCCGTGAAAGTTCTTTCCCAGCTTTGGGAACGTGCAGAGGTTTGGCCCATCCCACAGGCTGCAGCGCTTCCAAGGAAGTGCCTGCCCCCTCCTTCAGCCTCCACAGTGGTTTTGTTTAGATGTTTGAACACAGCTGGAAAGCTGTGCAGAGAAAAGGATCTGGGGGTGTTGGTCGATGCTCGCCTAAACCTGAGCCAGCAGTGTGCCCAGGTGGCCAAGAAGGCCAGCGGCATCCTGGCTTGTATCAGGAATAGTGCAGCCAGCAGGAGCAGGGAGGTGATCGTCCCCCTGTGCTCTGCTCTGGTGAGGCCGCACCTCGAGCACTGTGTTCAGCTTTGGGCCCCTCACTACAAGAAGGACATCGAGGCCCTGGAGCGTGACCAGAGAAGGGCTACAAAGCTGGTGAGGGGCCTGGAACACAAGTCCTGTGAGGAGCGGCTGAGGGAGCTGGGAGTGTTTAGTCTGGAGGAGGCTCAGGGGAGACCTCATTGCTCTCTACAGCTACCTGAGAGGAAGGTGTGGGGAGCTGGGGGTCAGCCTCTTCTCATAGATAACTAGTGATAGGACTAGAGGGAATGGCCTCAAGTTGTGCCAGGGGAGGTTTAGGTTGGGAATTAGGAGACACTTCTTCTTAGAAAGAGCAGTCAGGCATTGGAATGGGTTGCCCATGGAGGTGGTGGAGTCACCGTCCCTGGGGGTGTTCAGCAAAAGGTTGGACGTGGTGCTTAGGGACATGGTTTAGTGGGTGACATTGGTGGTAGGGTGATGGTTGGACCAGAAGATCTTGGAGGTCTTTTCCAACCGCGATGATTCTGTGATTCTACCTAGAGGGAAGATATCTTGGGTGAGCCAGCAGGCCTTTGTATAGGAAAAATTAGGCCAAGCAGGACCAGGAGAGAAATTCTTTTAAACCTGACTGTAACCAGCACTAAAGAATATATGGTTTGGGGATATCCCAGTTGGTGGAGCTGAGCTGTCCCCCAGAGGGGTGAGTTTTTGGCTTGCCAGAAGCCCAGGGAACATCCGTCCTAGAAAGTTTTTGTTTGTTTTGTTTTGTTTTTTAGGGTGCCTACTGCCAGCTCTGGGGCTCAGGAGAAGGTGGATGCAAGCTTTCTCTGCTGTCTACAGGACTTAAAAATGAGCTGACAGGTGTAGGATCATGGCTGTCAGGTTCTTGTGGAGACTGACAACACCAGGGGCAAATACATGGAACATATTGCAGGGATGCAATAGGGTTCAGTATGCCCCTTGCTTTTCCGGCACATGCGATTTTGAGTTTTCATGGCTGAAGTTTTATGTTTGTGTTTTTAAAAACCATCTACAACCTTGGGTTTTTCCACTGTTCCAGCATAGGTCCTTAATTTCCCTTTAAAATGCATTTAGTTATGTGAAAAGTCTTCTGGTTCACTGGAGCTTAATACAGTTTGAGTTTTTATGGTTACTGTGCTAAAATCTTATCAGGGAAGCTGTTTAATATATTACTCAACAGCTCAGAGCATGTTCACTGGCACACTTCTAGGAAAGCACCAGTATACCTGGGACTCTGCAACACTTCCACTATCCAAGGAGATCCTGTATTTTTTACTTGTCTTCATTCACAGTCATTGTAGAAAATTAGAATTCGCTAGGAAGGAATGACTTTGGATCAGCAAATTCCTCTCCATGTTTGTTTTTTCTGCTGTTGGAAAGGCATGCCGTGTTTAAAAAAACAATTTGAAAGGAATTTAATCCATTGTTGGGCTGAGGTTCATTGAGGTTCATACTAAATAGGAGATTATCAAGTAATAAGTCTAATCAGGTTCGACTTCTGAAAGCCCTGCTTGCTTTAGCATGAATAAATGCTGCCATGCCTAGTTTCCATGTCTCCCAGCTCTCACAGTGCAAGCTTTTCATACTCTTTCCTGTTTCACATCTCCCTAACAAAAAAGCTTTTGGAAGGAGGCAAGCCTGTATTTTGCTTATGCAAAAGCCATGTCCTTTCTGCTCTACAGCATGTTCTGCATCATCTTAGCATGCTGTATGGCACCAAAACAGCTTAGCCTGTGGCTTGCAAGCCCTGATTACTGACAGGGGCATCCTCAACAGATGGTTAATGGAGCTGTCTCCTAGTTCTCCCTGTCTTGTTGCAGTGCACTGCCACAAACATACCCTAGTGCTTTTTGCAACTCTTTGCTATTGGCACGCTAAAGGGAGCAGCACAGGGTGGTGTGCTATGATGAAGCTGGGACGAATGAAATACTGGGCTGAGCACGTTCTCCTGTCCTTAGCAGACAGACACTGAGCTACTGTTTAGCCCTTATATTGCCTTGCGTTAGCTTGCAGTCCTCCTGCCATAATGACAGCTTTCTCAATAAAATAGCCAAGGTCACACAGAGAGAAGAGGGGAAGCCAAGGCCAGGAGGAGAGGGAATAAAGAAGTTTCTTGATAGAGCTTGTCCAAGCGGGTCTAGGATAAAAAACAAATACACATCAGGCCATGGCTGTGAAGCAGCAAAGGTGTTTGCAGAATGCTGATGTATGTTTGACACTGGGGACAGCACACATGAGAGACTGACAAGAGAGGGGGAAAGGGTAAGGCAGTTGTTAGACATTGGCTTATGGCACTCTGTTAGCAAGGCCTGTTTCTTGTCTCTTCAGAGGTCTTGGCCTTTCCCCTTCATGCAACAGGGAGCACAGACACCTTTTGATGTTTCCAGAGCCAAGTTTGGTTATAAGCTTGCAACCGAGCTTCAGAGTGACCTCAGCCACACTGGCCTACCCATTACTTCAGCTTCAAAATTTGCATTGCATTTAGGATGCTGAATGCAGCAAGGTACTGTATGTGGCATGAGGCATGCAGAATTGAAGCCATTTCTCTGAGTGTAACACTGGAGCCAGTGCAGCCCTATCATCCTGTTCGTTAGGTGAAAAATGGATTAAGGTTTTCTTCTTGGCAGTAATTCCACCCCAGGTGTGAACTACTAAGCAGGACTGATATGGAGCCACATAAAGGTCGTGCCCAGGGTCTCTATATTAGAATCATTGAATCATAGACTCGTTTAGGTTGGAAAAGACCTCTGGGATAATCAAGTCCAACCATTAACCTAGCACTGCCAAGTCTACCACTAAACCATATCCCTAAGCACCACAGCTGCACATCTTCTGAATGCCTCCAGGGATGGTGACTCAACCACTTCCCTGGGCAGCCTGTTATAATGCCTCACAACCCTTTCAGTGAAGAAGTGTTTCCTAATACCCAACCTAAACCTCCCCTGGTGCCGCTCGAGGCCATTTCCTCATGTGCCGTTGCTTGTTGCAATAATATTGTTTGTTGGAGAAGAGACCGACCTCCACCTCTCTACAGCCTCCTTTGAGGTAGTTGTACAGAGCAGTAAGGTATCTCCCCTGAGCTTCCTTTTCTTTATGCTAAGTAAGTCCAGTTCCCTCAGCTGCTCCTCACAAGACTTGTTCTCTAGACCCTTTGCAAGCTTCATTGCCCTTCTTTGGACACACTCCAGCACTTCTGTTCCCTTTTTGTAGTGAGGGGCCCAAAACTGAACACAGTATTTGAGGTGCAGCCTCACCAGAGCAGAGTACAGGGGGACGATCACCTCCCTGGTCCTGCTGGCCACACTACTCCTGATATAAACCAGGATGCTGTTGGCCTTCTTGGCCACTACTGGCTGTATCAGTCTGTGCTCCATACTGAGTCTGGTAGGATGGAAAGCAGGAGATCCATGGCAGGTGTTGTCCCAGCCCCTGGGACATCTCAGTCAGTCGCAGTGGCTGAGAATCACTAGGCTGAGAGCAACTGAGAGGGAACATGGGGAAGGGCAGACAGTGCTCACGCTTCCCACCCGCTGTTGGCTCTCAGAGCTTTGCCTTGGGAAGGAGCAGCTAAGGGCCTCTAAGGTAGAATTAGCAGGCGCTGCTTACAGGTTTCCCCTTCTCCATATAAAGCAATTTTGAAGGGAAAATATTTTCCCAGCGATTTAAGAGACTGTAGTGGGTCTATAGCCAGGCTTGCCATAGCCTGAGTAGGTGAAAACTGTCTAGCTTTTGCTTTGATTTGTTGTCTGAGTTTTTCCAGTCTGTGTTTTATCTGGGACTGCAACAAGGCAATGCAGCCCTTGGGAAGGCTGGCTGGGAACCAGGCTGACACCCACGCAAGCTTCAGCATGTAGTACACTTCTTGATATTTTTCTGGTCAGGACTTCATACACACCCCCGAGTGCCACAGCCTACCCAGCGGTGCTTAGTGCTGGGCCTGGTTTTGTCTGTAGTTACCTACCTGCAACCTCTGATTTTATCAAAGGAGTTGTTGCTTGCTGGTATATGATTTGTGTGTGTGTGCTCTAATGAAGCCTGGGTCCTTTAGTCTTAAAGAATTTGGATGTTTTGTTCAAAGGCAGAAGCATGCAGGAAGAGGGAGTGTCTCTGACTGGATTCCCTGCTGAGGCCCAGCCTGCCCGCACATGTGATCTCTGCTTTCTGACAAGATTGTTGGCACTTGCCGTGGAAGACCAAGAATTGAAAAGGCTGAATTGCTCCGTGTTGAAAAGCATGTGATTTTTAAGGTGTTCCTGTGATGTTGTCATTCCTGGGAGAACCATTTTTGAGGCTTCTGTGAAGGCGTGGCGGCCTCACAGTCTGTTCTGCCTGAGCTCGGAGCAGCTTCTCGCAATGTGGGGCAGGGTAGTTTTGCCTCTGCTGTGACCAGATGCTTCACCCTCCATGGTTGTAGACACGTCTGTGTTCCCGAGGGGAAGGGCTGTGGGCCTGGACACCACAGAGAGATCAGCTAGGAGCAGCTAACCCCGAGCTGTGATGGACCATCCTTGCAGTGTGAGCAGGGGGCATATGGGTGGGCTGGGAGCTGACAGGCAGAGGTCTGGCATCTCAGCGTGGTGAGCAGAGAAGAGGTACCTGGGACGAGTATGCTAACTGGTAGCCTCGCAGAGGAAGTCATGGGCTCTGCCACATGCTGCTTTGGCAGAAAAGCAACTAAACAGTAATTCCTCTCTGACTGCTGACACAATACAGATCGTCGGCTCCTTGTGATCTGCAGGAAAAAACAAGCCTGCCATATTCAGGCTCCTCTCCCAGGTGAATGAGCACACAGTCTCTGTAAATAAGCCCCTTTCCTGGCCAGGGAGAGCTATTTGTCTTGCAAACAGTGGGCAGAGCAGCTGGGAAGTGCCTGTGGAGAGCAACTGATCTCTGTCAACAGTCTGCGGTGTCCTGTCAAAGCTTCTGCACATTCAGGGCAAGTACCACGAGGGAAACCCCAAACATCGTAGGGCCCCTGGGTCAGTCTCTGGCAGGGAGCAGAGACCGCTCAGCCAGGTTGATGTCTCTGTCATCTGGGGCTGGATTCTGCTCTTGGTGACCATTTTCATAAGCAGGTACAACCTGCAAGTAACCAGCCCAAAGGAAGCAGACAGAGAAAGGTTCCCCTTTGTGGGCAGTGCTGCAACTAGAGCAGCACGACCTTTAAGATGCAGGATGTAAGATGAGGGCCAGAGAGGATTCTTGCTGTCTGAAATCAACTCTTTTGCTCTGTAAGGGGTAGGCTTGTTTCCAGTTCTACTGAACAACGCGTGGTGGCCTTGCTCCCTACACAAGGTCCCCTGAACAGGAGGGGTCGCTTGCAAGGCGGAATGTGCACACATCATCTGAATTCCCGGGAAGGCTCAGGCATCTCCTATTGTTGCAGGTTCCCACGTTCCCTGCCCATCTCCAGGGTAGAAGCTACTTGGGGGGGTTTGTGGGACAGATCACAATGTTGTGGGGGTCTAGCTACTGCTGTATTGCTGTGGTCTGTTGTGATTTTACTTAAAATTTGTTGACTTGTTGGCCTTTCTCATTTATTTTTAGTGGAGGAAAAAGCCCAGCTCTAGAGTTTTGGAAGTCTGGATTAAAGTAAAAGATCCCAGGGGACCGAACTGACTCTTCCCATGACACTCGCATCTTTCAGGATGTGTGTTCCGTCGTGCTCTCAGGGCTGCGTCAGATAGAGACAGAGGCCTGTGAACGTTTCCAGTTCATTTTGCAGCCAGATTCTTACATTCCTCGTTATTAGATCAAAAAGTACATCCCGAGCGTGGGGCTGCCTCGTAATGGCCAAATGCTCACCATGCTTTGGCTGCAGCCCCAAGCCAGCCAGAGCTTAGCTGTGAAGCTGTACTGGTGATGCCCTCTTCCAGGGGAGATAAACAATTTTTCCTCACCCTAAATAGGAGCTGAAATGACTCCTTTCTTTTTCCCTGCCAGCTGCTGCTACAGAAGAATACTGGTATGACCTGGATTCACAGGGTGAGCCAGTACTTGGTGCATCAGTTTGCCTTGCTGGCTCCTTTCCACTCCGTGTCCATAATAAGTATGGCAGTGATACAGGGCCGGACTCAGTGTCAGCTGGATTTAGTGGTGTGGTGAATATTGCCAGTTCCCAGTCAGGGGAGAATTGAGACAGATCCGGTAAGAGCATAACAGTGCTTTAAAGTCTGCCAGGCTTTTAATATACAGCTCAGGACCTCTCCTTTTCTGCAGTGGGAGATTGTGGCCATTTTTGGGCAGCTGTGTTTTTCCTGCCTCGTGGAGACCTCAAGCAATTGGTGATAAAGAGGAGGGTGTCATAAGGGGATGAGCGTATCCCTTCCTGCCCTTTCCCCAGAAGGGCATCTTGCAGTTTGAGGAGCAGAAGCTTACAGCAACAGGCTATAATCACACATATCCCTGGGCGGTGCTTGCAGGGTATGGGGGTGAGCTAAAGAGCCTAGAGACATCCAGGTACCACCGGAACTGCCAAGCACCTTATTGTTTAAGGGACACAGTTTATTGTTTAAGGAAAACAATGGCAGAGCTCCTCAGGAAATGGCCATGCAGGGGCCGGAAAGCAGTGTCTGACCTGAAGTGGCCTGGTTATGAGAACCTATAGCGTGAGCTAGACCAGTCCTTGTTGCTGTGCAGGGGCCTGGCAGTGCTTCACGCAGCGATGTGCTCCAGGGAAAATTCCTCTGCACTGTGTTTATACAGCAGGATGGTGTTGAGAGTGCAGGCTTGTGTGTGCTGCTGCCTGGAGGTGCAGCCCTGCTTTTGACTGCTTGGAGCAATGATAACTCCAGCAAAAAAGTCCCTTGCATATTGGAAAGGGTACTGCGACTCCGGAACGCCACACCTGGCCACAAGAGTCAATGTCTGCAGCAGCACAGGCAGCAACAGGTTAATACATGCAATGAAACACTGCTTAATTTAATTTCTCAGCTGATGGCATCAGTTCTGTACAAATGGGTTATAATATTTGTGAGGAGACCTGGTACTTGGCCCTTACTCATCATGAGGTGTGGTTTTAACTACCCCCCAGGGCTGCACAGATAGCTCCCGTGCTTCTGTGCTGCTCCCTCCTGATAAAATCAGGAGGAATGGGATATGTCTGTAAGGGAGGGCATGGGCTGCAGCCACCCCAGGCTCTTCGTGGCTTCCCACAAACAGGTTGTGTACAGTTACCCCTGAACAGGGAGGTCTTGGAAGAGAAGAGCAAACGCTTCTCTGGGGTCACAGCAGCTGCTCAGCAATGGGGAGCCACCTTGGCATCCCTTGTGCTGAGACACAGGGATGGCTGATGTCTTCTGGCTGGTGTGGATCTGCCCCTTGATCCCCAGCGGCAAAAAAAAGACCTCAGCTGTCTGCTAGAAGATGTCGGTGCGCTGGGATGCGCCAGAAACCTGTTCCCCCAACATCTGCAGGAGGGTTGCAGAGTAGGGTACAGCTGAGATCGGTGTATGTTCAGGACCCCAGAAGGAGCCATGGTCTGTGAGCAAGCATAGCCAGCAGCAACAGGCTGTGTCAGAGTCTCTTGTTTGCACTGGAAATGACTTGTCCTGGTGAAGCCTAATGGGAGCCTGTTTCCCATTACTGCCTACCTCTTTAGGGCAAAAGGGGAAAATCATCTACGTTCTTCAAGCTATCAATAAGTGGAAATAAACACTATGTCTTCCTTTGTTCTGCACTTCCTATGGTAGGAAATGAATAGCCACATTTTGCAAAGCAGCCGTGGTTCCCCTACTGAAGAGGGACTAATCAGAAATGCCATTCTTCCCTAAATGGAATATGGGTTGTGTCTTTGACATTTTCGTGCCTGAAGGATAAACATCTCCAGCCAGATCTGCAAAACAGCTCTGCTCACATCTGGCTTTGGAAACAGCTCCCTGTTTAACCAGGGATTGACTCCCTGGGGAAACCAGAGATCTGCATTCATCTGATCCCCTCCCAGATTCCCCACGAGGGCTCTGGCACCCTCCACAGCTAGCCTTCTCTGGTTGACTGTTGCACACAGATAGCATTGAATTCTGCTAGCCAACTGCTACAAACTTTTGCATACTAAAATCATGCTTGGGAAAAGGCTGTTGCAAAGCTGGCCAAGCTCTCTGCAGCGAGGGAGAGTGATTGGGACCCCTCTGTCTCCTGGGGAGCATGTGGGGGTCCTCTCCTCCATGCCAGTTGTGTCAAAGTTGCACTTAGTGGCCACATGGTGAGCAAGGGCAGCAGCAGTTCATGAAGTCCTGCATGGTTCCCAAGACAGTAGAATACGAATGCTGCCTTACCTCTAACCTCGGATTTGCCTGACAAATCTGTTGGCCTTCCACTCCAGGGTTACAGCATTGGTGGATGGGGGAAGAGTAACTGATGTCATCTACCTGGACTTGTGCAAAGCATTTGGTGTTGTCCCCCGTGATATCCTTGTCTCTGAATTTGAGACATGGATTTGATAGGTGGACCACTCAGTGGGTAAGGAATTGGCTGGATGGTCACACTCAAAGAGTTGTGGTCAATGGCTTGATGTCTAAGTTGTGATCATTGACAAGTGGTGTTCCTCAGGGGTCAGTATTGGGACTGGCACTATTTAACATCTTTGTTGGTGACATGGACAGTGAAATTGAGTGCACCCTCAGCAAGTTTGCTGAGGTGGTACAAGCTGTGTGGTGCGGTCAACACACTGGAGGGAAGGGATGCCATCCAGAAGAAACTTGACAGGCTTGAGAGGTGGGCCTCTGTGAATCTCATGAAGTTCAAGACCAAGTGCAAGGTCTTGGGATGGACTCTTTGTCAGGGAGTGTAGTGACAGAACAGGGAATAATGGCTGTAAACTAAAAGAGGGTAGATCTAGATATAAGGAAGAAATTTTTTACTCAGGTTGGCAAGTCACTGGAACAGGCTGCCCAGAGAAGTTGTGGATATCTTATCCCTGCAAGTGTTTAAGGCCAGGCTTCATGGGGCTTTGAGCAAGCTGGTCTACTGGAAGGTGTCTCTGCCCATGGCAGGGTGGGGAGGTTGGAATAAGATGCTCTTTAAGGTACCTTCCAACCCAAACCATTCTGTGATTATGTGATTCTCAGTCTTGCAAGTAACTGGACTGATGGCCTGAACTGCTCAGAATTGAATGGTTAAGACTGGATGCAGCTTTGGTGAGAGAAGTGCTGTGACGTGAGTCCTGCATGCTTTGCTCATAGCAGGTGGCCCCCTCACCTCACCTCACCACCCATCAGAAATGACTGGCCCCACTTAAAAGGTCTTGCAGTCACCCCGTGCTTAGAAGTGTTTCTCCCTCTTTGCAGGACCCTCCATCGTGACCCCTCCTAAGG
The DNA here is from genome assembly GCF_964211835.1 of Anser anser. Lineage (NCBI taxonomy): Eukaryota > Metazoa > Chordata > Aves > Anseriformes > Anatidae > Anser > Anser anser. The sequence continues at coordinate 12,602,524 of NC_139724.1, read as the reverse complement.
ACATATGGAACGTGACAGGAGCACAGATCTACCTGAGCTGCGAAGTCATGGGCATTCCAACTCCTGTCCTCATCTGGAACAAGGTAAGAGCCTTGCCAGGGCCTTTTTGGGTCTAGCAAAGCTGAGGTAACTGGAACTGCCTGGTAAGTAACAGGACCAAGTCATAAGAAATCCTTCCCTAGAAACACACGTCTTCGTGGAGTTCTCCCATCTGTGCAGTTCTGTCCAGCCCCAGCCATCTGGCTATGCTTAATCTTTAGTCATCACTTTTTTAAACTTTTATTGACCCCAGTACGGAACAGGACTTTTGTTTTTCGTGGTAGCGCCTGGTATTCAGAGTATGTGGGGAATGTCCCTTGACCTGTTTTCACCCGCTGATTGCAGTGACGCTGAGGCAGCTGGACACAGCTCCCCCAGCATCAAGCACTGCTGTGACATGGGGCACTTATTTCCAATAGCTGGCAGCTCGCTGGTAACACCTGGCTTAGGGCAGGAGCCAATCTTGAGCACAGAGGGTCTTAGCCACAGGACTGCGAGCCACTGCACGGCCTCTGTAGCCTCTTCAAATGCCAAAAGTTTGTGGACACTTCGGAGAGGTCTTAAAACTAAGCTGAAACAATACTACACTAAAAATGCTGTAGAGGAAAAAATAGATTGGCCCAAAGGTCACTATTCTGAGACAGCACGCCCTGTTTGTAGGGTCCCAGAGGAAACTCTTGAGTTAGCATACAGTCCAGCAGCATTTTCTGCTCCTTTACAAACAGATGTTGTATTTACACTGCCAGCGCTGCTTTGCTTTATGGCCTTGTTCAGCAGAGGTATCATTTCAGGGGTTGAACTCCTCCTGTGGGAGCACACACGCGTTCTGTGAGACAAAGTCAGCGCAGTGCATGTTTGCATGCCCCACTACCCAGCACTAGGCACACCAGAAAGCTGTGCTGCTCTACCCATTCCCACCGAGGCAAGGGGAATACAGCCCTAGAGCAGACGCTGGAGCTGCAATACAGAGGATAAGGTGAAATGCCAGCACTAGAAAAACACTGCTACTGCACAAAATATATTCATACAAAACTAGTGTTGATCTTGTTTGGGTGCAGGTATGGTCATACCAAATTCTAACATAAGTCCCCAAACCCTCAAACCTTTCTACCTTTCTGTTTAGATCATTCGGGGACAATATGGTGTCCAGAGAATGGAGCTTCTGCCTGGTGACCGGGAAAATCTGGCTATTCAGACCCGAGGTGGCCCTGAGAAACACGAAGTGACTGGCTGGGTACTGGTAAGTATCTCATGTATGCAGAGAGGTGCACAAGCACTAGTATAGCACAGTTTGCAAACAACCCGTGAACAAAGAGCAATGCAGAAGGCATGTGGCAATGGACAGGGCATTTAGAAGAAAACAAACCTGCGTGAGTTAGACCTGAAGGGTAAGGGTAGTTGCTGCCTCCCATCTCGTCTCTATCTAGCATGGAGTAGGAGCATGCATTCTATGATCAGAGAAAGTAAGACTTAGATAAAAGATCTCCTTTCTGTATGCCATTACTTTACCGCTGCCAGTAGTGGGAAAGAAGCCCTCTCCATGACTAGGAAGTAATCAGTACAGAGGGCAGGGCACCCCTACGAAAACTCACATCTGAGGAGATCTTACAGACTTAGCAACTCTCCTTGCCCCCATGAAGCGCATCATCTGCCTCAGAAGAGCACAGTGCAGAAGCCAGCAGCTGTCATTGGAGAGGCCTACTAAGGCAGAGGAGTTCCTGCAGTCTATTGAGCAAGTGCCGGGCTTCAGAGGGAAGCAGTAGGGAAGCCAGAGGGAGCTGCTGTGCCTCCCTGTAATGGAGTTGCATCCATTTGCAAGTCTGATGGCTCCCAGCTGCAGGGAAGCTAGCAGCTGGGGAGCACAGGTCAGGGGAGTGGCTCCTGCATCACTTGCCAAAGCAGGGGTGAAAACAGGGAGAGGGAACAGTCTGAGCCTGCAATCTTGCAGAACTAACAGACTGGATGCGGCATGTTCCAGGAAGGATTTGTCTTCCTGCCTCCATTTCCTTGTCAAGCGTGCAGTGCTCTGACACATCTCTGGACTAAGTAAGCACTAAAAGAAAAGGAGCGAGTGTTAGAACACACTCAGTCTGGCCTAGCAAAGCAGAAGAAAGCTAGGCTGAATCCCAGGAGTGGCTTGTCCCAAACCTGACTGGAAAAAAACACCACAATCTGAACCAAACTATTTAGAGCAGACAGAAGAAATCATGCAGTGTGGTCTGTAAGGGTTAACTGATACTTCATCCATTCTGTTCATCTCACTATATCTCAAGAAATTAGCGAGTTATAATAGATACCTTAAGACAGAAGTACCTCTGCCTTTTCATACTTACATACTGAGGGATGTTTCTTTCCCTAGATATCTCCTCTGAGCAAAGAAGATGAAGGAGAATATGAGTGTCATGCATCAAATGCCAAAGGAGAGGCAACAGCTTCTGCAAAAATCCACGTTGTGGAAACTCTGAATGACATAGCCCTGAACAAAGGTAGGTAGCGTGGCTGAATATTCAACAGCTTTCCCCTAACAGTTTACTTAGTTATTTGATACAGAAGGACCACCTCTGTTTAATGCTTTCTGGAAAAAAAAAAAAACACACTAGAAATATCAGATTAACATGCACTATGTTAGGCAAAACACACTCAGGAAATCTCAGCTGCTAGAGTTCTCAAGGGATTGTCAAATAACCCCAAGAGCTCTAAGGTACTGGAGGTCAAGATGCCATATGAAAAACGGCTTTGGGTTGTTTTTTTTTTTTACAAAGCAGCTTTCATTGGCTTTCCAGACCTTACTTTGTATCCTTACAGTGTTCTCGGAATGCTTCTAAACCTGCCCATCTCACCTGGGAGCAGGATTGGCATAACCATCACCAAGACACAAGGGAGAGACTTCAAGCACCCCCACGTCCTCTTTTGGACATAATTCTTAGTTTAAATTCTAGTGGCTTTATCAGGATGACAAAACTGGATTCTTGTATCTCTGAATAGCTGAAAGACTTCAGGAGAATATTAACAGCATCTGGCACTGAGATAACAGCATAAAACGAATGCCAGAATCACTCTCAGCGTAGAAACCTTTAGCATAGAGACTAGCTAAAAGCCTCTCTTTTCAAACATCATTCTTATGAATGAGAATGAAATTGAGTTTTACTGAGTTATACCATGAGCAGCAACACTTGTACAACAGTCATAGCCAACATGAGGCTCCTGCTTAACAAACATATTTTCTTTTTATGACAAGGTCACTCATCTAGTAGAAGAAGGGAAAATAGTTCATGTAATCCTTTTGGATTTCAGTAAAGCTTTAATACTGTTTCTCACAGTAGCCTTCTGGACAAAATGTCCACCATCCAGCTACCCCAAGTACCTAGTACAATGGGTGAACAGCTGGCTCATGAGGCAGGCTCAAAGGGTTATAGTAAATTGGGTTACATCAGGCTGGCAGCTAGTCACTAGTAAGGTTCCCCAGGGCTCCATTTTAGGGTCAGTTTTCTTTAATGTTTCATAAATGACTTAAATGTAGGACTTGAAGGTATACTGAATACGTTTGCAGACATCACTAAATTGGGAGGAGCTGCTGACTCAGTCAAGGCTAAAGAGGCCTTGCAGAGAGACCTTGACACATTAGAGAGCTGGGCACTGGAACAGGCTTCCCAAGGAAGCAGTCACAGCACCAAGCCTGACGGATTTCAAGAAGCATTTGGACAACGCTCTCAAACATATGATTTAATCTTTGTGTGGTCCTGTGTAGAGCCAGGAGTTCTTATTCTATGCATACATCCTACAGCTGTTTCTTTTCAGCTATGGCAAAGATCTCAAGTATGCATGCTGTAGCTAAGCCATAAGCTGGCAATCGATAATAACTTAAGAGGAAGTTGGGAATAGTAACAGAGCACGCTGTCAGATGTAACAGGCTTCTGCCTAGCTTCACTCTACATGCCTAGGGAGTTTCCAGGTGATGTCAGCACAGAGAAACGCTATCTATTACCACCCCCCTTCCAGCTGGAGGCCTACAGTAGGGAGGGAAGGAAAGAAGGTCAGAACAGATTTATAAGGTCTCGTGCTCAGCTAAGACATCAGAAAACTCACTTCCTGTGCTACTGCCAAAGCTGTGGCATTACACCTTGATACAGGGTGCAGCATAACATGTTTTTGTTTCTCCACAGATGATGGTGCAGAGCTGTGATGTGAGGACTTTCACTTATGCACAGTTTTAAGTCAGTATTTTGGAAAGCCCCAACTTCTGACTTTTTCTAGCTCACTAATCATTCTCTTACTTCCTTTATTCTTTGATTACCAATTTGCTTGCACACTTCTTTTGCAGATATACAAATAAAGAGACTCACAAGTTTGATTACAAACTTTAATTCTATTTACAGGAAATAAACATGCTTTTGAACAGCACGTGGGAGATGAGTAAAACTATTTTAAATGCGACCTAAAACCAACTGAAACAAAACCTAAACATTTCAGTCTCACATTTTTTGAAAAAATGACAAAAACAACTTTTAAAGGCTAAACACTCATCATACGAGGTGCAATACTCATAGACATCAGTTCTTGGAAGAGGAGTTTGCAGGCGTAGGGCATTCGAACCAAAGATATCTGGGAAAAGATTTCAAAAGACTTGTGATGAGCACTTCTAAATCATCAGCTTCCCTCACACAAAAAGTACACAAATAACTTGTCAACTTTTTAGCTCAAAGGTGAATCTGAAAGCATTTAACAAGAATTGCTTAAAGACAGTAACAAAGCAAGAGGGAAGCTAAGACAATCTGCAGAGGCTACAAAACAATTATGCAGAATTCATTTTTTAGATATAAAAATTGCAGTCAAGGGATGGGTTCTAAAAAAACGAAAGCCATTTAACAAGGCAACATGCATAGCAAAGCATGCATGTTGTGCAGTAACTACTGTTAAGATTTCCAGCACGCATCTCTTCAGTAACCCTAATGTCATGGTTAGAGGTGCAGCAGTCAATTCCCAGCACACCACCGAGCCTAGTTGTCAACTATTTTTAATCTCTGATGTCACTCTGCCTTGACATAACTCTGTAACCAAGCACACACTATCACTGTAAATAATAATTAAAAAACACACTCTATAAATAATACTTTTTAAAAAGCGTGACACAGAAGACCTCCCATGGGAACCCTGCTGGCAGGCGTAAAATAGCTTCATGGGAACAATCGCAAGAGCGACAACCGTAAATTCCTGCCATTCTGAGATTTACTGCTTATTCTAAAAATAAGCTCTCCAACTGTTTACTCTTAAGATCTCTGCACTGCAAAATATTTGAACAGCATTTCCTGCCAAGGGACAAGCCAACACTATAACATGAGTAAGGAAACATCCAAACCAACTAGGACACTATGAACACTTAAGTATTCAGGAAACTAAAATAGCAATTGTTCTGGTGTTTCTTAAAACATCCTGATTAAGCCCACACCTACCTGTGTTTTATTGCGGCATCCCCGGCATTCATAGGTGTGAGTCCTGGTGTTTGCGATTGCCATAATCCCACAGAGGTTACATACATGGACTTGATATGGGTCTGAAGCTTCAAACAATCTCTCTCTCAAGAACTGGGCTGCTCCATGAGCAATTTGGCAATCTCGTTCCATTTCTCCAAAACGAAGGCCACCATCACTGGAGACAAGAAAAAAAGATAAAAGAACTTGAGTTCACTGGCAAAATACATCAGTTGCTAGAAAATGTAACTTGACAGAAATAAACAGTAATATTCCAAGGTACAAGTAAGTCTGTGCATTAATTTTCTTCTATCTCAGAGAAGTTCTCTTTGTTCAAACGTGAACTGGCCACAGTTCCTGCTGGATGAACTCCTCTAGTGTGGGCTTCTCTACACAGAAAAATCAGTTAATTAGGCAGCTAATTTTTAGGGCTAAAGACCTGGGGGGGGGAAACCAAAACAAAACACTATACAGAAAATAAACATCCTTACCGAGATCTGCCTTCCATGGGCTGTCTGTTAAGTATTTGGATTGGCCCTCTTGCACGAGAATGGATTTTGTCATCTACCATGTGCTTCAACCGCTGATAATATGTAGGACCAATAAAGATCTGTGATGTGATTTTTCGACCAGTGAAGCCATTGTAGAGGACCTAAAGTAGTCAATGCAATCACTGAAACATAAGCCTTACCGTCCAAACATATATTACAAAGTTACTATGAAATCATATTTTGATTATACCTCATTTCCTCTTAGATGGTAACCATAATCTGATAAAAGATTGGAAATCTTCTGCACGTTGACAGCATCATTAAATGGTGTAGCATCACCAATTTCTCCCTTGTTTGCCGACACCTACAGAGAAGAGATTTGCAAAAACTTGTAAGATTTCTCAAAAACTGATCAAACAACACATTTGAAGCAATTTTAGCTCTTAATGCCAGAACCTGAGATTCAACACCCATGATAGCACTGCATCCTGCTTTGTTTATCAGCTGCAAAATTCTATAGCTGAGATTTTCAAAAATATACAGTATCAATAATATCATTACTCCTTTTTCTAGGTTACAGGAAACATTTGGAATAAAAGCAACAGATTCGTATACTCATCTGACTCGCTGGACAAAATTTACAGGATTGTAGGTCCTCCAACAAACTCGCATGTGCTATTACATAAATGAAGAACTTTTTATTTTTAAAAAAATTAAAAACTGCATTAATAATTACCAGGCAGTAGTATCTTTAAAACAAACTTATTATATATATATAGATAGATATAGATATATAAAAATTTATATTCCTTAGGCACACAGCATAAAACATTCTTCTTACCTTCCCCTGAAGACATTCAATCAAGTGACCAATGGTCATCCGGGAAGGGATGGCATGGGGGTTGATAATTATATCAGGTGTGATGCCTTCACAAGTGAAGGGCATATCCTACAGCAGAGAAACAGACAGTCAGTACTTCCCAAAATACCAGCTTTAAGAAAAGCAGTCCATAGACTCAAATTAATCCTTTTAAGGCATTTCAAGGGCCCTGAAGTACTATGTAAGGAAGAGTTGTGTCCCGTTCTAAATACAGTCTAGCTAAACTTAAGTCTATATATTGCACCCTAGTAGATATTCTACAGATGACTCACAGCAGTTACAATACTAAAAGGATGAAAGCTGAAATATTAAGGAGGAAAAAAAGAAAAATGAAATCACTACCTCTTGCCGGTACTGGATACCACAGGTTCCTTTCTGACCATGCCTGCTGGCAAATTTATCTCCTATTTGTGGGATTCTTACAGAACGTACCTTAAAGCCACAAGAAAACATTAACTGGTAAATTAGGTACAGAACAAAAACAATTAAGTAGAAAACACATACATGTTGGTGCTCACCCTAATCTTGCAGAACTTGTATCCTTCCTGGTTAAGTGTTACCATGACCTGATCTACAATACCAGTCTCACTAGTTCGCAGAAAAGTGCTACAGTCTCTCTTTGTGAAGCGTCTGTTAGTGCTTTCCAGTTCATCTTCGTTTTCTGGTAGCGTTACTGTTTTGCCAATGATGACATCATCCCCAGACACACGCACCCCAGGTGCTATTAAGCCATCATCATCGAGTTTGTCATAGATTGCATGTCTCATACCTTGGGGGAAGGAAAAAAAAACATCTCCACGTGTTGTAACATATTGACTTTGATGTTTTATAGAAATTCAACCAGCCTGCTGCTAAAAAATGTCTAAAGCTGATGCATTTTGCTATTAACACAGACATTTCAGCTACTTTACACGTCCCAAAATACAGACTGAATCAGTTCAACAACAACCTTCCCCACAAATGCTTAACAAACTCTGTCTCAATATATTTTTGTATCTTACCTTGGCAAGTTTCACGTGTAGGCTTCTCAAAAACTTCCTCTTGGTCATATCCTTTTTTGGACTCTTGCTCTTTGTAGGACCGATAAAACACAGATCTGAAACAAAGTTATAAAGCCTTCTCTGTGAAACAGTATAATTTTTCTTCATATGTACATCTCAATTTCATTAAAACCATCATTTTAACACATATTGTGGCTACTGTTACTAATGACAACCAAAACAAGTAACATTCACAAGCCAAACAACTTTAAAGTCCCGTTAATCTAACTGTCACTAAGGAGTGGGGAAAAAAAAAAGAAGAAAATAAAAGAAAAAAAAAGTTTCAGATTAACATCTTAGTGGTCACTTTTTGGACATTTCCAAAATACCTATTGATAAAATGCTTATTTTTGATGAACTATGGAGACCTTCCAATCTGCCTGACATCTCAAAAGCAGTTACTATTCTTGAGGACAATTCATATCTTCATTGTATCAATCTCATATGACTTTTTTCCTTAAATCTGCCATTTTGCAAGCACTTTCACTTCTGATACCTTGCAATGCCACACTCAATACTCAACTCAGAGTTTCAGTGCAAATGTTTCAATTTATATGAGCTTCTTTCTGGGCCTTTGAGGGTTTCTGTTTGCTACCTTATTTGCTAGCATACCAAAACCACAACCTTTAAGATAAATATTGTTCACATTTAATAGCTCCCATGAACACAGAAGGTTCTATAAAAGTTCCATATAAGCCTTAAAAATGTAATAGTCCCATACATATTCTACATTAGAAGGTAGCAGATGCAAGACAGCAGACACACACTTCTTAGGTGCAACTCAGACAAAAGAAAATGAACAAAGCCAGAAACCAATTGACCAGTCAAGGTTATACAGCCACCTAAGAACTAGCAATAGCAATAACGCACAGACATATCAGTTGCATGTTGTCTCAACAGCAGTTCCTACTAAGGAGAAGAACATGCCAATCCTCACCAGTTAGTAACTGTCATGCTACTAAATATTTTATTACAGTGCTGCAATATTGACATTAAGGAGTTCATGTGATTGGCAAGTCATGCAAAGACTCAGAATATCATTTAATTTAACCAGCATAAAAAGAGCAATTAACATAATAAATAAGACCACTCTGCCTTCCTGGCAAGTTACACAAAGAATGAACTCACTGAGGTTTGCTAAGATACACGTTCACCATTTTTGTTCTGCTGCCTTTTAAGGATACCTTCCAGTTTAAGATGAACTTTTCTTGAGCCTCTGGACAACTCAGTACACTACTTATTTTCAAACAGTTCCAAAACTTAAAAAAAAAAAAAAAATCACACCTGAAAAAGCCTCTATCAACAGCAGAACGGTTCATGATGACAGAGTCTTCCTGGTTATATCCTGTGTACGACGCAATGGCTACAATCGAATTGATACCTGTAATACATTGAGTGAATACTTTGAAAAGATGAACACGTAACAGACAGGCATTACTTACAACTAAAAATGAGCTGATTTCTCTAAATTAAAGCTCTCCTAGCCTCTTCTGATATCAAAATATCCACATCCCATGTGCAAAAACCATACCGTGTCAGTAAATGCAGTTTTGGGTAGAGATTAAATTTTTTTATCAACTGAAGAGTGACCCCATGCGGAGAACCTATGTAGAAAATGCACCATCTCCAGTTAGATTTTAAACAGACTATATAGAAAAGGAGTTCCAGCTGCAACACTAGGAATGCTGTTTTGTGTGTTTTTTTTTCAGTCTAGGTGTCTAAGTTAACATTTAACCTACCATACGTTTTTAAATTACATAAATATGCTAATTATTTAGATATTTTCCACATGTTTGTGACAGTTTAGACAAAAAAAAAATAGTAATTTTGTTTATTAAACATTAACTGACAACATACCTGCTGGTAACTCTCTAAAACGCAAGTACTCCATGGAGCGTGTTGTTACAAGGGGCTTCTGAGGATAATACAGAACATGTGCCAGCGTATCCATACGAACATGGAAGTTTGTAATGTAAACTCCCATAGCCTGTTTACCCATAGCAGACTGGTATGTGTTCCTAGGAGACTAAACAGACAAGGAAATACCCATATATGTTATGCACGTATGCATTTGGGTTTTCTGTTAACCTTAAAAGCGGAATGTCAGAATAGATGCACTGACCTGGTTGTGATCAGGGAAAGGAATGATAGATGCACATACTCCCAGGATCATTGATGGGTGAATCTCACAGTGCGTGTATGTTGAACAATATGCAACGCCTTTTTCTTGCAAATCATCTGGAGTCATTGCCAGCATCACAGTCTCTTCTTCCAGTGTATCAATGTACTCTACTACACCACTGGCCACGAGATCCTGCCAACTGAATAATCAATGTTTGAAATAGTCAGCTAACACACAAAATGGATCTCTTCAGCACTAACAAGAACAAGGACTTCTCTGCCTTATTACTACTACCATTACACAAAAAGTCTCATAAAAAATGAATTAAGTTGCCAGGCCGAGAAAGTGTCTTTGTGCTGCTTTAAACATTTCTCTCCCTTCAATCTGAGGGAGCTTGCAGCTACCAGGATGGAAAATTAGACATTCAGTTTATTTCAGAAAAACATCTCACCTGTAATTGTTGTACTCTCGTTCCTTCAGTTGGTCAATATGCCTTTTCTTCAACAGCAACTTCTGTTTTTCCACAATTAAAAGTGGTCGGCAAATTCTGCCTGCATCAGTATAAATGCGGATTTCTCGCTCACGAATATCCCTAATCATTGAGACCTGCACAAGAAAGCAGCACACTGAGAGTACAAAGTCTTAGTCTAGAATCAGAGCTACAGCACACAAAATAGGATAGCAAAGTTCCCGGAAGCAAAGGCCCTACAGGTGTCGTCAGCAGCACAGCAAACAAACTTTTAACACTCATACAAACAAAAGCATTTCAGGAGACTATTTTTAACTATTTACAATAAGAGTATTTTTCAACTGGTTCCTCTTAACAACAAGAAAAAAGTAATGTGTGCAGAAACAGTTGCAAATTATGCTATGTGGAGCTTGCAAAGTAGTCTCAAAGTACTATCCTCCCGTATCTAAAAAGGTAACCCAAAGTCTAAAAGAAAAGGTTATACCTCTGATACAATGATATCCATCTGACGACGGAGCTTCCTTAGCGTATTCATAAGCTGCTCTGGATCTTTGTGTATTCCTACCCAGCAGCCATTAACGAAGATCTTAGTAGCACTAGAAAGAATGGAGAAAAAAAGAAAAAAAAAAACAACCCACAATTCTCTGAAGCTCTGTACAGGTAATAAAAACTTTATATCTGTTTAAACAATTTCATTTGCACATACTCGGCTATTGCTGCTGGAGATATTTCTTCCAGGTTTTCCATACTCCACTCTTCCAAGAATTCCAAAATCGGAGATGGCTGAGACCCCACAGAAATGTAAGCCATAAGGGCTAAGTTCTTGACAAGTCCTACTGCATGACCCTAGTGAAAACACAAAAATTATTTTGCATTTCCAAACCAACAGACTCCCCTAAGCAGATCAGAGAACTTGAAGTTTCAAGTCCTCAAGGAACTATACACAAAACATACTCTTAATTTCTACCATTCAACTACAGAGCTAGCTATAAAGTTAAATATTCATGTCACTGCTTCAAATAAAATACAAGTGATCACTGTGAGCGCTATGGCCATAAAATGACTGTCAGATAAAAGCAGTTAGGCATGAGTAAGTACTGATTTAATTACCTCTGGAGTCTCAGCAGGACAAACCATTCCCCACAGCGTATTGTGCAACTGTCTGGGCTTTGCCAGTTTACCGTCTCTACCAATTGGAGAGTTCAGGCGTCTCAGATGGGATAGCGTAGATGCAAAGGTCAGGCGGTTTAACACCTGGATGTAGCATGGAACTCAGTTAGTGAAAGCTTCCCAAGTGTGTTGTTCTGACAGGCATCATAATATGTTAGAACAAAGGATCAACAGCATCTAGAAATGATGCATTTGACAAGAACCAAAATTGTACCTGAGATACTCCTGCTCTGGCCTGATGAGCTTTCTTCTGATCACCCCAGTTTCCAGTTGCTAATGAATATTTCAAACCATCTGAAATAATTCTCGTTTTAATGGCCAGTTCCAAGTTGAAATCTTTCCCTCTGTCAATAAACTTTTGTGCATATATTCTCACTTCCTTCAGCAAGTTCTTAAACATTCTGTAGGAGACGTCAAGAAACACAATTAAACAGTAATACAACAATTCAGCCTACCCAGAACTGTCTGGAAAAAGTCACTGGCCTCCTTGACAGAAGCAAGTGATTTGTAACTAGGGGAGGAGAGGAAAAAACAACAAAACCCATCAAACTAATCTGCCTGTGAACATGCATAATACATACTTTAGAATAACCAATACTAGCCACCCACTATTAGAGGAAACTTACCCCAGTCCACAAACAATGCCATAATCAGATACAGGCTGTGCTGCCCAAGACTGGCTATCAGACTCAACAGAATAGTCTGATTTATTTAGAAGCGTGGAACTGGCAATGACTCTTCCATTAATTATCTCCAAAGAACATTAGATATTTACCCTCTGAACAAGAAAGCTAACAGTGGCCCAGCAAGATCCAGTCTTTTGTTGCCATAATGATCTCTGTCATCAAGCTCCCTCCTTCCCAGTGCTGCCAGCAACAATCGATGAACCATATACCTAAGAAAATAAGTTTATATCTTAAGCCAACAACAGACGTTCACAACGAAGAACACATACTTTTATTAGATACATCAGTGAACTGTTTCCTAAAGGCTGCTCGTTCTAGATGAAGTTAAAATACTGCTGGACCTAAGAGAGGTCTCTTGAAGTATGTTATGTCCTTAGAGCTGAATGGCGCACTAAGTTTAGATAACCAAAACAAAGTTAATATTTACACGATGATAGCGATATATCTTCTGCTACACGTCTACCCCATATCATAATACAGTCTATGTTTAAGCTAGTGAGACTGTGAACGGGACATGTTATTTGAAGTAAAACAACAGGTCTCCTGATGCTATCATTTATCTGTATACCAGTAAGTGGCGATCAGGAGGACGTACCAATAGTTTTAAACGATTCGTTTACATTACATACAGCTTATAAATAGTTGTCAAACTCTACAACTTACTTATCAACCTCTGTATGTTGTCCATGCAATGAGATGTTAAAAGCACTTGGTCAGTATCATCACATCTAACTTTAAATCCAGGGTGTGTTGGAGGCTTGTTTTGTTCTCTCTCTTTTTATTTTTTTTTCGTTATTTTATCATCATCATTTGTATTTTCTCAGCTAGGAAAACCTGTAAGTGCTCTAAAATTTACCACTGAGTACCCAGAACACTGAGATTAAAAACCAAACTCCTATTCAGAGTGCTTTCCCAATCATGCACATAGTATCTGTATCCAGTGACCAGCTGCAGCTTGAGAATATACTAACATACCCCAGGAAATAGGCCTTCTTGGTTTCACAGAAGTCACTGACACCAACATGCGGAAGCATTTCTTTCTGCAAGACTTCTTTAGCATACTTGATTCTTTTTTCTTTGGTGACGCCTGGCTTTGCACCTCTCGATCCAATGAAGTTCAGAGCAACGTTTTGCTCCTGAATGACAAATGCTTCATCCAGAGAAGGTTTGACCTAACACACAAAATACAGTAAAATCCTGAATCATACAGTGCCTATTCGGGTTGACAGAAACTAAGCAGTAGCCTGCTGATGATTCTTCTCAGGAACTACTAATTACTGCTTTCTGACTTTACTATAGTAGTTCTTTCAAGAGCAGCAGAAAGCAATGGAGCACACAGAAAGCAAACAAAAAACAGTTTAAACTTCAGAAAACAGCTCTCATTCAATTACATTCTAGGCCTGCTGCTGATGCGCATATAAACGGAGATTTTATAATTAAAGTCAGTGGCAGCAGGCTAAGAACCTACCTCCAAAAATATATTAGCTCTTTTCATTTCCATTGCAATTCATTCACTTAAAATACTCATTAGAATGGTTTAAATAGACAGCTCTTTGCACTTCTAACAGACCACCCACAGAAATAAAGTAAGTAAATTACAATAAGAAAAAAAAATACTCAATAATAAAAACTAACCACACCTGGACATCATCATTAAGCAAGATTAATTAAGCATCATTAAGCAAGAAAATAAGTTATTTAACATATTACCATTTCCATCATTTCTGGATCTTCAAAATCATAAATTATGTGCTCTAAAATATCCCTGTCAGACACAAACCCTAGTGCACGGAAGACGATTATGATGGGCACTTCTTGTTTGATATATGGCAAAGTTGCTACAATGCGCTGACCAATAGCACTCTTCTTTGCACCCTAAAAAGATAGGGGAAAACATACATTAGTCTAAAATGATCTTGCCTTTAAATAAAAAACTCTCTCTGAACTTAGATGATGTATTATAAATGTATTTACTACAGGAAACCATGACTCCTCAGCAGACTAAGTGAAGATCTGTTCGGAAACCTTACTGCAGAACTGACTTCTTTTAAGCTTTTTCTAACCTCAGAAGTCTGCAAAAACTTGAATGTTTTTCCTCATACAAAGGAATTTGAATAACACCATTCATTCACCCATCTGCATCATTTCCTCCCTCCTGAGTATTTGCAAAGAGGAACCATATCTATCTTCAGTTTTCTTTCTGTCAGCTTAAGTCCAGCTTATCAAAGCCGCACAAATCTCCATTCTCTTGATTACTGAAGTAGGTGTTCCCTCCTCCCCAGAAAGGATCAAACATTGAGTGATACTGAGGGACAATCGCTGAAGAGTGTCCCAGTTATGAAGCACTAGAGTGGTGTAAGGCTTCTATTAAAGTTGCTCTTAGAATGCTTAGAAATTTCTAAATGTTCAGCGCAATGGCAAGCAAGTACCAACACTTTCTGCCTTTGAAATCATGTCACTTATAGCCACTGCAGAGTGCCTGGACTTTGACAAGTGGCACAATTAGATGTTAAATATTAGTTAACATGCAGTCTGCAAAACTCATCTGAAACACTAGTTTGGCCCTCAGCATAGACAGGGTTCATATTCTTTTCCTTTCTCAAAAAGCAGGAAGTAGTTTGTTTGGATTTTCTAAAAACTCATTTACAGTAATTAATTGTAAGATTATTTTTTAACCCCATTCTACTCTGCCACAAAGAGAGTCTTCATTTCAATCCTCAAATTATTTATCCCAGAGATAGGCATAATCTGACAACGTTATATGAAAATGAGTTGTTTTATCTTCTCACAACTTAACATCAGAAGAAATGTCTTCTTAAAATTGCACAAGAAAGTGATATTAAGAGACAGGACAGTAACAAAACCCCTAGAACAATCTTCTGTGTAAGCCCTGGGGAAAGGGATTATTACTGCTTAGGCTTACCTGCCCACCTCTGGCTAGCATGCTAACCCATATAGTACTTGTTGGTCGAGAGGAATTTTCCAGACAAGATCTACACTCTCCTGTGTAGGCATATTTTGAATCTTTCTTTGCAAACACATATACTGTGTTTGTAGCCATTTTTTCTTGAGCGATCAGAACCTGTGTTAGAAACAAAAACAACAGTAAATAACTCACAAAAGGGAACGTGAAAATAACAACCACAGGGTTTCTACCATTGCCTCAAGTGCCTTACTTTTTAAAGCACTCCACAGCATGATTTCAATTTGCCAAACTCAGTTGGACTACATTCTCCATTTTAAAAGCACATTAAGCAAAACATATACCTCGTTCAGATAGAATAACCAAAATAAAAGACTTGGAGAACACTTTTCTGTGATGCAGTCACCATATCTGCTAGCTGTGCTGAGACATTTGTGTTAGCTTTAGTCAAAATACTGATAAAAGAAAGCTTTTCACTATCTGTTTCCAAGGTCAATGAACTACCCATGCAAATAAATTCAAATGCCAGCTCTGATAGTAAAAGCCAGATTTTTTTTTCCTCCAAGAACAAAAATAGATTTATTTTGGTGTGTTGCCCAGGCATCAGTTACAAAAAAAAAATATACCAGTTTGGTGAGGCAAAAGCATGGGGGGATATGCTTTGTTAAAGCTGAATCCACAGCAATAGAGGGAAGAAATGAAAGGAATAGGTTTATCCTATTCTTAAGATGCATCTATACAGCTGTGAACAACCTGGAGGAGAATGCAAGTGAGGAAGTACCTCCCTCACACTGATGATGAGACATTTAAGAGTGCACGCTGCTCTCCAATGTTGAAAATGAATCTGTAGAAAGAAACACGTCTCAAAGAAAAAGAGAAGGTGGCTCAAAAAGTCCCAGAAAAGGACTAAGTTCATCACAAGTTCATACTAAGTGCACAAGTACCTGCAGAAACTGGAATGAAAGCGTTTATGTCCCTGGCAAAAGAGGTAGAAGTAAGTAACAGAACTTCCAGTGCTTATAAAGACAACTGTGCATGGCATCATCCCTTACCTTTTCTGATCCGTTAATGATAAAGTAGCCACCAGGATCAAGAGGGCATTCATTCAGTTCACAAAGATCACGGTCAGTTAAGCCATTTAACAAACAGTATGTTGATCGTAACATAATAGGAATTTTCCCTATAAAAGTTTTCTGATGTTGCGTCTGTAACTGATCTTCCCCTTCTTTAATAACTGTTTTAGTTATATCCACATACAAGGGGGCTGAATACCTACAGAATAAAAATACCATTGCATTATCAGTCAGTTATTACTCCGGCCTGTACAGAAGGCTAATGAATGCAGTTATTCAAGCCCTCACTTGTAATACTAAGCATTATTACCAAATCATTACCTGTATTTAACAACTAGGCACTGTAATTTAATAAGAGCAATAAAGAATATATCTTCAGAATTACTAAATTGAAAAAGATTATCAATTAACAATTGTCAGTCCTTCCTTGTGTTTTAATCAATGCAGAGGTCTTTCTTACGTAAGGTTTCTCAGTCTGGCCTCATTGGGCATCATAGGTGATGGTGCTCCATCTCTTTCCCAATGAGTAGGTTTGGAAAGATAGATTTGTTCAAACTTCAGGAGATAGCGGGGCTGGAAAACAAGAAGACATTTATCTGTAATGGAAAAAAACATCCATTTTGGTTATTCAAGAGCAGCCCTATAGCTTAATTCCCAATGTTGCTGCATATCCTTAGCTCAAGGTACAGAAATGATCCCTGTTTCGATGGCTAGGTGAACAAAACACTCAAAAAGATTCAATAATTTCTAAACACCTTGTTAATAAAAAACACAGAGGTAACTGAAGAGGTAAGAGAAGAATAAAGTATCAAAGTACGTCTTCTTCATGTGAAATAGCTAACAAATTCAAAATCTGACAAGTCAGTGAATATATTAATAGAATATGCCTTATACATATTTACATATTTATTGTGTATGTAGCTTTAGATAAAACTGCCAATTTTACAATGCAAACGGTGAATCTGCTTCAACACATACAGTAAGATAGCTCACATCAAATTTGTTTCCACACAAATCCTTTCACGTTATAGTAAAATATGTTTTAAAACAAGTCATGAAAGGACAGGCATCATCCAGCAACAAAACAATTCTCAGGATCTTCATTTTGCTCTGAGAGCCACTCATCCCTCAGAATCCTACTGCACTGAGATTTAGAGCATTCAGTTCACTTAAATCAAAAGCCTGCATTTATAATACAGGTGTAAAAGCTTTCAAACAATGCTCTGAACAAAGTGCTTTTGTGTAATTAGTAAGGGTAGCTGGAACTTGCACCCTCAGCAAGTTTGCAGATGACACCAAGCTGGGCGGTGCAGCTGATACACCAGAAGGAAGGGATGCCATCCAGAGGGACCTGGACAGGCTGGAGAAGTGGGCCCATGTGAACCGCAAGAGGTTCAACAAGCCCAAGTGCAGGGTGCTGCACATGGGCCGGGGCAATCCCAGACATGACCACAGACTGGGAGAAGAACTCACTGAGAGCAGCCCTGCAGAGAAGGGCTTGGGGGTTCTGGTGGACAAAAAGCTCAACATGAGCCAGCAGTGCGTGCCTGCAGCCCAGAAGGCCAACTGCATCCTGGGCTGCATCAGCAGAGGGGTGGGCAGCAGGTGGAGGGAGGGGATTGTCCCCCTCTGCTCTGCCCTCGTGAGGCCCCACCTGGAGTGCTGCGTGCAGGCCTGGGGACCCCAGCACAAGAAGGACGTGGGGCTGTTAGAGTGAGGCCAGAGGAGAACCACTAAGATGATCAGAGGGCTGGAGCACCTCTCCTATGAAGAGAGCCTGAGAGAGCTGGGGATGTTCAGCCTAAAGAAGAGAAGGCTGTGGGTGACCTCATTGTGGCTTTTTGGTAAAGGGAGCTTATAAAAAAGATGGAGAGCGACTCTTTGCTCAATCAGATAATGACTGGACAAGAAGGAATGGTTTTAAAGTAAGAGAGGGGAGATTTAGATTAGAGGTTGAAAGAAAATTCTTCACTCAGAGGGCGGTGAGGCACTGGAACAGGTTGCCCAGAGAGGTTGTGGATGCCCCATCCCTGGAGGTGTTCAAGGCCAGGCTGGATGAGGCCCTGGGCAACCTGCTCTAGTGGGAGGCATCCCTGCCTAGATGACCTTTGAGGTCCCTTCCAACCTGAGCCATTCTATGAACTTAAGGAAAGCAAGCAACAGTTACTTAGTTCAAGCACTTCATGTGTGGTCTCAGTCCTGGTGCAAAAGCATGCCAAGGGCATTTGTTGAGTGGCCTCCTTGCATGCACGAGAACCTAGAGATGAGCTTTCTCTATTCACAAAGCATTCCTTCACAGAGTAAACTCCATGGGTATGGAAACAAACAAATCATTACACTTGCACGTATACAGGCTGAAAGATGCATTGCCTTCAAAGTTTGAGTTCTTATTTCATAGTGTGCCCTGTTGCAGAACAGAAGCTAACCCAAATAAAATACAGCTGTGCCGCCACCCCACTTGTATACCTGCCTAGAAGCTAGCTAAGAACATCTTACTATGAAAACAAAACTTGAATTCCCTGCAAGCATCTATCTGTATCTCAGCTATAATGACTCTGCTGCAGCACACTGCAAAAGCAACACTTGCTGTAGCAGAGCAAGCTCCAGTACAGAGCAAAAACATCATTAAAAAACTCATCTTCTTAATGCAAGCAATTGTAGCCTTCCCACAACATATTTTCAAAGTCCTCATACCCAGCCCTCTCTCCAGAAAAACTATTAAAGACAAAGGTGCAAATTACACATTCTATTCATCATGTCCTACACAGAACCACAGGAACGACCCATTCAGCACCTGAGCTAGGTGATTTAGTTTCCTCTATAGATTAAGCAGATCGTTATATTAATTGTGTTGCTTTGCTAAACTCTCAGATACACTCCACTAAATCCTTGTCAGTGATGCTTGCTCCCATCCTGAGCACCTTTATACAGTTACTGACAAGCTAAACTGCAGCAGCCAACTGTTCTTGGTTATTCTTCAACTCAACCAACAATTTACCTAGCAGGCGACAGTGATTCTATAGGAGAGGGAATTTTGATACCACTCTTGGCTGCATAAGCAACATCCTAACTTGGATACATTTCAGTCTCTCAAGATGAAGGTTGAATAAAACCCGCCTAAGCAAGGGAAAAATCACTTTGCATTGTAAAAACCCATCACCTCCACCTGGGGCATCCACTTACCGGTTCTTCCACTTCTCCTGTAGCATGCTGGGCTTCAGCTTGTAAATCAATTGGTGGAGCATCTTCAACAATTCTCTGCACAGACATCTGAATAAACTCGTCAAAAGAATCCAACTGTTGCCTGACTAAACCCTTTTCATCAAAATAAGAGCTAAAAAAAAAAAAAGTGCTCTAATTAAATTAAGATCTCATTTCATTCACGTACCTTATTTGTCAGCAAGTTTAAGACATATTTATAACAAAACCTTCAAATGCCATGAAATACAGTAAGAAAACACTTATTTCATGAGACATGAGTTTCATTCATAGATGCTCAGAAACTTTGAACTCTTTTCCAGTGCTTTAAGACACAGAGACTACAAAGTGACTGACTTGCTGCCACCTCTTGGCTAAGCCGTGTATGCACACTCTACCTTCAATTAGGAAAGGAAACATGATGACAAACATCAGCAAAGGTGGCTGTAGCCAAAGTTTTCAACAACCTATGTAAATGTAAGCTCCTAATCAAGGTGACAATTCTCAGAACTTTTCTTAGCTCTGATACCCTCTATTCCAGCCACACTGAGATTCCCAGCTTCGTTCCTCTCTGGATTTCCCCTAGCCTTTGTGTCACCTAGATTCAACCCAACACATCCTAACTGTAAAAATCAAAGCCTAAATACTAAGACCTGCATCCTACCTTTTAATGAGATGACTTAAACAATTCTGCTGCATTAGCTCCTATACCTCAAACTCCTGAAGCCATCCAAGCAACCCACACCTGCCAGGATCTCTCAAGAAAAGTGGTAACAAACACCCTTGTACCAGTAACTTCAAGCTTCCCCCAAGAAGGGGAATAGCCACGGCTATTGTGCTGTTGCCAGTGAATCCTGTCAGCACAGTCTGCTATCACATAAAGGGAAGGAGGAAAAGACCTCTAAGATCATCAGGTCCAACTGTTAACCTAGCACTGCTAAGTCTACCACTAAACTGTGTCCCTAAGCACCACAGCTACACATTTTTTGAATATCTCCAGGGATGGTGTCTCAACTACTTCCCTGGGCTGCCTGTTCCAATGCCTCACAACCCTTTCATTGAAGAAATGTTTGCTAACATCCAACCTAAAGCTCCCCTGGCACAACTTGAGGCCATTTCTTCTTCTCCTACTGCTCATGGCTCTGGAGAGGAGACCAACCCTCACCCTGCAACAACCTCCTTTGAGGCAGTTGTAGAGAGCGATAAGGTCTCCCCTGAGCCTCCTTTTCTCTAGGCTGAATAGGCCCAGTTCCCTCAGACGTTCCTCACAAGACTTGTTCTCTGGACCCTTTGCCAATTTCATTGCCCATCTCTGGGCATGCAGCAGGTCATGGACCAAGCCAAGCCCAGGGGGACGATCACCTCCCTGCTCCTGCTGGCTGCACTATTCCTGACACAAGCCAGGATGCCGTTGGCCTTCTTGGCCACCTGGGCACACTGCTGGCCATGTTCAGCCAGATACTGACCAACACCCCAGGTCCCTATCTGCCAGGCAGCTTTCCAGCCACCGGGTGTCGGCCGGGCTCCTTAGTCCCCCAGAACAACCCCACTGTTTTTCTTGAGAGCTGTTCTAGTCTGAAAACACTAACGCATACAATTTAACACAACCTGACCTGCAGCTGTTACACGTTGCTGGCTAGATTTTACCTTTTAGCACCAAGAGCGCGCACACACACACACGGAAGCATTAAGAACTGAGAACTTCATCGAGTCACCTAATCACAATCCAGCACGCCTCTTGCCACAGGTCCGGGGTGATTTCATCGTCGTCTTCATCGTACTGCATATCTGCGGGAAGCACACACAGGTGAGCCCCCAGCCACCGCGCTGTCCCCGGCGGCGCAAGGACCCTTCCCCTCAGCGGCACCCGGAGGCCGCGGCGCCATGAGGGGGGAAGGGGAGCTAAGCCCAAGGGCAGAGGAGGCCCCGAGGGGAGAGGAATGCCCACGGGGGCGGCCCGCAGCGCCCTCACCTTCGTCCGCGTCGTACATGGTGGCGGCTGGGGGGAGCCGCGGGCGGCGGCGGCCAGGCGGGAACGGGGAGCGCGGCGGGCGCCTGAGCAGCGGCGGTCGGAGGGGAACGGCGGCGCCTGCGCTCGCTGTGACGGCGAGAGGGCCGCCCCCTGGGCCGGGAGACGCAGGCGCGGCCGCTCAGCCCTTCCCCTTCCCCCGCCCGGCAGCGCGGTGCCGCCATGCACCGCCCGGGCTGGGCGCTGCTGGGCCGCCTGGCCCGATCCCGGCCCTGGTCGGTGGCGCAGCGGCGCGGGGCGGCGGCGAGGGACGAGGAGGAGCGGTTCGTCTTCCTCGAGTACGAGCCGCAGCCGGAGCTGGAGGCAGCGAGGAGCGAGGCGGTGGCAGCGGAGCACCGCCGAGGGCCGGCGGCGGGCAGGGAGCGGCGGGCGGGGGTCGCGGTGCCCCCGGGGCGTCCGGACCCGGCGGTGCCGCCGAGCGGGGTGAGCTGCTCGGGCTGCGGGGCCGAGCTGCAGTGCCGCGACGGAGCGGAGCCCGGCTTCGTGCCGGCGGACAAGTACCGGAGCCTGACGGAGGGCCCGGGAGGAGTCGCGGGGCTGCGGGGCGCCGTCTGCCAGCGCTGCTGGCTGCTGGCCCACCACGGCCGGGCGCTGCGGCTGCGGCTGCCCCCGGAGCAGCACCGGCAGGTCGTGAGCGCTGCCCTGCGCCGCCCGTCCAGGCACGGCCGCGGACCGCTGCTCCTCTACCTCCTGGACGTGCTCGAGCTGCCAGACCCGGTGCTGCCGCAGCTACCGGCGCTGCTGGGCCCCGACGTCCCCGCCGCCGGGCTGCTGGTGGTGGGCAACAAGGTGGACCTGCTGCCCGCCGACTCCCCCGGGCACCTGGGGCGGCTGCGGCAGCGGCTGGAGGCGGCCTGCGTCCAAGCCGGCCTGCGGAGAGGTCTGCTGGTGGACGTCCGTCTGGTGAGCGCCAGGACGGGCTTCGGCCTCGAGGGGCTGGTCAGCCGGCTGCAGCGCTCCTGGAAGTGCGCCGGGGACGTCTACCTGCTGGGAGCCACCAACTCGGGCAAGTCGACGCTCTTCAACGCCCTGCTGCGCTCCGACTACTGCAAGTCCCGCGCCCCCGACGTCGTCGACAGGGCCACCGTCTCGCCGTGGCCAGGTGAGGGGTGCCGCCGCCGTGCCCCGTTGCGGTGGGGTGCGTTTGGGCTGTCTGGTTTTAGTCCTGCCGCCAGCCGGGCCCTGTTCCTGCAAGCTGGTCTGGGACTCCCCGTGTATGGCCCTGACAAAAGTCAACCAGCAGCATTGTTTTCTTGACCCAAATCTTGCTGCTGGTCAAATTCCGATCCCTTAATTTCATAGAATTTGGCCCTAGGACCGTGCTTTGGTGCTCAGGTGTCTAATTGACCATCCAAAAATCTGCCAGGTAGCTGTTGTGTCTCAGATGACCCACGACTGTGCCAGTGTTAGCATTATTTTAATTTGTGAGAGTGCACGTGAGGGTAATTGTGGATTGCTGAGAGACCCCTCTCAACAGGAAAATAGATCTCAATAGAATCATAGAATATCCCGAGTTGGAAGGGACCCACAAGGATCATCGAGTCCAATTCCTGGCACCGCACAGGTCAACCCAAAAATTCAGACCTATGACTAAGAGCACAGTCCAAACGCTTCTCAAACTCCGACAGGCTTGGTGCCATGACTCCGTCCCTGGGGAGCCTGTTCCAGTGCGCGACAGCCCTCTCAGTGAAGAACCTCTTCCTGATATCCAGCCTGAACCTCCCCTGTCACAGCTTGACACCATTCCCTCGGGTCCTGTCACTGGATAGCAGTATCAAGCAGGTGGATACTTCATTTCAGCCATCCTGTCTGGGGAGGCTGGTACTTTACAGGAGCACCTGCTGATGCTTAGCTTTACCTCCAACTTTGTGTTAACTGGGTTTCACCCAGAAGTTGGAAAAGCAGTTTTTTATTCTTGTTCCTCAGAGCATAAATATGACAGCTAGATGTGGGTCCAGATGTGCCTTTTTTTTTTTTCTAGGAACAACACTGAACCTATTGAAATTTCCAATTATTAATCCTACGTGTGACAGGATATTCCGAAGGCAGGAGAGGCTGAAAGAAGAAGCATTGAAAACAGAAGATCAGCTAAGCAGTGAAGAAAAACAGTACCTTAATCGCCTTAAAAAGCAAGGTTACGTAGTGGGTGAGTATAGTCGAAGTAAAGGTGTAACCTTTCTGTCCTGATGAAGATACTCACACAAGGGACTGTTAACCCCTTAATCTGCTGCAGAATGCAGCTGGTTTTGGAAAGTAGTTTCTTCCCACTCTGAAAGAACTTGTTTTCATTTAGTTGCGGGAGGAACATTGTATCTGTAGTAAATACAAATAAATAAATACATTGTATTCAAGTTATTTTGAGCAGATACTGTTTCCTGAGTAACAGATGCAAAGCCTCTGGCTCTTCCCTTGGTAACATCAGTAGTATTTCTTTCAAAATGGCAGTAGCCATTGTAGCTATGGCAGAGGTTTCTTCTGTGCAGTGCATCTCCCATCAACAGAGCACTTGTCGACCTGGTGTGGGTAGCTTGGTACTTTACAAGAATATTGCATTCTAGCCTGTGCCTTTCATTCCCAGAGGAAGATGACAAATTCAATTTTTAATTATCGTGTTAGGTTGCAGGCCATAGGGATTGTGTATCAATTTAGTATATATCCTGAAAAGGAGGGTTGTCAGAAGCTAGCTCTGACATGAATAATTCTGCGAGGATCAAAGACACAAAAAAGGGGAAGCAGCATGATTTACTGGTAAAGGAAATTTTGGAGTGTCTGTGATCTGGTCCCTGATAATGTTTTGTGGCTTGAGGTGTGCTAATAAAGAATTATAGAAGGGATTTATTAGCCTTTTGGCTTTTGAACATGCACATTTCTAGCCACATAACATCTTTATCACTTTTATATTACTGCTGATAAGCAAGAGAAGGGGCAGATTTCCAACTGAAGGAAATGCAATTAATAAATTAATTGCCAGTAAGTAAAATGAAACCCTTTCATTTCAATCCAGGAAGAGTTGGAAGAACATTTCAACGTCAGAAGTCTAGCCCTCTGATTGAGTTTGACCCTGACATGCTCTCATACAGCATAGATGAAGATCCCAGCCATTCACACAGGAAGTCTAAGGAAAGAGAAGAGTTCACGTACAATGAAGTGAAGGATGCTCGCTGGTGTTTTGACACTCCAGGGATTGCAAAGGAAAATTGTGTAGGTACTCTCTGGTTCTGTGTTTGAGGAGGTCACAGTTTGGGAGGACTGCTCTGCCTCTGTTACACACGTGGGAGAGTTTCTGCTGCAGTCCTGGAGTTCATTTGTTTTGGACAACTGTGAAAATGTGGTTTGTTCTTTACCTGGGGAGTATCTGTGATGTTACTGCTGTTGTGTTTCTGAATGGTGCGTGCTGTGATCTGTAGGAACTGCGTGACTGTGTCAGCAACGTTCCTAATGAAGGGAAGTAAATGACACTGTTAAAGCAAGTTTCTACCAGTGTTGCTCAGGGAAGTTTGCACTTTTTAGCTGTGCAAGCCTATTGAAAAATGCCTATCGAAAGGCAATAATGCCTATTGAAAGTGCAAGCCTATTGAAAAAACCTTAGGAGGGTTATCAATGTTGTGTGACCAAACTAAATCTTTGAGAAAGACCTGAAGCATTCTCCTGGTGCCAGCAGGATCTGCAGTGTTCCTGTTAATAGCTCCAATATGTGAGACCTTCCTCAATCTTTCAGTAGAGCAATGGCACTGAAGCCAGTGCTGATACAATGTATATGTACAAAAAAGTTGTATTTTGTTTTTCCATTGCTTTGGTGTCTGTACAGAGCTGCAGGTCACCTTTTTGGGAATGTTAAAAAGTACAGGGAGATAGGAAAGGTCTGAAGAGAACAAAGTGCAAGAAAAACTGCTTGATATTTCACACTACATTCCCTTATTAAGTTTTTGAGTACTTTATTTTCCATTGGAAATATTTACTTAAAGAAAAAAAACAAAAGTCCCCCCCTTTGAGAAGGTAAGGTTTTAGCTCAGGCCCGTAGATTTTAACCTCATAAATTTCTCCAGCTATAAGACCTTATTAAGAAGGTATGTCTCCCAAGATCATAAAACCATCAAACTGTAAATTGGATTTAATTTCCCATGACATTTCCTAGCCTCATACGTACAATTAGAGTGCAGTATAGAGCACTTTTTGTGTTCTATCAATAAATCACTAGGGAACAATCAACATTTAAGAGGGCAAGCTTTGATGACTTTTCAGACCCCTAAGCGGTCATGCCTGCTACAGTGGTGAGCTGGTCTTTTAACTTCTCTGACTAGGATTGTGGGCTGTAATGTTGGACAGTGCACCAAACACTTAATCCTATTAGACTCTGCAGCCCAGATAATTGGAGTCCAGGGACATACTGATTCTGATTTGGTTGGTAGATAAGATTAGCCAAGCTACTGTAGGCTGTAAGTATTTACAAATAAACCGTTTTAAGGTCTTGAACACTACTACTGGTTTTCTAGTAGATGTCTGTGAGATCATAACCCACTTTACTGTGGCATTTAACTCTGTGGGTAGCTAGTTAGTGTCTGCTGTAAAGACAGGGCTCCTGTCCTCTGGCTGGAGGACAACCAAGATGGTCTGTGTGACATTTCGGCAGGGGAAGCTTCCAGTTACAGGCAGGTTTGTTTGTTTGATTTGTATTTTGGAAGGAGGTGGAACTGGGGAGGGGGCTCTTACCATATGATGGAATTATGTTTTTGTCCACGTTCCTTGGAGGTTTGTTTTTAGCTGCTTCCTCATGCCTCCTTTCAAAGTCAAATTTCTGGAAAGCATAGCAAAGGCTATTGATAATGTAAATTGTCATTTAAGCATTGCCAATTACATCAGAAAACCTGCAGCTAGTAGGACAGAGGTTTTTGTTTTTCACAATTGGTGTTAAAAGCTGCCTTGGCTTTCGAACTAACGATTGTCTGCATGTGACCACAGGAAGAACATTAAGTGTTCTGGCTGCACCACAGCCCTTGTTAGTTTGGTCTTTTAATGCCTAAATAAGATCAGTCCTTGTGACCTGACTGCTAAAGACTTGTATTTGCATGACTGGCATGTCTGGGACAGAGCTAGCGGCGTTTCTCCTCTGTTTCCTGTGTTAGACATTCTTCACACTGCTCTACTTGATCTGTTTCCTCCACCATTATTAATCTGTTGTCACTGTTGAAACACCTTCAGCGTCTCATAGCTATACAATTTATTTTGCAGGTTTTGAATCTCTTGACAGAGAAAGAAGTAAAGCTGGTTATGCCAACAAAAGCCATCATTCCACGGACTTTCATTCTCAAGCCAGGAATGGTCTTGTTTTTAGCAGCTTTGGGACGTGTTGACTACTTGCAGGTAGGGGAAAAAAGGGTTTTTAAGAGCAGCTCCTTCATCTCATGTTGTAGTACCAAACAATAAAAGGCTGCTTGGATAGCTTCCCCAGCCCCTTTCTGAGCTGCCTTTGAGATGACAAAGCTGTTAATAAAGCACTGCAGAAAGTAAAAATGCCTTGGGATGGGGGTTACAGTTGGAAGGTGTGATATTTGTTACCAGTGTGCAGTATTTTATATTGTGCAGCTGTAGTTGTTTTTGAATGCTGACAGACACCTTCAGAATGAAGGGCTTCCCATGATATACAAAGGCACAAGGCAGTGAGGGAGGAGAGTAAGTGACAGAATTAACTGGGAAAAGAAGTGTTTCTCCTCATCTCTGTGTTTAGTGAAAGCTCTTTGCAAAGAGAAAAAAGCATGGACATTTTTCTTTCCTGACACAGAACTCTGAAGAATTTGTCTGAGGAAGCAAGTAAATGTACATGGATTTTAGTTTCTGAAAAAATACTTTTCAAACACGCTGTCTCTCTCCCGCACCCCTCCCAGCTTCTTTGACTTATTACAAATCCCACGTGATACATCTTTACTGAGCAGTGTGGACCCGGCCTTCCCTCACCTTACCTGTGGAAGGGGCAGTTTCTTCCAGATGTGGATCTGCCACTAATGATAGATAATGCCCTTCGCAGTGGTGTGCCCCATTTGAAGAAGGGGGTTGTGTACGTGGCTATTCCATTGTTTCAGTCAGCTTTCCAAGATCAACATAGAAATGTTGGATCCTTACTTTGCTAAGGAAACTCTTGTCCTGCTGGAAGAAAAGCAGAAAGGTGAAGGTGACAGGGTGCTTGCTGTAAGTGGAAGTGTACCAGTGTAGCAGGAGAGCTCCAGCATGGGCAGAGAATCCAGAACATGAAATGCTGCGAGATCAGGACAGCCTGTGAGCATGGACGAAGCCAAAGCAGTTCTCGCACATGACGCAGAAGGAGAGGATAGGGCTGGCAGTTCAGACGCAGGGTTACCACAGGGGTTGTTTTTGTCATGAGGGGTGTTAGAAGTGCAAAGTGGTAGGAGAGGGAACACCAGACAAGAGATGTCACTCACTTCTCTTGCTAAATAACCAATCCGAGTTTGTTTTGGGGAATTAAACTTGAGCAAAGACATCTCCTGGATGATTTGCTTGAGCTGATTGGGATGCGATGGCAGGGGCTGTGGTATTGGGGGTGCTTTGAGGTGAAGCTGTTGGTGCTCCTTTGTTCGCATAAACCATAGCTGCTCTGCAGTGACACAGGCAAGAACCATTGGTCAGGGAGGGGACAACAATCAGGTTTTCAACACGCAGAAAAGAAATGGAGCAAGAGAGTAGTTTGAAGACGCTTTTCTGTTATCATAAGTAACGTCCTCTTTGTTTTATTTCAGGGAGAAAAACCTGCCTGGTTTTCTGTTGTGGCTTCTAACCTCTTGCCAGTCCACATTTCTACCCTGAGTAATGCAGATGCTGTCTATGAGAAGCATGCTGGCCAAGAGTTACTGAAGGTGAGAGAAGGAGCTGCTGTCCTGGGCTTTCGGTTGCAGGTGAAGCCTGGTGAAGCTCTGCTCTTTGCAAATGTGAAGTAGCTCATATAGCGATATTCAAGTCAGCTCTTACTTGGATAACAAAGGTCTAATATCTTTATTCCCACTTGTGCGTTGCTTGCCAGTTCAAGGTGGCAGTACTGAAGCGTCTCTTAGCTGCTAAATCTTTTCTTGTTTTTAGGTTCCCATGGGTGGAAAAGAGCGAATGAAAGAGTTTCCCCCACTTGTCCCCCAGGACGTTACACTGAAAGGAGTTGGTACCACTGAGGCAGTTGCAGATATCAAACTTTCCTCTGCAGGTAATTTAACATTTCTTCATTAGTTTGCTGTACGGGGTCTCTATCCTAGAAACATTACGGGGAGGTAGCCTAGCAAGGGCTCAAGCCCTGGTTTCTGCTAAGGGCAGGACTGTCACTAACACAAAACCAGGACAGCCATGACTTTCAGCTGAGGCTCAGCAGCCTACAGGAATGGGGATTGACAGCCATGCTTGTACAGGATGACTGCATTGATGTTCTGGCTGCCACAGAGGTACTACAGCATCAGGAATGGATGTGATCCTGCCCGCTGTCCAGGTGAGAGGGAAGGGGCCACAGATCAGAAAGCTTTATTAATGTTTTTGGTAGTCTCCACCATCCCTCCAAGTTGAGCAGGAAAGAGATGTACCTGGGAAGAGTAGGATGTGGCTTTAGGTGCTGCCTTCTACTGGAAAAGCTCTGGTATTAACTTTGAGCTTAGTTTCTCAAAGAAATCACGCCTGGATAGCATGAGTTCTTAGCCAATACAGGAGTGCTGAGTTGGTGTGAGAACCCGTGTTCTGATACGGGTGACTCTTCTCACTGACTGCATTTTTTTTTTTTCTCGGCTCTGCAGGCTGGGTGACAGTGACAGCTCACAAGGAAGAGGAACTGCTGCTCAGAGCCTACACTCCCAGGGGCACTGACCTGGTGGTGCGGGAGCCTCCACTTCTACCATATATCAGCAGCATCAGAGGGGCCCGGATTGCAGGTTCTGCTGCCTACAGGACCAAAAAGCCGCCTTCCCTGGTGGAAAATCTGAAAACCATGGAGAACAGTTAGCACTCTTCATCATCTGAGCAAGATAGAAGACAGAACAGCCTTTGGAGAACCTTGTTGCCTGTTGATGTTCAACTGACTGACCTGTGAGTATCAGGGAGCAGCTCCTTTCCTTGTTCCCTCTTGAAATACAGGATGGAACTCAGCTGCTGACCCTGGGCTGACTTTGCTGCTCAAAGAGTAGGTCTTTTCTAGCAGACATGCTCTTGCTGGTCAGAAACTATCACCTAGTTCTCATGGACTTTATGTTGCTTTCAAAGATGAGGGAGGTGGAGGGTGTGGAGAGGAGCAGGGAGTGCTCTGGTGTGGGTGTGATGCTCTCAGGGGCTGGCAGTAGTTCAATATTACTGACCAGAAATCAGGCCCTCTCAGTCCTTCAACATCTGGGACAGACTGGGGAGTGCGATGCCCTACTTCTGGACACAAGAAGAATGAATTAACAAAAAGCAGGTCTGCGCAGGTGCCTGACACAAACTTTCACAGCTCACAGCTTGGATTTGGTTTCTGTAGCTTGTATAAAGATTTCTGAAACTGAGGGTGTATAATAAAAGCCTTTTAGAGACTTCTTTGTCTCCTTTTGAAATCGCTGGCAAAGCACTCTTGTATGGGCATGTGTCCTGCTAACTACACAAAAGCACAAGCAAGATGGTTTGTGTTAGAGGAAAGTGTATCATGCCATTTCTGACAGCCCGAGAGGGGTGAGACTGCTGCAGCGAAGTCCTGCCAGCTTCAACCACTGGAGCAGCTGAAGATGTGTTTACAGTAGACACATGCACGCAGAGCTGACATAGTTACGTGTCTGGCCACACAGTTTGCAGACACACACACAACGCTGAGGTGAACATAGCACCAGCAGACTCATCCTGCTCACCTCTGGCTGAGTAGGCCATGTCACCTCCTGTCCTGTTAGTCCAGCTTGATCCTCACTAGTGATGATGAATTTGCACGCCTTCCTATTTGTCACCACAGACAGATGCTCTGACCTGTGGTCTGACTCCAGTTCCCCAGGGAGAACTTGTGTTTCAGTTCGTGCCCGTTGCCTCTCATCCAGTCACTGGGCATGACTGAAAAGAGCCTGGCTCTGTCCTCTTTGCACCTTCTCTTCAACTATTTATGTGATTCTGTGCCCCCCTACCCCCCTATGTCTTTTTCACTACCCCCTTCACCAGCTTTGTTGCTCTTCTGTGAATGCATTCTCTGACCTCAGTATCCTCGTAGTGAGGGGTCCAGAACCAAACACAAGGTATGGTCTCACCCACGCCAAGTACAGAGGGGACAATCGCTTCCCTGGTCCTGCTGGCCACACTTTTTCTGATAATGGCATGAGCAAAAACAGAGGAAAATGCCTCACCTGCCAGCAACTCTTCATTTTGTTGGGTTATCACCCAGGGTCCTTGGCCATAAGGACCGCTGTGCGGGCATGGGGAAAGGCACAACTCTGTCAGCTGAACTGGAGGTTAGGAGAAGGGTCTGGCTGCGGTCTGCTAAAACTAGCTCGACAAATACAAAACAGGCATCTCCTATAACGTTCCGCTGCTGCTGTAAGTCTGGGAAAGACACGATATAGAAGACAAATACCAAATGCAGAAAGAGTAAACTGGAAGACCTTTCTCTGCTACAGCACTGGTCCTCAGCGCTGAAGCTGGACGTGAAAAATTGCAGGTGAGCTGTGTTTGGTGTAGCAGGTGCTAGAACTGCATCTAGGAGAAGAATCTTTCTGCCGACATGAGGATGTGCAGGGGAGACCGCGACTCTGTGCTGTGTCATTTGGTGTTTCCTGAGACGTGCACGTGGGGCAGCACGAGGGCTGGAAGTCGTGGGGGTGTTCTGTGCTTTGGCAGAGCCCGTGCTGCACCTATCGACTCCACGGACTGCAAGAGCAGCAGACAGCTAGCAACAGCCCCAGCTAGGAACAAAAATATGTGCTCCTGGCAAATGTTAAACCTCAGCGTGCAGGTTTAATGTGGAAGCAATTAGTGCCTTGATGAAAGCATAGGAATACCTTTAATGAGCTCTGAGGGCTGGATTACGCTGAGACTGAGGACCTGCTCAGAAACACTTCTCAAAGGGATAGCTCTTGTCTATTCTACACCTATGCCAGACAGCCTGAAAGGCAAGACAATTTTTAACGTGTCTGTGGACAACAGCTAATTTAATCTTACCACGGGAGCCAAAAGCAAATGGAGCTTGAGTCTCTGTGCAAAAATGAGGTGTAAGGACAGGGCTGGGAAGGCTGAACCTTCTGGGAGGGTCTCATCTTCATGGATCGGTGTGCTGGGTGCAATTACTTATAAATACTCCAGAAAGGTGAGGAAATCTTCAAAGTGCGTTATCAGCAGGACAGCTCAGTTGTCTGGAGTACTGAAATAAATAAATAAATAAAAAGCAGCCATGTACCATGGCCAGGTACCTCCAACCCAGGAAAAAAAAGCTGCTGCTTTTCATGGCAAGAGAAGAACAAAATGCCATGCAAACGTCACCTTGAGATTTTTGCTCACTGTTAATGCTCCCAAAATAGCCCGTAATGTGGAAGAGGTGCACTGGGCTGGGAGCCTGATGGACCAGAAGTTTCAAGCATCTGCTTCCTGATGGTTTATTTTCATGTGATTCATGACTTGTAATTACCTGTAAACTCTTCACCGGCGACTGATTTTACAGACCTTGTAGCCAAACTGCCTGTGCTTGTCCAGCATCACTCGGGACAGAGACCAAGGTACCTTGTGGGCATTGACTTGCCCTTTCCGTCCCCCTGGTAGCAGAGTTGTGCCTATGAAGGTGGGCTCACAGCAGCCTGAAAACACCAGAGTGCTCTTGACCAGCTGCTCAGGGATGACAATGAGTTGGTGATAATGTCACATTTCACAGAGACTGGGTGCCCTGGTGTGGCTGTGGCCAGAAATTTTAATTAGTCTGTGCCTCACATTCCCAACCTAGCCCCACCGTGCAGCACCAAATCAAGAAAGAGGGACGGGAACCTCAAACCATCAGGGTTACTCTGGACAGCTCTGAGCAGGGCTTGAAATGCTTTTTGGAAGGAATAGAGCATAAAGGGGAGGAAAAAGTGTAAGCTGTTTATAAAAAACAGGTTCTCCAGCTCAGCCTTCTCTTCAGTTTTGCTCCATGACTGCAGGGCTCAGGCATGCTGAAAAAACAATGCAAAGAGCAAGGCTGGATTGGGGGCAGGCAAACGTGCTGTGCTGCACGTGTGTTAGACAGGAGCATGTGCTATGCTGCCAGTATGTGTACGATGCTGCAGATACGTGCTACAAGTGCTAACTATTTACATACGAAAACAACACAAAGAAACAAAAAAATACCAAGCCAAAATCATGAGCATTGTATTTCCTCGAGTTCACACGCTGCCTTGGTACCACACAGCTGTGAACTTGTGGTGCACAACTTAGCATAAAGCAGCAAGTTTTCAGCCTAGTAGGTGTTCCCCTGTTTTCTGCAGCAGTGCAAGAAGCTGGTTGAAGGATGACCTGACTATAGGTGTAAGGGAAAATTGTTTCTCACATTGGCAACCTACTTGTGTTATTTCTGAGATTTCACCTGATTTTGTCTCTTTCTGGAGGGAACAAGCATGAGCTGGCCGTGTAAAGGGCAGGGCCTCCTCTATTGAGCCTGTCTGAAATAATTAACCCACACAGCACAGGCGGAGAGGCACAGAAGTACCCTTCCATCTCTATGCCACACTCTCAGGCCATCTCTCTTGCAGCTCATAATTAGGATTGGGTACCACGCCTGTTCCCTGTCCTTACACACCCCCCTTTATGATAAACTACACACATTATCTACAAGACTTCAAGCAGAGCAAGCCAAAAACGTGCCCCTTACCTGGTCCCAGCCCCTCCATCCTGCACCCTCCAAGGCCATGTCCTGTAGTAGCAGTGCCCCCTGCTCTTTGGTGCTTCAGCATTACCTGAAACCCAAATTTTCATTGACAGACTAAGACCACCACCCTTGGGGGAATGACAGAAGTTGCATATAAGAAAACGATCAATCAGTAAACATAAACACTCACTTCTTATGCTTTGTGGAGCACCCCAAATTGTTCAAACCTGCAGCAACTGCATATAAAACTATCCCTACGATTTAATCAAGCATCGCTTGCCTTGATTCCCATGGCAAAGAAGAAGAGGCCTACATTAGTACCAGGTAAGCATGGCCAAGCCTTGGAAGACAGGTTAGCATCAGAAATGCAGGATACATCGGGCTCCACAGCTCTCAAGACATTTTCAGTATCCCTATACAGCCAGTACCATAGCCCTGGGGAAGACAGGTGACCTCATTTTTATAAATCTACTATGAATTCCCCAAATCATCAGAACCACACATCCTTTGGGAACGCAAGAGGAACTGCCACCAGCATTAAACCTGAAATTCAGATCTGCAACTTCCATCAAGCTGTACTTCTTCTCACACAGGCCCAGCATTAAGTTTGAACCTAGTCTGTATCTCTCGCTTCGTGCCTAGCTTTAATTGGAGTGGGCAGAGAAACGAATACAACATGATTAAATGGAAAAAGAACATTATTTCTGGAGCCACGGTCCCTTTCTGCAGTCAGGACTGCACATGCATGCACTTGGCAGCTATATACTGGCTCCCCGCATCATTCTGTCCTGATGTCTTGAAGAGATGCAATGATGCTTGCATTGCTGCCGCCTTCAGTTAAAAACATCTCTGGTAGCTATTAATAAGTAGTAGATAGAAGCTGCAAGTTCCTTAATAAAGTTTATTTAATCATAACTATGCTTAGGAAAATACACTTGTAAGGGTTAATATAATGCAATTTAGTTTAACTTTACACTACATTTTGGACAAAAGACTTATACATGTCTTAAGTAAAAACAGGATGTATGATCTGGCTTGTTTTACATCTATTAAAAACGTAGAAAAGGCTGTCATGCACTACAGTAGAAAGAGCATGAAAAAAAATTACCTTTGGTTTAATTCAGAGAATACAAGTATTGCACTGTAAAAGCATCAAACATGGTGCAACCAAACATCATAAACACATTTCCGTGCCAGCTTACAAAAGTTTGTTAGCTAGTATAATTTTTGAGGGAGGAAATATATGTACACATAAAATAATTCCATAAGCTATTTCGATTCTGTTAATATTGTACGTATGCCACATATCTACAGAACTGCCATTCAAGAAAACTTGAATTTGGTTAATACTTTTCAGCTACATCTGTTGAATCTAAGTCTGTTGAAATTAATGACGCTACCACATCTTAACTGGCCTGTCAGTTGTCAAACCTTCTTTTTTTTCAATTAATGAAGTTTCAGCCTAGATCATCAAAATCCAGAAACATTGGATTATGAATGCAATCCACTTCTGGATCATTTCTTAGGGCAGTTACTTTGAGTGTATGGACCCACACAGGCAAAAACCCCCCACACCGCGTTGCTCAGCCAAGGACTGGCAGTGTAGAGCTATCCTTGTGCTAATCCCTCCAACCATGAATTGGAACACTCGTGTAGGTTATTATTATCGAGACAAAAGAAATTGCTAGTATTGGTCAAACTGACACAGAATAATTTAAGAATATTGAAAAAGACAAAAGTCATTGTTTAAAAAGGAGATACAGCAATGTAAAACCACCACGTGTGGTAGGTTACCTAATTCATACACTCCACATCAAATATTCAATATTAGACATTTCTAACATTTTAGATACGCGTGACACAGTAAAATCTTTGCTGCTTTAATGTAACATACTCCCAAATCTTGGCCTTCACCAAGCAGATAATTCCAACACAGCTACGTACCAACAGCAGGTATTTCAGGACACTGCTGGTAAGGGTCTCAAATAGACTTTTCTTCTTAATATTTCAATATTAAGATTATCTTGTGGTAAAAACACTGCTTAACAGAAGCACCGTTGTTTTCAAAGAGTTCTTGGTAGATCAAGCATTAAAACCTTGACCACTTCCCAGAAATGTGCCGAGGAGTATCTCAAAAAAACACACTTTTTTTTTTTTAATCTCATAGAGAGAGATTTCAAGTCAGTCTACACCATATTTTCCTTTAAAAATTAAAAAAAAACTATCAGGCCAGTCCATAAGTTTATCTGAACATAGCTGAAGTCCTTGAAGTCTCTCAGAAGATGGCAAATGCCAAAGGGGAGCTATAAAATCTCTACACAGTACTGGAATTCCCAGCATCTGTTCACATTGCTCACAAATGGTGGCAACATTATATACCACTGGGGAAAAAAAAAATATCTAAGACTATCACAGCTGGTTGTCTAGGAAAACAATTCATCTAGGTTTATTTTCTTAATGTTTAACATAAATATAGTTGCAACATGATCTTTAGTTGACACTGATTGTCACAGCCAAGGTAAGGATTGAATGCTATCTAAGCAAACAAAATCTCACTATACAACTTGTTTCTGCCATGAGGGATGTCCTCCCTCTCAAATCTTTGGCCTCCTATTATACCAATCTCTCCCAAAAGGAGAAGCAACGTAGTATTGTTGTTCTCTATTCATTCAAGAGGGTTTGTTTGGAGAGGAAGCTGACATGGGGACAGGCAGAGAAAAATGGGGTATATTCCAGAATATTTCAGGTCATAAAACGCACTAATACTGATCAATCTCTTCTCTCCAAACACCTGCCTCCAAATTTGCTTCTTCGGAGCTGACAAGAAGCTACCCCCAACTGCTCCGGCTGAAAAGGGAGCTACAGGTGGCGTTCTGCAGCACAGATGAGACGAGAGTGTTTTGCTCTTCCCCTGCTTATTTGGATTTTGCTCACATTTTACTACTATAAGCAGCAGGCATGCAATCTCTTGCATGTTTGTGTGCGCCAGAAGAGAAATCTGCTTAGAATTAAAAACTCCTGCAGTGGTAGTTCTTGCATACACACCTAAGATCACAATCTTACGTGTTTCTGCATGGAAGCAGGATGGTTTTATTAAACGCAACTTGAATGAATAAGGAGCAGGAATTCCTACAGTTTTTAATACCAGGTTTGTTGCTTACCAGTTATCTTTATTTGTGTTTTTTTGTTTGTTTGATTGTTTTTGGTGAGACATTAGATTTTGATGAACCACACTTACATCAGTGCTGCCTTTTTTTTTTTTTTTTTTTTTTTTTTTTTTTAAGTTCATGAAGTTTGACTGCTGTCCATTGTGGAAATTAAAACAGGAAAAAAAGATCAACTGGACTTTGCAGAACTTGCAGATATTTCCACTGAGAGCACGTATTGCCCTGTCTGGTGATCCCAAATTATAAATTAGAATTTATTCTTCTGTATATGTATTAAAAATATCAGAAGTGACATTTCTATGAAAAAAGAAATGTAAAATAGTGTTTTGAAACTGCATTGGTATCCTTTTGCTCAACAGCTATACAATTTTAAAGCTAGTCAAAAATATATAGCCAAACAGTTCATAATTTCATGCACAATTAGCAATACCCCATGAAAACAAGAAAAATATGCAGTAAAGAGCATCACAAAAAAAAAACTGGCCCATGGTAAGCAACGAATCTGAATGTTTTGAAATAAAAATGGCTACACAAACAAAACCAAACATGCATATATAAAGTGTACATGTACTGCACAAGCGCTATTTCTAAAGGATTAAACTGCATAGGTAAAAACAAAAACAATGTGCAATATTTTAAGCCTTTAAAGCACAAAAAAAAAAAGCAGAAAATTAAAAATAACAAATTTACTTCCCCACAGCGGAGCCAAGTATGTATCATAGTTAATAAGACATTAATCAAGACAGGTTCTCCAATCAAAAGTTGGAAGGACTAACCCCAAATTTTGGCTCACTGTTCACACTTAGGGGATCTGAAATGTACACTCACAATTATAATTATCTTCAACAGTCATGTTCATCGCTAGCCAACTTTGATTTGTTTTTACAAAGTGCTCTTTTATGTAATAGAAGCTATCGCCCTGGTAGAAAAAACACTGAGTAGTTTTTACCACTTCGAACGTCCAGACACATTACGAAGAACTAAAACAAAGGCAGAGGAGAGGGGAAAGAGATGAGTTGGCTGCTAGAACAAAAAGCAACTGTCAGTGGCTCTATAAACATCCAACTTGTGTATGAGTTGCTACAGTCATTGTTCCTAAAATTCTATTTATAAAATAACTGCATAAGCTAACAGACTAGAAGCAGACAGACTTTACAGGACACAGCCTCATACACCCTACCTGCCTTCTCTAACGAAGAGATCCAACAGTTAATGAGTTCATTACATAAAAAGTTGTCAAAAATATTTTCAACTGAAAAATAAATCCCAACGCAGACTCTAAAGCAAACCATGCTTAAAAAAAAATAAATCTACAGTATCTGTACATGAGCTATATAAGATCTTACAAAAGATACACATACCCCGAAACCACAGCTATTTA
Organism: Anser anser; assembly: GCF_964211835.1. Classification (NCBI taxonomy): domain Eukaryota; kingdom Metazoa; phylum Chordata; class Aves; order Anseriformes; family Anatidae; genus Anser; species Anser anser. Next base: position 12,564,573 of record NC_139724.1, on the reverse strand, counting down.
TTTCTACTCCTGCCCTTTTGTCGCCTTCTCAAGATAATATACATTGACCAAGTGGCGATTGAGGTGCTTGCTGTATTCGCCCTCCTTTCTAAACGAGCGGTCACAAAAAATACACACATAGTTCTCCCTGACCACTGTGCTGTCTGCAGCTCCCTGCGATGCCTTTGGACTCGCTTCCTCTTGCACAGAGTGAGCGCCATTTAACCCCGAATCATCGCTTCCTTCTGATATGTTGTCACTGATGTCGCTGCCTTCGTGGCTGTGGATACCCTCATCCTCATCCATTTCCTGAGATTCATTCCCCGCTGCGCTATCCGGAGATGGTAAGGCCAGCGCTGCTTTAGGGCTCTGCACGCACCCTTCTGGGGGTGCAGGTGCTGGCACGGCATCTCCCGTTGGCTCTGTCGCCGGCAGGTGTGTCTTAGTCAGGTCCATCGGGTCTGCAGTACTCACAGTTTCTGCCACAGAGGCTCCCTCTGGCTCCTTCTCAGGCTCCAGATCTGGTAATGCATCCATGGGCTCATCCAACGTGTGTTCAGAAGACGCTTCCTGAGGAGATTCTTCAGAGCAAGTGTTTTCCTCTGTATCCACCTTCCTCTCCTCTTTTTCACAAACGGCATCTTTGCTCTCCTCTGCTGCAGCAGGCATGTCTTGGTCCTTCACCTCACCTTCTGCGTTTGCATCCTGCTCTGGCAGACAAAGCTGTCCTGGGTCTTGTGCGCAACCTCCTTTAGCACTGACGCTCTCCCCCTCGCGAGCATGACCACCAGCATCATCTGATGATGATGCTGTGCCAGCAGGGTCTTGCTCCTTCACCCGGTCGCTGCTCAGACTGTCAGGCTTCACACACCCATCTTCTTCTCTAAGAGGACATTCGTCTGGCATCTCCTCTTCCTCGATCTTCTCCTGATCAGGCCTACCGCTTTTCCTACTGTGCTTGTTTTTCAGAGCTTTCTTTTTTTTGTTTTTCTTAAGGCAAGAATTTTGCTTTTTAGGCTCCTCCTCTGGTGCATCATTTTTTTGAGCTTCCTGGTAGTCTTTGGGCTTAGTTTCCACTTTCTTTTTCTTTTTTGTTACTGCTGAGGTGTCATTTGCAGGCTCTTGCTTTGAGGAATTTACTTCTGCCTCTGCCTTTCTTTTGATCTTCTTTGTTTTACATGGTTTCTCAGTATTTTTCTCAGTTTTAATATCTACCTCCTTGTTTTCTGAAGCTGATTTCCGACTTCTGGTTGTCACCTGGCCTGCAGAAACACTGGTTGTTGGCTTCTTTTCCTTTGCTAAATTCTCTTTTTTCTCCACTTTCACAGTTTTCTCCGTTTTCTTTGCGGCTGACTCCCCTTTTGTTTGCTCCTTCTCCGCCTTGTCATTAACGCTCTCAGAAAAGTCAGCTTCGCTCTTTTTAGTCCGTAGCTTCACCTTGGAGACATCCATGGTGATGTCTGAACAATCGGGATGCCTGGATTTGATGTGATACTGCAGGTTGCATTTTTTAGATGCCGCGTAGTCACAAACAGGACAGAGAAACTGGCGCGGGTTGACGTGGAGCTCAACATGCTTTTTGAAATTGCTGCGGTCGGCTGTTTTGTAGTCACAGTGTGGGCAAGTCAGAGGCTTCGGCCCATTGTGAACCTGCCGTGCATGTCGAGTTACTTCATGCTGGTTTGAGGCCACGTAGCTGCACTGATCACATTTGAATGGCTTCTCACCTAAGGAAGGAAGGGCGGAAGGGAACGATGATGATTATTAAGCATGGAGGTGGAAAGGAAATGGCATTGTGCTAATACAGGCACAGAGATACGAAACTCAAAAAGGAAAGAAAAATTATCCATGCGCCTTTAAAATTAAATACTATCAACATAGGAAATCCACAAGGCACAAACACATCCACAAGACACCAAAAACGATATACAAAAAAATAAAAAAAAAAAAAGAGAGGAGGGGCAAGGATTGGGAGGAAGGGGATCCACAACCAAACAAGCGGTAACAACGTCACGGGTTCTGGCTATGCATACATACCGGCAGAGATCTCTCTACAGTAATATTAGCAAATGGAATCCATACCCAACTGGTCCATTGAATGCATTGTAGAAAAACGGAAATGTAACATTTGATGAATAGCAGTTTCACACAAACGTTTCAAAAAGTCCAACTTTACACAGATTTAGCATACTTCATGCTTGCATTGAAAAAGAAGTAAGGGAAAATAAGCTAGCAAAAACCAATGCCTGTGAAAGGAACACCCTGCTTAGATGATCTTTGCCTCTGATAGTTCAGTTTGCTGGAGTTTATGTTTCAAACGTGATGTATTCTTGGCAAGGCAATCCTAGGCATTCTAAAGCCATCGTGTTACTACTGAAATCTGCATTTACATTTCTGAAATTACTCTTGCATAAGTGTTTTTGAAATGCTAGGTTTAGTGCATGCTCTTGCAGCTGAACTGGCTTTTCATTTACACATCAAAGCACGTAGGAAAAACACTTTCAGCACAATAAATCAATACAAAAATACTTTGAGAATATTTGTACGTATGCAAATTCAGCTGAGGAACTCGGGATGCTCTCAAGCTCTAAACTAGCATCTCAAAACTGACCTGCAGAACTAATGCATGCCACTTCGAAGGTACACTGAAAAGCCGCTCCAGGCCCGTATGCCCATGGTACAACAGTACTTCTACCACCCCTCCAACCCGCTGCCCCAACACTGCCCCTACTCATGTTGCTCCTCCGAAGCCCCATGACTCAGGAGACCAGAGCAGCCTGCAATTAACGTGAAGTCGCTGTGACTGCGGTGTCCGTTTGTGTGTTAGCCACACAGACTGTAACAGGTTGTGCTGCCTCCCTGGCAAGAAGGGTTGGTGACACTTGCTGAGGAGTCTAGAACATTTCATTTCTGCCTGCAGCATCTCTTTGTTATTTAATGAAGGATTAGTTTGATTCCGCCCATCTTCTTTCCTTCCTCTCACCTCCTCCTCGACTCCCAGTGACCTTTTCCACAAGCTTAACCTTGAGGTGCTTCATTGGTCATACCTCTGCCAAGGACGGGCCTTATTCACCCACACTTCATGCATCAGCTTCACGTTATATACAGTCAGGACAAGAAGACCCGCTCTTACATGCGCTTGAACAAGCTGTTCCAGCCGCACAGAGTGCTCAGAAATGTTGAAAAGCCATATCCAACAGGGTAACGCACACGTTGTACACAAAAAGCTTGAATCTGTCACCTCCACCAAATCCGAAGTTCTCATTGTGCAAGTGGAAGTGACATGCTAAGGTGGCTAAGACAGCTACAGTAGTGCAGCAGACTATAAAGCACTGTACTTCACTGCCTTACACTTGAAGATAGTTAAAATCAGCACTGGTTTGCCCTAAAAGTCCAGCCTATGAGCTGCAAGAATCTGGAAGTTGCTCAGAAGTTGCCACAAAAAGGCCTGGACAAGGGGGCAAGGCAAGATGGGCAACAGAAGTTATGACAGCTGTTAATAAAAAAACCCTGAGAGCAATGTCCTATGTGCAATCCCATTTCTGTCAGCACTTCTCATGCCCTCCTTCCCAGAGCTTCAACTCAATGACCAAGGGCAAATCCCACTCCTTGTCCCCTTTGGATTTCAGTCTTTTTTGCACAGACAAGGGGAGGAGAGGATGTTCAGGAAATAGTTTCTGGGCTCAGCAAGTTTTGACCAAACCATTTGCAAATTCACGTTTAGCCCAGAGGTTCAGTTTAATTTTTTTTTTGTTTTGTTTCGTTTCGTTTTGTTTCTGAAAGAATGTTTCAATTGAAAAATTCTCAAACCAAAATACTGGCACGTCATTTTTAAGCTGGCTATTTTCAATGGGTCCAAACCCCCATCCCACAACAGTTAAAAATGCCTTCTGGTGTCAACTACTGAAATCAAAACAACTACTGTTCAGGAGGCTTTTATTACTGTTTGCTAGGAATAGGAATTCATCTAGCTTTGATCAATTCAGATTTTAGCAAACCAAAAGCATCTACCTCAGCTATCCTAAGAGGGTCACTAAGTACACCTGTGCTTGCGTTTAGCATGACCACGGAGTAAGAGCTCTGAAAAAAATGCTACTGTTTTATTCAACAAAACAAAACAAAAAGATTCACAAGAGAGCAGGAGATAGTTTTTAACACCATAGCTTTGTGATCAGTGATGGGAAATAAATGCTAGTGAAAATTGCTAATTCTGCCCTGTAGTGCCACAAGACTGAATCATCATTTGTAAAAAACTCCTGAGTTTGCTCATTTCTCCCCTGTGCCAGAAGTAGGCACTGTTTTGAATCTTTTTGTAACACTAAGCAAAAACTAAGGGTTTCCTCGGAGCTCCTCGATGCGATGAGACATCACAGGGGAGATTCTCAGCTACTCAAACCTCTCACAGCTTCACTGATTTGAACTGAGTTATTGCAGCAGACAGAAGGCAAGAATTTGTTCCTACATCATTACAATATTGTATTTACTACGAGACTAACTAAGACTACTACGGCAGTCCTATGAACCTCAAAATGCATCTTGGATAGTGAAGGGAAAGAAAAAAAAATGTATTCCCCCATTATCACTTTTATTAATGGCAGTATTTTTTTAGCAGGTAAGGACAGCCTTCTCTGTTAAAACCAGTAGCTAAAGCTCAGGCCATACTGGACGAGCTGACCGCCTCATCTCATACAGAACCACCCCCTTTTCCTGAGCCATGCTGCTGCCGCCGCCACCCCCTTACCAACCTGAGTGGGTGCGCATGTGCCTGGTTAAATGGGTCTTCTGAGAGCTGGAGTAGGGACACATAGCGCATTGATAGGGCCGCTCTCCTGTGAAAACAAAAGAGAAGAAAACAAAAACACCAGCGATTAATTACTGAAACACAGCTGATTCCCGTACTTGGTTCCCAAACCATATGTGCCAGGCTGTCACAGAACCCCCAGTTGCATTTCAAGACACATTATCTCTCAGAAAAGGGTCACAGCGAGAAGCGTGTGCCTGAGCCAAGCCAGCAGATGTGTCATGCCTTATGAATGAGGGATGGTAATGATGGGACAGAATATTAGAGAGGGACACCCCGCTGTGGTCACAGTAACCCCAGGCAAAAGGTGATCGGGACGGCCACCTTGAGGAAATCATAAGCCACCGGAGCTGATTTTTCTACAGTATTTTCTGTCATCAGTCCAAAGACACACAGAAGATATAGACCCTGTAAAAAGCCAGGTACATTTTTGCTTCCTTTAACACCTTACCTGAAACCTCCATGTTTAATGTGGATTAAGGGTGGAGAGAAACTACCCCCACATCTCAGAACTGCATTTTCCAGAATGCAAGTGCAGGAGACTGGGACATACCGACAAACGTTTATTGGCAAAGTGAAATTGTCTGGAACGTGGACAAGCACAATGCCTTGCTCAGTGAAACTATGCTGCTAGCACAGCAGCAGCACTTTGAAGACTCAAATTCCTCCACCTGCAGTTTTTGTTTCTGGAGAACGAATGGAAACTAGCCTGCCATAAATTAGGTCTCCACAAGAGAGTTAGCTTGTGTAACTACCAGTACACTTGAAAAATCCTTTTCAAGTGAAGACAAGCCCAAAATAAAGGCTGACAGTTTTAGAAATAACATCCATTAGGCAGGTCCAGATAAGTCCCAATTTTTTATTTTTATTTTTTGCCTCAAACTGCCAGCACATCCAAGAGGTTTAGGCTGCTTTGTCTCCACTACAAGTTGTGAAAACAACTTTTTGGTTTAGAGTAGATACGCCTAACGGGGGACAGCAGTAATGGGGGGAAGGGAAAAGGATATTCTCAGTTGTAATATTACTCAAGGCATACTCAGCATTACACCACAGCAGTTTGCTACATCAATCAAAGCATACAGCCAATGTCCTCCCCAAACCACTGAGACCCAGACATCAGCAAAAATCCTGTACACAGCCTATGCGTTCGCTTTCAGAGAGTAGTTTTATCTGTAGCAGCAAAGACCTCCATCTGCCAGTATAGGACGTGAGGCTCCGCTGCTGGTCTTTGCTGAATTAGCAGTAGGAGCAGTCTTTGTAATGCAGACAAATCCGCCCCCCCTTCCTTCCTCCCATTAAATCATTTGGATTATCACTCTTGTTTGTATCAGCAACTTAAACACAAATTCACCCCAACAATCATAGCCTCCTGCACCACACAACCTCGTCCCCCCCCCCCAGATTTCCAGTTAAGACAAGGTTAAGTCATGTACAAGGGACGGGTAGGGCTTTTGTCACACAGAAATGGTTGTGGCTTTCAATGAGTCTTTATGCCTGGCTACGCCACAAGGGCTGTTTTATAAAGTGCTATTCGCCAAATATTGTGATTTTACAAGCTCATTATATGCAAACAAGCCACCAAAAAACTCTCTACGAGACACTCAGAGAATAAACCCCGACCTGGCAAAAGCTGAAGCAGACACTCAGCTCTATGCAAATGAACAGGCAGAACGACGTCAGTGAACAAGTTCAAGATCACCTCCTTACTAAAGCTTTTCTTCCTGTGCTACTGAAAGCTGTGCTTGAAACAAAATTGCTTCCATCAAACTTCCAATCCAGTGTGGCAAACAAGAGAGATCTCCTACGGCAAACAAAGTAAAAATACAGCAGTTCGAAGCTAGGCACCAAACACTGGGACTGCCTGAAGAAGGCACCTTTTTCATATAGCCCTGTAAATGACTTTTGGTTAAGTTTCCTAGAAATTGTTTCTGGTAAGTAAAATAGAAAAATAAGATAAAATAAGATAAAATAAGATAAAATAAAATAAAATAAAATAAAATAAAATAAAATAAAATAAAATACTGCATTCTGTCTTGCACTTAAGACAGTTCCAGGATCAGTAGTAGGAAGTAGGTGAGGGGGGTAAATCAAGTCCAAACTTGCTCTAATATATCTAATGAGCTCAAATGAGTCAAGGTGGCTCTGTCCCTGACACACAGGAGCCTTTCTACCCCATCAGCAGAGGAAGGGATGGCCTTGAGTATCTCCAGACACCAGGCTCTTCCAGGTGTAGCTTTCCCAGCAGACAAGCTTATGACCTCCTGCGGGATCCTTAAACCACCCCCTGCCCAACGTCCCCCCTGTCTGTCAGCAGCCTATCCCACAGTTTTTAGCTTTTAGTCCAGGACAGACTCACACACACCTGCTTTTCCACAGAGATGCAAGCACAAGGCACGCAGATAACATCCACCTGCTTTCCTGAGGTCCCCAGACACAGAATAGATGCTTCCACCGCCATGCACTGCCCTAGCTTGCAGCCCCCTTCCCTCCTCTGGCATTTGTGTGTGTCCTCATTAAGTCAATTCAGTTCACTACCCAGCAGAAAACAAACTTGGGGGTGAAGAGAGGGATATTTTACTGACATTTTGGTAAGCTGAATCTATGAGAACTGTTATTGCAAACAATGCACATTTACAAAGGAACCCACTTATTTGAAAGATTTTTAGTCGGGTGAGAACAGGCAGAAAGATCTGCATTTGCCAGCTTTTAACTAACAGCTAGCAAAGAGAGTAGCTACCAGAGTGAACTAAGAAGTGCTGAAACCATAATTATTCATTTTCAGCTTAATTAAAACAATGAAAGGACATGACAGAACCAAACAAAAAAAAAAACTTTTTAAAGGAGAAAAGGGGGATTGGACAATATTCTACCTAGTTTAACTTGCCTTTTTCTTTTTTTTTAAATACAGCTCACCAGTAATGAAAAAACAGCAGCACTTGTCTGCTGAAAACTCTCAACTTCAGGGAACTCTGCCTGCAGCTTCGGGAAATTAGGATTGTATTGAATAGTTTCCGCCCCTGATTTTCTTAAGATTGCAGTTCTCAGAGCGTGCAGAAAGTTTCTCAGCTCTACAGTTGCTGCTGTCACCCTCTACTGCCTTCTCCAACTGCAGTGATAACAAGGTGCTTCCTCGACAAGCACGCATTCAGGGTTAGTTCCCCTAAAACTCAGTGAGGGCTTTCAGAGATCGGAGTGGGAACCTGATGTCACACAAACACAAGCAGGGATGAATCTGAAGTCGAGACATATGTAGAACAGGCACCACAGCATGAGCTCACACTTGGCAATGAATTCCTGGGATGATTTATTTAGTTTTCTCCTACATTTTGTCATTTTCACCTGGTCTCTTTCCTGTTATCTCCCACAATACATACAATGAAAACACACTGGAGGACAAAAGGTACCATTTTCCTAACACCTCCTAAAATAACCTTTGTTTACTTGTTTAGGAAAAAATATTGAGACAAGACTGATCTCTAAACAACAGCACACAGCTATTGTTAAGAGAATAGTATGTCTTAACGTATCAAAAATCAAAAGAGACCCCCAGACCCTTTGTCAAAGCAGACACTAAGGCATGCTCCTGAACCCAAACCGCTCCACGGTGCTTCACCACACTTCGGCTCAGGCCCAGCTCCAAGGTCTCAAGTGTGCAGCCCTCCCCTTCCAGACAGCTGCAGAAAACTAAGCAGAAGCCTCGAAACCACTCATGTCAGCAGTGCGAAATGTAACTTCAAAGAAGCAATTCGACAGTGTTTTTGTTCACCTCCAGTAAAGGGAACCGAGCCAGGACATCACACAAGAAGCTAGTTAGCGAGTCTGCTCTCCGAAAACCTGCAAGTAAAGTATGAATGGCCCCTCCCCACCCACAAAAGGCATCAGGAGGCAAAGCGATTGTACCTCGCTGCCCTAAGAAGAGGATGTGGCTGCGACATCCCCTCTCAGACTTGAGCCTTTAGTCAGAAAGGAGTCTCGAGTTTGGCTGCACTTCAGCACTTCCCATGTCAGGGGCTGCGGAGGCTCGCTGATACAAAGCAAGGTATTTCCTAATCAGCTGCAGCCCCAGCTCACACCGACAGCTGCACGACTGAAGGCCCTCTGAATCCATTTGGTATAAATCAGAGCAGAAAGGGGCCTCATACTTTTCCTGGAGATTACAAACTGACGTTAGGAGAAGACAAGAAAACAAGCCAAAGTCTCGCTTGAGGGTTCCCTGTAGGCCAACATTAGTATGCATCTACTTTTGGCTACTGCAGTGATGCAGATCTTAGAAAAAAGTAAGGGCCATTAAGGGAAATTTATTGCCTATGAACACTACTCAACATTTACTATATCTTTGTAGATAGGAGAGAGCACTTTCGCATGTGTGCATCATCTTTCTTCTAGTTACAACTTAGTCAAGATTCAGCTTGGTCTCAAACCACAATTTTCAAAACCACCTATGTGATTTAGGCATCTTTTGTCAACCTACTTGTTTTCTTCTCACAAAACATCAGGACTTTGCAGACCCTGGCAATCATCACACGCACACTTTGTCATGCCCTCTTCAAAAAAGCTGTTTACAATTAATAAAAAGGATGCTCTCCATCTCCCTTTGGGCCCCTGACATTGAGAGATGTCAGAGCCTTCTTAAAATTGCAGACTGGAGCTCAAACCAAACCCCCAATTCACAGGCTACAACCTGGTAGCACCAAGTACAACAAGAGAGCACAGAGTCTTATGAGGGTGGAACAAACTCTGCAAAGAGAAGAATCATGGTTTGCTTCATCCGTTCAGTTTCACAGTACTTACCAAGCTTACATCAAAAAAAGATTAAAGACTTACCTGTGTGAGTTCTAATATGTTGAATATAGTTGTTTTTCCTGTCTGAAAAATAGGAGCATTGCGAGCAGGTATACACTTTCCTAGGAAAGTGATTTCTTAGGTGTTTCTTCCAGTGATATTCACTGACAGTAGTATAAGTGCATATGGTACACTTGTAGACTCTCTCATTTTCTCCTGCTTTGTTGTGGTGCTTCAGGTGAGCCAGATAGTGATCATATCTGTTAGTGTTATAGCCACAACGATCACAACGGATCGGGCCCTTGGAGAAATCCACCTCTTCTGTGGTGCAAGAATCAGACTCCTTGACCTGGGCTTGCTTTTCTGCATTTTCTTCCACGAAGAACTTCTTAGCACTGTGAACCCTGATATGATGCACAAATTCTTCTTCAGACTCTGCCTCATACTGGCAAGGCTTACAACGAAATGGCTTGCTCTTTAAGCTCTTACACTTGTCCTCTGTGCTTTCTGGAGTACCTGGTGCTTCCAACGGGGCCTCTTTGTCCACACTAGGAGTCTCAGGAGCAGGGCAAGCAACTGGACCTCCACTTTCCACACTAGGCACTTCAAGAGAGCTTAGTTCCACACCTTCAGGTGCCTCACGGTCACTCTCTGCAGTCTGGGCATCTTCCATACCCTCTCCATCGCTATCTGAGAAGTTGCTGTCCCCCACCGTCGTCAGCTCCGCCATCTGCCTCTCTTCCCCCACCAGGTAATCGCAGCAGTTGCCGTTCACTTCTCCTGTCAAGGCCACGTTCGCCAGCATAATAAGCTGAGGAGCCGCCAGCTCGGCTTTCGAGAGGTCGTGCAAGTCGTACATGTCGTTAGACAACGCCATGCCGATGTTAGCGCTGCCGGGAAACAGGCTGCTCCCACCGGACTGTCCCAGCACCTGAGTTGCCATAGCAGCAGTCCTGCGGGAAGAGAGAAAAGGCACACCTGTAGGCACCCGGCCTGCGAGAAGGCCTCGCGCTACCCGGGCAGCACTGCAGCTAACGCCGGAAAGTGACACCGGAAAGTTAAGGCGGAGGAAAACCAAACAAAGCGGCCCACGAAGGCCCCGAAGGAGCTCCCTCCGCTCCCTCCCAGGAGCTCGAAACCGAGGAGCCCGCGGCGGGGAGGGGCCGCCGGCGGCGGGCTCCCACCTCCCCGGTCCCGCGGGGCCCACACGCGGCTCGGGGCGGCCGAGAGCCCCCGGGCCGGGCCGTGCCCGCCATGTCGGACACCGGGGCGGAGCGGACACCCCCGGTGGGTGCCGGTCCCGACCGCCCCCCCCCCCCCCCCCCCCCCGGCCCGGCCGGCCCGAAGCACATCCGCCCCGGGAGGCAGCCGGGGGAGCCGTGCCCCCGCCGCAGCCCTCCCCCCCGTCCCTCCCTCCCTCCCTCCTTCCCTCCCAGCCAGGCATGCGGCCATTTTCTGCCTGCCCACACAAAGCGGCCCTCCCCGCGCCGATCGCCGCCGCCGCCGGGGGAGAGGAGGTGGGGGGGGGGGGGCCCTCGCCGGGCACGGCCGCCCCCGCCGGGCCGGGAGGCGAGGCGAGGGCTCCGCTTCCTCCTCCACCCCCCCGCGGCGGCCCGGCTGGGCTCCGCCGGGGCTGCCGCCGGGGAGCCGGGGCGAGCGGCTCGGCTCCGGCAAGGTCACTGCGGCCGATCGCGGCCGGTGCCCGGTGCGGCGAGAGGGCGAGCGGCGCCGCCGGGGCCTCCGCCCGGGGGCCCGCGGCCTGGGGCGGCGGCACTGCCTTCCGCCGCCGGGCCCCGGCGAGCGCCCCCGCGGCCGGCGCGGTGCAGGCGGCAGCCGCGGCTCCTTAGCCGTGGTGCTGATCCCCCCGCGGCCCGGCCGGGCCCGGCCGCCCCCGCCCCGCCGATCAGCCCTGGACAGCGCCTCTCGGCTGTCCCGGCTCGGCTCGGCCCGGCCCGGCTCGGCTCCCTCCCCACCCCCCGGGCCCGGGCGCTGCCGGTCCCCGCCGCACTCACCGGCGGCTCGAGGCCGCCCGGCCGCGGGGCTGCTGCGGGGCGCGGCGCGGAGCCGAGCGGGCGCTGCTGGCGGCGGCGGCGGGAGGCGCCGCGCATTCCAGCACACAGCGCGCAGCGGCGGCGCCGCCCCGCCCCGCCCCGGCACGGCTCGGCACGGCTCGGCACGGCTCGGGGGCGGCGCGGAGCCGCTGAGGTGGCCCGGGGGGATCGGTGCTGTGTGGGCCCGGTGGGCAGAAAGGCCAAGGGGGTCCTGGGGGGCGGTAACAGGAGCGAGGCCGGCAGGTCGAGGGAGGTGGTCCTCCCACGCTGCTCTGCCCTGGTCAGGCCTCACCTGGGGTGCTGTGCCCGGTTCTGGGCTCCCCGGTACAAAAAAGACAGGGAGCTCCTGGAGAGAGTCCAGCGGAGGGCCTTAAAGATGATACGGGGCCTGGAGCATCTTCCCTGTGAGGAAGGGCTGAGAGACCTGGGTCTGTTCAGCCTGGAGAAGACTGAGAGGGGAACTTACCAGTGTTTACAAATATCCTTTCAACCTCTTTTCAGTGGTTTGTGGGGACAGGACAAGGAGCAATGGCCACAAAATGGAGCCCAGGAAGTTCCGCAGCAACATGCAAAAGAACTTCTTCACGGTGAGGGTGGCAGAGCACTGGGACAGGCTGCCCAGGGAGGCTGTGGAGTCTCCTTCTCTGGAGATATTCAAGGCCCATCTGGATGCCATCCTGGGCAGCCTGCTCTAGGGAACCTGCTTTGGCAGGGGGGTTGGACCCGATGATCTCTGGAGGTCCCTTCCAACCCCTACAATTCTGTGCTTTTTAAAACCTGGTCAAAAACCCGTTCGACAGGACAGGTCTTTACAACAGAGTGCAGGAACAGCCGCTCATCCTGTCTGTATCGATGATGAATTTTGATACTAAATGAGCAGACATCGTACAAACCGAAACTCTTCTTAATGGTCCCTTCTTGTCTCAGGCAGTTACCCGGCTCTTATACATTTATACCTGAAAAGTCACCTTGGGCCTGAAATGGTTCAGATCAAACTGATCTGTAAATCTCAAATCTTTAAGCAGTAGAGTACTTAATGAGCAAACGTCACCGGGAGGCTACAAAAACCCTCTTCTTTTCATCGCACCAACTTCTACGCATGCTTTGCTGCACCACTGCACGTTGGGCATAAAAAAGGGGGCAGAGTCCCCAGCTGGCAGAAACTGGTAGAAACCCCTCAGGAAATGTCAAAAGCAAATGTCAGTTTTCCTAGATACAAAAATCATTGGAGAAGTCAAACTATGCCAGGACTCGCCGAAGAAGCATAAAGTTTTGTCAGGCATTTAAATAAGGTATCTAAAGAGCATCCCTGATCCATTCAGTTTTAGTCTTTATCCCAAGAGGAATTTCAGCTCAGCTGAGCCCAGTCGGCGCTGATACTCCCAGACCGCTTCACGCATGCCAAGCTGTGGAAAATTATTAAGCGTCTCCCACTGGTGGCTAAGGGATTTTGCACAGCGCTTGTTTCAATGCATTTTCTTTCGCTGGGTTTTGAAAACAGCTTTTTTTTCTAACCCTCGTCAGTAGATGGTATGATTGAACCAGTCCACCGAACGCTTTAAAGTAGGGTTGGAAGAGTTCAGCTTCAAAGCAACTGTACAGTGTTTAATTTAATCTCCTCTCAGCAGAATCTGGCAGTGCAACCTGATCCGGGCAGCCAGACGTCATCCCCCCCCCCTTGTCTCCATCCCTTCCAGGGGCACTTCCAGCAGGCAGAAAGGTCTGCTTGTTCGGCCCTGTTTCACTGAAGTCACAGGGGCTTTGTACAGGTGCTGGGGGCAAGCTGCGAGTACCAGGCAGCGGGGTCCAGACCACTGCTTGTTAACTCTTTGAGGGAAGACACATGCTAATATCTCTTTTCAGAATCCAAGTCCACATAAGTACGTAAAAATAAAAATATCTATACAAATATGTAGGTTTTAGGACTCATTCTGAAAGTGTGATGAATACAGTTACAGATGGCGAGTGATAAAAAAATTCCCCCTTCTCTAAACAGACATTTGCAGTGTACGCAGAACATGCATTTCCACCCTCCTTGCCAATATACATGCAGCATGCATGCAACACTACATTTCAGTTTAATGCATGACTGCGTCAGGCATGAGCCAGCTCTCTGGATCTTTTTTTCAGTGTCTGATGAAAAGTTGTGAGGAAAATACAAAAATGGGATCTTTTATCACCTTTCTTTTCCTTCCTTCCTTCCTTCCTTCCTTCCTTTCCTTCCTTCCTTCATTTTCTTTCTCTCTCTCTCTCTCTCTCTCTCTCTCTCTCCCCTCCTCCCTCCCTCCCTTCCTACAGTTGTTCACTGGCAGTTACGTATTTCTGGTTCCTAAGGGCAAACTCATCTGAGCAACCCCTGCAACTACCTGACTGTCATTTTCTTCATCCAAAAGAGGAAGTCTGTAATGCAGTAAATGTTACGGATTTGTGGATGTGATGGATGCTCTAAAATCTTAACCTTAGGTCCTTTGTAAATGCATCACACTTGAAACCTCCAAGTGTATTTCTCTTGTTTAACTGCTCTCAGAATAGTTTCTCCTGCTTTTAAGAGGAATGGTTGGGTGACAGGTATCTGATCTCCACTTTAGACAGAGAAACCTGAGCAAATAGTAGGACAGATTTACAACAAAACTTTGCCCTTCCAAAAGGCATTGATGTGACTGGCTCAGACTACTTAGCTCCCAAAAAATATAGCCCAACTTTTTGTCCAGCTTTCATAAGATACGGCTGTTCTCTACCCCTGTTCCTAGAGAACTTGCCTTATTTGCACATAGTACTTTGGTCAATGCTCTCCTTATTCCCAGACCAACACAAAAGATTTGTTCCCCAGTGAAAAGCTCCTTTGAGCTCTGAGTATAGCCCCTAAGTCAAGTCCGAGCCATTCACAAGCCCCCTTAACTCTAGTGGCTGCCCCATCAGATTTATAGATTAAAACTCAAGTTACACAGCTCACTAGCTGCTCCAGCAGTCAAGTGCTGTTAGTTCTCCAGTGCTTTCCAAAATCCCCACATGTGCACCCCAAGAAATCTTAGCGGCACACGGAAGTGGCTACAGCAAGTATTTTGTGGTTGGGATGCTTTCAGGCAGCTTGAATGTAGATAATTCTGCAGTGAATATGTACCCTGAAAGAAACGAGCCACATCAAAGATTGTAATGTCTGCAGAAAAATGCAATAGTAAATAAAAACTTCTGCCAAAACAAGAAACTTTAAGATGGATTGTTTCCATTCTGGATGAGCAAGGGAGCAGGGAGCTGGAGCTGGGTTTGTAATAGAAAACATACTTCAATATTAGCATCCATTATAAAAATAAAGGCACTGCATTTATAATGGTTAAAGAATTTACTTGAGGTTCCTACGAAAACTTTGCTTCTTTGTGGATAATTTCAGAACTGGTACTGACACAGGTTCACTCCACGGAAGGGTTTTTTTGCACTGTCTGCTTTCCTTTTTTTTTTTTTTAACGACCAGCTCCCTCAGGCTTCTCTTAAAACACCACTATTAATATTATCTTAATAGTATTTTAGTGTTCACTTACACAAAGATCTCTTTATCTTATTAGAAACCAGTCTGACCAGACTTCTCAACCTTTATAATCTGCAAGTACACCGATCTGTTGTAGCTTCACCAGCAATTTAGCTCCTACTGAACTTCCAACAATATATTCAGAGCATCACAAGATATATAAAATCCGCAGTAATGTGTTCTGATAGGACTCTCTTTCATGGTCAATGGAGAAAAACCACTGCCACTCCATTTGCTTTGCTGTGCTTCATTTGCTACTCTTATCACATCTTGTATGTGAAGGTCATAACGAGACGAAATTTCAAGCCCTACGCAGCATCATTTGTGTTACAGAAATTCTGGCTTTAATCAGTTTGAAAAAGCTTTTTCTACAACTTTCAGAATATGCTGGTGTCACGGCGATAGTAATCTAATAAATCGTTGTTTTCAAATAGTGAACTTTAAAATTCAGTGACTGCCCTTTATGTCTTTTGACTTTCGGACATCTGAAATAAAATGGCTGTTAAAAGAAACAATGAGAATTAAACAAAGAGGTAGTTACACTTTAGCTCCGTGTACTTTTCAAAGTAGCCTAAACCAGCTGTGTAGCCAGCACTGGCAGTCATGCTCTCCAGCTCACAGCCGCCATTACGGAATCTCCTCCCTTGCTCCAACATGAAGGTTTCTGCATCCGTGTGGCGATCAGGAAAAGAGAACATTAAAAATACTGTCCCCAAAAGCTCCTCCTTTGTCAGCAGTGTGAGTTTATCCCTCTGCGAAGGGCTGGTTGAACATGCCACTTTAGCTCTTAGGACCTACACGCTCTTCTAAAACAATGCAGCGGCAGTTTGTGTTAAAACTAGTTTACGAATTGGTATCCAGACCTTAGCTACTCTTTACTAGCTCTTTCAGAAAAGCCCACAGAACTGACTGCATTTCGCTGCCCTCCTGGATGGCAGTGGGTACTGTGAAGAGGCAAATTTATTAATTTCAGTGAAGCCATAATTTCACAGAGTATGAAATACCACGCTCAGATAAGACAAAGTCTCTTCAGAGAAGCCTTTACTGAAAGTCACTTTCCTACTCGCATGGCAACACATTTCTGTCCAAGCAATTAGGTTTAAGATATCTACATATTTTTGCATAGCACTTTTACAACCTCCTTTGGCTACTACAGTAAGCCTGCTACCAGCTGCTGTGGCTGTGACTTGACCAAGCAGTAAATCCAGTGTTCAAGCCGCCACTGCTGGATCTAAACCACCACAGTCACTTGACTCAAAACATTGTTTTGGCACAAGCTCGTTCTGTCAAGACCAATTTATTTCAAGATGTTCTAAAAGGTTAACTTCATGCCCTCAGACTTTATGCTAGAGAGGGCATCTCCTGTGCGTGCCACTGCACCTGGATCAGGTATTCCTTGTCCTCCTGCAGGCAGCACGAAGCCAGTCCAAAAGCACCAAAGCAGCGCTAACCCCAAAACGTAGGATCTGGCTGATTTGTTAGAAATGCGATCGTACACCCATCGTGTCCGATCTAGTTGAAACATGTACTGCCAGCGGTAGGTGGCCAAACGTGAGCGATCACAGATTCAGATTCATGGCCTGCAGCTGCAATTACGGCACACAGGCAGCTGGGGCCTTGCCTCCAGCACCGGGACAGGTCAATACTCACTGACAGCAGCCTGTGCTGCTTAGCTAGGTGAGCACCTTTAACAGCACAGAGCTAATTTAGATTAGGTGGACCTTGGCACAGCGTAGGGATTTTTTGGATATTGATGGTGGCCCTGACTGAAGCTCTCGGTGCACGTGAGGTGCCTAAGTGTTACCCTCAGATGGAAGAGCTGGAGCTGGGAGACGAAAGGAAATGCTTTCAAAAGCATCCCGGCACCCAGCAGCTCCCATTCATGTTTCTATGGGTTTCCAAATGATTTCAGGCCACAGCAGAGAGAGCCAGCAAGGTGCCGAGTGCTGTAGACAAACTGCTCTCAAATTTGTAGCTGAAAACTTTGCAATTATGTGTCAGAGGCAGGCGTTACATGTAGGAATCGTAACACCTACACCGCAGTTCCCTGCTCCTAATTCCTACAAATAAAGTTGCCAGAGCAACTGTTCCAAGGGGAGGGCAACGTACTTGTGAGTTAGTGCCACAACCTAAACACAAGTGCAGCTGCCACGTGTAAAACCATTTTTAATAGCCTTTCTAGTACAGAAGAGTTGGTGCTGGCGTAACTCAATCCTCTCTACAGCAGCTGTATTTGAAGCAGTGCAGCTTTTTGTCTTGGGCGATGGCAAAGCAGGGAACAGTGCCTCTGGTATTTGACAACATTTCTCTGGACGAGCAGTTGTTTCTTAAGCAATAGCCCTCTTTGTTGTTTACCCTGCCACTGGCTAATTGACAGCGACAGGGATTATGTTGGGAGGAGAGCATGTAATGGTGACATCAAAGCCAATTATTGGGTAAGAGGAACAATAACGGAGGAAGGTTTTATTCAGAAAGAATATGTGTTTATGTAGCGGGGCTTAGCCAGCTGACTGTGGGCCCTGTACCTTGTTTTTGCCTCCATTCCCAGCTCAGGCTGCACGTCTGTTATCAATAACTTTCCTGCTGGGAAAAGTCTGGCTTATTCACATAAGGGTCAGGAATTCCACCTAACTTTCCTAACCGCCTCAGTTTTTAATCCACAATCCTCTTCTCACAGGGCTTCCCATGCCTACTGGCTTGGAATGGTTCTCACACAGATTCGGCGCGTTCACCCCATCTGTAATTGCATGCTTTCTTCTTCCATCTCCTGCCTCATACCTTCGCCAGCACACGAGCCGCTGCCTGTCCCCTCCACCTACTGCGCTGCAAGCTCACACTGACAACCAGAAAATATTTCACCCCCAGTCTGACCCTGGAAGAGTTGTGCTTTTCTAGTACCGGGGTCAAAAAGGTCAGGAGTTGAACAGAAGCGAGGAGAAGGTACCCTAAATTATACTGCAATGCTGAAATATTTTTTCCATTGAGAATGAGATCTCCTTTTATCAGTTCAAGTAACCGTTTACTCCAAGCCCAGCTTTCCACCCTTTGCTGTTTGCACAAGTGCAACTATACTGGTGGAAAAAAAATGAAAACATAGCCTAGACAAACATATAAACTACATGTCCTTTCCATTTCACCTTCAGCAGTTGCCTAATCAAGAGAAACTACATTTTAACAGCATGAAACGATCCTTAGGAATCAACACAGTGTATGAACACTTTTCTATGTAATTACACTCTTCTGTACACTTCCCTCGAGTTTTACAGGCATTTCTAAAAGATGAACTCTTAGTGATGCTGTGGTTTCTAGCACTGGTGAAGCTGTTCAGAACAGAACAGCAGTTTACCAACTGGACAAATTCCCTGATGATGGTTTTTGCCTGTGTCCACGGTAAGCTATGGGGTTGCAGCACAGGTTCAATAGGGGTTTCACTGTTGCAGCCAGACTAGTCTGATACTAGCTAACGCCCAGATTTAAGCAAGGGCTAAATCTTTTCTTTTGAATAAGGAAAATTATGTGTGGACAAAATGGCTCGGACAAAATGGTTCGTTGAAAGATGTAATCTCGCTGATTGACCTGGATGGGCAGTTAAGTGTCAAAACCCGGTTATGAACGCATTCGTTTTCTTTTTCTTCTGAGTATCTGTTCAGCTCATCTCAGCCTAACAAAACTCTGCCCACAAGGTAAGAAAAGAAACAGGAAAAAACACATCACATTCATCACAGCGCTGTAATCCCTGCCCCCACACTCTGTTTGGGGGCCCATCAGGACGGGGATTGTGTTTTACTCAGGAGATACAGTGCCCAATACAATTGGTTTCCTCTCCCAGTCTGGGCTGGGGCCCTGAGGCGCTACTGCAAGTTCAGGGAAATAATGCTGCTCGTGTTAACTCTTCCCCTGCCAAACAGGCACCGTGCTCAGAGCATCTCATCTGGGACAGATGCAGTCATTTGTCCCCACTGGACTTCAGTGGCGAGGCAAGTCGTTAGGGAAAATAAGCTGGCACAGCAAAGAAAAAGCAAAATGCAAGCTCTATTGCGATCTAACGAAATATATTTCTTCCAATTCTCACCTGGCTTATAAAAGGAGACCACCGTGAAAAAGCTATGACAGCAATCCCATCCCAGGTGAAACTTTGCACTAGTGTAATGAGATTTTAGTTGTGAAGGCCCTGGAGGCTGGTGCTGTGGGCCTAAACGTTCACATGACCAGCAATAGCATAGCACTGACTACAACTATATCTCCTGAAACACCAAGGGCATACTGTATACACAGCTTTGTTTTGTTTACTTAGGACACGCAATAAAAATGGCGCAGTTTTCAAAAACGTTGACTAGGCTTTTCCTTTGAATTTCAGTGAAAAATTAGGGCAATTATTGAGATGAAATGATTTGGGGATTTCTAAGCCAAAGCCACGTAATACCTGTCACTAATGTATTTACCTTCAACTCCATCCTGCGTTTTAGCCTTTACAGTGTCCTGTGGTAATGAGCTTCATAAACCAAATGCCGGGCCTGCACTCTGAGGTGCACATAATCCCTGACCTGGTAAGATCAGGAAAACGCATGGTTATGCCAACAGCCATGTTTCTGGGCAAGGGTGGAAAGGAAGAGAATGGCAAGGAACGCCTGACCCAGCAGCTGAATTTATACGTTGCGCCTATAAGCCACATGCGGACATGGGGGGTGCAACTCCTTTGCAGACGCAGGGCACAAGAATAACCTCCAGTACGTTGCCTGACTTTACCAGTGCACCCAACATCGTTTTTCAAAGATCTCTCATGCTTGCCGTTCCTCGTCTTTGCTTCATTTGTCATTCCATAGAATTAAACATTCCTGTAGCTCAGCTGTCTTCCTGGCCCTCCGCAGACATGCTGCCCAGAGTTTACTGAATGTAATCTTCTCTCGCCCACATTCTCTTCTCTTGGAGGTCTGCCAAGTTTAGGCTAAGCGGTAGCACTCATTGCTCCATAGGAGCTATCAGGTGCTTGGGCAAACAAAGGATCAAGGCAAACAGACGCCCCAATAGCATATCTCAGGCTAGAAGTACTTACCAGTTCCTGTTTGGGATTCCTTTCTCTCCTGCTCTTTTCAGACTGAATGCTTTTGGAGACGGTTTGCATTGTGTCTCTCTCTCTCAGCTGGTGCAGAAGGGGAAAGTTCTGTTTCTCAGTTATGCTCAGAGAAGCTCTGCAATATAAATTAGCAGCTATCCAAATCCTAATTTCTCTTCAGTTCATTTTATGCTGAATTGATAAAGGGCACATATTACTATCTTGGACAAAACTGTTTTCGAGGTTCAAACGTGGTCCTCCTTTCATGATTTATGTTTGCACTGTTTCATCTCTGTTGCTGTTACAGCCTAATCCCTGGCTACTTATTAAAAAGGAAAGAAATCCTCCACCTGTTATGAAGGAAAGCACGTAGAATTATCCAACCAAGTTTGCCAAGAAAGAATCAAACTGCATTGCAACCCACAGGGCCTGGCTGGTTTTGTAATACTACTTCGGAGGATGTGGGATTTGTTTACATAAGGAAAATTACACTTCACTGCTGACAGTAGGTGTCATCAGCAGGTGCTGAACAGGATCTCTGACTTGAAAGCAAAGCCAGAAGCAACTTTCTGAGCTACTTCAGCCTACTTTGAACAGATTTTGACCTCAATTTCTGAAACAGCACAGTTATGCTAGTTCATGCTAGTGACCACATGAATTTCTCTACTGATCCATCTTCATCTGTTATCGCTATGAGCACTCGATTATCAAAGATAATTGATATTGATCAATTGATAAACAAGTTGATTATCAAACTACAGTGAGCTCTAACCTAACCAGACCTTTGTTGAACACCAAACCTGTTACAGATCTAAGTCTCCCATTCTTGATGAAGTGGTGCAAAACGCACTGGTAGCATTATTCAAATCCACTACAATAAAGTACTTCTCCTCCTGTGGGGAGGGGAATAAAAAAGAATGCTGATAAAGTATTCCCAGTGTGAAGATCAGCTCTGCAGTGTTGTCCCACTTCAACATATTCAACCTACACTCATTACACTTTCTTTTCCCCCTCTCAACTATCATCTCTGTGCGTTAAACTAAATGTGATGAATTTACATTGCTAAAGGTCAAACCAAAAGGTGACTGGTAGATGGGTCACTCCCATTACTCAGTAGCAGAAAAAAAAGGTGTTTTGCATATTTCCAGTGCCTCCGCAATAAATACATCCCCACATGCTGATACAAGGGTACAAGTGGCCTACAGAAGATGACTAGAAGTGACCATAGTCAGAAGATCCTGTACAAAGATAACAAAATAAGCAGACTGCAAGTGCCTCAGTACCAGGAGAGTCAAGGCAAATCCAGAAACAAAATTCCTTGTGCAGTAACTCAGGGAACCAGACCCTGGTCTTAAAGAAGATTCTGACAGTATCGTCTTCACCAAATGTCACATCGGATGGCTTGAGGACTGAATTTATCTACAGCTCTTATGGTCCTCAGATAAAAACATACATATCACTGATAATCACCCCTAGGACTTGTTTAGGGATGCAGGATGAACCTTTCAAGCCCAATAAGAATCCCGACACTGCCGCTGTTAGAACTACCTAGTATTTCCTGCTGTTGCGTGGGAAGGGAAGGCTCCATCTGTAATCCTGGCTTTGGCTATTGCAGGCGTAAACTTGCCATTTTTCATCATGCTTGTTTGCTGCCCTTTCCATTTCTGTTCTCAGTTCATTTCAGGACACATTCCAGTGGGGAAAAAATACAAACGTGGGGCCAAGTTCCCTTCCTTATGCTTGGTACTTACATAGTGGCATTTTCAGAAGCATCTGAAATCTTAAAAAAAAAAAAAACAAACCTGGCCTGAAGCCACTATGTATAGCTGAGCTAGCACATCCTAGGCCAGCTACCTGGTTTACAAGCCTTAGTCATTCCCAAGGTACAATGGAGAGCATGTTTTCAGGTCTTCTATATGCTGCTAGTTCACCAGCCCTTAATCTGCTCCAGTTGCCATCCTTGACAAAATCACTTATCTACCAGAAGGCTGAAAAAAGTTATTTTCAAAGCCATAATGACCACAAAGGTCAATTCACAGCCTGTCAGTTTAGTGTGTTGATTTCCTCTCAACCTATGACAGCCATTCCCAGCTCAAAGTACTTTTTTGCAAGTACTTGTCGCTTCATTACTGAAGAAACATTGACACATAGCATGAAAAAGAGTCAACTATGAGATAGAAGACAGTGGGAGATAAAGAAATAAAGTAACTTTAAAGGGAATCCGCTGATTATTTTCAGTAGCCCTATCAAAACACAGCTGCAATAGAAAAGATGTCAAAAAGTAAAAACTACTGTAATCAGTCAGAATACTGGGAACGCAAGAGAATCAGCTGCAGAAAAAGGTTTCAGCAAAATATACTGAAGGATATTTGAGCTTCTCCCAAGCAGCCCTTTACCTTGGACCACCCTGGTACATATAGAAGAACAAGGGGCCTGAATGTTTCATTACATGCAGCATGAGACAACAGCACTGTCTGTTGGCACCGACCTCTTGTTGTTTTGCTTATGTACTTTAGTTTATAGACAGCTAAGCTACTTCTGTGCCAGAACCACTGGTTGATAGATACTCTGCAAAATATTTAGAACACCAAGTTGCTTTAGTAAGGAGGAAGAAATGCAACACAGCTGATGCTAAGCTCAGTCCCTGTGCACAGATACTGCATTTTCAGCTTTTAGGTGGCTGCGCAGGCAGGCATTGCTTGCTACTTTATTCTAGCAATCATGCTTTGAAACAACTCCCAGTCCTAGTGCTGGAAAGTGTGCCACCTAGCTTTATTTCTGTTTTGCAACTCTGTGATATGAAGTGATGATCATGGAACATTAAACAAAACTTAGAGGGCTTTTGTTTGTTTAACGCATACTTTGCACCAAAAGGAAGGAGAAAGCTGTAGAGCATGAGTCTGCTGAACTAGCTGAGATGTGACCTAGGAGTTGAGTCACAAGACAAAATGGCATAGAGAAAGCTTATCTCTGTGTCTTTTTTCTTTCATCACATGCTTCAGAACAAGTCAGCTGTAAAACTGGGAGTTTCATGCCTGTAATGAGCTTTAGTTTTGTGTGAGGGTATAAGGCATTTTAAGAGTATGAGCAGAAATATTCTTAAGTGCAAAGCAGAACTGCAATTACCACACAAAAGCAACTGAAAAACAGACAGTGCCAGCCCTGCAGGCCTCAGGATAGTGTTTTAAAGGAAGGAATACCCTCTACTCACTTGTTTTTATTACTATGACAAACAGAAGGGCAAAAATATCCAAAACCAGGTTCAGCAGACTACTGTAATTCAAGTTCATGCATCAAAACAGGTTTCATGCAGGATATAAATACAAATGAAAACATTGTCTAAAAATGTATAGCACTTCATTATTTAGACCACTTCAAACTACCCAACCTGTAGAAGTCCAGTTTCATTGTTATGTAATTAGTTGGTGAGTGGAATATTGACTGTAATATGTTTCAACCTGTATATACTTACAAACAAGTAAGAACTCCACCACTGAAATTCATTACTATCCTTGGCTATAAAGATTTCTCATATACTTCCCCTCACAAAACCAAAAACTTTCTAATAGCCTGGTTTCTAGGTTATTAGAACAGGCTGTTTATTAGGCTGTTTCCCCTTAATCCTCCAACAGCTCTCAGCAGCAAAACACTATCAGTTACCAATTTTACCATGACTTTGTGTTTTCATTGAGAGCACCACGCTTCTGTAACTTCTGTTGGCTTCTTAAAGATTCTCATATGTATTTAATGTCTGGCTTAAGCAACAATATAAACTCAGGCATTAACATTTCAGCCAATTATTTTTGCGTACGCGAATGGACCCAGTTGCTTTCTTGATGAGTAACACTGAAGTCACTCACCTAGACTAAACATACCTGCTAAGCCTCCTCGGGGAGGTGCAGCTTGTATCAATAAAGCAGGGCTGTGCTTTCGCTGGAATACTTTACATCAATTCCCACACACTATTATCTCAAGGGTGAAAGCTATGCTTCTCAGGCTGTTGCCAGCATAGAAGAGCTGTGTACGCACATGCTTCTAAGCTGTGCTATGATAAAGGTACAGCCTCTGGAGAAAGTTTAGTGTTCAAGCTGCCCATTGTTCATTTCTGCCCAAATCGAGAATTTTTTTTCTAACAATTTCTTTCCCATGGTACTGTCAATAATCTAATAACTACATGACACTCTTCTCAGAGCCCCAAAAGTATCACAGACCAAAGCAAGGCATCCCTGCTTCCCATTAAAAAAAAAGCACTGTCAAAGGAAGCGCATTCTAGAAAGTTTGTCCTATCAGACAGTGAATTTCCTCTCTCTGATTAGTCTCAAGGCCTGATACGCTCTAGAGATACCACCAGCTTTGGATTAAGAATGTTCCATTTCCATTCACAACAATCACTTTTGGTTTATTGAGTCCTGGACAGGTCATCAAGCAGAGAAGTCAAGGGCTGAGATTTAAACTAGTCTGTATCAGACATTTTCACAGCATTACTAACACCCACAGTAAAAAGAAGAGGGCAATGCAGGCAAAGTGTCCGCAGACATCTTTATTTAAATTACCTTAGTCCCCCAGAAAAAGGCCCAAATTACACATGATCTTGTCTCACTTCAAGTTACTTATGCATTTTTTCATAATTTATAAAAAACAGATTTCCATGGCCACTTGGATAAACTCTAAAGCATGGTGTGGCCTCATAACTGCAAGTCTTGTCTCCAACCATCACACAGCACAGAGACAAACATTAGATTAATGTTATTCTCTATATATATTTGATTTTGCCCTTTTTCACTATGGAAAACCCCATCTGACTGCCTGACAGCACCTACAGTAATATTCACATGAATTCTACACAGACAAACAACAGTAGTTTCAAAGAACAGCAGCCCTTAGGTATCAGGTACATTATACACCAGGCATTTCAGATGCTGGACCACTAAAAACAAACCAAAACAACAAACCAACCAAACCCAGAACCACAAAAAATCTGGGTGAAATGAAACTGACCCCAGAACAGTAAACCACTTGCTCTGAAAATCTGCTGAGGCTACTATTGCATTAATCCATCAAGTATGTGCAACTGTAACATTGTTCTTCTCCACATGGATGAGTTTATTTTGTATCTTATGAGAAAAAGCCAT
Source organism: Anser anser (assembly GCF_964211835.1). NCBI lineage: Eukaryota > Metazoa > Chordata > Aves > Anseriformes > Anatidae > Anser > Anser anser. The sequence continues at coordinate 12,539,252 of NC_139724.1, read as the reverse complement.
TGTGGTGAAACAGTGGATGTTCCAGCACCTGCAATACCCTAAACCAGAGTGAAGGTCCACATTTCCACGTGAGAAAGAGAGGGATTCTTTGTCTAGTTCTTTACACCTCTTTTCACAACTGCTTTTGAAGCCTACTGCTAATAAAAAAGGGGCTAGTACAGAGAAAGACAATTTAGTTCAATAACTTAGATGTAGTAGCGTCAAGGATTTCATCTTCGTTTTGTGCCCCCAAAGCCTGCAAAGAAGAAGAAAAAAGGCTCAGCTCCATTACGTACTTTCCACTGGGCCCTCTCCAGTTCTAAAAAGTCTAAAACTTGTGAGATGAGTTGAATATAAAGTACAACGTCAAGCAACAGCTGTGGACTGACTGGCCTGAAGAATGTTCTTTATAGTTGTTTTTTTTTTTTTTTTACACAAAGAAGTCACATTTGCACATTTTCTAGAGAAGGTCATGTGTAGCACACAATGAAGGGGAAAGTCTTAAAATAATGAACCTTGCCAATAAAGAAAAACCCACTACTCGTTGGTACCATGCTCCCTGTAGGCCTGTGACGGAGTTTCAAGCCCAGCAACGGTGCTCTGTTTCCATAAGAAATAGAGATATGGTTACACGCTCATCTGTACCCAATTCCTGGCCAAAATAAAGGCAGGAATACTTGCTGAACCTCAACTAATATTCCATGCATTTTGGACAGGTCCAAATTTCTTGAGTTTCAGGAGATTAAAAGGTCTCGTGCCTTACCAGAAGCAGTTCTTGTTCCTGTACTGCTACCTTGCGTAGAATTGCTCGACTGCCCATACATTGGAGGTGCAGCTGGGGGATCTGTCCACATACTGAAATGTGATTGTGACCGTGCTCTGCTGAGAGAAAGAGTAGGAAGACTTCATTAGTAACCTTATGAATAATTATGGTATTACCACTCCAAACAACAAGGGGAATGCATTTGAGGGAGAACTGTAAGCAGGCATTTTTTTCAAACACAGAAGCTTCTCTATTTAAAAGAATTAACAGCAAGGATGATCTTTATATTTAAGTGCAGCTGTTTGACAAATACAGGAAACTGCTTGGTCTCTGAGAAGTCCCTGCAGAGGTCATATTTTCTCTAGTGAAGACTACGACAGCAACAATTTCCACCCTTAAATAGCTTAAGAGTGATGCATTTTTAAAAGTTTAAAAGTGTTCGGCAATGATCAGATGACCAGTAGATATTTACTCCAGAACTGAAACGACTTCATTTGTATTATGTCTTTCCAAAAATGCAACTTATGACCTACAAGTCCTTTGAAAAAACTCACAACTCTTGGATTTCCATCCATGGGACATTAGGAGACTGCAGATTAAAGGCTGTTTAGTTTGACTGCACTGAGTATCACACAAGAGCAACTGCCATCCATACTAAATTTAAGAGATGACACTAACACAAGACAAGCATAAAACTATCTGTAAACAGCTAATATTTTAATCTGTATTTTAAAGCAGTCTGTAGAGAGATTGTTTAAATGCTCATTTTAAATTTGCAGGCCACCAAGCCAGATCTGAGTATGTACTTCGAGCAGAATGAAGAACCTTAGTCTTCCCAGTTCTTCTCCCTGAAAAAGACATTCAGAATATCTTTGCTGCTGGAGTTACAGATTGCACTTCAAAGTTGTTCTAGGAGGGTTTTAGAGCTTGAATGAGACAAGTCTGAAAATTTACAAATAATATAAACGTAGTATATGGTATACCCCCTGAAATCTTGAATACTTAAAATCTGACAGTATGCATATTTTACCTGTGACTGCCAGCCAAGTAGCCTAGCAAGCCTCCTGCTCCTAATCCAGTCCAAAATCCTGGTCCTGAATTGTTTTCATGACTGGACCAAGCCCCAGATCTCTCACCTCCTTAAACCAAATGGAAAAAGGAAAACACATTGGTTAATGGCACCTAATTCTCCAGCCAGCTGTTGCAACAAAATTCTCCCATTAAACATAATGGAAAATTAGACACTGTGTTCCTCTTGATTTCAGTAGATTCTTGATCAAGTTTATCTTGAAAGGCCTCACAGTTTGAAAAGCAGGAAGAAACATAGAAACAAATAGTAAGAACAGTAGTTTTACATTAGCAATTAGCTTCCACCCCATCTCATAGTCTTGATGTTTCCAAAACAGTGCAGAGTCCCTGCCTGCAGATTTTATAAGCAGGCAGTTTAGATTAAAAATAACAGAGGAACTGAAGAAAAATTGATCTGCTCAAGGTCACACAGCAGGCAGACTAAGGCATAAAGTATTATAAAACTTAACAGCGACCCAATCACTAACACACACTGCATCTGACCTCACTGAAAACATCTGCTCGTTTTGAGTAAGAGTGGCTCAGTTTAGCAGCTAACATCACCCCATATTGTTTCTGGTAATTCTAGTCTTGTACTTGGTATCAGAAGAGAGGATAAAAACTTTGCAGTGTGATTGCAGTTATTATGCATGAGTCACTAAGACTGACAAATACCTTGATAAAAATGAAAGCAAATAAAGTGCACTGGGGGGAGGAGAGTCACAGGTTTTATATCTGAACTAAATAACGTGAGGTTCTGTCTCTGAACCAGATGTCTTTCATTTATAATTAAGAGAAGGTGCAAAACCAAAGTAGAATAACTTCCTGGTCTAGAGAAAATCGGGGATACAAAAATAAGCTCAACCACAGGTTTAACGCATAAGGAAGCATAAAAAGGCAAGAACTGAAAGCAATGTTACAGTCTCTCTGAAATATGGCATGGGAGAAAAATCTCAACTTGAATCATCAGTTTACGTCAGACTTCTACATGTAATTTGATGTTGAATTTCATTTTCAATGATTTGGGAGAAAGAAGCTCTCGTTGGGATGATACACCTGTTAAACTACGCTGATACAGGATCCAAAATAATGCTTAATTTACTGTAAAGAACTACATTAATCAGGGAGATGAACAAACTCATTTGTCCAAAAGCACCATGGCTGAACACCAACTCCAAAAGCAATCTTCGTGGAAAAATCCAAGTAAACATTCAAGATGTCAAACCACTAACAGAGGAAAAGTCTAATTTAATTAAGATAGACCAGCTAAACAAGTTTCACAGGACACATTCTGCATGCTAGGGGAATTTGAAATGAGGCAAATTAAATATTAACAGCAATAAGTGAACTACACTGCTTTTTATTACCATTCAGAATTTCAAAGACAAATACATTCTTAATATGCAAAGCCATATGCACTCAGAGACACGCTTTCCTCTGCTGTCAAAACTGAAGGCAGATACTAATTAATCCCTACGTGCTTTTTAAGTTTTTCAGTTTTCAGAATCAATGAAGAAATTTTCGAAGTCCTACTCCCGCTAGATTTCAGATTCCTCCCCAGTAAAAACACATTTGTGCAAGTAAACAACAAGGAACAGGACAGAAATAATAAAGCAACCCTTTATTCTGTTTCGACTGTGCCCAGTGGGACAGAACCCTGAAACTGCCACAGTAATACCAGAGGCAAGTGGCATGCACACACAAGGTCACTAGTGCACACACAGCATGAAAGAACTTCCCAAAGTCTGAAATAACCACACCAAAATCAATTTGCATAGCCACTAGCTAGTAATAGTGAAGCACAACCCTTCTAATCTTCTGCAGCAGGTACATACGAAGCATTTCTGCTGCAAATGCCCTGCACAAGGGTATCTGAAAGAACTAGATTGGCAACCCCTGTTGGCCAAGTGGTTTGAGCAAGCCTGGAAGAAACCAATGTTTGTTTTAACATTACTAAAGCATAAACTTTTGACCAAGTACATTTAATCCTTGCTATTTAATACTTGATTGGACCCCTTCTGTCTCACCAGAGAGACAGAGGGTTAAATGAGTGGGTCAGACAGCAGATCAGTAACATTTCCTTGCCTTACATACTATGACTATCTATTTCAATCCATTATGTGATGGAAAAGTCATCTGTTTTCACGCTTCTTTTGATGTTGCCCAGGATACAGTTGGCTTTCTGGGCTACAAGCACACACTGCCTGAAAGACCCTTCTGTAGATTTTTCAGAGAGCTTCTTTGGCATTACTTTGTTTCTGCCTTTACAATCTCATCTCATCTGGAAGAGATAACAGTAATTACTCTTCCCCTGCTACAATCCTATCCTACAGGGTATGAAAACAATGTTTGGAGAGCACTGCAAGTTGAATTTTCCCAGATTCAAAGAGCAGTTTGCTTCAGTCTGCCTTGAAAGCCAGTGAGAAACAGAGCTCTTATTTTTGTTTTTGAACAAATAGCAGTTGAGTGTTGGCTGGAGGTTTGCAGCCAGTTAAACATAACACACTAACGATGTATTGGTTTCAAGCCTGTCCCACAGGCACCTATTGCATATAACACAGTACAATCCTGCTTGCTTGCTAGCATTATAATGGCTTGGAGCCCCACCTGTGAAGCTGGGCTTAAAACCAGGAGGAGGAGGTGCCTGATGATTCTGCCAGGAAGGACGAGCGAATCCATCACCATCACCAGATGTCTGCTGAGGCTGCTGGTTACTGAGGAAGAGCTTGTATACTCCAAAAGCAAGAACCAGAATAACAATTATAACAATTGCTCCGGCACCAGAATCAGAAGAATCCTTCCTTGTCTGATAAAAGCCAGAACCGAAGCTTTCAGAGTTCTTCACTTTCCTTTCACCTTCCTCAGTCAGCTCTAACCTGAACAGCAAACTACAGGATCCTCTTAAGATGTAAGGATCATCTGGATAATCATAGCCTTCACAGCTCACTTCAATTTGTCCAAAGCGATAGGTGTTCTCCAAGTCTGCTTTGCACTGCCACTGGAAAAATAAACACAATATAAAATAGCAGCTACTTCTCCAGAGATGAGAATACCTCTCTGTTTTCCCAAACATGCTCAGAAATGCAACTATCATTGCCAAGAAATCATTTAAAAGGCCAGAGCATAAGGAATTTCTAAGATCTCCTATCCTAAGGACTAGAACTTTGGAATTAACTTAGAATGATTTAAAAAAACTTAAAAGTTAATATAATCTCATCATTCAGAGCAAAGAAGAGTTACAACTCTGTGAGATTTTCTGAACAGGTTTTTCAAGTATGCCTTATTTAGGTATAACATTTCTGAAAATAATCTGTATTCTGCATAATGAAGTGCACCATTAATAAACACCTGTCCAATGCAGAGTGGAGAGCAGATACAAACATAGCCCATGGAAGTCTGAAAAGCAATGCACACAATTATATTTGTGTTCAGATATGAAAAGCAATTGGGACAGACATGATAAGGAATTCATATGTGATATTTAATAATCAGATTGTGATTCTGTAGGTGAACATATACAGATTTGTCAGTCTCACAATTCTTTGAAGTATCTGAATTTAGGTGTCAACTCTAACTGTAACTGACATACTTTAAAAGAAGTAATTTCCAAATTAATAATTCAGGATAGCAGTGCCCACTGCCAATTCAAATTTGACCATACTTTTACAATACCGTATCAATTTTAATAATAAGCTTCAGCTTGGATTCCTGTTTATTCTATTGCCAGAAGCATAGGCAACAGATAAAAAAACTCTGTCTTGAAATACCTGACAAAAATACTAACGTGCAAGAGGAAGCCCTAGAAATCTGAACTAAAAGTTTTAAAAGTTAAAGCTGAAGTGCTGAAATATCTATGGTAATTTCTATTTTAAGTATGATGAATCACTGAATGGCTCAGGTTGGAAGGGACCCTAACGATCATCCAGTTCCAAACCCCCTACCATGGACAGGGATGCCACCCACTAGATCAGGTTGCCAACAGCCCCATCCAGCCTGGTCTTGAACACCTCCTGGGATGGGGCATCCACAGCTTCTCTGGGCAACCTGTTCCAGCGCCTCACCACCCTCTGAATAAAGAATTACCCTTTCCTCTTTCAGAAGCTACCGAGTCAGCAAGAGAACTATTTCATTAAGGCTTAACGCCAACTTTAAACACTTACCTGCACGTCGTACCCATCCCAGCCTTTGTTGTAACACTGAACAACCTCAGGGACGCGGGAGCACCCAGCGCTGCCTCCCGTGCACTGCAACTGCGGGACGGCCGCCGTGCGCCGGGACGTGGTGTACTGACCCCTGTGCAGAGTGAGCGCCTGCACCTCCCTCAGCAGAACCCTGCCTGCAACGAGAAGCACGGCGATCAGCACGGAGCGCAGGCCCACCGTAGCCACGGGGCAACCGGGAACCCGCCCCCTTCCCCAGAAGGGCCTCCCCGGGCGCAGGAGCGGCTCCGCAGGCCTCACCCGGCTGGGCCCAGCCCTGCGCGGGGCCGGCGGCAGCGCTGAGGAGGAGCAGCAGGAGCACGGCCCCGGCACCACCGGCCGCCATGGCGGCTCCCCGCTAACTGAGCTCTTCCGGGTCCGCGCGGCACTGCTCATTGGCCGCCCAGCCGGAAGGAGCGGGGAGCAGCCGGGGAGCACGCGCACTGCGCGCTTTCCGCGAAGCCTCGCCCTAGCAACGCGCGGCGCCTTCACTTCCGGGAAAGGGCGGGGCGCGCTCCGCGCATGCGCGCTGCCTTTTCCCGGAAGCGGCTGCTGGGGCTCCGCCGGTGCGCTCCGCGGGCCATGGCCGGCATCAAAGGTGCGCGGGGGGGGGGGGGGGGGGGCGTTGCCACGGCAACCGCGGCGCGGGAACCCCGCGTGAGGGGCGGGGGGGGGGGAAGCCCCTGAGGGGCTGCGGAGGTGCGGTTGTGCCCGTTGGAAGCCTACGGGCGGCGTTCTGTGTCGTGTCTCCAGCCGTTTATCTGTTTTCGGTTTGCTTCCTTACAGCGCTGATCAGCCTGTCCTTCGGGGGAGCGGTCGGACTGATGTTCCTGATGCTGGGATGCGCCCTCCCCCAGTACAAGTAACGTAACGCTTGGGTTGGGTTCAACCTCGGGGTTTCCCTGCCGATACCTCCCCAGGCTGGGTCATACCCACCAGGGAGGCTCTCGGCAAAGTCATCCTTCAGATAACGTAACAAATTTTCCCTTAATGTGCCTGAGGAATCTTGTCTAATTAAGCCACGAGCAACGTAGGAAAGCATGGCCAAGTACGGCGGTGTAATTTTTGTAACGTTGATTGCACTGACATTAAACAAAAAACGTATCAAAGGTTTTGGTGCTCCATGGCTCCTGAATATCAGCTGAGAGCAATACTCTGGTGCTGTGTGCACTGAAAGCTCGCAGACAAAATGAGGTGAGGACTACGCAAAGATAGCTCTGCAATTCTTGAGTAAAGCCGACAGGTTAAATTTAAGAGTTAAGATCATCTTCTGCTGGGTTTCGGCTTGCTTAGCGAAGCCTTGCTTTATGAACATCCTCTTAACGAGGTCTCTGCTGAAGCAGCTCACAAACATGGTGGGTTGGATTAATGTCATCTTGTTCCAAAGTAAAGGGCTTGCTTTGCCTGGGCTTGTCTTTTCCAAATGTGTATATTGGATGCAGAAAATACCTTATATTGATTTTCAGGAAGAGCAGGAAGTAAATTAACTTTTCTTCTCCTTTCTTTTTCAGCCAGTACTGGCCACTGTTTGTTCTGTTTTTTTACATCCTTTCTCCTATACCATACTGCATAGCAAGAAGATTAGTAGATGACACAGATGCTACAAGTAACGCCTGCAAGGAGCTAGCCATATTTCTTACAACAGGCATTGTTGTCTCAGCATTTGGGCTACCTATAGTGTTTGCCAGAGCAGAACTGGTCAGTACTATTTCAATCTCTGAAAATACTCTTTGCTAGAAAACTTGTTGTTGTTTAAACTGAAGGTAGAGCTCTCGTGCATTAAGTGACTTTTATGAATACATACTTAAAATGCTTGCAGTGGAAGCAGAACAGGAATTCTTTCAGGGGGGAAAAAAAAAACAAAACAATGGAAGCATGGCAAAAAGTCATGTTTGCCAATTGCCTTACATGGTCATGGAATAAACCCTAACATCCTAGGATCCTATGTGTGATACAGAAAAAGTGAGATAGAATATAGCATGAAAACTTAACAGGCAAGTAATCAAATGTACAAGTTTACATCATACCTTGAAGGTAATTTGTAGAATAGTTGGGTTAAAGAAGTATGAATAAACAGTGAATTTTTGCACTCGCTGTGAAGGACATGTGATCTTGTTTTTTTTTTAATCTTCTGAGTTATCATTATAACCTTCCTGGTGTAGGACTTCCCACTAACATCCTGTAAAAGATGACCTTGTTTGCGTGAATTTCAATTTCAAAGAATACCAAATCAAAAAAAAAATAATGGGTGTACTTTCATAACACCTCTTTAGGCAAGAACATTTGAGATGGTCAGTTTGAATGCCTCTCAGCCTTTGACTAATGCACTTAGTCTCCTTGGAAAACATTCGCCTCTGTTTTTTGTTGTTGTTGTAACTTGGTTATCTGCTGACATTTTAAAGGCCTCCATCCTTGGCTGTCTGTTTAAAAACTCCTGTGGCTGGCAAGTGTAGCTGGACTGCACGTATGTTTGATGCTGTTGCGTAGCCTTACTGTACTATTGCTGGATGTTAAGTAAAACATCCGTGCCTGCTAGCCAGCACTTAGAACTTAGACTAGAAAAACTTCAGTACTGCTTGGCTGACTATTTTTAGGCAAAGCCTTTTTGGGTAAGCCTAACCAGCCTTCCAAGCATAACAAATAATGAGATACTGTCTTCTTTTATCGCGTATCTGTTGCTGAACTTTGTCTATAACATGACATCGAGAGATTACTTTTTGTCTTGTTCAGCTCAGGATGTATCTAACTAAATTCCCCTTGTTCGCAGATTTACTGGGGCGCGTGTGCACTTGTTCTCACGGGGAATACAGTCATCTTTGCTACGATCCTAGGATTTTTCTTGGTCTTTGGCAGCAATGACGACTTCAGCTGGCAGCAGTGGTGAAAGGAAGATAAAGAACTATCACAGACATCTTGTCGTTCAGTGGCCATGCATACAAATGAGAGAATGGGCAATAAGAGAAGTAGTGTAGCAAGCCTCTCGAGTATTCTAGATACTCCTTTTTTTCCTCCTTGTTCATTCTGAATGTACTACTGTTTTCCTGATGGGTTTCTAGGTTTTTATGAAGTGAAGAGATGGTTGATTTCATTTTTACCTTTGGTATATTTTTAGGTGCTGTATTTGTTTAAAATTTTCATTCTTGTTCTGCTCAGTGTGTATGTAAAGCTTTAAAGCTGGAACAAGAATGTTAAAAACAAGGTTTCAAAGAAAATTTCAAGTCTTTTTGTTGTTTAGCATTAATACAGTGCTTCAAAATAACTTTTTTTTAAAATGGCGATTATATACAAGCTGAACTGACATAAGCAATTCTACACCACCATTGTCAATTACCAGATATAAAGACTGTAGTTATATTTTACCAGAGGCAAGGGTGGGGGAGTACCAGTAGCAGATTTTTCTTCTGCCCATAGCTAAAACTGGGTGATGAATGTTGATAGCCTTCAGTTAAGGAAAAGGCTGAGAAGCAGGTAGAGTTATTTGGGAAAAATCCTGAATTTAAGCACTGTTAGCACTTTTACCTGCTTCCTTATCAATTTTTGTGTGGATGTGACATTCAAATTCTCTGTAAATGTGTTGATGCTATGACATACAAAACCAAATTGTGTTGTAGGGGAAGGGAAAAATGATGTTTAAATTCCATTTTTAAAATCTTTTTTTGAACTGTATTTATAAGTATTGTATGGTTTTGAGCTTTTATGTCAACTTTTTACCACAAAGAGGGTAAAATGTTCACTTATGGAACTACTGGTCTGAGTTAATTTGAAGCATGTATGAAACTTTTTCCTCATTCCCCTTTTTAATTTATTTTATACATAAATAGAATAAAGCTTTTCAAATGTAGATTAAAACCATGTTAAACTTGCCTAAGAATGATTCCCTCCACCCCTTTTTTTTCCTTTGCACAATGCAGTTGAGCCATGACTTTTCTGGAAGTCACTGGCTGAACTGATTTCACTGACTGTTTTTAAGTTCTTATGCACTATGGGTTAATAAGATTTAATGTTTTGTCTGTAACTGTAGACTTGTGTTCTGTAAGTTTACACATATAGCTTCAAATATTTCAGTCATTTCTGCATACCTCTCAATTGTCTGTATTTTTCATTTAAAGAAATCTGTCATTAGACATTCCATTGTGAAATAGCTGATGAGGGCCAGTTAAGCAGGTTTGGCTGTACCACATACAGTGATAAACCTCTAAACTACATTTTTACTCACTTCTTTAAAAGAGGTGTTTAATTTAAAAAATGTACTGTGCATAATTAAAAGGTGGTGATTGCTAAGATCTTACTTAACAGTGGAGTGGTATGAAAAGGCACAATATCAGGCCTTAGCTGTAATGTTTGTGCACAGATGTAAATGAAACACAAAGCTTGAATATTTGAAGTCAGACAGTAATTGTAGCTACTTACGTGATGTGCTTATGGAACTTATGGGGCAGTGGGGGTGTAGTTACCTACAAGTGCTGCTTCATTAATGTCCTCCTGTGCATAAAATAAGAACTCAACATTATCCACACTGGTAGAGGAACAAATGGTTGTCAAGACCATAGTGCAGAAGCCAGCAGGTAGCATTTCAGTCCTAAGTGCTTCACCAAACTTGTCTGCGATCGTTCAAAGATGCCTAAGAGCTGTAGAGCTGCTCATTTCATGATGGTTTTCAGTGAGATGTCTGCACCCCTAGCCCCAAAATGATGGATTCTTCAGAAGATTTTCTAAACCAATGGTTACATTTGCGCTCTTTGCCCTTGTGAAGGAAGAACAATGAAGACTCGTACAAATCTGAATCTGTTACCAGCTCTTTTTTTTTTTTTTGTGGTCCGAAGCTGTGGTAGTTGGTCCCCATCCCTTGCTCCCCAACTCCTGTGCTGCTAGCCTACTTCTCAATTTGATGCTACTCTGAAACACCAGGACACTGAACTGCGCGTGTATGCATTGGCTATGTATTTTGTATGTTAATTGCATTACAGTGTTACATTCTTTCCCTTGCACACCAAGCACACGCAGCGTGGCTCTGGTTTGAGCTAGACACTTGGGAGGTATGAACTTTCCGTGTAATAGGCATTGAGACAACATTGCCATCCTATAGAAGAGAATTTTGAACAATAAAAATTTTAAATAGCAATCCCAGTTCTGTACGTTTAATCAAAAATACTCTAATAAAAGAGTACTTTGTTTAAAGTATTATTTTGTTCATTTAATATGATTGTTGTTCCTGTTGGGGAGAGATGTCACAAGGTCATTCAAGTCAGTCCTTCAGTGCGCTTGCTTCATTTACCTCAGATTATGGGCAATACCATTTTCTAAGGGTCTGGTTGGCGTGTGTGGCTATTATACCAAGACAGGGCTGGTATTTATGTATATTTTTGTTCAAACGCATTCTTTACGAAATTTGGAGCCAGCCCCCGCGCTCCTGGCACCTGGAAGCCGTTGGCAGACGGAGGAAGGGAGGGGAACCGTAAGCCGTAACCCACCCCCCCCCACCCCGGGACCGACCGCCCCCCCGCTCCCTCAGCGAGGCGGCCGAGGCCAGGCCCTGCCCGCGGCTGCGGGGCGGAGCGCGGCGGGGCCCCGGTGCCGCCCCCGGGACGTGGCGGGGCGGCCTCAGGGCCCTTCCTCTTCCGAGGGCAGGGCGGAGGGCTCCCGCTGGCAAGATGGCGGCGGCGGCCAAGGCGGCCACCGCGGCGGCGGCGGCGGCGGCAGCGCTGTGGAGCGAGGTGAACCGCTGCGGGCAGAACGGCGACTTCGGCCGCGCCCTCAAGTCCGTTAACAAAAGTGAGTGCCGCCGCCATGGCGCCCTCAGGCGCGCGGCCGGTGCCCGGTGGGGCTCCTCAGGGGGTTTCGTTGGGCTAGGAGGGGGTGAGGAGCCGGGTGGGGGGGGGCTGAAGGTCCCGTGTCCTGCCCTGGTAGGTCTGAGATTTGGGGTCACGTAATAAAATCGTCAGAATTTCTCCTCGGTCTTTCTCTGTGTCTTTTTTTTTTTTTCTGGCAGGAAGTGTTAGTATGTAAAACGTGTGCTTGTCTAGAGTCGTGCTGTTCTTCTACGTCAGGCGCTTTTCTTCCTGCGTGTGCTTTATGTGGCACCGAGACAGGTTTTGGCACCGTGTCTTCTGTCTGGAAGCGAAGTGCCAATGAAAGGTTTGTTCAGGTGCGCGCAGCTCCTTCGGTGCAGCTCTGTTCCGGGCATATTAGCAGAGCGGTCATTTCCAGTAAGTTCAGTGTTTATACCAGATTCTTTTACATTAGCAGGGTTTCGTTCATGGTCTGAACCAAGGCAAGCCCTGCCAGGACCCTTTTAAAATGATGTGACTGTTTTCTTTAAAGATTTTTTTTTCCAACTTTAACAATGTATGTCTCTTATAAAGCACTAATGCGTCTGATAACGAGTGAAATCATCGTGTTTAAACTGTTTTATTTTCCAGTACTGCAGATTAGCAAAGACGATGTGACTGCACTTCATTGTAAAGTGGTGTGTCTTATCCAGAACGGGAGTTTCAAGGAAGCCCTCAGCGTAATCAACACCCACAGTAAAGTATTGTCCAGGTGAGTTGGGTCTTGCTGTGGCCTACAAGACATGAAACTGTAAGTCCCTGAGAAGCTGCTTAAGCTGGAAGGACTGATTGACAGCAAAATCAAGAGCAGGAGGTGCTCAGAGCCGTTGGAATTGGGGTTCTCAGTGAGACACTGATTTCCTATGGGTGTGAAAGATGGTCTTGATTGGTTTGAGACAGTCTAATGGCTTGCTTTTTCTGTTGAAGAGATTGGTCGTGGAGGTAGCTGAAAACTAGAAAAGAGACAAATTATCCTTGTTGACATGGGTGAGCTCCATAGCTGGGACAAGGGAAGAAGACTTATTTCATGGGAGTGAAGAGAGGCAGGAGAAGCCCTTGCCAGTGGGAGCAAGCTGTTAGCTTTGCATGGCTTTCTCATCATACTGCTCCACAGGGTCCTTTTCTTTGCCAGCCTGATAGTATTCAGCTTTTGTGGTGGTGCAAATGCTTTGTGCGTGTTCTCAAAAATCAGGACCTTGAAGACAACTTGAGATTTAGAACAAGTCAAACTTCTGTATTCCCTTTTAAGTCACTAAGTAGATTTAATTCTCTTCCTAAGAAAGATGCTCTTAGTGCAATGACTAAGATAAAAATTGCTACCCAAGAACTGCCTGGCAGCAACATTTTTGTATTTCAGATGCTATTGTTAAGGAACTTCCCAGAGAAGTGCCTTTTAGTATCAGAGCAATGAAGCTCTTCCGTGTTTATATAAGATAATAAACATTATTACCTTATTCACAAACTCCTCCTTTCCTGGGATGAAAGGGGTTTAATTTAAGTTTGTAGCTTGTTTTTTAGTATGTGATGGGGACAGGAGAAATTTCTCTGAATATAACTGGCTTCAAGTTTTCTCTTTAGCTTGGCAGTACTGTGTGTCTCTATGTCCTGCATAGCGGGGAAGGTGGTGGTTCTTGTTCTGTCCTGAAGTTGTCTTGTCCTTTACTCATTTTTTCACTCATTGTCCCACTCATTTGTTTTAATTCTTAATGCCATTTGTTTTTTTTTGTGTTTTTTTTTTTTTCAGACTCCCCTAATACTCAGCTGGGCTGAGATCATTTTAAATAGGGAGAGAAATGGCTGGTCACGAATGTCAGTCACTGCATTTGTGGCACTAGTGTTGAACTGAGGGAATTGCTGATTAATTTTCTTTTGGCTTAAGTGGTAGCTCAGGGGATAGCTGGAGCAGAGCACTCAAGGCTCTGCTTGCTTCATAATGTTTCCCTGCTGCTGTGAGCTTGGCTTTGAAGCCGATTTTATGCTGACATCAGCAAACACTTTTGCTGCAATTGCACTGTGCTGATATTTCAAAATAGGTTACTGTTAGCTTAATATCTAACAGCTAGGAGGAGCTGTGCTTTATACCACTTCCTTTCTCTCTCTGTGGGAGTTGATTATGTGTCTCTGACAGTTTGCAGTGACAATCTTCTGCTGTAGTGATATGCCTTCTCCTAGGGAAGGAGTCGCATAATGAAGCTTGCTGTTGTTTTGCCTTTAAACTTGTTTCACATCACCAGTAGGAGGTCTGGGGAACTGCTGACTGTGTAAACATCTGATTTGAAATGGCGCGTCAGGAGACACCAGAAAAAAAGAAGGCTCATCTTTAAGATGAAGCTTTAGTATTTCTTCTCTGGTGGATACAATGTAGGTTAAAGATAGTTACAGCACTTGACAGGTGAATTATTCAGTAATCTGGGATCATGCGCTCACCTCTGGTGCTTGGCTGTTTGGGAACAGTGCCCAATTAGGGCTGCAAGTGTGTTCAGGTGGGTGAATGCTGTTGAATGAAGACTCCGTGTCTGCTATCAGCCTTTGTCTTGTCATTGCAGTGATGTTATTGCCTTCGAGAAGGCCTACTGTGAATACAGGTTGAATCGTATCGAAAATGCTCTCAAGACCATTCAGAGCGCCAGTCAGCAGACGGACAAACTGAAGGAGCTCTATGGACAAGTGGTAATTACAAGCTTTTCTTCCTGGTGGCAGTTTCATATGGATGCCTTGGCTCTCTACTCTAATGTGGGGCAACTATGGAGACAGAATTACCTTCTCTGTCTTAAAGGCATGGAGGGGTACAGTTTCCAGCTGCTCCAGTTTGCGCGAAGCCTCAGCTGTCTGTAGACGACAAACTAATTTTCTGACTGCCACTGAGCCAAAGCACTACACTCGTGACTCCCTCTCCGTTCCTGGGTCTGGCCTGATATGGTTTTAAAAGCTGAGAGAATGAAGGGTGGAGGTTGACTGATCAATTTTTTTTTTTGTGGTTAAGCCCTCTTAATCTTTGCCATCAGATAGTTGTCCAGGAATGGTTTGTGGGATCTGATGTCACAGGCATTAGAGGCGAAGCAGAAGAGCTGTTTCTCCCAGGTTGATCAGAACAGTTTTGTGAAGACAGTTTTTGGCTGTCTTCTTTCAGTTGCATGAAAGGCTGTTCAGTTAACTTTTCCTGTAGAGAGATTGATTAATCTGGAAAAAGGCTGTCTGAGAACAAAAGCTTATAAAATGCTGCTTCTAAAGAAGCTCCTTCTGGAGTTACAACTCTGCAGCCTGTATGTATATCTGCTCTTATTGCTTGAGTCCTAGCAAATAGAGTTTGCCCATACAGGTAGATGCAAACGTTAGTAATACTCAGCCTAAAATATATGATGCTGTGCTTCTGTCGATCCATGAGGAGGGAGAAAGGAGGCTGCAGTTACTGGCATAGGCAGGGAAATGCTGTTCTGAAGGCTAACCCCCTCCTGTTCTCAGCTGTACAGGTTGGAGCGTTACGATGACTGTCTGGTTGCATACCGGGATCTCATACGCAACTCCCAGGATGAGTATGAGGAAGAGAGAAAAACCAACCTCTCTGCGGTTGTGGCAGCACAAAGCACGTGGGAGAGAGTGATGCCAGTAAGTGTGTGCTTGTATGCGTGTTAAGGGTGGCAGCCAGGGAATAAAGGATCTGGAGTCTTAGATCTCTAAAGGATGGAAATGCATTTCTGACTCTTAATGACTTCTGTGTATATTCAAGATCATCTCATTCCTCTACAGAGGAGAAAACATAAATGCAGTTATTGTTCATCGGGCTGACAAGTTATACTTCATCTGTGATTTGTAAGAAACTTCTGGTTAGTAGATGAGACAGTAGAGTGGGTGCATTTCACTGAGCCTGCATTAGGCAGAGCACCTGTGATGACTAACATTTTCCTCTGTCTCATTATGCTCTTGTCCAGGGTAAAGCTAACCGCCTAGACCACCCTGTCATGACTGGGAATGTTTCTGTTAATAAGTAGTGCAGATAGTGATGTTCTTGTTTTTCAGAAGTCTTTGTTTTGGAGATGTGCATGGCACGCTCAATTTTCTGTTCAGTGTTTCGGATCCTCTTCCTAGTTCTCTAGGGTAGTGGTTCTTACTCATCCTCTTCCAGCAGCATAAGCAGTCCCCAGGTTCAGGCTGGAGTTCAGTTGCTGCCTCGTTGATTGTGTCTGACTTTACTGTGCAGTATGAAGGAAGATCCTTTGCACTGTGACTTAAAATCTGCCAGTTGTATACCCTTTGAAAATTGCCTCTGAAGTATAGGTTTCTGTAGAAAACTTATTTTGCAAGGAATGTATGTGAAGACTATAGCTTGTGTCTGCAGCCTGTCGAATCTGTATAGATAGTTACTGTTTATGCTGTGATATGTCTGTTTTTCATGCTAGGAGGATCTGGGCCTTCGAGAAACTACTTACGAGCTGTGTTATAACAGCGCATGCGCGTTGATCGGGCAAGGAAAGCTGAACGAAGCCATGAAGAAACTACGGAAAGCAGAAGGTAAAATCACGGTGAGGTGTGAGAAGCTGTGTGTGATAGAAGTAGTTACTTGCTCTCTCGACACACTTAAACAGAGAGAAAGAGGTTTGGACTGTCAATTTAAAAACTGATCAAGAGCAGAATTTTTTGTAGGTGTCCAGGTGGTTCTGGGCAGAAGTGGTGTTTTTGTAGAAGCGTTCCTCTGCAGCTCTCTTCCAGAGCCACACTGCATGTAGCATATCCTGGCTCTTTTCCAGCCCCCTGATTGGGGTGGAATCCCTTCAGCAGTTTTTTTTTTTGAAGTGGGAAGCACACATGAATGTGATTTCTTCTTGAAAATGTTTAATCTATTCTAACTCCTGGTTTTATTAGTCTGTATGCATATGTGTGAGTTTGTATGTGTATATAATGCTGAGGAAAAAAATATTTTTCTCTCCAATCTGTTTGTTCTTGCACATGAATGTCAGTTCCATCCTGATTTTGATGATAGAATAGCAGCTCCCCCTTACAACTGTTTTGAGCATGTGTAATTTTGGGGGGTTAGTGAATCTATGTGCTGTTTATGGTAGTCCTTTGGAGAGGAAAACAAGTGGTTGGTTTGAAGGCTGGACCGTTCAGTGGATAAGGAGCTGGCTTGAAGGCCTAACCCAGAGAGTGGTGGTCAGTGGCTCTTGTCCAGGTGGAGGCTGGTGACGAGTGCTGTCCCTCAGGGGTCTGTCCTGGGACCAGTACTGTTTAATATCTTCATCAGTGACATAGACAGTGAGATCGAGTGCACCCTCAGCAAGTTTGCAGATGACACCAAGCTGGGCGGTGCAGCTGATACACCAGAAGGAAGGGGTGCCATCCAGAGGGACCTGGACAGGCTGGAAAAGTGGGCCCATGGAACCGCAAGAGGTTCAACAAGTCCAAGTGCAGGGTGCTGCACGTGGGCTGGGGCAATCCCGGACATGAGCACAGACTGGGAGAACAACTCGTTGAGACCAGCCCTGCAGAGAAGGACTTGGGGGTGCTGGTGGATGAAAAGCTCAACACGGGCCAGCAGTGCGCGCTTGTAGGCTAGAAGGCCAACTGCATCCTGGGCTGCATCAGCAGGGGAGTGGCCAGCAGGTGGAGGGAGGCGATTGTCCACCTTTTCTCTGACCTTGTGAGGCCCCACTTGGAGTACAGAGTCCAGGTTTGGTGCCCCCAGCACAAGAAGGATGTGGGGCTGTTAGAGAAGGTCCAGAGGAGGGCCACAAAGTTGATTAGAGGGCTGGAGCACCTCCCCTTTGAAGAAGGGCCGAGAGAGCTGGGGATGTTCAGCCTGAAAGAGAGAAGGCTCTGGGGAGACCTCACTGCAGCTTCTCAGTACTTAAAAGAAGGGAGATTTAGATTAGATGTTTGGAGGAAATTCTTCACTCAGAGGGTGGTGAGGCACTGGAACAGGTTGCCCAGAGAAGCTGTGGATGCCCCATCCCTGGAGGTGTTCAAGGACAGGTTGGACGAGGCCCTGGGCAACTTGATCTAGTGGGTGGCATCCCTGCCCACGGCGGGGGGAGTGGGGTGTTGGAACTGGATAGTCTTTAAGATCCCTTCCAACCCAAGCTGTATGATTCTGTGTTTTGGTGAGATACATGAGAAAGTTAAGAAGTGACTGATACTTGTACTGAAAGCTTTTCTAGTGATGCAGAAGTTTCAGGATCAGTATCTGCAAGGGATACGTGAAAACAGTATGTGCTCCCACATGCTTCTAGGCTGTTTTTTTCCCCTAAGCGTTCTAAATTCTGTTCTTCCATTTGTTTTTGCTTCTAGAGCTGTGTCGCCAGTCACTCTCAGAAGACACTGTAAGTTGTTGATGTTGTTCTGGAAAGTGTTTACTTTTCACCAGCATGAATGAGGATGTGGTCATAAAATGTAAAAAAAATAAAATAAAAAATAAAATAAAAATAAAAATAGCCAGATGACAGGCAAAGCTGCTAACATGGTATTACCCAACAAGACACGCCACCGCTGCTGGTACCAGCTGGTGAGGCTGGAGCAGCAGCAATCGTGGTTGTTGCAGAAGTGTAACACCACAAGTTGCTGCTGTGCTTCTTGCACGGTTGCACGTGCTGGTCGAGGCGGGATGGTTACAGGTTGTCTGGAACCTCCCCGTGACCTATGCGTGCTATGGGTGAACACGCTGACTGGGTGATGGGAAACTTAGGTGACTTGCAGTGGCTGGTTGGTTCAAGCAGAGGGGTAAATTCAGTGCGTAAACTAAGGGTATCTTCAGACTTAGAGTAGCAGGTGGAGCTTTCTTTTCTCTTGGTTCAACCCAGATGTGCTTGTATTTGTGCTGTGGCTTCACGTGTAGTGGCTGGGGTTCTTTGTTGCTAACGCTACTCAGGACAGCTCATAAACATTTGCCTGCAGAATGCTGAAACAAGGGAAAGAGACTTCAGATTGCAGCTTTTTTTTCCCTTGATTTTCCTTCAGGACGTGACTGAGGAGGACATCGAGGCTGAACTGGCCATTATTCACGGTCAGATGGCGTATATCATGCAACTGCAGGGTCGTACAGAGGATGCCCTACAGCTCTACAATCAAATAATCAAGTTGAAGTAGGAGCTTTTCTAGAACTGGTATTCATTCTTCCATCTGTAGAAAGACCACTCGTTAATAGCAGTGTTTTCTCCTTTTTTTTATCTGCAGGCCAACAGATGTAGGACTACTTGCTGTCATTGCAAATAACATCATCACAATTAACAAGGTAAAGAATTACCTTGCTCCTTTCAGCGTGGCCCTTCCTCGTGGCTACTCAAGTTGTCTGTTTCTGTGAAAAGAGGGGGATAATCGGGGAAGACTTTTTCCTAAACAGTAGTTAAATCACAGACCCAGAGAACTTCTCTTGTTGAAGTGATATATTGAAATCATGCTGTGTGATTTTTTTTTTTTTTTTTTTCCCCCAGGACCAAAATGTTTTTGACTCAAAGAAAAAGGTCAAGCTGACCAATGCGGAAGGTGTTGAGCATAAACTCTCCAAGAAACAGCTCCAGGCGATTGAATTCAACAAAGCTTTGCTGGCAATGTACACAAACCAGGTAGGAGAAACTGATCTGAAGTAGTTGACTACAGACTTAGCACCCTCCACAGGAGTTTGACAAGGCAGAAATGGATGTGCAGCCAGTAGGAGATACAACCACTTGGCTTAGGCACGTAGGTGGGGAAAAATCCCTAAAAAATAGAAGAGCCTGTTGTGTGGTGACTTGAGCGTTGCTGTAGGGAGTACAACGTGGAGATGACTAGGATGAGATGGAATGGGTTTGTGGGGTTCTTAGATGCATCTGAACTGCTACTAAGAGGTTTTGTTCTCGGCTCTCTGTACCTATTTCAGGGAAGCCATTGCTAGCGGCTGATCTAAGGTATAACTGGTAGGTTAGTCCTAAATTAGGTGCTTGCAGAGGTTGAGCAAAGTATATTCTCTTCCCACTCCTCAGGCGGATCAGTGCCGCAAGCTGTCAGCAAGCCTGCAGTCACAGAGCCCTGAGCATCTGCTCCCTGTGCTCATCCAGGCTGCCCAGCTGTGTCGTGAGAAGCAGCATGCCAAGGCCATAGGGCTTCTGCAGGTAAGTTAAGAGAAGTACTCCTTTGGTCTTGCTCCATTTAAACTTGTTCTGTGTGTTCTCTTGCACACTCTTACTGTTTGTTTTGTCTCATTTAAATACTCAGGGATATCTGACTGTGCTTATTATGGTTTAGTTTAATGCCTCTGGAAAGCATTTACACCCAAATGAGCCATGCTGCTTTTAAAGGGAGATAGTTCCCTTGCACCTCTGATATTTGTCAGAAAACTTCTTCTAGGGTAAGCAGTGGGCTCTGTGGCTCTACTCACAAGCAGTTTACAGCAGCCTCCTTTTGGAAGGAATGAGCGGCCTGGGATTGAAATCTGAAAGGACACTGGGTCACTGGCACAGTTTGGGGTCCTTGTCTGCTGTATGCTGAAGCCTGCATGTACTGGAAAGCTTTCCTTGGCTCTTGCCAGCTTCCTGGGACTGAGCATGAGGTCCAGTTCCACCAGAGCAGCAGCCTGGTGCCCATGCACGTGCTGAGTTGTTCTATGCTCTGATTCCCAGGACTTTGCAGAGCAGCACCCTGCCAACGCAGCTGAGATCAAACTGACGATGGCCCAGCTAAAAATTGCTCAAGGTATCCAGTGTCTTCCCTTCTTGGGAAACTGTCAATACGTAATAATGGTTTAAGGCCTGAGGGGAAATGGGCTTTAGGGCAATTTTTGCTGTAGTCACTCTTGTGGTAGGTGCAGAGCAGAGATGCTTTCAGTCAGGTATTCTGTAGAGAGAGCTATGACAGGATAGACCTTATAGCTTAGTGCCTGGATATTAAGGCTCCACAGATCCCTCGCAGAGCTACCCGCAATCTTTGTGAATGATAGGGCTGAAGCTGTTTTGGGGCAAGGGGTGTCTTGGGAGCAGAGTTGGGGCTTCTTGATGGTAATATTCTTGCGTAAAGTCAGAACTTGTTTGCAAAAGGTTGCTCCTGATCCCCTGTAGAATGTGGCAAGGGCAGGAAGGGGGGTCCCCTGTGTGAAGGTGTGTCCTTCATTCCTGGAAGTGAGGGAGATAGTTTTAAGGAGGGGATTGTTTTGTCCCCATTGTTTACTTTTGGCAGGAAGTAGTGGAAGTTCACAGGCTAGTCCCTTGCCCTGTCCAGTAGCCAGGATGAAGTGTCAGCGTGGCACTAAGGGCATGTCCTTCCCTCTCTTACAGGCAGTGTCACCAAAGCCTGTATGATTCTGAGGAGCATAGAGGAACTGCAGCACAAGCCTGGTATGGTAAGTAAAACTCCTTGCTCTGGGTCACCTCTAGTTGTGTTTAGGGTGTCTGTACCTCATTTCTTCAGCACTGATTTTTTTTCATGGCTATCGGGGTAGAGACTGGGGGAGAAAAAAAAGGTTTCTAGTGAAACTGTGTCCAGTGGCAAGCAAAGGAAGTGCCAAGACAAGAAATTTTTCTGTGAATGCAGTCCTAAGCTTGTACTGTAAGAGAAGGATTGTCGGTGACATTTCTTTGGGAGGGACTTAGGTAGGAAGGTCTTGCCTGGGTATCCTGCCTGTCACCGTAGCTGCTTTTTAGGGACAGAGCAAAAAGCTCACATTGACTCTGTCTTGAGGAAATCTTGTGAATTAAATGCTGACTCTCTGTCTATAGAAAGCTTGTGTGAGGATCTGTTCATAAGCTGCTCTTGAACGTTTGCAGGTGTCTGCGTTGGTGACAATGTATAGTCATGAAGAAGACATAGACAGTGCCATCGAGGTCTTCACACAGGCTATCCAGTGGTATCAGCAATTCCAGGCAAGTCAGTTCTGAGGAGCTAACGTAGTCTTTTCTAGGTAGTCCAAGCTCAGCTTTTCCCACTGATGCACAGCCTCAGCAGTTCATCCAGCTGGGGTTTTGGAGAGCTACGAGCTCCTGTTTTGTAAGCATTTGTTTTATCACTGCTGTATTGTTTTAGATGTGTTGCAAAGAAGGAGAAGCAGATCCTTGCTTTTCCTGTCAGATTAGGAGAGCGGGAGCTATGGGTGCCCAAATGTAGCAGTCAGGCCTCCTCTCTGATTAGAAAGCACTGTGGATCAATGAGCAAGCTGCCTCATCCCACACAGTCTTGCCTCACGTTCTAGAGTGCAAAGATGGTCTGCTTTCTGTATGACGGTGCTAACTCAGTTCTCCCTGGCCAGGTCTCTGGGGCATTAAAGCCAGCTAGAGCTGGGCTCCATGTTGTGAAATTAAAGACCTAATTACAGCTGCTCTGTCTTTCAGCCAGAGTCTCCTGTTCACTTGTCACTGATAAGGGAAGCTGCTAACTTCAAATTAAAGCATGGCAGGAAGAAGGAAGCAATCAGCGACTTGGAGGAGCTCTGGAAGTGAGTTGTGTGGTTGCTGAACAGGGAGGTCTGCCCACAGACCTCTGCAAGCTGCCTGGTGCCAGGTTGTTTTTGACAATGTTGGTTCACTAGCAGCCCTCCTATAGAGTTGCTTTTGTGCAGAGGTTCCAATGCAAAGCCGTGTTTGTGAAGGCAGGGGATCATTCATTTGGTCTGTAGCTGATGCTCACTTGAAAACCTGATTGACTTGTCCTGGAGGACTCTTACGTGCAGTGAAGGTTACTTAGGTGACTGGGACACGTGGTTTTTTTCTAGTGCTGCATAAACCATGGCTGTCTAAGTTTTCATTTTTTTTTAATTCACTTGGTGGGATATGAGGGAGTTCTGTTAATTTGCCTTTGCAACTGGAACTTCAGGGGGTTTT
This sequence comes from Anser anser, assembly GCF_964211835.1. Classification (NCBI taxonomy): domain Eukaryota; kingdom Metazoa; phylum Chordata; class Aves; order Anseriformes; family Anatidae; genus Anser; species Anser anser. The sequence goes on along the minus strand of NC_139724.1, from coordinate 12,516,640 downwards.
GTCTTTCACTGCCTGCTTTGTGATAGTGTGATATCATCTGCTCCTCTCTCTGCATCAGTGATGTTTGGTGATGGTCTCTGTAGGAGACCACAGGCTGGCATACCTGTCCCCACAGATAGTAGCTGTGCTCTGGTAGCATGCAACAGGTGGTGATACCAGGCTTTGGGATGAGTGTATGACTTGATCCTTGGTTTTTTTTTCTTCTCCAAAGGCAAAACCCGAAAGACGTGCACACTCTGGCACAGCTCATCTCTGCCTACTCCCTTGTGGACCCTGAAAAAGCTAAAGTGTATCCTTTTGGTGCCAAGGCATTTGGGCATTGCTTCCTTGGATTTCAGTTGTGTGGGGAACTTGGACTCGTTCTCACCTGAAGAAAGGCAAGGAACATCTCCAGTTGGGTATCCAGGCCAAGATTTCTGGAGCTGCTTTATTTTCTAACTGGTGTGATTACTGTGAAATTCCACGACCGTTTTGTCTTTGGCCTCCTCTCTGAGATGTGGTAATTTAAGACTATGAGGAACCAAAAATAGGAGCTTCTCCATCTTTTCTGCTGCCGTCTTGGACCTGTGGTAGTAATGCAGAACTGTGCCCAACAGAATATGGCTAAACTCTCCCTGACCCAAAATGTCAGGTTCCCATACAGCTTTTGCCATCTAGAACAGCTTTCAGAGTAAGTTGCTGCTTCTGTCCCCCACCTCAAAGAAGGGAAAAATGAGGCAGAGGGCAATTAAGCAGCTCACTCCAGGTTGGGCAGGGAGCTGGGGCTGGCCCTGTAGGTCTGCCTGGTATATTGCCATCAGGCTGAATTTGTTCAAGCTGACGTTTTCTTTTGGTACCTGAACAAAGATGGGTGTTTATCTTTGGTTGCTGCTTGCCAGTTGCATGTTACCTGTTCTGGTTTGCATCCCTGAACTCTTCCTTTGCAGTCTCAGCAAACATTTGCCTTCCTCGGACACCATGTCACTGAAGGTAGATGTTGATGCCCTGGAGAACTCCCATGGAGCGACTTATGTTCGGAAGAAAGCTGGGAAGCTCACTGGAGACAACCAGCAGAAAGAGCAAGGGTAGCGTGCTGCTTTGGCTGTGGCACAGTCATTCTTTGGGATGGCACGAGAGCCACACCTGATGTGGTAGGGGTATTGGTGTAGCAGACGTGCTGGTGGAAGGGGAGCCTGTTGTGTAACTGCAAGGAGCTTCGGATAGCAGCAGACCAAGTTTTTGGAGAAATGGGGATGGTTTAGCTTCTTCCAGAACTAGCTTTTGGTTGATTTCTCTGCTGTGTCACAGTGGCTGTTTCCCTGCTTGCTTTTCAGACAAGGGGAGGTGAAGAAAAAGAAGAAGAAGAAGAAAGGTAAGTTGTACTTCCTAGACGTTGGTAAGGCACAGATCCAGGGAGCTGGCCAGATTGTTTCTTCTGGTAGCTAACCTTGAGCTCCCTGGGAGCTGGAGCCCTTTGCTGGGACTAGTGAACTGAGGTGTTCGTGACTGATCGCTCATCCTGTGCGGGGCGTCTCTCCACAGAAGTGAGGGCAGCTCCCTGACAGGACATTTGCAATGTAATGTGTTGTGGGTTGCTGGGGTCTGTGTACTTCCTCTCTGCTGACAACCCCTGTGTGTCCCTTGTTGACGCCTCTCTAGCGTGTTGACCCCCATCTCTCTTCCTGGCACTGGCTATTCTGCAGGAAAGCTGCCCAAGAACTATGACCCCAAGGTAACTCCTGACCCTGAGCGGTGGCTTCCAATGCGAGAACGTTCCTACTATCGTGGACGGAAGAAGGGGAAGAAGAAGGATCAGGTTGGCAAAGGAACTCAGGGTTCAACCACAGCTGGTTCCTCTGAACTGTAAGTACCCGTTGCTGGGTTTGGTGTGGGGAATGACTCCTGGGTGGCTCGGAAGTGTGGCTTTGTGCTTTCCTGTGGCTCTGTCGCCTCACCAGCCCTGGGTAGCACAACTGAAGCTGCAGTTTGTCACTTGAACCTTCTACCAGGTGCTCTTCCAGAAGTTCCCTGTAATTAACTGGGAACCAAAATGATATGGTAGGCATGCTTGAAGGTGCCAAGGTGCAAATAAAATCCCGGAAGTCTTTTAATGTGCTTTTCTTAGCTTTGAAGACTAGATGCCCCCTCTCAACCTGTTTGCTTTTGTGTTTTGGTTACTGGAGAACCGTTAGCCATTATTTGGGAAAATACTATACATCCCTCTAACCTGATCTTGGTTTGAGCTGGAATCAGGGTTTTCCTTTATGTATGAGTCCTCACAGCAAGCTGGTGACTTACTAGCATCTGGGAGAAGGAAGTACGTTTAAAATAATAGTAACATAGGGAACTGATAGTTGTGGATGATACAGCTCTTCTTTATACAGCTGTCTCTCAAAGTGGAAGCGTGAAAAGCCTTTTGTGGTACTGTTAGTTTGAGCAGTGTTTGCATAGAGAGCTGGCACAAAGGTGCCTTTGTCATTAAGGAGAAAAAAGGATGTTGGTCTGCAACTGCGTATCTGGGGGCCCTAAAAGGGTTTTCTTGCATTTGCATGAGTGTCAACTGTCTGTTCAGAAGTTGAAAGCCTTGCTTTTGTTGTTGGGATTTCTGCTGTCTGATGAGCATCAGTTAGAAGGTGATTGCCTGTCCTTTGAGACAAGTTCCCATCATCCATCAACCCTTCTGTGTACGCTGAAGCTCATTTAAGATGAGCAAGATCTCCTTGCTTGAGTGCTCTCACATCCATGGTGGTGTTGTAATGCTGTTTTATATGATAGCTAAGCTACTATATCTTTTGCTCTCAGCTTCCTGCCCAGCTGTTGCTACAGTGCCATATATTGCAGGTGTTTGTGAACCCATGCGGTGTGTTTTTCTCATGTCCTCCCTGTAGGGATGCCAGCAGGACTGCCAGCAGCCCACCTACCTCCCCTCGGCCCGGCAGTGCTGCAGCTGTATCGGCTGCAAGCAACGTCATCCCTCCCAGGCACCAGAAACCTGCTGGTGCCCCAGCCACCAAGAAGAAACAACAGCAGAAGAAGAAGAAAGGGGGTAAAAGCGGATGGTAAAAAGCAGGATGTGTAACCTCCCTCCCTCAGTAGGTGATGCTGGTTGCATAATAAAGGTCAAAAGCCAGTGGTGGTGAAAGACTCGTGGCATCCAAATCTCTCTGTGCTCTGGGAGGAGATGCGCTGGTATAGACACCATGATATGTCTGCTCACCAAGTTGTCTTCCTTACATTAGTTCCCGCTGTGGCTCATCTTCCTCCAAAACCGTGTTAGTATGGAGCATAAATCAGAATAAGGAGCCCCACTGAGTGTGTTTGGGGGGCTGCTATGCCTCCTGCTCTCAAGCAGGAGGCCTGGGGTGCTACATGCGGGAGCAGCTGTGGTACTGTCCCAGGGGAACAAGGGTGGGTGAAAAGGACGATGGTCTTATTTGGTTCTCTCTTGTGCCTCTGGGGAACTGCATTCCGAACTGTAAATACACACAGAGCTTGTAGCTTATTTCTGGAATGAGATCTGTTCCATATGTGCAGCCCCAGGAGGTGCATGCTTCCCAGCTCCTCCTCCAGCTCCTGTTTTAGTTGTTAGCAGCAATTACTTGCTGGGACAGCATACCGGATTTGCGAAGGCCTGTTTTTGAGAGTAGCAAGCTCCCTTGAAAGTTGGAGTAGTGATGCCTTGCATCTCTTCTCTCCAATGCTTTCACCAACTGCAAGTTAGAAGCTGGGTTGTTGGGCTTAATGTTTAGCTACATCCCCCAGTGAGGGTTAGGAAAGTCCTCTTTTCTTCATCAAGCTCTAACAGCCCTCTCTGAAGGCTGATTTTCATGTTTCCCCTTTCAGACTGCAAATCTAACTTCTCTGCTGTTGCACCCCTCCCCAGTCATCCTTGCCACACAGTGCCCTGCAGCGTGGGTAAAATGGTGCTGGTGGCATGGGACAGGGCTTCATACTGTAGCAGCGAGTTTCCTGGAGTTGTTAGGATAAGGAGAGGAAAAAAAAATGATTTTCAAAATATTTAACTTTGCTTTGGATTGTGCGCTGTATGTATGCCAGGCAGTTCTGGACAACTTTGCGTGAAGGAACTGAACAGTTAAAAGCAGTCATTTTTTATCAACAGCTAAGCAAAGAGCAGTCAAATGGGGAAGGAAACTCTGGCCTGGCTATGGCATCTGTCGATTCAGACGGTAAGTATGGAGGGAACTGGCTGTTACCATAAAATTCAAATGCAGCCTGTAGAAAGAAATCTGTCCATGTTGCTTAACTTCCAGAGGCGTGGAATAACCAACAGTGTCTTGAAACATTAGATTTATGCTACTCCAGCATGTGCTAGTCAAAGCATTTAGCAGAGTTATCTGACAGTGTCTCTGCAAGCACTGTCCTCAGTGTTTTGTCCTAGTTAGTAATTGACCACCAAACAGCACAGGCGCAGATGGTCTTGAAACACAACATACGGACTAGATTACACAGAAGATAATCTGAGGGGGAAGAGCAAGACTTAAGATGAAACATGGCAAAGCGTGTGGTGACTGACCTGGTGTCCCCTTTTCTGCTGCCCTACTAGTGGGCACGGCAAAGTGAGAACTAGCTGAAGCGAGGCGTCTGGTTGCGGTGGTTGCATTGAAGAAGCATTGCCCGTTTCCAATGGAGGCCGTCGGTGAGATGGAAGAAGTGCAGCTGCTCTCCTAGCACCCTACCGCTAGCCCCTCAAACACCTCTTGAAACTTGTGCTTTAGCCCGATGCTTGCAAAACCGTTTTTCCGTGCATAGACTCGCAGGGGCTAGAAACAGCGCTTGGGAGCCAGCCGTCAGCTGTGAGCCCAGCAGGTGAAGCCGCCTGTACTGGAGGGATTGAAAACCCACGCCGCCAGCGCTCCGTGGGTGCGGTGCAAGCATGCGCGCGGGGGCGAGCCGAGGGCGCGCGTGTGTGCCTGCAGGGGGAGCCGTGTCCCCGCCGGCCCCAGCAGGCTGCGCTCTGCCGCCGTAGCCGGGCCGGCCATGGGCAGCCGCCTGCGGCCCGCGGCGCTCTGCGCGGCCGCCGTGGCCATGGCGGGCGGCGCGGCCCTGGCGGCCTGGGCGTGGGCCTGCCTGCGGGGCCGGGCACCGCCGCCCGCCGCCGAGCAGGTACCGGGGGCAGGCCGGGGCGGCGCCTACGGGGCGGGGAGAGCCCCCGAGACCGGGGCCCCTTCCCTTCCCTTCCCTTCCCTCAGTTGTGTGCCCACGTACCGCAGGGCAGCGGGCAGGCACCGGGGTCTGAGCGAGCCCTGAGGCACGGCACCGCGCAGTACGGCTCGTGTGTCGGAGGCCATACCGCGAAGTGCAGTTTGTTCCTCGTGCATGCGAACGCGCAGCCTCACCCTGAGGCACGCTGCACTTAGCGGGCTCCTCGGATACAGCGAACGTTGTACTTCTACCCCAGCGGCCCAGCAGGCATCCTTCCCTTCGGCCTAAAGCGGCTGCCTCTGTTCTCTCCAGACAGGCGTGGATAGATTCCTTGCTGTGCCGCCTCCTTTTTTCCCCGGCCCCACTAAGCTTGGCGCGTACCCCGGGTGCCTGAGCGAGTGTGTCGCCTCTCGTTTCACAGGGTAAGCGGCAAAGCAAGCAGATACTGGTGCTGGGCCTGGATGGCGCAGGGAAGACCAGCGTTCTCCACTCGCTGGCAACTAACCAGGTGAAGCGCAGCGTGGCTCCCACCCAGGGCTTCAACGCCATCTGTATCAACACCGAGGAGTCCCAGATGGAGTTTCTGGAGAGTGAGTGAACTTATTTTAGTACAGAACGTGGAAGAAGTTCCTATCCTGTGTGCTAGGGATCAGGCTTATATTTTAAAGCCTCATATTTCCTTGTGCCTGCTCCGATAACACAAAACTCTGATTATTTTCTCCTTGGAGATTCTGCTTTCCCACCCTGCTCATTTAAGAACATTATATGCTGGTGTCAGAGGAGGTCTGTGCTCGTTCAGCTTGTCCTCCAGGGACTTCTGCTCTGAGACAGAGAAGGCTAACAAACCTGATTGTGTGAAACCAGCCCAAAGCAGAGGTGTCCCTGGTAAGGCCTGTGTTGTGGTCTGCAGCTTCTGTTCATTGTTCTGTTCATCGTACAGCTTCTCCTTGGTGCTCATGCCTGACAAGGGCAAGTGTAAAGGAGGAGTAATAAGGTGAAAGAGGAGAACATAGAGAGCTTTTCTTTCTACTTTTTCTTCAAAAACCTATCTGGGGGCCCTGGAGTCAGGTCAGTCCCTGGTATTGAGAGGCTGACATCCTAACCTCATCGGTGCTAGCTTTCTACAGGGACAGAGGCTGCCATTTAGTTCTTCATGTTTCTGTGTTGTGCTGTGCCAGTTCTTGACTGGCTGAGTTGGCAGCTAGCCCAGGAATGCCTCAGTACCTTTGTCAGCAAGCATAAAGCAGTTGTGTTGTTACTAGGCAGATGGTATTTAGGATGTGAGGATGAAGTCTCTAAGGCAGAGTGTCGTTCCCAGTCCTACTGTGGAAGTCTCTGCACCATGCTAGGGAAACCACCTCTTCAGAGATGCTTACAGTCTGTGTCCCTCTCCGTGTTGGTATTAGACACTTGTATGTCCCACTGACTTTGCTGGGAATGAGGTGCTCTCCAACCTAGAGAAACCCACAGCATTTCTGCTGCTGCCTGGAGGTTGCTTGGGCCCAGTGCAGTGCAGAATTGTTGTTTCTGAGTCATCCTTCCCTCTCTGGTCCAGGTTGGTAGTGACTGAGATGTGTTGGCTGCGATCTGACCCATGGGAGATGAAATGTCTCAAGCCAGTTTCAGACAGGTAAATCTGCACATGGTGCTCTAATCTGTTATTTACCCAGTGTGTACCATTGCCTAGACCAGGGGTTAGCAGCCTGCACTGTGAACGTGTGGCTTATGATGATCTTCAGACAGTAGGGTTTTTATTTTGCTAGCCTGGACAGATAGAACAGTTCTTTTTCTTTGTACCGTCATGTAAATAAGTAGGTGGAACCTTGCCTCTTCAAGGGATAGGAGCTCCTGGCTTCTGCTGAGTTGCTACTGGTTTGGGAAAGAAAAAATGTTCACTATGAGGTTGCTGACCCCTGGTTTATGCTATGCATGAATGCACTGAACAAAAAGAACAGCGATGAGCATACAGAACGTCACAGTACAGAGTCAGAGGTATCTGCCCCAAGCGTAATGTCAGTTACAGTCTGTTGGCTCCTTCCTACAGCGGCAGACTTGCATCTGCGGGCAGAACTGCACTGGGGCTCTTGAAGATGAGGCACAAACCCCCTAGCAGGGAAATGTTGTTTTGCTTTGTGTGTTCTTGAAACTGCTAAATAATTTTAACTTAAGGCAAAGTTGCTTTGAAACAACAAATTTACTAAGGGCAGTAAATTTGATAGGCTGGGTAGCAAGTCAGTTTTGAAAAGAGTTCCTAAATAAGACAGGAAACTATTATAGGGAAACCTAAATATATTGCTTTGGAAACTTGCTACAGTTGGAGTCAAGTCACCCCTGTCTCTTGAGCCTGGTGTTGTGCAAAGTACCTTCACACACACCCCCTCCCTGCCTTTGATTGCCTAGAAGTGATAGACCTGGAGAGCTGACATTATACAGAATCACAGAATGGCTGAGGTTGGAAGGGACCTCTGAAGACCATCCGGTCCAACCCCCTGCCAAGCAGGATCACCTAGAGCACATTGCGCAGGACGGCATCCAGGTGGTTTTGGATATCTCCAGAGAAGGAGACTCCACCACCTCTCTGGGCAGCCTGTCCCAGTGCTCTGTCACCCTCACAGTAAAGAAGTGCGCTCTCATATTCAGATGGAATCTCCCGTGCTTCAGTTTGTGCCCGTTGCCTCTCATCCTGTTGCCTCCCTGAAATGCTTAATATACTGTAAGCTATTCTTGCTTCTGTTAAACTCAGCACCACCGACGTTCTCAGATGGGAACAGCAATCTGAGCCACATAGCTTCACCACAGAATTGTTATAAGCCCTGGTTTTGAAGGTGAATAGCTTTTTTCCATAGCCAACAGAAAAGAGTCTGGGTAGAATTGTATCCTGTGCAAAGATTTATCCCATCACCTAAGGATAGCTCAAAGAGTCTGCTGGAACTTGATTTTTATCTCTTCCTAAACACCTCTGGTGCTTTGACAGTACGAAAGCTGTGGGAGTTTTGAATTAGTTCATAGTGTAATACAAATCTGATGAGAGCCCTCCCCATGCCAGAATTAAATTTCTCTCTAGGAAATTGTAGGCCTGCTTTGTCTTAAGGTGAGATGGGCATCCCCGTGAAATGGGGACATTCTCACATTGTCCTTCTGGACACTGAACCTTTTTCCACTGTCCCTTCTGGCTTGAGAACAAGACCCATGGGGCAGAAAGCAACCATAAAAACAAACAAACAAAAAATGCAACTCAAGAGCTTGCAGTGGAAAGACTTTTATTTTTTTCTGAGCATACCCATAAGCCTGCCTCAAGTGGGACTTGACTGAGGAAAATAAAGCTATTTCTATTCTCATGTACAGTAACGCAAATTACTTGGGTTTTCAACCCAGAGCCTGCTGTCTGGACCTCCGGGAGCTGTGCTGCTTGGATTATTTGGTGAATCTTGTGTTGCTGTGTTCTCTTCCAGTTGGGGGCGGTGAATCTCTGCGTTCATACTGGAAGATGTACCTGCCCCAAGTGCTGTTGCTGATCTATGTCGTGGACTCAGCTGATCATGCTCGACTGCCTGTGGCGAAAGAGCTGCTTCATCAACTGATCGAGAACAACTCCACCCTGCCAGTGGTGGTTCTGGCCAACAAGCAGGTAGGAGTTCCCTGCCCTTGCTTGAGCTTGGGCTGGCAGCAGCTCCGAAAACAGCAAATAAAGCTTTTCAAAGAAGGCCACATGCTGGGGAGTTTTCTGGGGCACCGGTTGACAGCAAAGGAAAATAATCTGGCGTTGAGTTTTGGATCTGTAAGATGAAGGTCTTGTGCTCAGAGATGGTGCAAAACAAGCTGTGGGTGGAAATAATGGTGAAAACTGCTGTAGAGTTGCAAGGCTTGAGAGCAGCAAGGGAGACCGCAGTTGAACCTGGGATTAGGTTTCTGTTCTGAGTATCTGTCCCTGGGTACTGCTTTACCTAGCAGCCCCCACGTAGCAAAGCACAATTGTTTACTTTCACATTGTCTGTTTAGTTGCTCCTATGGTTGCTTGCTGAAATGTAAGAGAAGAGGAGCTTTCTTCATAAGGCAGTGTTTTCTTCTATGATTTCTGTGAAAGTGTCAGTGACTGATACCTGTAGTAGAACTGCGGTATGGTCAGATGACAGAACAACCCAAAGTCTTTAAGCACTGATTTATTTTCATTTTTATTATTTTTATTTTTGGAGCCACGTGCTTGGTTTGTTCTCTGTTACCACCTAAAGTTCTGGTAACTTAGATGTGTTACTAGCAGTCCTTTGTATTAGTCTTGTAAGTCTTGGCTTCATCAAACAAATGCCACTGCTGATTCTCTAGGTCCCTGAGACAGAAGTGCTGGGGGCTGGGAAGGTAACGAGGGAATGACTGTTGTATATTTGCCCTGTTCTTGTAACTCTGTGTGGAGTGCTTGGGGTCTTGGACCAGCAATACTTTTTTTCTAGCTTGTACAGCTAGTCTTACGTTATTATTGGAAACACTGAAATAACTGGAAGCAGAGCTATACCATTATTTATTTGGGAAGAAGTTAGGTTAAGGATAAACATTTTGGTTCCAAAGCATGTTAGGGCATGGGAACACGATCTCATAAGGGTACATAGAAGAACAGTACCCCCAGATATTCTGAGACCCTTCCCCTCTCTGAGGAAAGGCGCAAAGCAGGACTGGTGCCGCCACCTCTTGCAACTAACAGGCTTGTTTTGGTTTTGTGTATCAGGACCTCGAAGGTGCATATTGCATCACAGATATCCACGATGCTCTGGCACTGTCTGATATCGGGGACAAGAGGAAGATGTTCTTGATTGGTACCCACGTGGCAGAGGATGGCTCAGAGATCTCCTCCAGCATGAAGGATGCCAAGGAGCTGATAGCAGAGCTGTTTTTGGAACTGCAGTGACAGCTCTTTTCCTTCAACACAATACTTGCAGCTGTGGAAGATGAGGTGTTAGTATATGGTCGGTTTGCTGCATGGCAGCTGAAATGTAGAAGTACCTTTTCCTTGTGGGTGTGGAATTCCTCTGAAAATGATGTCTAGTTGGTAAGAAAATCTATTTTATAATGTTTTTAAAATACCTTTGGAAAATAATATATTTGTAGCCTATTTGTAGGGGAAAGTGAAACTCTCAGACAGCAGAATTAGGGGTATATGTAGCTTAGGCTGAGATGGCCCCTTGCCAGGTTGGAATTAACCATTGACTCTAATGAGACAAAGTTGTATCCAGTGAATTTAACCTGGCCTGATGTCTCAGGTTTAAATTGACTTATGTTTACTTCATAGGTAATGGATTTTACAGAACTCTGTTAGTAGAGTTGTTCTGTTAAAAATGAGACCACCCCTTGAGAGTGTCAGAAATTTAAAGTCCTGTGACAGAACTGCATTTTTGACAGTGATAATTTTTGTTGTTGCTCTGTAGGGGCTGACTTTCAGGGGAGTGACAAATTGGTAATTTCTGGAAATCGGGCTTGTTTACAGCTTTTTTAGTGGGTAAGAAAGACAAGAAAATTAAAGCAATAAGACATTAAAAATTTCTTTGCTTACAGGGAAAAAAAAAAAAACAAAACAGTGCAATTTAAGGTAGTGACTGAAAGCATTTAAGTTAGGTTGGCACCAGAGGTTGGGGGAATCCATCAGTTTGAGTGGCTTATTTTGGTTCAGTCCAGATTGTGCTTGAGCAAGCAGTGTTATGGGTGAAAAATCTATCACTTGGAAAGTGATTTCTGTTAGCACAGCAGATGAGGAAGATGAGTTGGAAAGGAGTGTTACTTTCTCAGTGTCAGTGTCCTTGTAATTACACTCCAAACATGTGATTCAGGTTCCAAGCAGTACTGCAAAAGACACGTTTCATAACCAAATGTATTATACAAATTTTTTTTTCTAGTTTTGTCCTTTGTAACAGATGCATAAATCAGAAAATTTTACTCTTAACGGCTGGTCCGGGTTTCATTTACTTCAACAAGGAATGACACAGCAGACCTTCATGGCTTTTCTTGGACAGCTACCTTTAAAGTTGTTCTTTTTGCAATTCTGTAAGGGATGGCCCGTCTCTGTGCAAACAGTCCCCTGCCAGCAGGGCTCAAGCTTCTGCAGGCAGCGGCATTTTCACTGAGCTCGAGGCAGAGAGAAGCCAGCGAGACCCGCAGCAAGGCAGCACGACGAAGCAGATGGGCCTCACACCTCCAAGGCCTCCCAGCGGCGTGGAGGCAGGACAGGAGCGAAGGGAAGGCTGCTGCAGGCAGAGGGGCTGCGGAGGCTCCCTCACAGGCTCCAGAAGAAGGGCAGCTTGGCGGGCGGCCCCGCTATGCTGTCGAATGGTGTGGGGGACAGGCGGGGACGAGCTATCTGCCTCCCTTCGAGGCCGCTCTGCCAGTGGCCCTCCCCGTGTCCATCCCCTCAGCCCTCGGGGCGTGGTGGGAAGATGCCTCACGGCCCCTCAGGGCCGCCTGTGGCTCTTGCTGCAATCTGGGCTAGGGGCTGCCCGTAGTCTTCCTTGGTTTCCCCACACTTTCTGCACGTTGCCACATCTTTGTTTTTTCCCGTTCTCCGTCTTAAAATGTGACGGCTTGGGTTGTACTTCTGTGGAGTCCCGGTTTAGTACCGCTGCTGAGCCTCCCCCGAGGCTTTCATAACTTCCCCTTGAAGTTACAGCTAAAGGGAGTAATAACTGGTGCTGGCAGTGCTCGGTCCTGTGGTCCCGAGAGCTGCTGGAGCCCTGCAGTGAGGAGCAGTTACCAGAGGAGTGGAGTGCTTCGTGTGCAAGCACATTGCTATGCAACTGCACTGAGAAGGTACCAAGGATACCGTCAACAACACAAATAACTGCCGAGTTATCCTGAGGAGATGCACAAACTTAGCTGCCTCGTCATTATTTCACACTGAAGAGCAGGCAGCCTGAGCTGCAGATGTTACCAAGTGTTTAAATTCACTTCTTGTCTTTCAAGTTTCTTGCCACTTGTCTACACATTCACACGACAGGTAAGAAACCCTCCCAGCCCTAGCTTCCTAATCCCTAGTGTCCAAGCCATGCCCCAGGCCTCCAGGGGATGGCTCAGTTGGGGATTTATGCTGGATCAGCAAGTCAATATATTGGATGCTGCTGTGATAAATACACAGACAAAAGGATGCCTGGTTTTGTCTTTCCCCCTGCTCCTCAGTACGGACAACATATGACTGTCTTGCCCCTTCAAAACAGAAGCTGTGAACTGAAATTGTAAGGGACTGGTTGTATTAGTTGAATGTTCATAAATCCATGGGGCCTGATGGGATTCACTCCTGAGTACTGAAGGAGTTAGCGGATATTAAAACTGGACCTCTCAACAATTTATCAAAGGTCTTGGGAGTCTGGAGAGGTCCCTGCTGACTGAAAGCTAGTGAACGTTACACCTATCGACAAGAAGGGCATGAAAGAAAACCCAGGAAACTACAGACCCCTTAGTCTAACCTCAGTATGTAGAAAAGGTATGGATAGGATTATCCTGGAGGATATTGAAAGGCATGTAAAGAACAAAGCTATTATCATGCATAGTCAACAACCCTTCATCAAGAGAAAGTTCTGCCTTAGTAATTAGATCTCCTGCTATGGTAAGGCCATCCTCTTGATGGATGTGAAGGGAAGGCAGTGGATATAATCTTTATGGATTTTATAAAGCTTTAAAAAATAAATTTATATTTTTTATAATTTTATAAATTTATATTTTTATAAGGTCTTTGATACCGTCCCTCATGGCATCCTTCCAGACAAATTGTCCAGCTGTGAGATGAACAGGTTCACACTGTGCTGGGTGATGAACTGATTGAATGGCGGAGCTCAAAGGGTTGTAGTGAATGGAGCTACATTTCGCTGGCGGACGGTCACTAGTGGTGCTCCCCAGGGCTCAATTCTAGGTTCGGTTCTGTTCAAATTTTAATCAATGATCGGGATGCAGGAGTTGAACGCATCCTTAGCCAGTTTGCTGATGATACTAAACTGGGAGGTGGTGTTGACTCCCTAGAGGGATGAGAGAGTCCTTGCAGAGGGATCTAGATTGGAAAATCATCAACAGCATCAAGTTCAACAAAGGAAAATGCTGTGTTCTGCACCTGGGGTGAAGTAATGCCAGGCACGAGTACAGCCTGGGAGACAAGTGACCGGAGAGCAGCTCAGCAGAAAGGGACTAGTGCTGGGAGGCTCAGACTGGACATTATGAAATCTTTTTTTTTTTTTTTTTTACCGTGAGGGTTGTGAAACACTGGAACAGGCTTCCTAGTGTGCTGGTTGATGCTCCAAGCCTGTCAGTGTTCAAGAGGCATTTGGATAATGCCCTCAATAATTATGCTTTAATTTTAGTTTAGTGGTGAGGCAGTTGGGACTCAGTTATCATTTTAGGTTCTTTTCAGCTGAACTATTCTAATTCTAATTTGCTTTACAAGGGATTGATTTCATTGGCAGTTGGGACCTTTTAAGCAATGAGACTGATTGACCTCCGGCAGCAGAGGGAAGGTATTTCTGTGTCTGGCTGCAACAAGGCCTCGTTTCCCCTGCCAGAAAGCAAAAGCAGGACCAAATGGCAAAGGCTGCCCTGGGACGCTCCCTTCGTCAGAGAGATTGCTTAATTCCCTCAGGTTGCAGAACTGCTGAAGATGCATGTGTGGGGATATCTGTCTACTGGTGCTGAGTTTGGATGTGACTGTGTAGTGGGTCTGTGCTGTCTGTGGAGGAAAACTGATGAGCCTCTGGAGAGCCGCTTGGCTGAAGCTGCTGAAACTGGTTTTGAGCTCCTGAGATGGCTGCTGCCTTCCTGAGCATGTCCCGTCTTGACCTGGAGGCAGGGGGCCAACATCCCACAGGCAGTTCCCACCGAGATCCCAGGGAGCTGTGTTGGCGAGCGGTGGTTAGGTGTGACAGGGAGATAAATCAGGAGGCATCTTGTGAGGGAGTGTGAAGTGAGGATGCCCTGGCAGCAGCCCGCCAGCATGAGGTCTTCGTGGTGCTCTCTGGTAAGTATTTGCCAGCGCTGTGTCCCACTAGAGGTTTCAGTACCATCGGAGGAACCACAGGGGGGTCCCCAAAGCACTGGCCATTGTCTGTCAGCAGACAGTTGGAAGTGTGCTGTCTCCATGGTACCTTTTAGTAACCAGTGGGACCGTTGATAGCAGCTCTTTCTGTTTGTCTGGGCTGGCAGACTGTCCGTCTCCTACATGCTGGGGTTGCGCGGCAAGCTATGAACCAGAGAAGTACTTTCCCCCTTTCGTCGTCGTGTCTTGTTTGTTTTGCCTGCAGTGAAGACAGGTGGGCAAATTTGTGTCTCTGCAGTCTGAGAGAGAGCACAAAAATCCATAGCCTGGTGAGATCACCAGGTTAAACGGATGGAAGCTTGCTTGGAGAGAGGTCCCTGAAACACACTCTTGCAAGGGGTGGAGGTAAAGACATGGGTATTCGAGAGAGCATTATGGCTTTGAGTACAGCAGTAGTTGTTTTATGCTTTGTTGGTTTAACTGGATGTTTAAGGACACATCTGTCCATTTCTGCACTTTTAGACAGGATACAAGAACTCGCAGAACCCAAGAAAGTGCCTTGTGCAAACAGTCCCAGGTAAGAATGCACCCAGAGAGTCTGGTTTGAGGACCGGGGACTGACAGGGCCTCAGCCCCTGGGTACTCATTGGCTTTGTCACGCTAGTGCTTCCCTCTCAAAGGCACTCGTGACTCCAAGAACACCAAACTACACAGTTTGCTCTTCTCATTTTCAATCAAAAAAACTGGGCTTAACTTTTGCTGCCCCATCCGAGGTGCGGTGCTCAGACGTTGTAAGGCAGGGGATGGTTGTGTGGTGCAAGGGGGCTCGACCCCCTCAGAGCCACAGGCTGGTGTATCCTGGGGGACTCAGCACAGCTTTAGGAACGGAGATGATGTCTGTATTACGGGGCCAAGCTATGGCTCAACAAGCTGAACCACGCTGAAGCACCGTGGGTGTCACTCACTGTGCTCCAGAAAGGCTCCACAAACCCTTTTATACTGCTGTCCCCTGTTGTGACTGCTCTGGTACTCTCTCCCACCATGGGAGAGTTCATACTGTCCGTTCTCCATGGGGGATGAGCAAATCCAAATTTGCCCTGGGCATGGGAGACTAACCTCTAACGTACTGGAAAACCTCACCCACTTTCCATGGCACACCCTGACCGTAACGTTATTATTGTTTCTACTGTCATACCTGTGGTGTGGCTAGGTGGTAATGGTGAGGCAAGAAAAATGCAATCATGAAACTCCTGCAGGGGTTTCAGAGATGGAACGAAATGACCCTTTTTGCACATCCACTGGGAGCTGTGAAAACAGATGCATTACTTGAAGCCTCTTTTCTTTTTTGAATTGACAGCAACCCACCTGCACAGCATTAGGAAATTCAGTGCTGAAGAAGGTGAGTGCTCAGGGAAAGGCAGCAGCACTTTACAGCTGTGGGGAGCCATAGGGACTGTGAGTGTGTCCCATCCCAGGCAGGGAAGAATGATCCCACTAAGGACATTTCACATTTGTACATATTTCTAAAGGCACGTTTCACACCCTTGGTGTTCTTGCTAGGCTTGTGTGGGGAAACCAAGAAACAATCTGGACCCTCTCAAGGGAAGCTGCAACAGTTCAGCCATCCCCAAGAACAGTGGCACTAGCCAAACCCAAGCAAGACTTTGGCAAGCACCATGGCAGGTCAGTGATGCAGGAGCACGTTCTGGGGAAGGCTGCAGCTCAGATGCTGCTCTCTCAACAAGGGGATGTTCCTAGGGGAAGGGAAGGTGCCATCTCCTTGCCTGCCTGGGCTGCACAATGGGCAGTTCCGTGCTACTAAGACCCACCATGCTGTGCTGGTGATTGGAGCAGGGGCTGCCTGCAGCAGGGAAGAAAGTGCTATGGGAACATAGCCACCCTGAGTGCTTGGCTTCCAAAATGAAGAGGAACTGAAGAGTGCTAAGTTTTGGTGCCTTTTTATTTACTCTTCCTGGTTGAGGAAAGGGCTTCTGCAGCATGGGGTGGTTGCTGGTTTGACTAGAGCTGGGGGTTTGGATGGGCTGTACTGGTAGTGAGCCTTGAGCTCAGTTTCCAAGCATGTGGGGGCATTTTCTTCTGCTGTAACGTGTGTTGTCCTTCCACCGCACCCCCAAAAAAAAAAAAAAAAATAACAAAAAACCACAAACCTCTGTGGGGCACAAGCCACCAGCTCTCTTCGTGGCAGCCCTGGATGTTTTGCTGCCTGTGAGGCTGATGTAGTCACTTCTTGGGCTGCAGAGTGACTTGTCCTCTGTCCAGGGGATGGGAGGACAGGTTGGGGGGACTGCTTAGGCAGTAGGTTCTTCTTCTGCAGCTTGTCTGGTGCCAGATACAGCTGTGGATGGGACCATGTCCCATCTATGCGTGATCAGTGGCCGTGAACCTAGGTACCCTGAGCTGCAGGTTGGTCGTTCTTGGATGCTAGAAGCACCTGTGAGGACCTTCCTCCCCATTCTCCCCCAGGTTTCCAAGTTTGCTCTGCAGGCCATTGCGAGCCCTCGGACCCTAGAGCTGGCTCGGGCAAAAAGACTGAACCCTGACTGTGCCCCCGCGGGATGCTCAGTGGCCAGTGACAAAGGCCACGAAACAGGCAGTGGCCACACCGAGGCTTGTGGAACTGGCCCAGCCTCGTAAAAGGTAGGCACTGCTCCCCTGCCATGGGGAATGCTCAGTTGTCAGCCCCTTCGGTGCAGGCTGTGGCACCTTGTTGAGTTGGGTTTGACACACGTAATTAAGCCCTGTTTGTCAGCTTCCAAAAGACATGGATTTTACATGGTTGGATGTGTCAGTGCTACGGGAATTCTAGTTTCAAAAGCATCTTTGAGGTTGAAGGAGAACTAAAAAAGAAGGAATAAGAACTTTTTAATACTAGTAGGAATTACTGATTGTAACATCTCAATTATTAATTGCAATTTAAAAAAAAATCAACCAGCTGACACAGGGTGAAGTGCAGCACATTCCTTTTGCCCAGCATGGTGTAGCTGGCCTCAGCCCAGGCCCTAGGAAGTCCTGGGTGGGATGTTTCACAGAGGGTGAGGGCACGCTCAGCAGCTGTGATAGCTTCAGTGGGAAATGGGGTTCCTCCTCTCGCTAGTGTCCTGATGACAGCAGTGGAGGCAACACTGCTTGTTTCCTCCTTTGATAGGGATGGGCAAGACTTGGGTGGAGATGTGTCAGCAGGAAGCTTTGAGAGCCTGGTGTGACCTGCTCTGTCCTCGCTTCCTCAGGCCTCCTATGGACTTGGCTCAGTTCAACCCCGATGCCTTCACGGTGAAGGAGAGTGCTAAGAAGGCAACTTGTTCCGCTCGGATCCACGATCTGGCTCGTCCGATTAAGCGCTAAGCTTCCTCAGAAACACACTGCTGCTCTTGCTGGCTGCCCCCATCACCCCTTGGAAGATCACCTACTTTGGGTTTTGCTGCAGCTGGAAAACCTCACGGACATGCAGTGCAGAGGTAGCACCCAGCAAGAGTGCTTTCTTACAAGCAGCTCCCTGTTACTGGGGTTATCTGGGGAGTTAAATAAAATAGTAATTCCTTAAGAACAAAATGGTTACTGGGGAAAAGAGCAGAATTTGACCTAATGTGGGAAGCCTCTTTCCCTAGGGAGGATTGTGTCTGGGGTTTATCACTCTTGTTTTGCCCTAAACGTCAAAGAAGTAATGAAATAACTGTTGGGGGAGGCCAGCATAGGAACTGTTCCTTCACATAAGTGTAGCAAACCAAAGCTGACGGCGTGCAGGATGATGCAACGCAGCTCCTGACCTTGGGTTTCAAAATGTTTGCTAAAGTTCAGAGATCTTAGTGGCACTCAAAGTTATGTGCTTGTGACAGAAATAGGGTCATGGGGTAATGGTGTGAGTTATTTTTTAGCCCATGTACTGGCCTGCACTACTTACTACCACCAGCCTCTGCCACCCCAAGGCCTGGGGTGTGTGGGACTGTGTGGGCTGCTGTGGATGGGCTGTGGGTGCCCTAGAAGAAGAGGTTGCCCACCTCTTCAGGCTGTCCCTGTGGCAACAGGGAAAACCCACGGTGGCTGCTTGAGGCTGCCCTAGAGAAGCGTTGTCGTCCCAGACGGGTTTGTCTTCTACCACTGGGGCAGGGAGCACAGGCAGGGACATAACACAGCTCCTCTCACCAAAAATCTTTGGTATTTATTTACACATTGGACAAAGAAAAGACCCGTTCTCTCCCTTTGGTGACATGTAACAAAAATACATTCATCTTGTCTTGATCTGATTATGATGTGGATATGTGGTTTGTCAATATCCAAACACCTTGGGCATCTTAAACTAACCAAGACTTCACAAACAACACATCACGTTTTCCAATTGCCCTACTCTCAGGATCTTCTGCATACTAAATCCTAAAGAAAATAAATCTTTCTTCCTTCCTCCTGTGCTTGAACCTTTCATAGCAGCTTTGCCATCAGCCCAGGACAAGGGCATGAGCTGGCCTGGCCTGTGCAGCTCTATTAATGGATAAGAATCGTTAAACTGGTTATGCAACCATCAGAAGCTGTATACACATATACATACATATTATATATATATAGCATTTTTTCTATAAATAAAAATTATGTTAAATACCAGGGTATTATTTTGTATCTCAAAACTTTTTGCAACAGGAAACCCACTCTGAACATCTTCACCATCGTTTACAGCAGGCACGGAGACCGGAGCAGCATCCTCTAGTCCCTGACAGAGCCGCTTTCTGAGGGCAGACCTTCAGACTTCCTCCACTGTGCCAGGCGCTGCTTGAACCATTTCTGGAGGGGAAAAACAAAACAAAACACAACTGAGTGCACTGGGCTGAGTGCTCCTGGGTGGCTCAGAGGCAGCAGGACAGCCCTGTGTTCAGCTCTGGTGAGGCCGCACCTTGAGCACTGTGTTCAGCTTTGGGCCCCTCACTACAAGAAGGACATCGAGGCCCTGGAGCGTGTCCAGAGAAGGGCTATGAAGCTGGTGAAGGGCCTGGAGCACAAGTCCTGTGAGGAGCGGCTGAGGGAACTGGGGTAGTTTGGTCTGGAGGAGAGGAGGCTCAGGGGAGACCTTATTGCTCTCTGCAACTACCTGAGAGGAAGGTGTGGGGAGCTGGGGGTCAGCCTCTGCTCACAGGTAACTAGCGATAGGACTAGAGGGAATGGCCTCAAGTTGTGCCAGGGGAGGTTTAGGTTGGAAATGAGGAGACATTTCTTCTCAGAAAGAGCAGTCAGGCATTGAGATGGGTTGCCCAGGGAGGTGGTGGAGTCACCGTCCCTGGGGGTGTTCAGCAAAAGGTTCAGGTTGGACGTGGTGCTTAGGGACATGGTTTAGTGGGTGACAGTGGTGGTAAGGGGACAGTTGGACCAGATGATCTTGGAGGTCTTTTCCAACCTTTATGATTCTATGGTTCTCTCCTGACCAAATGGTCTTATCACCTATGTGTGCACTTCTTTCAAGCCTTGCTCATTCCAGACCTTGACAACCTGGATGAGTTCTCATTTTATTGCTGTGAGTCCAGGTTCTTCTTGCAAACAGAGTAAGAGATAGGCTAAGCAGCTACTGAATGGCATCTGTTTAAGTGGCTGGAGCATTGAAGCAATCACCACAGGTCCAAAAATGACAGAACCAAAAGTTAACCTGCTTCAGAAAGGATGAGAGGGAAACATAGTGGCTCTCTGCAGACTGAAGGACAAATAGATTTTTTAAATGGGTTAAAAGTTATCTTAGTCTTCAAGTAGTATGAATGGCTATGTTATTCTGTAGTGACTTGGCATCCCTAAGTCAGCTCCAAGATCTGCTGATGCCACTTCAACACAGCTGCAATTTGAAATGCTGGATAAAATGGGGGTAGATAAAGGAAGCCACAGTAGCTCCATAAGAAGAGAGGCATAACTCGTGTGTGCTGGAAGCACAGCTCAGGCTTGTCGTTGGGAATGTGCCTATGACTTCTACAACTTGCTTTGTTGCTGCTCGTTTTGTTGCTATATTTGTTCATGGCTATTTCTGAAGCTATTACAGTCACCAATGACACAACCGTGGTGTGCAGTAGAAGTGTCTCTCTTGCACTAATGCTGCCTTGGACCACATCCAGCCAGATGATTGCCCATCTGATCTCCTCCCAAGAATTTCACTTCCTGTCCTAAACCACCGTGTCCCGTTGACTCAGTACCTCTTTGCATTTCATTTTTACTGGTATTAAAGTGGTTGCTATATCTGGCTGGTAAAGCACTCCAGCTGCCAGGAGGGGTGATTCTGCGTCACACGCAATGCAGGCACTTTGCAGCTCACCACCCCCATCTTCATCCCGTCCCTAACATGACCTTTATCTCCAGATATCCAGGGGCACTCTGGATTTGTGGAAGAAGAAAGGCTGATTTAAAGACATCTTCAGAGGGGTTCTGGGCATATGTGGCCTGAGTTTACAACTTGCTCAAGGGGGAATAAAATGCAATGACATTTCTAAGGTGTTTCAGGGCTGCTGCCTTGAAACATCTGTACACCTGGTGCTAGACAAAAATATCTGCCTGTCACCAAAAGCCAGTAGAGGAGGGTATCTCCTTTTTCACTCCAGCCTGGGATGATCAGTTACACCCAGCATCCTTCCCTGCGACAGATTAAATGCTGGCATTGTCTGCTTGACTCTCATATTCCTGGGCTTTGCTAAGGGAGAGCCAGACTTGGCAGCTTGCTCCAAAATGCTGCTAACATTTTTTCTGTTTGATTTCTTTTCTATAACCCTGAAACGCACCATGGGGCTAGGAGTTTATAAAACATCTGCATCAAAACCAGAGCTGCACTGCAATCTGCAGGCTGGAAGGAGCTCTTTTCCTTTGACTCCCAGCTCAGCCTGCAGGTAGCCAGATGCGAGTCCCCGACAGGGACAGCCTGTCTGTGTGGATGAACATTTGGAGGCCTCTGTGTCTCCTGGAGAGGCTGACAGACTGCCCAATATGTGCGCTCAGGGATGCTGAACTAATGAATTGCAGTGATGGGAAGCGTGCAGAGCCTGAGTGTGTCCCACAGCACATCCTGCAGGCGTTGCATCTATCCTGTTTTAAAATGATTGTAGTTTCTTCCAGCTACAAAGCCAGCAGTCATGTGGGCACTTGGGACTGTCAGAAACAGGTTGGACGGAAAGGACAGCATGCACAGGTTTAAGTTAATGGCCCTAGAGCCAGTGACACACAGCAGATGCCCTTGCTCTGGCTACAGGGAGCACTAGCTTGGCCTCCTGGTCCAGGCTGGGGCTGGGGCTCGGGGGCAAAGAGACAACAAGGAACCCAGTGGGGCACCAGGCTGCTATGTGGAAAGCCGTGGCTGTGGGCCAAAGGGGCTGTAATTACAGGGGAAGGGGCTTTGGAGATGCAGGGGAAGGGTAGGAAGGGGGCTTGTGGAGAGCTTGTGGGGCACAGAGGCATGCAAGGGAAGCAGAGCTGGTGTTAAGGTGGGGGCGAGGGGTGCACACTCACCAGGGTCTGCTCCTCGGAAAGCCCGGTTTCAGCTGCAATGAGGCACAGCGTGGTGGGGTCAGGATGCTTGTTCACCTTGCAGAAGTTGTACTCCAGGATCTCCAGCTGCTCCTCGGTGGGAGTCACTGGCTTTTCTGCGTCCATTTCCTTCTGGGCTATGGGGCCAGGCACTGCAGAGAGAGGCCAGGGTTATTGCCAAGACCGAGTGGACAAGGGGTCCATACTTGCTGAGCTCCACCTCAGGCATCCCAATCACCACCAGCCCCCTGTTCCCCAGCGGCCTCCGGCTGTGGCAGGGCACATCTCCCTTCCCAAAGGTCTCAGCTGGGAGCCCTGTCCCCTGCCAGCAGCACCTGCCTCAGTTTCCTGGCTGTGGCAGCAACACTCCCAGCCGAGCTGCCTCACCATCCCGAGCTGGCAGGAACTGCAGCCTCTCCTCTGCCGAGCAACCTCTGTTGGTTGCTGTATTTATAGCCGGCGTGACTCCCGCAGAGATGATTCCTGTTTACGGCCGTATTTAGGCTTGGGCGTCACTCGGGAGTGATGTCACAGCAACGAGCATGTTGGGGGTGTGTGTGTGTGTTACTTTCAAGTTAACAGTTAAAAAAAAAACAACCACATTATTTATCTTTTTATCTTTTGGGACAGGGGACGGCGTCTGGCATCCAGCCTAGTGATTTTGTTTTTTCTTTTCTCCCCAGCCACCAGGCAAAATTGTGCAGGGGACTGACGAGTCAAAGGATGCAGGATCTGTTAGGAGCACAGGCTTGGGCACAGCAATCACTCTGTTTTCCCTCCTGGTCCTCCGGACAAAACTGGAGATGAGCAAGTGAGCTGCTTTGTTTTTACTAATATTTAATGCTATCGTGCGTGGGGATACACAGTCACGTTGTTCCTGAGTATCCCTGGACTGTTTGTTTTTCAGTGTTCAAGTAAGGGGTCAGTCTTTGGAGGACCATACCACATGCGTCTGTGCCCAAGCAGTCACAAAATTTGCCAAACTTTGCACAAATTTCTGGCAGGCTTGGCACAAAAGCACAAGCAAAATGAGTCACATCTCGGGTAAGTCCCACGCCCCTCTTCTGCAGGGCTCCAGGTTTGCTCCCAGGTGGCAGAGGGTCAAGCCTGCCAATGCGGTCAGCTAAAACAAGAGGACACAGAAGTCTCCTGACAGTGAACTGCCTCGGTGTTTCCGAAACCAAACTGTGGGTGGTGGCAGGGGAGGAGCTGGATTCAGAAATGTGGCTTTTCTTGATCTGTTCTGCTTTCTGAGTCACTCAGCCTGTGTCTGTCAGGTGGGCTGGCTGGTGTTGCTGGCTCCCCAGTGCTGCCAGGAGCCCTTGGCCCGCTGTGGGCCTCCTCTGGACCACCTGCCTCTATGTCACAATCCAGCTTCTCCTTCTCTTTCTCTCTGGGGATGTAGCCTAAATGCCTCCATCATACTGCACCCCTACTCTGCAGCATTACACCTGCCTGTTATCCCAGCTGAAGGATTGCCACAACCCACCCTGCAGCCTGGGGTGTACCGAATGCCTCAGGGCTCTCACTTTCTGGCAGCACTGCTGGGATAGGGCTAAGGTCCAAAACTGCTTTGCAGCTTGCAGGGAGCCAGCTGTCCTGTTCACAAGGGGCTGGGGAGAGCTTTACCCCGAAAACTAAATGCTCCACTGAGCCTTATCTGCAAAAAGTTGCTTTGACTAATAACAGGATCTCCTGGCATTCACATGGGGCTAGAAAGACCAGAGTTGCTTATGAAACAGCCCACTCTTCTTCTCGAGTCACTTGGTAAATACTGATTGTAACACGGTGGTTGCATAAGGTCGGAGCTCCTTTCAGTGCGATGGAGTGTGCTGGAAAACGGCATCGTTCACCGCCAGGAAGAGACCAGGACGAGATCACCCCTAGCACCCAGGCACCGCAGGCCGAGCTGCCCTCCTCCGCAGAGTACTGCAGCCACCGGCCTGTCGCAGCAGCTGGCTGGGCTCTCCTGCCACGGACTCGGTTCAGAGGTGTCCGTACAGGCAGAGGTCAGGCATCACGCATCTAGCCTGGACTCCCAGCAGCAGCAGGGCCCAGAGGTTCATAAATCATCATCTGCAGCCTGCTCCATTAACGTGCATTAATGCGTGTGCGTGGATTTGCATAGCAAACACGTGCCTCGTAACTCTTCCCGTTTCATCTTCCTGGCTGCTTCTATTTCTGATAATCCGCAGGTCCCTGAGGCGTTTTCCCATAGGGCACAGATCTTCTACCTGCCGGCAGCTCGGGGTGCCCTAGCACATGGAATAGGACACCTGATGTTGGATTTTTTTTCTTATCCCCTCTCTACCCTTGCTCTGGAGGGAGAACGTTTGCTGCTTCTCGAGGCTGTGAGATGGCTTTCAGGAAAAGGTCAACATCCTGCAGGTCCTGGAGGGCTCTGCGGGTCTTCTCACGTTGCTCCCCTGGGGGCCAGAGGTTTTCAGAGGCCACATGCCACGTGTGGCACCCTGCACAACACCTTTTGGTTGCTAAAAACAGGCAGTATGTGACAGGACTGGAGTACACCAAGAGTTCCTAAATATGCTCGTTGGCCTCACCTGGACCCCTAGACCCATTTAAGCCCAGTCCCTGGCTTGGAGCCCGGCCTTCAGGCTGTACAGGACCATTCCCTTGTCCAGAAAAGATGTTTTTCTTACTTACATTTCTTAAAACCTGGCAGAAATACGGAGAATTGTGACTGTTTTGCTCATCTGCTGAAAAGCACCACTGCTAGCTTTTTTTTCTGCCTATTTTTTTTTTGCAGGCTTTAGAAAAAATGGCCTTTTCTAGCAGAAAGGATGCAAGCTATCTATGCAGCTCTCACAAAAGCTGGGGTACTGTGGTACTTGTCGAGATCTGTGAACAGTCCCATGCCTAATGTTGTCTTCCCTCGGCACCACAGGCTTGAGTTTGGTGGCAGAGGGTGACACACCCAGGCAGAAATGGTGGTTCCAGAACCACACTGAAACCACAGCACCAAAACAAAAAGTGTCTGCAGCTACAGAGCCCGGGGGAAGTCACACTTCATTCTGACCATCTTGGTTTTAGGAAAGGCAATGTGACAGCAGCCACCAGCTGAAGCTTGCAAGGGATCTGCCGTTGCAGGTGGCTATAACCAGCACTGCTGTGTGCATGGAGACCATGCAGGGAGCACCTGGTTGTCTTAGCATGGCTGGTGGGTTATTTAAATGTACCTCCACATCCACCTTGTAGGGAACTGACAACAAGCAATGGCCACAGGTTGCAGCAGGGGAAAATGTTATTACACCCCGGGGGTACTGGCTGGGAACCCAGCTCTGGCCTGAGATAGGGAAGGGCATCAACCCTCTGCCTCCCAGGGGGGCAGCTCCTCAACACTGCTGGTGCTTGTCAGCACCTACTGTCCTGGCAGAAAGCAGCCACTTTTCCAGAAAAGAGATGATCTCTGTTTGCTCAGCTTTGCTTTTTTTTTGAAATACATGCACAATAGCTGTCTGGCTGCACAGCTTTCCAACCATTTACTGCACCTGAAGCCCCTGGAAAACTCTCTGGTCAGAAGCTCCTGCACAGCTGATGGGACCCCGTGGCCCCTTCCCCAGTGCTCTCCGCACCATTAGGGCTGAGACGGGACTGGAAGCATCTGTTTTTAGCTTGCAACTACTTCCTGCCACTGCAGGACAGAACAGCGAGCCGTCCTCAATGCAAACAGGCTGTCCTGTCCTCTCTCGCTCTGCAAAGCTGTGTCCTGTCCCGAGCTTTGCTCTGCCTCCTGCTGAGCCAGGGCACGGTCGTGGATAACATCAGCCAGCACGGCACACAGGATGAGGTGGGGCTGAGGCTTTAAAAATAAACCAGACCCCACCATAAGGAAAAAACACCTGTCATGCATCCTGTAAGCCTCCCGTTCAGCCTTTTCGAAGATAATACCGGATAGGAACAGCACGAACAGTGCAGCAGCTGCTGTAGCTGAGATAGGTCCCCGTGGTACACCTAGCCTGGGCTCTCTGCCTGCCTGCGTGCCCCTCTCGTGCCCCAGCCACAGGGCTTTCCCGTTACAGCCCTGCTGGGTACTGCTCCAACCTCCCCAGCAAGTCGCTCACCCCGTCCCCCAACCCGTCCCCAGCTGCGAGTCGCCCCAGCGCCCCCAGCTCAAAGCTCACACTTACCTGGAGCTGGCAGGCACCAAAAGCGCGTAAAAGAAAAAAGAAACCCGCAAGTCCTTGGGTGACTGCTTAAGTAGCTGCGTGTGCGTGTGACAGGCGGGGGCCTGAAAAACCTGCCGCAAATCGCAGGAGCTCCTAGGATCTGCAGCTACTCTCTGGGCTGGTAATTCAGGTTTGGCATCTGCTCTCCTTGGCAGAGCTCAACGCATGGTTCTGTGTGCTCCGGGGCTCTGGGGTTGGGTGGCACAGGGAGACGTCCAGGCTTGTCACCGCTGTGCTGGGGGACTGTGCCCTGCGGCGGCTGCTGGGACCTCGTGCCCAGGGGCTGCTTCCTGCGGGTTTACAGGAAGGGTGAACACACGCTGCAGCAGCGGAAATGGTGCTCAGAAATTCATCTGTTTCAGCTGCTCCTGCTCGCCTCCATGGGTCCTGCACGACTGCACCCTTGGCCAGGCTGCGCCCAGCTCCCTGCTGTGGGCAGCCCCGCTTCTGGCTTTGCTGATGGAGCGTGGCAGCAGAGTCACTGTTGTGCAGAGTTTTATTCTCATCTTATTTTAGTTCCCCGCAAATGGTTTGTCCAGGCTTGATGTTCCTGGCTTTAGTATGCGCTGTGATTCTGCCAGGCTGGGGAGGGGTTGGATCAGGTCCTGGATCAGGTCCTGGGTCAGGTCCTGGATCAGGTCCTGGATCTAAGCTGCTGCCGCAGCCCAGGTGCCCCTGTGGGCGCAGGGCAGGGGTCTGGCTGGGGATGGGAAGGGGCAGGACACCCCCTTTTCCCAGGGAGCTGTCCTCTTCCTGATGGAAGGTCGGGGGAAAAAGAAAAATCTTGAGTCTTGGGAAGGAGTTGATTTTCTCTCAGCTCACAGACAGCTGGAAGTGGATGCTGGAAAATCAGGAGGAGGGAGAAAGGACTGACAAGAATCACAGTGAAACACAAATATGTGTTTCAGTGGCTGAGCTTATCTGACAGAGCAAAGGAAAACTGGCACTGCATGCAGAAAGCTGTCTAGCTGGCTGGAGCCTGGGGCAGAGGGGCAGGGCTCTCTGGACAAACCCAGGCAAAAACAACAACAACAACAAAGCAACTGCCATGTGTTTAGCAATGAGCCGAAACTGTCCTGAACTTTGAGTGGTTTTGTAGTGTGAGGGGACACGTGGGCCAAAGCATGGGTATTGCAAAGGCATGGGTATTGCAAAGAGATCTGTGCCAAAGGGCTGAAAGACCAGCGCCAGTTTTCCTAGTGGGATGATGCTGACCAAGCAAGAGTGCTTTTGCTGTAGTTACACTGTCTGATAAACCAAGCGATGCTGTTCAGTTGCTGCTAGAGGAGGTTTTGGGGAGAAGACTTGATCCTGCATGCCTCAGGCAGGCACCCAGCCAAGGGGATATGTGGTGTGTATCTGTGGTGCTAAGCAACAGCAGCACGGCTTGCGATGGGTGGAGGCAAGCAGGTTGGAAGGAACGTCTGGTGTGACACCTGGGTGGCTGGAGGAATGGGGATGTGGTCAGGTTGCAGGCCCCTGCTGCAAGATACAGCCCTAGAGTTTGACCCCAATGTGCGAGGTGCAGGCAGAGACCTCGCTATGTGTGATGCCACACGCTTGCAGTAGCTGTGGTGGGTATTGCTACCTGCCTCTGCTCAGTCCTGCCACCTGCTCTTGGTCACTTTTGGCAACAGGACAGCTGGGAAGATAGCCCAGCCCACACAGGTTTGCTCATGTTTTTATGCTGTCTGTTATTTTCTTCCATGCATGTGCCTCAAACATTGCCAAATAGGAGTACCTGGTCCTCAGGAACAGGAAGAACTCCTCTCTTCCCTCGTTTATTACTGTCAACAGAGAGAAAATCTCTAATGTGGAAAAAGAACCCACAACAACAACAAAAAAACCAAACAAACAAAAAAACCCCACACCATCTTACTTAGCCTCTGAATCCAGCCCAGACTTGCACTAGGAGTACTGGCAGCAAAGTGTTTCAGGCTGAGACAAGCTGCTGAAATGCTGGGAGTCCTGCAGCGACAGCGTGAAAGTCACATCCCGAATCTGTCTGTGTCCGGATGGCAAATGCTAATGCTTTTCTGATCCTGAAATCTTTCAGGATTTCTCTTCCTGGCAGGAGATCAGAGTTCTGCTGGGGTTTGTGCCTGACCTGTTAAGAAGATATCCTGGCCCCAGAGGAAGTCCCTCTGGCAGGAGAGTAAAAGGAACAATATGCAGGGTGCCTCTAGGCCCATCGTGGAGTCTCCCTTCCTTCAGGGGAAAAAGGCAGCTAGTGTGATGCACACTTGACAATTTTGCATGACACTGTGGCATTGCAGGGAGGATTTGGCATTTGCAGCATATGTTTGGCATCCCACTCATCTGGACTCAGCTCGCAGAGGCCTGGGTATCATCCAGGCACTTGCACTACAGCAGCATGTTGGCTGGAGACACTTTGTTGGGGCAATTATACACGTAGCTCATGGCTGTCCTGGCCCAAATGTCCCTCTAAAGCAGTGAGGAGGCAGGATGGAAAGAAGATTAAGAGGAGAGAGGAGAAGTGACCTGTCAATCCACCAGGAGAAGAAAGGGGTATATTCAGGTTTCCTGAATGTCTGACTCGCCTCTTTGGCATGCACATGTCGTTCCTGAATTTTGTCACGTTTTCTTTCTTGTAAATGAGGGTTAGTACCAGCATCTCTTTTCTGGGCATAGAGCAGAGATTTTTTTTTTTTTTCCTAAGTATGCAAGTTAAAAAATGTGTGCTTTCCAGAAACTCCCTCCACCCCCTGAAAACCAACCATAAGAAAAAGACCCAAACCTTCCCTTTTCCCTGTAACATACCAATGCCCAGGGAAGCTGCAAAAGACATCTTCTGCTTTCTTTTCCTCTTGTTTTGTTTTGTGTTGGGGTTTTCTGGCTACACAGCTTTACAGAATTTGTTTGCTTCCATTCAGTTATAGCAGTATTTCCTAACCAGTCAGTACTGACTCAAAGGATAACTCTTGCAGTTGGTGAGCTGCTCTCTAGGGAGCACCTAACAATTGCCTTTGCTTGAAACACAAGAACTTCACTGAATCGTTGATCTTTTGATCAGAAAGCTGGCAAAACAGCAGCAAGAGATGCACAGAACGACCGTATTGAAAAAGCCTTTCCCCAGAGAAAGGATGTTTATAAGGCAATGCTGTGTCCCTACGGCCATGCCTTCCAGGCTGTCTCCTTGCTATAGCTCTGAAGGACACCGGTCAGCTCACTATACAATTCCACCCTGACCAAAGAGGGGCTTCCCAGGAGCTTTTGGCTCAGATGTAAAGTGCTCAAAGCTGAGCCAGAATGTCTCTTTAGTGCATTTTCCTTTTTGTTTTTGTTTTAGTAGGCAAGGTTCAGCCCGTCTCTCCTCAGCATCAGAACTGATTCAGGCCAGACAGATACGAATCAGATGTGACTTCCAGCGGAATCAGTGCCTTTTCTTTGTCCACTGGCTACAGCCACGCAGATGGAAACTGGGATGTTTTATTGTTCCTCCAGTTGTGCCAATAATTCTCAGAGAACAGTGTCATCTCATTGGCATTTCCATGTGCAGTCTCTGCCTGGGGTACAGTCTTTCTCCATCCTTTCCTCCCTCTTACTAACCAGATTGTTTTGAAGTGACTAAAATAGGCTCCGATACTTGCAGTTCCTTGCCAGGAGGCTTTTCAACAGCCCTGCATTGCTTGTAGGCAGAGCATGCCCTAGCATGCAGAGAGCCAGTTGGGCATCACATGTGTGAGCTGCCTCTTGTACCCAGCCCAGGAAAACACTGGCTACAGTACTTGTGATTATAAAAGCACGGAAGAGGCAGGAGGAGACAAGCAGATCTGCTCTTTACTCCTGGAGTGCCAGAGGAATGTGAAGAGTAGCGTGTGCCCTTCCAGAGGTTCAGATGGCTGTACATTTTTTAGGAAAGAAGTCAGGGAACTGGGAGGCCTGCAGAAACCTGTCCTAGTCAGAACCTCTACGCCAAAGCTGTCAGATTTCCAAAGTCCCAATTCACTTAAATACAGGACGACGAAAGGACTTTATTTCTCACTGGAGCAGGGTCATGAAGGGCTGGATGAGTGCCCCTCACTATGGGTGTTTGCTTCAGGGCTGCGGCAGCTGCCTGGCCTCCTTGTTCTCCTTGTGACGGCAGTGACGTGCAGCCAGCAGCAGCCTGGTTTCTGTCAGACCAGTCTGAGCAGGTAGCCTTGGGCCACCACAGGCTACCACCTTGCAGGTAGCCTTGGGCCACCGCCTGCAGAGAGATGACCACCAGCTGCTGTGGTGTCATTACAGGCCTGAACGCTGGGGTGGGTGACCGTGATGTCTCCATGTGACACACCCATGGTGGCTGGGGGCACCATGGGGCCCATGTGGCACTTAGAGATGACCAAAGACTCCGTAGGTGGCAAGGAGGCTGCAGCTATCATCTCTGCAGCACCACTGTGGCTGTTCCCTCCTTGCCTTACCAGCCTAGCATGGCCCCTGCCCCAAGCTAGCAGCCTCTCCTGACATGGGGATGCAGGGACTATGTGGTGTCCTGGGCCAGCGCAGTCTGTGGCAGGGTGGTCAGGGAACCCATACTGTTTCTTCTGGTGGCTACAGGGGAGGCTGAGACACAGGATCTGAGGCACAGCCTCATACCCAAAGTCTAAGATCCCTGACTACTGGCAGAGCATGTATGGTAATTGTTGAGTGATCTCCCTGTCCTTATCTCAACCCTTGAGCCCTTTTCATCGTATTTTCTCCCCCTTTCTCTTTGAAGAGGGGGAGTGAGAGAGCGGCTGTGGTGGAGCTCGGCTGCCCACCTAACACCTCCACAAAGGCTCAGGCCGAGTCCCCGGCATGGGTGTCTGCTAGACTCTCACTGGAGCCCCAGACTCATGGCCAGCCCCACACCAGAGGAGCAGAGAGCACAAGGATGGCCCTGCTCTCAGGGTCCCACAGTCCCATTGCCCCCTTCCCCTCTGCCAGGGCCCTTGCATGGTGTCAGCTCAGGCACTGCCCAGCCAGGCCTCAGGGAGAAGCTGCTCCATTTGCTCACTTGTGGGCTGGGGACTCTGTGGGGCCAAAATGATGTTGTGTCCAACCCCAGCACCAGCTCCGTGGAGCTGCAGAGAACCAAGAACTTTGATGAAAGAGAGGATATGTCCCTCCTGGGGACACTGGGCTGCTTTTCTTTCCCTGCTCTGGAGGGCCACCTCAGACACATGTGAGCAGCTGCTGCGAGCCGCTTGCTGCCTCTCCCTGCTCTGCACCTCTAGGCTGTATGTGCAGTTATTAACTCCACACAGCTTTCTCTCTGTCGAACACATTTCTAGAGGGCAGTTCTTGGGAGCCATGGCTCAAGGCTCAGCTCCCCACTGCAATGGTCAGGCACAGCTCTCCTGGTCTTGGCCACTGCCCTGCCTTGGCTTCAGCGATGTCTCTGAAGGTGGATCCCACCTCCTAAACCCTCTTCAGCTAGCGCCAACGTGCTATCACTGGTAATCTATGAAAAAGCAACATTCTTCATGCCCCTTGTCAGCAGCAGCTTCCTTATGCTTCCTCAGCTACAAAGTGTAGGACATTCAAGAGCTTCTCACTATTCATGCCTCCAACCTCCCTTTTTAACCATTACTTCCAAGGGTTAATGCTTTTTAAAAACAATTACAGAGTAAATCTTAGGCCAAAGATCCCCATTTTGTCCATTTTTCCTTTGTATCTGTGCTGATTTCAGAGACCGGAATGTGGTCCTATCAAAAAACATTTATTTTTTCTGAATCTGTTCAGTCTCTTTTAAGTCCTGTGCAACTTTTCACCAGTATCTTTTCAGCTGGGGGCTGCATAGTCAGTTTCACCTTCACAGGTGCTCCACTGACTACGCTGCCCAGGCCTCTCACTGCCATCTGCTGTACAGCACTGTGTATGTCCCACAGTTTCTCCCTCAAGTGACCAAAGACAGGCTTAAGGGACTTCCTTTTCTTTAGTGCTGGGTCTTTCATTAGCTACAATAAAGCAAAATGTCCATTAGCGTGAGGAGATACGCCAGTCCAAATACAGCACGTCAATAGCAACATGCTTAGACTCCAGATAAGAACATGTTGGGGCTTATTGCAGTTTCTCCCAATAGCACATTGCTCTCTGCAGGAAAGGAGAGTTCACAGTAACATTAATTCAGCGTGACTGGCAGTAAGAGCAATTGCAGGATGAGAGGTTTGCAGGAGAGCAGAAATGAGATCATATCCCATGTCACCTATGTAAACCAGGAGTCCTTATGGAAGAATTTGGACACACAT
This sequence comes from Anser anser, assembly GCF_964211835.1. Lineage (NCBI taxonomy): Eukaryota > Metazoa > Chordata > Aves > Anseriformes > Anatidae > Anser > Anser anser. The sequence continues at coordinate 12,484,592 of NC_139724.1, read as the reverse complement.
ATAACACAGCAGGATTCATTTGCCTTGCATCACCATGCTCATTTAACAAGGTTATGCTACTGCCAAAAGTGCTGATGGCTACAAAGGACAGACTTTGTCACCCTGCCTCTGTCCTTAAGGTCCGTAGCTCTGTAGAGGTCAGAACTGTAAGTCTACATGAGTGAAATGATCTGAAAGGATCAGCAAGTGGTTCTGCTGCCTTTGGCCTAAGCATCAGTTAGGGGAAAATGTCTCCTCTACATTAGAGAAATCCTTCCCCTCAGCACTAATTCAGTGTGCACTCTGTATCAGCAAGAGTGCAACCACAGAAATAAAGGAGAAGATTCTTCCCATCTATTGCGCCTGGGTGAGAGCAAGTCTGGGTATGGGTCCAATTTAGGCTCCCCAGAAAGACATTAACAATGGAGAGAGTTCAGTGCAGGGCCACCGAGATGCTTGAGGGACCAAAGCACAGGATAAACAAGGTAAGGCTGGGAGACCTGGATGTAACAGAGGGCAAAATGCAGAGCAGGGAGTCTGCCGGGGTTAGGACCTATAGACTCATGGGATGAGTGGGTTGTACACTGGAAGTGGCCATGAGACAATCCTGCTTTCTCCTGCAGCTGTCTCCCCTTGTGCAAGCACGGGACTTAAACACCTCAGCTGCAGGCCTGTTTAACTGTTGTGGGGGAATAACTGTGAGTGGCTGTGCCATAGCTCTCTGCTTCCAGACCTTACCAGTCCCCTGAGAGGCGTGTGTCACCAGCTGCACTGAGCTATAGAGCTTCCCCGCGGATCCTGGAGCTTGCCCGGCCAAAGGTGCTACATCCAGAGTTCCTGCTGCCTAAAGTGGTAAGGTTCAGCCCTTCTGGGGAGGGTGTGTGTCTCTGTGGGCTGCTGTGAATGAGCTCTGTCTCCGCACATCCCTCCTCCCAATCTGAACCTCTGTAGGTGCCGGCACGGGTTACGAATGCTGTGGCCTTGTACAGAGCATCCTCAAGGTTACAGCGCCTTGCAGAGGCCTGGGTTGCAAAGCAGAGAAACTGCCCACAGAGGCTGTGGAGTCTCCTTCTCTGGAGATATTCAAAACCCGCCTAGATGCCACGCTATGGAACGTGCTCTAGGTGATCCTGCTTAGCAGGTGGGCCGGACTAGATGATCTTCAGAGGTCCCTTCCAACCTCAACCATTCAGTTGAGCAGGCAGCGTGCTCAGGTGGCCAGGAAGGCCAATGGCATCCTGGTCTGCAATAGTGTGGTCAGTAGGACTAGGGAAGTCCTCGGACTAGGGATTGTCCAGGACTAGGAGTCGTCCCCTTTTACGCAGCACTGGTGACACCATACCTTGAATATTGTGTTCAGTTTTGAGCTCCTTACTATGAGAATTATATTGATTTGCTTGAGCGTGTATAGAGAAGAGGGTCTGAAGGAATCGGGATTGTTTATTCTGGAGAAGAGGTGGCTGAGGGGAAACATCATTGCTCTCCACAGCTATCTGAAAGAAGGTGGGTGTTGTACTCTTTTCTCGGGTGACAAGAGGTGGGATGCAAGGAAATGGCCTCAAGCTGTGCCAAGGGGAAGTTTAGATTGCATTTTAGGAATAATTTCTTCATGTTGGTTAAGCATTGGATCAGGCTGCACAGGGAAGTGGTGGATTCGCCATCCCTGAAAGTAAAAGACACGTGGACATGGCATTTAGGGACATGGTTTAGTGGTAGACTTAGTAGTGTTATGTTGTTGGTTGGACTTGATGATCTTAAGGGTCTTTTCCAACCTAAATGGTTCTATGATTCTATGACTAGCCATCTGAAATGACTGTCTTCAGTCTCAGAGGCACAGGAACGCCTCCAGATCAGAAACCGCAGGCCTGAAACTGAGCTGACAGAACCCAGGATGCTGTGAGCAGTCCGTGACTCACACAAGGTTTCTCCAGGCAAGGTACATGGCCACCTGTGTGTGCCCACCCCCAGGTCACACAGACTGATAGGGTGACATCAGGCAGGACACTGACAGCAGAGATAGTCCCTTAGTCCTGAGGGCCCCAAATGGCCTCCTCCTGTTAGGTCTCCTCACAGAGAGCACTGGTCTTTCTGTGTACCTCCTCCCAAGACTTGGACTCCTAAGGAGGATTGCCAGCCAGCATGTGCATAAGGGACATGCTGTTGGACACTCACTGTCCCTAGTTGAGAGGGTAGCAAACAAGGATCAATATATAAACAAATAAAAATATGAATTTCCCTGTCTTTCCTAAAGCTGTGAGGCAGCGATAGGACAAGAGGGAATGGACTCAAATTATACCAGGAGAGGTTCTGGTTGGAAATTAGGAGAAATTATGAACAGGAAAAAAAAAAAAAGATCTGTAATTTACAGGTGACTCAAACACATCTTGCTGCAGAAGTTGGACATATGCCTGTGCAGCACACATATCTTGCCCTAGGATTTTATGGCTTGTCCCTTTCCCTGATCCCAAGTGTTTCTGTCAGCGATTTATCAGGTATGTCCTGGGGAAGCCTGTGGCCATGCTTCAAACCAGCAAGCAGTTAAAGCAGAGGATCCAGTATTGCAACCTATATTATCCTTTCCTCATTGCCTTTTCTCCACAGCGTTGCTGCATTTCATTGTCATCACTACGAAGCAGTAAATACACCAGTGATGTTACGCGAATAACGCAACCTTTGGCTGCTGTGCAGTGTGTGTGGCAAGCCAGCATTCCTCAAGAAAGCAAGTCCTCCTCCCTGCGTCTTGTCTTGTTTCTTACCCTACTTGGCCAACAAAAGGCCTTATGTGACCTGGCAGACAACTGAATGAGGGAATTGATTACTCTTAAAAAAGACCCAGATCTTTTCCCTTAGCTGCTCTATCCCAGGGAAATACCCATTCACCCAGCTGGCTCACTAGACAGCTGACAGATGCTGGCACTAGCATGTGGAGGTTGGGCTAAATGCTTTAGGGCTAAATGTGATTCAGTCGGCTTGGGACTTCTGTTTTCCAGCTGGGTATTTTTAAAGCTTCTGTCACAGCCTTGCTAGCTAAAGCATGAGTGATCCCATGTACTTCTGCATAAAGTGAATCACTTCGCTGCAGAGCAAAGAGGACAACAAAATGAAACAATGCTGAACTCTTCATTTGGCATGTAGGCAAAAATCCTGGCGGGGCCAAAGTACAAGTTCCTACCCTTTCATTATTGCCTTTGGTTTGGTGTCTATCTACCTCCACTGTTACATCCTCAGGACCCACCAAAAAACAAATAAATCAAATCGAGTGTCTGTATGTCAGAATTGGCAGATTCTCTGCTAACAGCTGCACGGTGCATCAGCAGAGCAGTGGCGGTGGGAAAAAATCTCAGGAATGTGCTTAAGACTATTTTTCATTGCTTCTTTCAGTGTCCGGAGATCAAACATACTCAGAGTAGCAGAATGGAGCGGAGCCCAGAGCTGTGAGAATGCGCATTCACTGGATTGTTGAGTGGACAAAAAAAATCAGTGTTCCTGAAAGACTGAGATCATCCCCTCTCTGTGTTTTTCTTGTGCATCACTGAGTATCTCTTTGGTTTTCTATTTCGATCCTTTCAACCTTAACAGGACAAGAGAATGAAATATGCACATATGTATGGATTTCCTACTTTTTTTTTTTGAACTATATTTTAAGTTTTGGACCACTTTTCTTCCAACTGTTCATTTGCACTACCTGACAGTAAACCTTCAGTGAGAGAGACTTCTTCTAGATCAGGGAACTAACACATGGTGAAAAGGAGGAAGGAAATCCCTTCTTTCTCACAGCCCAAAGACTGACTGCCAGCAAATTACCAGAAAAGCAACTCTGGCAACATTCCCCTGGCTACTTGATACAGGAACATCTCATCTGCTTGTAAGGTAAAAATCAATTCTTTTCATGATGACTGAAATTGTATACAAGAACCCTGTTCTAGTGCATTATTCCATAAATGTGTCTTCTGGCTCACTGGTGCATTGCAGAGTCTAAAAGCACTGTGAAGAGATGATGTAACTTAACAGAATTAACTGTGAAGAGTAGGCAAATGTTTGTTTCCCTTCTCATCAGCCCAAACACCTGGTTTTCATTTCAGAGTTTAAAAAAGTTTTTTTTTTTTTTTTAAGGGCACCTTAAGGGCATCCTTCTTCCTCTGTGTAGAAATGAAGGAATTCCCAATATTATGCAGCTTTTCCCCCCTTTGGGCTCAACCAGATCATAAAAGAAAAGGTGCTGCTAAGAGTTTACAGACCCTTATAGTACAAACTTAGGAAATCTTTACCTTGGCTGATCCAGACAGACGAGTTGCTTTGCTGTCTTCTCCTATTTGACTCTGACATGAGTATTATCTAGCTCTCAACTGATGACAATACATATAATTGTTTTAAATGTTGATTACAGTTGCAAAGCTACCTAACTTCCAAACACAGAAATTGCCATATTGTCCCGAGAGCTCTTAGATACACTTAATCACTGAACTGACTTCCCATTCACAATCACATCATTACCACTTTGTATTTTCTAGCTGTGTTTACTTCTCCTAGCTTAAGCTTAGGGAAGGCAGGCACATTGTAGGGCAAGCATATTGATAAATTTACAGAACACCAACTTCTGCATTTAAAAAATCCCCAGGAGAGCTCTGACTCACATGTAAGTGCAAAGCTGATTTTCCTTTATTCACACAGAGGAAAAAAAAAAAAGATATTTGGAACTTCCAAAAGATTATTGGAAGGTAAGACTGTGCATGCGGATAGCTATCACAGAGCAGCCCCAAAGGTTCGTAAAGGATCCACTCCTCACTTCGAGAGATGACTTTCAATTACAGATGAAGGGTGAAGGCTCAGTTCAGCTTCCCCTTTAAGGACATCTGCAGCTTCCCGAGTATCCAAAATATCTGAAGCTGGGAATGGAAGATAAGACAAAGGATTTCCAGGAAAGTCAGACCCTTCCAGGGCACAGTTTGAGGCTTACTGAAATATTCTACAGGACCTATAAGGACACCAGACAATTACAAGACAGGTTTAACATCTCAGTCTGCTCTAGAAAGCATCACAGTAGGATTTTTCAGTACCTTTGCCTCTCTTACTGGTAAACAGGAACAGACTAAAGTAAGTAGGTACAGTTTTAGGTCAACTTTAAATGCTTCTGTATATAACGTAAAGGAAAAAAAAACAACACATTTGAGTAAATGTTAAAATAAAACAAGTATACCAGAATCTTAGAAAATTTCTCACTGATAGATAAAAAAAGCACTTCAACAAGAGTAATTTTTTCTTAATGTAAAGGTGAGACTCAGTTAGAGGAAAATGACTTTTTCTAAGGTTATTTAATTAAGAATGCTTTAACCAGAAACCTATGCTGCTTCCATAAATGTTTTGTAAATGCAACTTTCAAAAATTGCTATGTGACCAGCACCAAAAGTCATGAAGCTAAGACAGAACTCAATGCAATCGTAAGCATGTCAGTGAATGCCACAGGTATCTGCCCACCGAATAGAGTTATTACAAAATACTACACTGTAGTCTCTTGCAGCAAACATCCTTGAATTCGATGATCAGGAAAAAAAAAACAAGTTTATTCTGCCAAGTAAAATGAGTTTGACTATGTACCAGGACTGTAATGACACTAATAATACAGATGAAAATAAACAGCTTCTAACAGAATATTTATGTGTACAAACAAAAGTTATTAATAGACTTTTGCTACACCTCTACCAAGAACGTAAAATAAAATGAGATTTGAAAGAAAAAAAATGCTGCCACCTAGTGAGCAATATTAAAACCCACAAGTTCATGCCTTTCATTCTGACTAGTCTCCTATGGGATTCAGACTGTGGTTCTTGCCCTTCAGCTCTTGTTCATGGTCCAGCGCAACCCAGGACAAACACAATCACTATTTAGCAGTACAGGCTAACAAAATACTGGTAATGAAAGGGAAAAGAGAAGTCCTTGTTGGGTGACCGCTAATGGCCAGCACATTTGGATATATGTTTTCCAGTAGAAAAGTTTTCAACTGCTAGCAATATTTTTTTGGGCCTTAAATGTTTCATTGAAAGCATCGTGGGTTTGATGCATTTTTATCACAGCCAAGCGAACCTCAGGACATCAGTCCTGAAAGAATCTGCTAGGAATTCAAGGAGAGACACTTTCCATCTTGTTCAAATCAGTGTTGTACAGCTTCTGGCTGAGAAAACCTGCAAATCCACAAAACAGTGCCTGAAGAAAAGTGCCTGAACATTTCCAAACCCACCACAACTAAGTTGGGAGCTGCAATCTAGCTCTTCCTGAAAACACACCCACATTGTGTGCTGGGTAACAGTGCATGAAGCCTAGTGAACATTTTGGTTACAGATTTCCTGAACATTTTTTTTTTTAGGGGGAGGGGATTGGAGGGCGGTTGAGGGTATTTCCACAGGAGGAAGAGTCAGGAATTTAATCAATAAAGAAAGCCCTTGTTTTAGATCATTGAGGAACAATACCATTCACATCCATCTGACATTTCTCTGGAGTCAGGCATGTTCCTTCATGGTCTACTTCCATCAGGCTTTGAATTAGATCTCTGATCTAAGGAAAAAAATCAAGAAACTGAAATATTTGATTGAAATATTTTATTTTAATGTGCAGAATATGAAAAACAGATGTCAGGGGCAGATTTGGTGAGTTCACATACTCTTGCACTGCTGAATTATCTCTTTTAATGCAGAAAAATAGGAAGATTTAAAAACACATCTAAGGTTTTATCTTTAAGCATTCCTATGCTGGAAGCAGTGCTCTAATGTAATTATAACTGTCAGCCTAACATGCTATTTTTTGTTTGGATTTGTTTTGTTTAGTGGTGTTTGTTTATGTCTGAGTTTTGCAAAAAAAATGCAGTGCTATACACACTTTCTTCAAATACTGAAGGGACATTTCTACAGCTAAGAAGACTGGAGTTGTTAAAGTTCCTTTGCAAGCACAGTTATTTATCAAATAACCGTCATGCCATGAGTGAGATCACTCTGTCAGCGACTGTTCTTTGCACTGACGGAATGAAGACAGGCACGTGCTGTAATGTAAGGCTGAGTCTGGCCCTTTGAAAGGAATGCAGGACAATAGCATCGCTGTTTTCAAAGCACAAGTCACCAGGCTGTGACCCCTCACCAGGCAGGAGGCACGCCGTGCACCTCTGCCCAGTGAGGCCTGACAAAGGCCTCGGCTGGAGGCAGGACGAGCGCAGGCCTTGACCAGAGGTAGAGGGCCTGCCAAACAACCCAAATGCCATCCGTTCAGAGGTGCTTAGCAGAGAGGCAGTGAGCTCCATGTGCTCGTTTGCACGACAAGGGGTCTGTGGCAGAACTGAACCCCAGTGTTTGTCCTGCAGGCAGCGGGAGGCCTGCCAGACCCGCTTCATGCCGCACCCTTTTACACCAGTCTTCATGTTCCCCTGTAATTTTCGCTGTCACTTCTACTGCAGGAAGCGACGCCAGTTCAGGTTATAAACATACTATGGCTATGAGGTTTAAATACACAAACAGTACCTTGTTTAAACAGGCAAAGCTATCTATTAAGACAGACTACATAGAAGGTACATTGAAAGTATTGTTTCTATTTGAACTGGTTTTGTCCCTCCCATTTTCTTCATGAGGTGCCATCTGACATATCAGCATGTTCCCCTCTTGTAAATTTGGACATCCTTTTTATTTTCACTGCAAGCAAAAGGAAATTATTTTAGAGGAGAAGCACCGTAACAGAGACATTTTATAAAGTGGACTCTCCCATGTGCCCAGTTAAATGTAGCGATGGATTTAATTGAATCACTTATAGCAAACCTTACTGCAGAGTAACTGATGAAAAGATTTATGAGTCAGACACACAGAACAAATAACTTACCAGAGACAGCCTCACTTCAGGCTAATAAGAAGGCCTATAAGAACACAGTAAATCCAACTGCAAGTCTGAGATGCATCAAACCACCTGACAAAGCTTGCCATGAGGTCTGAAGTGTCCATTAAAAAGCAGTAATGCAAGTCAAATTCACAGTGCTCGAAGTGGGAACCAAGTCTAACACTGACAGAATGTCTCCCTTGCATTTGGGAGTTCAGTGCACATCCTGGTGCATTTCTGCAGCCCAGAGTCGCGACATTTTGCATGTCTGGTTCTTGAAATGATGGAATATTCTTAAAGGAGATTTTAGCAAAGTCTCTGTTAGTTTGGGAACATTTTTTTTTTAACCAGTCCAATAAATGGTAGTTTGCAGTGCTCCAATTGCAAATCTCTGTTTACCAAGTAAGTGTGGATGCAAGAAGAAAGTGATATAATGCAGACTGCCCTAGATCTTCAGTTTGTCTCTCTATCTTAATAGAATCAAGCTATTTTACTCCTCATGAAATTCAAGTGGTCTGTGATTACCCAAAGGTCAGGAAAATCTGTACTAATTAGGGATCTTTTAACCAGAAGGTAGAGGAGCAACTTGGGAATATAAAAGAAAAAAAAAAATCAAGCCCAGGAGATGCAAAACCTCTCCTGCAGCACCGTAATGCTTTTCAGGACCTGGGGCTTTCCAGGTGCTCACACAGTCTTGCTAAAAAAGCCCATGGGTGGTACTGCCTTGGCCATCAGGGAAGTAAGTCCTTCAATGGGCTTAAACGGGGGCTGGAAGTGACCTGCCAGATGACTGCTAAGAATCACCTAAGTTAATTTAGAGCTGAGTGGTTTGTAATTCACTATGGGATATGCCCATGTATCTATTTCTACATCACCAGATTATTCTATTTATCTTGGCAGCTACTGGTCACGCCACTTGCTAAGAAGAGCAGAAAGACCTCTTTGTTCTCTCATCTTGAATTACGGACTGTACTCTACACTCCTTGAAGTGAAATGACCATTGCTTACGACCAAGAACCATTTTTCAAAGCTGAAATCATTCCAGTAAGACCAAGTGTTCTCTCCTTGTGCTCCTGCCAAGTAAAACACTTCAAAACAAAGCTCTCCAGGCTGCACCAGAAAGACAATGAGTAGGCCAACTACTGAATTATAAAAGAAAAAAAAAATCAAGATAGTATCTGACCACCTTATGTCCCCTTAGATGAAAATACTTTTCTGATCATGTAATGAGCCAGCAAAAGAGATGGCTAAGACAAAACCCATGTTGTGTAAGCATCTGAAATCCTATGTTGCATATTTCACACAAAATATGCGCATCTATTATAAGACGTAAGCCCCGTCAACAACTACTTAAGGAATGGAGTGGAAACAAATAGCAAATTTGCCTAGAGATCCCTTTGTGCTGTGTGCAGCGCTGTATTCAGGAATTCAGCATGCACGCCCCTGGAGCTGAGGGATCATGCCTAAAAAAAAAGTATCCTAGAAATGGATAAAAAAAGACTGGATCTCAAAACCCATTATTCTATTCTGAAAAAGGATCAAATATCCTTTATCAGCTCAGATAGCTGCTTTTCTGACATGCTCTTAAAAATATCCTGCAAAGGACTGCAAAGTTTATTAATAAATATGCTCGACAACTTAACTTTTCCTTATGTCTAGGCTTCCTTTCCACCTACTTAACTGTTTTGCAAATTAAATCAGTAACAACCCATCCCAGCACGTGGTGACCACCACGCAGTGGTCAGCTGCTATTGGTCTCTTTGCCAGCCTTGGAGGCTCTGTTTTCATTTGTCCACGGCATGCAGCTCTTCCTTACATCTTGAATTTTTAGCATTTCTGATGCTTTCCTCCTGACCCCTGGGAATTCTGATACTGCCCTGCACAGATCATTGTATCACATGTAATTTTGCGAATTTTTATTGTCTTTATTTCAGTATCCAAATCATTACACAAATACTAAATTATGTACTGCAGCTAAAGGAAATCCCATTTAATAGCATTTTCCAGTTTGATTACTGCTGTTAAACTCCAGCATTTCAAACTGCTCTCTCTTCCTCCTTTAATTTTGGTTGAAAAACTATTTGTCTTCTTATGTGAATGTCAAGTGGAGCTATGTAAAATGCCTTGTTAATGTCAAGGAGTAGCACTTCTGGTTTCTTCTACTCTGCTAGGCCAGTTATCTTGCCAAAAACCCTAAATCTTATGGATTTGATTGGATTATTTCTGACAAATCTGTATCAGATTTGCTCACACTTTTTTTTCCCTCTATCTACATGTCAATCACTTATTAACTTACTCCGTTATCATTTTAGGTAGCAAAGATGAGCAGGTTCTTAACAATGTAACATGACAGCACCTCTTTTCTCCCCTTTTCACAGGTAGCACCACGTCTGCCCTTTGATTTGTTGGGGTTTCCAAACTTTTCCCAAACTGTAGGTTTAACAATTGGTTTGCCAGTTTTCTTTCAATTTTGTCATTTGCTTGGGTAGTTTGTGAAGTACTCTAGTGAAAATGTTACCGACATAAACATGATATTTAATGGCAATGTGACACTGGGTGAACGCCACAGGCAACATCCCTCCCCATCTCCCCCTCTCCCATGATGCTCCTCCTTAAGAATTACAAAAAATAATATTCAGTACTCCCAGATGATGCAATCCAAGCATTTCATGGTTATTGACATTTGAGAAAATGCTAAAATTGCAATTAACAGACTGTGAATGACTCGAAGCCACTAATTGTTCAGTTAATTGGGATGTGAGGGTGCATGTTTTACTTGTAAAGGAAGCCAATGTGAAAGAAAGGTTAGAATTACCTGTTTGAAAGGCAGAGCACACACTCATTTGAGTAGGTCTCTCCATCGGTCCCACAAACCGGATTGTAGTCCTTTGGACATCCAGGCACACCATACATGTCGCATGCAGGCTGGAGAATACAGATACACAGCGAGTCATACACTAGCTGAAATGGGTTTCTCTAGTCCTCCCAGTTCCGCAGGATAATTTCTGAGAGCTTCCAAAGGATACTGGCATATTCACACACAGAAACGAGAGCTCAACAAGGGGTGGCACAGCATTATAAAGTGCCACGTTATCTGTCATGCTTGTATGGGAAATTATCACTTGGCTTCTGCTGCCTAGCACAGATTGATCTGCAAGCGTGTGGCTGTGTCAGGGCATATTGACAAATCGGTGGCGTGCTACAAAATGCAGCTCCTTCCGATGTCTTGTGTCAGAAGTGGGCAGCGGACATCCCAGGAAGGATGTCTACAGACCTAGCTGATAGGGGATGGGAATTAAGAAGTGATCTCCCCATGGCAGGCGTGCTGCAGCCCTGTAACAGGCAGACTGGCTGGGGCAGGTGCCTCGGGGTGCTCTGCAGAGCATCTCCTGGGGTCACAGCCCCTGACAGGCACAGCCTCTCTGCAAGGAGGTCCTGAGCGGGGGTACCAGAGGGGTGGCCTGGCTTGGCAGGGTGCTGAGGCTTCCCCCTCAGTGCCTGGGATTTAGAGGGTAGCGGCTGCAGTGCCCCGGGAGGCACACGGAGGGCTGTGGGGTCTCCCTACCCAGGGGTTAGGGTTAGGGTTGGGGTTAGGGTTTAGGGTTTAGGTTTAGGGTTAGGGTTAGGGTTAGGATTGGGGTTAGGGTTAGGGTTAGGGACCGGGGGGGTCTCTGGGTCCTCGCCCGCGGTCCCCAGCACGGAGCAGGCTGCACCCACCGGCACACTCGCAGCGGCTCCGGGACGCGACAGGAGCCCTGCGGAGAGAGAAGTCGCCGTTAACGGCGCCCGTGTCCCGCCGAGATTCCCCCCGTCCCGGATCCCCCCCCAGAGGCTGGGACAAGCCGGTCTGGTCCCCACGGCCCTGGACCAGCCTCTGTCTGCCCCCGGTGCCGCTCCCCACAGCCAGCCCGGTACCGCCCGGTTCCACCCGCGGCATCCCCCCGGGAGCGGCTCCTGGCCGGTACCCTTTACCCGGTACCGGCTCGGGCTTTCCCCTTCCCTGCCTCCGGTCATGGTGCGGGACCCTCCCCGCTCCCACGTCCCCGCAAACGAGAGCTCGCCGCCGCCCCGTGTCGGTACCGGCGAGGAGAGCCGGCAGCAGGACGAGCACCGGCAGCGCCACCGCCATCTCCGCCAGCGCCAACGGCAACGGCAACGGCAACGGCAACGGCAACGGCAACGGCAACGGCAACGGCAACGGAACGGGGGCGCGGCGGGGCGGGGGCGCGCGGCGGGGCACGGGCACGGGCCGGGGGGCACCGGGCAAAAACCGGGGCTGGGAGAGCTGCGGGGCTTGGCACGCCGCCCCGGCTGCACGGGGTGTCTCGGCAGCCCTAGGAGCATCCTGTGTTGGACGGTGATAGCACGGGCTGGCTCTGCGAAACCCAGCGGTCGGCTTCACGTAGCGTGAAGGGCGCTGGCCCTGGGGTCGGTTGTACGCGGTTGCCGAAACTCTGGGCTCCTTGTGAAACGGGCTGTGGTTGTGTGTATGAGCTGGGGCACAGAGCCCAACGATAGCTGATGAACCCGATAATATTTGGTTTGTGTAGAACCCAATAATGTTTGACAAACCCAATAATATCTGACGAACCCCATAATATTTGATTTATATAGAACCCCAATAATATTTGACGAACTCAATAATATTTGATGAACCCAATAATATCTGATTTATATAGAACCCAGTAATATTTGATGAAACCAATAATATTTGACCAACCCAGTAATATTTGATTTATATAGAACCCAATAATATTTGATGAACCCAATAATATTTGATGAACCCAATAATATTTGATTTGTATAGAACCAATAATATTTGACGAACCCAATAATATTTGATTTATATAGAACCCGATAATATTTGATTTATATAGAACCCAGTAATATTTGACGAACCCAATAATATCTGATTTATATAGAACCCCAATAATATTTGATAAATCCAATAATATCTGATTTATATAGAACCCCAATAATATTTGACGAACTCAATAATATTTGATGAACCCAATAATATCTGATTTATATAGAACCCAGTAATATTTGACGAACCCAATAATATTTGATTTATATAGAACCCAGTAATATTTGATGAACCCAATAATATCTGATTTATATAGAACCCCAATAATATTTGATGAACCCAATAATATTTGATGAACCCAATAATATCTGATTTATATAGAACCCAATGATATTTGATGAAACCGATAATATTTGATGAACCCAATAATATCTGATTTATATAGAACCCAATAATATTTGAGAAACCCAATAATATTTGATGAACCCAATAATATTTGATTTACATAGAACCCAATAATATTTGACGAACCCAATAATATTTGACGAACCCAATAATATTTGATTTATATAGAACCCAGTAATATTTGATGAACCCAATAATATCTGATTTATATAGAACCCCAATAATATTTGATGAACCCAATAATATTTGATGAACCCAATAATATCTGATTTATATAGAACCCAATGATATTTGATGAAACCGATAATATTTGATGAACCCAATAATATCTGATTTATATAGAACCCAATAATATTTGAGAAACCCAATAATATTTGATGAACCCAATAATATTTGATTTACATAGAACCCAATAATATTTGACGAACCCAATAATATTTGACGAACCCAATAATATTTGATTTATATAGAACCAAATAATATTTGATGAAACCGATAATATTTGATTTATATAGAACTCAGTAATATTTGCTGTGTCTCATATGGGTACATACCACGCTACACACATCCTTCCCGTCCCTGTGTTGGCCTCCAAGATATCCCAACCATGGCTTTTCTTTATCTATGTGCCCCCACAGGGCATCATAGTGAGATTACATTGTTATCTGACAAATATGTTATTATTCCTCCAGGTGACCTCTGCAAGCTGATTGAGGTATCTGATTCGTCAGAACACACCTTTGACATTGATACCTGACACAAGGGATGTTTGTTGCCCAATCAACTTTTAGCTTGGCTATTTTAAGCAAGATGCCTAACCAGAATGTTTCACGGCTGGTGGAGCATTTAATGGGGTATTTCTCTGTGCTTGTCTCCTTCCCCAGCCCTGCCCAAGTTTTTGCCCCAGCTTTGCCTGCTAAGCTGTTTGAGAAGGGAGCATTGTTCTGTTACCATGTTATTTTCTGGATGGTTGCTCGATTTGCCTTCCCTGGGGAATCTTTAACTCCTGGAAAGGTTTTACGTGGGAGAAGTGTAGTCCCAAAGCTGGGAAAAAAATGTGAACATCAGGGAGTTTAATACCGGAAAGTTTAGGCTTGCGTGGGTTGCCTTGCTTCTTTGAGGTGTGTTTTTAAAGGAAAAGGTACTAGCAGAATGAAATAAAAACAAGGGGATTGTCTAGGTAGGAGTCCTCTCTTAAGATATTAATTTCTTAGGTGCGTGTCACTGAACAATTAAGTACAAAATTCTTGGAGAGAGATGTTTTTGGGACAGGATCCCATGGAAAGCATTCGAATTAGTGTATTAACATCTACTTTGGGCATCACCCAGTGCCTCCAGAGAGTAAGACTGTTGAGCCTACTAAGAAAATACATTCTTTCATGAAGATGGGACAAGTGGAGAGCTATTTTGCACCCTTGTTTAGTGAAATCACGTCTCTGCTCACAGAGAGTCAGTCTGCCCAAGGACATGATTATCGACTTTGCTTGAGGATGTGAGCAGCATGGGCTTGTTGTCCGTGCAAGGTAAGTACAGGCTAGGAGACACCAGTTCTCAGTGTAAAATTATTTCACAATTTTGAAATAAGCAAATCTACCACCCCATCCACTTAAAACAGATATAGGGAGAGGTCTTAGCCTGCTATGGTGCCAGAAGGGCTGGGATTAAGGCATCAGATTTCCTGATACCTTAGACTGTAAGATTCAGCTCTGTGGTGTGGAATATGCTCTTTGCCACAGGTGGCGGTAAATGGTAAAAAAATATAAATAAAAAAAAAATAGAATTACAGAGCAAGAAACCATAAGGGGCCTTAATAGCACAAAAATTCCCACTGGAACAGGTTCCTGCTGGCTGCTGCAGGCTAGAAGAGGACACAAAAGTCTGGCTGTGCATTTGCTCCAGCTTGCCTTTGTCTTGGCCATCATTGCTGGGCTCTCTCGAAAGGAGGCTGGTGAGAAGGATGCTACAGTCACCCATAATGTGTATTTAATGTCCTCTTGCAGCCCCCAGTTATAGGGGGAGGATTTTTTTTTTCTACTGAAGCAGCAGGGTGGTGCAGCTGGCTTGCCTGAGCTGCTTCAGGCAGTGCTGGGACACAACACAGCTGTACCGACACCAGATATGTGAGTCTCTCACCACAAGTACAGGAGCATGCCTATCCCTCTGAGTAAATACAGGGGCAAAAACAAATGACAACTTGGAAGTAGCGTAGCACAACACGAGGGGAAGTGCTGAAAGCCTCTTCCCAGAGTCACTAGAGGGCCCATGCTCTTGGTGAGATTAGGAACACCCTGAAAATAGTTTGGCGCTGGTTAGTTGACCATTTCTGCCAGCTTAAACCTGGCACAGAAGCAGGACAGAGAAGGATGCAGGGGTAAGAGCTGAGTTTTCTGACCATTTTAGTCTCCCTGACAAGTGTTCTGATAAACCTTTGGTGTAAGCCTGGGTTTGTGGTGCAGAGGGAATTAATGCCAGCTGGCAAGCTGACTCCCAGCTCAGGTCCAGGGTGCTAGCTGTGGCATCATGTCTAATTTTGGCAGATTGTTCCAGGCTGTTCTCGTAAGGGCTGTGCTCAAAGATTTACAGAAGGATGTAGATGAAGCCCCTCATCTCATCAAATTCCCTCACCATACTGTCAGTGGCATTCCTACCTCCAAACCCATAAAATATTGCTCTGGGGGTCCTGTCTGTCACACGCACACCATGAATCATTCAGTTCAGCTGTGCTTCTGCATTTGCAATCCCATGTAGCTTGAAGACAGGATCCAGGCCTCAGGGATTCAATTATGTGCTTGCCACTCAGGCTCTCGTTCCTTGATCCCTCTATGCCCATTCATTTCACTCCGTCCTGCGCTGCTCTTTGCTGTATCAGCCCCAGATGGGCAATTTATTCTCTCCTTTTTCCCACGTGAACCCCGTCTATCACCTGCCTGCCTTTGAAATTAATTTACTGGCTGGCCAGCTGCCCACGTTTTGTCCCTGGCTCCCTCTCATCTGCGCGTAACATGGTGGGGTGCTGCCTGGAGGGGAGTGAGCTCCTTGTGGTGTCTGCATTTACTGCCTCATACCACGGCCCGAAGGAGTGTTTCCCTCCTGTGGGCAGTGCTGCTGGATAGGAGCTCTGCATATGTTGCAGGATGGGAGGGAAGGAGCTGTTGTGAGTTACCCACATGCTCCTGGGATATCTGTTCATGCCAACAGTCACCATCATGACACAAAGCAGCAGCCTCCTGCTTGGTGGAGAAATATGTATGTATGGTTGTCATAGACTTGAAAAAGGTGTTTAGTAATCCTTGGAGCCTCCAGAAAGCTCTTGAAAGGGTGTTCTGGTGTTCAGAAACCACCATAGTCTTCCTCTTTTCACTCTTCTAGAAGTTCTTCCTGCTGCTGTTTTTAACATCTGTCTAGTTAATCTGTCACGGACAGATTTACAGGTGCTGGCTTAGACTTCTGGTCTCTGTCTGCCTGCCAGTGTTAAGGATGCATGGCTGACCTGGGCAACACATCCCACTGGAGGGGAAATGCACTTCATTTTAGCGTTTTGCCCTGGGATCAAAACCACTTTGAAGGCAGGTGACTGGTCCCAGTGGCATTTCTTAAGTCAAAAGTTACCTCAAAGAGCAGAAGCTTGCAAGACAGGCTGTAAGATCTTCTCACTGCAGAAGCTGTAAAGGACACAGTGTTAAGGGAACCCGCCTGGAAGGCTGGTCACCTATTTTGGGTGCTATAGCTAAACCCCATGGATGATCTGCAGTAACAGGGAAGTTGGTGGATCAGCAAAAACTGTTTACAGACATCAAAGGGCAGAGATTGTCCACAGAAGTGGGAGCAAAGCTGCTACTGAATCGGTGCAATGCACAGAAGTAAATTGATCCAGCAACACAAGTCTTATTTCTGTATAGGACAAGACTTTGCAAACTCAAAGGCAGATGCCTATGCCTTTAATGTCCACCTATTTCTCACAAAGTGGGTGGAGGCGAGGTGAAAAGGAAGACGGGCAGTCATCTCCATTTTCCCTGTACTTTGTTTATGCAGCACTTTGCTCTGAGTGTGTTTTATGGCAGGATGTGTTCTCTCAGACCCCATAACTGAAGGTATGCGTATCCTGGGAAAACCCACCCAATGTACTTTAAGATTTTCAGGAGCGAGGATGAACTACAGACAAGAATTTCAGAGTTGGCTCATATCTTGCAGTCAGGGTCAGTTAGGCTAGTCAGTATAAAAGTTATCTGAACTGCTCTGTAGTTCAACATGAGGGGTCAAGGCTCCTCAGCTGTTATTTGAAGTATCATGGATTTGGATTAATTCCATGCCCACTAACAATGTGAGTTTAGGATCTGCAAGACCTTTTTATGCTTTTGTATATCAGTGCTGTCAGGATCCCCTGAGCTCAGACTTCTGTGATTTTTGGGGAACTCTTTCACTGGCTCACTTAATTCAAATTTTCCCTGCTGTGAATAGCCAGATCTCATGTATTTCTTAGGGCTCCCTAACTTGCAAGACTCTGCTGGTTTCTTTGCAAGAGATTTTAATAACTTGAAGGGGTGGGAAGGGTATCAGCACTTTGACTATGTGCAAGAGCAACACTTACTGACCAAATTAATTTGATCAGGCAGAGACATCAAGATTTGGCTATAACTGTCTAAAGAGGCCAGGGTTGTTTGGAGGTGTGAGGTTGGTTTTCCCCACTCCTGTTCTGGGTTTGTCCTTGTACCATGTGGTGGCAGTCTTGCTCACAGTACATCCTCCTGCTTGCATGACTGTTTCTGTGCAGCACGGAAAAGCTCAATGAACCATGTATGCTATCAGCTGGATAATATCCCACTGTAATGTACTGTGTTCATCCCCACAGCATCAGCAATGCACAACTGCTTCCTTTCCTTGCCATGCTGGAGACATTTATAATTCAGTTTGAAAAAAAACATTCCACTGGCCTGGGTGCTCCAACATACATAGTCAGGGCAGCACAAGTGACAGAGGGGAGGATGTGACGCTGGGGCATGTGGCACATCACCTGGCCTTTCAGACCTCTTCCTGGCAATCTCAGAGGTGGTAGAAGCTGTGAGCGAGGCTTGGTAGCAGGTAGCAAGTGTCATTGCTTGCAGATCCCCTCCCCTTTCCCCCCGCTAATTCATGCAGGGCTCATTTATGTGCCTCTCTCTGAGCCCCATTTTGAAGATCTGGGATCTCTTCTCTGGTTATGGGTTTTACTGTGCTGGTGGTTGTGTGGAGGAAGGAGATAGGTAGTATTTATTCTGATGAAGCTGCAGTGTTGTGTTTGGTGGGGCTTTCCAGCAGCAATGGCTTAGCAGGTTGTGTGCAGTGAGTCACCAAGCGCTAATAACAGCAGGAAACAGGGGCAGAGAAATGCTCCAGAAATTGTTCAGCTTCTCCTGTTGGGAACCAGGCACAGGGACATGGTTTAGTGTAGTGGTAGGAAGTATCTAGACTGGAAGGTTACCTGACATGGTATGGGGACATGGCTCATTTATGGTTTCTGTCTTGAATCCTCAAGCACTGCTGTCACCAGCTGAGGTGGAGACTTCCTGACAGACACATACGATACTGAAAGGAGAACTTTTTACCTGTCAATTTGTCTATTCAGCAAGAATCAAGCTTGAATTTCTTGCTGGTAAGTGAGACCACGCAAGCTCTTTACCCTGCTGCATCTCTCCGTGGGAGATGCTCGCTGTTTTCCTGTGGTTCCTGATCGTTTCTTGCACATTGCTTTGGTTATCAACTAGACCCTGGAATTTAACCCTCATTTTTGAGGTCATCCCTAAGGAGCCTAACTGAAGTGCCTGGAGGAGAGGCAAGGTCCTTAAAGCAAGTTGTGAGAGGCAAGGAGTGAGCGACACTCTCTGGGTTTGTGTGGAAATGCTGAGCTGAAACCAGCCATAATACCTTTTAAAAAATCCTTCAACCCTGGGTCAGACCTGACATGTTTGGAGTGGTCAGGGTGACCTCTGTGTTAGAGGGGTTTGGGGATGTGGGTTCTCTCTGTTTTGGGAATGGTGGTTTTGGAGAAACAGGACATGGCCAAGGGATACCTCTGAAAGTGGCAATGAAGAGGCGTGAGGGACACATCCTAGCCACTCAGCTCTTATTTCCTCTGATTGCTCCCAGCTCTGAGCCTGAGCAGATGGTGACCAGGGGCTGCAAGGTCTCATACGCCATGTGAAGGGAGCCAAGAAGGTCTGGGGACAGCCCCAAGCTCTGCGATCCTCCCAGAACTGTTTGGGAAAGAAAGACCTCTTGTAGTCAGAGTAATCCTTGTGCATGTGCAACCATCCTCAAAGTTGAAATGACGCTCTCTTCTCCTCAGAGTTTTTTTTCAGTCCCTTCTCCTCCTGCCCATTTGTGTGGTGACCACAGCCGACACAGACAAGAGCACACCTCTGCAGTTTCTGGGAGGTATCAGCAAGCCTTTTCCATGGGCAGCTGGGAACCAGATACAGAGTAGAAAGATGCAATGTAAGCACGGTGGGAATTTGGGCCTAGGACCGCTGTTCAGAACAGCTTAGACACTGATTTGAGTAACTCAAAATGCCGCGAGAGCTAGAAGGGCTCTTGCTCTATCCTCTTTCACCTCCAGATCTGGAGCACCCAACTAACCCAGAGCACTGCTGAGAGTTAGAGCTTTGTCTAGAGGTTTTGGAGAAATTCAAAATTTTGTCTCTGAAACAAAGTGAAGCTGCAGCCTTGTGTCGTTCTGGTGTAGCAGGACAGTAGATATCTACTCAGTTGCAGGTCTGCCCAACCTGGGGAGCATGAAGTAGGATTCATATCAAAATATGTTCTCCCCAAGGAAAGAAAGTGATGTGAGTCAACTGTGTCTGCTCCTCGGTTATATTATCCTCTTAGAAAAATGAGTAAGCAAATCATGAACATTTGCAGCAGTGGATGAAAGAGATTCTGCATGGTGTGGGAAGGGAGGTGGACAGGAAGGCCAAGCAGCAGATAATTTGTCTAAGGGGCAAGGAGAATGAAGGGAGTTACTCACCATTTTCACAGTTGCTGCAAGCTAATTAAGAGATTGAAGTAATTCTGCAAACTTCTGCATACATCATGGAAAAGCAGCTAATTAATTAACAGTGCAAATCATAATCATTAAGGAATTAATCTTTCATGAACTTAATTGGGAATGGTGAGTGTACATGGGAGGATGACTTTTGGAGTATGAATTACAGTTATTTCTTTCCAAATCACTGCTAGTTAATGACGAAAGAGAGCACTATTCTGAGCAAACAATGCAGAAGGGAACACGGGCTGTGTAACGATCACAGCTACGAGTGGTAATTGATTTGTGTGTTGGTAAGGCTCGCAAATTGGAGTGGTATTTGGTGTGATGGCTCTGTTCCTAGAGACCACCATTTGGTTATGGTAATGAAGGGTTACATCGTCCTTGAGCTGGACCACGAGACTTCCCTATCTGGGACTACCCTAAGGGGCATGTTCTTGCTAAATCTAGATCTAAAAACTCCAAGTGATGTTTCCCAGGGTTTTTGGATGCGCTTGTGGCTTTTCAGACTATTACAAGTGTATCTTTCATTTTATGCCTGTGTTTGGGATCCAGTTCCCACCGGCTGACCCCCTTCTCCTCCCCTCTGCCATACAGAGGTCGTTTCTGCACCAGGGCGTTGTGAGCGTGTCAGGGTGCTCCCAGTACAGAAATCCCTGGCTGTGCTTTGGAGAGTTTTCTGCCTTAGATAATCGTCTCTGTTTCCTCTAAGTTCTAGTGCAGGGGTCTTGGCTTTAGACTGCATGCTGCTAATAATCGTTCTTAAACCAGGCAGTCGTACAGACTGCGAATTGGGTAAGCCTAAAGACGTGTTCAGGGTGGGGGGAGAGGCAGATCTTACTGAGATTTACCCTGGGTAGCACATGCCAGTGGAGTCACACTAATGGAAAAATGTGGGAACATTTTATATATATAAAAATATATTTTTCTTATATAAAAATATGTTTTATTATATAAAATTATATTTTTATGTAAAAAATATTTTTTTATTTCTGGTTAGGGAGTCTGACATAAGGGTCCTCCACAGACCAGGAAGCTACAAATTGGAACAAAAACTAATTAACAACCTTCCTTATTGAAACATGACTTAAACTATATAGTTAGATACCCATTGCTATGATAACACAGCTCTTCTAGGAGCAACTGATAGATTCATTGTTCATTAAAGTCTTTAACAATCTTATTCTCCTTGTTTATTTATTTTTAGTGGATTTAAAGTGTTTTATTCATTTTTATTTTTATGTTCTGGACATAGATAACAGCCTATATCAGAAGCTAACACAGTCTAAGAACAAAGGATGCTTACAAATATCACTCTCCTCTGAAAACATTTCCTTCCTGATGCTATGCACCTGTAGTTAGGCTGTGCGTCTGCACAGACATCTGGTTGCATTCTCCCCTTCCAGCAGAGTAGGAAATGTGTCTTTCACGTGGAATTGCTAGGAGGCACAGGATATTTTCACACTTTGCTCTTCTAGGCTTTCTTTGACATTCCCAGTCCCTTCTGTGAGTTCCAGTAAACAATAGCCTAGCCAGTCCTCTTCGGTATGCAGGCACTTGGTTCTTGTGCAGTGCGGTAAGGAAGGCAGCAGTGGAGGCAGTGGAATCAACCTTTTGTATAATGGGTGGTGAACTGGAAAGAAAACAAGCTACTCATGGACCTTGCTTACCAGATTTGGTGTAGAATGTCCAGCACAAACCAAAGGATGTGGTCTTATGAATTAGGAATTAGAGTCCTTTCAGACTGAGTGTTTTACTTTGCTTTGATAAAGGGCATATCTATAAAGTTCAGACTTCCTTCTGGCATGAGTGCTTGGACTGTTTCAATGTTTCCCCACAAAACTTGTGCCTTTTCCAGGGTTCCATGTGATATTGGAGAGCATGCAATAGTCCATGCCCTGCATGATGACTGGGAACCAGACAAATGCCAACTCACCTGTTCTTCAAGCAGGAGACCCATGCAGAATGAAGCAAAGTAGCTTTTTTTTTTTTTTTTTTAAAAAAAATATATTTCTCCTATGTACATATTTCATACTATATACATATATACATCTACATATATATATATTCATATATATACACATACATATCTCATATTTCTCATATATGAGAGCAGGTTGTATTAATATGGGCTTTAGGCTCCTAAATGCCTTTGTGAATTTGGGCTTCAGATATTAGGGAGAACGAAATATTCATGGCTTGATGGAGTAAACCAGTCCCATGTATTCTTTATGGATTTTACTGAAAGAAATAAGTGAGCAAGTATGTGCTTATCAAGAACATTGCTAGGCTAATTTATTACAGTTTCATGAAACTAATTAAAGAGGAACAAGACAAGGATGAAAATGAGGTCACAATTAAGGCTGAAACAATAAATCACTGCATTCAGAAATGTAATATAGAAAAAAAAAAACACATACACGCAAAACCCCACACTGAGCTGAATTATGAGTTTGGCACCAGAAAGAACTAAATCTTTGTGTAAATTCTGTTCAGAAGAAGATAACGTAGACTAAGCTCTGTTTGAGCCAAAAAGTACAACTCATTTCCTTGTGGATTAGTGCATTGGGCTTTGCTGGGGAGAACCTGATGCATCATGAGCACAAGTCTCTGTAGGATCCAGGCACCAGGTCTGGTTTAGCCCATTGCTGGATGGTGTTGCTTAGCGTAGCATCTCTCTGCCCAATATTCTTCCCATAATGAAGGAAAAAACATGACTGCTCAGAGCTGCTCACTTTTAACATGCTCTCCTTGAACATCTCTGTGCTTACATGGTGTTATGTTGGTCCTTATTTCCCTCTTTCAGGTATGTACAAATATAAATTTTTTTTTTCCTTTTCTTTTTTTCCCCCCACACCCTTCAGACAAAGGCAATTGCCAAATCAAGCTAAACAGAAGTTTTAAGTAATAGTCTTTTTAATAGCCTATATTTACTGACAAACCGGGATATGCACATGCTCAAGAATAAGAAATCGGACCTGCCAGGGTCCTTTCATTAAAGCAAAGGAGAAGATAGACATGCTTTATCTCTGCGGTTCCTTCCCCTGTGCTGTGATCAGATGGAGAAGTACTGACCTAGGACAACTTCTCCAAATGACACGAACCTTTCTTTTCTCTTTCACTGAATAGCTTGCCTGAGGAAGGGAGAGACATGCAAATTCAGATGTTGCCCAAGCTTTTGCCTTCGCATGGTTTCATATTTACCTGGCAACCTCCAAATTTAGCCATATAGGAATGCCTAATGAAATTGCAATATTTTAATCCTGCCTTTTCTCCATCACATGTAGAATTTACCTTTATTTCTGCTGTAAATTCTATTTACATTTTAAATAGGCAGTGAGACGGTGGACAATGGAGCAAAGGAACAGACCACAAAAACTAGAAGGAAATGAAAGAGAAAAGAGATCCTGCATGGTGTGGAAGAGCAGAATTTGTTACTATTCCGTGTACTGCCTGCTGCATAATAACAAACGAGGTCACTATTCTTGTGAAGCAAAGTTGATTTTTCACATAGAACAGCACATGGAGGGATGACTTCCGTGCTGAATGCAAAGGCTAGCTTCAGAGAGCTTTCTCCAACCTCCCCCTACCACATCCTGCTCCCCTCTAATGAAAAAAATTTATTGCACTACTTAGGAAAAAAAAAAACCACCTCTTAAACAGTGTAGAAATAAACATGCTTTGTGTCTCTGCGGTACAGATGATTGCACCCTACTGTAGGCAAGGCAAAGACGTTACTTAAAGCACTGCAGCCCATGCTGTTAGGGTGGGGTGTTGTACTGAATTCTGCTACTTCCTTTTCTCTTCTATATCTTTGGGCTCTGTTAAGGCTCCTCCAGCCCCTGGGTACGTGCCCCTTCCAGGCATGCATGGATCTGGCTTGACCAAGTGGAGTTGGCTTGTACCCTTCTGATTAAATTGTTTTCCCAGGCTTTGAGTCGACTTGCTAGGATTGCTCCAGCTCCGTTTTGGTCCTGGGAGCCTCCCATACAAACCTACTTCTGAATTTCCCATGAAGAACTGATGGAGGAGCAGACTTCCTCCCTCCCTTTCACAGCTGGTATTTTTTGCTGAGGGGTGTCTGCGTGTGTTTGTGTGTGGTGGCTGCCTTATCTCCTGAAATAGAATAATAAATGTGTCAATCCATAGACGGAGACAAGCAGGGAATAGCCCTGCTGCTGTCTCTTTGTCCTATATACTGCTCGCTGCATTAATTAAACTTCATGCAGGAAAAATAATATGTTAACAGTACTAAAACAGCACTAATAGATGACCTGGCCAATTTCTTTAGTGGCAAAGTATAAATTTTAAGTGTTTCTCTTCATTAAGAGATCTTCAAGATTGCAATGCTGTAGATTACTGTTCCAGGACACTTGAGATTATGCCCTAACAGCAGATTTCACACTGAAATGAGGGACAATTTAGTACTTACATGAACTTGCAACTTTAAATGGTTATGTACTACACATAGTGACTAGCTACTGCTCTTGCTTCATCATTCCCAGGCTGACACTATAATGGCAAGCTGTCATTTTCCTGGCTGTTGGCAGCAGGATAGAGTGCTTAGGAGTGTGCCTTTGTGGTGCTGACAGCTGTGAAGCACAGGAACAAGGCTAAAAACAAACCAAATTTGAACTGTAACCATGCTGTACTTAACAGAACTGGAAACTTGGTTTTCTTCAGCAATGTTTGCAGCTGACTCACCTTCAAATGTGATTTTTGTTCAAACAGAAACCCAGCTATTTCCTGAATTTTAAGCTGAAATATCTACATGGTATCATAGAAGAGAATTAGTCTGACATCGCTAAATTCCAAACCCAAGCACACCTTTAAAGATGTGAAATTGCCAGAGAAAATGCAAAACTTTCTCTAAAATGTTTGCGGTTAATTGTCTCTTACTGTGGGAACATCTCAGACTTTTTTTTTTTTTTTTCTAATGCTCTTGAGATTGAAATGGGGAGAAAAAAAGAAGAAAGAAAAAAAGAAATGAAAATGAAGGCTCCAAGGTTCAGTGCTTTAAGAAAAATGTCACTCTTGGGTGAAATTGCAAGTGTCAGCAAAACTGTCAAGGACTGGTGGAATCCATAACACCCATAATTAGTGTTGCATTAAGTGGATGCTGATCTCAGCTCCAGTCCTTAAAGTGAAAGTAACTCCTTTGATTTCAGTAGAGTTACTGAAGATTATTCTAACTATAAATGAGATCATATTCACAGAGAAGCAGTAATATTTGTCACTTATATATCTTATTAGAATGAGAGAGATCTCTGAAATAACATTGCCCAGAAGAAGAACTATCCAGGCGTTTGTTCCCATTTATTCATCCTCTGCAGGCAAATGTACAAACAAGACAGAAATAAAGACAAATAAAGAACAAACTGCAAGAAAGTGTCAGAGCATAATCTCAGGAAGACTGCTAGGGAATTCCCAAACAGAGGTGCATGTTAAAGTGCTGTGATCCTTGCAGTTCTTGCAGCTGGCATGATTTTTAAACTACTTCTCTTGCTCTGCTGGCCACTCATCTAATGTAGGCCAGGACGGGGTTTGCTTTATTTGCAATGACAGCACTGCCGATTTATCACCCCAGGGTCTTTCCAGTCAGTGCTGCTGGTGGTAGGAGGGCTCAGAGCTTCTAGTTCACTGCTCTAACCCCTCCACTGGGCTCAGCTGCCCTGGACTTGCGGCCAACAGCTTTCCAAGGAGATTTCTGCCCATTTGCATGGGGCTCATCTTGTCAGCTCATCAGCATTAAGTACCGTCCATGCTCAAACCCTTGCCCTGTGGGAATCACCCTGAAGATCAGAGACATCAGGGAGAGTGCACAAACAAAGTTTTCTTTTTTTCTGAAAAGAAAATTGACCTTTTCTAAGGGAAAATTTTGAGGCTTCCCTTTTAAACTGTATATAGAATAAGCCTTGGAGCTGGAAAAATGTTTCTCTTGCCTTTTTTTTTTTTTTCTTTCACCACAGATATTAAGACTGATTCAGTGGTGTCAGAATAGGGCCAGGGTCACTGAGTTTTTCGCAACACAAACTAAAGTTTAAGGTAGTCGAATTTAATTTTTAATGTATCTGAGCAATGTTGCAATGAGACTCCTGTGTAAGAAATGTCAGTGTGCAACATTAAAAGGCGAGAAAAACCCTGGTATACACACTTTTAGCGTTCTTCTCTACCCACACCTTTCAGGACATCAACTAGAAGAGTACCTTGTTTTTAGGTGTGGATCTCATCTTGAATGCTCAGATTTGGCAGCAGTAGAGCAGTCAGGCTGAGTGTTTGCAGTTGAGTTAAATGTCAGTGTGGTGAGATTTTGGATACTGGGGATAGATATATAGCACTTTGTTTCCACCTAAACATTGCAGTAGATGCCTAAATCCATTGCCCAGTGTAACTGTTAGTGTCTTTTGCAGGGTTCATCTGTCCAGATTGAGATCTCCAGTACCATGCTATTTCTGTGCTGGCAGGAGCTGAGAGCACATAGTAGTGCAGACCAGTGGCGTGATGTGTTTTCAGCACTTGCATTATCATGCAGCCTCTTCTTGTCTGAGGAGGACAGGTAAATCAGGTGACCTGATGCTCACCTCTAGCAGCAATTTTCCTTTATGAATCTCATCTATGGCATCTTCTATTTATCTTCCTTACAGATGGAATAGCCCTTGGAGCGCATGGCACATACCCACCTCTCTGAGACCTCTTTGTGCTTATCAGGAACTCTCTTTCCGCTTGAGATCCCCACACAGCTGTTATGCTGTTGTCTTCTGGTGTGAAAAGAGAAATCCTCCAGCCGGAGAAGCAAATCACCTGCTCACTTGCTTCTTTTCTGTATCATCTTCTGGAGGCTGAAGGCATAGCAGGGAGGAGGACAACTAGCTCTGCAGGCTGCTTATGAGTGCTGCCTGTTTTTGTGGCACGAGGCCAGCTGGGTTGCCCTTTGGTGGTGTGGGACTGTAGAATGGATCGGATGGCGTGTGGTCTCCATGCTCGAGTGCTCAGGGTGCTGGCTCAGAGGAGTAATGGAGCACTCTCCGAGACACGCGCTCTCCTCCCATTGATTCAGCAGGCTGTTCTCTTCTGTCTGTCTGAGCTTGCGGGCTTTTCGAGGCCAAGGCTTGATGAATGAAACTCTGGTAATTACTACAACATGAATTCAGGAGGATCCTATTGGTAGGGTTCATCAGCAACTCATTAATTAAACTGTTGCCATGGTGCCGGTTGCCCTGGTAGCATGAAATCCTTTCTCCTCCCTTTCCCCTCCTCCTCTGCAGTTCACAGGCTTCTCATTCATATTCTTGTACTTAACATGAATGAAGCCAGAGAGCACGGGGCTAGGGGAAGAGGCACTTGAGGAGAGAAGATGCTTTTTCCCCCACTGTGACTACCCCCTCATGGGCCTGAATAATCACTCAGCTCTTCCTCTGTGTTTTTCTTTCCTTGGAAACACAAATTCTGCCTCATACACATCCTGTCTTTTTTTTTTCTATGGTTGCTTACAGCTCAAATCCCAATTACCCCAAGCACCTGTGTTCTTGGAATGAGTTCCTGTGATTGACAGTGGTGCAAGTAAAGGACTGGGCACTTTATCTGCAGCCTAATTGCAGAGGCTTGGCAGTTTTCTAGAGGTAAGCCTTTGCCTGTGTGGGTTTTCTCTGCTTGATTAAATCACAATATTTCCTCTGTCTCTGAAGCCAGAAAGGGCCATTAACTCTTCCAGGCTGTCCACCTTCATAGGACACAGCAGTGACTCCCCCCCATGTCTTCTGCTTTGTGCCTGAAAGCTTCTGGTTGATCTGTGATTTCCTTGCCAGAAGATGCCTCATCTTTGTATAAATGTTGATAATGATGGAGAACACAGCACCCTGTGGCAACCTGTCCATCCAGGTGTCTAACCACTCCTTGTTGCCAAGAATCAGCCCCCCCAACATGCATGGTAGGTCTTGTATGACATTACTTCTCTCTTTCATGTTTTTTTGCCTGTGGGTGCTTTCTCACAGAATCTAGCAGCTCCCTTCTTCAGAGATGAAATCCCATCTCATCCCTGTGGATGTAGATGGATGGTTGATGATTTGCCCTCAGCCCACCATTCTGGCCATGTCTGGCTGTAAATATTTGCAGAAGAAATGCATCCATAGGAAGACGTGGTTGTATTCATTCTTAAGGGTGTTTTTCTGGTTCAAAGTGTTTGAAGTAATAATGATAGGGCTGTGTTTCAGCATCTAAGAACAATGTTTTCATAGCACAAAACTGAGAGTGTATGGTATGTATGAGTGTGAGGAAGTACAGCCAGCTGGGATGGTGTCAGAGGAACACACATGATTAAAGAGTCAAACCTGACCTTGTCCTTATAGCTGCTGGGAGTGATCACTGGTGTATGCTGTCCTTTGAGCTCTGTTCTGGGGAAAGACACAGTTGTTATGGGCCAAAATCACACCTGTTGTGCAAGAACAAGTAGGTAGTTTGGACGACTAGGGTTCTGAGGTCCATTTTTCTCCCTAGCTCTGTTTTATTTAACAGTCTAGACATTGCATTAGAAGTAGGGATGAAATTTATCCCATGGGCTAGATTATTCCCTGTCTGCCTGCTACAAGGTGTCACCCAACTTCGTCCAAAGTCTCTGGCAATGGCAATGCTTTGAAGGAGGGCAGTGGAGCAGATGGGGCTAGGGTCTGAGCAAAAATGAAAATTCAAAGGTCCCTGATTTGGCCCTACCTAGAAATGTGAAAAAGTGCTAAGTCTGTCATATCAGTTCTGTTTTCTCCAGGCATTATATGTTCTGCTTCACTCCCTGCCCATTCAGATGAATGTAAAACCCTTGTGAAAGTGCCATGAAAGCTGGAACCCCTGGCAGAGGACAGCACCTTCTTCCCTGGTAGCTCAGAGCCAGCACGTGTGACTGCACTGGTGTTACTGTGGAGCTTCTTGAGCAAAATACACAGACAAATAGAGACAGACCAACTGCCCATTGCAGTCTGTTGCCAAAACAATTTCAGCCCATCTGAGGACAAAGCAAGAAGGACCCCACTTGTCTCATTGCCTCTAAATTACTATGTGAGTAAGAAATGCTTGTATCTGTGGGGAAAAGCTGCCTGTCCTAGAGATGAGAAACCTGGTACAGCCTGGCCTACCTCTTTGTGGGCTGTTACTTGGTTTCTCACTGTGGTTTTCCTTCTCCTCGAGTTTTCTGCACTAATTTTGTAATAACAGTTAGTGCTGGGTTTCATAAACAGACATACAACATGCAATTAGAGTTTGCTTTGTGTGAAATAAAGTAGCTGTGAGTCATATCCAGACAAGTGAATTATCTGCGATTATTCAGCCAAGAAGGGAGACAGTGGTGTGCAGAGGAATGTGCTATGTATCCTTATTAATATTTTGCTATATACCATGGCAGGGCTGGCTCCTTGGGATGTCTGCATACAAACAGCAACACGACTGACTCCTCAGAGGCCATGTTCCTCTGCTACTAAGACTTATGCATCATGGCATTAACATTGCTTGGTCTTTCTCTGTTCCTAAAAAGAATAAAAGGAGAGTTACTTGGTAGACACAAGTGTCTTTAGGAGTCTGAAGTTAAATGAAGCAAATCATGTATGTGGGGAGGAACACATATGAAAGAAGTCCCTTGAGGGAAGATAGCAAAAAATAGGTTTTCAGCAGTGCCCTTGGTTGATGTGCCTGATGAATCTATTCCTTTTTGTCCTCTGGGAATGAAAAGATGTCCCAGGAAGGGGCCTTGGCATGCAGAAGGGACTGGGAACCCTTTTGGGGTGAGAAGTTGCAAGCTCAGTGAACCAAGGTGTTTTCTGCAGTGGCATCACAGCACATTTCTTATTTATTGCCAGGTAGGAAACTTACAGGCTGTGACTCTGCAGTGAGGGAAGCACAGACACACGAGCCATTTCCTGACGGCAGCCAGGGAGAGAGAGGGACGAGGTGTGGGCAGTGTGGGCAGGGAGCACGCAGGCTGCCTGCTTCACACAGTTGCATACTTGTCACAGGAGGGGTGATTTTGAAACCAGTGGTGCTTCTTCAAGGGCAGGGTCACGTACAGGGAGGGAGTAGATAGGAGTTGCTAAACAGCATCTTCCCAGTCCCCAGCGCGTAGCTTCAACTGCCCAAGGAAGCTTGTTTGCCATCCATTGCAGGGAATCTGTTGACCCTTGCTCATCCAGTTGCAAACGCCTTCATCTACAAAATGACAAGGAGAAATGCTTAATCCTCCACGATGAATCTAACAGATGCTTCTCCCAGGAAATGAACTAAAGGTTGCAGCTTTGCTTGAGTGATTGTGAGTCAGGTATGAGTCATTCCTCCCTTGAAGGGCATATGGATGGGCTTTGCTGATAAACACACAAAGAGCACAGAGCCTGGGGTGAAAGGTTATCACAGGAAGGAGGAACTAAAAACAAAAAGAAACAAAAACAAACAAATAAATGAAAAAAACAAAACAACACGACCCCCCTGCCTCTGAGATCGTATCGGTATACTCCGAACTGTCTTCTGTTGACAGCACAGTGCATTAGCTGGAGGTTTTAAAGACATTGTCTCTTCCCTCTGCACTTCCACTGCGTAGTAACTTGTAAAAAGTGGACAGGAACTTTCTGTTTTAATGGTATTTGGATATTTCTACCATACAGATAGTTTATATTGAATCTGATCACTGCAAGATGCCTTGAGCCCAGGGAACTGGCAGTTGTGGATAAAGGACATCTGCAGCTGTTTTTGCACACTAGAGCCAGGTGGTCTGAGTATAGATTAACAAACCACTGAATGTGACAGCACAGAGTACTTGAAACCCCCGTAATTAATCTGTGTTTAAAAAAAAAAAAAAAAGTCATTTGCAGGGGATAACTTCATACTGGATGGCTTTCCAACTAGCAGTGAGCATAAATGAATGAAATCAGTACAGAAATTGCTGGCCAAAATTACCTAACTTTGTGCTATGCCAATAAGAAAAAAGGTTTGCAATAGTTGTGTTGGGTGTAAAACTGGTTCCTGGAGCAGACTGTAACTGTTTTCAGATGATCCTGTTAGCTCAGTGGTAATCCCTGATCCCATAGGACATCAGAGGCTGGAAAGCTGGCTGCAGCAGCAACAAATTAGCATTAATTGTGCTTCATCTGATGGAGCAAATCCTACCCGAATGCATCCAGACACCAATTTTCATACGCAGCCATTCTGACCATTTTACTGTCAAGCTGTTTCTTAATGATGTACATTTATTTATGGCAAAGTGCCTACGAAAAGCAGTCTAGCATCCTACCTTAGGAGGCCAATGGAGTGTGATCTGTAGGAACAGCTCAAATCTTTTACTAGGCTGACTGCAAGGAGAGGACAGATGTGCTTTTTAGCACGCAAGTCCATTCCCGGGTCAGGAATGGAAGCTGCTGCTGCTTCCAGATAGAAGCAGCTCAGGACCAATTCCTCTGGGTTCAACTTAATTATGCTAATCATTAGAGGGATAAGAGTGGGTGACTCGCAGGACTGAAGAAATAGCTACCCTTTCTGGGAAAAGAGAGTAACTTGTAATTAATGTGAATGGAAAATGGAGAGTTTAATTTGGGCAGAGAGAGGACGAGGTGGTGGGGAAGATTAAAATTAAAATCTCTGACTCAAGTCTGTGGTGTTAGATGTCTGGGAAGGTTATGATTTTTAGATTTTGGGCTCACAAAGAGCTTACACTTTGCCATGTGGTAGGAAAGTCCAAGGAGATGCTGTTTCTCCTGGCTGCTGACTGTTCCAAGCTGTTGCTGGTGGATGCTTGCAGTACCAGTGTTCCCTTTCGTATGTATTTGTATTGCAGGAGACCTCCTCCTTGTCCCAAGTCTGAGAGAGGAAAGTCTGGGACCAGCCAGACTGTATATTTTTTTGCATGGGTATGTAGAACAGAGCTAATCTTTTCACATTTGTCATCACAACAACCAGGGGGATTACAGGTTTGGACCACCTCATAGCCAATGTGTTGGGCATACCCTTGGCCTACGCAATTCCTCCTGTATCAGTTCAGAAAGTGCCTTTCACCCACTTAACAGCATTTTGTGCCTAGCATAGCTAATGGGTCCAAACCTCCAGAAAATGGGAGTCAGCTCAGAAAGTTACCACTGCTGGAAGGTTAGCCCTGTTGTCCTGCTCCATGGAGGAGGTGGGAGATGCTTTTGGGGGTTTCAAATCTGCATGGCCATGACATTGGTATGAAGGAATAGCACAGAGAAGAGCCTGTTCTGGCTCAAGTATCTCTTCCAGGAATGGTGACTCTGTTGAGTAAGTCTTAACTTGAAGAGCTGAACCATTTACTGTGTCCCTTGAAAGTCATTTTACTATGTCAATGACCTTGACTGGTTTTTCCTAAAGGGCAGGGGAGAGCACATCCTTCTTAGAGCAATGGCTGTTGCTGGATAAATGACATGGTTTTGGTTCTTCCTCAGGTCTGAAATAGAATCAGCAGACTTTAAAGGTAAGCGCTTTAAAGTAAATTAAAATCCACTTAATATTTAACAACTTTTGTATCAGTGAGGTCATCTCTGAAAGAAAAAGGTATTTGATACCTGTGAAATAGAGGATGGAAGAAAGAGTGGAATGAGGTATTTCTGAAGGGAGCAAGACCTCAGTGTGTCCTTCTGATGAAGAGGCTTTAGTGACTGCAGCTTTCCCTGCCTGGGAGGGAAAAACATCAGTAGGCCAGGATCGGAAGCAAAATGTGTTGGCCTGCTCTGCTTTCTCCTCCAAACTTTGCTGTCACGGAATGGCTTTGACAAAGCAGCAGCAAGGCATACTGGAAATCTTCCTCAGAAACAGAAAAGTCAAGTTGCATTCCAGTCAAAAAACAGCTTCCCAAGGCTGGTGACGTACTTCAAGATAGTGAATAAGTGACCCAACAACAACATCTGCTTTTCCCTCTGGCAGGCTTCAGCACCCTGGGAGATGGCTCCGCTGAGTCATTCAGAAAGCAGTTTTCAAAACGTGGCTTCTTGGCCTGGATCTACACAACTTCTTTCTCTGTGAATTTTGGCCCAGTTTCACTGATCAATGAAGGCGGGGTAGGAAACCTGCCCTTCTCCTGCTGCACTGCTCTCATGTGGCAACCAGCTCAGATCTTTTGGCAAAGGCAGCCCCAGCTCCTTAGTGTCCAATTAATTCTGATAAGTCCAACAATTGCTAAAAAAAAACCCTGGGATCTGATTTTTGCAAGTCTCTCCAATGGGATCTTCGTCTCCTGTGCTCTACAGTAGCGAGCCATGTAAGATAGTTAATAAATATAAACATGAAATAGAAGAGGTTGCTGGGTTAGATCTTTTCCATTAAATATTTGGTTTTCAATACATGAAAGCTGGAGCACAGTGCAATGTAAATACAGCTTCATGTTTTAAATATAAAAATTCTGTCCTAGGATGGGCCCTAAGTTACCTGGCAAGTCGTAACAGGTAAGAGGTGTCTCTGTGCTTGTCTGGTTATAGGGAGGCAAGGTGCTGGCAGCATGGCACCTTGCATGACCCTTTTTGTGCAGGTGACTTAGGAGTCCTATATCTAATTTCAAGCCAGAGGATATTCTAGTATCTGTATTGCAGGCGCTAAGATTTTTTTTTGCTTGGGCATAGCTCAGGCAAAGCCACTGGGGATGTTAGAGCAGTAAGAAGACTGTCAGAGAACAGCCAGAGCAGGACCACCTTTCCTCTGAGAGCTCACTTTGGAACCAGGACTCTCAGTCTGTGTGAGACTTTTAGTGCTGGCACCACTGCAATCTCCCCCACAACCTGTGATGGGGAAAAAAACACCTGAGTGGGAAAAAAAAGAGAATTTTATTTGCACAGCTCTGGGCAGGGCTTGCTCTGCCCTGAAGCAGAGATCTGTGCTGGAGGTAGCATCCAGCTCCTCGAGGTTGTCCCCATGAGTTGCCATCACTTTGGCATGGTTGGTGAAGCAGAGAGGAAACAGGAGAGCCCCTGTGGGAGCTGCTACTGCTTCCCATCTGATCTGTAGTGTCAGAAGCAGGCTCTTGAGCCTCAGTGTGAACCAGTGTGTGAAGCATTTCATCCCTTGCCAGCTTCCCAGGAAGTCAATTGTTCTTCCTTCCTTTACGGGCAGCCTCTACAACCAAGGGACTGGGGAGCAAATAGGAGTTGGGGCCTGGGCACCTGTTTCACAGGACATTGGGTCAGATCTGCGAGGCTGGCTACTGGCTCATCTCTGTTTCTGGCTGATGACAGCTGACAGCTGTGGAAGACAGAGGGAGAAAGGAGGAGACAGGCTT
This sequence comes from Anser anser, assembly GCF_964211835.1. Lineage (NCBI taxonomy): Eukaryota > Metazoa > Chordata > Aves > Anseriformes > Anatidae > Anser > Anser anser. Next base: position 12,450,290 of record NC_139724.1, on the reverse strand, counting down.
GATGTGAAAAAAAAAAGGAATTGGGACTGTAAAAACACACCGATGATGGTTTTTCTAGTAGAATTCCAATTTCAAATCTACATGCGTTGAATAAGTGTTTAGCAAACCCCACTTGCCAGGCCAAATTAACAGCCTCATTTGTTGCTAGTAGCAGCTCTTTAAAACTCTTAAAGAGGGGCTCCTTTTAAAATGTGGCATAAATAGGATGTTTTTTCAACAGTAGCATTTCCTTGCTTGAGTGCTGCAGTAATTTTTTTACCCTTTGGTCTCCCACAGCTGGTATACCAAAAGAAAATGATAGCACAAAACCCAGCCAAGCTCCTTGGAAATGTAAATAGACCGGAAACACTGATGTCCTCTTAACACAGCATCAATCATTGCCGGGTGCTGGAAGTGGCAGCACATTCATTATGGTCTACGTAACCATCACAGGCAGCAGATGGAGCACGTTTAAGACCTAACAGTGGAGTGTTGGAGGTATGCATGATTCTCTGCAGAAAATGGAGCACAGATGGAATCTGTCTTGACCTACTCACTCAGTAACTGCAAGTTCCTTATGTTTTCAGAGCAGCTCTCTATTTATCAACAGGCTTTGTGATGAGGTTTGGAGACCATGCATGTAGTCCCTACTCACACTGGTCTCTATTGACTGTTAGCTGAGTGTCCTGTGCATTTGCAGTGAAGTAGCAGACAGTAAACCAAGGCAGGCCGTTAACTTCCACTGGCCTTTTCTCAAGAAAAATTAACCCATTTACCTTTTTTAAGCAGGCTGTTTCCAAAAATAGCAGGCTTTGGAGACACTTCTGTAGGTAAACCATTGTTTCTGGTGCTCAGCACCACATTCTTCAGCCACAAGAAAAGAATCAGATCAATCCATACTGGAAAATTCCTATACCACAGAGCCTTCTCCCAGAATATAGAGGAAACTTAGAAAGCATGATGGGCAGTGCTAGGGCCTCTGTTTGAATGATGGTGGTGTGAGATGCTTTGACCTGGTGATGAAGTGTAGGGTGGCTTTTAGCTATTGTATGTTCTGACTAATAAATATTGTCCCTACCAACGAAAGAGTAAGATGAACTCTGCTTCTAGCTGCAAGACAAAGGGAGAAATTGTTTTAAAGAAAAAGCTGACAAACTGAAGGAATATAATAAATACTCTGCTGTACTCCTTGTTTCAATTACAAGCCTTGCAGGGTGCTTCTTATTAGGAGACATTTGCAGATGTAATTTTTTGGGTGTGCCATCTTTGTCTGAAGGGAACAAGCAACAGTCACTCTCCAATGGATGGACCTTTTTCAGAGGTCTCCCTCTTGAGGAGCTGTCTCTTACCACCTCCTCTTCCCCACTGACTATCATGGGAGCCTGTGAGAACACATAAAAGAAATGCCTGTGTTATAGGTGTCTAAAGGAATGCAAGATAAATCCCACTTGCAAAGTCCTGATGGGACCTTGTCATGTATCCAAGCCTGGTGGGCTTCGTGTGTCTTCGTGTGTCTTCAGCTCTAACTAAATGAAAACAAAATGAGTCGCTCCTTTCATTTCTCCTTGTGCACTCAGACTTCAGTGAGGTCTCTGGTGGATGTGTACCTGAAAGACATGATCCATGGAAGCCATTAACTCAATCAACACATTCATTCATACATCGGCAAATCTCATTTTTTTTTCAGTAGTGCATCACCAGTCTATATAGACATTTGGGCAGAAATCTTTCTTCATTCTTCTTCTCCTTTGAGTCCTGATTGTTATGTCTGTGTGGACAGCTCTGGTAAGTATTTCCCAGGAGACACCAAGATCTTTAATTCTGGGTTTCTCTTGGCCATGTCTACATGGCACATGCCTGACTGCATTTCTCTGTTGATCAGTGATGTAATATGTGATCCTAATGGACACAGGAGGCCAGAATACTGTGTTGAAAGTTATGTTGAGGTTGTAGTTATACCAGCAACACTGTTTTCAGAGCTTGTTTTGCTGAACAACTCTAGGGATGAAGTTCGGCCTATGCTCAGACGAATAAAACATTGTTATATTATCCTGACTGCCTGATGCAGGAGCATGCCAATTCTTTGATGGCCTTGTGGGATGCTTGTTTCTCAGCCAATTGCTATGGGAAAGCTTGCTTTTTCCAAGTACACCAGGTGGTTATGCGAGTCATTGCTTTTCAGGTTACCGTCTTTTTCATGCAAAGGGGTACGTGATACAGCTGCCCAGAGGAACTGCCAAGGAGTCGCTGTCACTGAGGGTTCTTACATGGTAGAACTGATTAATAGCTGTGCTGGCAGTAAAACAACTGAAGAATCAATCCAGCCTGTGTAGAACCACAGCTTAGAGTAGTGAAAGACATCTTGCAAGTGTAGGAGGATATTCACGCCACCTTTGTCTTTTAAGATGCTTATCCCACCCAAGAAGGGTGGTTAGGAGCTGTTATATATCCTTCTCTTTGTTAACTACAGAGCTGAGGGGTCTCTAACTTAGGGAATAGTTTGACAAGTCTTGCCACCAGAAACGTTATAGGCTTCTTTTCCCCTGAGAATGTCCTCCTCTTCCTCTCTATCTCCCTTCAAATCACTGTAGTCTGGGAAACTGATTCCGCTTAAAATTAACCTTTTTTCTCCCCCCTGCTTTTTCACTTCCCTGAACCTGCTTATTGAATGATCACACAAATATCAGGTTAGATGCAATGAAAGTGGTGGTCAGAACCAGGTGGCAGAGCAGTGGCCTCAGTTGCCAAAAAAACAAGAGTTGAGCTAGGCCATAAAACCCCAAATGTTACATGATGAGACAGGTTGGAAAGGATGGAGGGCTACCCTTGCCCCCAAAATGAAGAAGGATGATAGGAAAAAGAAGGGCATGCCTGCAGTATTCAGTGTTTGGTAGAAGTGCTAAAGGATCTTCAGCCAAGTACATAGTCAAGGATGGCAGTTGCTCTACACCAGCATGTAGCATCACATTAACAGCAGGCTGTTGTGAGCCCTGTGAGGTTCTGGCACATCTTACACAGCTTTACAACTTTCCTACCATCACCAGCGTGCACACACTGGGTGAAGGCTTCTTGTGCAAGGATAAATAAGCTCCACCTTAACTAAGAAACAATCTCAGTTGAAATTTAGAAGAGGTGAGAGCATTCCCCACTTTGTGTTGTGCAAGATGGTCCCCAGGGAGACATGCCTTCAGTGTCCATCATATGGCTCCTGTGTGTGGGAATCTGGCTCCACTGGCAGGCATCCAACAGCACTGGGGAGGCTGTTTACTTCCATCCAGCCTAGTTTCTGTGCAAAATCCAGTGACAATTTAGGAAAAAACAAGGCATCCTTTATGATAGATAATGTAATTCCATGAGCACAGTGTAGGAGGGAAGTTAACAGCTGTGTTCAGGACTCCATACCTGCAATTGAGTTAGTAGGACAAAGGGTGACAACACCACCATCAAGGGAAACAGACATGTCTTTTCGGATTTTCCTGTCACAGGGACTAATCCATCCTACGTGGTTTACAGAAAGCATCTGGGCAAGCCTACCTGATACCCTTTGGGGATTTAAAAATCTGTGGTAGAGACTGAGCTAGGCCTGACCCAGATGCACCCTTTGTCCCAGTTCTCCTCAATTTTTCTATGCCAAGCAAGGGTGGCTGCTGGCCTGTAAGGTAGATGCCCTCCCAGAGCTCCTCTCTTGTTTGGCAGTACAGCTCTCCCAGGTACAGGGTGGGAGCAGGGCAGAAGATAGACCTTGGATGTAGATACAATTAGTTATAGAGGATGTAAAACAAGCAGCACTATTTAGTTTCTGTCCAGAGCGGAAAATACACCCTCTAAACTTCACCTTTCCACGCAGTGTTGCAGTCAAGGCTATTGTATTTATTATTATTATTTTCTTCCTGGTTGTTAGAAGACATGATTTCATTGTTGTTATATTTAATCTGCTAGTTCTGAAGCTTTAGGATGCTACCTGCCAACCCTCTACTTCAATTCAAATCATACCTTTTTCTTGGTATCATTCATATCACAGCAAGAAGCCTGCTTCTGAGAACAACAATGGTGTATTATGCATACTTTGACTTCTTGGCTGATGCGAGATAAAAAAGTGGGGAAGGTGAATCATCTTCTCTGAAGCACTGATGAATACACACGAGGCTTTCAGATCACAGCTCTGTGTGGTACAATGAGTGAGTGGAGAAAGGGAAATAGTAGGAGATTCAGACAAATCAAGAAAAGCAAAGTGACCGTATATGCGGGCAAAAGGGTGTCTTTTTCCATTCTCTTGCTGGACTGTCCTGCTAGTACTGGAGCATTATCATGGTGTTTTTTCTTTTTTTTTTCTTTCTTTTTTCCTTTCTTTTTTATTTTTATTTTTATTTTTATTTTTATTCTGTCTCATGGTGGATTCCATGAAAAAAGGGGATTGGTGTGGTGCAAAGATGGAGGCCCTTGTCTAGCCAAGTGGTCACTCACTAAGGTTGTGCTCACTGCACAACAAAGTGGGTGAATGCATGGAGAGGATCAAGAAAGAACTTTGAGAAAGAGTTCCTGAATATACCACAGCATTTACGGCTTGGGGGACATCTTGAAATATCAGAGTTTCAAAATTTTTTTTTAAAGACATATGATTTTCCTTCCTTAAATGTTAAAGAAATGGGGAAGACCCTCTTTTTTTTTTTTCTTTATCCACTCTTTCCTTTGCTTCTCTCGCCTCAAACCTCAGGAAAATGTGTTTGCTTGGAGACTTTTATTAAGCCCAGAAAAACTGAGAGGGTGGAAAGCTCTCTATTTCTTTATTTTCCTTCATTTGTAGGGCCCATAAAGACAAAAGAAGGTAGTGCTTCAAATTATTTATTTATTTATTTATTTATTTTTAATGTTGCTGTCCTGCAAGACATTTTCTTCAAGGCTGAGAGCAAGCTTTTTTGAAAATTTATGGAGGAAACAGAGCATTCAGAAAACAAATCTACACTTCTCTGGGTGCCAGACCATATCTCTGAGGTAAGAATCTTGAATGACATGAGGAACTTCTTTAGCACTAAAATGGTGCCAAATCTGCCCATTTTAGTGAGAAATCCAGAAACTGACCCGAATATGGTGTCTCCATGTGCTGTCAGGGGTGAGACAATACATGCCAGAAAGTTTCTTCAGCTAACAGGGACATGTCCGATGCAAAACAGACATTGAAAAATAATGATAGGAAATAAAGTCTGCATACTATATAATAATGTGGGTAGTGAACCACTGCCATGAGAAGAGAGGGAGACATCTTTCTGGTCTAATTTGTCTCATCTCAGCTTCCTCAGATTTTTATTGCACAGTATGAAGCAGGTTATTTTTAGGGAGAGAGAGAATGACCAATGACTTTATCTGACATCAGATTTCACTGCATGGCTGTTGAAGCACTTGCTGTGAAAGAAATATAACAGGTCCTCAACCAATGTGGAGACTAAACTATTTGTTTATGCGTACATAAATAAAACATTGTGAAAGCACTGGATGCACCAGAATAAATTCTTCTGTCATTTGCAGCACTGTAAAGACAATGGACGTGAGTGATCTTCCTCCCAACATAAAAAGTGCAGAAGAAGGTGTGAAGCTCTTACCCTCGCTGTTGAAACAAGTCCCAGAAGAACTGATGTCATTGTATTTGGAACAGCTGCTATCTGCCCGTGCTGTGTGGAGAGCCATATTTCGGCTGAGTCACCAAGGCCCGCCACACCCCGCTCTGTAGCACTCGCTCTCCATAGCGATTTAATAACTCACATTTACTGCAGAACTGTTATTCATATCTCATTAGATTTTGTGGGAGCTTCAGCAGTAAGCAACGTACATTGTCATGGTTCACAAAGCTGTTGTGATACTTGCCAACCAAGAGGAAATTGCATTTTCCCCTGCTGTAAAGCAGCTACAGAGATGGAAGCTATGAAATTAGTCAACCTTAACATGCATTAATCAAGGAAGGGAAGTTGAAGATGCCCTTGGAGAAAGATGGGCTGAGAGGCTGGGCCTAGAGGCTGGGCCTAGATACTGGGCCTGTCTTGGGTATGAGCGGTAGGCAAGAGACTAAGTGGCTGGTCTGGAGAGACCATGCTGTCATGAGAGCAGATGAAACCAGGAGAACGATGAGGACAGCACCATTAGGAGCAGCAGGAGAGGGAAACTTGGAAATAGCAGGTCTAACAGAGGCTCTCCTGAGCCACCTGGGATTTCAGACTTTGTTTTGTGCTCTGTGGGACAGGTAGAATATGAGCACTGGAAGGGACACATTTGGCTCTGCATGTTTACTACTCCAACGTTGTTCCTGTAAATTTGGCAGGTGACTGGTCTGCATGGCTTGTGTTCCCTGTAAGTGTGTGTGAGGCAAACCTCCTTTGCACAGGAAGATGCTACATCCTCCCTCCGTGCAAGTAATGTTGTGCTTTCTTATGGGGTAGCTCTGACACCAAGACACAGAGACTTTCTACATATGTCATTGTGCGGGAAGAAAGAAGAACCAGGAGAGAAAAGCTGGTGTATGCTTCCTCTGGGAAAAGTCCAGAGGTTTAGTATTGCTGTGTTGGAAGAGGAGGCACACAAAGGAATCACAAGCCAGCACATGGACTGCCAGGAGCACTGGACTCCAAGCATGGCAAGAAAGAAGTTATTTCCTGTAACTTTCCTGTAAAACAAACAAACAAAACAACAAAAACACACCACCACCACCAAAAATGAAACAAAATAAAACACAACAATAAAAAAACAGCTTCCTCCTTTTCAGCTTTTTTTTGTTCAATTTATTATTCAGCCCCACCCCCTAATCCTCACTCCAGCTTATAGTTAGAGTTGTGATATTTCTTCCCCTGTGTATTAAGATCCCTTTGTGGAAGATGATTGTCTCTGGTGCTGAATACAGCTTTTGGGGGTTGATACAAGACTGATTCCATTCACGAAACTTGAAGTGACTTTGCTCTAGCAATATGAAATGGGAGTACAGCTCACCTTGCAGATGGTTGCCTAAAATATTAAACAGTGATTCACCATTACTCACTGTCTCATCAGCTCATAAATTTAAAATAACTCCCCTTTCCTTTCTTTTTATTTAAGGAAAAATAAAAGAAAAAAGTAAAGGTGTATTATGTATAACTCTGCAAAATTGATCATACAGAAAGGTCTGCTTAATAAACTTTTTACTGACTTCTGCCTCTTGACATTAGTTGAGAACTGAAGCAGTGGGAGGGGAAAGATTTAACATATAAACACATTTATGTATATATAGAGAAAATAAGGATGGTGACATCTCTGGCAAAATAAGGGAGTGGAAATGTCCATTTGGAAATGTCCAGTGGAATTGTCCATTATATTACTTTGGAGGATAAAAATAACAGCTGGACACTGTGATCACAGGCAAAAGAGAATAAGGAAGTGCTGTTTTTTTTTTTTTTCCTGGGGTCGCTATTAGCTATCATTAGACACTGCCCAGGTAACAATTCATAACTACTAAAATCCTCATAGACTTCCGCCTGTAAGACAAGCAGGTTCTTTTTTCCTACAGCAAGCCTCTTTCCCCTAAGCTGGACACTACTTACTACCTCTCTGGGCAACACAAGAGCTCCAGCCTGTAGGCACTAGTCCCACAAGTTTCCTCCCCCTTTTCTTTCCTTTGAATGTTCAGTATTCTGCTTGCAAGCCCTGTTTCTTAGGTAGGTTGGGCTCTAAGTGGGAAAGCAGAGGTGACTCAGGATGCACAGTCTTGGACCAACGGGACAGTGATGGGTTGGTCCCTTCTTTCTTCTTTTATTGATTTAACTAACCCTGAAAGCTTGTCCTCCTTAGGGAAATGGTGAATCTGATCCAAAAACTCTGGAGAGACAAAGCCAAAAGGAAAGAGAGCTTGTGCCCCCTTTAGTGTCTTCATGATTCTGGTTCCTGTCTCGTGTAGGAATGAAGCCAGAGCTCATTCAGAGAATACGCTCTGGTCCACTAGGCTTCTAATGAGTAATGAAATTATGCCACTATGTAGTTGTATTCGTTGCATTATATCTCAGTTGCTGTCTTGTGGCTTGCCAGTAAATCAAATCTTTAATGATAGAGTCTCAACATCGACTGCTATATCATCATACCAGCAAGCTCATTCTTCAGTAGGGGGTGGGCTTGTCAGGTGCCTTGGCAAAGGAGGGAGGAAACTGGTCCCCTGGAAGCCCTGTGAGCAGGATTTGACTCACACTGCACAGTCTTCATTGTGCAGCCTGGGCCTCACAAATAAACATGATGTGTAGGCACTGAAGAGCTAGAAAAACACCACAGTGCTGAAGCTCAGACTCTCCAGGGCCTCTTTTCTAGCTTTGCAGCTTGCTATGGTCTTTAATATCACTTGTCTCTACCCCTAGGTCCTCTCTGCAAGCTATTACTGTGCTGTGTCGGGCTTGTTTGGATGAGTAAGCACTGCCATAAATTTCCAGAGAAGCTGTCATGCTGTTGTGCTCACGTTAGCTGAATCTTTCCTGTGGTGCCTCTCACTGGTTGAGGTGCTGGTGACTTGCAAGGTGCCTAAGCTTGTCACAATCACGCAGCCAAGGAGTTTAGGCACAGAACATCAGGGTTAGAAGAAGGCAGGCAGTGGTAGCACGAAGCTGCCTACTTCTGCCTTGCCCCAGGTTCTTGCTACCTGTAAGAGGCCATGAATACAAATTTGAGAACCACTGTAGACGTTGCCTGAGGGAAAACTGCCTGGAGAGTGGTGTATTTGTATTTGGGTGGTGGATGCTGAGTATGGCAGGAAAGGCAGATGGTCCTTCCCTTCTTTGTGCTCTCACCTCTGCCCTTAGACACTGTGGCAGCGCCAGAACAGCCTGTCTTTATTTTGGTGACTTGGCCTCTGTTGTCCTGATGAAGATTGAGTCCTGTTTGATTCTTTCTGTCCCTTCAGGGTTCCTGTGAAGATTTCCTGCTTTGTCCCATTAAGGGGGCCAAAATGCTTAAGGATATGGCTGTTTCCCAGACAACTACACTCAACGATTTCATCAATTAATCAAGAGGAAACTAAGGAAGAGAATGAGAAGCAGATGCTCTGAACAGGACAGGGCTATGAATGATTGATGCCATTTAAGAGACAGGGAGGATTTACTCCAAGAGAGACCCCAGCCTGGGGCTGAAGTGATTTCCTGTGTGAGAGCTGGTTACTGCAAAATGATGGCAGGGAGCCAGGAACGGCTCCCAAATGGATGTCCAGTCCAGCATTTAGAAAATCACAAGGCATGTTGCAAAGTATAACCAGGTTGACTAACAAGGGCACAGAAAGACTCAAGGAGAGGTGGAGCAGGATTAATATGCTGGTTTTCCCTACCACATGTGGCAGTTCTCCTATTGAACCAAAGAAAAATAGATTTCTGATGCTCCCCAGCCAAAGTTAAGGGTAGGTGTGATCTTTTCATGATGTTCATTTCCTTCTGCATTTATGTCATGACTCTTCATGTGTCTATATGTTGCAGTCCAAGCAGACACATCTAACAACCAGTATTGCTTTAAAATACTGTCTGCATGTGCAACCCAGCAAAGGGAGAGACTAGAATTCTCCTGCGGGTTCATAGTCAAATTAAAGTCTATAGAGGTCTTAAAATATATCAGTGCTTTGTTCAAGCCTTGTTGAAAATCATAGAATCATTTGGGTTGGAAATAACCTTCAAGATCATCAAGTCCAACCATCAACCTGACCTTCTGAGTCCCATAACTAAACCATGTCCCTTAGTGCCACATCCACACATCTCTTAAATACCTTCAGGGACTCCACCACTTCCCTTGCAGCCTGTTCCAATGCTTGACCACCATCTCTGTGAAGAAATTCTTCCTAATATCCAATCTAAAACTCCCCTGGCACAATGGCAAGAAGAGGAAATCAAGTAAAGATTCTCCAGGTGTTGGCATTTTCTCGCAACTCAATTAGAATAAAAATGAAAAAATCTTGCAGAATCTCCCCAGACAACAAAGTCAAAACTGTCTTGGTTTGATAGAAGTTTGTTTTAGTAACTTTGAATCCATTTTTTTTTCCTTTGCTTTTAAAACAATTTTATATTTCAATTTTTTTTTCTTCATGGATTTTTTTCTTTATAACTTTCTATTTCTTCCATTTCCCTTCACATTTAATAATCCACCTTTTGTCTCTGGTAGGTGCAATTAACTGGAAGACAGCAGTGTAAGAATCCTTTTTTCTATATTTTTTTTCTGTGTGTATTCAAATGAAACTGTATTCTTCCCTTGGCACTTTTATTTAAGTGAGTGCTGCAACGGTTCATTTATAAATCAGCAAGGAAAAAAAAATCTCTTGCTGCAATAATTTGTTTCTTTTACCTTGATAATAAATTCTTCCTGGGTATGACTAGCTGATGTAATTTTTCTGTTGCTCCTTGTAATGAACATTGAGGTAATATATTTCACGTGTCTGGAGTGTATCTTTTGGTTAGAACAGACCTCAGGTTTCTGTTTGTAAAAGCAAATGAAGAGATTCTCTCAATAGCAAAGCTGAAATGGGTATTAATTGCATTAAAAAAAATCAGTAAGTAAAAGAACAAGATTCAAACAAAGTGTTCATAAGGAGAAAAGCTAATCAGAACTGTCAGAGCCAGATGACATCTGTCGTCTTTACTGGGATCGATTTGCTGGCTGAATGATATCAGCCACTCTTTCTTGCTGGCTTCTCCCTTTTTGAAACACTCAAAAAACATCGAATGCACTTTCTGGCTTGCGTTATGGGTTCCTGAAATATAAGACGTTTCAGTCTCAGCTTTCTTACAGTTAATTCATTTTAGGCATTTCCTTTGGTAAGGAGTGGGAAATGGTATTTCACACAAACGAATTGGATTTGACAGCCTTTCCAAAGCAAAGTAAGACCTGTTGGTCCTTCCAGATGCAATTTTCCCTTGAACTTGCTCAGAAGACACATAAGTGATTATTCCAGGTTTCTAGGCTTAGCAGGGACATGCATATTTCTCCATCTGTTGTGTCAAGATGGTGGCCCATGATGGTTGAACATTGTGGGTGTCTCAAGTCCCATGACTTCCCACCTCTGCTGCAGCTGTACAAAGAAGTGTTATTCCTAGTTCCAAAATTGTCATTGTCCCTTTTGCAGGAAATAAAATGTTTCTTTGTTTTTTTATTCAGGGCCTAATATGAAAAACTCATGAGAAACTAGTAGCTGTAGCAATGGAAATGGGCCCAAAGTCTGCAGTTCTGTGCTAAGAAAAAAAAAAAAAAAAAAGAAGAATCTAAGCACTCAATTTACCCATCCCAAAGCGAATGTAAACCACAGTCCCCCAGGGATAAGAATGAAACAGGGGCCAAGTGCCTTCCTTGGAGGAACACTGCATGGAGGGACACTGCAGAAAATTGACGTGCATAGTTTTGCTCTCTGATGCTTAACATGATTAGATTGTCAGAGGAAACTCCTGTCATCTCAGCATAAATCTGAAACACCTCATGGGCAGCAGTGGACTCGCTTGGATTAATCCTGGTATAATCAAGGTCAGAAATAGATCAGAGGAATGCACCTGTGTACACACAGGTACCTACCACTCATATGACTAGAAATACTGCCAGAAGGCTGCCAAACTGCTGAATTAAATAAACTTCAAGATATCTTTGATTTCCCAATAAAAGTGACGCGATGTGTCTCATTTTATTTTATTTTATTTTATTTTATTTTATTTTATTTTATTTTATTTTATTTTATTTTATTTTATTTTATTTTATTTTATTTTATTTTATTTTATTTTATTTTTATTTTTTCTTTACTATGTGGTCCTTAAAAATATGGATCCGGTTGTTGTGGTCAGATGCTAAATGGCTTTTAAAAATAAAGATCAGTGGTATTAGTCTTTTTTATTTTTTTTTTATTTTTTTTTTTTAAATCACAGGGCCTTGCCTTTGAGGTATGCTAGGTGGTACTTACTTGTGAAAAGCCAGGAAAAGCAAGGCTGAGAGAGCGATTACAGAGGCTGCATTTTGAACACTTGGGTGTGCACTGTCACCTGGGGAAGCCTTTTGCTGTGGTTCTGCACAGTGCTAATGAGCTGGGTAGCAGTGTGTCTTCTTCCCCCTGAAAGAGTGGTAGTAGCCCAGGTGCAGAAAGGTGCATAGAGATTTCTTTGACACTTTAATTTAAAGGACCTTGTCTGCGGGATTAAGCTCGAAGCAAAGCATTATTCACTCAAGCAGCAATGTCCTTGGTGTCTGCATGGCCCAGGCTTTACCTTTCGTGGAAAGCTGCAGCTCAGGTGAGTTGCCTATTTCGCAGGAAGAGGTGAGCCAAAATGTTGCTTTAAAAAAATCTCTGACACCTTCAGGACTGCTCCTGTTTTTAAGCAGAATGTGACAACTGGTAGAAGGAAGCCAGCCCACAGTCTGGCTTTCCTAGCTCTAGCTAGAGGTTGCATTGACCAAAGCTTTAATTTTTTTAGTCAAAACCTCCTGCTGTAAATACATCAAGCACTGGGGTAGCCTGAATCCTCTGCTTAGCTCAGGTTCCAGTTGCCGCTGTGTTTTGGTAGAAAGAGCATCGTGATTTTGAATGTTTCAGGAAGAGTAAGGAACAGAAGGAACTGAAGCGCTGTTGGTGGTCATGGACACACAATTGGTCTTGGAACTGCTGTCACTAGTTCGAAGGAGCAATTTTCCCCTGACTCATGCTGAAAGAGAGTGATGGCTGGGGCAGATACCTCCTCAGTCATGGTCTACATTTTCTCCTTTCCAGGCACTGGTGGGCAGAGAGGTGGGCTAAGCCTGTTTCACTGCCTGACACCAGTTTGAGTAGGCAGTTATCTGCTAGTATGATTATGCTTCAGGGACAGAAAAGGGAAATCCCTGTTCTCTGGTACTTGGGTCCTGGCAACGAAGGTCTGCTGTCTTCTTGGGAAATGTGTCTGTTTATCTTTTTGCAAGCTTTCTCTTCTTTTCCATGGAAAATCCTCTCATTCAGCTGTGCCTTCAGCAAGTAGAAAAGTAGAGTGATTTTTGTCTGCGTAGGAGATACTTGTTAGATGGGCAATTGGTGCTTACAAGAGTGGGACCAGCTTAGGAAGGCAGTTAAATATCAGTGCTTTTTAGCTTGGCTTTCCTAATTAGATCTGCTCCACATTGTGAGCTCAGTTGTGAGACAATCCCCATCCTGGCTGTGGTTCTGACTGCCCCATCCTGCAGCAGTGCTGAGCCATGATTCACGTGAAACTACAGGGCAGGGAGTGCTCCCAGGGTGTATTGAAAGAGTAGAGAGTTTAGTACTGTACTGCTTGCCCTCTAGGCCAGTGAGCCTTTGCACAGGTTATCCAGCAGCCTGGATAAAGCTCCTGGGACTCCAGCCCACTGTTGGGACCTATTCGAGATGAGATGCCTTTGAGTCACACCGCAGAGTCAGCACAGCATCACCTCCTCCATCACGAGAGCACAAGCGACATTTCCCGTATGCTGCAGGTTTTGTGGGGGGATCTCTTTCAGCTGGCAAGTGGAGAGTTGTGAGTGCTAGTGAGAAGGGTCCCATGTGCTATCCTCCAGCAGCCCACCTTGGTGTTTGAGTCAGAATGACTTTTCTCTTTCCCTTTCTGAGTCACTGCCACAGCCTATTTCTGGTGTCTGCTTTAGAAAGAGAGTGGGTTGATGGGTGTGCATTAACGAGGCCATTGCTGACACTGAGGGGTACACACCAGGATGCTTTCTGTAACTGGATTAGTTCCAATGAGCTGTACGTGGTGACACTTTTGTAGACTTCGCTCAGAATCAGGCTGAAGCCAAAGTCCAACACTGCTTAGATTCACTGAGCCCAGAGAGTCGGGTAGGAGTTGAGATTGCCACCAGTGGTGGGGGTGTTTCAGGTCCCTGGTCATCTCCTTGATGGGCTGAGTTCTTCCCTCCTGGAGGTGCCTGGCTGTATTGGGCTTACGTGGCAAGGTTTTGGTAGTGGGCGGTTGCAGGGGTGGCCTCTGTGAGAAGATTCCAGAAGCTGCCCCATGTTAGATAAGGGCCAGTTTCATCCAGCTCCGAAGGGACCCAGTGCTGTCCAGAGCCGAGCCAATAACCGATGTTGGTTTGTGCATGTGTGAAAGCAGATTTAAGAATGGGAAAAAAAAAATGCTGTGCATTTTTTTTAGGAGGGACCCAACACTGAAGCAGGGGCAGAGAGTGACCATGAAGGAGAGGCAGAGATGAAGTGTTGTGGACTGACCGCAGCCTCCATTCCCTTGAGCCACTTGGGCAGGAGGACATAGAAGAGGGTGGATGGGGGGAAGGTGTTTTTAGTTTGTCTTTTGTTTCTCACTGTTCTAGTCTGTTAGTGATAGGCAATAAATTATATTAATCTCCCTATGGTGAGTCTGCTTTGCCCATGACGATAATTGGTGAGTAAGCTTCCTGTCCTTATCTCAACCCTTGAGCCATTTCCATCATATTTTCTCCCCCTTTTTCTTTGAGGAGGGGGAGTGAGAGGTCAGTTGTGGTGGAGTTCAGCTGTACAGTAGGGTAAAAAACACCCTCTGCTCCCCCTTCGTGAGGAAGCTGCAGACCACAAAGAGGTCTCGCCTCAGTCTTCTCTTCTGTAGGCTGAAAAAAACAAATGACTTTGGACACATTCTAATAATTTAATGTCCTTCTTATATTGTGGCACCCAAAACTTCACATGGTACTTGAGGTGACACTGTACCAGCCCTGAGTAGAACGGGACAATTCCTTCCCTTGACCGGTTAGCAACGCTGTGCTCAGTGCACCCCAGAGTACAGTTGGCCCATTTGACTGCCAAGGTACACTGTTGACTCATCTTCGTCTTGCCATCAACCAAAACCATTCCATGGCGCGGCTCTCCAGCCTCTTATTCCCCAGTCTGTACGTATACCTGGGATTACCCGACCCCAGGTGCAGAATCCAGCACTTGCTCTTGTCGAATTTCATATGGTTGATGGTTACCCAGCACTCTAATTTGTCAAGATCTCCCTGCAAGACCTCTCCACCCTTGAGGGCTTCAACAACTCCTCATAATTTAGAATCAGTTGCAAATTTACTTAGCATGCATTCAAATCCTGCATCCAGATCATTTATAAAAACATTAAAGAGAACTGACCCTAAAATAGAGCCCTGGATAACCCCACCAGTGACTGGCCACCAGCCTGATATAACTCCATTTACTATAACCCTTTGAGCTCCACCCATCAGCCAATTGTTCACCCATTGTATTTGATAGGACAAGGGGTAATAGCTTTAAGCTAAATGAGGGTAGGTTTAGATTAGATATTAGGAAGAAATTCTTCACTATGAGGGTGTTGAGGCCCTGGCACAGGTTGCCCAGAGAAGCTGTGGATGCCCCATCCCTGGAAGTGTTCAAGGCCAGGCTGGATGGGGCTTTGAGCAACCTGGTCTGGTGGGAGGTGTCCCTGCCCGTGGCAGGGGGGTTGTCATTAGATAATCTTTAAAGGCCCTTTCAACCCAAACCATTTTATGATTCTATGATTCTATGTATTTGTTCAGAAGGATACTGTGAGAGGCAGTATTGAATGCTTTGCTAAAATCCAAAAAAAATTGGGCCGTAAGGAAGAAGGAAATCATGTATGTTCAATGTCAAAGGCATGCAATAGAAATGCAGCATGCCAAGGTAAAAGCTCTGTCCCCCTGTGCAAAATATTTCCCCTCATAATTAAATCTCCTGCAGCCTACAAGCTCCACATAGTCCCAGCAGTTAGCTTCAGATGATGTATGAGATGAGCCATACCAACCCACCCACTCTACACATCTCTGCTTGCTCTGTGCTGGTGGGCTGCTCCAGATAATAGCACAGCCAGATGCAGTGAGAAAAACAAGGAATTGGTCCCACCACTGTTAAATTAATTATTTACACGATTATTTTTTGACATCTGCTCCCTCTCTTTCCCTTTGTATTTCGTAAATGTGGGAAAGATTTCTCAGTCCACCTGGGTCCTACTGTGTTGGAAGACGGTGCCTTGGAGAACATGTGTGTCTCACAACTCATTCCAGGAAAGGCGAGCCAGGTCATGTGCTGAGGGTCTGGAAATGGTGTCTGAACCAGCCATTCACCTTCCCTATCAGAGCTTCTTATCTTTGCAAGAGACCAAGGCCTTCACCTGCCAGTTACCTTGCATTTTGGAGCACCAAATGCACACCACAGTGTATGCAAGGCCAGATAATCTGTCCTGACTTTGGGAAGCAATGTTGCATTTTGCAAATTATCCCTTTCATTTTAATGAGGAACAGTGTTTTTTTTTCTGAGGAGGACAATAGCATCCTGTCTCCTGTAGAAGAAACCTGGAAACAGACGAAGCCTCTTTTGGCCAGTACTTGCCCCAAGAAATTCAATTTATTTTTTCAGAGGTCTTGCTACAGTTTCATCCATGGCTCTGGCTCTGCTTTCTCACTGTCTTCTCTAGTAGCTTCTGCATTTTCTTCTGCCTCCTTCAAGTGTACAGAGCATTTGCAATAATCCCTGTGAATCCCTCTGTGCCATGCTGGACATGTTTTTGAGTGAGCTCACATGGACATCGATTTTAGATGAAAGGTCCAGCCTGTGGTTCATTTTGCACCATGTTGTCTCTTGTCCTTGTGACCTTACTGACACACATCTGAATGAAGTCCAAGAACACTTTCCAGTGTCAGACAGTCTAACTCTATCCACAATAATAATAATTAGACTATTTTCATCTTCCCCATTTGCGGCCATTCTTAGGATCAAAGCTCCTGTAAGCACTTGAAAGCCGTGTTACTCTGAAATTCTCTCTGTATGTGCACATGTATTTTGCAGGGTGGTTTCAATAGGACAAGGCTAAAAAGTTCATGCTTGCTAGAATCTATTGGTGAGTCCGTGCAGATTTAAAGTCATCTTCTCTACTTAGTTCTTAATGAAAGTTTGCTTCTTGCAGGATGCAAACAGCATAACAGATGCTTCTGCAAATTTAAGGTGATTAGTTGCCCAGGCGGTTTAAGGTAGCTCTTTTCTTTTGTAGACACCTATTATTTCCTTGGTCAAGCAAAAAGATTGTTATTCTCTGTGGGAATGAAAAAAAAATAATAAAAAAAAGAGATTACCTCTCAGAGAAAGGTTTGGGGAAAGAATATGAAAGAAGTAAGCTTTGGAAATCTACCCCGATCTTCCTTTTTGGGTGACTCCAATGGAACTTAACCCCTTCCTGACACAGGGGATTTTTCCCCATTTACAACAGCATTAAACTTCCATTTGTTCCTCTGTTTTGTGAGTGGCAGAAGGAATGTGGTGTAGCACACCTGTATCTCTCTGCTGTTAGTTGCTTAGTTCCAAATTTGTTGAGATTTATTGCAATGAGGTACTGTTTTCATAATTCCTTGTTTTAAGCAGGAGCTAATCAACAACAAAGTACCATTTCTGAAGGTTCTGATACGACTGTGAAGAACATAAAGACTGATGCCTTGCAGAGAATGAATCATCTGCCCAGCGTATATATCCATCCTGGAATGAGACGAACCCCATCTGGAAAGAGCTACATCAACTCACTCAGCTTGGATGCATACATTCCAAATGATCTATCAGACACGTGGTAGGGGGTTTGTAAGTAAATATAGTGTCACAGAATAATAGCTGTCATGCTGGCACAGCATTCTAGGCTTTGGTTTTCCTGTTTTCTTTTTGTTTTGAGGACTCCACCAGCACCAGAGCTAAAGCAAGCATGGGTGGGAACAATTTCCCTAAGGAGATTGAAGACCTCAGTAGCAGAGTTAGTGTCCAGGAACAGTGAAGTCTAGCCTTAGGTCTGCCCTAAAGAACAGGAGTCAGGCATGGTTACACAGACAGCAAGGCAGAGGCTTTGCGAAGCAGTGTCCCAGCTCACAATACTCAGGCAAGGCAGGCCGAGATGACAGCCAGGTTAAGCCAAGAATAGAGACCATCAGGCAAGTTCCTGGTGAACTTATGATTCACGGCAAGTTCGTGGTGACCAGATCATTCACCTCAGGAAATCCACCTGCAGCTGAGACCCCACTTCTCACACACAAGAGCAGAACCACAGGACAGCCACAACACAGCTCGAATGGGAACTGAAGGCCCGGAGCTGGACTTCACTGGAGCTGTTGGGTGTGTGTGTGTGTGCACTCAGGACACCTGAAAGTCAGGAGACCTGACTCACGGTCCTGGTCCTGGGCAACTGGACCTTACTGCTGAATTAACAAACCAGTCAGCTTGAAAATCTGAAAGAGAACCCGTTACTGATCTTTTGCATATCCAGTAAATGCAAAAAAAGGACGGGATGCTAAAAAGGTGCTAACAAGCACTACTAGAAAGGTTAGAGCATATACATGATTTTTTTGCCAAGGAGAGTGCTCTTCCTGAGAGGCTTGTGATGGATGTTCAAAGCTAAAAAGACCTGTGACAAAAGAGGGGACCTGCAAAAAGATAAAAGTATTTAGCTTTTCCCTGCCATATACCCTAGGCAGGCCCTGCAGCCAACATGTAGAGTCTTTGCACTATACCTGTCTTGCTGCACGTGCTTGAGACATGAGCTCATGCCTGTTCATGCCATGGTCTGTGCATTTTTTAACTGTATTTCTGGGATCTGAGTCACAGTGCCCTCGCTTAGGTATAGAGTAGTAGCAAAAACAATGGTGAATGAACAGGGTCGATAATAACATTTGCCTAAGGTGCTTGGTGCGCTTTGCTCCCAGATAGCTGTTGAAGGAAAACACCCGGTCTGCCACGGCCATGCGATGGCTCTGCAGCATTGTGAGCTTTAACATCTCACAGCAGCTAGCACCTCTGGCAAGCTGTAGGTTTCACCCAGTCATTGCTTAACCCCCCCTTAATGTGCTTCTGTTTGGATGCTAATCATGGGGAAAGCAATTTAGGGGAAGGAAGCAGGGGTGGATCCCATGATGTGCAAGGGGATTCAAAGGAAAACACGTGCCATTGTTGATACTCGCACAGCTTTAGAGGTGGCTCCTGGTGTCACTAGATGCTTTCTTATCTAGACATTGGTTTCCTCTATTCTACCCAGCAGACTCTTCTCTGTGATGCCCTCTATTAGATGAGTCAAAGCGTACCATTCACTTTGATGCAACGATACAAGTATAAGCTGCTTCATGCTTAATGTGGGGTCCCTTTGCTTCCATTTATGATGAATTAACATTTCCTTCTGTGCTGTGATTGGTAGCACTAAGCATACAGCAGGTAGATGCTAATTTTGTCAGCAAAATTGGTCAGAGAGAGTGATAAGAGAGGAAATATTGAATCATTGAAGGGCTCAAATGTACTGGCTCAGGTACTGACATGTTATTATCATGACTGCAGCTTTATCCGTGCTTACTCATCTGCCTGGCATGAGGTCCATTTGAATCTGCGGAGACACACTGTGACACGAATCTGGCTTTCCTTTAAGCTTCCCTGCAAGCTCTGGGCTCAAATGTGCTGGCAAAGAGGTAGCTCAGTCACGATCTCCAAACACCGTGAACCCTCTTAGCATTTCTGGTTGATCCAATAGACGGAGGTAAAAGTAATGGCTGGAACTGGATGTGAGACAGGTTAAGAAAAGACAGGAGACACCAAACTTTACTACCTGGGAAGGAAGTTAAACTATGGGACAGATTGTTCAGTAGATTCTCCAAAATCCATGCATCAAGAGCAGGCATCACTTTCAACATGATCCCATCTGATGAGATTTGTCTGAAGGAGCACTTTGTTATGAGAGAAGACAATGGGGTTTGAGCAATTGGCAAAAATGGGGAAAAAAAAATACTATCACCTGGTAGTTCTGGCTGGCCAAGGACCTCTGTAATACTCTGTAATACGAAGGTGAATAAGTTGTTATGGTGGAGTCCCTAGCATTTGACCTTAACATTTCTTTGTACTGCTACTGTTTGGTCCCCTTCTGGCTTTCCAAATTGTTGTATTAGGCATTCCAGTTTTCATAGCCATGCCCACACATTGCCATAGTTTTGATTGTGTAATAGTGTCTTTGACAGAAAGAAAAGGCTTTGTTCCAGGACAGGCAAATCCTCCGGCTCAGTCAGGACCACTTAGTGATAACAAACAACTTAAACAACTTCAGTCTTGTGTACAAGAGCTGATAGTGAACCAGGTCCAAGTCCAGTGCCTCCAAACTCATCTCCAAGACACTTTGAATTGCTGCAGAACTGCAAAGTGTTTTTTTTTTTTTTTTAAATTAAACAGGAGAGAAAGTCTCCCTCCTTCATTTTTCTTCCCCTTTCTCATCCAGAAGTAAAAAGTTTCAAGAGGACAAAAAGAGCATTCTAAGGGGGAAGAGGTACCACATGCTGCTCTCAGTGTTAGGAAAATAGTATTGAGTCACACAAATAGTTTTAGATGCTTCTAAATACACTGTGTTCTCAGCTTTCAGTCTTTCCAGATATAATCTTGCTTGCTGCCCCTAATTCTGTGCACGTGGTATACTTCATTTCCTTCCTTGTTACTAAGAGAAACTCTGTCACTCACATGAGACGCACATGTAAGTGAGTGATATCACCTTGATAATGCACAAAACCATTCCAACACAGAGGCATCAACTGCACTGAGAGGCACTTTTCAGAAAATAAAAAGAGTACTTTCATTTTTACAATATTAACTAAAGAGAGTGGAGGGGGACAGAGTTGTTCCTAGTCCTGTTCTATGAGTTAGTCTTTTCCTTTTTCTGCTTGATTCAGGGAGCTCTAGGAAGCTGTTGCATTCTGGTAATTAAAAAGAAAGTAATTTCTACTTGATTGAATCTGATGCCCAAGTCTCAAAGAGAAGGAAGAAGCTGTAATGCACGGGGAGCTACCTTTAGAATGCCCTTCTAAGTGTTTCAGGAATCATAGCACAGATGAAACTCTTGTTAAAGATAAATGTGTTATTAAAAAAAAAAAAAAGAAGAAGAAGAGGAAGAAGAAAGAGGGTAGTTATCAGTGGTCTGCTGTCAAATGATAAGGGCTTTACAGATACACCTGCAGGGAATGCATCCCAGTACAGTTGCCATTTGAAATTCCTGTTAATGATCTGAAAAAACGATTGGGAGGAATGCTATTTAATTTGCAGTGGCAGAACACAAATGCTGTGACAGGAAGGATTAGAAGTTCGGCATGATCCGACAAACTGGAGAGAAGGTCTGAAATCAACAGGATAAAATCTGATAGAAGACAGGTGTAGAACTTTTCACTACAGAAAAATAAGTCAAATTCCCAATGCCAACCAGGTGGATGGATTTAAAGACCTTGTGAGAGTGCCGTCTATGATTTTTTTAATGGAAAATAATTGTCTGAACAGTACTGCAGAAAAGCATCTGGGGGTTGTAGAGGAAAAAAGACCAAATATAAGCTGTCAGAGTGATCTTATAAAAATCAAGGCAGGACTTGGAAATGCACTGACAGCATTGCTGACTGTCTTATAGCTGGTGTTTCTGAACAGGCAGAAGAAGAAGAAACAGTGATTCAGGAGGAAGAATTTTCCCCTCTTGAGATTAGAGGATGATGGGATTTCTTTGGCTAACAGGGGTTGGACTAAATATAATAAGGATGTCATCATGTCGCCAATCCTGTGAAATAAAATCGTATAAAATCCAATGAAGTAAATCTATATTTCTATGAGTTATTAGAAAATAAATACAAACCTGCATTTTGACAGCACATATAATTAATTATTCACAGGAACTACATGCCAGTATATTCTGAAGGAGTCTTTCCAGTGGACTTTTTGAGTCAAGACCAAGCAGTCCTTATCAGAGGAAGTGTTCCAGCTCAAGATTCTAGTCCACTTGGAGGAATTTCTGTCCCATGAAAAAGTTCATGCTAATTGAATTAAAGTGCACCCTCTTCTAATCAGAACCTAGAGCAGGGGTCAAACTGCATTCACCTTTCTTGGCACACCAAACTCTTCTGTTGAGAAGAAGGGCAGTTTTTTGGTACTTCGGCTGCCAGGGTGTTTTTTTGATCAGGTAGCCTTTTCCTTTATCACTGTGCTAAAGAAAATGTTTCCAAACAAACACCATTAGCTGTTGGCATTGCACAGATAGAACAATGAGAAGGATCAGGAATTGCTGTAACATCCTGATTTGTGCATTTTGTGCAAAAGATGTATTACAAGCCTGCTACTTTCTGATTTATTTACCTGGCCATGGAGAATTTGCCATTTTTGATGGCAGCAATATACATTTAAAAAAATAAAATAAAAACAACATAAAGCCCCACAAACTTCCTTTGTATAAGCTGCAAAAGAGCAAGATGGAAACCTATGTTCTGCAGAGGTCGAGCACTATGAACTGACACCTTCCTTGAGAATCAGATCTGAGAGGCCATTAGGGGTAGTGCGGGAGCAGTAAGATGAGATTAGTGACATCAGCTCTCCCAGTGTTTTTTTTTTTTTTTAATTATTAGGTTTTTTTCAAAGCAAGTTTCTAGAAGCCAAGTGACTAAGAAACCACGTACTTTAGGGCTCTCCTTGCCTGTTCTAAGATGTGATTGTTTGTCTTGAGCTAGTGACATTGATATTTTTCAAGAAATGCTGTCTTGTCTAACTTAGAAACTCTATATTGAAATGCCACCGTTTTTCATGAAGGTCTTGTCATCAAAAGCATTGCAGCATTGTCCTAACAAGACCACCTTTCGAAAGTGTAGAGAAACGCTGCAGGGTGGAGTCCATCCCTGTTTCTTTGGTGGTTTGATATAAGCTAGTTCCTTTGATGATGTAAATTCCTTCCCACTGAGCCATTCCCACAGATTATCCTGATATTCATAAGCCCTTTGGACAAGGTCCTGGGAAAGTGGCTCTAAGTAGTGCTGCTTGAGCAGGGGTTTGGACAAGAAGGACCCCAGAGGTCCCTTCCTACCTCAACCACCCTGTGATTCTGTGATCTTAAAGAGGTCTTAACAAGTGCAACATGGCTTGATTTAAGGCATGCTTTTGAGGGTCTGAGGAGGCCTTTATGCATATGTACTTACCCCCTTACATCTTTGGATTTTCCCTTTTGGCGCTGGTACTATCTTGAGATTAATTTTGCCTGATTTTTGGTGTAGTTTAAATATCTGGTTTCATATCTGAACTACACAGACCAGCTCTAAATTCAATCCTTAGTGTGCTATTGTGGCATGGCAAAACCCATACAGGACACCTCCCATCTTCCTCTCGCATTTCAGGGAGGTGAGGGCATTTTATGTGGCTCTCCCTGATTGCCACAAGAGGGCTCTGGGAGAGCAGCCCTGCTGCCCTCAGGAGTTGGACGTGCCCTCCAGTTTGGACCTTTAAGTCAGACCGTGCAGTTGCATAATCACAAAACCCTGTAGAAAGGCAGCTGGGACGAGTTTGGCCAGGACCAATATGTTGTTAAGGGTCTGGAATAGCCCACCAGCTTTAAACCTGCTACATGTCCACACAGATGTTGGTTTTTAAGACAGTAGTAGAATTAGAACTGAGACAGACAGGGAGTTCAACAGCAGTGTTAGTGTCTGCAAGCACAGAAAACCTAGCAGAGACCACCCAGAGTGAATACTGCCTTTCTAGGCCTTACGCTATTTGTTCTACAGCAGTTTCCCTGCAGATCCTCACTTCCATACCTTGGCCATGGATTGGGAACTTTCTTGATGTTCACAACCTGGACAGCAATGCCACTGCTGGACTTTGAGTGTTCTGATGTATTTTCTGCTTGAAGCTGATTTCACAGACAGCCGGGAACTTAAGTAAATGGCTGGGAAGTTACATGCTCTTTGCTGCACACCATGTTGTGATGAATTCATTCAGCATTTTCTTAAATGTGACAGATGGCTACAAACGTGGGCCCAGAATGAGGCAGACTCACTACCGATGTAGGCTGGAGGGGAGAGGAGGAATTCCCCTCACAGTGAAAGTTTCTCTCTGCTCAGCGGACTTAAATTATTCTCAGACCTTTTTAACAGATGTATTTGGGGGAAATACCAATCAAATAGGATGTGGATGCACAGTTGCATAAGAAAAGCTCTCCTGTCATGTCATATGCGTAAAGCTATGGGAGGGTGGCAGGAGGAAAAAAGGAACAAGTCTTGCACACAAGACATACTATAGTCTGGATCTGGGTTTTCAGATATCAGAGGGTGTTTGGAGCAGCAGAGGAGCAACAGACCATGTCTCAGGAAAGACTGGCATCTCAACAAGATCAGCAACAGAACGAAGCCTGTTTTAGTTGCCACAGAAGGCTGATGGGAAGCTTTCCGTTGAGTAACCCTGCTTGTTTTTGTTGCCTATTGATTAAAACTTGAAAGGTGGAAGGGAGCCAGATTCATGACTCAGAAAACTAACCACAAAAACACCATGTATCCTGGAGCTGGGACCTTCCTCTTCAGAGGGATGGCCTCTGGAATGCCTTGTTAAGGTGCAGGTTGGTGAGAAGAAGGGACAGGTTTGAGTCTTCAGCATTTCAGTATCCTGTGTCATTCTGGGAGCTGTGTTAAATTGCTCCCTTCTCTCTCTTCAGAGGTTTTCCTGTGGCTAATTAATTACAGAGAGCATTCAGAGGTCTTTGTGGGTAGTTTGTCAACTCTGCTCTATGAGTCAAGAGGAGCACAACTAAGCGAGGCCTGGAATTTGGGCTGGGCTCCATGAGGCATTCCCAAATTTGGTAGCTTAGCTGGGTTTGTCCAGGATATTTTTCATCCTCTCTGTATGGCTAGTCTATTTTGCTTTCAAGGCAGTGCATGGCATGGAGCGTGCAGTAAGCAAAGAGAGTGGTAACAGCGATCATAGAGTCCCAGAGACTTTGAGTTGTTTCCATATGCAATGAATGGATGCAATATTGCTATATCTTTCCTCTGATTTGCTCTTGATGAGGTAGAGAGGAGCATAGCACAGAGAGAGGAAGACGTATGAGGAGTGGCTGAGGTCCCTTGGTTTGTTCAGCCCAGAGCAGAGCAGGCCGAGGGGAGGCCTCATGGCGGCCTGCAGCTCCCTCACGAGGGGAGCGGAGGGGCAGGCGCTGAGCTCTGCTCTCTGGGGACAGCGACAGGACCCGAGGGAACAGCATGGAGCTGCGTCCACTTCAGAGCCCACTTCTCCAAGAAGGGTTTCTTCCTGCTTCTATATACTATTCTGGTTCAGGCTCACGGCATTACTAATGTGGAAATTCAAAACAGTGTTTGGCTTGCAGAGGTTTGTTCATAACTTGCCAAGTGTCCCCTGGGGATAGGTTGTCTTATGTGGAGAACCTCAGGTCTGTCGGCAGGCACAGGTAGTTTCAACAGAAACCGGTCTTATTTGTGGCTTGTTATTATGCAGTGAGCTGGAAGAAACGATGGGTGACTTCGGTGACCAGTCAAACAGCCTAAATAAGAAATGCACAGACACTCAGACGAAGCTGAGGGTCCACTGGCTGATACACACGTAGCAAATACTGGGCTGGACACAAAGGTTTGTAAGTAATTTACAAGCAGTAAATTGGTGAAATTATGCCAGGAAGAATTCAACAAACCCCATTCTGTGTCTCCCTGATTACTTGAACTGTACAGGCTGTTATATGCAATTGCTTTCTAACCCTTATACCACTTATACCACTTATACCAGCTTATACCACTGTGTAAATCCAGCTATGTAAAACAGTTTTAAAAAGGAAAGGTAAAGATTCATAAGAAATCCAGAAGAAATAGCCCATCTATGAAGGCAGAAGGACTTCTAGCTTGAGAATGCAAATGTGGTGGTCACAAGGGGAAGATGAGCACAAGACTTAACAGCAAGGGCTGGTGACACTGGTTCACATGGGTTGGTGGCTGTTATTTGACTGTACAACTACAGAAGCTCATGTCTGAACCATGAACCTGCCACCAAATTTCCCTTCAAGGATGATTTTCAAAAGCCTTTGTATTGAATGACTTTGTCAGAGGGATATTCCGCCAATGGCCTTGTACTTTTAGATGCTTTTCCTAAGCTGACAAGAATACTGAATGACAACTTCGGCTTCTAAAACCCCATATGTTAAGGGAATGTCGTGAACAAGTGTTGGGCTTACTTTTCCTGGGGCGTAATTATTACAGATACTTAAGTAGCAGAGTGGTTGCACAATAGCTTAATTATTATGTTTGGATGAAGCTCGTTCATTGTAAGAGTCATATTCTGTGGCTCTACTTTCTCTTCAAGGTGTAATTTGAACAGTCATTGCTGAGATGCATAGGGGGTCAACACACATTAATGTTTCCTATCTGATCCATGTGGTTTATAAACGGATATTCTTCACCCTCCCTTTCAAGGTAGAGTGCTTTGTGTACTGCTGGCCTGTGGAAACAGTCTGTTGTGTAAAAAGTGTCAATTCTTTGAAGTAGAAAGAATGCAGATTAAGGTACATGTGCAATGGAGATGTGGCGATTCCTCTTACAGGCACATTTTTTTTTTGCTTCCTCTTTGGATCTGAAACATATGTGCATCTGCACTACCAAAGCTGATTGGTATCCAAATTGTTAGGGGGTCAAGAGGAAATTTTCAGATGAATCTGAGCAAGATTTTGGGACAGTGCGCTGCATGTGGTACCCAGTGGTACACCTAAGTCCACAAAGTCCCTTTTTTTTTCTTTTATTTGAAAGCCTGAAAGAAAATGATGGAAAAATAAAAATAAGAGAGAAAGAAAAGAGGTGGCTTCAGTTTCACATAAACCCCATGATGCAGATATAGGAGTCATTCTATCTGGCTTCAGAGGTCTGCAGTCTAAGGTTGTTGCTTGTCACCAAAATAACTAATGGTGAGAAGGGGGCATTGTAGGAAGTGGTGTCTAAAATTAATTCCCTCTGTCTGAGGGCTTGCCTCACCCCAACGACAAACCTGGTAGGGGAGGTCAAGGGGACCCCATCAAGGGGAGGGTCTTTACAGTCCTTGTCCTTTCTCATCATGGTCTTTGGTAAAATTAAATACATAAACCAAGGATCCTCACTCCCTTTTCAATCCCCTAACTGAGCACTAGGGGTGAAGCAACATCTGAGGATTCTGGAAGAGGATATCTGAAAAAGGAAGACTGTCCGGAGGTTTCTCATTCAACCATTCATGTGTGGAGAGCAACTAGCCAGAAATATGTCATGGGAGATAAGAAATTTGGGGAGAGGGATCAGTAGACAAAAGAGAAAAGAGAGTGCAAATGAGTTGTGGCCAACACTGCATAATACAGGTACCCATGGCTGGGATGCTTATATTGGACCTCAGGGACTTATTCCAGGTTCCCTCAGTCACGTCAGTTCTGTCAGCCATAAACAGACTCCTTCAGTCATATCCAAGGATCATTCAAAATAGCTTTATACCTACAGGTTTTGTTGTTTTCTCTGGAGTCTACTCATGCTCAGTATCCCCAAATGGTCCATTTCTTAAGACCAGCGATGGGAGTGCTTCCTTTTGGGGCCCCCCCACTGGTAACATGTCCTCTGGATTCTTCTGCATGGCATAGGCCTGAATCAAATGTTACTGTCTCACCTCCTCATCTCATTCTGTAAGCTTAGCTGGCTCTTCTCCAGATGTTTTTTTTCTGGCTCAATGAATAAACAAAGCCACCCAGTTTAAATGACTGTGTTACAATTTTTATCTGAGCAAGAGAACATTTTCCAGCAGGTACAGCCACGTGCACAAGAGTAAGGACCAGTGGCAATTAACAAGTGCGAGGAGAGAATACTGGGTCATGTTGAGGCAGGTTTTTCATTAATTGTATAGGGGCAACAATTAGAAGAGGCAGGAGACTCATTAGGTACACTAATCCCCCAGAGTAGGCAGTGGATTGCAGAACAGCCATCCAGTCCAAATGATTGCTCATAGCTTATGGTGTGCCTGAAATACAGGTGAAAAGACCTCACCCTCCTCAGAGTGGCAGTTCATATGGGTAAATGTCAGCAATGGGATGGGGAGAAGCACTGTGGATTCTCTGCCTCTTCCAGTCATAACCCTTAGCTTCTGCAAATTGAAGAGATCCTGATGCGGACTGCTGTCGGTGCTTCGATGGTGATTTGTTTCCCTTCCCTCTTCTCCTAGACCCCAGCTCTTTGTTCTGTGGTGGCATGCACAAATGCAGGGCTAGCAAATCTCCCAAGCACAGCACATGCAGTCAGCTGAGGAGAAGCACAAAATGTAGCAGGAGATGCTGTGGGATTTGGGTGTGCTTAACATGGGGAGGAGAAAGGCGTGTGTAGGGGTTGAATCCAGCTGCTGTCTGCCTCTACCAAATGGGGGAGTTACAGTGAAGATAGCCTTCTCTCCTCCACAAAGAACAAGCATAGTTCCTTCAGCCTCTATCCTCATATGCCATGTGCCCTTGACCTTCTTGGTGTCCTCTGATGGACTTGTTCCAGGTTACTGATATCTCTCTGCACTGGAGGATCTCAAAACTGGACACAGCCCTCCTGATGCACCCTCCTCAGTGTGAAACAGAGAGGAATAATCATTTCTCTCATTCTGCTGGCTGTGCTTTTGCTAATCCAAGCCATGATATGGTTGGGCTTCATTGTCTTGAAGGCACAGTGCTGACTGCTGTCCAACTTGTCTACCAGGGCCCTCACGTCTTTTTCTGCAGAGCTGCTCCCAGTCAGCCAGCCTCCAATCAGTCTGCCATGGTACGTGGGATTCCTTCATCCCAGCTGCAAGGAGTCTGCACTTGGTGAAACTTCTTGAGACTCCTTCTGGCACAGCACTCCAGCCCACTGCAGTCCCTACGAATGACAGCCCTGCCTGCCAGTGTATCAGCTGCTTCCCCCGGTTTGGTGCAATCCATGAAATTGGTGAGGATGTGCTCTCTCTCATAACCCAGCTGATGAACCATGTGGCTCATATATTGCCAGCCTTCACAAGATCTAGAAGAGTCAATAAATGCCTTTAGAACAGACAAGGTTTTCCACATAGAAGGAAATAAATTTCTATCTTCTGGAGATATTTTAAATAAAATAATAGGTTTTCTCAGAGCCACAGAATCCTGGGACCTCAATGTTTCAGAGGTTAAAGTGAATACCTTGAGACCTCATTACATGTTAATACTTAGGCTTATGGTTTAACTACATGCCTTTTGGTGTTTTTTAACTTTGTAGTCACTTTTTCTTTGTGGGATCACTATATATCCCTAATAAATTGAGCATAGGCTACAGGCATGTGCAGTAGGGTTACAGGAAGGTGAGAGCTGTTTACTGTGACTCTGCCCTTCCCAGAACTGGTTCCTGTAATTTTCACAGGACAGTCTGTTTTTTGTTCTTCATAGAAGAGCTCTCTGGGAAGTCAGTGCGCTGTTTTGAAGCTTCAGTTTTCTGGAATCTTCAGTCTCCTTTTGTCCTGGATGGAGGCTGATACCCGAAATGGGCATGTTCATATCCCATAAGGTGTTCATATCTTGCAAGAGCAAGAGGTTGGCTCATCATGTAGCCGGTGATATGTATGCCCCTCATTGCCCCTACCAAGGACAACCTGAAAGGAAACACTTTTGCATGTATTGAGATAGACTATCAGTGGCTGAGGCGGTGCCTGTGATTAGGATTGACACATGAAAAAGGTAAACAGAACTAGTGCTTTAAAGAAACTTGTGAAACACCTTGCTTGAATGTTGGATTGACCACAGCTAAGTATGGAGGATGGTTCTGTGCTTATAGGTGTTAGCAAACTCTCCAAGTACCTAACTGGTATGTCTTGCCCAGATTTAGACCATCACATCTGGAGTCAGGAAGAACTTCAAATCAAATTGGCTAACAAAATCAAGGTTGGGCTAGTTGCTGCTTTGCCTTCTATAGTAGGAATATGATCTCTTTTCTAGGCACACATGGAAATTTCTCTCACTGAATCCATTTCCTTTGCAGGCACCAAGGACATTGGTAACAACCTCGAGCTCTCTTGCTGTCTTCCTAGAGCAAATTTTTTGTTGCTTTGCAATAATACCAATTATTATTGGTAGAGCTGGCTATATTAAGCTGGCTATAGAACATCGGTGCTATAGAACATGGAGTGCACAGCTTGTGTCCCTATCAGGACTGAACACCTACTGGATGGCTGCCTCTGACTGCAGGAGGCTGGACTAGATGACCTGAGAGCTCCTGCTGCATGTTATACATCAACCAAGCAGAACATGTAACTGTAATGGATGAGTGCTGCTCTTCCGAACAGTTTCATCAGGAAAAGTGTCTTAGGGAGTCCTCAGGACCAAGGTACCAAGATCCACTGACCAGTCCTTGCTGAACAGCTGCAATAGGAACAAGAAGTGCTGTTTGTCCTCTTTTTATAAACACATAACCTGTTAGCAAAGTTTTGTCTTGGGCTCTAGGCTGTTCCCTGGCTGTTTGCTGCCATGATGACTGGAATGAAAACATTAATGGCTGTCAGAACAGATTTTCTCACAGATTTGATCCAGTTGGAAAAAGAAATAAATAAAATGCTGGCACATGTGTAAGTTCCCTGTGCATCAGGAACAGAAACAGATATGCCACCAAGCTCTGAGACCAACTTTTCCCAGGCTGTCTACACATTCTCACTGCCACAGAAAAAGCATGGATGCTTCTCTGAAATGTAAGCAGGCATACAGCAGGCTCTGTCTTGTGTAATACCTAATAGAAAGTCTGAGCCACCTCCCAAAGCATGAGTGTCATGTCTCCCCACCTTTGATAAAACACTGTTGACAAATAGCAGGTTTGCCATAATTAGAAGCATAATAACTAGGAAGTGCAACACAGAACCAATTCAGACATCTAACTCTCTCCAGCTGCTATTATAGCTGATGTCTCAGGCAATCAGTTGCAAACAGGTATTATTTTCTAATTGAATCCACAGCTCCCTACATGTGAGATATGAATGAATGAGGTAAACACACGTGCAGCCAGCAAAACACAGCTGGCTGTCATCCCTTCAGTGCCTCTAACACGGCCCTCATTCATCCTGGAAGCTGTGAGGACCTTGCTACAGTTTTCCAGAGGCCTCAGGGTCCAACACAGATAGAGAAATTGCATCTGCTTTGCTTGTGACATTTTGATTAAGGGCCTACTTAATGCTGCTTAGATATTGTGCAGGTGCAGGGGACTTTCTAACACACACCCAGAGAGATTTACTGGGGCAATATCTGCAAGCTATGCAAAACAGCCGAGCTAGAAAATATGAAATAGCTATTCCAGCAAAATAAATCACTCTATCTGCTTTATCTGGTCTTGTCTGCAGCTGTGGTTCTGGTGGAGGCTGCCCTGTGTTGCCAAACCCTGTCAAAAAGGAGCTTGCATGAGACGTGACAGTGTGAGAGTCTGAGACCAACTACTTTGGAAAGATTTCCAAAGAAATCACCAGACTGCACCAGACTGACCTTTCTCAGAGTGCCCTGGATGTACCCCACAGAATTATGGCAGTGCATTCTGTGCATGTGAACAGATAGAAGTGATTTATTAGATCCTGGTAGATTTGTGATGCTTGTATGGAGGCAGGGCTTTAGGGTTAGTGTCCCCTCTCCCCCAGGTAGCTCATCCCTTCTAGGAGTGGTTCAGAGCAAAGGTGCTATGTCTCTGGTACCCATCAGCAGAATACAGTGATGTCGGACCACAACATAAGGAAGGATTGGCCAGAACACGGGAAAGGATGGAGATTACATTGGAAGCACATGGTAGGGCTGCTCCTTAGAAGATTTCATGTATCATGTGTTTTTCTTCTGACAAGTACTTACTTGAGATATTAAATGATGGTTTAGAAACCATGTTTAGATGTTTAGAAAAAGTTTGACGTTGTTTATAGCCTACATTTCTCTGGTGTCCATGTCCAACCTCTAGATCCTGTTTTGTGTTTGCCTATAAATTAGAAAACTCTGTCAGAAGCTTTCGGTCCATATGGATGCAGGTAGAGGCATGAGGTCTTTTTCTAAGGTAAACAGAAGAGACTCCTCCACCTCCCAGTGGGGGACAGGCTATCCAGAATGCATCCTACTGTTCTTGCCACTTTCCACCTGAATGCTTTCTGTGAGTCAGCACGCAGTGTGACTCAATGTAAGCATACATAGGGTGAAGCAGCCATGAACTAAATTCAGTGCTTGCTAAAGAATGTGCAGGTGTTATTCTGGGGATCAACAAACCTTCTAATGATGATACTGAATGGATTCTGTCCAGAAAGGTGTGCTGTGCTGAAGGGGCGTGGGAGGAGGGCTGGGGAGCAGTGCAGCAGGATTTTCAAAGAAGTGATGCCATGGAGGGACAACTTCACAGGACTGAGAGCAGAGGAAGAGGAGGATGTGAGTCTGTGGGTAACCCTAACTGGAATAGCTGCATGCTGTGGAGGCAACAAGCAGTGCAATATCTTGCCCCTCTGAGTTGTCCTCTCCAGTTCAGATGTGAGGTGCTGCCATTACTCTGAAACAGTCAGAGACACCTAGAGGCAGACCAGCTCCCATAGTAGGATAGGGCCTGGCAGGTTTTTGTTTTTTTTTTTGAAGTCAGAGCACAAGGTTCCCCATGAACAGGAAGCAGGGCCAGACAAATCCAAAGGAAAGCTCTCCTCGTTTTAGGAGAAGCAGGTCAGGGTAGAGAAAGATGTACTGAAATGGCTGGGATGGTGAGATACTGATGCAAAGGGCCTGATGCAATCACTTCAGCACAATTCCTGTTCCTTCTGGCTTGTGCAAGTGTTTCCTCAATGCATGAGACACGCATTCAGAGGGCGACACCACTCCTTTCTCTACCCTTCCCATGCCCAGGAGCACTTCTGACTGTGAGAAAGTTCTGACATGCAAAGACTCCTGTAGCAACGCCTTGCTTGCTGTCAGCTGAAAGCAAGTGACACCCTTTCTAATGACTAGTTTCAGAAAGAAAGCAAATACACATGGCTGCGTTCACCTGTCCCAGGTGATCATTGCTGTCTTCCACAGGTGGTATTACTGGGGCTATTCAGCATATGCTTTATCACCAAGATGACTCCAACTGGGAAATCAGACGGGTCTTAGGATCACTTATTCTAGCAGATGCTGTTCTGAATATTGTGCATCCGGATACTGCTTGTCCAGTTAGGAGTGCAGGAGTACTTCCTGGAGACTTTCTGTTCACGGGTACTTCTCACACACATTTAGGTGCACAGTCCCTCCAAGATCCAGTGGGGATTCATTCACCAAAAGGGTGAAGCAAAAGTAGTTCCAAACTTTCCTTTGTTCATACTTTTGTAGGTTGTTACCCCACAAACTAGAACCAACGCACTGGCTGAAGACCCTATTGCTGCCTTTGTTTCCTCTCTCCTGCTGTAAATGCTCTCTCCACGGTAAACTTTGTCTGGCAGAAGGTTATGGGGAGACGTGTTGAACGCCTGAAGGTGGTTTGGGAGCCTGGCTTGCAGCACTCAGAGGGAGTGTCTGCCACCACTGATAGCGTTTCCAAACAAGGGAGCAAAAAGCCACCCACATGGGTCACGGAGACTACACCGCATACCCTCCCTTTTGCCCAGCCCCAGCAGGGCCCTGTGGTTCCTCACGTCACCCTTCGTGCTGAGAAGGCTGACAAGACCTGCCAGGCTCTGAGGACCAAGCAACACTTGCCAGATCTCCTAGAGGATCTCTTTCCTCCTCTCCAGGCCTCTCTGCTTACTCAGTTCCTGCCAGCAAGACCACCAGCCTCAGGGCCGGGGTGGGGAGGTGTGTGTGGGGGCAAGCAAATCTCCATTTCATCCCATCTCTTCATTTCCATCCCGAGGGGCTTGAGCATGTCTGAATGGACAGCCACGGTGCCAGGCACTGTGACAGCAGGGACCACCACAAGGATATTTGGCCTAACCACAGCAGGGCCAACTTAGGCCCTCCTACTGCTTAGGAGCTGGTTGCTAGAGGGCCGGCAGCGTGGGCAATTGTAGGACAGGACTTTGTCTTTTGGACTCCTGTAGCGCTGGGCTCTTGGCTTCCTTGGCATGGGGGATATTGCTGGCCCAGCTGCATCAAGAGCTTGGCTAACAGCAACCCTTGGAAGCTTGTCTCACAGGTGACAGGCAGGAATAGAGGAGGATAACAGCAGGGTGAACAGCTGAGGGTGTGAAGGGGATTGGAAAGAGCATTTCCTGGGTCTTTCATCCAGGGAAAGCCAGGTGCCTGACTCCTCATTCCCTCACACTAGGATCA
This sequence comes from Anser anser, assembly GCF_964211835.1. Taxonomy (NCBI): domain Eukaryota; kingdom Metazoa; phylum Chordata; class Aves; order Anseriformes; family Anatidae; genus Anser; species Anser anser. Next base: position 12,416,325 of record NC_139724.1, on the reverse strand, counting down.
GTTGAGTTTTGCCTGTTCAGTACCTTCTGATTCTTTGGAATTTTGCTGCTTCCCCATTTCCAGTGCCATGCTGTCATGTTAATTGGGAGTGGTTCCTGAAGGCTGGGAGACAGCAAGTGCCACTCCTGTCTTCAGGAAGAGCAAGAAGGAAGATATGGGGAACGACAGGCTGGGCAGCCTCACCTCAACTAATCCTAAACTAAAAATGGAAATCGTATTTAGACACATGGACAGGAAGGTGATTGTAAGTAGTCGCCATGGATTTCTGAAGGGGAAATCATGTTTAACTGACTCAGGAGGCTTCTAATGAAGTGCAGGCCACAGCATGGTGCCATACCAGCCATGCCATACGATTTATGCATCCTTGGGTGGCAGGCTGGACCCACCAGGGTCTGTAGTGCTAGGAGACCAAGGGATGAAGTCTGAGAAGATGGGATCCTGTGGATCCAGCCTCCTTGATCAGAAGAGGTTGAACCTTTCTGGTGTCCTGGGAATCTGTAAAATCCTGCCATGTGCATGAAGAGTTCAGGGGAAATTTTACTGGACAACTTTTAGGAGCCAAATTTCTGGCTCTGTGCTGCCCTGCCAACAGCATGGTGACACTGACTACTGCTTGCCTGCAGATCCAGGGGACATAAATGGCACATCTTTTGATTTTCTGGCTTTCAGTGCCTGAATCTAGTCAGAACAAGGATACCGTCACCTGTCCTGGATATTGCACTGGCAAGGCGTGATAGCCACACAGACATGATACCTCTCTGCTTCCTCCAGAGAATGTGTACGTTACCCAAAGGCAGAGATGTGGCTGTGACTGCCAAGAAGTACGATCACGTGGTAACCCGTTTTGGAGATTTGATGAAACTTCTGTGAACTAAAAATATTTCAGACTTCTCAGTGAATATACATTTTTCAAAGAAAATGAGTTGTCCTCCACAGATACCTGTGGTGTCATCAGCACACACAAACACACCCATACACACAGATAGTGAATGGGTATTCATCAGAGAGACACAATTTTAGATTCACAGGGGGATATTTAAGCACTGGAAAATAAAATAAAGGACTATTAAGAGCAACTTCCTATAGCCCTATTAACTCTGCAGGAAATATCTGTCCTTTCTGACAGAATTATGCTTTTATTTTAGTGCTCAAACCAGCTTGCTAACACAATCATTTTGTTTCCACTCCTCATTTCCATGATAATTTTAGGGCTGGAGGTTTGCTGCTTAGAGTTAATCTTCTGTCCCATTCAAGTGGAAGCTTCCCCATCCTTTGGGGAAGGAGATACTACCATATCTCTGGATCCTGATTCAGGGCTGCCCTGCTCTCCTGGGGCAGATTTTTTTCCTCCTATCCTATCAGCGTGTGCCTTACTTCTTGCCTCTGCCCAGTTCTCTGCTGACTTTTTTTTTGGAAAAAGAAGAGGCAAGCAAGCAGGCAGACCACCACCGAAATCTGGTCAGCAGTGTGAAGAGCTGAACCTCAGACGCATTAAATCCTCCACTTGTATCTGAGCATGCTGCATTTTTCCCATTTGGACAGCTCTGTATGTAGGCTGATTTTTCTAATACGTGAATCATCTAGGCATGCTCATTAAAAATGAGGTCATTTAATTGAAATGCTAAATACGGCCTCAGATTCAATTTCTATTTTTACCGCATCTGTGTTTAGGACAAATAGCATTTTTCCCTCTCTTGAAAGTGAGCAGAAGGATGCTCAGGGCAGGTACTGCATGGGAATTTTTCTATCACTTAACAGAGTGAGTGCTGATGGAAAATTCATCACTCAGGTTTTGTGTAACCTCTCGACTATACAGGGCTCTGTTTTTTTCAACACTTCAAGTCTGGGTTTCACTTTTGGCTGTAGAAGAAACCAAATGATATTAAAGCAAACAAACAAACAGGAGAGCATCTCAAGCCACATACAATTTTGTACACTCAAGCCTGCCTGTTCCAGTGGCCAGGACATATCTGGCACTTACACCAGAGGAAATGGCAACCAAGGAGTCTGCAAAACTCATGTCAGGAAAGGAAGTTGGGGACAGTGAAAACACAGTGTCCTCTGTATGGAGAGAATCTGCTCTGCCATCAGAAATGGGTGTACGCTGCTCATGTTGTACTCTGGGCACAGCAGAAGGTGCCGTGGAGCCCAGAGGTGCTGTCCAGCTGGGCAGAGAGCACCAGCCAGATGGGCTCTGCTCCCAGGCAGCTTCTCTGGAGGAGCGGATCAAAGCTACATCAGTCTCAGGCATGCTTGTTGGCTGGGTGGGACGGGTGTCTGTTGACTCTGGAGAAAGAACAAAGAGAAGGCTGATAAAAGCAATGGACATCTAACACAGAGTGTGAGATTAATGGGGATAAAAGCATCCTATTGGACTGAACATTTCAAGTCCAGATCCTCAGCATTTTATTTAGACCTCTTAGAGGCTCTGTCTAGATCACTGTCAGGATCAAGACTCTCTCATATCAGCTACTGAGCAGGAAAGACCAAAACTACCCTCTAGGAGAAGATGGTAAAGTGGGTCTTGATGTCTCCAAATATAAATAGATTTTTGCATCCAGCAGCAGGAGAGCCTGAAAGATCAAACCCAGACAGCTCACCGGGGAAACGATACTGGAGGAATCACAAGCCAAATGTTGAAGGTGTTCTTGCATGTGACTTAGTGCCCAGAGCAGGTACAAGTTTCTCCTTCTGAAACCAAACCAAGCTCTGTTGCTCAGATAAAACCTGAGCATCTCATCAATATTCTTCTGTGTGACAGAGTGCAGATAGAAAATGGAGGGGGATTGGGAATGTGCACTTCTCTCCTTTCTGGGCCTGCAGGTTGCTTCCCTTTAACCTGGCTAGTTCCTTCTGCTCCTCTCAACAGGGATCTCTTGGACAAAGATGTTTAAGAGAAGAAGCTAAGTAAAGAGGTCCCTTGAACAGGTAGAAATGCCGAAGTGTTGTAGGTGCCTTTCCAGGTCTTAGAAGCAATGTATGGACAAAAGATTTTGTCATACCATACCTGAAGTCTTGTGCAGAGGCCACGGTGAGCCTTCTTTTTTGAAAAGAAGAGCCACTAAAACTTTGGATCCTGATGCATGTCTTTTCCTGATGCATGTCTTTTCCTTGTCCCCTGTTCTATGCATATTTGCCCTATATGTGTATACCTTATATATAAATCCTGCTGCTGTATCACAAGTGTCTGCAAGTGTGCAGTTGCAGATGAACAGCAAATCCATCCCTGCTGCAGGTAACAGGGATTTCCACCCCAGCAACAGCGGCATTATTAATTCCTCAGATCAGATTGGCTCAGGATTAATTACACAACCATGATAACATGCACAGCTCTATAAAATTGTTAGTCATTCATTTGCATTTTAGCTTCTGGGGAGAAAATGTCAACAGGAGGCAGGGATGGTGCCTTCAAATCAGAGGGGCAGTTCAGGCAAAGTGGCACACATCTCTTCTCTGCCTCCTCACATTAGCAATAGATCTTGCTGCTGAGGACTCTTCCATAGGGCTCACAGATATGCCCCAAGATAAAAAGAAAAGTGTTTGTTTGTTTGTTTGTGTTTTTCTTTTCTTCTTTTGTTTTTTCTTCCTTTTTTTTTTTCTTGATTCTGTTCTGGATCCAAGCTTACATTTGTATGTCTGGGAAGAACAATATATTTTCAAGGCAATTGATCAGTTTGGGCAGTTTGGAGCTGAACATCCCTGTGGGCCTGATTCAGACAAATGCTATGCGTGTGCATAGCTCAATTTCTAAAATGTTTCCTTTTGTGGTCCTATTGTCTAAGTCAGATTTTGCAGCAGCAATTAGCTTGTGGAATGAGTGTATCCAGGATTTGATCACCAAAATATTTGTAGGTATAAGAGGGGACAGTCTCTGAGCCATGAAGTCAATCAAATAACTATGAAACACTTTATCAAGAGTGATCCGTTTGGAGGGAAGCCTGACTGCTGGACCACATGTCTGGGACCATACAGAGGATCTTAGCAGGCCACTGCACTTGCAGCCTCTTTAGCCATAGCCATAACATCAGTCAAAGCCCTCATATCCAATGTTTTCTGATGGCAGATTGAAAAGATGCATGGTAGGTGGTCTGAAATCAATGGCAAAGATTATTACTAAATCTTCTTTCTGAAGGCTAAACCTCACACCTTATTGGTGCTATCAGCTACAAACAAACCCTGGACAGTGACTGCAATGCACTGCATGGTATTAATGTACTAAGTGCAAGGCTGAGCTGCTGCAATACTTTGTCCTGTCCTGATGAGGTTATGAGTAGTATGAGGTAAAGAAAGACCTACCTCAGAAGAAGGTTTGTCAATGCGACTAAATGCCAACCCACCTTGGAAAGGTGGTTTTTTGGTGTATCTTTTTAAGATCAGCCTGGCTGAAAGTGTTCTCTCTCTCTCTCTTAGTGGTATGGTTTAGTGGAGGACTTGTTAGTGTTAGGTCAGAGATTAGACTAGGTGATCTTGGAGGTCTCTTCCAACCTACATGATTCTGTGATTCCTTTTCTTTCTTTTTCTTTCTTTCTTTTTCTTTCTTTCTTTCTTTCTTTCTTTCTTTCTTTCTTTCTTTCTTTCTTTCCTTCCTTCCTTCCTTCCTTCCTTCCTTCCTTCCTTCCTTCCTTCCTTCCTCCTTCCTTCCTTCCTTCCTTCCTTTTTCTTTTTCTTTCTTTCTCTTTCTTTCTTTCTTTTTCTTTCTTCCCTTCTTCCCTTCTTCCCTTCTTCCCTTCTTCCCTTCTTCCCTTCTTCCTTTCTTCCTTTCTTTCTTTCTTTCTTTCTTTCTTTCTTTCTTTCTTTCTTTCTTTCTTTCTTTCTTTCTTTCTTTCTTTCTTTCTTTCTTTCTCTTTCTTTTTTCTTTCTCTTTCTTTCTTTCTTTCTTTCTTTCTTTCTTTCTTTCTTTCTTTCTTTCTTTCTTTTCTTTCTCTCTCTCTCTCTTTCTCTTTTTCTCTCTTTCTCTCTTTCTTCCTTTCTTCCTTGTTATGATCACCAGTAGCCTTCATTAAATATACTGATGTTCACTGTATCCCTTGCCTTGTCTCCAGCTGGTTTCTCCATCTTTTCAATATCTCATAAGCTGCTGCAGCAAATTTAAGTCCTAATCCATTTGCGCAATTCAGGAGGATTTACCATGCCACCAAAGGTGATCTATCCATCAAATGTGCATTTGAGGCCTGCTGGGGACAAGTCCAAGTGACTTGCTTGTTGACCTTTTTTTTTAATTTCTCTTCATTGTGGAGGAAAGAATGGACCATTACTGCTGAATGTGTCTATGGTAGCTCCCAAAATCTGTGTGTTGCAGTGGCAAGAAACTTCTGTGGTGTTTTCTAACTGGCTGCATTAGGTATGCAGCAGCTGCTCTGTGTTTTCTCCATGCTGCACGTGGCTGGTCTGACCTACCTGTCAAATCTGATATACCCAAGGTACCTTACTGGAGTGCAAAGATAAATGCATTTTTTAGCTCGGGTTTTGGTGTTTTTACATTTTGGTTTTAATGATTCAGTTGTTTATCCAGTTGGTTTGCAAATGTCATGCTGACTAAGTTGTGTCACAGGTGGGATGAGCTATGCAAAGGAGAATGGGAGATGTTTAATTTGGGGATTTTCTCTTCCTGTTCCCTGGCTAGGCCAGTGTGCTCATCTTGTCCTGAACTCCCACTTACCTTTTACAGAAGTTTAAAAGCAGAGCTTTGGGAAGTGCTCTCACTCGTCGGAGTGAGAGCAAATGAAAATTCTCACATGAGAACAACCCCCAGCCTCTACTTTTCCTGAGGTTGAAGCAGTTACTCTCACTGGAGAGATGAGGAAAGTCAGGTGAAGAGAAACAGTCTGACTTACCTGAAATCACCCAGCAAGCCAGAGAGCTTGTCCTCAAACAAGCCAAGTCTTCTCATTTCATCCAGCCCTGGTTATTTGTATTGGTGTCTGAGCCAGAGTAATATAGGCCAGTGGTAAAGATAGCCCAGCTGTAGCCAGGGAGGCCAATTTAATTGCATTAAGAAGAAACCTTCAAATAAATGCCTTCTATTGGTCTGTAGAATGCTAAATTAGCCATCTTGGCTTGTCTTCCCTGGCAGGTCAATGTAGCTTGTCACTCGAGTAACGCTTCCAGCCTGGGTCGTGTCCATATACTCTGACTGCGTTGTGGTGGTGCTTAATTGTGATGTGCTAAAGGCTGTCCTCCTCTATCATCAAAAGTCCTTGTCCCAGCCTCAAAGGCTCAAATACCTTACACCGATGTGAAGTTCTCCGGGAAACATCAAGTCCCAGTGGCTCCACAGGTGCTCAGTAAATCTCGACCTGATCTAAAGGTCCAGATTTGCTAAAGGCCTCACATCAGATGGGTAATACCAAACATTCAGTGTCTCAAAGCAGGACAGCTGGGCTCCTGTTGTGGCTGATAGAGGGAAGCAGATATCTCCACCAGATGGGATGATGGTGATTCATCTGAACTGTCTTAGAAAGGAGGAATCACTGTCTGGCAGTGGCTGGGTCTCTCCCTTGCCTATGACACATGAGTTGACAAGGGCAGCCTGGACCTACAACGTCACCCATTCCTGCAGATGGACGTTCACTGGTCTCCTGGGACAGAGGCTGAACCGTGTGCTTTGCTGCCCTGGGAGACAGCAGCAGCCTGCAGGTCCCAGCCCTGACTTATTTACGAGTGCTACCTAGAGGAGATCTCTGACCTTGCTGAGTTTTCCATCTTAGAATATAGGATAGCACATCCCAGGGTTTGAAGCGGAGGCAGGATAAAAACAGAGGGGAACTGATCCCTACATCAACTGCTCATGAGATGGAGTCTCTATCTTGCAGAACCCTTACCAGAGCCTGAACATCTCTAGACAGGGCTAGCTGTCCCTCCATCACATGCCAGTGATTTCTCTGCCTCACTGGGGGAACAGAAGGGGTCCTGAGCTCTCTGAACAAAGGATATCCTTCTCAAAATACTGGTTATTTGCCAGTGATAGGTATTGTCTAGCAACAGTTGACATTTAATGTCAAGGTTGAGCCACTGCCTGCTTAGGGAACAAGGAGCTGAGCCACTTGCCCCACTATCTCATCATGAGGTTCTTTTATGGTCTTTTATAGCGTCAACCAGATTGAAGAGAAACAGCCCCATCATTTTGATGAACAATATTCCAGTGACTGGCATGCCAAATATATCTATCACTACTATTCGATTATTTTCCCTTGGGCAGGGACAAATCTGGCAGCAAAGACCTCTGAAAGGTTGGTTTCCTCATTTCCGTGCATACAGGCACACCAGAGCCCAGCAGTCTGCATATAGGCCTGGCACTGGTGTGTTCAAGAGAGTTGTGGATATATACCCACAGCCATGCGTGCTGCAATGTCTCAGAGTGGCTGAAATCTCCGGTGCTTTCTGAAGGCCACAATTAGGCAAAGCCAAAGGAAAATTAAACTTTGATATCATACAGATGGTCAGCAGCACAGGGAGAAGGAACACAAGGAAAAAGAATCTCATTTTGCACTTTGTGCTAGTCTAGATCGCTGATAGAAAACAAACTAAATCTTACGGCACTCGGAAAAGAGTGCTTATTTCATATCTTAGGCGAATCTTTAATAACATTACCAGCAAACCAACACAATAAGAAAACTAGAAGCCACATCCAAGGACTGGTGATGTGTTTGTATCATCTCTTGATTGCGGTGCAGAGCAGGGCGCTGCAGCTTTCTGTAAACCCAGGTTCCATCCAACTTTCTCTTGGTTCACCTCTGCTCCATTGCTTTAAGGTGAATTCTTTGGAAGGACAATTTGACCTGCACTGTTTTTCTGCATGCAAAAAGTACATCTATCACCTCAGGTCAGAACAGACCCTTGCATGGCAAGGAGCAAGGTCTCGAGGTTACAAAGACACCTCGTGCATCGAGATTAAAAAAGGGCAGGATGGTTCTGTCAGGCTTCAAATTAGGGTTTGCTTTTAAAGGGAGGAGTTTACATGGGATACTTCATCCTTTGAAGAGTGCAGTACACAAGGCCACAGCATCATGCAGGAGTATGAGAGCCATTTAGATCTTCTCAATTCTCCGCTCTTCCCAGAACCTTTAAATTGCTTGCACATGTCAATTAAGTACACCTCACACACCCTGTGAGGCAACTAAGAGCTATTTTACTTATTTTATTATGGATGGGGAAACAAGCATGTAGAAAGGCCTAAAGACACGTGGCTTCAAAGCCTGTTGCAGAACACAGGGTTCACCTGTAATTTCGGTGTTCTCTGAATCGCATTACTCAGCTGTTGCTTCTCCAGGTGAGATCGCTCATTCCAGGACCTTCCTACTGCAAAACTGGCTGTCTCCGGGGAGTGAACGCTCTAGGTCTTTCTTACCCGGCTTTGGCTGAGCTAAGAAAGAGCTCTGCAGGGTCTCAGTCACCCACACACTGTCTGCTTTTCTCTGTCAGACTGCATGCACTGGCCAAGCGTTCTGTTTCGAGGGGGTCGAATGAACCAGTGTTGTAAGTAGGGGCAGAATAATCAATGATACTGATTAATTCTGGGTCTAGTGGGGGTTGCGTATTAGCAATAAACTGGAAATGCCAATTAGGCTGTGTTCTAGGTTGGTTGATGTAGAATGATTTAATTAACCCAGCCCTGCGTTTGAGCATTGACCATTAGCATCTAGTATTAAAAACTCTCTGAACTGTATGAGCTCTAGCAGCCACTTTAAGGAAGTAATTCAGTGTCTATTCAGGAGACTTAATTGTGCCATTATTGTGCCTATGTATGGTGCTGAGTGCCATTTAACCATTGACCGTGCTAGTTATTAATTGCTAGGCCCAAGTGAATAAGTCTGAAAGCTCACTACCCTGCTCTCCATGGCTGAATACCACATTCAAGACCAATGCAAACCTGATTAAGGCATGCAATGGATAAGCTGGGATCTGCAGGCAAAACTTGTTGTTTTACTGGAGAGGCAGAAAGTATTAAGAACTGGCATGAGCCAGACGGGAGCGGTGCATGAGGTAACCCAAAAAGCTTTCCAGCCCAAGGGCTTTTTTGGAGAAAGAGGCTAGCACTTAAAATAGCTAATGCACATGAATTTCAACACCAACACAGACTATCCACAGGGAGATGGAAGCAGCCAGAGCACCCCTGCTGAATACGAGTGGTGAAGCTCAGGTTGTGGCATGGGCTGTGGGTAACAGGGGGGAGTGGGGTGCAGCGCCTTGGGGCTACTGGAGATGCTGGGTTGTGGAGGAGCAGTGGTGACTGACAGCCTCCCAGCTTGGGGATCTGACCCAGCAGGTAATGGAGAAGCATGAGCTGGAGCTGGTTTGTATATGAGAGAAGGCTTGCATTTAGCAGGCTCCTGCAAAAACAGGTATATTCACATGTGCTCCTGCAAAAACAGGTATATTCACATGTGCCTCTGCTGGCCTGGACATCTTCCACATGAATACAACTTTCTTCCCCAGATAACATTACCCCTCTTTTGATTTTACTGGAAGGAAGCAGATGGCGACTTGGCAGTTCTCTCTCTGAGCCCCAGCAGCCTGTTTCCAGCTGTGTTTTGATCAGGTTTTTATATTCATTACCGTGTTTCCTAGGGGGGGGCAGTTCTTGTGCATACAGGCACGCCATTCACATCTCACTCACAGGATGCTCACTGCACTGCCAGCAACTCGGGGCTGCTAAATCTCTCTTAAAAAAGTCTTGTGTCTCCCTTTGGCTTGTCTTTGTGATCGCATCCTACTCCTGCTACAAACAGGGACACAGTGAGTGGAGGGTTTCAGCCTGAAATACTAAAGTATAAAGGGAGAGGCACAGAAGTGTGGGAAGCAGGGAAATAAGGCACAGAGAAAAATGATGACCGTATTTTCAGGTGAACCCTATTGTCTCATGGCAGAGCCATATATCACTGAATCCACTGATTCCCTTTCATTGCAATTCCAGCAGTGATATTTAATGGTGGAGCTAGAAGTCATCTCTAAAGGGAGATTCAGGGGCTTGATGTGATTCCCAAAATGAAGACCAGGGAAAAGTGCACTGCTTGCTCACTTGATTGACTTTCGGTAGAAATTTTTATTCTCCACCACTGAAAAAACATGATCTTTCTTTAACACCTATTACATTTGTGTAGGGTTTCCTTGACTTCTTTCTTTTTTTTAAAGCCTGAATTTTGTTCTCCTTCATGCTGATGTAAATCCAGACCAGCTTCATTTATGCTCTTAGACTTAGCCGAATGCAGCATCTTGTATGTCCACGACTCCGGATGTGCCTGCACTCTCCTGCAAATACTTTGCTATGTACTTTCAGGGTCTGAAGTGAGGAACGGGTTTTATCTTCGCAGGTTGCCTGAGGACTACACTTGTTTCCTAGATGCAAACCTCAGCAGCAGGGTACGGTGTTAGTCTGCAGCTGGAAGGGAGACCCAGACAGCAGCTTGGATGTCCTGCTTTGGAGCACAAGGAAGCTTATTAGGATGGCTGTGGCCTGACTCTGCCACAGACTGCTCTCGGGGAAGAGAAAAGGACCTGAAAAGACCTGGCACTGCTTATTTTACTAGGCTACAAGTAGCTGCAATGTGTGCCCAGATGACCAAATGCAGGTGTATATGAGAAAAACGGTGTTTGAAGCTGTAGTTCCCATTTAAAAAAATATAAATAAATAAAAGGAAGAAGAAAAACTGCACTAAACAGCTTGCAATTTGTCAGGAGAGCTCATGGGAAGAGTTGAATAAACAACCCCCCAACTTCCAAACAGTCTCCCACTTTTTCCAGGGTGGACCAAATAGCTGTCACACCGCCCCAAATCGTGGCGCAGGGCCAGGGCCCTGGCGAGTGCCAAATATTGTAAGCATTTGTGGAGGAGTGAGGGCACCTTGGCTGGGAGAATCACCTCCTCGCATGGGAGCCAGGGTGCGGCTGATCCTGGCATGGCCGCCGCCAGGAGGGATAGGCCTCGGCCCTGCCTTGCTCAGCGTGAGGCCCTCCCAGGTAAAGCTCCTGCACCCAAAACGTGCCCAAAAACCAGAAGGTGAACCTTGGGCTGGCTCTGGGAGGGTTTCCCCGCTTCTTGCTGTGAAGCCCTGGTGTGTGGGGTAGTGATCACGGCAGAGGCTGGGTGCCTGTCACGTGTGGGACACGGGCACCTCAACCTCCAGCCGTCCCCTGCCAGCACTGGGCTGGGCACCCAGCCTCACCTCCCGGCCTGCCTGCAGAGCACGGATTAGCGCACAGGCACCAGTAATTAGGGCCATGTGCACTGAGAACATAAACAGGCCATTTCATCAGCTTCTAGCACCTAGCCCCCAGCCGGCGCGGCGGTCAGATGCCCTGGAAGCTGTTTACTGAGGCGCCTGCCCTCCTTCTGCCACATTTCGCAGCCTGTGGGCAGGAACTGCGTGACTTGTTTGCTGGTGCTGATCGCTCCCGGTGTTTGTCAAGCACTAAGGAAAGCAGAAAGGCAGTGTCACTGTCCTGCTGCAGGGGGCTGTGTGCCTATTTGGGGTACACACCCGGCTGTGCGTGTACATGGATCTCCTGCAGACATCAGCACCCGATTAGGGGAGGTTTTAAAGCACAACACCAAATCGCCTCCATTTAGCACAAGTGGAGCTGGAGCTCTAAATAATCCTCGTACCCTTAGGATCCGAATAAGCCCAGCCTTCCCCTTTAGCTGCAGTTTCTGCCCTCAGGGAAAGATGCCCTGAGAGGAAGCTGCAAAACGAGGCTGGAGGCTGAGACAGCTGGGCTCAGCCGGGAGTGCAGAGGGCCCTTGGGCATACCCCGTGTCAGGACCAGCCTGAGGAAGGAGCTGAAAAGACCTGTGGGACTCGAACGCCTGAGACAGAGCTGGTCTTGTAGCCTCAGAGTGGCCCTTGTGGGAACTGCCCCACTTCAGTGAGTTTCTCCTAAGGATTCCTCTGTGCCTTCAACCAGGGACTGGCTGAGGCTGGCAGAGCCAAGGCTTGGGCTGTTTCGGCAACTGAGATACTGCACCGGGAGCCAAAGAGAGTCAGACAGTTATAACAGGAGGTAAAAGAACAACCCCTGCCTCACTGGCCTGAAAATAGAGGGGAAAGCAAGTCCTGATCTGGTTGCAAGGCAAGTCCCCTGCTTTTATATCCCCCTTTTGAGATGTAATGGCTAGGAAAATAGGAAATACAATGCCTTGGACATGGAAAGTGCAATTTGGATGGACAGTTAATTTTTCTTGGGTGGTGGAAAAAAATCCCTACATCACCATGCACAAAGCAGAGTGAGCGCGAGTTTATTTATGCTGCTGCCCAGGGCTGTTTCTGTGCCTGGGATGCCATTTCTGCTTTCTGCCACTATCCTGTGTTTCTCAGCTAACCTTTTTAGCTATGGCAGTGCTGCTCCTTGGTTTGGAAAAGGAAAGGCCGTACTGGACAGAGCAGCGAGGAGGTGAGCAGACAGCTGGTGGGCACAGCCATCCGAGCATCTCTGAGAGTCCTTCAGGCTGCACAAATGTCCTGACTCACGACAGCACCTTTCCACAGACAGGAGCGATGCAAATTAGGAGCAGCCTGCTGAAACCCATTAGCAGGCGAGCAGAAGAGGCAGCCCCATCTGCTGTTTATTCCTTTCGACTTCCCGGGGGGGAAGCCTAACCATGGAGTAACAGTTTCACAGACCCAGACCTCAGGCTTATCTCGGAGCTGCTGGGTGTCCAACCTCCCTGCGGCAGTGAGGAGATCGGGCAGGGCCCCCCCAGGACCTCCTCACTGCAGCCTGGAGAGGGCCGATGTCGATGGTGGCCCAGGCACTGATGTTGTTTTCTGCCTTCAAGGGAAGCCCGGGGCTGAAAAGCTGCTTCCCTCTTTCCAGGTTATTCCAAGCAGGTGGAGCCCAAAGCATTGCAGCTCCACGGCTCTGCATACGTGTATCCTAGAATCAGAAGCTCCGCAGTCAGCCCTGACAAGACAAAAGTGGGTCAGGTGGAAATGCAGGAGACCAGTGACTCATCTTTTGGTTGACTGAGCGATTTGTGGGGGAAAAATATTTTTCCGCCTCTAGGAAATGTGGCCGCCTCCAGGAAACGGAGAACATTTCCAGCCCTTTCTTTTCTCTGACCCTAGCCTTAACATCTCTTCCACCAACAAAATGGTAATGCTAGAGACCCACCCCTCAATGTCAAAGAGAGGCAGCCCTTAAGAGCATCTGAGGGCCCAAATAAATCAGCACGGCCGAATATTTGTTTGAGCTGACACCGGGCTGTATGAGTGGGTGTCTTGGCTTAAGTACATGCATGTCTGCATCATCTCCCTGCTTGGGATACTGGGGAATTGAAGAGGCCATGCAACAGGGATAATAAATGGCTTGCCCTGGAGGTTGCAGGGCTAAGGGAAGGCAGAGAGGGGCCACGCTGGGCTGGCACTGCCCTGGAGAGCATTTCATGAGCTGCAGGCACGCAGGGCATCGGAGGGAGATGCCGCCCTGACACCCTGACATCTGCCTCTGTGCATGGAGAGGGGGAGGGCCCGAAGCCAAGAAACTGCATCCTCTTGTTAATGATATTTGCTCGTTATGTTGTGCAAGCAGTGGCCATTCATGAGCCTGGGCAGCCTTCCCTGCCGGGGCTTTGTTTCTCCCAGCCGGTGACCACAGCAGCTAGCCAACATCCCCACCAGCACCTGTTATCGCAGCACAAAACTTCCTGCTGAGTAACGGGTGATGCAAGGCGGCACAGCTTCTGGGAAAAAAAAAAAAAAAGGACAAAGGAGATTTTCCTGCTAAGATTCAAACTAAGGCAGGGATACCCTCAGAAGGCAGGACTGCAGCCAGCATTGCTGGGCAGTGAAGAAGCAGGAAGATGTTGTGGTGCTTAGATGAGGCTGAAGAGGGTTTGCTGCAGGCAGCACTGCCCCTTGGCTTTGTGATGATGGTTAAAAGACAAGTCTGACACGCTTCAAACAGATGCAGTGGTGTAGTGGGCCTCCTCTGCTTCCCCCTATCAGCCCTGGGCCCCCCCTTTGCTGAGGGGTGGCCTTCAGAGAAAGGGATGTGGCCACCACCCACCTCTTCCTTTCTAAGTGGGTAGGAAATAGCAGTAATGCAAGATGCATTTCTCCTGTGTCAGAGAAAGGGAAATGGGCTAACACGGAGCCCGTCTGTGCCAGCTAAGCGTGCCTTTGCTCACCGTGCAACACCACCAGCAACGCTGAGATGTGTGTGCCCCAAAACACCCTCACCGCAAATCAGTGAGACTGTCACAATAAGTAAATAAATAAATAAATAAATAAATAAATAAAAATCATGTGCATTACCAATTCATACATATAACTAAAAATTCGTGTGTATAACTAAAACAGCAGTACCAGTTCCTGTCCCCATGAGAACACAGCCATGGGCACACGTTCACCAGTGTTTGCTGTATGTCCTGGCTGCACTTCCCCGGAGAGGAAGGATACTCTTCCCTGATAGTATTGTTATTTCCAGGCTCCTCACAGTCCCTACTGCTTTGTCGTAGCTTTTTTTTTTTTTTTTTTCCCCAACAGGCTCTATCAAGGAAATTCAGAAAAACTGTGCTTTAAGTGGACTCTTCCTCCGTTGCACATTCGTGATGGACAGGACAGGACAGGATAAGGCAGGACGACTCCGTGACACAGGGTGGGTTTCCTTGGCTGTCCATCAGCAAAGCTGACAGGGACGTGTGTAACACCCAGGGAAGGGTGAAAAATTATCACAGCAGATTTCATGGGAATTGGAAAACTCAGCTTTTCCCTGAGACCTGTGTGGTTTTTCACAAGCACACAGAAACGGGGCAGCCAGCACCCACATCAGGAAGCAAAAACATGTCCTTGCTAATTATTTGCTCTCCAAATAAAGGGCAGGCAGGTTGTCCCTCGGCCCAGCAGGTCTGCAGGAGGTGTATGTGGATCTCAACATTTTTCTGTAAAGCTGTCGCATGGCCACATTTACCTTCCCTGGGCGTGAAGTGACCTGTTGCAAACCCAAACAAATGCCACCTCTGCCGGGATGGACAGCTCTGAAAAGCCCTTCTGTCAGGAATTCCCCTTTTTTATCATATACTAGGCTCCTAACCCCAGGAGGAGTCTTGAGTTGAACAGAAGCCAGCACACCACACAGGGAGGGTGCAGGGACCACAGTGGGTCGCAATCGCCCCTCTGGCTTTGACATCAGTGGGGGATCCCAAGGACTAATCCTGATTAATGAGGTTCCCTGAGTGTGGAGGTAACTCAGCTGAGGTCCTTGCTTCTGGGTAAATTGTTTCGGTTTCCCTTCTTCAGACAAAGCTGCCCGGTGGCATCACTGATGCTGGCAGATGGGCCTGCCCCTCTCCCAGAAAAATCCTGCGAGCCCCTGTTCCCAATGTGGTGGTCTCAGGGCTACCTTTGTGAGAAACTGCCGGGCGCGTTGTTTTAAGGCATCATTTGAAAGCAGCGCTGCTGTGGTTTAACCCCGCAGGCAGCTCAGCACCACGCGGCCGTTCACTCAGCCCGCCCCCCTCCCCGCTGGATGAGGGAGAGAACTGGGGAAGAAATTCCTGTCCTGGGTCTGTCCCCTCCCAGCTCCTTGTGCACCCCCAGCCTCCTCACTGGCAGGGTGGTATGAAAGGCAGAAAAGTCCTCGGCTGAGTGTAAGCACTGCTCTGCAACAACTAAAACATCGGCGTGGTATCAACATTGTTCTCATCCTAAACCCAAAACACAGCACCATGCCAGCTGCTAGGAGGAAAACTAACTCTATCTTAGCCAACACCAGGACAAATGCACTGAGGATGTGGTTTTCCACACCTTTCCCAGGGGGCTGGTGGTTCCTCCTTTTTTTTCTTTTCCTTCCTCTTTCCTGCACTTTGCCACCATTTCCCTGACCTTTGGAGAGCCCCTCGGGCTCTGCTGCTGGCCTCCCTTCCTCCTCCCCTTTGCGTTTCCCAGTGTTAGGGTTTCCTTGTGCTCAGCATCACTGCTCACCGCGCTCTCTCTCAGCCATTGAGTAGTAGTTGCACCAAGGATGCTGAAAGAGTTAGAGGAAATATTGCATTTTTTAAAATAAAACAAGAAAAAAAAAATCTTACCCAGGGAAAGTACCCCCAGGAGGACCAGGTTGGACAGCTCTCCTGTAGCTTCTCCCTGCTGAAATGCCGGGGTGAAAATGGATGTTTCTGGGGATTTCTCCTGCCCTGGGACCATGCTGCCTCGCAGCAGAGAAGGGTTTTGGTGTAGGGCTGGGGGAGCGTGGTGCCTTGGTGCCCATCCTTACAGTGCCTCCGCCTGGGGCAGTGAGTGGCTTTCATCTGGCATGGCTGAAATCGCCTTTCTTAGTAAGTCTGGCAGTACCTGGTGCCAAGGGAGGCAGGCTGCTCGTGCTGGCCTCTGCTATCTGCCAGCTGTCCTGGCAAAACAGATGGCTGGGGCTGTGTTGCTGGAGCCGTGCACTGGGGACATGTGGCAGTGATGCTGAAAATAGGCGAGAACACACCCAAGGACCGACATTTGCAATGCATACACGTCTGTGTGTGCACATGGCTTGACTCACACGTATATTTTGCTTCATATAAGCTTGTAACGATATGTAAAGCTTGCTAGAGACTTCCTATTCATTCCTTTTTCCATTTGGAGGTGATCATTTTATCACTTCTCCCTTTACTGTCATCACCCACCAGCGAATGTGTGTTGGCAGAGGCCACCAGCACAAACGTGCACAGGTTATGTCTTAGGTCTTACATGCCACGAGCTCACCACGCTGGAGCTCAAAATATGACAGGGTTTGAAGAATTATCAACCTGGAGAGCGCTCACACATCACGGGAGGACTTACAGAAATTGCTCCGTCCCCTGAGAAGAGCGTGGTGCTACCCGGCATCTTTCTCAGAAGATGATATGCCGACAAAATTATTAGGTGATATTTTACATTAATTAGTGAGCAGCACTCTCTGAAAGCTGAGTAGAGACCTGTCTGTCCATCCTTCGTGTGATAACCCAAACAGGCTGCAAAAAAAGGGCAATATTTTTCTGAATCAGTTTGGCAAAATTAAACTTTGTTCTGGTCAGTTAATTCAGGGCAAGTTTCCCGAAGAAAGCAGCAAGTGAAAAGCTAGTTTTCTGCTCCCACGGCTGGAGGGAGAGAGGCATGAAATGCCCGTCTCTTCCAGGACAGAAGCAAGGAGGAGCAGCAAAGCAAGGAAGTGGTGAGTTCAAAGCCAGCCCGAGGAAGTGGCTCTTGCCCAAGGAAGCGGAGGAACTCCTTGCTGCAGGATGCTGCGGACGCTGAGCATTTGCATGAGTTCAAAAAGCACCTCGGTCTATTCATGGAGGAAACATCTGCGGCAGATTGTTAGGGACGGAGATCCCAGTGCTGGCTCAGGAAGTCCCCTGGGCACAAATTGCCTGGGACTGGAGGAGTCACCTGGGAAGTGCTGGCTCGCTTGCCCTGGTTTGTACTGTTTCCAAGGTGTCTGCTGCTAAGTGCATTTGCAACCAGGTCATCGGTGTAGGTGGACTTTCTGTACCCCTACATTATGGTTGGAGCTCAAGCATCCCTTCAGGGCTCCCAGTGCTGTTGGGTTGGCCAGGACATGTACTGAAGTCATCTGTTTAGCAGACAGTCCTACTGTATCTGCTGTTCCTGTTCCAAAACAGGGGGCAGAAGGAGAATGCTCCTCAAGGAGATTTTCGGGGTCTTAAGCTCTTGCCAGCCACGCTTTGGCACGTGACTACCTGTGTGTATGCCGACTGCTGCAGAAGTTGATTTTGGCCACAAAGCATCTGGCAGTGGCGTGAAAGCCCAAGGCCTTCTTCCCTCTGTGCCTCTGGAGCTATGAGGGTCTTGTCATGACTGCAGAGGCAGCAGGGTCAGGCCTTTCTCATCTCAGGTCTTTTTTTACAAGGTATTATCATCGCAGAGGAAATCGCTGAGATGCAAACCACAGGAGTCTGAGAGAGCTGTCGAGCCTGGTTTTACATTCCTCTGCAGGGACAGACCCTTGCCAGCAAAGGTTTCCCATCCACCTCCCCTCCCGGAGAAGGCCCAACTTCAACGTCCAGTGGGGATGCTGGGGGCAAAGCCCACGAAGCCCTCCACAGACACAAGGATCTGACGCATTTTGTGGGTGACTCAATGCCTGATGTGCTCCGACAGGAGGTGAATCAGCCACAGGGCTCTGCTGGGGGCGCAGAGGAAATCTTGACAGCAGCTGCAGTCGCATCTGAGCCCCCGGGCCATCCATGCTTGACCCTATGGCTGCTTCATCTCTGGTGAGGAACAGCGGGGCGTGACAGGCCAGGGCCACGTGTCCCCCTCCGGATTTCTGTGGAAAGCTCAGCGGGAGCTGAAATCATCTGTGAGGCAGGGAAGGGAGATTAGCCAGAGGCACAAAGGAGGCCCACAGAATTTCTCCTCTTGCCATGGCCTCCCATGAATGGGTGGGATGCTCAGGTCTCCAAGGTCTCCGTGGGTGCCAGCAGAGTTGCCCTGAGAGGGATCTTGGCAGAAGCAGTGGTATCCAATTATTTGCAGAGCCGAGGCTGGAAGGTGATGGAGAAAAAAAAACACAACCTAGCTTTAAACTTGAACCTGATTTGGGATTTTGTCTGGTCGTAATTATAATGACTGCTTCTTTGTGCCTCAGGAGTCTTTTCCAGGTTTGAAACTGTATTTTATATATGGCTGTAATTATCTTGAGGGGGATCCCAGGCAAGGGTCGGGCCATGCCCACCAGGTTAGACCCACACAGACATGTCTGTGTTAGCTTCAGTTTGGCCATTTTGACCCAAGACAACTTGACAGCAACTTGACAATTAATTGAGCATTAATATTAGGGAGGAATATACAGAAACAGGGCCAGTGCATGCCATTTGGATTCCGGGTGCTCTTGCATCCTCTGAACATCTCTGGCTCGGCAGTCTCCCTATGTCTAATAACTCTTAATCAGCTTTGCTTCGAGGCATTTATCCTACTGGTGTTGGATCTCTCTAGGCACGCACAGGATTCTGCAGCTAGGCATTCCTCTGGTGAACACCGCGCGTGATCTGGCACTTTTGGGATCAGAAATGGGTGTAAGGGGTAAGCCACGTGCGCCCAGTTTGCCTCTACGAGGAACACTGACAAGCAGGCACAAAAGTCACCCGTCCCTCGGTATAATTTGAAGGGGAGTCCCACTTACTGCTGACATACAACGACATGCATTTTCACTGCTGCTTCAAAACTCAGCTACGGACCACTGCTATATTCGTAGAAATTAGTGCAAGATTTGTCGTTCATAGTCTGACTGTATGAGTCTGACACGATGTATAAATAGGTTGCAGCCACACTTATATAACAGTGTCTTATTTCTGATCCTAAGCCGATGGGAAAAAATGTCTCTTCCCTAACTCCTTCTTCCCAGCAACAAGCATTACTCAAAGCCCAGCTTCAGCCCTGCCGTAGAGGCCCAGCGCTCAACCAAACACCGGGAGATTTAAGTGCGGCATTTCTCTTTCAGTTTGCAAACAGCGATGTCCCTAAAGGAGGCATCTGCTGGGATCTGCATGCCTGTGATTAAATACTGAACGGGGGCCAGAGAGCTTTCAGGAGTGAGCTCTGGCTTCACCGCCACATGTGATCGATCCAACGGGCGTTAGAGGCAAAAAGTCACAGGTTGTGTTAAAGATTAAATGCCACCACTTGCCTTACTGGTTTCCACCGTAATAATTTCCAAAGCCGGTCCCTTACACTGAATCTGTCTTGCAGCACACCGAGAGGAGGGGATCAGCTTGCTCTTCTGTGGCTCTGCTGCGACGCCCAGTTCTGCAGCCGAAGATATCAGTTTAATCCCTGAGGGAAGCCCTTGAAATTTTGGGATTTTCCCTTATGCTTGTTTTATCCACCTCGCTTCTACACCTGTTTTATAATCCATGGTCATCATAACATGAATACAGACCGTGTGCAGCCTGATGTCTGGAATGTGACCAGCGTCGGGGCTTTTGGAGAAGGCAGGCGAGCAGAAGGAGGTGGGCACAGGGCACTGATGGGCTCTGACAGCTGGCACAGCACAACGGATGCATCAAAAAATGACTAAAAGTCAAGGACAGTTCGTGCCAACTCCTGCGTCAGGAAGTAGCTTACTGGTGTGCATTGCCCTTGTCCACCAAGACTGTAGAAATGTTCAGCAGTGAACATTTCATTTCCAGCAGTGAATATTTCATTTCCAGCCCAACCAGAGCTGGAGTGACATGTTAGATCCGCTGGCCCTCACCCACCATCTGGTCCTTGGAAATGACCCCAGCAGCCAACCCCTAAACAGTGCAGTGTGTCCCCCCTCCCCGCACCTTTCCACCAAACCAAACAGACCCTAAAAAAAGGGCATGGGCATTTTGAGGAGGCAATTACAGTTCCCACGAACAGCAATTAGGCCTGATGTGGACCTCCCCACCCCCAAGCAGCCCGAATTAAGAGCCTCAGCTAATCATCTAGCAGGAGCTATATCCTCTGAAAATCCCGCTCCAGTTCATTGACTCTGCTGGATTAGAGCTCTTATTTTTCATCCCATGTGGTTTGAGTCACTTTGACTTTTGCAGGAAGGGAGGAGGCGGTGGCAAAAGACAAGGTAGAGAGAGAGTGAGTGAACCAAACCAGAAGCAGAAGATGGTTTGGACCACTTTGCATCCGGCTAATTTGAGTGTGTCCTGCCCCGATCAGATTTGCATAGGCAAAAACCAGCTGCAGCCATGTGAGTATATGGAGCACCCATGGCTCTTCTGAGAAAGGGCTCCTTTGCTTTCAGCAGTAAAGCCTTCCTTTTCCATCCCCTCATCTATACGGATTAGGAGCCCAGTTATTAGTCTCCTACGTAGCTGATTTACAGCTGATTTCTCCACGAATATAAACCCTCACTCTTTTACCTACTGCAGGGCAAGAGCAAGAATACTTACACTTCGTGAGATAAAATCTGTAGGGCGGTTCACTGGAGTAGGGATTATGAACATAGGCCTTGTCAGAGAGCAGAGAAAGCAGACTTGGCAGGACTTCTTGCATTTTTCACGTGCTGTCAGAGGCTTTTGGGTTGTTGTTCAGGGCTTTGCAGTTTAAGTTTTCCTCCTAACATCTAACCTAAATCTCCCCTCTTTCAATTCAAAACCACTCCGCCTTGTCCTGTCATTATCTGCCCGAGCAAAAAGTTGCTTTCCATCCATTTTATAAGCTTCCTTTAAGTACTGAAAAGCTGCAGTGGGGTCACCCTGGAGCCTTCTCTTCTTGAGGCTGAACAGCCCCAGATCTCTCAACCTTTCTGCTTTGTGGCTCTGGGTTTAAAATAAAAGCGTGGCCAGGGTGCATGTCACGGGCTTAGCAAGCCCACGGGAAGGCAGTGCGGGAGGCATGCAGGTGGGGCCAAGTCACGACCTGCGTCCAGGTGCTCCCCTCACTTCCAGGTTGTCTCGTGCTCGGCAAGAGGGAGCTGAGGGAGAGGAGAGCAGTGGAAATGAACATTATCCCCTCCTCCGCCTTCTCATCCGACATTGCATAATTTTCCCTTTAGCCTCCCTAGACAGGTTCATTGCAATTCCCCTACATTAATATGCAAGCATGCCCTAAAGAAAAAGAGAACATGAATGTATTAACGTGACTCTGTTAACTCGTTCACCGCTGCACTGCCCTTCACCGAGGGGAAGATGAAAAAATAGTGAGGGAGATGCCAAGAAGAGCACAGCAAGGTGCTGCATAGGGACAAAAGGGAGCAATGACCCTGCTGCAGTCCAGCAAGGCTAGGTTTTGTGGGTGAGCACAGCCTTGCAAGTTGTAGGACCTCAATTCCTCCTTTCTTTTGTACCGCAGACTTTCTGAGCACAACAGGACAAATCACTCAGCCCTTCAGCTAACAGCTGGGAGCTGCTGAGGGATGATGGCAGCTTCCTTACGCTGCAGCTTCTGCCACACGCTGAGGGAAGCAGGCGCACAGCTCGGTGCTTTCTCCGTGCAGCTGGCAGCTTGTCTGACCAGGAGGAAGGAGGGAACCAGGCTCTCAGGAAAACTGCATCTTGACAAAATACCAGCCTGTCTTCAAGCCCAGGTGGCACCAAGGCAGGCACATCTGCCGGGGAGCTGAGACACAGGGAGTAAAGCAGCATGCCAGCACCCCACACGTGTGCAGTGGGGCCAGGAGCCAGGGGAGGAGAGCCAGGAAAGCCGGGAGGAGCCCAGAGGGCTTACTGGACTCAGCAGCTTGCCAGCTGCCCCCAGCAGCCCCTGGCCACCTGGGGGAATCGTGTTTCAACGTTTCTCTGGGCATTTAGATAGCCAAACAAATTGGTATCTATTGGCCGGCAAATTTACAGCCTGGCTCTAATTTGGTTTTCACTTCCACAGTGAGCTGAGGTGTAAATTCCTTTTCCTTAATTCAAGGTACACATTGACATTTAATCATCCAAATACGTGCCTCTTTGACAATTCATTTCCCTCCAGCCTCCTTCCACAATTGCCTCTCCTGGCCAGGGCACTATAAAAGATGATTCTTTGAATCCGTTGTGAAGGAAATGAATGTCTCTTGTGCTCCCTCCTTGTCCCTCTCCCTCCTCCCCCACCCCACCCCTTCTCTCTTGTTGTTTGTTTTCCAGCAGGATATATTTCAGTTTGCATTATAGAGATGCCATTTGCCAGGAACATTAGCTTTCACACTTCCCCAAGATTGCAAAGTCAGGAAATGAAGCTGTGTAGACTTCTCTCTCCCCCAACACCTCCCTTTCCTCAGGTAATCACATTGCTTCTTTTGCCTTGTGGTTTCTGCCTTGCGAGCTTTTCTGATGGCTCTTGGTTGTCCCATTGTAGTGCCTCCGTGGACAAAGTTAACTAGATTTCCTTCTGAGCCAATTGTGGCAAGGGAGATCCCTACAGTGGTGGATCCTGGCTGGGCGGCATTGACTTGGCGTGGTTTTGGCACTCTACCTCTGGGTGTGCTACCACAGTGTCACTGCCATACATGACCAACAAGGAGAATGACTGTGAGGATGCCTGGTGTAGGTGCACGATGGCATTCCCAGCAGGCTGGCCGGGTGCATTTTATCTTCCAGTAGGTCCGAGCTGGGAACCTGCCACCTCCTTAAAGACATAAAGAGATGAACAGCTGGGAGTGGAATGAAAACAAGTGGAAGCACTTGGAAGTCATCAGAGGCATGGGTACATGCATGTATATCCATACTCCATCCTGAAATAATATCTTCCATCAGTGCTCATGAAAACAGCCAGGGACAGGTAGCTGAATTTCTTCCTTCTTCTACTGACGTCAGTGTTCCCTTCCTCTCCCACCTCAGACCAATTTGGTCCACATAGGAAAAACCAGGATGTCAGGCCCTGGCTCCAAGGACATATTCTCTGTGCCCTTGGTCAGGTAATTTTAGTATCAAAGCAGGAATTAATAGTGCAGAAGGCATTGAAGACAGCAGTCTAGCTTATCGCATGGAAGTGGTTGACATCTGCCCAAGAGGAGCGAAGAAAAAGGCATATCTTGGCATTAGCTCTCGAGTAAAACGTCCTGAGACATCTTCACCAGTCCAACTTGAGTTCAGGTCACATTGGTATGGGAGTGTGATTTTGAATTAGGTTGAAATCACATTCTCATTTTGATCTCATTGATAGCTGCACTTGAAGGAAGAAAGCATGTCCCTGGCCTCTTGCTGGCAAGTCAGTGTCTGGCATACTTCAGTAGAAACGGGTTTCTTCTTTCCTTGTGTCTGATTCACGTCGGAGTAGAGCAAACTAACCTTCCATCCCTACTGTGTTAGGTAACAGGTTCAAATACATTCATGGAGGGGGTGTATCACATAAAGGGCAGCCATGTGTGCCCCACAGCCAGCTTGGTTTGGCTCGCCTGGAGACGGGCTGGCACAGCACGTGAAAGCCACGAGTGCAACGAGCAGGCTGACACATACGTAGGGGAGAACCTGGCAGAGGTCAGAGAACAGACTGTAAGGGAGAGGCAGATCCAGGCCACAGGACTGGCACCAGCTTCAGGCCTTCAACGTGCATGGTAGGCTGGATCCCTCCCAGGAAGGCACGCACAGCAAGGTGTTACCTTGCCTTACCCAAATAAAGAGCTAAGGTGCATGCAGAGGAAGGGAATTCAACCCGCCTGTTCAAATGCTGCCCTCTGTGGAAAGCAATGACTGGGGCAGATGGGCTTGGATAAACCCTTAACCCTTCTCTCACCATTTCCAGGTCCATGTGGTGGTAGATGAGCACCTTCTGGCGCTCTCTGAAACAGACTCATTAGGGACTGGTAGTGCCTGTTTTCAGGAAATGACCCAGTCCCAGCTACTGACATGGGGTTCTGCATCAAAGCTTTGGTCTGAAAGCAGCCCAAAAGAGGAATTCTGGATTAAACGACTGGCGGTGTTTGGGTGGTGGTTATGGGAAGGTCCTCCGGGCGTCGCTTCAGGGCTGCGAATTTGCTCCTGTATTTTAGCCTAGCGTAGGTCTCCTCCGCGCAAGGAATCAAAGCAGAGAGCCTTCCGGCGGGCTGAGTGCTGTAGTATTTTTACGCGGCTAGCGAGCCGTCGCTTTCTGACAAAGGAAAGCGTGGCAGCGGCAGACATTTACTCAGCGGGACCCTGCGGAGCTTTCGGAAGGGCTGATGTGCCCTGCATTGCCGGCCGGTCAGGCATGAACGAGAGCCACGGGACAAAGAAGCGTGCGCGTGTGTGTGTGTGTGTGTGAGTGTGAGTGTGTCTGTGTGTGTGTGTGAGTGTGTGTGTGTGTGAGAGTGAGAGTGTGTGTGTGTGTGTGTGTGTGTGTGTGTGAGTGTGAGTGAGTGTGTGTGCACAGACGTGCGCCCAGCGGGCTGTGTGCCCGCACGTGTGAGCGCACGTGCCCGCGGTGTGTGTGTAAAGGGGGGGGGGGGGAGAAAGGAGGGTGGGAGACCAGGCGGGGGTCCCTGCGGCGGGGGGGTCCCCGCGGGGGGGTCCCAGCAGGGCTCCCGCGGGCTGCCCCCTGCCCCCTTCCCGCCCGCCGCCCTTCCCCATTCACAAAAAAAAAAGCCCCGGGAGGGAAGATGGCCGGCGCGCGCAGCGGGCCCTTTTTCTTCCTTTTTTATGAATGGAGGCGGTGACGTCGCCGCGCCCACCCATCCGGGCGCGTTCCGTCCATTCATGCGCCCGGCGCGGCGCGGCGGGGCGGGGCGGGGCGGGGGGTAGTAAAGGTGCCGCCGTGCCGGGGGGTGCGGGGACAGCGCCGCCTCCGCCGCCACCGCCACCACCATGGTGGCCACCGAGGGGCTGCGGGAGATGGAGGGCAGCGCCCTGCGGCGCCTGGTGGGCCGCGACGAGGCGAGCCCCGGGCCCGGGGGAGGCGGCCCCGGGCGGTGCCTGGTGCTGGACTGCCGCCCCTTCCTGGCGCACAGCGCCGGCCACATCCGCGGGGCGCTCAACGTGCGCTGCAACACGATCGTGCGGCGGCGGGCCAAGGGGGCCGTGAGCCTGGAGCAGATCCTGCCGGCCGAGGGCGAGGTGCGGGCGCGGCTCCGCGCCGGGCTGTACGCCGCCGTGGTGGTGTACGACGAGCGCAGCCCCCGCGCCGAGGCCCTGCGCGACGACAGCACCGTGGCGCTGGTGGTGCGCGCCCTCCGTCGCGACTCGGCGCGCGCCGACATCCGCCTGCTCGCAGGTACCGGGGGAAGGGGGATCAAAAGGGGGGGAGGGGTGGGCCCGCTTCTCGGCCCCCCGCTTCTCGGCCCCCTGGCCCGGGGGTCCCCGAGTGTCCCCCCGGGCGAGCCCCCGCTCCCCGAGCTGCCAGGACCACGGGGGTGGCGGCCGGAGGGCGCAGCCGGCCCGGCGGTGGGGTCCCGGGGCAGCTGGAGGCGCTGCCGCCGCCCGCTGGGGTGGGAGGCTCGGGGAGGCGCAGGGAGAGGCGGCCAGGGCTGAGCGAGCCCCGTGCTGCTGCCCAGGGCTGATGCTCTCAGTCCCGGGGGCGAGGGGCGAAAATCCATGGGCCCAAGGTGCAGCAAATGGAAGAGGGAGGATCTCCCCCTCTTTGTGCGAGTTCATCCCCGGCTTGATGGTACAGAGAAGATACTTGCTCCTACGCACGCAAAAACCCACCAAAAATCAAAAACCCGCTGTCATGCCAATGCCCCCTGGCAGGGGGGAGACCCCTGGTGTTGCCTCTGTGCTCCTTTTGCTACTGCAGCTGCAGTCGGGGCTTCTTCCCCCTCTTCCTCAATGCTCTCAGCATCAGCATGTATTAAATGAGGTGCTGTGAACAGTTGGAGTTGCTGGTCCTGAGAGTTGCCATAAGATTATTTAGGGGAGGAGGGTGCTCAGCTGGATTCCTGGATGAGCTCTGTGTTTTGTTTTGCATTTTATTTTAAATTTATTTTTTTTTACAACCTTAGAGTTAATTTATTCCCTGGTTTACTTACAGCAGGGGCGAGAATGCATATACACAGAGCAGCAGATCCATTAAGAGGGTTGATAGATGGAGGAGCTAACATTTCTGTTGTGCTAGCTACAGTAAAAACAGCAGGAGCTGTTCTAAGGCTGCGATACGATGTGCTGCTGAGGGAGTGCCTGCACAGCGAGTGCTCACTGGGGAACGCACTTTTGGGTGCTCTGCCGTGAGCTGTCACAGTACTGGGAGCCGTGCATGTGGCAGGAAATGCCGTTCTTCACGGATGGCCTGGGTCGGCTGAAGGCTTCTGGTGCCTCTGTTGTTCTTGAGTGAGGTTGTTTGGGGTTCCTGATCCTGTATTTCTAAGGAATAAAACAAACAAACAAACAAAAGTGTTGTTTTGAGGAACAGGCTCTTAGAAGCTCAGTCCTCGCACCCGAAACCTCCTGCTCACATGGAACTACTTGAATGATCCAGCTTGCTCTGATTTCGTAATACCCATGTTAACCTAGCATTCTGTGTGTCTAAATGCAAATTTACTGGGTTCAGGGCACAGAAAACCCAGATCTGTTGTATTTAAGCCAGGTTTCTGCTAGGTTCCCTGATAAACAGCCCAGCTAGGTGGTGTTCGATGATGGGCACCAGTGCCGTGTGGTCCCTGGGGAGGGGATCCTGCGGAGGCCTGCAGACCCTTTTGCATGTACAGCCGGGCATCTCGTGGTCAGAGGTGATAATGGGGAGCAGCCCCAAGGGAACTGCACAGCACTGGATGCAGCTGCTGGACGTGGTGCTTCACTGATCGGGCTTTTAGAGAGAGACGAGAAACGTTCAGGAGAAACCCTTGACTTGTTGAAGGGGTCACGTTGCCTATCCAAGGAGGAAGCTCATTTTCCCACATGACCTTGGGCAGCTTCTCCATCTTCTGATGGGGTGACGGCCACGAGAGCGGGATCTGGTAGATCCAGGAGAGGGTATCTGTAATGGACACTTGTTTTTTGGGTGCTCCTCCAAGTCTAACCAACAGCACTGCAAAGCACTGTCAGTTTCTGGAAACGCAGCCCCTGCAAAGTGCCCCACTCATAGGAGCGGGTCAGTGCACGTTTAATGGTGTATATGCATTTTTCTGCTTTAAGGGACCAAAATCCTTCCTTGTGGAGGGGAAGGAGGCCACAAAGGACATTGAGGTGCCGGCTTGGTCTCTAGCTGCCAGAGGATTCCTGGGTGGCTTTGCTGGATATGCTTGCGTCTAGCTGGGCGCTGATATTCTCATTCCCGTTGGTCTTTCGAAGATCCAGCCTTGATCAGTGCACTCTTACAGCTAAGGTGTGGTAAGGAATACGTGTCCTTCTACACGTGCTCTGACAAGCTCAAATCTGCAAGCACAGACCCCGCAGCTGGGGGTGTCTTCAGCATCTGTCCTGGAGCACGGGGCTTTGTCCAGCTGGATTCCGGCGGTGATACTACACTTTCTCTTGGTTTTTAGACTCAAGATCAGACTCTACAAGGATGTCAGGGTTGTTGATTTGATTTGAATGACAGCAGGATATTTCCCCAGAGGTGTTTATCTGCAGCCAATACCGCAGTTTCCCTGTCCCAGGAAGCCAACAGGTGGCAGCTCTGTTTTGCCTGCCCATTAGGAAGATCAGAGGTCACCCCTGCTTATCTCCTTGGCAGTGGGTCAAAGCAGCAAGATGCTCTTTCACTTGCACGCCTCGGGAGGCAGTGGACATCTCTCTCTGGAGAGCAGCTGTGCTGTGGTGTTAGCACTGCCATACCCAGATGGTGCCAGAGCTTCCCTAGCCTGTTGTTTTTGCTGGCTCTGGGATGGAGGGTTTGGCTGGGACAGCGGAAAACCTTGATTTTGGGAGGGTTTTGTGGCAGAACTACCACTTCTGAGAAAGTAGAAAATCGAATGGTCTGTAGTGTGGGAAGCCACTGAGGTCAGGATGCTGGCAGCAAGCCTGCTCTCCATTGTCTTCGAGAGCATTGTCCTTGGTTTGAGGATGAGGATGCCTGTCTGTAGGGGGCTAAACCCTGGGGCGTAGACTTTGGGCAGCCAGGAGCATTGAAGAGCCGTGGCCCACGGGAACAGCTGGGCTCCAGGGGTTCCCCCCTACCTGCCAGGATCCCGGTTGCTCACCCTGGGGCAGGAGGCCACGATGCATCACTGTAGCATCATCTAGTGGCGAAGGGCATGCTGAGGTGCATCAGCTCCAGCTGTACTGTTCAGTGGTGCTGTGAGCGCGGCCGTAACACTTCTGGTCTCTCTTCTTGCAGGGGGTTATGAGCGTTTTGCCTCAGAGTATCCTGAGTTCTGTGCCAAAACCAAGACCCTGAGCAGTATTTCACCCCTCAGCAGCGCCGAGCCCCTGGATTTGGGCTTCAGTTCCTGTGGGACTCCCCTTCACGACCAGGTAGGTCCAGAAACCCCATGTGCAGTGGGTTTGCCCGCTCCCCGGTTGCCTTCCCTCATGGCAGTCGGGTCCTGCTTCAGCCTCCCTGCCCTTCCCCAGCCGAGACCCACTCGTGGCAGCAAGCTGCTTGCCTCTCCTCCCCTGGGAACACGTGGCGGTGCTCCCGAGGCCAGCCATTCTGTGCTCCCTGGAGAGCAGACAGGTCCAGACCCCACTGATCCTGGGGGGGGGAGCTGAGGTGGGTTTAACTGCTCTGAAAAGGCAGCACGTGCTCCTTCTGAAAACTGGGCCCTGCTGAGGACGTTGGATCAGGAGCCAGCTTCCTGCGTTGCTCTGGGCCTACAAAGCCATCTGGTGTTGTGTCCTGCCCACCGCTGTCCTGCGCTCACGTGTTGTTTTCCTCTCCAACAGGGTGGCCCCGTAGAAATCCTTCCCTTCCTCTACCTTGGCAGCGCCTACCACGCTGCGCGGCGGGACATGCTCGACGCGCTGGGCATCACGGCGCTGCTGAACGTCTCCTCCGACTGCCCCAACCACTTTGAGGGGCATTACCAGTACAAGTGCATCCCCGTGGAGGACAACCACAAAGCCGACATCAGCTCGTGGTTCATGGAGGCCATCGAGTACATCGGTGAGTGCCTGCTCGGAGCAGCTGCGTCTGTGTGGTTTTCCACCCCACGGTGGGGTTCCTGCCTCAGGGACCTGGAGTTTTTGGCTCAGAGGCCAGGCCAGTCGCTCCGTCGGTGGGAGGTCTGCTGTCACCTGCATGTTGGCCAGGGGCTGGGCTCGTTCGAAGGGTGTCAGCCTGACGTCTCCCTCTTGCCCTGCAGACTCGGTGAAGGAGTGCTGCGGCCGGGTCCTCGTCCACTGCCAGGCCGGCATCTCCCGCTCGGCCACCATCTGCTTGGCTTACCTGATGATGAAGAAACGCGTCAGGCTGGAAGAGGCCTTCGAATTCGTCAAGCAGCGCCGCAGCATCATCTCCCCCAACTTCAGCTTCATGGGGCAGCTGCTGCAGTTTGAGTCACAGGTGTTGGCCACCTCCTGCGCAGTGGAAGCTGCCAGCCCCTCGGGGACATTGCGGGAGCGGGGCAAGGCCACCTCCACCCCCAACTCCCAGTTTGTCTTCAGCTTCCCTGTCTCTGTCGGCGTCCACGCCACCCCCAGCAGCCTCCCGTACCTGCACAGCCCCATCACGATGTCACCCAGCTGTTAGCTCAGGGTCCGAGGCCAGCCAGGCAGATCGGGGAGGCGTGGGGAGGGCAGGCGAGCAGGGAGCCCTGTAACGTTAAGCAATAGTGCTGGACACTGCCGTTCACCCCGGACTCGATGTCTTTTTCATAGAGAAATTTCTTACCTCATCTCATCTTTTATTGCTTTTTATGTCTTGAAAGCATGGAAGTTGTGAAAGCCACAAACCCTGACATGGGCCAGGCGCAGTTTCGGGGGAGGAAAAAAATAGTACACTGGGTTTCCTGAAGTGCCTGGTCTTCATCTCTTTCCATCCCTCTTCTACTATATTAAAAACACACCTCCCCTTCCATCCCATTTCTACCCCTACCTTATTTGGGTTTTCCATCTGGGTTGAAAAGGGAGCATACATTATTTCTATTGCACAGGACTCTCCTCCTTGCACGGAGACACAGGTGCATGTGGTAGGCGTTGCTTACCTGAGTTAGAGCAACAAGCGCTGCTGCTGCTGCTGCTGCAGGCAGGGCTTCAGGGCGAGCAGGAGCGGTGACACAGGAGTGCCCGCAGTCAGCCTCACCTCTGGCAGCGCATGGAAGGGGCGCTGCAAGAGCTGGCAGGCAACCCGGGTCGCTGTCTGAGCCCATTCCTGGGGGAAGAGCGGTCTCTGTGGCTAGGAGTCCGGAGTCTTCCAAGAGAGCGTGGAAGGGGAGATGCAGCGCTAAGTGATGCGTGGGTTTTGTTGTTGTTTTGGTTTTGGTTTTTTGGCCACTGTGTCTCTGTGGGTCTCTGGTTCCCACACAAATTGTGCCAAGCCTCCTGTAGTTTAAAGAAGAGAAAGAAGGGGTAAGGGCAGCAACCCAGGCTGTTGATTACTCTGATTGCTGTCCTCCATCTCTTGTTTTCAAGATTTCCCCACCCCATGACCAGTGCATGCCACAGGCCAGGCTCTTTGCACAGCATTCATCCACCTGCGCTGGACTGTAGGGTCTCGGTCACCTGCACACCTCTGCTTGTGGCCCAAGCCCAGGAAATGCCTCGTCTTCAACCCACATGTAGCCTTACCTCTTTCCCCCTCAGCCCAATCCAACGTTAAGATGCCTGTGTGGCTGGTGTACATATGTATGGTTTTGTTCCTTTTATTTTATAATTATTATTTTTGTTTTTTAGAAATCAACTTTTTATTTATTGCCTGAGGGAGGGAGAAAACAAATTGTTTGGAGAAAATAATAATAAAACAGTTTTCAACAGTTGTGTCTGGAGCGGGTTTGTCCGAAGGCCACTAGGAGCGTCTCTTCCCTGAACAGCAGTTTGTGCAAACACTCAGCTTTTACAGAGCAACTGTTAAAAATGTATTTATTGAGTTTTAAACTATTACAAGTATTGCAGATCAGACATTTAGCCAAGCACATTTATAATTCAAACTCAGTTGTTACAACGATGTTACCTAAGGTCCACCATGTAGATAGGCTGAGAACCTGCCCGTTGTCTTCTTTTAGAGAGAGGGTAAAGGAGGAAATAAATAAATGATATCCCAGCTCCAGGCAATTGGTAACCAAGAGAGGAAATAAAAAAGGCTAGTTATGAAGACAAGTTATATAAAAAAGTCTAAAAACTCAACCCCCAGGTACACTGCTGCTTGGGTTGGCAGAAGGAGCGATGAAGATGCGTAAGCTCACAGGACTGTGGCAAGGGAAAAACAAAGAAAATACTTCAATTTCCAAAGCTGAAGCAAGTAGCGCAGATGTTAAGAAGAAACAGTGTCAAAAATTTACCTTGTAATAGAGATCTCTAATCAAGCTACATTAGTAACCAACTTAATGGAACCAACACTAGAAATTGCCGCCAAGAGGTTCAGTAAGATAGAACTAGATATATCACAGCCAGTCGAATAATATGCCATCGGGTTTTATGCGTTAACAGGAATGCATGTGTTTCTTGTTTCCTACCGACTCAAGGGCTCATTTACCTTCCTCCAGGAGTTTCAGGCAGCATATGCTGTCCTCTGATTCTCTAGGTTTTGTATCTGATACGCGTTCAGATTGGTGGGGACACTGCCACTCTGTCTCTGTGCTCTGAAAGATCAGGAGAGCATGCTCCTGACTATGCCGAAGGCACCGCCTCTGACCATCAGTGGGTTCAAGTCTGCCACGGTTCCCAAGTCACTCGCTACCTGTGAGTGAACTGAATCCACGCTTTGCCACGTCTTACCCAGGAGGGTTGCAGCATAACCTAAAATGACTGAAACGTGCATGGGATACACATCCTTCTGGATATCTGAGCTAGATTTTCAGAGCAGCATGGAAAGGGAGAATCGTAGAATCCCATTAAAAATAAATTCACACACTTCCTGACCTTCAGCTTCTGAGAATGATTAGCCATGTTAAAACTAATCGGCCTATTTTGAGGTTGGGACCCATCCTTTTTTCACATCTTTTGGAAAAATCTGTCCCTGGATAATTTCTCTTTGTAGTCCCTCATGGAAATTCTAGGTGGTGCATGTACAGGAGGTGTTCCTTCACAGAAGGGATGCAGGAGACTTTCTGAGAAGATTTGGTGCTATCTAAGTAGACAGGCTGTGCAGTGGCACGACATGTCAGCACCCCTCAGCGCTTCACACATTCACGGGGAGCAGGTATCTCCTCCGCTTATGGCTTCAACGAACAGTTAGAACAGGCTGGTTTCCAGAGCCAGAGCACCCTTCTCAAGAAGCTATTCAGATTCACATAAAACACCTATTCTGTGCCCGCTGCCCACCAAAGACAGCAACGCAGAACATCTTGGGAGGCTTTCTTATTGTTTCAGTGTAAAATTTTGCTTTGGGGTATTCCATTATCAAAGTATAGAATTTTGCAGGCAACATAAATTCCTGCTGCATAACGGAGTGGAATTTGATCACATCACATGCAAACATTCAAAACACAAGAGGTCAGAAAAAAAAACAATTCTCATTGCTTGGACTAGAGAACAGTAGTGGCTGCAAAACTATGAAACTAGTACAATGGAGTTGTACAATGGAGTTTCATGGAGCTGGGATCACAATAAGATCGGCATATGGATGGAAGGATGAGAAAATGATACAATTTGCTAAGGTACTGTATTCTGGTTTTAATTCCAACAGCATTTTCATTGACAGCATTCAGACTGCAATGTCACTGCACCGGGTACCTAATGCCTCTGTCTCATGGAAACAGTTTCAGCAATGGAGAGCAAGAACCTCCTGTCCTCGCTACACGGTGAAGTATTTTTCTGTTTTGCCTACAGAAGTCCTGTCACAAACTGCACAGATGTTTCAAAGCATTTCCCCAGCAGGACATGGATAGATCAACTAGGCAACTGTCTCCTTCCCCAGCGTACACCAGATGCTGTCCCATGGGTAACAGCTCTTCCTGGAGTCAGTGGGAGGTGCCCAGCCTCCCAAGCCTATGAGATGGCTCAGCCCAGTGTGTTCCTGCATCCTCAGTTCCTACTGTGACTCTCCGCTGGTGACCCAGTGCTGCAAAGGAGCACCCCCGTATCAGTGGACTGCCCTCTTCAGGAGGGGATGGGGCAACCTGCCACACCCCATTCTCTAGAAGAAGGAGGCTTCAAGTTAATTCCCTTGGCTAAAGCAGCAGCAGCAACATCTGCACTGTAAAAGCCTGCCAGCTGCAGCTCTACCATCAAAACCACGATCAGGTTTTTCATGGGGAACTTTAATACCAATAGGCAGATCCTCACTTTGTTTTAAACTGTAGAAGGAACTACAACAAGGTACACCAGCAGAGGCACACGCTGCTCCTGCGCAGTCTTCTATGACACACAGTCTCATCAGAGCTGGTTTTCCTCTGTGTCTGGCCACAAACAGAAAGGAGATCACGCCATTACAAAACAAAAGCCACTGCAAAATGATTTCCTCATGCAGCACCTTTACTCTGCACAGAACACCAGATACGTAACACTGGCAGTTCAAAAATACTGAACAACATATTTTTATCCTCTAGAAGCTGAAGGCTCCTGAAGAAATCCAGATGTAGTTCAATTAGCACACAGGAAGCAACAAACAAGAACAAAACCTGGTATGAGCATGGTGGGTTTTTTGTTTTTAGGTTTGTTCTTGTTTTTCAAAGATGTAAAGCTTTGAACTTCCACACCCACATTAACCGTTTTGCTCACTTAAGCAGCACAATTTTTTACCATTTAAAACTATGTCTAATGGGGATGGTGAGCAACACTCACTCACACCACTATCTGAAACCCTAGTGTAGATAGGCACATCCCCCCACTCCATTATTAACTAAATTAAAAACAAACCCCAAACTTAAATGATGAATACAAATCTTCAAAGCCTAGTGGTGATCTTTCCAACCCTAACACTATTAAACAAGTAGCCAAAATACAAGCATCCGATTTTATCAATGATATTTGATTTAAAAGGACGTCTAGGCTAGAGCCTGGCTTGGACTTCAAAGCTACATATTTCATCAGGTCACAAAATGAAGTGGAAACCATAAATCCAGTGCCAGCTCAATAAAAATAAAATCCAAAGCTCAAGATCTGCTAGTGTATTGCTATTTCTAAGGTTTTCTTTATAGATATTACAAACAGACAATGTGCAGGTAGCCAGACTGCATCAGATGACTAATTTTACAATGGGTGAAATTCCTCTATGAGGATAACCTGCTGCAACATTAATGTCTTAATGCTAAAAATGAAAACTTTGTGTCTTAAAGCTGAAAGTGAAAAGCTCTTCAGGTTTAAGTCTGTTTTGTCCAAACACGTCAGCAAATCCCACTTGCAGGGAGCACGTTTTTGTAAACTAAAAGCACACTATTCTGTCATTTCCTTGCTTAAGGGGCAATAAAGCCTGAATGCATGAACTGGATCATCAGTTATTCAGCAGTGCTGGTTGACAGGGAAATGTACAGCCTGTTCAAAGGAACATTTTATCTCCAGTCATTATGTGCTCAACACTGAAATACATGACATTGGTTGTTTAAAACAACAACAACAACAAAACAACCAGAAAACAAACTAACATGGCTTGATTTTCAACCTTCTCTGAAGTTGTAAAAACAACTCAAAAAAAGAAATTGATCTCCACTTTTGGTAAATCTATATCCTTCATGAGGGAGACTTATGAAGTTGTTTGGTGCTCTGCTATGCAATGATTAAAAATAACTTTCTCCTACCCAACAAAATAAACCTGGGAATTTGCATGGAAGGGGATTAGGATGAATAAATCCTAGCTTTGCGCTCTCGTACACCTGTAAACAAATCCACTTGCTAACTTATTATTATTATAAGTTTGTTCTCATCAAAATGTAAAAGCCATGTTTTAAAAAAAATCGTAAATCACGAGTTGTTCAACTCTGATGTCACACAGATGTGACGCTAAACTGCTGTAACGCTCTCCCTTACTGGTCTGAAACCCAGTTACTAGGTCTCAGTAAAGAGAGGAATGAGACCCAGACACATTCTTGTACATGCAACCTTCTGACTTTTCACCATCTTCCAGCAAAACCATATGCCACTGTAACTGGGGAACATTTCACGAACCGCACGTACTTAATAGCAGCCTTGTGAAATGTTCTTTTAGAGATACCAGGGGAGGGCACTGACCTGCTATATGAAGTTCTTTCAAGTACAAGAGTTGTTTTTTTACACTTCCAAACACTTCCTTTGGGTCACCCCCGGAAATTTACACAAAGCAGCAAATTGACACGATTTGTTTCCATTCCAAAGTTCCACTCACTCATTAGTACTGTTTGCTCAGAGATGTGCAAAAAACCCTATATTGAAGAACTGGACCTAGCCCCTTCTCAGATGAAATTCATATTACATTTTTAATGGTTTTAGTCAACTTGACTTTGTGCAAAATATCTTTAAGAAGGTTCTGGCTCAACTTCAGAATACAAAAGGAAAATAAATAGTTGACTAACATCTCTTGAAAACATAAAATGAGTGCTGCATGCTGAAAAGAAAATTACGGGCTTAATGCAATTTATCTGCAAATAAAATAACCAAAACAGTAGTGTCTGAAATTTTAACATGTGAGATGGCTGTGAAAAAGATTTCTGTTTGCACAACGTTTCCAAAGTCTAGATCAAAACAACATTATTTTACACATGGTAACTGCAGAGACTAGGAGCCTGAGATATATTATTAAAAGGCAGTCTCTTGTAAACCTTCCTCAAAAGGAACAGTAGCAGTTGAGTATGCAAGAGTTACTCATACCATATTCATCAAGACAGCAATGCTTTATAAAAGACATACAGCTTATTTGCAGGTTAAGAATTTTATGATACTGATATTGTGAAACACACATCCACCCAGTCCAAGATTGAATTCATATCCTTCTTCACTGATCTGTAGCTACTAGGTCTTTTGCTCTGCTGCTGTTGCTGTCTGTGAGGGAGCTTCTGGTTTCACAATCTGGTACGTAATAAGATATTCCGGGTATGCCTGAAATAAGTCAAGAAAAAATATTGTTTATGCAAGGGTATACTCAGCAACTTCACATTCTGGATTTCATTAAACAATGACCTACGTGGAAGAACAATGCAAGAATCAGCTCTATGTTCAAAGAGCAAAAAAGAAAAAGGTGATTTCAAACCCAGACAGCACTTAGTGCTGAGAACAGTGGGAACTGCTCAATGCAGTTACCTTAGTTAATGTGCTACTAGAAATAAAGATTTAAATATTTCAGAACCTTCATGAAATGCAGCAAGGGCAAATGTGAAGTCTTGCACCTGGGATGGACTGAGCTCAGGGAGCACCTTCAGTTGCTTGCAAATAAAATAACTGCAAGCCCAGAGAGGGGGCTAGGACTGCCTCAACTTTGTCCTTCAGGATTCTCCCTACTGAGGGAATTTTCTTGTCCTTCCACACTGGGTTTGTGTATGACAAAATGGAAATATGAATATGAAAAGACACGTGTGATCCCAGCATGCCTCCTTCCCCCCTCAGAGCGATGGAGCAGCAGTGAGGGTCATAGAATCATAGAATCATAGAATATCCCGAGTTGGAAGGGACCCACAAGGATCATCGAGTCCAACTCCTGGCACTGCACAGGTCAACCCAAAAATTCAGACCATGTGACTAAGTGCACAGTCCAAACGCTTCTTAAACTCCGACAGGCTTGGTGCCGTGACTGTGTCCCTGGGGAGCCTGTTCCAGTGCGCGACAGCCCTCTCAGTGAAGAACCTCTTCCTGATATCCAGCCTGAACCTCCCCTGTCACAGCTTGACACCATTCCCTCGGGTCCTGTCACTGGTCACTACAGAGAATAGGGTCCCACCGCCCTGTGCCAACATGGACGTGTGAGCTGTTTTGCCTCTTCACTTAGGCGATCCAACAGTTTTTATTTTTATTTTTTTTCCCCAGATAGGTTTCCAGCCAAGCAGCCACTCCTCGCCAAAGCGCACAGGCGAAGCCTGGCTGCTGCGCCTCCGGTGGGTGCTCGGGAGGACGCTCCTCACGCCCCCGAGCACCGGCGGGTCACCGAGGCATGGCACCACACCTCATGGCAGCCGCTCGAGGGCTGAACTGAGCCCGAGGACCTCCGGGCACCCCTCACAGGGCACTTCCCCACCACCTCAGTGCCGGCGGCAGGACACCCCTCCCCGCTGTCCCCTCAGAGCCGCAGCACCACCTCCTCACCACGCCCCGCCAGCCCCGTGCCCCTCCGCTGGCACTACGGAATTTTTTTTTTTTTTTTACTGCTGTTAAAGATAACAAAAATGTTTTTATAAACACATAAACACAAAAAGGAGGAGGACTAAGGAGAATCTCCATTCTTTACTGGATGCGGGGGGAAACTTAGTGACGAAAGATGAGGAAAAGGCTGAGGAGCTTAATGCCTTCTTTGCCTCAGTCTTTAGTGGCAAGACCAGTTGCTCTCTAGATACCCAGTACCCTGAGCTGGTGGCAGGGGATGGGGAGCAGAATGTGGCCCTCACAATCCACGAGGAAATGGTTGGTGACCTGCTACAGCACTTCGCAAGTCGATGGGGCTGGATGGGATCCACCCAAGAGTGCTGAGAGAACTGGCAGAAGAGCTGACCAAGCCACTTTCCATCATTTATCAGCTGTCCTAGCTATCAGGGGAGGTCCCAGTCAACTGGTGGCTAGCAAACGTGACGCCCATCTAAAAGAGGGGCCAGAGGGTGGACCTGGGAAACCATAGGCCTGCCAGTCTGACTTCGGTACCAGGAAAGCTCATGGAGCAGATGATCTTGACTGTCATCACACAACACTTGCAGGGCAACTAGGCTATCAGGCCCAGTCAGCATGGGTTTACGAAAGGCAGGTCCTGCTTGATCAACCTGATCTCCTTCTATGACAAAGTCACACGCTTAGTGGATGAGGGAAAGGCTATGGATGGGGTCTCTACCTCGACTTCAGTAAGGCTTTCGACACCATTTCCCACAGCATTCTCCTCAAGAAACTGGCTGCTCGTGGCTTGGACT
This sequence comes from Anser anser, assembly GCF_964211835.1. Taxonomy (NCBI): domain Eukaryota; kingdom Metazoa; phylum Chordata; class Aves; order Anseriformes; family Anatidae; genus Anser; species Anser anser. The sequence goes on along the minus strand of NC_139724.1, from coordinate 12,377,976 downwards.
GGTGTACGCTTCGTTGGGTTAGAAACTGGCTGGGTAGCCAGGCCCAAAGAATCGTGGTAAATGGAGTTAAATCCAGTTGGAGGCCAGTCACTAGTGGAGTCCCCCAGGGCTCAGTACTGGGGCCAGTTCTCTTTAATATCTTTATTTGATGGTCTGGATGAGGGGATTGAGCGCACCCTCAGTAAGTTTGCAGACGACACCAAGTTAGGTGCGTGTGTCGATCTGCTCGAGGGCAGGAAGGCTCTGCAGGAGGATCTGAATAGGCTGGACCGATGGGCTGAGGCCAACTGTATGAAGTTCAACAACGCCAAGTGCTGGGTCCTGCACCTGAGGCACAACAACCGCAAGCAGCGCTACAGGCTGGGAGATGAGTGGTTGGAAAGCTGCCTGGCAGAGAGGGACCTGGGAGTACTGGTTGATAGGCAGCTGAATATGAGCCAGCAGTGTGCTCAGGTGGCCAAGAAGGCCAACAGCATCCTGGCTTGTATTAGAAATGGTGTGGCCAGCAGGACTAGGGAAGTGATTGTCCCCCTGTACTCGGCTCTGGGGAGGCCACACCTCAAGTACTGTGTTCAGTTTTGGGCCTCTCGCTACAAGAAGGACATCGAGGTGCTTGAGCGAGTCCAGAGAAGGGCAACGAAGCTGGTGAGGGGTCTGGAGAACAAGTCTTAGGAGGAGCGGCTGAGGGAGCTGGGGTTCAGCCTGGAGAAGAGGAGGCTCAAGGGCGACCTTATCACTCTCTACAGGTACCTTAAAGGAGGCTGCAGCGAGGTGGGGATTGGTCTGTTCTCCCACGTGCCTGGTGACAGGACGAGGGGGAATGGGCTAAAGTTGCGCCAGGGGAGGTTTAGGTTGGATATTAGGAAGAACTTCTTTACTGAAAGCGTTGGTAGGCATTGGAATGGGCTGCCCAGGGAAGTGGTTCAGTCACCATCCCTGGAGGCCTTTAAAAGACGTTTAGATGTAGAGCTTAGTGATATGGTTTAGTGGAGGACTGGCTAGTGTTAGGTCAGAGGTTGAACTAGGTGATCTTGAAGGTCTCTTCCAACCTAGATGATTCTATGATTCTGTGACTAATTCCTTGTAATCCTTCTGGAAGGTAGCATGGAGAATAAACAAGAGGGGTTAGAGATGTGTGCATAGCCTGAGGGCTATGACCTCATTGGCATTACAGAGACATGGTGGGATGGCTCACATGACTAGAGCGTTGAAATGGAAGGTTACAGGCTCCTTAGGAAGGACAGGCAGGGGAGAAGAAGAGAGGAAATTGCCCTTTATGTCAATGAGCAGCTGGAGTGCATGGAGCTCTGCCTGGGGATGGATGAGGAGCTGACAGAGAGCTTATGGGTTGGGATTACAGGGAGGGCAGGGACACGTGACATTTTATGGTTGGACCAGATGCCCCTGGAGGTCTTTTCCAACCTTAACGATTCTATGATTGTGGAGGACTGCTACAGGCCACCTGATCAAGAAGGCCAAGCAGATGAGGCCCTCTATAGGCAGCTAGAAGCAGTGATGAGTGGTGTTCCTCAGGGGTCAGTATTGGGATCGGCACTGTTTAATATCTTTGTTGGAGACATGGACAGAGGGATTGAGTGCATCCTCAGCAAGTTGCTGACAACAACAAGCTGTTTGGTGTCGTCAACAAGCTGGAGGGAAGGGATGCCATCCAGAGGGACCTGGACAGGCTTGAGAGGTGGGCCCATGCAAACCTCATGAAGTTCAACAAGGCCAAATACAAGGTCCTGCACCTGGGTCGCAGCAATCCCAAGCACAAATACAGGCTGGGCTGTGAATGTATTGAGAGCAGCTCTCAGGAGAAGGACCTGGGGGTATCGGTTGATGAGAAGCTCAACAAAGAAGAAGCCAGCAATGTGCACTTGCAGCCCAGAAAGCCAACTGCATTTTGGACTGCATCAAAAGAAGTGTGACCAGGAGGTCAAGGGAGGTTATTTTCCCTCTCTACTCTGTTCTCATGACACCCCGTTCGGAGTACTGCATTCAGCTATGAGGCCCCCAGCACACAAATGGCATTGATCTTTAGAACAAGTCCAGAGGAGGGCCACAAAGATGATCAAAAGGCTGGAAATAAACTCTGAAATAAAAGCATTGGCAAGATTGGCTGTTTTAGGAGCTGTTGAGTCCAGAGGAGGGCCAAGGGGCTAGAGCACCTCTCCTACGATGATCAAGGGTCTGGAGCACCTCTCCTACAAAGACAGGTTGAGGGAGTTGGGGTTGCTCAGCCTGGAGAAGAGAAGGCTCTGGGGAGACCTTTTAGCAGCCTGACAGTACCTAAAGGGGACCTACAGGAAAGCTGGGGAGGAACTCTTTGTCAGGGAGCTGAGTGATAGGACAAGGGGTAATGGCTTTAACCTAAAAGAGGGTAGATCTAGATTAGATATAAGGAAGAAATTCTTTACTCTGAGGGTGATGAGACTGCCCAGAGAAGTTATGGATGCTCCATTGCTGTAAGTGTTTAAGGCCAGGCTGGATGGGGCTTTGAGCAACCTGGTCTAGTGGAAGGTGTCCCTGCCCATGGCAGGAGGGTTGGAATTAGATGATCTTTAAGGTCACTTCCAACCCAAACTACTCTACGATTCTATGATCTTATGATCTACAGGTAAAAAGCCCAGAATACTCAATATCTGTAAGAGCCCCAGAAACGCACGTGTTCTTGCTACTGCAGTAATGCCAGTTTAATACAATGGAAGACTCAGTGCCCACTGAAGAAAATTATATCTCTTAACAGAATCTATCAGTGCTGCAGAGGAGGAATTAGGCCATTCTACCCGACATAAATCGGAGCAGCTCAGTGGAAAGGCGTAGCAACTGCTTTGATACAGCTCACTGCTTACTTTTTGCATTTAAGTGAAAAAATCCAATCAATCAAATTAACACAACACATCCAGCATAGAAATAAATCACATCCCTTCTCCAACTTGAAGATCTTTGCACTTTCACAAACCCAGTCCTTGCTAACTCACCTACCTGTTCTCCTCTGTAGATAACGTATTCAGCATATGCAAGTCCATTCACACTTGGCCTGCCAATAACGGAATGGTGCCCTGGAGGGGCATGAGCCATTTTCATTGTACTGAACTGAAGGAAGGATTTCCCAAGGGTCACTCTACAGAAGAGCATTTGTCTAAAAAGAAACAAGAAAACACTGCATTAAAATATCTTACTGCGAGATGTACGCTTCCAGAGTGATTTCAGACTTTTACTTTGTTGCAATTAATTTCTCAAGTGTTTTTGTAGAAACTATTTTAGAAGCCAGTTCTAAGGCTGTATCATAAAAACTATTTCTTGACATGCAGAAAGGAAAACACACACTTTGTCTAGTCATTGTATGCAGGCTTGCTCTAGTTCATTTTCTATATAGCTGTTGCAAGAAGCTGAAATTCTGTGTTCAAACCAGTAGGATGAGGACAGGTGTGTCAAAGAGCACATTGACCTACTTCAGTACAAAATAAAACAAAGCTGTGATTAAGTCCTGTTCACCACCTCCAAAATTATCTGATCCACTTTGCACTGCTTGTTTCTTCTGAGAGTGCCTGGACTTTAATTGCTCTTTTTGCCTGAGTCTTCATTTCCAAAATTGATATGTCAAGTCTCCTTCCTGAGCCGCAATTCACTTTGATTTACACTCACTTTGACCTTTCTGTGGGACTTGCTGCATTTACATCTTTTTTTTTTTTTTTTTCCCCCTGGCCTTGACAAATGGAAAGCTGCATTTTTCCTGCCATGACCTAGCTCAAGTGGCTATTCTTCCCCTGCAATTCATCCTGTGTCAGGATCATAAAAAACAGGACAGCCAGAGTTACCTATAGGGAACCCTGCTGAAGACATACCTGTGGCAGATGTAACAGGACCTGTCTTTGTGTGTGGGACAGCCTGTGCCTCCCCCTATCCCGTACACGTACTGGTTGCTTTTTGAGGAGTTCTCTGCAAAGTAAATTCCAGCTCCAAACATTCCTCCAATGTATGCATGTCTTTCATCAAATCCTTTATGAATTATTGCATTAATAAAAGGAGACCCTAGAATACACAAAAGGATGTGTTACCACACAATATTTGTTAAGTAGTAATACTGGACTCTATGTCAAGAGGAGCTTTTTCTGCCTCAAACAGACCATTAGATACCGGAAAGTGTACCCAGTCAGCTGGAAGGAGGCGATACCCAGCAGGATGCAGTGATGTGTGGGATTTACTGTTATATACCAAAATACCACATGTGACTCATGTCTTACTCATTTTACAGACCTCATTAAGTGACTTCCCCCCCACACTTCAAATTTCAGCACAATTTATCTTGTCAATGCACATCTTCTCCATCAGTCAGTACTCACTAAGATGGAGCAAGTTTATCAGGACAATCATACACAAAAACAGTGTCCTGCACAGAATTATAGAAGGGTCTAGGGCAGGAGGACTCTCAGGCAGTTGTCATTTGCAGGCACTTCTAGATGCTTCTAGAGAACACATTGCTCAAACTCATGGTTGGTTTTGATTCCTTTCCCAGATAGCAGCCTGGAGTGCCAGGGTAAAATGTTTTTTACTGTGTGGTGCTCCTCTCTTTTAGATGATACCGTCTTTCTCTCAGCAATGTATCATCCTCCCAGTAGTTACCAGCAGCTTCAGTGGAAATGATTGAGATACTGCTTTTGAAATATATTTTTTTTTGGTATGCAGTGTGCCTTTTGGGATTGCAGTAACCACACAGACTACCTCTACCACCCCTCACCCTTGCATTATTAATGTAGAAATACAATTACTGTACAGGATGGTGAACAGCCACATTAACATTGCCTGTTGGTTCTTGTATGCTTCTGCCTTTTTTTTTTCTTTTAATACCAGCACGTACAAATAGATATCACTTCATTACCATGAAACAACATGCGCTCGTTGTGATGGTTGTGATTCTCTTCCGAGACCTCCTTCTGTCTGTGACAGAATCTCTCCCGCAACTTCTTATTCACGACTTTTTGAATCTGCAGTGGTACAACAGGTCTAAGCATACCATTTAAATGAAACAAAATTCCGTTTCACAGAGTTTGCAGAAATTCTACAGGGAAACTCTCAGTAAGACACATGAACGGTATGAAAAAAAACATCTGTTCTGCATATAAGGCTAAAATTTTAAACCCAAGTCAGCAACGCATGTTTAGATGTCCAATCTACTGTGAATTGCAGCTTAAGTTGTCAGGTTTAAGGAAGGCTTTTGGGCTTCGCCCCTCAGAGCATGTAATACCACCAAGAACTACAGAACGCCTGCAATTCTTCGCTCCTTGTTTTGGCCTCTGTTGAACTGAGATAGCTTTTTGAGGCTGGCTGTCTGGTTTACGTTTAATGTTCATGAAATGAAAACTCTTGAGGAAAAGAGAAGTGTGAATATTGGAAACTATATTTCAAGATGTTCAATTTATCTTGAAATATAGTTTCAGCCACATGCTCTAATATCACTGTGGTTTTTGTAAAGGACTGGGAGCAGGATGGAAAGAGCTGGTTTCAAAAAAGTCAGGATGTACGATCTCCTGTGCTAAGCTGCAAAAGCTCTGTACAAGCTCACTTTTCAAACAGCTATGTAGCAAGGATTTCCTGGAACTTGGGAGCTTTCTGTTCTGATTTCCCCTCACTTCCCCCCAAAGCACAGCAAAAAGAAAAAAAAAAAAGAAAAAAGGAATCCAAGAGTGTACTTTCCCCTTCGAAAGCTTACACTCCATTTTCTGACATATCAGTGCTTGCAAACAGCTATTTTTCTAGTTGGCAGGGGCAAGGAAGGATGTGCTGAGATCCAAAGTAGCACAAGGATGATAGGAACTCTTAGTAAAAAGTCATATTCATCCTTTCCTCCTACCCCAAAACATACTTTAAAAAGGAAATAAAAGCCTGGGAAAAGATCCGTGCTGCAAAGTCAAATACAGAAGTGATAGACTAAAATTAAATCAGGCTGTGAAACATAAGTCAGGTTCTTCAGCATTTTTATCTTCATCACAACCATCATTTCCTCAGACTCCTTTAACAGCACAAGGATACTTCTTCCTCACTCCATGTGCCAAGCACACAATCAGTCATTTTAGTACTCGGTGCTTGCTTTAACTCTTTATCTGAATATTATATTAACAAAGAACTTCAAATATAAAAGGATGATCCCATTCTGTGTGCCTGCATAAGTTCCAACTTATTTTACTAAATAGAATTATGAGGCTTTGAAACTTACCCTGATGACATTGTACCTGTTGAAGATCCCACCAGCATTTCCACCATCCCTGTGCTCCCGGATTGTGCTTTGCATCTACATAAATAAACATAACTGAATGTTTGGCACACAACACTTGCTAGCAAGGCAAAATATTCATGCAGTATCTTAATATGTCACTGGCAGCAACAGACTATCTTGGTTGAAAACAAGCTAAAAGGTGTCAAAAAAAGACATCAATTTAAAACTGAGATACACCCTTATTTCTCAGGCAGTCAACACACTACACAATTCCACAATATTGTCTGAGAAGTTGGATGTTTCTATTAAAAAGACTGTATAATTGTAATCTAGATAGGAAAGAGAAGAATATTGGCACTTGCTATCAAAATCAGATACAAATGGAAACCTAATCTAAACCTCCCTTAGATTAGAAAAAAATTAAAAAGTAATGCACATACAAGATGATCATTTTGAAGTAATACCAAATGTTCCTACTGTACAGTGTTCTAGTGTTAATATACATTGTTTCTAGCGTACAGTCTGTATTTCTTAGTGGTAGGAAAAGGCTTGCACTGTAAATTTTCTTATGTCAATAGCAGCTCCTGAGAATTTCAACAGTTCTAATTGTTTTTTCCAGAGGTATTTATAGCTACAGCAACAACCTTTAGTAACAACTCAAATAAACATCCCAATTTACTCTGGTAAACACATGACACTTTCTGCCAGACATGTTTACACTAAAAATCTGCAGACTCCAGACTGCAGAGTTACTAATGAAAAATATTCCATGGTAAGATGGCAGCAACCCTGAGTATCCAGACTTTTTAAAAAAACCTCCAAACGCTTCCGTGCTACAACGTAGGAACACTACACATAAACAGTGAATGCACAATAAAACGTTTCCTTCCAACACAACTCTTCAGAAATTCTCTTTTCTGTTATGCTTTTTCTTTCAAAATGGTATCTGCTTTTACTTAAATAACAGTGTGCGGGGTGGGGGTGGGGGGGGGAGATAAAATTATAGTCAACTCTCAATTATCCAAGAGATGTTTATCTGTGTTACAGATTAAGTAAACCACTGAGACAAGAGAAAAAAAGCGTGTTCAGATGCAGACACAGCCTGAGCACAGAGAATTCCTACAAGCTTGTGAGGCCTTCATCTCCCACAGTCTTCACTCACGGCCTGCCTTTCTCTGGCAAACTGTGGAAACCTTAGTTATGAGACGACACCCAAAACACAACATGAACAAAGCAAAATTATGATAGCAGTAAGTGAGCAACCACACCGCTTATTAAAAAAAAAAAAAGGCAAGAAACAGAAAAAAAAATCTATAATCAGTATAAATTAAAACAAATAAACAAAAATGCTCTAAACTCCAAGTCAGATCTATGCAATTCACCAAAGCATATTTTATCACTTTCAACATGCTTTAGCTCTAAGGATTAGGTGAAGAGAAAAATTCCACCAAGAAAGATATTTGCAATACCTCCTCTTCAACGGACTGATACTCCTTATCGTCAGGAGCAAGGTCAAGGAGAATGGTCCCCTGACTCACACAGTGGAAAGTTAAATAAGGATTGGTGCCTACAAACAGAAGAAATTAAAGGAGTAAAAATCAACAGGAGAAAACAATACTAGACTTCTTTCTATTCAGCATCATAATTTTTCTGCTTATATAACCCCAGTATAGCAGGAAATGCAAAATAAGCACAAAGCAGAAACGTAACCCTGAAAAGATAAAGCACTTTTGCTAGCAGCAAAAAAAACTAGTCTTAAAACAGAGAAGGAAAATGCACATCTGACAACTGGATTTTCCCCTGTGCTTTCAAGAGAAGCACCTGAGAAGTGTGGGGCAGCAAAGAACTCCATCAAGCCCACGCTTCAGGATACAGCCAGCCTGTGGGTAGGTATGTAGGGCAATTCAACCCAAAAGTTCCCTCCTCGGTCAAACAGGGTCCCTGCAAATGGTCACAGCTTCCACAGCTCCCTCAGGGGTGTCCATTCTCTGGGAAGGCAAGCAGTCACTCCATCCTTTATCAACCCAATATACTCTTTATCTGTCACAAGCCACCAAACCATCAGGCTTATCAGCAAGTACATTTTTCCCAAACCCAGATTCTTTCACTTCCTGGTATTGATGCCTACATTTACAGAAGATGACTGCTGGAAGCCTGTTCTATGCTACAATTAGACTAACAAGTGAAAACGTCCTATTTACCTTGCTGGCCTCCTAGAAGTCTCTCCACACCTTTTATCAATTTGTGGCGGTGTCCATAGGCATTAATCCCTATTTCTTTAAGCTCCTCATGTCCCATGTCTGCCAACACATCCAGGGTTATCTGGAAAGGTGAAAGACCACAAAAATCACCTGCCTGATTCCCAAGGCTTTAGCCTGAACACATCAGTTCAGAAAACAGAGTGTATTCATGCTTCAACCAAGACAGTATATATATATATATACATATATTTATATATATATATATATATTATGTTTTACTGCTCTCCTTATTGCTGCCACCTTCTGGCAAGCCTCTCCCTATCACAGGACCATACGCAGCAGCTACAGCCCAAATTTTTGTAGAACCTTAACTTCTCTTACAGCAATTAACAAGAGATGGTTTTCACAGAAGCTTGTTAAAAACATTTTTGCTTATGTAGAAACAGGATGCATGGAGGTGCTAGGACAAGTCAAATCATGAGAATATTTCTGAAGCATTCAAGGTCTCACCTTCTTGTGTAGTTCAAAATTTTCATACACAAACAGAAACAAGTATTCTATATGTTTACTAATAAATGTTAATAACGTGTTTCGCATCAGTATGCTATGGTGTATACTGTTACTGTGTGTATATATATCCACATGTGCATTAAGCCAGTGAGTCTGCCTTGCTAAGTCATGCTCAAGTATTCCACTACTCTGGGAAATAGTGTTGTGAGGACAGGCATGACTATTCTGTTGTAATATACAACTACATCCACATGGTGTTAAATGTCAAGGTCATGGAGATTACTGATGGAAGCAGAAAGCTAATAAAATGTGCTGTCAGATAAACTTTTTTTTTTAAAGTTAAAAAGAGCAGGAAATAACCACTAGGTGTAATATGTGTTTTTTATTGCTATAAAGCAATTCTGTGCCAAGGTGATTCTGTGAAACACAAAAAGATTTAATATGAAGGAGATAACTGTATAAAGTCTACTTCCAAATTTACACATTAAACTGGGATTGGAAGCTCAGCAGATAATGGGAACCCATACAACTTGGTTCAAAAGCAGGTAGATTGTTAGCACAACTGGACTTGCAGACATCAACACTACAAACTGAGTATCACTAATCCACAGGAAAGCAATTCAAGCAAGGAATTACAGCTACCCTGAGCATCTGTCCAATTGAGCAGAAACACCTCTAATGAGACTGCTGTGGAAAAGCCTCTGAAGACATTCATCACATGCACAACATTAAAAAAAAATACAGAAAGCACACAGGTATTAGACAGCACCAGCACAGACCCAATATGGATATTTGGCTAGAGCCAAGTTGAGGTGCACATGAAGGTAGTGCAGTGCTTGGGACGATAAACTTACTTTCACCAGAAAGAAAAACCTACAAGAGGAGCTAAACAGTTTCAAAATGATGAATCTGATTTACACTGTTAAATCTTATTAGCAGGGCAAGATCTTAAAAACAGGTTAGGAGTAAAGGAAGCAAAAGTAGGACAAAAGCAGCATGGCAAGAGAAAGGTGTGAAAAATAACAAAACAAGTAGAATACAGGTTGTTTTGAGGTTGGTTTGCTTCTTAAAAGAACCAGTTCCAAGTTGAAGCATAGGCCCTTTTCTTTAAGCATAAAAAAAAGTATTATAACAACACGTTCACTTTGGGGAGATACCTCTGTAAGATTTCATGGGAACATTTGGAGATTTTTCTGTAACACATTACATTTCAACTATTTGTTTCCTGACCCATCATGAAAGATTAGCAGCAGAGGCCTGAGAAGAAACACACCATCAAATCCAGTCTCCTGCACTTGTACCTTTCACTTCCACTAGTGTCCGTCCATCTTGTTCACACAAAGAATCTACTGAACTGTAACACGTTAAATCTAAGAAACAGTACATAAGAATAGGCCTCAAATACCTTAAAGCAATGTAAGCTTGAGAAACTGGCAGTCATCATTTTTTTAAGAAAGTGAAAACCGCTGATATCTGAATCAAACAGCCTCAGAGATTTTCATCTCTACTTCACTGATAAGCATTTACCAATTCTTTTTAAATTAGGGATAAGGCTTATTAGCTTAGTCTATCTTTAAAACACAAAAAACACTTGCCACTTACCTGTTCTGTCTCAAAGATGTCCCGAAGGTGTTCAAGACCCAGGCTTTTCAGGAACTGGGTGATGTTCATGTCAAGACCAGAAACTGTAATAAGAAAAACAAGTCATTTTAGCCCAAGCGCCTGAATTTAAATAAACAAACAAATAAACCATCACTTTTTTCTTAAAATTCCAGTCTGATTTTTTGTACAATCAACTTTTCTATGTCAAGAAGAAATAAATCACTTCCATCGTGTGAAACCTCTGTGCAAAGCTCATCACTATTCCCTCCCTCAGAATGAAATATTAAAAAGCACAAATGATCTGTGGCAGAGGTACATACTGCAAGAAGAAGGAAAGGAAGACTGGGTGTATTTTTGCTATATGTAATCAGCCAGATCATGTATTCTAGATTACTAATCAAAAGGTTTAAAAAAGCCTTAATGAAATCCCCCAGCTTTCACTATCGTAATTCTGTCATCAAACTAATTTTCATTGGATTTTCTGGATAAAATCAACAACATACATCTGGGGACCTAATAAGATCTGCCTTTGTACTCAGACCTAATCACCAACAGCAAACAGATGAATAGCCAACAACGTTCCTGAAGGAGCACACGAAAACAGAACAAGCATCAGACATTTTACAACGTGGACAACAGTTCAGGCGGTGAAGTATTTTCTGGCTAATCAGAAATACTTTTCAGATAGAGCAAGAGCTGTTGTGAATCTAAACTACTGTACTTCTGGCAATGCAAAGTTGTCCAGCAGCAAATGCACCTTCTCCCTCCTTCCTTTCAGTTCCTGCCGCTCCATCGCCAGCATTTGATGTCCCTCCTACTGCTAGTTCTGCCAGTGGCCCAGTGAGGTTATCTATACTGCTGGCAGCAGAGAGGCAGGATGGTGTAGATGCCGGTGAGATCAGGGAGGCACTAACAACAGTAGCTTGAGGCTTAAAGCACGTAGGCAAAGCTTCTGGAGGCATCGCATCTATCAGCAAAGCTCGGATATCATCAGCCTGAAAAACACAAAACCATTCAACGTGAGGTGCTGTTATACCACAGGCCACTGACCTCTGCAAAGAGTTTGTTCTTCTTCTTCTTCTTTTTTTTTTTTTTTCCCTAAATTGATCACTCTGTTCCCCCAGTTAAAAATAAAATTGCCAATTTTTGTAACATGGGAATTCATAGTTGCAAGAACATTCTGATTCATTGCTCAGACATGTGAATTAAGTTTTCCAATTCTAAATCTCTGTAAGAAAGTTCATCTAATTTCCCTTTTGGCAGAGTGACTTCACAGGTGTTAAAGCCAGGAATAGGAATGCAGCAACTTCATCGGAAATCCTCTGCAACCTAGGCCATGCAATGCCACCTCAGTTTCTCTGCTGGTCTCAATTACTAGTCAAGCATTTTGCACTGGATCAAAATTTCAATGGAAAAACTCCACTGTTCCCATAGTATATTATAGCAATGTATTATTTGCTATAATAACCTCTTACAGTGTTTAAACAAACAAACAAACAACAAAAAAAAAAGACAGGGGCTACAGGACAAGTATAAACCTGGCTAAAATTGGATTGCAAAATGTCTTTGTTGACTAAATTAAGCTGGACCCTCATTCTTCAAGAATTTCCTCTTTGCAGGTCCTCATAGAACATGATTAAGAATACCTTCACTTTCCCACAGAGAAATCAAATAGGTTTCCTGTATCTCTCATCACAAAGCAGGTTTCCCAGAGCTCAGATTATTCTGGAGGATTTATCTTGAACTCTGCCTAAGTGAATCAACATCCTTTAAAAGATTCTTGCACCAGAACTGGCCACAGCATCCCGTTTGGTTGCAGTATCAATTCCATTAAGAATGTTTAAGCTGGGACATACATATTCACACAACCTTACTAGGCTTTCTAACCAGCTGCCACTGCCACCAATAACAAGAAAATTTCAGGTGCCAGTTTTAGAAAAGGTTTGACAGCCACCCACTAATCTTAGGATGTTGTTTTGGACTTCTTCAAAAAAAAGAACTGAGGTAATATGCAGGCACTGAACATAATCATCCTCTAAATGACCCCATTCTGCCTCATCTCATTTTCCTTCTGGGTTCAAATAAATAATTACAAACAGTACGCAGACTGACTATCACTGGGGACATTTCAGATAGCTTTATTTCTGGAAATGAGAAGACAGATCCCAGGAGCGAATTTGAAAGCAGAGGGAAACCTTAAATCTCAAACCATGTTAAAGTCTCAGCTTAAGAAAACAGACTGGACCTGTGGGTAAAAGAAATCACAAACACACACATCCTGGAAATGTTCATTCCCTTCTACCTCAACACAGTGAAAACTGAGGACCACTGATGCCATGGAGGCACAGAAATACATTTAATGTGCAGAGCAAATCTGCCAGAGTAGTCTGCAGCTAGCACTCCAACGAGAACTTACTGTAGCCAGGTCTAGTGGTGTCTGACCCTCTTGATTCTTCATGGTTGGATCTGCTCCATGAGCTAACAGCAGAGCACAGAGCTGCGTCCTTCCTTTTTGTGCTGCTTCATGCAGTGGTGTGAATGCCCACTTATCTGTTGCATTTACACACGTATTGTATTTGATCAACAATGCTGCAATATCCACATGCTAGAAAACACAAGAACACCTTGATCAACATGACACTGATAAAACATATGGGATCAAGCAAAGGCACAGAATTATCTTTGTGCCAAATCACCCAAAGGACATGCTAAGTAGTACGTGCCAGCTGCAGGATCAGACCTGATACATTACCCAGCATAACATCTATAGACTTAGCTTTCAAAACATTTGTAGAGATTTGAACCGGAAACATAAATTTATGGTGCTGCAACATTTGTGATACTACACTAGAAGCTCTAAACACCAATGTGTTGTACTGCTGAGCCACCACGCAGATGTTTGCATGCAGAGCTTTACTGAACTGTCTTTCTTGCAGGACCTTGAACCCATCCAAGGCAACATAAACTTGTTCTTTCTCCAATCATATTTTGTGAGAGAAATGTAATTGATAAAACTCACTATGTTGTAAGGGGACAGCTATTTTACAGGCGCTATAAAAGTAATGATCTTACAACCTCACGCTTCCATCAATATCCATCTCTGAAGTTTCCTGTGTTGGAATAAGAAAACAGAAAACTGGAGAATATTTTTTTTCCCTCTCTTTGACCACTAAAATTACTTGTGGAATATAGCTTAGAAATAAAAAAGCAGGTAGTCAGAGTGAGTAGGTAGGAGCATGAAACATGCAACTTGTAAGCAGAAGCACAAATACTTTTGCCAATGGATTTCATTCTCCCTCTCAACAGCAATTAAGTGCCTCTCAGCAGCCCTAGGAAAAAGCTTGCTCTCTGAATAACTGTGGTTTGAAAAGACTGCTGACATTATTTTTCCCGTCTTCCAGACTTTTAAAGCAATTGCTGTTCCTGTGTCTTCTCTGCCACATGACATGAAACCCTACTGAAGGACATGCTGAATGAAGCACCAGGCGGAAGAACCGAAGAGAAAATACTTTATGAGGAAAAGGTTTGGTCTGTGAAACCTGCCAGCAATGAACATCTGAAACCAGTACTCTTCTCCTCTCTACCTCCCATTAGAGAGATCTGAGTGGGCTGATGACAGCTCAGAAGTGTGGGGCACCACAGGAAAAGCATACAGAAGAGCATCAGAACAGCCTCATTCACTTTTCCTACAAAAAGCAAGGCAACCAAATGAGATTGGCATTATGATTTTTTTTTTATGATTGTCAGCTTGAATCAATCTAATATTGCCACGTGCCAGTAAGGAACATTTTACCTTCACTTAGAACATGTGCTTTGTTTTGCTGTGCTCTAAAAGAGCACAATCTTCACATCAGAATATATCTCTACATCTAAGCAATGTCCTGGGCGTTTAGTACTTACGGTAGATGCTGATGAACAATATTGCTTGGTATTAGGACCCAGCAGTATAAAAGCATTCTGTATGGCATTTCTAAACCAGTATTTGGAACTTTTTGCTTTTTAGGACACTGGAAGCCCAGACTGACATAGAGAATCAATGCAAATGATGCAGGCTGTATTTTATTGATACATTCTGCTTAGAAACATGGTGAACCCTGCACTTCTTTTTCTTTTTTCCACGTGGCTCTCCAAAAAAAGTGTACTGTGGATCCATTAAGATCACCTCTACAACATTTTGCTCTTCTTGTGCCACAGCCATGAAGAAATGGAAAAGCATATCATTAGACCATCAAAACCACTGTTTTTTGAGCTTCATGTCCTCTCTCTAACCATAAGCATGCTCCTGGGATCTTCGCATGCACCATCTCTGTACAACTGCTCGCAAGACGTTTCTTTCTCACCTCATCCACAATTAACGTCTGTTTAAAATCAATCTATCAGGCACCTGTGCAAGTGGTACATGCACAGATGGAGAAAAGAGGGCCTGCCTCATCCAAAATGGTTTGAATCACCTATTGCAGCCCCACTGTAGCAGACATGTCCCCCAGGGCAACACTCATACTGCAAACTTGGTAGCAGCCTTTCAACAGTTCAGCATTGTCTATTTTGGAAGCTGACCCTCCTTCTATCATAGATTGATAGCACCCCTGGGTTGTGCTACATGGCAGCTTCCATGCTGTAGACTCATAGCCTGTCCTGCTTGGCAGTAGCTCCCTGCCAGAGACCAGCTCTAACAGACTTTCACTTCCCTGCCATCACCTGGATATGATCCCCTCTTCCTTTCATACAAGTCTTTCAGCACCAACTTGAGATCTTGCCTGTTTCAGCAGTCACCCCAAATTTAATGCTTTTCAATGCTTTACATCCGCTTGCTTGCATAAAGGTTACCTTCTAGCAGTCTTTCTAAACTGCTAAACCTGAATCTGTACTGTTTAGTTAGATCTATAGGACTGCAAACAGGATTCACAACAGCAACTTAACCCAACAAGTATTTGATGCCATCAGAGGCTGAATTTGTTCACAGCAAGACAACTGCAAAATAACCAGCTTTGAATATGTTTTTTTATGAGTTCTCTGTTGGTCTGCTCACAAGCAAAAGTACCTGTACCTACCCCATAGGATGCTGCATTATGTAGGGGTATTAATCCTCCTTTGTCCTGGGCATTAACATCAGCACCGTGCTCAAGAAGGTATTCAGCGACTTCCAAATTGTTGTAACCAGCTGTAGAAAGGACACAAGAAAAGAAACTGAGTATTAGGAGAGCTAAACCAAACAAAAATCTCCCTCCTTGGAGACCTTCAAAGGCCACCTGGACATGCTCCTGGACAACCTGCTCTAGGTGTTCCTGCTTGAGCAGAGGGGTTGGAGCAGATTACTTCCAGAGGTCCCTTCCAATCTTAATCATTCTCTGATTCTGTGAAAGCTGGTAAGTCACCCACCTGCAAGATGTAGCGGAGTTGAATTTCTTCCCTGGGTGTCTCTGCAATTGATATTTTCTTGAGTACACAGCTTCTGCACTCGTGCCAGGCACCCTTTCTTGGCAGCGTCGAGCAAAGCAGCATCTCCTCGCAGTAAGTCCTGGATATCTGTGTCTCCTTCTTTCACCAAATCTAGAGGAGTGTTCCCGTCCCGATTCTTTTTTGTTGGATCAGCTCCATGCTGCAAAGAGCAAAGTGGAATACTACTGTCACAACCATGAGCAGCACATGTAAGCACATCATTATTTTGTGGCACTGGATAGGAAGTGAGGGATTTTGCCAATCTGCCATCATGAAGTAGCAACTGCTTATGTCCGTATGTATACAGTTGTATACAATAAACTCAGGAGCTAAAGCCTAATGTGTTGGTCTGCAGCACACCCGTATGAATCTCAGGTCCACAGGCAGGAATGGCAGTGCTCTGTGAGAGCTGCCAATGTCTTTCTTGCAACTGAAGTAGCTTCAAGAACACACCCTGCATATAGTCATATCCCAATGCCACAGAAGATGCTAAAAAAAAGCTTCACACTGCAAATACCTGTTGGTATTTGCCCTGCTGGTAATACCTGCTGGTATTTTACCTGTTGGTATCAGCCCTGCCCTACTCCTTCAAACTGGTTTGCTCATGTGTTTCCTCAGTATGCCATCCTCACCTTGTGAAGTCAGGCCATGTCACTAAATACCACGCTGCTATCGAAAGGCACTTGTTTGAGATAGTAAATAGAAAAATACTCATTTCTACACTTTCTGTTATGTAACAGCACCATCTTAAGCAGTTTACAGGTCCTGCAAAGCAGTAAAGAGAACATTTAGGAGGGACAGTGGAGAAAGTGGAAAGTGGAAATTTGGAAGACTGTTGGAGTATACCTGCACTAGTAAAACACGCCAACCAGTCACTGATAAGAACGCCGTACTGGGTCACGGGGCAAGGAGGGGAAAAAACATGTACAGCATATGGCATGAGTCATGTCTATGTACCATTTTGTGGGAGGACAGCTCTGTTCTTGTTCACTGCCAGCAGCAGTGGGGAAAATAAATACAAGTAAGGCATGGGCTGGTGTTGTAGTTCTCTGGCTGGCTCCTTCAGAATAATCAAGCACAGTGATCTATCCACCAGCAGCAAGTCTACCCTGCCATTTCTCACTGGTGATGCTGGCAAAGATGTGCTAATGCAATCCACAGAGAATGACTGCGGATGAGGAGAGCAGAAGGAATCAACTGCCTTGTACTTACAAGGATTACAGCAATGTTCAGGGTGAAAAGGGTAAGCAGCAAGGGACAGAAAGGGACAGTATTGATTACACAGAACTCCACATTTCTAGTGCTTTTGGGAAAATAACTTTTTTTTTTTCACAAAACCTTTTAAAAACTGCAATAACTTCTCCCAGATTCAAGCTTAGATCCCTTAATTTTAAATACATCAAAAATGGAACTATTGAGATACTTTCCAGAATACATATCTAAGTGAAGACGTAGTATCCTCTCAGACTCCTTCAAAGGCAAAGATGCAAATGAAGGCGTTATTTTAAAGCAAGGTGTTGAAAAAGAAAGTCTCTCCAGAAATGTCTGTATGTTATTGTTTCATTCTTTAAGCAACACAGGACAGAAAGAGCACAAGTCAGGAGAAGTCAACCTGAACATCCACAGCTCAGCAGAACCGACAGCACTGCCAGCTGGCATGAGACACACAGCAGTAAAAGCCCTGAGTAAACTGCAGTGTAAGCATGAACACCCAGAGCCTTTACAAAACTGTGTCATCTTAAGGGCACATTAGCTGTCGTGCAAGAGTGATTTCTAAAAGCAGTATTTCACCATTTCTTTATTTCCTGTGTACATTCATTCGAGACCCTTCAAGCTGAACATAAAAGATGGATATGTTCCTAATGAAATGGTAAGAAAACTCCAGAGACCTCCAGTGCCTATGAAGCAACACTATGCTTGACAGATTATGAATGCTCCTATAGCTTGAGCTAACTTTGGTGTTCAGGTGGTACTACCAGGGCCATCACTGTGCCTACTCCACAGGTATTTCTGAATACCTTCTGGTTTCCACTGCAGATGTGTTTCACACTGATGTGCTATCCCTCCAAATGTTTTTTGGGTAATCAAATGAATTAATTGATGAGATAGGTGAAAAATAGTGGGGCTCTGCAGCAGTAAAAGAAAAAGCAGTGCAAGGGGAAGAACCTTTTAAGACTACCCATATTCATATTTTAAATGCTGAACTTCAGAGAGACATGAAACCACAGGGCTAAACCAGGCAAGAGCATTGGTAAGAAAACCCCCTCTAGAACTCTCTTTTACCATCCCAAGATAGGTTATGACCTTATGTTAAAAAATCTCTCAAATTCATGGAAACACGTTGGCATTATCTCATGTGTTTTACAGCTTCTTCTGATTATAATGAATCCACAGTACATTAATCTTCATTTCCTCCAGAAGCTTGACAGATTATACATTAACAATTTAAAATCTTTTATATGTCAAGCACCATGTAAAACCCACCTTCACTTATTGCTAGGTAACACACTCTTGCATAACTATTCACAAAGTTTCACTTAACTGCATGAACTGTTCCAGACAGGGATGAATAGGGTAAGGGTTTGTGTATTTTTTTTAAACAAATTCATTTTTTTCCAGTTTGAGAGTCTTGTCATACTTTGCTAATAGTAGCAGCAAGCCATGCTAGAGCAAGTTAATAAACCTACTAGAAAAAGTAACCATTCTGATGATTCTTTGTAAGTGAACAGACATTGCACAAACTATCTGACAATTGTACAATGAAAATACTGAAAGAACCATAAAGAAATCACTGAATGCAATTAACTTTGATTCTGATCTCCAGCAAAAAACAAAACATAAACACATTTAAAGACATATTTGAGAACTCCAGATCACTTACTTTTAATAGCAGTTTGCAGATTTCATATTTTCCTTTTGCAGCTGCTTCATGTAGAGGAGTGAATTTCCACAGGTCTGCTACATTGACAGAAGCACCATGCCTCACTAAGAGTTCAGCCACTTCGTAGTGTCCATAAGAACAGGCATTATGCAGGGGTACTAAGCCACTAATCAAAGAGAAAGTTTTTTTAGTAGCTCCAGACAATAAAATCCAACATGCAATCATACAAAATTTCAATAGATAAAATACCCACTCCCACTGGACCGTAATCTGCATCTTTCAGCCTCCAATTTTCATGGCTTTATTTCCTTGCTATTAAAATATCAATGAAATGAACATAATCATCCTTCTTCACATCCCATATAGGAGACTTCTAAATGCTTAACAAGCACCAATGTTGCTAGCGCTACAAGCAACTTCAATGCTGTTAACAGCGGCAAAAAAAATAAATTGCAAGAATCATTACATTCTGATTTTGAATATTAGAGAGTAAATTTCAGAAGAAGTATACAGCTATACAACAGATTTGAAGTACAGTTATTAGTACTATATTAGCACAGCTGATACCACAGAAAGATGCCCAAATATTACTTTCAAGGGAGAGCCTAAAAATTCAGTATTGGAAATGTTTTAGCCTGCCCTGAAGCCCAACATATTGGAATGAAAGATCAAACACAATCACATTATCCTACACGATCAATTTGCGAATAATGAAAAAAGTGTAAATGATTTATCTTATTTAACTGAATAAATAACTAGTTAATAATAAAAGCTAACTAACAGAATTAGATAAATGACCCTGGTATTTTATCTCAGACAATTCAAAACTAATTTGTCACCTGAAATAACTGAGAGGCTGCTTTTAAGCACAGCAAAAGTCTCCGAAATGGACAAAAGGGGGAAGAGGAGGATCAAGGATTACATCGGCCACATATGTGCTTGACTGTGGCTTTCCCAGAAAGTTAAATGTAACTTTAATAGTCCACAGTCTCCCTACAACGAACTTCAGGAACAATGAGGAATAAGAAGAAAAAAAGAAAACTTTTCAAGAGAAAAAAATATGATGGTTGCTGAAATCTGAACTCAAATGAACAGAGGGGGTAGAAATCTCACACTAACTGAAACCATTGGAGCACACAATGGAATGAAAACGTACCCTTTATCTTTGGCATGCACATCTGCCCCATGATGCAACAGATACTCCACCACTGATACACGGTTATATCCTGCAGCAAAGTGCAGTGGTGTTGAATGACGGCCTTCCAAATCCCTACAATTCACATTCTGAGGGCTGCAAAGTTGCTGGAAGACAGAAGAAACCAACATCTACTACCAAACTAAAAAATAAACAAAACAAAACAAAAAACCAAAACCAAAACACAAAAAAAAAAAACACAAAAAAAACCAAAGTAACCAGAAAATACACAAAAAGAACTAGCCCCCATCAAATACCCTAACAGAAAATTTGGTCCATTTATTTGTATATACCATTTTTTAGAAGTTAAGTTTCAGGAAATTTCTTTCCATATAAACAGAATTAAAAATAGAGCTTCTCTAAATGTATGAAAGTACTTTTCTAACAAACAGGTCTTAAATGATGGAAGCAGTATGAAGACATTCGTAACATATTAGAAGGGTAAAAATGAATTATCAAGTGCCAGATAAGTTTCTCCAGACAAGCCATGTAAGCCCATGTAAGTTTCTCCAGACGAGCCACCATTTCCATCTCATGCTGTCTTCATAAAACTAGAAATATTGAATTTGGCAGTCAAAAGAGCTGCTGGTGCACAAAACAGGTGCTGTTTGGATATTAATGTGTATTAATATTGATGCATTGAAGTTCAAGGTGAGACTGTGCAGAATGGTCTATCTGCAGGCTATTTTGCCCATCGATCAAGTATGAAAGAGAAGACCAAACCTTCCTGTGACGCTGGCATTCCATGGCATGACTGTTAATCTTCTTCAGATAAGGATGGCTTAAAACATTAAGTCTGTTACCTGCTAACTTGTTTGCTTGCCTTCTGATTGAATCACACACCTAAGGCTTGTTTCTATTAAACCGTGATTCTCAGGCTCACGGGGTCCTTATCAAGGAATTATGGCTGTATGAGTGATAATTCTCAGAGAATTCACAACTCAGAGAAACACCTCAGCACATCTCAATGCCCAGCTTATCAGAAAAAATATTAAGAGATCTTCCTTCACATTTTTTATGATTTATCATCCACTGGGCATGACGTCCACAACCCTTGTAGCAGAGGCTTTCATGAGCCTTGCACAACAATAAAATGAAAAATTAATAGGAGTTGCTCAAACCTACCTTCACAGTTTCCAAATCTCCAGCTTTAGATGCTTCTAATAACCGATAATCCACGTCAGAAGTACGCACAGGTGTACTTTCTACATACAGAAAAAGAAGTTTTAGGGTTATTAAGTTATATTAACTTGTGCTCGATTTTTTCAAACTAGGAAGACGTCTGCTGGCATCTGTAAAAATGCTACAGGAGTAGTGAAGTTCAAGTTCATATTGCCTAAATAGCTGAATAAGGAGCCTTAGTTTCAGTGTAAAAGTCAGATTTAGGCTCTAGAGCTGACATCATTCTGCCCAATGGAATTTCAATGTGTTGCTAATCCCATGTATGATAAGAACGACGTTTCTGCATTCAAAAAACCTATGCGTTCACTGGGACGGATTCAAAGATTTGATTAAGTTCAAAAGCACCTTCTCATCTACTTCAGCAAACTGCAAGAAGCCCCACTGCACACCCAGAATTAAACATGCTCATTTCAGCACCTGAATTAATACCTTTGCACTTTGTACTTGCTACGAAGCTGGTGAGGGGCCTGGAACCAAAGACCAGAAATTCTCTTTAGGAAGTGGTTACGCTGTTAGAAAAAATCCCCAAACTGTTAACCCTGGGATCTTTTATAAGAGAACCATAAACATCATACCCTCTAATTACTGATCACATAAATACTTAGGTTGTTTTTATATCTGATGCAAGTGCCTTTATCTCACAGGACTCTGCTCCCACTCTGTAAAACACAAGTAACATTCTGCTTTTGACTGCTAAAGTATGGAGTACCCAAAGGGTAGCTGATGAGAGGAAAAAGGGTTCTAATGTTTGTCAATATTTTAGTTTCCTTGGAACTTGTTATTAAAAAAAATTAAAAAATTGACCTGACTTCCTTTAATATTCCCATACAACAGCATGATATAAATCCACAAGATATTTTATCCCCATTTTGCACAAAATCTCTGAATTGAGCAGCTGTGAGTCTGTTTCCTAAAAAAGCATCACACAGAACAACGTAGATGTGTGCACATACTGGCAGAAGGGAGGGATGAAGAAACTATATTAAGTCTCTTGCGTTGAAAAGGAAATAAGATCCACAGCTTTAAAAGACAGGGAGAAGCTGAAGTTCAAATATCCAAGCCTCAATTTTTACCTACCACTTAGTATCTGTTGCACTGCTTCGTTTCCCATCTGTGCTGCTGTGAAGCCTTGTAAAGAGATGATGGAGGGATCAGAGCCATAATTCAGCAGGAGCCGGCAGGTTTGCAAGTGACCTGCTAAAGCAGCCCTGTGCAATGCTGTTTGACCAAGTGTGTCCAGTGCATTCATCTGAAAAATCAGCAACAATATAAAACATTATTAGAATTAAAAGCCTGCACCTGTCCATGTCCTTAATAAGAAGAGCAGTAACAGGAACTTCTTGGCATATAAGTTTATCTGTGCTGCAACTAAACGCAACCAAATGACAAAATACATAAACACTCCAATGCAAAGATAATTTTCTGCAGATGCTTTCTTGTCTTAAAAAAAACAGGTTATTTGTTTGCATGGCTATTACGAAACACAGGATCCCCAAAACCATACTTGAAATAGCGATCAAGCTCTTGACAAATTTGACAAAGATTAACCTTGTGCAAAAACAACTCTCACAGAAGAAGAGAAAGAGGTAAATAATTAACTAAACAATTCAAAGATCATCTACCTTTAAAGATATTATCATCTGTCATCCTCAGAAGAGGAATTAACACTCACTACCAAGAATTAAAACAAAGATGTCAGATTAAGAATTCTAAGGGTATGGGGGAGAGGGGTGGTGAAACAGTCCGTTGTTTGTAATTTCACAGAAATATTAAGTTAAAGTGGATAGAAATCTATCCAATGTAAGAGTATATAAGCAGACAAAATGGAGTAATAATAATGGAAACCTATCTATCAAGATCTAACAGAGAATCTAAATAACTGGCAGCATTGCCATGGGCTCAGTATCAGAGAAAGGAAGAGAATAATAGTTTTAAGAAGAAGGAAAAAAAATATAGAAAATAACCTTTCAAGAAGATACTTTGTACCTAGCAACCATTCATGACAAACTTAAATGCAGATGTCCAACAGCTTTTTTTCCTTTTTTTTTTTTTTTAATCACTATGAAATATAGAACTACTCTGTATTCTCTGCAGTAACTGAGAACCTGTTATCTGTTTCCAAGCCTACAGACTGCAGGCTGTGAACTGCATGCATAATAGACTCTGTTACTGTAAAAAACAACATTTTTACCTTTTACCTTCTCAAAATCTTTGTGATGGCAGCAGTCAAGGGTTTTTCTAGGTTTTCTCACCTAAAATGCAGCCTGCAAATTCTACTACCTTTCCATCAAAACCAGTGAAAAAACATTCTGGTTAAGACTGTATTTCCATGAAATTAAATCTGGGGGGGAGGTAACTACATAGCCAATATCTATTACCTGAGAGTGTTAAAAATATATAAATACCTGCAATACAGCAATATCAAGCCATAGGAAATAACAAAGAGCTACCACATAAATAAAGTGGTCTGTGATTTGATATTGTCTGAAAATCTTTTGTATCTCTGAACAATTCTACAGGCTGGTGAGGTACGAATTTCTTAGATCACAAACCCCTCTCACAGTGAGATTGATTAGGAGAACAGTTCTGCTTTCCTCTGACCGTGCTCAGCTCATGACACTCTCATGGGATTCCCCTAAAAGTTTTGTTTTAAATAAAAACTCTTTGCTTAGCAAGACACCCACACCGTACCAACTGTGACCTGGGAAAATGTTAATATTGTCTTATGCAGGTCTCCTTTCACCTCCAAATAACTATCTTTGCCGACAATCAACTCTTGGGGCAGAAAAACTGCAGCCATTTGAAGACATGCCTGTTCACTTCTGGGACAAAGAGGGCTGCAGCTGACCAAGAGGAACGCGGACACCAAATGAAGCTGTTCTTTCCCTCAGGAACGAGAATTAGACTTTGCAGGGCAATTTCAATGGTAGTACCTCCACTTTAAAGCAGATATGCTCTCACCAATCATGCAGCACTTGTCTAAAATGAACCCAAGAATGTATTGCACTAAGGCTGAATGCAGCAGGATTTATTTCCAAATGAAAATCAATTTGAATATTTAAAACAACCTGACAATCAGGAGATGCCAATATAAATCTAATTCCTGAAAGAAATACAAATAGAGATTAAACTTTCCTTAAAATCATACCTGTTAAGACATCTGTCTGGATTAACAACTGTTCAATACTAGGTCTAAAAACATACACCGTTTCACATTCAAAGTTCAAGTTTAAATTCTGACAAAATATCAAATATCCAAGCGGCACTGCCTTACTGCATGCTGAGAAGACAAATCATTCAAGCTGCACTAAGTAAACAAATGAGAAATATTCAACTGGTCCTCCTTATAAGCAGCCTGAAATGAAAAGGTTGTAGTTCTTAATTACTTTACAGGCAAATCTGCAAGGAGTTAAAAATAACAGATTTGACGGCTTTTATTCCGCATCACACTGTCTCTGGATCTGGTTTCTTCACCTTTTAGTACATACACAGTCAGTCCATTACTCAAACTAAAACATAAAAGCAGAACGCAGTTCTCAAATTAAAAGTGTGTTTAAGTAAGGCTTTTCATGGACAGATACCACCCTATATGGCATTTCCCATGCATAATCCCTTCTGTTATTTCATTTTCCTCATCCTGGATATATATTCAGTCGAGAAATCAAAATGGTCATGTATCATCAGACACTGAAGAGAATTTTCCTCCCTGCACTGCTGCTGTCTCCAAGAGCTCAAAGAGCTACAGCAATATTCACAGAGTAGAATCACAGAGTCACTAGGTTGGAAGACGTCTAAGATCATCAAGTCCAACCGTTAACCCAGCACTGCCAAGCCTATCGCTAAACCACGTCCCTAAGCACCACAGCTAGACGTTTTTTAAAAACCTCCAGGGATGGTGACTCAACCCGGAGCAGCCTGTTCCAATGCTTCACAACCCTGGCAGTGAAGAATTTTTTTTTTTCTAATTTCAAACCTAAGCCTCCCCTGGTGCAACTTGAGGCCATTTCCTCTTGTCCTGTCACTTGGTGCTTGGGAGACCAATCCCCCACCCTGCTACGACCTCCTTTGAGGTAGCTGTAGGTAACAAAAAGGTCTCCTCCAAGCCTCCTTTTCTCTAGGCTAAACAACCCCAGTTCCCTCAGCTGCTCCTCTAAGACCTGTTCTCTGGACCCTGCACCAGCTTCGTAGCCCTTCTCTGCACATACTCCAGCACCTCGATGTCCTTCTTGTAGTGAGGGGCCCAAAGCCGAACACAGTGCTCGAGGTGCGGCCTCACCAGAGCCGAGTACAAGGGGACGATCACTTCCCTAGTCCTGCTGGCCACACCATTTCTGATACAAGCCAGGATGCTGTTTGACTTTCTTGGCCACCTGAGCACACTAACGGCTTGTATTCAGCTGGCTATTGACCAACACCCCAGGTCCTTTTCTGCTAGTCAGCTTTCCAGCCACTCTTCCCACAGCCTGTGGTATTGCATTGGGTTGTTGTGCCCCAGGTGCAGGACCCGGCACTTGGCCTTGTTGAACCTCATACAGTTGGCCTCAGCCCATCGGTCCAGCCTATCCAGATCTCTCTGCAAAGCCTTCCTACCCTCAAGCAGATCAGCACTCCCACCCAACTTGGTGTCATCTGCAGACTTACTGAGGGTGCACTGGATCCCCTCATCCAAGATCATTAATAAAGATACTGAATAGAACTGGGGCCAGTACTGAGCCCTGGAGGATACCACTTTTGACTTTTTGCCATCTGGATTTAGCTCTGTTCACCACAACTCCTTGGGCCCAGCCACTCAAACAGTTCTTCACCCAGCAAAGCGTATGCCCGTCTAAGCCTGAGCAGCCAGTTTCTTGAGGAGAATGCTGTGGGAAACGGTGTCAAAAGCTTTACTAAAGTCTAGGTAGACAAAATCCACAGCCTCTCCCTCATCCACTAAGTGGGTCACCTTGTCATATAAGGAGATCAGGTTAGTTAAGTGGGACCTGCCTTTCATAAACCCATGCTGACCAGGCCTGATCACCTGGTTGTCCTGTGTCTGTCCTGTGATGGCACTCAAGATGATCTGCTCCATAACCTTTCCCTGGCACCAAAGTCAGACTGACAGGCCTTTAGTTCCCTGGGTCCTCCTTCTGGCCCTTCTTGTAGATGGGTGTCACATTTGCTAGCCTCCAGTCAACTGGGACCTCCCCATATAGCCAGGACTGCTGATAAATGATGGAAAGGAGCTTGGTGAGCACCCTCTATACCCTTGTGTGGATCGCATCTGGTCCCCCAGACTTGCCTGCATTTAAGTGGTGTATCAGGTCACTAACCATTTCCTCTTAGATTATGGGGTCTTCATTCTGCTCCCTGCCCCTATATTCCAAGTCAGGGGGCTGGGTGCTCAGAGAACAACTGGTCTTACTTTTAAAGACTGAAGCAAAGAAAGCATTAAGCAACTCAGCCTTTTCTTCATCCTTTGTCACTATGTTTCACCTCACATCCAATACAGGATGGAGCTTTTCCTTAGTCTTCCTTTTGTTGCTAACCCCCCTACCTATTTGCTTTTCCAAGAATCGAAAACTCTTATTATTTTGTGATCACTATGCCCAAGACAACCACCAACCCTCATATCCAACACAAGCCCTTCTATGTTTGCAAGCAAAAGGTCCAGAGAGGTGCCTTCCCCGGTTGGCTCACTCAGCAGCTGTATCAGGAAATTATCTTCCACACATTTCAGAAGCCTCCTAAATTTTCCTCTCTGCTATATCGTACTTCCAGCAGACATCTGGTAAGTTGAAGACCCCCACGAGAACAAGATCTAGAGATTGTGAGACTTCTTCCAGCTGCTTATAGAACATTTCATCTGCCTCTTCATCCTGCTTGGATAGTCCCTAACAGACATCCACCATGTCATCTGCCATGTTGGCCTTCCCTCTGATTGGGGATCAGGGGTCTGTCCTGGGACCAGTGCTGTTTAATATTTTTATCAGTGACATAGACAGTGGGATTGAATGCACCCTCACCAAGTTTGAAATCTTGGAAGGAAATCATGGAATAATGTACGCTGGAAGAGACCCTTAAGACCATCAGGTCCAACCATCAAATTAATACTATCAAGTCTACCACTGAACTATGTCCCTGAGCAGCACGTTCACAATTATAGTATACAGTGAGGTTATTCAAAAGCATTTGATTCTGTTGCACGGGTCTAGGTAGATGGCAAATATTTCCAGAGTCAGAGTCTTGAAACTTGCTACTCCAACATACAGAAATAATTATATTATGTAAAGATCCATAAAGCTAGATCCTTCTAGCAGAGCAGAACGAAGCCACTTCTGCTACCAACATAAAGACGGACTCTATCTTCTGTCATGCAAACATAACTTTAAAGCAGCTTGTTCTCTCTTGGAGAAGAATGGTTTCAACAGTATCTTTTAGAAATACAATAAACCAAATAGCATCCATGACGTTTCTACATTTGCCCAAGATATTAGTGAACTTGCATTATTGCAGGTCCTTTTTTATTATTATTATTTTTTATTTTTACAACAGTCATTCCAGTTTAGAAGACTTTAATCCCTGTTTTCTGTACCACTAGAAAGCCCGATGTCTTTCTGAACATATTAATTTTCCCATGTATCTGTAAGTTCAGGCAAGGAGCTAGCTATAAGATATATCCAACCATCCAGCAATACAACAAAACAGGATGGAAGCCACTTTTTCATTAGTTCGCCACCTTATTTTTTTTTTTTTTTAAACAAAGCACCACCTTCAAAGATACTGTCATGGCACTTGAAGATTCATTAAAAATGAGTAATCTAAACACCTAAAGCCTATATTCAGTTACTTGGAGAGAAGACTTAATTTTTAAATGGGGTTCCTGAATATCCTGTAATGATTTAGGATAAACACCCTTCATGGTTAACATGAGAAGTACAAGACATACAGAAGAAAATGCAACAACTATCACAAAAACTAAAACTGTATTTAACCAATATAACATTCCCTCTTGCCTTCTGCCGTAAATTACATGCATTTAAGCATATTTACCTTTGCTCCATGTTTATGCAGAACTTCCATGACATCGTTATGGGCTTTCTCAGCTGCAACATGCAAAGGTGTCATGAAACTAGACAAAAAAAAAAAAAGATATTAGTTTTATGCTCCTAGTATGACTGAGTCCTTTGAAAAAAGTTGAAAATTTCAGAAACCTACTCTTTGTTTTTCTCATTAACATTCGCTCCTTTCCTGAGCAATAATTCTGTAACTTGCTTCCGCTTGGGATGCACAGCAGCCACAGCACAGTGCTGCAAAAAAGTAAATATAAAGTACTATTTCAACTACACAGATGAAAAAGAGCTTTGAGATCAAAGACTTCATCTCTTAATTATTCTGCTAAACATCAGACTACAGAATTTACAAACAAAACACAACATATTTCTTCCTGAACATTTAACATACCAAACAAAATACAAGCAAGTGAATAATGCTAAATTATTCTCATCAGAAAAAAACAATTTTCATTTTACTGCTATTTGTCACCAAAAAAGTAGTAAATTCCCAAATGCATTAACAAGATATCAGGACAAGTATAGCATGCAATGCCCAAAGGAGGTTAAGGGAAAGGGCTTTAAACATCTTATCCTTCTTCAGAGGGATACCAAAGGGTTCCATTAAGATTCCACTGCTTTATTTTATCAAGCCTTTGAAAATTGTTTCTTCTTCCATTTCAGTGTGTACTGAACATACTTAACAGCAAGTCTGTTATGCAGCCAGTTACAAATTATGTAACAAATATGCAATAAAGCTCTTGGAATAGTTCCATATAATGAATATAAGAATATGGAAAAAAGGCTCTATATGGAACATATAAGAATATGTTCCATATAGAGCTTTTCAACCCCAGCAAAAACTTAACTGGTCAACAATAAAATAGGCTAATGGGGGAGAAAAGCAGAAGAGAAGTGAAACAAGGACAGGTATGCTCTGGCCAGAAGGTTTCTGTGATCTACTAGGAAAAAAGAAAAAATAAGTGCTAAAAATTATATGGTGTTATTTCTGTAATGGTGAAATATTTTTAATATATAAAGTGTTTGATAGCAAATCCTCTATCTCAGATGATGAATAGATTTTCATAATGTAGAAATAAACCCACTCAACTAGCACTACCATCACATTTATTGTAAAAGACGAGGATTGACTCTATAATCTCACCAGTGCAGTCTCATGTGACTGTGGCTGCTTAAAATTGATGATCTCCAAAGCAAGTGTCTTTTTCACTTTGGCTAGATCTGCCTCTCTTGCTGCTTGTAGTAAAGAATGTCCTTTGAATTCATCTATTGGAGAAAGAGATGCATTGAATATTCAGTAACAAGTTACCTTTACAGATGCTACTTGAGAAAGGTACCTATAACCAGTTAAGAGGTAATAAGAGTATTTCTGTACATCTTCAGATAGTGGCTTACCTGGTATGCATAGTAACATGAAAAGAGCATGGTTTCCTGAAACCAAAAGGGTATTCCAAAGAAGCGGTGCAGTGACTCCCTGAGTAAAATTCTTAGTTTTTCTCCCTCTTATCCCCCACCCACTTCATATTAAATGCATATGTGACCTCTCAATTATCTATGTATGTGTTCAAGTGAGCACACAGCTACTGCAGCCTTTTTTCTGCAGAAAAAAAGCATTACAGTTGGTTTTCCAAAACGCTACTGTATTTACAACTACAAGTAATTCAAGGTAAAGACTGAACGTATTGTTTAAATACAACCGTTAAACTATTGGTGTTAAAGAAAGTTAGCCAGCTAAGCATTTGAAGCCAGTCTGCTCTGAAGATTTTGATAGTAGTTATATCTTTGCAAATGCAGAGAGGTAATTTTGTTATTTTCTGTGCCACACCTTGATCGTTTCAGGAACTAGTCCATTTTAGTTAAAAAGTATTTTCAACTTGAAAAAGATGAAAAGTGTTTACCATAAAATGTACAAATGTGAGATAGGCTATCAAGGATGAGGTCTGAACATGGGAATGAGAAACAAGATGGATAAGCCCACCCCCATCCAGAAACTAAAAATACAGAAATAAAGTTTAAATGTATTTTTGCTTTTTAGTTTAAAAAATGGTAAATTAATTTGCTTAAAGCCAGAAGCACAATGTCCTAAGCCAGCCTGGAACAGAGTAGAGAAGTAGCTGGAAAATATTAACCCCCTCCTCTTCTGTCCTAGAGGAAAGCTTTCTGCTGCACGTTTTCATTTCTGTGTTACCACCTTCACAAAATAGTGACAACAACCTGTGATTTTGAGCAGCGCAAGATCACATTCTTAATCTTCCAGGGGATTCTGCTATATTCAACAGAAAAAACCAAAAGCTTACGATTGAAGCAATGTATAATCGAGTTCAGAATTTATGTTTCGGGAAGATGTTTTCTGCAACTTCATTATGTTTTGTTTCTATACTTGTCTCATTTAATTATCTTTACAGTTTATAACAACGAGAAAACAAACCCCCAAAAGAGGGCAAATAAAAGCAGACAAATTTCAATTGGAGCTGAGGCATTTTTTTCTGTAAACAGCATTAGGACTGCAAACACTACCAAAAAAAAAAGGTGCTGGAATTTCCATCTCTTCAAGCTTGCACATCAAAGCTATATGTCTTCTAGAAGTCACTCTAACTGTTCACAGGTTCCTACAAGCCTGTTCACGTAGAGGCTCCTATGTGACTTGATTAGACTTTTAGCATAAAAATCACCCACAGTCACTGATTCAGCAGTGCCTCCTTGCCTGACACATTTTAAATCGGAAAAAAAAGTAGACATCATCATGAATGGCCTATCAGAGTTATCTACTTATTTAAAGTGAGGAGCACATGTGTATTTCTTCTGCTGCTCTGCATCTATCCGTGCTTTATGAAGAAGCTGCCTTGAAAGGAAAGCATCCCTTTATATTAACCAACAACTGTTTTAAGTCTGAAAACACTTACAGGTCAGCCTCTCCCTCAGTTCAGGTGTTGGAGCCATATCGACTGCGCTCTTGCCATGGCAGTTGACTAATGTGGGATCCGCACCATGACTCAGCAAGAGGGAACAGACTTCTACACGGTTCTTGGAAGCAGCCTCATGCAAGGGTGTAAATTGCCAGAGGTCCATAGCATTAACACAGGCACCATGCTAGCACAGGAACAAAAGCCTTTTATTAGTAGGAAATCACCCTCAACAACAAAAAAAAGCATATGAATTTTCATTTCATTACAAAAACTAATTTTGTTCTTTCATATATGAATACACACACAAAAGTGAATTATAAAAATACCTATACACATAAAAAAACCATGAATCCTCAACAAAATGGGAATTTCTATATGAACTAATTTTTTAAGTACAGCAGATTTTTCCGGGGGGGAGGGGGGGGGGTAGGTGGGAAAGAAACTCTACTATCTCTCTAAAGAAATTAGGTAGGGAAAAAACACATAGATCTGAAGTCGTAGGCTTCTGAAATTACATACAGGATGTTTGAAATCTGATACTAAAGAAAAAGAGTCTTCCTTTTCAACTCTGGTATGAACAGTCCACCTAACACATCTAAATTTACAGTAATTACTTTCCATCCTTCTGCTTACCTTAAGTAGCAGCTCTGTAACCTCGTAGTGTCCATATGAACATGCATTGTGAAGAGGCACAAGGCCACTGTATGAAAGAAGGCAAATGACAGATTTATTCAGGCAGCATTGCTGAAGAAGGTATTATTTTCTCTTTACTGAGAGGTGAACAGAAAACAAAATAAAACCTAATCATTAACATCTTTAAAAATTAAGATTCAAAAACTACTGGAAAAACCTTGCATTCCCAAACAACACATTACTTGTGAGTGACATTACAGCATTTTTTCCTAGCAGGCCACAGATGTTTAATCTACCAATAAGATTAGCATTAATTGCCTTTGAAATGATCTTTCTTGAAGCCACTAAGGGGGGAAAAACTCCCATTCCACATTCAATTTGCTTAGTAGAAGTCAGTCTTCTATTTCTGCCTAAATGCGCACTCCTGTTTATATAAAATGCTGTGTGGAAGTCAGAACTCTTCAGATAATACTAACCTAACTCCTGGGTATATTATGAAAATGTACAAATATCCGTAGACAGCAGACAAATTGCTGCTCCAAACTGTGGGACGACCTGATTTCACTGCATTTTTTACAGTCAAATTATAAGATGATCTATGTATTTTTTTTTATAGTTACACTACAGGAGGTCATACTCAAAAATGATACTAGTGAAGAAAATGACAAGGATGACATTACAAGCACGAGATATGTAATAAAAGAGCCACACACTCAAAAGGGAGATGCGAAGGGGACAATTATTACAGAGAACTAAATAATTTTAATTCAAGCCAAACAAGCTAGGCTAGTTACGGCTTAACAAATCAGAATGTATAATACACTGCAAACAACAATTAACCCTTCACCATTTATGAAAAATGTTGTGTATGTTTCCCAGAATTGCAAAATTAGCAAAAAGAGCATTGGGAAAGTGAGTACTACACTAGTTTGCTTACTTATAAATTTTAAAAACAAAAAAATGAGCAAAACCAAACCAAACCCACAACCAAAAAAAAGAAAAAACACCAAATCATGTGATGCCACTAAAAAGGAGAGAGAGCTCACTGGGCTGTTACATATATCTCAGAGTGTTTGAATTGTTTACACGTTTAATACAAAGTACATGTACAGTTTTTCTTTTCTTTCCCTTTATTCTTCTCCCCTACTTGAGGTCTACTTAACTACGTTTCACACAGCAATACTTTCCAAGTAGATCATGCCAACCGCATTAAAACATCTACACTGGAATTTTCTACCAAGTGACACTTAAATTTCTTAACGTGTGAAATGCCTAAAACTCGCTTAACAATTTTGGATTGTATTCCATGCAGCTTTGCTGTGGTTTTGTGACTTACATAATGTGTTATGATGTATTTCACAATTCTGATCAAAAAAAGCCACTAAGGGTGAATGTACAGTCAACAGTGCTACAATCAGTACTTCAATCTTCCAGAGTTTAAGTAAGCGTACGACTGACTGGTTTGGGGAAAAAAGAAAAAAAAAAGTAAGATCTTAATTTAAAATCTCCTTTAAAACTAGAGAAGGAAGGGGTATAGGAAATGCCTCAAGTATATTGATGGCTAGAGAGCACTCTCATTAATATCTCACCTCTATAAACTCTGATATGCATGTCTTTAACCAGGAGCCCCATGTCTACAATGTTGGAAGTAAGCTTTCCTATGAGACCATTGTAAGAATTCACCTTAGAATACAGAAATGTACAGCTAACAACGTGTAACACATAGTTCGAGATTTCTGAATGCTGCACAATTTTTGTTGTAATCTACTTAACTAGCGTGCTAGCTGCAAAAAAAAAAAGGAATAATTTAGCTTCTGCTATATCTTGTTTTTTGTTGGCTATGTCAACCAAGGCAGGTCTCCAAGTGCCTCTAGTTGTGAGCCTCTGAGTATCATTGATGTTACTTGCAATTACATCCATACACATGCAATAAGGTAACAAGATTACAGAGAAATTTTACAATGCACATTTTTTTCATTAATCTCAAGCATCTTCTCCCTATCCCCTCTCCTAAAATAATGGTGAAATTCCATGATTTCACAGGGAAGACTGTGCATGGACACAAGGAATAAGGACTGGAAAAAAATTAAAGGTGTAGAAGAAAACTTAAAACAAGTGCAGTCACAATTAATCTGTTATTGGGACTGTAACAAAAGTTTACTTGTCATTAAACACATTCATATTTTTGAAGCAGATGTCACATTCTTAACCAACTATTTGAGATTATGCTGCAACATCAAGCAAAGAAATAATTTCTCATCTTGATTAACAGAAAAGCACTGCTGCAAACAGATAATAAATCAATTCATTTTACATACCCTTTGTCCTTTGCATGAACATCTGCACCGTGCTGAAGCAGAAGTTGGACTATTCGTACTCTGTTATAGCCTGCTGCTAGGTGTAAAGGCGTCGACTGCAAAGGAAAACAAAACAAGATGAAGAATGGGAGACACATATTTCTGCACTTCACTTCCTACCATTTCATACTCTTTGTTTCTCTTACATATTTGATCAAGGTAGGTTACACTTTCCTTCTGTAATTAGCCAAGTCAAGAAATACAAAGCACACGCACACTCCTCCTGTTGTCAAACCAAACCCCTTCCTGGAGGTGGGGAAGAATCTATGTATCACTTAAGGCAATAGCAAATTTATCAGATGAAGTTATTTAAGATGATAGCCCAACCTTGCTCTTTTTTTTTTCTTTAATCCTGTGTGTTTGGTTTTTATTATTTTTCAATGCTGTAAGTTATTTATACATTTTTTCAAACAGTTTCACAAACAAATTTATGCAGTTCAGGCTGCGTACTCACAGGTTACAAAACTGCTTGTATGTAAGTCTTGTTGCAGCAAGCGCGCAAGAATCAGACTGCAGAACAAAACGAATGCACTTATGCCCTAGCAGGAATGTTTGTCTTCAGCTCTGCACCAAACAAGTGTAGGTACCTTGTTGGTGTTCTGTGCTATGCTATAAGACACACACAGAGCAAACTGCATGCAGTTTGCTGTTTCCTGCAAAATACATCCTCAGCAGTAATGCCCTAATGGCGTACCTAGTAACAAAATAAAAATAGCACCTTTCTCCATAGCTAATTAGTATTAGCAACAGTAATAAAAATGACAAGAAAAAATCCCCTCAAAGTTCAATTATTTTAAAAGCTTTTTATAACGAAGTAAATTTTGTGTGCTGTCTCACTCTGAAGGAACTTATTTCTTCCACGAATGGCTGATAGTTTGCTCCCTCCCAAGGCTGAGAAGCAGAGGAGTTTGAAGGGATCTTTGTTGCTATTTATTTTGTGACGCACAACAAACAATGCACTTCTATCCCAGTAAAACCCCATACCTAAAAAAACTTGAACAGAAAGCAAGACTTATCTATCTCACAGTATTAAGCCAAGTACAGCTTTACTGCAGGCATTAAGACATCATTATACAGTATTACAGGTGAGACATCACATTCTTGCTATTAAGGTTTAAAAAAAAAATCAAGACAAAGCCTCATCTGTAAGCAGCAGCAAGTGCTATATATTCATAAATGGAATAGATTTCCAGGAATTAATACCCATTTAGTAAGACCATAACTAGGAATAGACTGAGTTATGTTTCACTAGAGTCTCAACACAGTTTATTACTATAGTCTGGAGCTACTTTGTCCCAGAAACAGTACCTACTTGGGCACCTACCAGATGTCCTGTGTGCAAAGCGATGACAC
The DNA here is from genome assembly GCF_964211835.1 of Anser anser. NCBI lineage: Eukaryota > Metazoa > Chordata > Aves > Anseriformes > Anatidae > Anser > Anser anser. The sequence goes on along the minus strand of NC_139724.1, from coordinate 12,342,448 downwards.
AGGCTGTACTGTCAGTAAGGACAGCACAGGGTGTCTCCAAGAAAAATGTCCACGTAACGCAGCTTATTTGAGAAAGCAGTTCTGCGATTTTCTATGAGACTCACCTTCAGAATTGCCCACACCCTCTGTTTGCTACAAATGGACATCAAAGTAAGCAGCTCTAACATTCTTCACCTCCTTAAAGTGTCTCCGTAGTTCAAAAAACCACCCCCAACCAAACTAGCCAAATCTTTAAGTCAATTTGTATTTGTTAGGATCTATTATTCTGTTCCAGAAAGGCTTCTATTACTGAATTAACAATTTGGGATGATCCAAAAGGTATTAAGTTCTTTCAAATCTGCCCCCATTATAAAACAGCTGGCTCCTGCACATCATAAATACTAATGAAAATGTGGATAAAGGTTACGCCACTGTTGACATTAGAAAAATACTTCAGGTGCTATTTTTGACAATTGCCTTGGTTTGGCTACTAAGTCCAGTTTGTCAACTGAATTAATAACTCAGAAAATCTGAAAATGATCTGAAATGGACTGCTGAAAAGTCAGTCTCTTGAAAGGTCTGATCGCCAAAAGAAACTGGAGAAAATGCTAAATCTTGGAAGAGGATGCAGACCACTGCAGGATCCTTTAACCTCACTAGGATTAAAGTAGCTGCATCCATGCTTATCTGCATACTACTTCTAAAACAACACTGGCAGACTTACAAGATGCTGCTTTACTCTTATTGAGCGTTATTAATAAGGATGTTCTCAATAAGGATGTGTCAGCCCTGGAATCTTGTTGAGTGATTAAAATTTAAAGATAAAACATGACTCAAGCTGGAACCGTGTATTTTGTATTTCTAGGATTATTAAACCTACTTTTGCAAAATAACTTCATTAGAGAAAAAAGCCAGAACATTTTTAGCTTGTAGCTGTAAGACTAACAACGCAAGCAAAGCAAAGCAATGACATCCCAAATCTTCTGACAACTTATATCCCTGCCTTTCGGAAATGCAAGCTACTTCCTTCTCCCTGAGCAAGGTCACACAGACACCACAGTCTCATGAATGAACCATGTCTCCCCCAGCACACCAGGAATTATTTAGCTGCAGCCAAACACCTGATGTTTGGCTTGCTCGCCTTCTGATCCACTGCAGCTTCAATGAAGCTGTGTGCCACGCTGCAGCCACCTCTACAAAAAAGAGCTAACTAACACTCCTCTCTTCACTCTTAACTGGAGATGGGGCTGAAATCTCTTCCAGTTAATTTATGAAACACTGTTGAAGTCAGCACTGTAGTCAGGTCTAGCGAATCAAAATCCCCAAGCCTCTCTTGACAGTCGCTCTTTACATTGGTTTAAAGGTTCTTAAAAACATTGCACTTCCATATGCTTCAGGAAGCAGGATGTGCCTACCTTAGTCATTTTTAAGGACTTTTCCTTTCCCATGAGAAAGAACATTCATTGATATCACATTTAATATATATTATGTTTAATATAGATTTACTAATTTAAAATATTAATCCAGTGCTACCAGCTTGCACGCTAACCACAGGAATTAAGTACCTAAAACGTAACGTCATGCTATGTGAACTAGTCATCACACGGGGATTACTAGTCCTCCCCACCCCAAAAGTGAATGATGTTCATAAAGAGACTGCTGTTTAAAAATCAGTGCACTTTTTCTAGAGCACTAGAAAAGTAGGAACTAGTTATCACTAACAGTATTACTGTATACTGCACCTGTAAGGTATATCAACCCAATCATTTAATATTAAGGAAAGAGATTTAATTGAGCTATCAATTAACCCCTCCTCCCATGTCTTGCAGTACTTGTCAAGAGACTTCCTAACAAGAATCCCTAGAGGGCATTTACCTTCTAAGATTCATATTCACAATTACCAAGCCAATCACATTGTCTTGTAATTAAAAAGAGAGCAAATCTACTTTTAGCAAGTAAAATAAGACTCTCATGTAAGATGCTCACATTTTTTTGAAATTTTTATGGCATCTGTAATTGAGTGCAGGTACCATGCATTTCATATAAGATCCCTGTACACAAAATAGCAAACACAGCCTGTATACCTACAATTTATATTAAAGCTTTTTTTTTCTTTTCCTGCAGCCTTTTTGAACATGTGTTAAGGCATTTTTAGATTTAAGCAACGTACATACAACAGTTTGATATTCTCATTGAGCCTTTGGTGTTTTCACACTGTTTTATTACCAACAGCTGATTTAAGGACCTTATGGTCAAGGTCAGCCACCTTTGGACTTGCTGTCCCCCTGTATCAAACAAAAGGGGCACCAAGGGATTGTCAGATCTGCAGGCTGCTGAGTTATTTCTACTAAAATCAGAACATTGGTTTCAACAAATCATCCGCAGGCAACATGGGAGCGCTGGCTCTAAGCACCACCCATATCCCTATCTATCATGCAAAAGAGCCTTCAGTAGCTCTTAGAGATGGTAACATGCCCACAGCCTCAGAACAAAACGTGCATTTTCAGATTCAGAGTAATTTTGGATTGCCAATATTATGGGTAACTTAAAGCTGAAGGATTTTACATAAGGCTCTTATATCATGTATTACCTGCTTGTTAAATAACAGCTAGCGGAGCTGCTGTAAGAACTAATAATGCCTGTTCTTGCCTGCTCTTGCTCTCTGCCACTAGAATCTCTACATTGCATTATCTGATAACAATCTTAATTAGCGTGTTTCTCTCATTCACAAGTTGTCATCCTGAAGGCTATTAAAATCAACAAACAAGAATCTTCTTATATACGTCTTGCCCTGCATCTAATTTACAATAAGATGAAGTGATTTAAAATTATCATCACTTAATTTCATCTTCTACAAGAAAGGCATTTTCACTATAAAAAGGCAATACCATCTATCAGACGTCCCCAATACCAGCTCTCGTCTTGACATATAATGGCTATACCCATGTTCAGAAGGTCCCCAAATGGACGTTCACCAGTAAGGGTGGTTCTTGACAGACAAACAAGTACAACTTTCATTATATACCCTTTGATTAGACACCTAAGGACAACCATATGTTTACTGACAACTCTTTTATAACACCCTCCTGACAAAAGGCATCCAAAAAAAAAGGAGAAGAGGGGGGAGGAGGAATCAAATAATGATCACCATACACTTTACTATATATGACTTTCTTACCTTGTCTCTAATCTACCTTCAGGTTTGGTAACTTGGAAAACGCAGGTATGTAGCAAATCCCCATTTAACTTCTATCAAACAGAACACCTTTATTCAAATCAGACTGCGTGGCCAGCAGAGAGGAGCAGCAATAAAAATAACATTTTTAGCTTTTGCAGTTTGTCTTACAAACTCCCTCAAAATGGTGCTTCACCTCCTCTGAACTGAGAGACAAGTAGCAAGGTTTCTAATCACAGAATGCACCTTTGTTTCACAGTCTGCATAAAACTGACTGCTCTGAAAGATGTCCTGAGGCCTGTCAAGATGACTACCTGAATCAGGCATACTAAGCAAAAACCTTCGTGGCAGGCAAACAACTCTCTCTCTTCACTGGGTTAGAATTTATGATGCATTCTTTTTTTAAAGTCACAACAGTCTGCATCTGCTTCATGCTGCTATCTCAAAGACTTCTCTAAAATGAACTGCATCAATCATGAGTGTGTATCAGGAACATATTCTGGATGCAAGTGAAATACCTCCTGTCACTAATTTATAATCTGATTAATGGGATGAGAAAACAAGTTGCAACAACATCATAGTCTAGAAGAGATATTCCTGAGCTTTTCCAGGATGGCAATGATCGGAGTTTTGCTTCCCTGCTTAGATACCCCCTTGCAAAGTATGTCTTCCATTTTAATATTGCACATCGTGCCCATCTGTGGTAGTTTTATGCAGCTGGACTACACCACAACTGCTTTTTCCCCCTCTTTCTTAGATCTGCTCCCACAAAGGCGCAAACATCACCACTCACTGGCTCGGCTCTGGGCAGCGGTGGGTCCCTTTGGAGCCAGCTGAAAGTGGCCCTTATCTAACATGGGGCAGCTTCGGGGCTTTTCTCACAGGGGCCACCCCAGCAGCCCCCCTGCTACCAAAACTGTGCCACATAAACCCAATACACCATCTTACACCTTCACTTTTAGGCTTGGTTGTAAGCTTTCTTGGGAAAATATCTCTCTGACACTGGTTTGCGTGGCATGGAAACTGGAATTACTATCACATACAAACAAGTCCCTCCCTTCTAGAAACATATATTTTGAAATAATTACTTAATATTTATGTTAAAATGCTCTTCCATACTAGGTACTATGGGGAACAAAAGTCCTTAACCTCAGCAAGAGAATGATGCTCTTGTTGAGCAAGGAAGGGTGTGTTCTTCTGTTCACCAGCCACACGGCATGTAAGCTTCAGCCATCCAACTTGTCAAATTGTGCAACTTCCCTGGTCATTTTATAGTGGTACCATGTTCTTCAATTTCATGATTGACAGTTAAGCCCTAAAGGACATACTTATAGATGCTGCTCCAGGAAAACAAGTTATGTCAGCCTGCTAACTATAGATAAGCTAGCTACAATAAGTTTAAACTCTGGAGATAAATAAGCACAAAAATGAAGAACTTAAACTACTTTTATGTTTTTTAAAAAAAAGGATTAAGGAAGACATTTCTCACTCAACTGTGTTTCCAGTGGTAATTTAACTGCTTCATCTTCAGAACACAAACAGTAATACTAGACTGTTGAACAGATTTAATATAGTAAAATTCAGAATACCATTATGTTGAAAATTTTACATGACCACACGAAAATGAACTGAATGGCTCATCAGTTCAGAATCTGCAAGTCCCATAGTATCTTAATTTAGAACTCACTCTTTCTGGCATATCATTTTCTCTTTGAAAAACAGTGATCCATCGTTTTGAGCCGACAGAAGAAGAACAAAGAAAGACGTCCACATTATAAAGAGATTATTTTCAGAAACAATACCTTCAGAAATGTATTCACGTATGTACCACTTGGGCTGTGGTACAAAGCCCAGAGGAGGACAGGTATTATGAATGGCATGCCTTTTAGAATGCGTATCAGCTACAAAGCATTGCTTTGTGGATCACAGATTCAGAAAACATTCCTCTACAAACTCTGGAATGTTATTTTCAAATTAGTGTTGGACACTTCCAGGCTGCATAAATATTGATAAAGTAGATTAAGAAATAACAACACACAACAAGAGTGAAACAGAAATATTTTTTATTAATCTCTAGTGAGTATTTAAATATGTTCCTATTTAAATACGTTCCTTCTCAGAGGGCTGTAACCTCCAAACTACTGATTCCTAAATGTTTCTGTAGTAGATCTGACCTTTGAGGGACAATACAACAAGTTTCTGTCCATATCTCTGAACTTCGTGGCTGTGTGACAAGACTAGGAATTAGTTCTATGCAGTACCATGGAGGCACTGTTGTACTGCAGGTTTGGAAAAGTATTGACAAGTAAGGGGCATATTTAAGAGCTTTTTCAATCACAGATTCCTGGGGTTGAGAAGAACTGAAAAGATGAGAAGCGTCATATTGCACAGGGGTAAACACAAGAAATAATGAGTTTCTCTGCCTCTTAGAGGTCAACAGAAGGAAGAAATGGATGTTTTCACTTCACTGGTAAGGAACTCCAGCTAGCATTGAAACAGCACCACCAAAGAGAAGGTTGGAAGTTGAGGCAAGCAAGGTATTACTTCAGAGAAAAAGAACCAAAGTCAAACCTCAAAGAGCATCATTACCTACAAGAAAGATACCAGGACTAAATGAGAGGCCAGAAGAAAATGAGATAGCATGAGACACAAGGCAGCAATCATGTTCAGAATGAACTTAAAAGCTTACACAGATCCACAAGAAAAAGTAGACATAAAGACATGGATCTCAGCTTCCCAAAGTTTAATTAAGAGTCTTCCCTAACACCTCCATACTAAGTTGGTGCCACTACTTTCAGAGTGAGCATTCAAAGATCTGACCTAAAAGCAGAGACCAAGCGGGTAAAGGTAAAGGGCTGGGAAAAACACTTAAATCTTTGCATGGGATCTACCACCCCGACCTCTGATCATCTGATTTCACAAACAGCAGGTCCCATAAAAGGTGCACTAGTGATCCTTATGATGTCATCATAAATAAGAATTAAAAAGCAAAAGCCCACAGCTCCTGAAACTGTCCTGTATTTCCATGTATCTGAACCTACCATGCATTTGCTAAACCAGGATGTGTCCGAAAAGCTGAGCAACATTCTTCATAAACCCGCAGTATTCTCAGAAAACTGTTCCTTAGGTGAATCTGTTCCATTTCTATGTGCAAATGAAGGTTTAGCTGGGAACGGAACTGCATTATGAAAAAGAAATTCAGAAGCATCTACAGTGAATCAGCATTTGCAGTTTTCCCAGATTCAGAAGCTCAGAATATATCTCTGGCAGCACCCAGTGACAAAAAACAGCAAAACATGCAGAGAGGATTTTGAAACGGATTATCACAGAAGTAGAGGAGCATACATTTTTTTTCTTCTGTGGTAGATGCTGGTAACTGAGGGAATAGTGGCTTGCTGAGCTACAGAAGGATGAAACAACAGTAAAGAACCACTCTCTTCTCCTAAAGGAACACTGCTAATGATATTTAACGCTGAAGAGAGATGTAAACTCCAAAAGGTATGGCAGAATTCTACATGGGAATTACTTACAGTATCATTGTATCCAGGATGGCCATTTTTGTTGCTTCTTTTCATCATACAGAATCTGTTAGAAATGTAAGTCAAAAAGGGACAACTCTGAGGTGATGTGCTGAGGCATGACTGGCTACTGCCAAGGTAGAGATAAAAAGAAACTGCCCCTGCACTGTTACTTACTGGAGTCTTTAGAGGTTATTCAAACATCTAGTACTCGAAGGAGCAGCTAGGGAACAAACTCATCCGGGTTGGTGGACCAAACACACGGGCATGAAGAATTCTGTCATGTCAACAGCTGGAACTTTCTTGTAAATCACACCCTGGAAGATGTGATTTAAGTTTAGTGCACAGGGAAGAAGAGGTGCTATTACTACTGGCCTGCGTTACAGGGCAAGGACAGCCGAGTTTCTGCGGAGTTTTTGAAAGTCCCTTAGTGCCAGTCAGTACAGTTCACAGCCTCAGTCTTCCGCTGGTTTTACCTGGGTGGGCAGCCAAGCTCCACCACAACCGCTCTCTCACTTCACCCCCTCAAAGAGAAAGGGGGAGAAAATATGATGAAAAGGGCTCAAGGGGTGAGATAAGGATGGGGAGATCATCGTGACGGGCAAAACAGACTCAGAGTAGGGAGATTAGAGAAATTTATTGCCTATTACTAACAAACTAGAGAAGTGAGAAACAAAGGAAAGAAGCCAAAAACACCTTTCCCCCATCCACCCTCTTCCACCTTGCGATTATAAACATTTCAGCCTTAAGTTTAGAATATTTTCCATATTAATAAGAAAGAAAAAACTCTCCGAATGTTATCTTGACTGCTCTCTCTGCTAACATGACATTCAAGCCAGCACTTTGCTCATTTTTATTGAATGTGGGGTGAGAACAAGCTCTGTTAAGAACAATACTTGCAAGTTAATTGCATTTCACTTCCAATTCTCAGAGTTTAAAAAAAACCTCACATTTTGGAATCAAAGTAAAATAAGAAGTCTAAAATAATTCACAAAATTAGATACAAAAAATGTTCTTTTTTTGCATTAGTGATTATTCACAAGTTTTAGAGTTTAATGCATTTATAATCCAGTCAAGTAGATTTCATTTTTCCTTTGCAGAACTAATACAGCCTTCCAAAATACAGGAAAAAGAGAATATCTTGTACTTCCTAATACGCTTTGAAATTGAGAAGTTATGGCTATTAGAAATAGAATATTCTAAAGAATTCCATCTGTAAAAAGTATCTTTTATAAGTAGAAGTATATTACATTAATTAGGGGAGACTAACCAAATAACCTCAATTTTCTTGTCCATCACTGACACATTCACCATAAATTACAATGCCTTATTTTGGCATATTTCTTCCCTTTCATTGTTCATCTCCTACCTGCTTCATCAACTTACATAACCATTTCTAAAACCATTGTGTAAATACAACTCTCCTTGCACATACGTGTTTGAAGTTCTTTTCATTTAGCATGAAACCCACCACTCTAAATCCACGTAACCTGTGAAGTCAGCGATGGGGTTATATTAGCAACTAATAATTGATGTGCTGAGAGAAAACAGTGAGGCAGCCAGAGCAGGCAACACAAGGGCTTTGGGTAACTTCAGTTACTGCCATATAGACCAGGCCAGTGTCACACATAAATACACAACAGAGACGAAATGTTTGGAGGTTATCAGTGATTGTTTTACCAAGATGGCTGTTTCACTCAGACGGCTAGGAGAGCCATCTGAGTAAATGCAACCACTGAGCTGGCACCAGTTAACAAACAGGAGCTGGGTCAAAAACCTGCAAGAGAAGTTGCTGTGTAACACTGACTATAACGTACTTACATTCAACTCACCTACAGGGGAAAGGATTGATAAAAATAATGGAGCATGACCACACTAACCTTCAGAAAGGGAAGCTATGAAAAATTAGGAAGTTTGGTAAATATAAACTAAAAGCCGTGACCAAAGAGAATTAAGTCTTTACAAACAGCAACAAGACTACTAACAGAGACCATGCTAGAACCAGTGCTAATGCACCTTCTGTTGGGAAGTACTTGAAAAAGTGAAAGAAGCCAGTGTGATTAAACAGCAACTCAAAAGCGATTACTAGAATTAAGAAGGTATTATTCAAAAAGCTGAATTCAGAAGCTAAAGAAAAATCAGAAGGATCACGAAATCCAGCAGATTATAGGTAAAAATACAATTAGGCAGGCAAAGATGATTTGAGCAACAACTAGTGAAAGGAATTCAAACTATCGTTAGTTTGAATTCGTCTTTGAAAAAATACTTCTTCCAACCCACCAGAAGCACAAAAACCTCCAGACAGTCCGGTGGGGGCAAGATGATACTAGGGTAAGAAATGAGAGATCCTACAGGCAAGTTATTGTGGAGGAACTAAAGGAACTCTGCATGGCATACATCTTAGAAGAAACATAGGTAATTGTCACATGAGAGCCCTGGTGAGTAAGCAAGTGCGTATTTGGGAGCATGGTGAAGCTTGGAAAAGGATTTCTCTGAAACTGAATTAAGCATAAAAGAGGTAACAATACCCATGATGAAAAAAAAAAATCAACAAATTGCTAGGATGGGATTGCATTCACCCAAGAGAGCACTGAAGAATTAAATGGGTGAATTACTAGTGGTACGCAACCTTCACTTAAGATTGTCTTGGTACATAAAGTTGCAAAAATGATTCCAGTCATTAAAAGATTTTTTGGGGGAACTACAGCCTGTAACATTGGCACCTGTACCACAAAAAATATAGTAACAGCTAGAATTAGTGGACAGATGGATAGACATGATAAAAAGAGTCAACACAAATACTGTTAATGGAAGTTCCACCTGACAAACCTCTCTGGAGTTTTCTGAAGTGGTCAGTAAGCATCTGCATGCAGATAAACAAAGTGATACGTTTATCACTTAGTGAAAGCCTACGTGGGCACTCAACAGGTTTTTAACACAATCCTCACTGATGGTTTTAAGGTAGATGGTGACAGGTCCTGGGACAGGTGCCTGGTAACGTGCAGAGATGGGAAACGAGGATAAAAGTAAGTAGTAAGTCTGACAACAGAGGAAGACAACATATTCTAATATCAGGTTTGAAAGAGAAGAACAATGAGAAAGCAGAATCATTTACTTCTCAGTAACTCTCAACATCACAATGCAAGGACTTTTGAGAGGGAATTGACACCAAGAATAGAAATGGCACCTACAGCATTTACTACAGTCATCCACATACAGAAATCAAATGCATACAGTCCACAGACCGAACCTCCAAATTTCAACTCAAACATTAACTTCAGCAAGCTCTTGGAAGGGAAGGACTCAACTCTCAAAATCATAATAGAAGAAACATGATTGCTATTCAATTTCTGGATGCTTGTGAGCAGACAGAGCCAAATCCAGATTGAAGCATTTAGTTAAGGTACATAAAATATTAAACGGCTCTTTCCAAATCTGCCAATCTAACTTGTTTTCTCTAAACAGTAGGTGAATAATAGCATAAAGCAAGAAGCTGTCCCTTGTGGGAAGCTAATCATCAAGGGGAAATAGTTCAGGAATAAAAAAGAGCACACCTAATAAATTTGGAGGTTTCCTGAAAAGCACATTGATTAAGACCTAACAAATGAAATTTCCTGGTTTACAGAGACCAATACAGGGAAAATGACTACAGCGTAAATATTCTCCTTCCAGTTTTCAAGTGCAGAAGTTCTCTTCCTGGACATGATGGACTATCCTTTTAATAATATCTGAAGAACACAGGAAGGGATACTCACTGAAATATTTAAAATAACTAAGAAAATATTTAAGATCTTGTAACAGAAACTTAGAGCAGACAGATCAATTTTACATTTTATGCAGAAGGTATCATCTTAGGCTAAGCAGGGTATTAAGTAGCACCAGGGATAGAAATGAAGCCAAGTCATTTATACTTTTACAAATTTAGGGGAGGGATTCTTGTGCTATCCACTTTCACCATACTTGACTGACTAAGTAAGCTGGGATCACACATAAAAGAGGGTATAGGAGCACGTCAGTATTTCTGACATACATGGCATTTTTCTTCAACCCCCCAGCTCCTAGAGACAACTTCATTACAAGAGAATCTCAACTGCTGTTAAAGTTTCTCGGCTTAATAACTACAAAGTAAAAGCATGTGAAAACATAGATTGACTGACTCAGAACTGGAAAGCAAACCACTGCAGATTTTTTCCTGAAAATGGTTGAGGACAGGAAGAACTCTGAAACATGGGTTGGCAAATCCACTTACCAACAGCAGATTGGAGACTCCCTGGTAAGAGGAGATGTAACTCACCCAGTTTTCATATAATTCATTTTCTGTTTTTTAATCAGCCCTTTGTTTACATGCTGATCAAGCTGACTGTACATACAGAGCAGGAAGCAGAGGAGGCAAGAGAAGGAACCTGTTACTCCATCCAACAGAAAGTTAGCCCTTATTAGAGAGGTCCCACAGCAGGATCTGAGGGAGCATTGTACTCAATCCTCTCCACTAAATGCACACACACAAGGTCTTGAGCAGGGGTTGCTTCAGACCAAGGCTGCTGGTGCACAGCTCTGCATTGCAGACTTTCTTACAGTTGGATTTCTTACATGTTACCCTTTATCCATAAACATGGACAAGGCAGCGCACACAAAACCTGAAATCCTTTATGACATGATGGAATGGGCTAAAGCCTCAAACATACGCAAAAGGTGTTTTCTATGCATCAAAAGCATTCATGCAAAGGCCTGCTACTGGTGTTCTGGACCATACATTCTGGACCTACACCTGGGCTGGAAAGGCAGAGTAAAAAAAAAAAAAAAAGTACTGGATAGGCATAATAGTAAGTACTGAGACACTACTATTGGGAGCTGTAAGGACTGAAAACCAAATGAAGAGTGAAAAGGGCACTAGGAGCCAGAAGAATATACTGAAACAAGTAGGGCCACATACACTTTAAAAACAATTTTTATTAAATAAATGCAGATGTTTTTTCCCCATGGGATCACTGACTCATCAGCAGTGCAGGATGGGTGAAGAATAGCAGCGTGTTGTTCACAGGCTCCCTTACTCACTCGTAGAAATTTCTAAGATTCTAGTTTCAAAGGAATTGGGCAGAGAGAGAAGCTGCAGGAAGAAAAACAATGTAGGTGGGGGGGAATTACATTCTGTGCTGCTTTTTGGTAATGATTTCTGCCTCATGCCCAACAAGTTTGTGAGACAAGCTGTTCACATGTAACACCATGGTAGTCTCTTTTTTTCAAGTGGTTCATACAGAATGTAAACACGAGAAGTAGCTGCAGAGATCAATGCAAATAATACTTTTAAAATATGAAGGATATATCCTATTTTACAGGAAAATAGCCTTAGTGACTGACACACAAGTATTTTAGTACCAGTGTGACCTCAGTATGCATAATAGAGAACAGGAGCAGGGCATTATATTCCAGCAAAAATCCAACTTAAAATAAATAAATCTATCCTTCCACTACTAATAGCTACCATGTCAGCTGGATACAGTTCATGTTGGAAAGCTGTTAAGAAATGATGTGAGAAGTCTGCATTGTAGAGAAAATTTCTAATCTGAATTGCTAAAACCAGCGTGCCTTTACTAGCTCAGACAGTTCTGTATTAAAAAAAAAAAGGATGCAATATCAATTTCCTCATGAGACATCTTTCAAGTGTTCACAACAGCTTCCCAAAGGAAACGAGCAGGCTGAGAGATAGGTTTAAAATGAAATGTATCGTGGTTGTTATGTTGAGTTAAGCTTTCTCTTGGCACTACCTATGAGTTCAGGTATGCTGCGACTGTTGTAACATATAAGAAATACTGCTTGCATGGCAAAAAACCACATTGCTTCAGCTTCCAGTAGCAGATAGGAACCTGTTGTTTTAAAATATTCAATATTTAACATTTCTGGAAAACTCACCACAAGGTTGGATCAATGGGCAGAGGCCAATGGGATGAGGTTCAACATGGCTAAGTGCCAGGGCCTGAACTTTGGCCACAACAAACCCATGCAGCGCTACAGGCTTGGGGCAGAGTGGCTGGAAGACTGTGAAGAGAAAAGGGACCGGGGAGTGTTGATTGATGCTCACTTGAACATGAGCCAGCAGTGTGCCCAGGTGGCCAAGAAGGCCAACAGCATCCTGGCTTGTGTCAGGAATAGTGCAGCCAGCAGGAGCAGGGAGGTGATCGTCCCCCTGTGCTCTGCTCTGGTGAGGCCGCACCTCGAGCACTGTGCTCAGCTTTGGGCTCCTCACTACAGGAAGGACATCGAGGCCCTGGAGCGTGTCCAGAGAAGGGCTACGAAGCTGGTGAGGGGCCTGGAGCACAAGTCCTGTGAGGAGCGGCTGAGGGAGCTGGGGTTGTTTAGTCTGGAGAAGAGGAGGCTCAGGGGGGACCTTATTGCTCTCTACAGCTTCCTGAAAGGAAGGTGTGGGGAGCTGGTGGTCAGCCTCTTCTCATAGATAACTAGTGATAGGACTAGAGGGAACGGCCTCAAGTTGTGCCAGGGGAGATTCAGGTTGGGAATTAGGAGACATTTCTTCTCAAAAAGAGCAGTCAGGCATTGGGACGGGTTGCCCAGGGAGGTGGTGGAGTCACCGTCCCTGGGGGTATTCAAGGAAAGGTTGGACGTGGTGCTTAGGGACATGGTTTAGTGGGTGACAGTGGTGGTAGGGTGATGGTTGGACCAGATGATCTTGGAGGTATTTTCCATTAAGTTCAATACTGAGATTTGTCTTCTACAGATCTTTATATCTATATACCACACAAACAAAGTTTGGCAGAGCTCAGAGGAGGGACATAGAAAAATTTCAGACCCATCAGGAATATGCATGTGCTTATGAGAATTTTGTCTAAACAAGTTCCATTTTGACAGAGCAAATACTTTGCAAAACATTCTAAATAGAAGTGATGTAAAATGCAAATTTTACGTTAAACATAACACCACATCCTAACATTTTTTTCCCCACTCTCCTCTTGAAAAACTCAAAACAAGACTAAATGGTGTTAAAATAACTATTGTAATTTAGCTCAAGCATTGTTTTTTAAAAAGCAAACAAATTGGACTGGTTGAAAGAAAACAAACATTTCTTTTGACATTTCACCCTTGCATAACACTTCCGTTTGCATACACCGCACTGTATAGCTCAAAAAAGGGCAGCATTATTTGTGCCCTCATTCAACATGTACACAAGCCAATACTTACTCAAAATCAGTTTCCTAGCTCAATTAAATAATTGCTTCTCTGAGATATTATTGGTCACTTTTCTTGGTCATCCAATCAAAACAAAACTCCATAAATTACATAGATCCTTGATATGCAGTAATGTTTTAGTTGACACATAAAAATTGTTCTGTTTTGCACACACTCCTCCTTCATTTTTCACTCCAGAAAATAATTGCAAGAGTAGCAACAGAGTGAATTCTCTCTTCAGACAACAGATGAAGAGCTTCAGTAATGTGAACATCTCCACAGCGCTCATGTAATCTATCCAAACTTTCTCTTGGAGTGGAAGAAGAAACATTGGATTCCGCTCCTAATTCAGTATTGACCTCCATGCTAAATTAACAGATGGATCAATGGCTATCAGCACCAGCTGTAACTGTTTTAGCAGCATGGACTCCTGTCCACCAGGAATCACTCTGCCTATCAATACATTTCAAAAAGGCTGCAAGAAGCACACACAATGCAGTAAGTCTTTGTTACTTTTAACCCAAGCTGGTTTCAGACCAGCAAGCTACAGTCCTGGTTTTCCACTCCTTTCATCTGTTCTATGAAGCACGCTATCCCAGCAGATGTGGTGTTTAGGAAATTCAGGAACTCCAGATGTTAGCATGCATGAGTCATTTTAAAAATTCCACAGAAGAGATCCTCAGGAAAAAAAATAGGTAAAATGCATACAGCAATAAAGTAAACAATACCACGACCAACAATATACTGACTGTTCTGCTATTTTGTCAGGAGTTCTAGCACAATGGGTGTTAGATGACAACTTCTAGAAATTCAAGCCGTCAAGTATGAAAAATGCTGCTACGTTCTGTTATGCAGAAAAAAAATCACTACTGGGACTCAATTTTCTCACCTACAAAACTAAAGTGATCCCTTAGCAAAATAGTGTTGGATGTCTCAGAAATGTGCAAGCCTGAGGAATGCAAAAGCAAAAGAAACAAACAGGAGTTTCTGCGTATGTCTACACTGCAGAGTAAACATGATGCAGAGATGCTCAGATCACTTCATGGAGGCTGCACTTCCTCACCCTGACACTGTGCTAAGTCTGTGGTAAGTCTGAGATTTGAAAATCAAAGGATCTGCAAAAAGTAACTAAGAAAAACAATCATATTTGGAATGGAGGGCTCTGTGTCTCTATCAGAAAGAATCACGTTACGTGAGTTTAAAAAATAACAATATTGAAACACATCAAGGAACACAAAAAACAGCTTCCAAAATGGACATATTCTCAGCAAGTGCATATCAGGGTCAATTGGAGGCAGCTACATCAGCAGACCTTCACTGACAAGAATGTCGAGCTGTAGGCTGAAAAGGGCCCTGCTTCTTAGGACATGGCCAAACATCACTTATTGATGGGAAGTACAGAATTTTCTTTCCTCTGTGTTTCTGTGCAGTCTTTGCTGGTTTTGCCACCCCCCCTCCCCACCCCCCTTTCTTTTCCCTTTAATTAAATTATCCTTACCTCAACCTATGAGATTTTTTTTCTTCTTCTTCTTCTTCCCAGCATACTTTCTTCTCCCCCTCTTCTTTTGAGGAGGGGGAGCAAGAAAGTGGTTGTGATGGAGTTTGGCTACCCAGGTGGGTAAAATCACCAGCACAACCAAACACACAAATTATTGAAGTGCCTACATTGATTAACTTCAACAGCAGTATGCTTGCTGAGCTTTGGGCATAAATTTTGAAACTGATTCGGAGGCCACAATAATACATAAATAATTTCTCCTAGCTTAATAAGAATTTTAAGGCCTTTTGTTTTCTTTTTAGAGTGAATTATTCTTGATGACATATCTGCAAGGCCTGCTTCCTCTCCCTATCAACAGAAATCACAACTCTGCCTTTGGCCTTAGATCAGAAATTATAGGGGCTCAATTACACAGTAATGCATTGCTGTATACCACAGTGCTTAATTATTCTAGCACAGTGCACTATTAACAACCAAATGTATTCTCATTTGAACAGAAAAATTCTTTTAAAAAGAAAAAGGAAGCCAAGAATTATAGACAATATGTTTAACCTTAAAATACTGAAAATATTCCATCAGCTCCAACACAGATACACTAAATAAAGCCCTTCTTCATTTGATTGTCCCCCACATGATAAAATTAATTGCTTTAAAAACCTGGAAGATTCAGAAACTTTTGATCAGCCATAAATATAAACAAGTTAAAAACTGACTAGGTTTTCTTCCACATACTAGGTATTACAGGTATCACATTTGATAAAACATTTCATATTAAAAGTCAGACTATTTTCACAAATACATCCTTACAATCTGCAACATGTCTTTTAATGGAAAGGCAGCATCAACTGGTTTCAGTTCCACTCATCAGTGGCACTGTGCTATTCCAGCTCCAAAATGGGCAGAGGTTTATACTATGCTCCAACACCCTTCACAGAAAATAAAAAGCTATACAGGAAAACACTGCCATTTCTCTCCACGAGTGAGATGTATTGTTATGCGTGAGAGACCTTTTTAACAGACATCGATTAGGAACATTCTGGCACACTTAGAAATAAATAAGTAAATAAATAAATAAAAACGTCTGTAAGTTTACCAGTCTAGACAGTCCGGCATATTGATGTCTCAAACATCATAAATCATAGGATCTACTTCATACTGCATGTGTTCTTCCCTCCTCCAGTTTCAGCCTAATCCTTAATTTAACTCATTTAAATGTCCCTGACAGAGAAAGTCAAAACAATAATGTAAAATTTAAGAAAATGCAGAAGGTGTTAATCATATCAACACACTGCCAGTCTGTGTGCCAGCACATTAGGTGCTAAGCTGAACAAGAATCGCCTCACCCAGACAATATTCAAATACAAATAGCTTCCCTCTTTTAGTTATTTTATTCATCTGCAACCGTAGATTTTGGTTTTGTTACAAAAGATCCTATGGTTTCACTTTATGTGTAAGCTGGGGTCTGACATTTAAAAGAAAAGACACACTTAAAATCCATGTCTGCTGTCTGTTGGTTTGTCACAGCTGCCACTGTCTAGTACAACTGCATTTAATTTCATGGTGAAAAGACATCACTTAGGGTTCACCCACCTACACAGTCTGGGTTTATACATCTGTGTTTCCCAATACGGTTAAATTGGTGTTTCTCAAAAAACGGAAATAAAAACCAGGTATTAACTTACCTTGCGCCCATCACTTGCATGGCAGTTCACATTTAAAGGTGTCAATAAAGCCATTAGTTTTTCTTCATTACCACTCCTGTAAATGGAGAGGAGGGAATTAAGAAAAGGGGGAAAAAGACAGTGTTCTGCAAAATATTTGCTAAAGAGCTGGACATCAAAGTATCATATACTGAAATCTGTACTCTTCCAGGGAGAATGTCAAATGGATTTTCTGAACATTTCAAGACCAAGCGTAATTACAGGAAATAGTATTGTAATAGATGATACAAAAAAAAACCCTCTTATTTTATTTCCTTAATCTCATCCTGTATTTCCTACATCTAATTTTACAGATCCTCTGAAAGCCATTTGCTGAACTGCTTGTTCTGAATTAAATACATTTTCATTGTATGCGACCCATAACATTCCAAATAACTATAAACCAATATCCCGATTTTTTTTAGAAGGGTAAACAGCCTATAAATATGGTCTTGTGCTGTCAGAAGGAAGCCTGAAAGCATCTTTGGAATATAAGACTGAACTTTACACCTTTTGTATAGGCTTCCATATGTTCTGTTCTGGTAAAGCATCTTTTCAAAATATATCCTAAGGTAGCAGTAAAAAAACAGAAGAAAAGATAATGGCTAATTTTATTTAATTTGCCCCTAAAAAGAACAGTCACAAAATGATAAAGAGTATTTAAACAGCTTACAGCAAAAACTCAGTATTAACCTTATAACCACCATGGGGGGGGGATTTCAATTACATAAACGGGCTTTTCCATTTGTAGCAGACTATAAAGTCCAAAGAGATTTCTGCTAATGAGGTGGCTTATTTGCATCATTCCATGGGAAAGCAATGACAAAACATCGCTGTTTCAAAAATCTCTTTTCCTTTCCTGCTTCTACCCCCAAAATATGCTCTATATTGTAAGCAGCACTCACCTAGCAGCTTCCAGGAGTTCGTCCTTCTTGTATTCACCTAAATGATTGCAAAATATCATGCTGTTAGCATTTGGCGGAAGACAGATTAAGAAATGCAGTAGGAAGCAAATACAGAATTAAAACAGAGGAGAGGAGAAAAAAAGCCCACACCCCGCTGGGTGATGGAGCTGTGACGTTAGCCAGCTTGTGGAGGCAGCATCACCAGTACCTTGGAGACGGGCAGCAAACTGACGCATCTTCTTGTCCAATCCTCAAATGGAAAGGCTTTCTTCGGACAACCAATGACTGCAAAATCTTACGTCCAGGAACACAGTCCCGCTGATAACAGTGTGTCAGCTGAAGACAATGTCCCCACCCCCTGCCCTATTCAGTATGTCACATTATACTTGGGAAGCATAATAAATTCTGAGACAAAAGCAAGGCAGTGCGGCTTTTTAAAAGGTACAAATTACCCATCTCCAAACCTCCTATTCGAATGGTAATATTCAACTTCACCAAGTTCTTCAGAAGAGCAACGATTATTCAGAAAAATCACAAACATCATATCAGCTGCCACTTTCCAAGAAAATATGCGTTTGAAATAAAAGGCACAGACAAAAGAGGATGAACTCTCCAAGAGATTGCTACGTGACTCTGAGACGAGAGAGAACCACGAGCAATACTAAAGCAACATTTGCATGTGAAATTTTGAGTTACAACAGACAGCTCAGGTAGGTTGTTGCTCCCACAACAAAAATTAAACAAATATCTTAAAAAGATTTCTTAAACATAAATAGCTTAAAAAGAGCATGTGGAAATAAACCTGTGGAAATAATACAGTATTCTACCAAGCTGAAATATGATGGCACGCAATAAAAATTTAAATTTAAGAATTTAAATTTGGAATTTAGAAAAACAGCTACTTAAAAAGTAGCTTCACAAAATCATAGAGCAGAGGCTATCCTAGTAGCCAAAACATGGAGGGCTTGAAAAATATACCATATTAACACCTGCCAGAGAATTAAAGCTGCTAATCACATTGCTATAAGAACAACAGGAAGATAAGGCTGTCCCCTGTAAGAAAGACCAAAAAAACCCCTTTGTGTTATCTCTTATGTGTATTTGTAATAAGAATCCAGTGTTACATGCGTTACAGGCAGGGAAGGCAGTCAGGCCATGGGAGACCCCACACCAGACTCCAGGTAAACAGGAAAGCCCCGCAGATAAAATATGCCTCAATCAAGAAGCTTTGTAGGTTGCAGGAGGAGGGTCAGAGTCTTCCTTCATCAGGACTCCCCCCATCACAGCTCCAGTTATCAACAGGAAGAGAAAACCCACAACAAAACCAGCCCTCCTCAGGGCCTCAAGGACCCCTGTTTCGTTCAGCATCCTGCCTTCACCCAAGGGTAAGGAAAAATGGTGCGTACACCCAGTGACGCACCTCCCATCCCCTCTGCCTGGCTGCCCCTGAGGAATTCTCAGACAAAGGCAGTATCTACATCCAACAATACCGATGAATTATAAAATTTAATTGCTTTCTGAAACAAATTCAGCGTTGGGAATTCACGACAACACGCAGCACGGAGTTCCACCACGCCATGCTTCTTGTGTGAGGACTCTCTTAATCGAGCGGTTACATATTGCTGAACCCCAACAATGGAGCACATCACTTGAACACGAAGGTGAAAAACTGGAACTGGCACTGCAAATGCAGGCCGTGATGATTAGGTTAGCTTTTGGAGGAATTTGTATGTATTTCTTAGTGAAAACTGGATGATGAAAGAGGTAAAATTACACAAAAAGGTGTTAGTCTTAGTGCTTCTCTCCAGCTTCCTCAGGGGGGTTCCTGCCCACCACAGGTAACTGCCTGTTCGAGCCCCCAAGTGTGTTCCTCTTCTTTATTTTAATGAAGATAAAATACTGGGCACAGTTGTGAGTGTTTCAAATCAATGCTGAATGAAAAGCTCTGGCCAGCATGTGACTAAGGGAAAAAAAAAAAGACGTTTTATTACTACTGCATTACTTGTGCAACAATCTTAAACAGCTGGATT
Organism: Anser anser; assembly: GCF_964211835.1. Classification (NCBI taxonomy): domain Eukaryota; kingdom Metazoa; phylum Chordata; class Aves; order Anseriformes; family Anatidae; genus Anser; species Anser anser. The sequence continues at coordinate 12,322,461 of NC_139724.1, read as the reverse complement.
TCCTGCAGGAGTGTTATTGGCCTATATTATATCAACACTTCAGGGACCTAATCGGATTAAAAGACCTGTTTACAGATTCTGGTTTGGCAGTGCATTTAGCAGTTCTAACCAGGCTTTTGAATGCTACTGTATTAGACAAGTATAATACCATTTTTCCTTCCTGCTCAATAAGGTGTTACACAAAAGCCCTTTCCTCAAAGACCCTGCTTGTTGAAAGCATTACTGACCGAAAGAAATGGAAGGCTGTGGTTCTTGGCTTCAAACTGTCCCATTGCATGCCTAAGTACATCAGTCACTTTTACTTAGAGGTAGAAAAAAGTATTTACAGATACTACTGAAATTCATACAAACTAATGTTGAAATCCATCACAGCTCTCCTACATTGTGATACGGATTAGGAAAACATCATCTTGTAATTGGCTAACTTTGTAACTCTCTAAGAGCTGTCAACATTTTGCAAAGCAATACCTAAAATTATACAGGCACTCGTACCTCCGCTTGTACCACCAATTTGATAAAAAAGGCCAAGTATCCTCCGCAGGGCTCTGCTCTTCTGAAGCTCCTGGCTAGGAACTGGATGAAGGGGAAGCCCCTGGCCACTTTGCAAACACTTGGTGGGATGCCACCAAGCAGAGAGAAGGCTGGTTAATGGCATTTGGGAGAAGTGGGTGGCTCTGCCTGCAAAACCAGCTTCTCCTGGCACAGGCTGTGCTCCCACCAGAGGGCTCTGCCAACACGGCTAAAGTCACAGTGATGAAGCCTATCAAAGGCCATCCTGCAGCATTTGGCCACAGCCACCTAATAAAACATTCATTTTCAAAGCATTTGAAAACAAACCATGCATGGTTATGGCTTAGATGAATTTCAAATTCGGAGCTGAAGTACAAGAATACAGACTATCATCCTCAAGCAGTACTTCTGCTCAAAGAATGTCAAACTGCTTGACTTGAACCAAAGTAATAACATCACTTACTGAGCTCCTTTGTGCAGGTTAGGATTTGTAGATTTGTAAAAGGGCATCTTCAGAACAAAGCGCAGGTAATAGCCTGAACTCCTCTTCCAAATCTCTTAGTAATTGCTAACTTGATTGAGAGAGTAATTGAGAGAAAAACATCCCTGCAGTCACAGTGTTAATATAGGATTTTTGGCAGCAGTATTTGGGATGGCACAAATATTGTCTGCCAGAGGTGTGAAAGTTAATGTTGTTTAGACCCTGCCATAGAAGACCAAAACCGCAGTTCAACAAATACAATGCAAACAATTCTCACCTATTTGCTATCTGTCCCTTCCACCGCAGCACAAATCAGCGTTTCCTTTATGTGTTTCATGGTAAGCCCAAAGGACAGGCTGCCACAAGAGCAGACATATCCTGCCAAGCAAGTACTCCATAAGCCATGCTGTGCAGGCGAGATGTTGTCCGGCCTGCCTTCCCTCTCAATACGGGAGAAGCCAGAAAGGCTGTGGCTTCTTAGCCTGGCAGCCCACAAGAAGAGCACCAGTCCTGTTCACCTCCTCTCGCTGGGTAGCCCACAGATGGTCGGTCTGTCAGTCTCTGAAGGGGCGTAAAATGGGGAGCAGACAGAGCTGCTCATCATCTTCACAGAATCACAGAATGGCTGAGGTTGGAAGGTGAAGATCATCTAGTCCAACCCCCTGCCGAGCAGGATCACCACATTGCTCAGGATGGCATCCAGGTGGCTTTTGAATATCTCCAGAGAAGGAGACTCCACAACCTCTCTGGGCAACAATCTTGTCAGGCAAAAGCTGGTAAATATTCACTGTCTGGCGTTCACAGCACCTGATCAAGCTCATTACTTACAGCTTGCTCAGCGTCCTTTAAACCTTTAAGTCTTCAGCTTGCTCCTAGCTCCAGATCAAACCACTGCTCTGTTGATGCCGGAACCAGGAAGCCACCGCTGGTAACCACAGCCAATTAGTTGTGGTGGTTTTACTCTGCTGGGCAGCTGAGCTCCACAACAACTGCTCTCTCACTCCTCCCACAGGATGCCGTCCTTCCCCAACTGAGCCTGCGGGGGCTGCCCACAGGCAGCAGCTCTTCAAGAACTGCTCCCACATGGCTCCGTACCACGGGGTCCATCCATCCCCCAGGAGCAAACTGCTCCAATGTGGGTTCCCCATGGGCGGCAGCTCCCAACAGATCACCTGCATGGGCTCCTCTCCACAGGCTACAGGTCTGGCCTGAAGTATGCTCCACCGTGGTACACCATGGGCTGCAGGGCGACAGCCTGCTCCAACAGGGGCATCTCCACAGGCCGCAGGGGAACTGCTGCTCCGGCACCTGGAGTACCTCCTGCTGCACTCACCTTGGGGGCTGCAGGGCTGGCTCCCACCCCTCTCTCTCTCAGCTGCTGTTGCACAGCAGGTTTTTTCCCCTTTCTTTAATACACTCTCACAGGACAATGTTGCTCATTGGCTCAGCCCCAGCCAGTAGCAGATCCCTTTGGAGCAGTCTGAAACTGGCCCTTACCTAACATGGGGCAGCTTCTGGACTCTTCTCACAGAGGCCACCCCTACAGCCCCCTACTACCAAAACCTTGCCACATTAACCCAATACATCAGTTTTTCATAATGCAGCTACCACCATGCAGCTAACTAGCTCTCTGTTCCCTCCTGAGGGACAAAACAGTTATCTACAAGACCTCCAATTAACTGCTGCAAGCTACAGTGACCACTGCTCCACATGGCAGGCACTCATCAGGGGCTGTTTCTACTCAGTGGGTAAGCAGATCGGCAGCTGGAAGCTCAGCTGGGATCTCAGTGGAAGACAGGAGACAGCACGCTGATCAGCAGCCACTATGAACCCAATGGGAGCAGCTGAAAGTAACTGCAGGAAGATGGAAGAGTGCAGCACTGGGCTGGAGACATAAACACACATATACAAGAACATTGTTTTCAGGAGAATAAAAGACAGGCGTGTATCAACAGTGACAGGCTGAAAGCTTTATGGGCTCCTTAGGTATTTCCTCAGGTATTTCTTCTGTGTTTTTCGGCTTAATGTTAGCAGTTGCAGCCAGGAAAGCACAAGCAGCCTTTTGCAGCTAGACTCCATGAGCTCTCCTCTACTACCAACCTGCTCATCCTGCTTCCCATCTTAGAGATCACATCTTCGTACTTAACCATGTGGCAACTGGTGCCACATGATCACGTGCTGTCATTACAGCTGGGTCACACTGACAATCTCAATACAGCATGAACAACTTCAATGCTGAAGAGTTGCAAGGAATAATCTACTTCCAGCTTTAATCCACTAGAAACCTTTACATTTTAAACTTACCAGATGAGTCCGAAATACCACAGTCATATATGCACGTTTGAGAAAGGCAAATCCCAAATTCTGGAAAAGGCTAACATAACAAATCAGTCCTGAAGCAGACTAGAGACTCTGCTTTAACTCTCTGCCAGAAGTGCTGCAATTTCACCTGATTACTGCAAACTGAAAAAGCTATCCGAATGGCATGAACTGACAGTGCTTTTTACAATGCATCTACACTAAGGAACGAGGTAAGTGAGCTCTCTCTGTTCCTCCCCTCCAACACGTCAGCTAACACAGAAACCAACTGGAGCTGAAACAACCTGGACAAAGCAGTTTTTCCTTTATCATGCTACTGTGTGTTTTCCACAGCGAGGACAACTCCCTAAAAATTAATGTCACACATTAAATAAAGCCATCGTTATCCAACATTACACCAAAAAAACAGTGAGAAATTGATGAAAATATTTTTAATCAAACTGAAAAACTAGATAGGATAAACAATTTGCATGCAATATAGAATCACAATTGCACACAAATCCCCAGTGTATTGATAAACAGTGAAAACACTAGCTAATGGCACCCTGCCTTTGAGATCTGTGACAAAAGGACCTAGGACAGATGAATGTGCAACTGGCCATAGCCTGGATAAAGATGATTTGTGAATACTACAGAATCACAGAATGGTTGAGATTGGAAGGAACTTTTGGAGGTCTTCTGGTCAACCTCTGTTACCTCTCACTTGTTTAGGGTTAACGTCTGTATTGTGTTTCCTTAGCTAGGTTTTGGTAGAAGGGGGCTGCAGGGGTGGCTTCTGTGAGAAGAGTCCAGAAGCTGCCCCATGTTAGATAAGGGCCAGTTTCAGCTGGCTCCAAAGGGACTTGCCACTGCCCAGAGCTGAGCCAATAAGCGATGTTGTTTGCGCCTCTGTGAGAAAATATTTAAGACAGAGAAAAAACTGCTGCACAACAACAGCTGGAAGAATAAGGAGTGAGAACCAGCCCTGCAGCCCCCAAGGTGAGTGCAGCAGGAGGGCAGGAGGTGCTCCAGGCAGGCAGCAGCAGTTCCCCTGCGGCCTGTGGAGAGGCCCCTGGTGGAGCAGGCTGTCCCCCTGCAGCCCATGGGTCCCACACGGAGCAGATCTCCACGCTGCAGCCCGTGGAGGAGCCCCCGGTGGAGCAGGTGGATGTGGCCTGGAGGAGGCTGCGGCCCATGGAGAGCCCCCGCAGGAGCAGGCCCCGGGCCGGAGCTGCAGCCCGTGGAGAGGAGCCCACGCAGGAGCAGGGGTCTGGGGGGAGCTGCCGCCCGTGGGGGACCCGTGCTGGAGCAGCTTGCTCCTGGGGGATGGACCCCGTGGTACGGAGCCGTGTGGGAGCAGTTCTTGGAGAGCTGCTGCCTGTGGGCAGCCCCCGCAGGCTCAGTTTGGGAAGGACGGCATCCCGTGGGAGGGACCCCGCGTGGAGCAGGGGCAGAGAGGGACCGTGAAGGAACGGTGGAGACGAAGTGTTAGAGACGGACCGTAACCGCCATTTCCCGTTCCCTTGTGCCACTTGGTTTGGAAGATATAGAAGAGGGTCGGTGGGGGGAAGGTGTTTTTAATTTGCTTTTAGCTTCTCACTGTTCTAGTCTGCCAGTGATAGGCAATAAATTATACTAATCTCCCTGTGCTGAGTCTGTTTTGCCTGTGATGGTACTGCCAAAGCGTCTCCCTGTCCTTATCTCAACCCTTGAGCCCTTTTTGCATCATATTTCCTTCTTCTTTTCCTTTAAGGAGGAGGAGTGAGAGAGCAGCTATGGTGCAGTTCAGCTGCCCAGCAGGGTAAAACCACCACAGCACTGCAAGTCCTTGTAGGTTTTCTCTGCAAATGCTAAAGATAATTATTTTAAGATTTTGCTTTCAAATGTTGCAGTATCTTCACGGAATTAGATGAGAACTCTCATGAGTGTTCTGGAAATCGTTGGTCTAATTACTCAGTAAATCTTGTCTTTTCCTGGATCTTTTTTTCTCTTGAAATCATGTTGAGCTTTACAGGAAAACCTGTTCCTGATCATTGGCAGGAAAAAGGTAGTTCCGTCTCCAGAGTTCTCCCACTTTTGTCTGTCCCCACAACTGCAAGATGGTAGATGAATGTTTCCCTCTTGAAGAGCTAGCAGGTCACAGGAAAAAAAATAATTTCTGGCTTATGTACATTATGCGCATTGTCATTCCTTACCATATGTAGCCTTACCTTACCGTATAGCATACTCTGTCTTTGCTTTTTCTCTCTTTGCTAGGGTTAGGAGCAGTATCTTGTAGGTGAGAAAAAAGGGAATGAAAGGACAGGTATGACTTGCTGAGCCCCTGCTACTTAACTGCTGGCCAGGCATCCCTCCCTAAAACCTGGAAGTACCGTATGTTCAAGTGTGGTTCAAGTTGTCAGATGACACCACTGATACTTAGAGGGGAATTTTATCATGAAGCACCATCTGTGCATTCAGGGATGATGAGTACTTCCATAGCTAAGCATAGTCTTCTATTTGGGCCAAAATGGCAAATGGAAGAACTGTATCAACAAAAACAAAGTCAAACTGCCTTTACACTGTTTGATGACTCCTACATAGTCCACTGCCAGGGCTGAGAACTATCAATATGACTGTTAAGCAGAGGAAGGGAAAACAAAAACCTCTAGTACTCACTCCCTTTGAATATTTCCTTGCCTGTTCAATTTCAGCCTTGTGTCCTTTATCCAAATGCAGAAACATTTCAAGTATAGTAAAGCCTCTTATGCTAGAAGCATATGCTAGAACTGTTGCAATGGCATGACGTTATGTTTGAACATGGGCTGCGATCCAATGACAATGACCCTTCTCTGGCAGTTTTCATTGCTGAAACCCGTGAAGATAGACAGAGTTCTTTTATAACCTGTCTTTGCTCTGTTTTGCTGAGATATGCTCAGAGGATGGGAAAAAAAATGGAAATTTCTCAGTTACTAGATAAGCAAGAGACCTAAGCTGGTGGTGGTAAAGATAATAATATTATTTCTTCTTGATGGCATATGCTGTCTGGAAGGAGTAGTAATGCTGAGTTAGCTCATACTAAAAAAATACACTAGGGCACAACAGAGAAAACCTGTGTTAACTCTTGCATGGTTTTTTTATATATTTTTTTATATTTTACAGTCCAAGAGCAATTGGTGGATTGCTCTTCCCCTATCCACCCATGCTGTCACTGTGTCGTAGAAGGCCGCCAAATTTGAGAGGCACGATTTGCCCTAAGTGAAGCCACGTTGGCTGTCACCGATCACCTCCCTGTTTTCTATGTCCCTTAACATATTTTCCAGGAGGGTCTTCTCTGTTATCCTGCCAGGTGAGACTGACTGGCCTGTAGTTCCCTAGGTCTTCCTTCTTCTCTTTTAAAAAAGGGGGTTTTGTTTCCCCTTTTCCAGCCACTGCAAATTTCACTGGACTGCCATGACTTCTCAAATGTGATGGATGGTGGCTTAGCAACTTCATCCACTAGTTCCTTCAGGACCTGTGGATGTATTTCATCATGTCATGTGGACTTGTGCACCTTCAGGTTCATTAGACGGTCTTAAACCTGATCTTCTCCTACAGTGGATGGTTCTTCATTCTCCTAGTCCCTGCCTTCGGATTTTGCAGCATCATTGGTATGGCTAGAGCACTTGCTAGTGAATACTGAGGGAAAAAAAGTCACTGAATACCTCAGCTTTCTCCATGTCAGTTGTAGCTAGGTCTCCTCTTTCACACATTGGGGGAGTACAGGTACTTTTATCTTCCTTTGTCGTACTACATACTTACAGAAAACTTTTGTTATTTTTTATATCTTAAGCCAAATTCAATTCCAGCTGTTCCTTGGCCTTCCTGATCCCCTCCCTGCAGTCATGGGCCATATCCCTATAACCTTCTCAGGAGGAATATCCCTGTCTCCACTGCCTGTGCATTTCGGTTTTGTGCCTTAGTTTGCCTAAGAGGTCTTGACCTAGCCAAGCTGGTCTTCTGCTTCCCCTGCCCAACTTCTCGCGTGTCAGGATTAAGAGCTCTCGTGCCCTAAGAAAAATGTTTTTTAAGTGTCTCCCAGCTCTCATTTGCTCCTTTGTCTCTGAGGGCAGTTTCCCAACCCATCCCATATACTAGGTCCTATTCTGCAAAAACTATTCCGGTCCCTCCAGAACAGTTTGCACCCACCAGCTGCAGCGCTCCAGTTGGGTGACTCATCCCACCAAGTTTCTGCATTGGCAATCAACTCATAGTTTTGCAACTGGACAGTGATTACACATTTCTCGCGTTTGTGCTGCTTTCTCCTCTCTCCTCCAAATTGTACCTGGCTGTCCCTTATCTTCCAACTGTCTTTTGGCTCTAATTAGGAAATAATAGTGTGTTAACACAGGGAAAATTTTTATTGTGGAGAAAATGCGTATTTTTTCAAAATATTTAAAATGAACTGTTGGCATGTTACTATCCTGTTTGGTATGACAAAATTGTTCTCTGTAACAAACTGTTATTTCCGTCTTGACATTCTTTTGGTAAGAATTTACTTGCTGTGCTTTGCTGAAGCATAACATAAAAGTAAGCTGACTTTTTTTTTCCTTTTAATGATACCTGTGCTTTTGGTAATGAAGATAATGTGCTGTAGTTTTCTTTAGCTTCCAAAATATGAGTTCATTGCTGTGTGAGAGACTAGTTTGCTTTGTGTTTCTTCTATTTACGAAGAATACCGTCTTTCTAGAATTTGACTAGGTTGCCCCTGAAATATTTCTCTAGAGAGTTAAAGATACACAAGTGTGTTTGGTGGTGACTGCAGAGATGCATGAGAGAGACCAGGCTGAGGCGTCTCTGACAGAAGCACCTGGCACAGAAGAGGCAGCAGCAGAGTGATTGTGGTCATCGGTTTGTTGTGGGTTGTGCTGATTCACTCTGCTGCTTATCCTTGGTGATGCTGTCAGCAGAGGCAGCACAGTTCCTCTCGCTTGTCTTTTTCCTTCCTTCTGCTTGCTACTCTGTGGCCTACAGATGTTGGAAGTGCTTTGTGTTTTTCTCTGGGAGGTACAGAAATGGTTTAACCAGGATTGAATTCCCTCCAGAGTAAATGCCACAGGACAAGTGTGGCAACACAAGTGCATTTTTAGGGGGCGGCAGCTTTTGTTTTCTCAAACTTCTCATATATGCTTAGATATGAGATGTACAGAGGAATGATTGTATTGTTCAGACATTTAAAGTTAACAAAAACATAGGTTGGCACATATGTGCCATATGTCTCACAGTAACGTACTAGCAAAAAAAAGTACCTTTAAATCTGTGCAAATTGTCGGTACAAAATTCATAATGTTTTCTGTATATGAGTACATAGATTTCTTTTTTTTTGTTACGATAAATGTTCAAGTTTTGAATCAATCTATAGATTTTCAGGTACTGTACCCCCAGCTTGCTGGCATGTTTTATTTACTATGGGAAAATCAGAGAGTTTGCAAAATGTAGTCTGTTCATGTTCACTGCTGAGTTCTTCTCAGAGAAGGAGGGGATGGTGGAGCATATATTTTTGGAGCTTGCTTTCATACAACATAGTTTTGTATTTATTTATGTGTTTTTCTTGCTGGTTTTCTCTCATGGCTTGTGTCAATAGTAAACATGCATTTCTATGATTTTTCTTTACTGACTCTTATGGGGGATCAAATAATTTCCCTGTTTGAGGAGGTTGTTTGGAAGGAGAGAGGAGGGAGGTAGCTCTTGAACAGGATGCACTACTATGAAAACAGCTTATTTCTTCTGCTGTGTTCTCTTCAAGAACTGCTCCCACACGGCTCCGTACCACAGGGTCCATCCCCCAGGAGCAAGCTGCTCCAGCACGGGTCCCCCACGGGTGGGTGGCAGCTCCCCCCAGACCCCTGCTCCTGCGTGGGCTCCTCTCCACGGGCTGCAGCTCCGGCCCGGGGCCTGCTCCTGCGGGGGCTCTCCATGGGCCGCAGCCTCCTCCAGGCCACATCCACCTGCTCCACCGGGGGCTCCTCCACGGGCTGCAGCGTGGAGATCTGCTCCGTGTGGGACCCGTGGGCTGCAGGGGGACAGCCTGCTCCACCAGGGGCCTCTCCACAGGCCGCAGGGGAACTGCTGCTGCCTGCCTGGAGCACCTCCTGCTGCACTGGCCTTGGTTCTCACTCCTTGCTCTCCCAGCTGCTGTTGCTCAGCAGTTTTCCCCCTTTTTCTTCCTTCTGGTCCAACCATCCCCCTACCACCATCACCCACTAAGCCATGTCCCCAAGCACCACGTCCAGCCTTTCCTTGAACACCCCCAGGGACGGTGAACCCACCACCTCCCTGGGCAACCTGTTCCAATGCCTGACTGCTCTTTCTGAGAAGAAATGTCTCCTCATTTCTAATGACAAGGGACTAACAGTAAAGCCCATACAAAATAGTGTACCACTGAGAAAATAACATGTCCTCACTGGGGCTGCTTTGAGCCATAGTATTCAGAATGCATAGCTACTATGAAAAACTAAGTTTCTCTACCACTTCAAAATGGACACACAATTTTTTGGATGGTTCAGCTAACCGGCAGCAGTCTCTCAGCACCAGATTACCTGTTCAATTTCAGCACAGACTTGTCTTCACCAGATGAAATTTATCCTTCAGGCAAAGGAAAGCAGAAATCCTGACTCCTTGCACTCACTTCTGCAATAGCCTGGCCAGAGCAGGAAGTCATTTCCAAAAGAGGTCAAATCAAAATGGCCATGCTTTGAAACGAGACTGCTCCTAACTGGTCTGTGTAACAGCAGATGTCAAACTGAGATACCAGTGCAGCCTACAGTGTCTTACATTTGGGACAAAGTACCATAGATCCTAAAATTAGCAAGAGGAATTTGGAGAGGAGCAGAAAGCACACCAATCTGCATATGACTTTGGGCATGTCATTGACTGCAAAAGAAAGTAATATTTAACTGGAGGAGTGATGGTGCTTAATCCTCTAAGCAGAGGATATTAGAGTAGTAATTACTGTTATTACTACAATGAAGTAGCAAGAGTAATATGGCCATCAAGAAATAGCTTTTATAAAAATATTATTATAGGCTGGAATTTATTAAAAAATAATAGATTCAAAGAGAATCGGCTCTCAGCTGTTCACTGGGGAAGTCTCAAGACTCTGCCTCCCTTCTCTCCTGCTGGCAGGAACAGAACTCCTAAAGCAAAGTGTATGTTTGACCGAGTCCAGCTCTCTGCACAAATCCATCCAAAAACTTTTCAGAAGCAAATAGGCTGATTTCCCCAGATTTAATGCCATCCCATGTTTGGATTTTGTTACTTATTCCCTCTCCCACATTACTGTACCATCAGCAAAAGCAGACTGTACACAGAAATTGGAGAATTTGGCACAGAATCAGCCATTTGTCATGGAAGCAGCTGTTTTATGGCTGACGGTGGCAGACATGAAGATCCAAGAGGCATTCAAAAGTACTGATACGCATCATAGGTTTTTACTGCTCTCTTTACAACAGTCATATTGACAAGCTTCTCTATCTACAGCCATAGTATGCACATTCACAGAACAGCTGGCAGCCTTGTCAGCCACTTATGTCATCTGGCTTGGCTTACGTAAAACACACAAGCACGGAAAGAGGTGATGATTTTGTTGAAGACAGCAATCGGTTAAAAGCTACTAGTAATGCTAGAACACCCTGAGCCCGCTACTTGTGTAAGGGTAGAGCTGCTTCCCTGCCCAAATTGAAAAAAAAAAAACCTGAATTCTGAATGTCCGCCAGAATATTCTTGGAATTACACAAAATAAAGTTCAAATAGTAAGAACATTGTATTCTTAAAAGAGAAGCAAAAAGAAACTTGCAGAGCACAGAAGGAGGTGAACCATGATGCTCTATGGCCAATAAATACCCAAATGAACTTAAAGGCTGTAAATGTTACTGAAACAGCAGAAAATACAAAAAGGTTTAATTTCAAAACAGAAGGGAATGCCCTCAAAAGAGTAAATGCTCAGTTCTTAAGTGACCAACGGAAAATAAAGACCTTTAGAAAGGAAATTGGCCATTCAAAAACCTCTGCCCTTATAGGATAGGTCACTATTTCAAAATACATTAGGATGAAAACATTTCAAAATGTATGCTTGAAAATGCTACTGCTACAGCTTCAACCTTGTCCTCTCACTGCAGTGCAGTACTGGGTTTTATGTAACTTCTATTCAAAGAACAGATACCTGGCAAAAAGAAACAGTACCTATGAACAACAGCCTCCTGGACATATCTTTTGAGTATTCTTGGTTTGCAAATGTTTTTAAATGGTCCTTAAATATTGAGACACTCCGTTACCAGTCCCTCTTCCCCCCGCCATCCAGAAAGCCTCGAAGCACTGCTTGTACTCAGAGTAAAATTCCACGCTTGTTTTTCCCCCAACACCTGAAAAAACAATGCTGTTCTCTGTGTTGTATTGCAGCTTTCTCCAAAGAAGGAAGTCATCAAACACCAGTTATCTTTTTCAGCTTCCCTTGGCTCATTCATCTACTCTAGATTGGTACCTCATAATGTTAATTCTGCTTCTGAAAGATGCTTCATCTGTGATGTACTGCAGACATTTCATTGCTAAAGACAACTAACTTCCTTTTAAGAAAGGGGAGATCGATTCAAGCGACTTTAGATGCACACGCTTGACCTCAACATCAAGTGCAGGTTGAAAACAATTCTCAAGGAAAGATGACAGACACACTAGGTGACAACACCAGAAAGGTAAATTACCCCCAAACCAATCTTTGATGCAGTTACTGATAGTTAAAAGAAGGAAAACACCATATCCATGGAGATACATGGGGAAATATTAGTTCAGATGGTGATCAGTACAGGTGTTGTAGGAACATTAAAGAGCCTGAAGGGAAAATAAAACAAGTTGTCCCTGAAAGGCAAACCACAAGGCTCAAAGGAGGGAATCAACTTACTCTGGGCTTCAATGATTTATTCCTAATACCTTCAGTTCAGTGGGATAAACTTCAGTTCAAACAGTGATCTGTCATTACCTTAGCCATAGTAGTGCCAAGGCTACCATTACACTGATTTTTTTTTTTTTTTTTACTTTGCTATTTGCAAATCTCATGAAACCAAACAACAGAAGTGTGATACAACAGAGGAGAAATGATTTGGAGTGATCAACATCCACGCTGTCTGCCCTGTAAGGGCAACAGAATCGGGCCAGACCAGGTTAGGGGATTCTGCTTTAGGGGTTGCTACTCTAATGTTCATTTTTCTTCCAACAGTGCAGTGAGCCAAGAAGCCTTTTCCACATCACATTTCTTTATTAGTCTTCACATCTTTTGCACATCTTTTACACTGAAGAGCTACCTTTATCCTTACTGGACTTACATCAACCGCTCAACTCACTGCTATAGCACTATGCCATTAACTTTGTGTTATTTGCACACACTTTAAAAACAATGCAACATTCATCATACGTTTTAATGATTTTTAGTGAATATTCAAGCTTAGACCACAAGGTGAGGTGTTTTCTATGCTCTACTACTTTGATGCAAGGCCATCTTTCTGTCTTTTCTTTGCAGTCACATTTCAAACTCCCTGTAATTGATGCAGAGCAACAGAGGACTTGGAGATCTCTGTAAGCTAAACGTCACTTCTAGCACTGGGACTAATAGCTATAAAATGGCCATGCATACCTTCAGGTTGGAAATTATTAGGTTCATAGCCAAGACAAGAATGATTTCTGAACAGGGTTATCAGCAGATCTTTTATCTTCGGTACTCTAAACACATGCGCTGTACAGCACAGTCAGTTTATTAGAAAGGATTTTATGTTATGATCATCTGTAACGACAGAGGTCTCAGACCTGATGATATCAAAGATTCTATGGGGTTCAACCTCCTCTACGTCAGTTTTAAAAATTGTCCCGTTTCTTTGGTTTTCATAAATCTGATCTTCAAATGTACAAAGATCTGTTTGCTCTGGCAGTATAAAAGGGATCCTGAAGGTCAGGTGTGATGATCCTTTATGCTGCCAAACAGCTTAATTCAGCTCTCTTCGCCTGTACTTTTCCCATTCAATTTTTTTTTTCTTTTACTACTGTGAATCTGTAGATTATAAAATACCTATTCTGAGTCCCCAAATAGTATGGTAGAAAACACTAAAGTATGCTCAACTTCAGGCATGCACGTGAGCATCCCTACTGACCTTGATATTCTCACGTCTAATGGGCTTTGTTAAACCAGAGCTACAAAGAAGGGCTATCACATTCCTCTATTGCAAAACAACACCATTGGCTCTGCAGCTCAAGACTGCACTGGAATGAATCCTTGCTTGCTGCCCTTCACTATGCTGCCCTGCTCCATTGCAAAGATACACTTGTTTCAATAAATGTCAGATAATCATTGCTTTCAAGGAAGAGGGTACCATCTATCTCTAGACCTCTTTTTGCATTACTCATTCACAATTTCCTGAATGCAGAAACCAGCACTGCGTGCTGCTTCATGAATCTAAAGCTCAGCTCGTGCCCATTTTGCCTCTTCAGCAAGGCTGACCGAGCAGCACAAACCCCAAGTAAAACACACCTCTGCAGCCACATAATCAGTTGCCCTACCTGGTGCCATTATTGTAGCCTATCTTCCTTCTTGAAATAGTTTACACGTGCATTGTATAACGGTGAAGCAGATCAATAATAATAAAGTTATTAGTCTATCTAAAGCACTCAATACTCTGTAGGAACAGTAAGCAACCGTGAGTACTGAGTTATGAAAATCTGTACTCTATCTGCATTACTTGAGTGCCAAAACTTTTTTAAGTCAGGCAAGATGGGACAAGCCCTTCTTTCAGCTTCCACATGATGCAGATTCGCTTCTGTCAGGCAGTTCTACTCTGAACCTCCTCTAACCTCTCCTTGTTTGCCAGCCAGGGAGAGGTATGCTTCAACCTGCTGGAGACCGCTAGAGAAGGACAGGGATGGAGTCAGGACAAGAGAAAGAAGGGTTACAGCCAGGAATAAATAACGTGAATATTGACAGAGACATTAAAAACCCTGTGGGTGAATTAAGGTGTCCAAATATTTCTTTGGTATGCAATAAATCTCACTGAATATCATCATAGATACAAACAAAACAAAACACTAAAAAACACTGACTTTACATCCAAATCACTCTGAACACTTACGACTCCCCTGTACCATGCTACTAACCCACCAGCCACCGATAAATGTATTGTTATGGGTGAACTGATGTAATACTGATGTAATTCCTCAAGCTCTTAAAAAAGCTTTGATTGCTTCAGCAATATAGTGTAACATTAAAAATAGCATGGCGGAATAAAAAGAATTAGAGGCAATAAATCAGATGTTGACATAAAGAAAAGGAATGCAATTGAAAAAGCTAAACTTCTGAGAAAACACTTTTGACTGTGCACAGAATAACCTCTCCTTATCTCTGTCAAAGGCAATGCCAACCATAAAACGACTGTAAAATCTAGGTTAGTTCAACAACGTGGAAGAGTTTACAGGAGGTGCTGACAAAGATACCTCTAATATTTATCAACAAATAAATTTTGGTGTGTTTACACAAGCATTTTAGTCTAAATCTGGAGGGTACTTTCAAAGTCATCTCATCCTCCTAACTTACAGCACTTGTGTGCATATATTGTAGCAGCCCCAGAGTGCACCACAGGGATTTCTTTCAGAAAATCCCCTCAAAGGATGCACACCTTACTTAATACACTCCAGCTGCTAGTGGCTGTTGAGTCCACTGGACTGAACCAGACTGGAGTTAGCCTGGATTAAAAATCTTTTTAAAAAATTATCTAGTTCTGCCATGGCACACCCCAACTCAGAACAGCAGAATGAGAAGCCTGACAATATTTACCTGCCTTTCCCTACCCATTCTGATACAGTTCAACATGCTTCCTGGAGCAACGACTAGCAAAGCGATACTTCCAAATGCACTAACATTTGGAAATCAGCATTGGCCTGGGACAAAGACAGGAGTCTTAGCGTTGCAAGAGCCTTTGACGATACTTTCTTTACAAAGCCTGGTTACTTAAAAACAGAGTTAGTGCTTTCTGCCCTACCTCCTACTCCTGCTGTATTTGAAAGCAAAATGCAAATCCTACAACTTACCACTCGCTGACTTCTACTCTGGACCTGCTTTGTTCCACCCCTACTCAGACCTGGAGCTATCGGCATATTAGGAGCCTCAGTTACTGGCTAGGACAGACAGAACCACAGCGTTGCCTGGGCAGTTTCAATTCTGACATTTCTAAGCATTTTCATGCCTTTCTTTTCAGCTGTCAGGTATTTCATGACCCCTGTCCCCATATGCACTTCCCTAAGATTTTGAGTTTGGTTTAATTAAGCCAAAGGTACCTGCAAAACAAGCAAATTGTGAATCGCGTCCTTTCTAACTAGCAGTTCACACATTTTGCAGAGCACAGGTATAACAAGAACTAGCAGTCTTGGATAAGTGTTACTAAATCATATGATTGACCAAATGTTATTTGCAACAACTGGTGTTTTTCTGTTGACTGGAGAAACCAAGAAATGGCAAGAATTTCTGAGATGAAATATTTCAAGGGAAAAGCCGCTAGCTGATGTGAGGAAAGAAATGCAAAGCAAATGCAACTAAAACCCCGAGTCTACACAGAACGTGAAACAGTAATTTCAAGTTAATTGCTTCCTTTATTTCGATTGAATGCAATTCTTTAAAAATCATCCTTGTTAATTCTTTTATTGCTCAAAGCACTTCACTAAAGATTACTTAACTCTGTATACCATATTTTCAATGAGCGACTGCTTGTGTTGAATAGGTCTTTAACAACTCACAGCCAGGCTGAAGCATTCCAACGTAACTTGCTTTCAAAACTTTGTTAAATACTATTTAGACTTATACTATTTAGACTTAAAGCTTGTTGGTATGTGCTTGTGTGGTGTCCTCAATCAACCGCCATTTCCCTGCCCGGTAGCATATTCTGGTGCATGACCAGAATGCTTCCTTAAGGTAGCATACTGGAACAAATACTTCCTACAGCAATGAAGCAGCCAATTTTCAGTAGTAAAGTGATAACAGAACCAACCGAAGCAATTTGAAGGTTCTGCAAATGGAAATTTTTCAGAAACATACAATTTAGTCCAACTGGGGTGGACTACCATAGGGACAGCTTAAAGCACACCTCTGAATCCAGCATGAACACGTGCCAAATTTGAAGAGTCTGCTCTGACAACTATAATACCAAAACAATTCAACAAAAATACATGGTTTCAGACACTGAGAAAACAGCTTGTTCTTACCCTGGCCTCACTACATCTTTTCCATTGCAACTTGGGAAAAAAAGAAAATTGAAAAAAATCCCCCTGCAGCAGAATGTAATCTGAGAATTTTAGTGGGAGCTAAAGCTAACAGCGTCAAAGCTGTAGCAATCAGGAGCTTTGCTTTAGTTTCTTCAAAAAAATGTTAGTGCACCTCAACAATCTTTTCATGTTTTTCAGACTTCCTTACCTTGCAATCAGCAGAAGAAAATTGCATTGTACAAACCTCCCCTCCACCCCAAATGCAGATTTCTTCTTACTGTTTGATTTTGCAGCGATCTAACGTTAATTTGTGTAATGAGACTGCCATTAAGAACAGGACAATCCCTTCAGAAACAAAAGGTACAATCAAAGCATCCATCAACAAGACACCATTGGGCAGCATCTCATTTTGGAAGGCCACAGTCTCTTTCCCCCCGTCTCCCTAGCAGGGTACTTACCACCCCAGTAATCACAGACCCTGCAGCAGCGCTCAGACCTCATCAGGGCAAGCTCTCTGCAGGTGAAGACACTGCACTAACCCTACGGAACACAACTCTGAATACTCAATTATCTTTCAAAGGTTGTGGTGATCTGGAGAGGTTCCTGTCAAGTAGATAAAGCGATTCTCAACTCCCTCTTCAAAAGAGAAAGAAAGAAGACCCAGGGAACTGTAGACCAGTGACCCTCACTCCCGTCCTGTAGCAAATAACTCTGGAAGCAATTTCTAGACACGTGAAGGACGAGAAGGTTGTTGTCAGGAGTTGTCAGCATGGAGTTACAAGAATCACGCCTGAGGCACTTGATAACCTTTTACAATAAGATGATTGACTTTATGGATGACAGGAAGGCATTGCATACTGTTTATCTTGACTTCAGTAAGGCTTCTGACCCTGTCTCCCATAACATCCTCACAAATTGATTAAGTACAGGCTAGACAAGTGGATAGTGAGATGGACGGAAAATTGGATGAAATGCTGGGCTCAGAGAGCTGTGATCATCAGCTTGAAACCCACATGCATGTCAGTCACTATTGGATTACCCTGGGAGTCAGTATTAGGATCGATACTATTTAATATCTTCATTTATGACCTGGGCAACAGGGCAAAGGGCAAGTTTGTAGATGATACAAAACCATGAGGAACGGTTGATAAACCACATGGTTGTGCCATCATTCAGATCCTGGATCTGGAAAAGAATCCTTTTTCAGCAGTCAGTAGTCCAATAGTCTTGATCGTACCTGAACTTCAGAGGAAAACTTGCTTCTGCAGTCCGGATGGTACATGGTACTCTGCTAACTGCATGAACTGTTCCCATTTTAACTGCAAATACACCGGTCACTGTCTCCTGCAATGGGATTCTCTTCTTGCACCAGAAAAGGCCACATCTGCTTGCTTTCTCCACATGTTATTAAGTAAAATGACCTGTGGAAGGCAAGTGAGGCCTCCAATTTTTGGAAGCACCTTGTCTGGAAAGGAGGTGCACCAAGTAGAAATGCAAAAGGGAATAAGAAGAAATGTAGGGAACAGCCTGCCATTTCTAAGAAACTTAAGTTTGTGAAAAAAAAATATAAAAGGCACCATGCAGGAAACTGAGGAAGATGCAGACGTGGTGACATGAGCTTTGCTACTTACACAGAGCCAACAACCTCTGCCTTCTAAGGTCTGAACTTTGCTATTATGAACAAATGCTGTCAAGTTCAATTACTATGGGTGTAACCATTTAGTAACTACTGACAACGGAGAGCTTTGTAGAAGCTTGTTTGAAATAACTGTATTGAATTAAAAAAATGTAATAGATGATAACTGACTTAAGGTTTTAATGAGGAAATAAGTTGATTTGTTGAGGTGGACCATTACACCTATGGGTTAACTAAATCCCAATGGCATTTTATTTCTATTTCTAAAGACTTCATCTAGACTTAATACAAATTAGTTGTGCTATGTTCTGGAAAGCTTAGGATATCCCTTTTTATGCACCCAAGTTATCATAAATCTCTCAGCCACATTTAGTTTGCTTGACACAGAAAATTGTTTTTTTTTCCAAAGGAATAAGCCTGGCAATACGAAAACATTTCCCCAGTGAACTGCTAAAAAGAGGTAGTTAAAAACAGTCTAATCATTTGTTTGATTGTTGTTTGGTTTGTTTTATCTTAAAAAAAAAATACCAAAACCCACCAGAAACAACCTTTCTTTTCCACTAAGATAGCTTGCTTTCCACTGCTAATCTACGCCCTACAACTAACTTCCTGTGATCAACCCTCAAAGATCAACCTTAGCTGCTGACCTTATCACAGCATTTCCACTGCAGCAAATCCTCCCCCAAGTTAATTAAAAGGACTAACACATACAACAATGAAAAGAACATGAGTCATACAGGCCCTAATAAGATCTTAAAATTAGGAAAGTGCTTTTATTACCCAAAGTAGCAGGATCTGTGGAGTCTGGAGCAGAGCAGCAGAGAACTAAGCTTATTATCCGTAAAAAGGAAAGCCTAATCTTACGATATTTCAGATGAATATGTTATCAGCACAGAGCCTGCTTTTATCAAGAAAAGGAAATGATTAGACTATGTCAATCACAGAGGATATATCCTCTTTTGTCTAAATTTTGGGTCTGTAAGCAGTTCCAGGGAAAACTAAAACGACAGCAGCATCTACACATTATATCTACACATCTAAATACAAGGCTCTAAGTTACCACTGAAAGCTCTTCTTCTATTTGAACAAAAATACACCTAGCCTTGTGGGGCAAGAATAAAAAAGCATCACAGAAAACAAAGGTTTCTGATACAAAGATAATCAACAGCAAAATAAACATATATTCATGTCATGGTTTACTGTTTTTTTTTTTTTAATTCTAGTTCTTTAAGTGTTGCAACATAATTGAGTATGATTTAATCAATGCATTTCCAAAGTGCCAAATGTTTTGCTTAATTTTTTTAAATCTTGCCAGATGCATGAAAATTTTGCATTAATAATATGGTAACAATTTAAAATTCTGTTCTCTAGTGTAAGACCAACAACAGATTAACTATTACATTAAAATTAGAAACTGTTCAACACCTCACACCAAGGAAAGCACTTAATTATATAGTTCTTTTAAGCATAGGAACGGCCCCATTGCACTACAAGAAAGAATTATGTATTTGTACCACATTAGGTACAAATCGCATAGTAAGCCTTAATTTCAAAAAATAATAATCTCTAAAGCACACTGAAATCAAGCAGGTCTGTGAAACACGGAAGGATGAATCTGTGTTGCCAGAGCTGCTTCTTCGTATATGAAAGAAGTAATGATAAAGAAAGACCATAGCTAACGCATTTTCAAAGGCACGGGTGATTTCTTACCTCCCAATGAAATCATACCTTTTAAAACTGCCCGCTAAATGAATATGCAGCCTAAGTCTTAATATGAAGTTAATATTGGCTGTATTATAGATTGAGCTTTCATGACAGTTTGATAAGGAGCCATGTACAAATTATAAATTCAAACTAATTTCAGGGAAAACCATAGTTCTGTAAGAGTCTCAACACAGTAAATGCACAAGAGCTTGATAGCAGCCCTAATACACAGCATCCTTTTCCTCCCCTACCCTCAGAAGAGCAGTAGAGAACAGACCAAAACAAGCTGCAATTTGCCTCACCAGCTGGGCTTTGGATGAACATAGAACATGGGAAGGAAGAGTCTACCACCTAGAAGAGCCAACTGTAGCCACGAAATCAGAAGAAAAAAGCTGTCAAACTATGAAAAAAAAAAAACAAAAAAACACAAGATAAACATAGAACAAGTTATGTGTTTAAAGCATATTTTATAAAATCTGGGAAAAGGTTTTATTTGTCTACTCACAAGATGCAGACAACAGCCACTGCCTTCAGAAGTTACCTGCAGCACCCCAGAGTAGAGCAGCACCCCACGAGACCTTCATTGTAATGACCCCAGCTTTGTCCCAAGAGAGGGCAAACTCTGTAGCAGTGCTCCCACAAACAACCTTGAACTGCCTAAATAAACCCCCATTCAACCCCAGATCTTTCCTGGATCATAACTGGAGTGCTCAGCATCTGGCAGGACGGAGCCCTAAGGACATACACAAGGAGAAATTAGAAATTTCAATTTATATGCTAATACTTGCTCTTACAGGAAAAATTGAAGTATAACAAGTGATTTCCCATTGCACGGAAACAGCCTTGATTGTTATTTAATGATCACAACGAATAGCTAGAAAGCATGAAATGAAGCTAATAAATCTGTTGAGCCTGAAATTTTCAACAAATACAAGTAGTCAAAGTTTTCCAGAACTACTAGAAGCCTCATTTGCACATCCAACTCCTAAGAGGTCTGCAATCCAGTAGCCCTTACCAGCTACTCCAGAAAGGACACATTAAACATCTCTCCAACTCAAATATAAATCTTACTTCATCTTAAAGCTTTAAATATTCTGCAAATTTCTTCATTTGCTTGACTCAAGGACGTTGAACTGTATCAAAATACATCGAACTTTCTCCACTCAGTGGAAAGCACTAAAACTGTTCTACAGAGTAATACAACACATCAGTTTGGGAGCTTTTTAATATTTTTAAATTAAGTTTGGAAAGTATGTTCTGAAATTTTTCAAGAAAATACAGCTTGATTATCATACCTCAAAAGAGAATATTAGGAAGAACTTCTTTACCGAAAGGGTTGTGAGGCATTGGAATGGGCTGCCCAGGGAAGTGGTTGAGTCACCATCCCTGGAGGTCTTTAAAAGACGTTTAGATGTAGCCCTTAGTGATATGGTTTAGTGGAGGACTTGTTAGTGTTAGGTCAGAGGTTGGACTCGGTGATCTTGGAGGTCTCTTCCAACCTAGATGATTCTGTGATTTAAAAGGCAGACTTCAGTAGGACATTTTCACAAGAGTTCTTGACCATATTCATTCAGATATTGGATAATTTTAGGTGACAAGACATAAAACAAAGTCATAATGAAAAGGTGATGATAAGGAGGTCTTTTCACAGCATATGTGATTCACATCTATGTGAATTCATATTTATATTCATTAATTACATAGATATGAAATATAGTTTACATCTATGTAATTAAAAAGATTTTCTTTATTCTAATTTAATTCGGGATTTAAATAAAAGCTATAATCACTGGAATTCAAGAAAGAGATAGCAAGTTGACAGACTATGTATTAGTAAATAGACATACATTTGAGAACTATTAAGAACACTATTTTCACTGAAAAAAACCTTGAAACCCAATACAAACATAATACAAGAGATCTGCAAACCTTATTATCATGAAAAAAGTATCTGTACAATGCCAGTTATGTCTACTGCATGGCTTACTCTGTAGTACTCATCTTTATTGAGCCTGTACCCTTAATAAATAGTAAGACTACAAGCAGTGGTTTACTAACCCAATCAAGATTACGACTGAAAGCAGCAGGTAATTTTATATTAATTAGAAGTTTACACTGACTTAAAGATGAATCACAATACCAAGATGTTTAAATAATTGACCATCATTACAGAAACAGAAAAAAAAAATCAAGAACAGCAACGAGTTAACTTCAAAGTCCTAAAAATTATTAGCTTAAGATTCTTAAATTAATAATCTACTCCAGAATTTTTCAAATCAATAAAGGAATTTCAGTCATATAGAAGTACGCTTTGTTCTACGCTATTAAAAGACCAAGAAGGCTTGCTCACTTGCTTTAGTTTTGAGACTTGAGTCTCTTGGACCTGCGACAGTTATCATAAATTTTTAACTGAAGTTTACAGAGTACTGCCGTATGATTACAGCTGTAATATGGTACCAAAGCTTAACACAAAACAAAAGAAAAACATTTTCCTTTGGTGAAGGGAGGGGATCTACTTTCTGAAACTTTGGAAAAAATCATAGTGCAACGTGACACTTGTATTCATGCAATTTCATCTACACGCCTCTAGCAGTTTACATAGCACTACTACATAGGAATATTTTGTCCAAAGAAGCCTACTTCCAAACATTAGTATACATAATAATGTAAATAGAAGCCAACAAAAAAAAAATCATAGCCTTTCGTTTTCATTGATCCAGTGCTGAGATGTCTCCACCTGCATCTCTGACAAACTCGTCAAGTTCCTAGACAACTTATGGCCTTAGTTAACTGCTTAAATTTGTAGTCCCTCCACTGTTAGAATGGCACAGAATACATAACTATCTGAGAAAACAGATGATTTTAGAAGACTGACTGGGTCACAAATCAAATGCAAGAGAGCTTTTCCATAATGGTCAACTGAAAGTGTATCAGAATCTCAGAAAGACATTCATACCCTCAGCTGACATAAAATTCACCACTTCTTTCAAACTCTCATGCTTCGAAACCAACATACAAATAGCACTTGCAAAATTCTGTGAGTTCTGTAAAATTCCTCCATGTTTGCGCTCTCATATTGAACACCCATGGCAGTAAAAAGAAAGGTACTCGGAGCAGAAATATCCATTTTCATTGGCATATTTTTCTTGTCATGCACACACTTCAAATTAGATATTGCAAAGGCACTTAAGAGTACTATCACGATTAAATAAAATTTTAAAGAGATATGAAAGGAGGTTGAGAGGCCAGAAAATGATTTTAGCATTTGTTTATCTGTCACCAGAACAATTTGATGAGTAACGGGACCATTGCACGATGAAAAATTGGATCTTGCCACATCAAGTTGAGACAACAAAACTCAACTTAGACTGAAAATGTAAGCAAGTCTCCAGTCTCCATAGGCTAGTAAAAACCTTCAGAAAGAAATAGGAGTTCAGACCAATTGTTCTTCATCTTAAACTAAATTTTCCGTATTCTTCAATCACAGATCAACATACTGGCACCACATGGCAAATGAAAAATAAACTGAAATGCCTAGTAACTTCAGAGTTCTTCAATAAGGTGTTTAAGTTCTACCAAGACTTGCTAAAATATATCATTTTCTATGAAATTCAAGTTTGTGCATCAGGTGTTTGTCAGATCAGCCTGCTTTCAAGTGATAAATTAAGAAATAAGACAAACATTACATGAGTAGTTTTTCTCCTTTCTTATTTCAGCCTTCTGGGAGGATAAAAGGATGACTTTTTTAAATGAATAATTAAAATCACACAAAAAACCAACTGATAACGACTTTTTTTTTTCCCCCTGGAAAAGTAAAGACAAAAACACAAGCTCATGAGACTAAAACCTAGAACTTCTGAATCTTGGTTAATCATAGTAAATAGTTACGTTATTTGTGATAGTTTAAATGAATTTTCCTTACTCGATCCATTTTTTAAAGCAAATTATTGTTCCATTACAAAATATTCAATAAATCCACTACTTCCAACTGTGTGACATGACAGGAGGCTTTCAATTACACCTTATATTGCTGAGCAATTTAACTATATTGCATCCAGTGTGAATAGTATTGCAAAGTTGACTTTTAAGATGTTCTTACTACAGTGTTTTAATACACCTAATTAGTCACCACTGAAATGGCTACTTGATTAGTTTATTTCAGTAAGTTAAAACAGTACAATGTTCATTCACCGAGAAGCATCCCTTCTGGAAGCCACCTCTTACACTAACAGAAAAAAATGCTTCTGACAAACCTTGGCTACGTAAAAAATATGCTGTTGTTACTTAGCAAATAAAAGAATTATTTTTTTAAAATGTAATATAAAAATGTGTGTGCGTGTGTACTTCAGAATTAAAATGCTCCCCACACCACACCGGGCTGGAGTTAAGGCATGAAAGATGCACTCTGCTCAGATGGACCCACTCAGATCTCTTGCCTTTGGTCTATTAACACAGGCCAGACAAAGTGATACCTTAAGTTACCTGATACTGAGCATCAGTGTCTCAGTCATCTTTGGAAAGTTCTGTAGAACACCAAGAACAAACCCCTTGCCACATGAAATGTAAACTGCATCTGAGCCTGCTGTATCATAGATCACCTCATCAAATAAATCAGACCAACATGATTTCCATTGGATATTTTTAGTTATGAAAATCGCCTACACTCTTCATTCATTCCAAAATGACATATCAAGGTATGTGGTCACACCTAGGAAGCACATGAAAGCAAAACAAGCTGCACCCAAGAAATATGATTCTTTTCAATATACTAATTGTAGATAGAGCTTGTAGCACTTCTGGTAGCTGCCAGAAAACTTAAGGTTATTTAACATTTGTGATTTAAGAACTGGTTTCCATTGTAATTCTGCCAAGTTTGAAACCTTCAGGCTGAAATTCTAACTGTACATCTCAACCTAAATTTTAAAATTACACAAGAATAATTGCACCACATCTACAGGACAAAGAATGCTTGTGCTGTCCACACAACTCATACACATTTTGTATTTTACCAAAATGCAGAACTTCCTTAAAGTCCTTCGAAAAGAAACTTTAACATCTGGATATCTCAGAATAGGAATCTTAAAAAAGGATAGAACATTTGGGTCATCCAAAGTTAGAAGAAATGCCTACCATGGTCAACTTGAAAAATCCAATCTCATTTGTCTAAACTGTACGTTGCTGAAAACTGCAGATTGGATTTGACAGGTCAGGGGAAAGGGAGAAGACAGCCAGACAAATTATGGTCAAGATTAAAGAAGAATTTTGAGCAAAGTTTGAAAAATGTGATGATACTTGCTGGGGTCTATTTACATCAAAACGTGTTCCCCTCTAATGTCTGGAGAGCTTCTTGTGCACATTAAATTGAACTTGCACATACATGCATTCTGCTAGGATTATACCACGCTTTCCTGCCTACAAGATCCCTGACTCTGCAAAGGATGGCCAGCGTTCAGCATACGAATGAGGAAATGTGCAACAAACTAAATCTTACTGCTGGACACCTGCTTTATTTATTCTATAAACAGGAAAGCACATAAGAACTGTTGGAAGCAGCAAATGCTTCAGCATAGTCCAGTGCACATCCGTGTTCAGTTTATGATCCAGCACCCTACGGTGAAATGGGATACCTGAGACAGACGTATATACTGGGCTTCAAACCCTGCAAGGAGAATGGCAGCATCAGCAAAAGGGCAGGAGCACTGAAGTTTCAGAGAGCTGCAGATAAACCTAAAGACGACTGTCACAGCCGTAAGTATAAATTGTCTATCTAAGGCAGAATTTTCAATCATATCGTTAAAAATGGACTTCTTACTATGTGAGAGCAACTGCAATCTTAAATCCTAGGTTAATGAAGCCACAGCAACTTGAGTTAGCACAACGGTTTGCAAACAGAAGAGTCACAAAAGCAATAGGTGAAGACATTTTAAAATAAATTTGAACAGAAGTTATTTTAGACATTTAAAACCTCATAAGAAAACAATGGAATCAAAAAGCAATTTTCTCTCTCCTTTGCAATAAAAAAACTTGATCTTTTACATTAAAAAAAACATAACTCAGGAGCCCAATTCCCTTTAAATGTCAGGAGTATTAACTACTTTTTGAAAAATCTTCTCCTTGAATTTAAATCATGTCTACCATACGTAGAGTAAAATTAAAAGAAAAAAATATTCTAAGCAAGCCAGGTGCCTCACCATGGACAGGAACTGGAGCACAGCCCCACGCTCTGTGAGCCAGGCAGCCGGAGCGCTTCACAGCTGGCAAGAACAAGCACACTCGTCAGAACAAAAACAGTACAAAAAGAGCCCAGCACAGCCACAGCACTGAGCAGCAATGTGACCGGACCAAGAGCTTTTGTATGGACTTACTTTCATCTCTTCCACTTTCAAAGAACTGGAAGAAACACATTCGTCTAGGCTGACCATATCCCTACCAACCAGAACAATTTATGGATTTATTTTTAGTGGTATTATTAAATTAGGATATCTATTCATAGAAAATCTTCCTTAAATGTATACTTTTGAGTTTGACAAAGCTTCTTACCAGAGGACCTCAGCTGACTACAGGCTTGGAATTAGGACATCAGAACAATGCTTCTTACAGAGATTATTCTAACAGGACCTTTCAAGACACAGCCAGCCTAGATGGGTTAATTGCTTTAAAAGAGAAAGGAATTATTTTAATGGATTTAAGTTTGCATTCTCCTCCAAATTCAAACAACTCTAGTGAAAGTGGAATATGAAAAGCTAAAAAGTGACTGGCATAGAAGAGGGAGGTTGGAGAGCTACGACTAAGCGGTCTGAAACATAATATCTATACAGTATTCAATCATTTTAGTATCTCACCACTTATTTAACGCTTGTAAAGGAGTTATTTTGCTAGCTCAAGAAAAGAATGAAGTCATACCAAAAACTGGGAATACGTAGGTGAGGAGAAAGAGAAGAGAAAGGGATAAAGAGTCAGGATGCTAGCTGGACAGAGAAGCTGAAGAGATCACAGACACTCTGCATGAAAAATTTATAAGGCAACCAGGATTAGAAGAAGGTTCAGGAAAGAAACAACAGGCCTAGTAAGAGGCATAGTAAAGGAGGGACACCCCAAGTACGAGATGCACGTGTTTGCAGGAAGTGGGGACCAAGACAAGAAGCTTAAGGAGAACAGCTATGGGTCCTGGAACTGGTACCAGAGGTTGGTTAGGACAGGATGAAGACTAAAGAGCTAGATAAAGACTACTATGAGAACCAGCCACATAAGCAGATATCACTAAGCTTAGAAAGAATGTGCAGAACAGCCTACCGCTACTGCCATGTTCTGCCTTTTCTAACAGCACCTCCTGGGCTGGAAGGCAGCTAAACAACACATGATCCACTTCAAACTTAAATGCTTTAAAGCAGGATGAAGTGAATCTTTAAATCTGTTGAGAAGAGATGAACTAGAACAGCAAACAGCTTGTTTTTCAGCGCATCGGAATGAAACTTCAGATCACAAAGAAATATTGGTCAGCGATGCTGACGCAAAATTACATAGGAAACTTCACAGCACAATCAAAAAGAAAACCCTACTTACAAAGAAAATATTTAGCTGCTTTAACCATACATTCAAGATTTTTTCCCCATCTTGCACCATTCACTCTTGCTTTCAACTTCTGCAGCAAATGAAACAGAAGCCATATGGACAACATTTTGCTTCTCTGTGCAATCCTGATTCCTCCCCAGAGCACAGCCATCCTTATCCCTCCTGCAGAATGAGGCATCGGGGAACAGTAAGCAGTCTTGTAAGCAAAGTCTGCGTCCTAATAAGTGTATAAAAGGTAAAATTAGATTGTCTGCCTCTCCCACTTCCTAGTCAGGATATTTTCCTTACACAACATTAGCATTCTTTCAGATTCAGCTGTCCAGCCCAGAAAAAAAATGGTCTAAATGTTTTACACATTCAGACTCCAAGACTGCAATTGTGAGTGCTCAGCACTTTCAAAGTTTTAACGTGGCTCTACTTTCAGAGAAAAAAAGTACAAATACAAGACTGCTGTTGAAGTTACAGCATGAAAAACAAAAGCAGTGGGAGCATATGTTTGTAGGAACAATACAGTTAGTTCAAAAAACCCACTGTGATAGTTCCATGATTGCTTAAAGCAATCAAAGGCAACACAAAAAATCCATCAAAATAGTTGGAACTACAGTATGGCTATCCTGCTTATGAACAGAACTAGACAACTTAGAAGTCCTAGCATCCAACCTTCTTCACCAATTCATTTTTTAACACTGTATTCTGGTATATTATCCCATACAGTACGTTATACAGTTTAAAAAGGCCACTTTGATACAACAATCCAGAAGAGTTATCCATGGACAATGGAAAAGTGTAGTAGACAACAAAGCACTATTTGGTTTCAGGACTGCTAGAAGGCACTACTAATAAGCAGAAATGTACAACATTGACTGTGCTACAAAACAACAAACATCTGACTCAGAAGGAAGAAAAAGGAACCTAAACTGAACAAACAAAATTATCCAATCAATATTTACTGAAATTTCTTTCTTCTTCTCTAACGTATAAGATTGGTCATTGCTCAAGGCAAAAACAAAACAAAACAAGAAAAACAAGACAATGCTCTGATGCCCTACAGAAACGCTTCTTATACATTTCTGCAATTATCTTCCCTAGGGTATGGAAAAATACATTTTGGGCTCTTTATTTACAAGTTTTAGAGATCTTATTTGTTATCCTATCCATTTGAGTAACAACAAATTTCAGGAAGGAAACCTTCTTTTGAGTTTGATATTGTTAAGATTTACTATGTACTGTGGACCACATACATTTGCATACATCAGATTTCTGAAAGCTTTCAAAGCATCCAAAGCTCTATGTAAACTGCAGAGCTAAGAATCAGGTAACTAACTGAAAGGCTGTACTCAGGTGCTTCATAAAAGCTTTGAAAGGATAATTTGTTTATTTGACAAGGGAAGAGTTTAACTCCACTTCAAGAGCACTTGTTAAAATAATCCCAAATTAAGGGAAAAAAAGAAAGCTGAAAGATTAAAAAGTCTGGAAAAGGGAACGGTGTAAATCAAAACCATGCTTTTCATAGAAGTATAAAATCCCGAATCCCGCAATGCATGTTATTTGACCACCTACACAACAGACTCTACAGACTTTCGACTCATCATCTAAATTCAGGATACAGACAATAAAAGTTGTCTGATCCGGTCAGCCAGCCACACTCCAAAGAAGTCATTTCAAGACAAACAACTAGATTTAAACAGAAGATGAAGATGATGGTGCTCACCTCTAACATGGGGAACAAAGATACAGAAGGGAGAACCCGTCATTATTCTAAAACTAAGTACTATAAAAGTTATCATGCAGAGATACACTAGAAAGAAAGCCAAGCACATAAGGGCATGGAAACAGAAAATTTGGGCAGCAGAACATACACAGCGGTTCACATAAATCCTTGCACAAAGTCCTTCAATAAGAAATTCAATAAATTAGTTATGAAATGGGGAGCAAGTAACTATCAAGAACCAGACACTTCAAAGCATGATTAAAATCAGGAGTAACTTGTTTGCTTTATGATGAAACACATTGGAATTGGTGTTAATCTACCACATTGAAGGAAACATTTAAATTATTCAATTACCAGATAAAACAAGAAATTAGAAGAAACAGCAAGCTGAACATGAGCCAGCAGTGTACCTTGATGGTCAGGAGGGCCAACCATACCCTTGGGTGCATCAAGCATGGCATTGCTAGTCGGTCGAGGGAAGGGATGCTCTCAGACACATGGTTTGATTTTTTTGGGTGGTCCTTTGGGGATCCATGAATCGGGCCCGCTGATCCTTGTGGGTCCCTTCCAACTCAGGATATTCTATGATTCTATGAATTAGAGCATCGCTATGGAAGTCAACTGGATGTTATACCAGAACACAATGCTCAAATCTAGATATATTAGCTTGAAAGAATAATGTAGTGCTGGAAAGTGTTAAGAGAATCACTGATATTGTTACTGACACAGGTGAAACCTTATCTCCACTAAAATAAGACTTTACATGTAGACAGTAAAGAACAAGGACAGCTCTTCTTGAAGAGGAAGAAACACAAGTGCACAAAGTACTGCATGGCATCTAGAACAGAAAGATAAACGTTCATTCCTCTCTTCTTAAGGTGAAAACAAAGAAATGTAAAATGAAATTGAAATGTGGCCACGTCAGAACTGAGAAAGGCAGCTATTTTCCTCCTGACCTCCTCAAAAACCTGTGTATTTCTTTCAAAGGGGAAAGTGGGAACTAAGCCATACGCTGAATGAGATTATTTTAATTTTGACTATCTTGTTATATTTGTAAAAAATATAATTTAAAAAAATAATCTCTAAGAACAGGAGACTACACATTGATTCAAAGATTTATATACCCATACAGTTAGAACTTTTAAATGAGGGCTGCTCATATAGTAGACTTCAGGTTAGGTCCACCTTACAAGTACATTTTACTTCAGTCATTCCAAAGACTGGATAAACAATGTCCCCTGCATTCCTGAAGGGAGGCTAATAGTTCTCATAAATCTCCAGAAAGTAGATGTAAAGTATCACCAAGGACTCCAAACATAAAAGCATGATACGACACCTGTACTAGTGAACTTGAGCAGATGGCATCTTTCATTCCAAGGTTGTCCTGGTAAAAGTGAAGACAGCAGACCTGCCTGAGGGCTACACACATAATCAAAAAGACACACTCAAAGCAAAGGCCTTTTCCAGTACTTGTTTAATACCTCTTGCTTTTAAGATGTATGCCAACAGCTTATCTAAAAATAAGGTGAAAGTTTTCCACAGGGCAAGAATATTCATTCCTCAGCTGATGGGTTTCTTGCACTTTTCTCTAAGGCTGCAGACCCTGGTCACTGTCAGAAAGGATGATGATCCAGACAAATGGAGAGCCCAAACTATTCTAGCAGTTTCTGCCCTCCTTACTTTAACAAACATTTCTCTTTCTGTAAGTGCTGCTTGTGATATTTTTAAAGACAGAAGCTACATGTTGTCTAAATGATTTGATCTCAGAGTACACTGCAAAGGAGTTAGATCAATAAAAGCAAAGGTAGAGGAGGTTTGCAGGTGAAAAAATACTTTCACGAACCCAAAAGGAAGTGCTAGTGGCTATCCAATCCAGAACGCTTTCAGAATCATAAGAACACCTGAAAGGAAACATTACCAACCCAGAAGGAAGGAATTTGGGATTCAAGACAGTCAAACAGTAAAAATAAGACGAACCCAAGCTAAAATCCTCTCTTCTCATCCTGGTAATTCTAAAACGGATTAGGTGTGCCTAGCGCCCATTTTCCATTCTAAAAATTATCAGTAAACCTTTGTAGCGAAATACCAGATTTTTCCCTTCCCGGCAGGCAAGTCATACGTAAGTGGCAGTTCACTTCAAAAATCTGTGCGAACATACTTTAATAAATGGCCTATGCTCCCCATTTAAATTTGAAAGTTGACAAATAGATGAAAACACGAATCCTCATTAGCACTTCTGATAACCTTAGCCCAGCCGTACTTTAACTCATCAAGCAGTCCTTCACATCCAAAAAACGTAAGTGAAGAAAGCTCAATAGGACCTAAGTAATTTGTTTATAAAAGACATTTCCATAGTGACTAGGATGATCAGAGTCTTAACTTCAGATTTTATTATTTTTTTTGTAAACAAACAAGACATTATTTCCTCCCCCCAGAAACTCTTTCTTTAATCTGGAGTGACAGGAGTTTCCAAACTTCCTTCATTTTGACCTCTCTCAAGGATTTAATGCTTGAGGCCAGTAAAAACCAACCTTGCAAAATAGTGATGTGGAACAGTCTAGAATACATTACCCAACCTTAGCTCCTGCTAACAGCTTTGGAAACTGCTCGAGTACCAAGAAAAACCATCCACAGAGGGAAAGCATTTCCAAATAGCAGAAAATATGCAGAAGTGACAAAAAGCATCATTGTGTGAAAATTAAAAAGAAATCATTCACATTAACAATATTGTTGGTTCTTCATATACTGTACAGGAAAGACAAAGGGATATGAATGTTTAAAGGGGCAATAAGCAGATCAAGAGAATAATGAAGACTAATATGACTTGCACTGCAATAGCTCCCAAACGCTCTGTTCTGGATGGGAGTCCCACAGTGCTATGTACAGCACCGAGGATGAGTCCCCATCTCAGAAACCACACATCCCAAACACATTTAAATTAACAAAAAATAATTAGGATATTAATCTGATGTTACACATCTGTTTATCAGATGGGATATATTTTTGGAGACTTTGGCCTAGAGAAAAAGATTATTATAATCCTTTTCTGACAACCTGATTTAAGAACAGTAAAGGATACTAGGAAAGGAGAAAAAAAATCATTGCCCTCTCAGTCACGAAGTGCTTGGCTCACACAAATGGTGTTTATCCTGCAGAAGGGGAAAAAGACTGCTTTCCCATTTCAGCAGTAAAATGCAGGTTCTCCATTTCTAAAAAAATTATTTTATTATTTTTTTTTAAACTTTCTTTTATTAGCAGCTGGAACTTGTCATCTGATTTCCATAACGTTCATTGCAGTTTAGAAAGAAATTTTCTAAGTTCATTTCCATCAAAATATTAGCCTTTCATTTGCATTGCATAACATTTATAAAACACGCGTTTTAGAAGAGGACATTATAAGAAAATTGCTGGAAGTCATCCCAGAAACCACTGCATTACATATCCTGTCTGTAATTCAGGAGAAAAAGATACTATACATTATTCTAGACCGGGAGGCAGAAAAGAACAAATCATTGTGGATTCAGCATTTGCTGCCAGAACACCCAGAAATGTTCTTTATGCAGAGGGAGCATCCTTTCTAAAACCCATGCAGAATTCTTTGTCAAATTGAAGAGACTGCATCAGTTATCAATAACTTTTCTGTTCACTTTTTTCTAAACTGTAAGTCAAAGAGAGAATATTAACATAGACCATTTGCAAAATGATTAACATCTATGCGTGAACTTGATCCAAAAAAATAGTGATAAAAGGAACTCTGCCCTCCAACAATCACTAGAGCAGCAGTGTGGAAAAAAGTTTATTATTGTCATGGACCCTGATAGAAAAATGCACCAAAAATAACGTCAT
This sequence comes from Anser anser, assembly GCF_964211835.1. Taxonomy (NCBI): domain Eukaryota; kingdom Metazoa; phylum Chordata; class Aves; order Anseriformes; family Anatidae; genus Anser; species Anser anser. The sequence continues at coordinate 12,289,458 of NC_139724.1, read as the reverse complement.
AAAAACAACAGTGGCATATATGCTGCTTAAGACACAGTAACAATTACAGATTGTACTTTCAGAAGTACTTCACTTTTAAAAGCTCTAAGAATCCCAGCTTTCAACACTAAATACCGAAAATTAATATCTCCTACTCGTTCTCAATCCAGTAATACCTTTAAAGTCTCGATGCGCCTAATTAAAAAGCATTGCTGTAGCTAAAGATTATCACAATCCAGATATAGCCTAAGAAATCCCCTAAGCCTGCTTCTTTCAAAGAGATGAGGGCAGACCTGAGGATGATAGCGTATGGAAAATGAATGAGAAAGTAGCGGCCTAACAGAGATACTAGAAAGCAAGGCAGCATCCAGAAAAATTAAACTGGAAAAAAGCTTCAATTTAAATGGCATCCAGCGTGCCATTTAAGCTTTTTCAGTATACTGTGAAGCATGCAGCAGCTTAAGCCTGATTCAAACCCTGTTTACACAGCTTGGAGCTTGGGTGCACAGCACACGGAGCCCAGCATAGCCCAGAGCCACCTTCAGGACAAAGCTGATAAAACTGAAAATTGATTTTTCTTGCTAGGGAGAATAAAACACACCCCAAAATTACCTCTTCTTGTTAACAATAAAACACCTAAATAGCGTAAGTGTCCCTGTGTACATGCATTTTATATGTTAACATCCATTCGTTTCAGGAGCTCAGACAGTGAATGCTCTTGCATGAGGCATTATGGATGAGGCCGGGGCAAAGTGCTTGCTGCATTCGAACAGACGTTCCCAGAGGGTTGCTTCTAAGCCATCTCACTGGTTTGCGAAGACACACTGCCCTCTCCTTTGCCCAAAGCACAAGGTACTGATCCAGAGCCCAGAGAAGTCAATGGGGAAGGCATGCAAAGTCATCAACACAGCATCATCACAGACCGTAAGTCTTTTGCTATGCCCTGAATTTAATCTTTGAGCACAGTCTGAAGAGAACAGCCGAGCCAGGACCCTCCATAACGTACATATACCAAGTTCCCACAACTAAATGTCCCTCAACACCTTTTACCTTTGGTTACTTCGGCTCCCTTATGCCCATTCCATCCTCAACATTTGTATAACTGCAAAGATTATCAGCCAAAAATTGTATTAGCCTGCTTAGCACACCTAACGTTAGTGTTAACGCTGGAGAAATGTGTTTAAATTTGACACTGAATAATTAAACTAAATCGTATGTATTTAAAAAGCATTGTTCTAAATGTACTCTCAAATCACTGCGGAGATGTAGATAATTACGTATAGCAGTCAATGCACTGGAAAGAGAAGAGGAGGAAGTGTTCTTGACAAAGTAAAAGGAGCTGGTGTGCATTGATCATCATCTGAAGAAAGAATATGGGTGTTGTAAAGCACGTAGCCTATAAGTTATGCTGTCAATAAAAAGAGAAAATAGGGGAAATAAAGAGAAGGAAAGGGAAACAGCTATTTCTTTAAATGAAGCTCAGCTGCTGAATTCCTTTCTATAAATCTAATTATATTTGTTTTTAAATCCAAGATTACTTTGTTCTAAACAGTATTTCCTACATAACAAAACCTGCACAGAGGAGCACATATTTCTCAATATTGATTTGACAGGCTACTAAATTAAAATTTTAATGCTTACTGGTATGCTACAACAGTTAATTTGTAAAAACAAGCAAGCAAACAAAACCGACAAAAAACCAAAGCTGCGTAAAAATAAAGTTGTATCTGTAGAATATTTTCATGAAAAGCAATATTTGGCAATTAGTAGTCCCTAAGAAGAAGAAAAAGAAAATCAGTGGGTGACAAAGACTTCTACATAAAATGACTCATGAACAGGAAGAAGGAAAGGGTAGCACGCAGATCTGCATGCAAAATATAAGGTAACTTAGTCTCTGCAGTCGGTAGAGCAGGTTGTCTTTCAGATCACAGGTACTTGTATAGTTATACAAACGTCCTTGCTTGTTCAACACTGAAGGTCTTAAAATGACTGACCTGATTTTTTTTTTCTTTTTTTTTTTTTTTTGTAAGGGCTGGGGACTCTTACTCAATTCACATATTGGTTAGCAATTAAAAAAAAACAACAACACAGAAATGCATTGAATAATGAATGATGTTATGACAATTACATCTTTGCCATAAGTAGAATAAGCAAACCTACAGCAGCACAGCAGATTAACAACAGTTACACCAAAATGAAATCTGGTAAAAGGCACAGTTTTAAAATTCTCTTACACAGAAGAAAATCCAAAAAGGCAGAAGGCTTTTAAGATGCTGAACTTACACACACAAAATGAAGTACAGGGAACACCACTGCAAGACATATGCATCTCACCTGTGAGTACAGCTTTTGCTGAAGGGTCTGCCAGATCCAGCGCAGATTTCCCATCGGTGTTCCGAATGTTTGGATCAGCTCCGTGCTGCAGCAGTACTGTGCAGGGAAAGCAGAAACAGTATCTTACCTCAGGGATACACAGATTATTTACTGTTAAGTGTCTCCTCGGCATGATGTAGGCATAAACACACATTGCACAGTTTTCTTTATTTTTCCCTTTTTTTTTTTTCTCCTAAGCACTGCAGCAAAGGATCTTCTCCAGAGTAAAGCTAAGTTGGCAAGTCAAGATGTAGTAGGATCATATGACTTCTCTTGATAAACATGAACCCTGAATCTCTTGCAATACTCAGTTTTGGGTCCCCCTCCTGACTGCTAGCTGGGAAGCTGTGCCTTCACTGACTCACGCTGGGAAGTCTGCTAACTATGGAACCTGCTCCTGTCTTTTACTATCACTACTGCTGCTTGTTACCACTCCTGTTCCTCTTCCTGGTGAATATCCAAAGCCATCCATGCCATACTGTAAAGCAGCAATGCTCCAGTTTTTTAGTGGCTCACCACTAATAAAAATAATTTTAACCACAGTATAACAGCTTGCCTTCAAAAAACACAGCAAATAAGGTTAAGATGTGTATCTTACAGCCTGTATGTTCAGAGACTATTATTCTCACTGTTTCTCCCCACACGCACACAAAACTGATTAACCCCTAAAAATTTTTGGAGAAAAATATGCAACCATACGTCTAGGAAGGCATTAATACAGTGAATTACCATCTACGGAAGCTCATCCAAAAAAATGGAAACGACAGTTTCAGCTATAAACTCTTCTGATCAGAAACAACAACAATGCAATTTAGCCACTCAAGATAAAGGTGGATTTTTTCTTCTTTCTACAGAATTTGATAACAAAGTCCACAACAACAAGAGAAGTCTGGCAAACAAGGCCCCAACTTTCTATTTCCCCAAATGTGATGCAAAATAAACACAGCGTATTACGAGTTCCGACTGACAGTTACACACTTGCTATTCACACTTGTGCAAAGTAAACAACACGGTGTGCAGAAAAGCAGAGACTCAATGCCCAGGACACCAATAATAAAAAAGAGCAGACATTTATTGTTGCTCGTGCAACCGTGTTTGTTGGATAAAGCTGGACTGACAAATTAAGGCAAAGAAATACTTGTAAATACTTCTTGTAGCTCAGGGTGCAAAAACACTTCCTTGATGGGATTCTCCAACAAAAACAAAAACCCATAACAAAAGTAAATAATAAAATTATGTTACATACATCACTTTAGTCAGCAAAAGGCTTTTCATAAGTTTATTCTTAAATTCAAGTCTTAACTGATAGTAGTGTTGCTTTTAGTCAAGCCTCTCTTCTTATACAATTCTGGCTTTAAATGCTTATAACATTGCCAAATTTCAAGTATTTCAGTTTAATGGGTCCTATGCTAGATGCTTGCCTTAGGCTGATTTTTTGCAAAAGTTTGGTGCTTTAATGAAATAAATTGACTTCTTCATGCTTTCTCAAGAAGCTGCAATCCCTTCAAAAACATGGAAGAAGATTCAAATAGGCAGATCGGGCTTTTCCAAGGAGGGAAATAAGTGGTGGTTTGTTGATGGTGGTTTGTTTGTATTACTTCCTTTTTTCTCCTCTTAAGTTTGCCATGTCAAGAGGAAAGCACCAAAAAATAAAAATAATGAATAAATAAATAAATAAAAGGTTCTAGCACATGTTTAATGAGGATTGTTAAAACCTGGCACCCATATTTCTCAAAGATGCCATCTGTGTCATACATGCAACCACCTCCTTAGAGATCTTACTCACTGGCAAGCATGACTCTGAGCCAGTGACACAAGCCAGTCAGGCACGCTCCAGCAGGAGGTGGTAACCAGGCCCTTTTCCAGATTTTTTCTAAACAGCGTGAAACAGAGAAAGTAAGTATGGAGAGACATACTCAGCATGTTTTGCCTCTATTCTCCTGGATCATGAGGTGAGGAAAATTATTCGTCCCAAAAGGCATCAGGGTAAGAGTGAAGCCATAAGGGAGCAAACCAGCAACTAGCTGTCTATTAAGAGAGTGAATAATACAAAAAAAAAAAATGAAAACACCACAGCCTGGATGAGAAGACAGTGGACGATTCTTTTGGAAAAGAGTCTGGGACAAAAAGTTACGTGAGAGAAGAACCGAACAAGGTGTTGCTAAGCCACTATCCATCACATTTGAGAAGTCATGGCAGCCTAGCGAAATTCAGTGGCTGCAAACAGGGAAACAAAACCCCCATTTTTAAAAAGGGAAAAAAGCAAGACCTGGGGAACTACAGGTCAGTCAGTCTCACCTCTGTGCCTGGCAAGATCATGGAGCAGATCCTCCTGGAAACTAGGCTAAGGCACATGGAAAATAAGGAGGTGACTGGTGACAGCCGACATGGCTTCACTAAGGGTGGATCGTGCCTGACAAACCTGGTGGCCTTCTGTGATGGGGTTACAGCACTGGTGGATAGGGAAAGAGCAAATGGCGTCATCTACCTGGACTTGTGCTAAGCATCTGACACTGTCCCCCATGGTATCCTTGTCTCTAAGTTGGAGATAGATGGATTTGACGGATGGACCCCTTGGTGGGTGAGGATTGGGCTGGATCACAGAATGGCTGAGGTTGGAAGGGACCTCTGAAGGTCATCTCCACCCAACAGAGATTGCACGTGGAGTACCATGTTTGGCTCTGGGGTCCCCAGCGTAAAGACATGGACCTCTCAGAGTAAGTCCAAAGGAGGGCCATAAAGATGATCAGAAGGCCAGAGCATCTTTCCTGTGAAAACAGGCTGAGGGAGTTGGGGTTGTTCAGCCTGGAGAAGAGAAGGCCCCAGGGAGACCTTACAGCAGCCTTCCAGTGCCTAAAGGCCTACAGGAAAGCTGGGGAGGGACTCTGTCAGGGGGCGTAGGGATAGGACAAGGGGGAATGGCTTTAACGTGAAAGAGGGTAGGTTTAGATTAAATATAAGGAAGAAATTCTTTATTCTGAGGGTAGTGAAGCACCCTCAGAATTGTTGGTATGGCTTACAACATATAATTTTCATATCAGGTTTTTAAAAACATTGACAAATACATTAAAAATTGACTAAAGGTGCTTAAGCTGGATGCCTACAGAAACTCCGAAGTAACAACTACCTGTGGAGCAAGCACTTGAAGTGGCCACACTGGGTTCAAAAATAAGAACCTGTCAGAACTCGTTTGCAGTAACCAAGAGACGACTTCTTTCTCCTGGGGTCATTGATCCCAGCGGTCATAACCCTTCCGACCTCTCCAACAGCCAAGGGTACAGTTCTACCAACAGATCTACCCTGTGAAACGTACAAAGCGGCATCTCAAGATGAAAAATCAGTTATATTAATCTGCATACTGATTCAGCCCTTATTTATACAGAAAGCGAATTCAGGTCAAAGGCAATCTTGTTTCGTACATTTCCCATACCGACTAGCTGATTTTATCCTTTCCACACTTCTCCAAAATCTCTTACACACACAAAAAAAAAAATCCAAGCGAGCAATGTTGTCATCAACATGAACTAACAAAAGAAATACAGCATTTGACGTTTAGCCTGTTCTGTAATGCAGCTGTACTTTAATACCTGGTAAACCACAGGTGGCTTCTAATTGAATGTTCTCCTGCTTGTTCAAAACCTTCAGCACTTTAGCACACAAAGTCTCTTCTAACCACAGGGTATTCGAGATCTAGACACAGTGTCTAGAAATTTCCTTTTCAGTGCACCAGGGACGTATAAAAATATCAAGACAGATCTCCTGTTTGAGAAAAATATTCCCTTTATAACGAAACACAACAGAATAAGCCGTTGTAGCTAACTGTATCTATTTTGGATTTCAAACACTGCACGCTGATTTCAGAGGATGTTTTCTGAGTAGCCTTAAAAGGAGATGTGGCAATAGCTTCAATCAAGAGCCTGCTGTTAACAGGCAAATATAAGGATTGCAAGCACACAAATTCATTCCTGGAACCTTGTTAATGAATATATTTTGAAATGCTGATCTGTTTGCTTTGGACAGTAAAAACATTGGGGCTGTTGTTTTTCTGCATTGCAGGCAGAGCCCTTAATAATCTAGAAGCAGTACCTGGTTATCCTTGCATTTCCTACAAACGACGTACAAACAATGTAAAGAAGCTCTTCTTTTAATTGAATCTTCATGTTGTACACAGATATCAATTCCTGTAAGCTTAACTATAGAACAAACATATAATTCTGTACAAAGCTCTTGTACAATCTATTTTTATCCTCTTTACGACTGCTACAATACATTTTCTGATCTTCCCATCCCATTTGAAATACTTTAATTACACTATTATACTAGATCAGTACTAGTGATAACAGACAGTCTTCACACCAAAGAAAAAAATGTACATTATTGCATGGATCATGAACTACAGCCACGAATCCCCTCAGATTACTGCCAACTTGCTAGAGCAGGATGAATCCTAAAATTAAACTCTTGGCCCAAGTCCTCCTGGCACAGTTATTTCAAACTGTGAAGCTAACCAACGCTATCTTGTTTGGCTCTCAAATTATAAGACCACCACCAACAAAAATTTCTACTTTTAGGCAGTTTCAACCCTCCTATTTTCACCAGCAAGGTATGGGAAAAGCTTCCACTATAGCTATACAGCCAGAAGGAAGAAGTGGGTTTTAGGGGGGAGCGGAGGGGAAATTGGGGGTTGTCTAAATACAAGACATTAATTTCCTAAGCACTTAGCCCTTCTTCCTTCATACTGCCTCAGTTAAAAGTGCACCAAAAGAAAACATTTCAGATTGAAAGTAGAGACACGAACACAACAGGAGTAGAATGGGAATTAAAAATCCAAAGACAGACGTGATCAAAGGTCAGACTTACAGTTTGTTTAGTGCCATCATCCGCAAGCTTCTTTAGCATACTCACAGAAACGATGATGGAAAAGTTCGTATTTGGTTTCTAATCAGATGCACATAAGTAAAAAAAAAGACACATCCAAACCTTTGACTGTTGAAAGTAGAAAAAAAATCCCAAACCACGCAGACCTTCCAGAAGTGTCTGTACTTAAAGTTGCCTAGTGTTTTCAGTTGCATTGCCAGAGTCTTCAGCTCCTCATAGCACTGCTAAACAAAACCTTCCCGCTCACATTGTCCCTTCGCTCCCCACCAGCTACTTTACCACTTTGTCACACTGTGTTGTGCTCACAGTCCCTTCCAGCTACCCCAGCTCTAACACGTATCTTTACTTCCTCCTTTTTAACTTCACTTTCTGGAGAAGACCTCGAAAGGTCCTTTCCAAACCAAATTACTGTAGTTTTATCTACTTACTCCCAAAGTATCAAGGTACAGAGAAAACAGCTTAAGGAAGAGTCCTCCTTTTGTCTTACAACATTTGCACTACCTCCCATCTCTCTAAAAAAAAAGCTACCTTCAAAGTTGGTCAGCCTTTCACTAACCTTAGGTCACAGGAACACACAGATCTATCTCAGTACTAGTGCCATACAGGACATGTCTCCAAATCATATGTAAGAAATAGATTCATTTATCTCCACATACTAAAGGCATCCAGACAATACTTTGGAATCCAAACTATTAATTTTTTTCAACCAAGAAAAAGTTTCCTCATCTAATAAGAGCAGAGCACGCAGAAGAAAAAAGGAAGAATAAAGATATAATGAGCAATTAACTCTCCAAGGGAATTCACAAAGAAATACAATAGACAATATGGATGCAGGTAGGAGAAATAACAAAAAGCCACAGAAGACTGGATCTCCAGCAAGAGAGGAGTTTGCAAACAGTTAACAGCTGAAGACTTCAAAGATCTGTATTAGCACAGCTGCTTTGAAGGGTGTCAGTGCTCAGGTGGCAGACTGGAATGGGCTCTGCCATGCCACGATGAGAAATGACGTCCAGCTAGCCTCAACAACCCTGAGCCAAAGGGGCTGCGCAGAACAGCTTGAGAGGGGAAAGGGAGGGCGCCCATGTCAAGGGGGTATCTTTACCTCCAGGGGGATAAAGGTACATCTCTAGTAGGCTAAGAACAGATAACACTCCGAGGCAGAGAGCAGGAGAGCCTTTATCACCTCCCGTGTGCATCCCCACCCCAGTCACTGAAGGATTCTGTAGAATAATAAGGCAGACCTCTGCAAAACAGTACAATCACGGGCTACAGTTCCACGTAGCCTATGCTGGTAGAACTGCCATCCCCAACGCCGTGCTGCCTACCCTCCTTTGGATGGCTGCAAACATTTGGTCAGGCAACAAGGACGATTAAGGAAGTGCTCTCTTGCCCAGACAGTTCATCATGCAGCTATGGACATAAGCCAGAGACAGGAGCTGACAGCAATCATTTTGCTGTTGGCAACAGTTCTCGTTACCGGTGTATCAAACGTTAACGGCCAAAGACCTCGTTAGTCAATGCTGGCTCCCAGCACTTCCCATCGTTCTGCCTTCCCTACTCCCGCTGCTCAGGGCACGGACTGGAATAACAGTTCTGACAACAGGCAAAAGCACCAAGTAATCCTACAAGTCAGTTCCTAGAGATCTGCAGCTTTAAAATACCTATAATACACATGGTCTTAAATGGTTGGCTTTAAGCAACGTATGTTTTCTAGTGAAGAAAGTACAACATCTTGTACAGCACTGGATGGTACTTTGGCCAGATGCAACATAATCCAGGTAAAATCACAGCACCTTGTATTGGGCATATGCGCCAAGGGTTTGGTAGCAGGTGGACCCATGTTGGAGCAGACCTTGAAGAGCTGCTGCCTGTGGGCAGCCCCTGCAGGATCAGTTCAGGAAGGATGGCATCCCATGGGAGGGACCCCATGTTGGAGCAAGGGCAGAAAAATCTATTTCTAATAGCATAATCTAATTCTCAGGCAAACCTGAGGAAGCTAAGAGTACATCGAGTTCAGACTGATGCAGAGCAAGTGACTAGCTAGCAGTACTACACTTGTCAATCTCAGAAACACGTGCCTCCAGCTATCTTATAACATGGTAAGTAGAAAACTTGCATTGCTTTCCATTCTTAGAGGACAGGGCACTATATCTATTTCTCTTCCAGTCCCAGAGCTGCTTACCACCCTGCCCTATTGATACAGGACAGTAATACTGTTATCCTTTTTAGCATTATCTCTTTGTGGGATTTTTGCAATGTAGAATATTTGCTTGTCAATCTGTCACCTAAAGCATCACTGCCGTTGTGTGTCCCACTCCAGGAAGCATGCACATCGACCAGTCTGAGTGGGCTCCTCTTCCCAGTGCACCTGTGTCCTGCACCATCCTTGTATCGCCCTGACCAAAGGGATAGCTTTCTCCAAGAAACATGGTGCATTTGTATAAGCATGGAAAATTAAGATCCCTGTACTCCAGTAAATCATATGTTCATCACAAGCCTTAGCTGCATGCAAGACTAAAAACAAAGAACACAGACCAAGAGGCAAGCACTCCGTATTTTCAGTAGGCTTCGATCACCCACAGTTCATTTTCTGCACTTGCTTTATCTTGTGGTAAAAGGAAATCGTTAGAGGCACCTGCCTTTGTTTATTAAATGACAAGTATTTAACTGCCTGCACATTTTACGAGCAAAACCTTTTCTGTCCTATAGTCATACTTTGATCAATGCTTTCAACTAGAAAAAATAGGAAAATAGCCATGAGTTCTGCTAGAATTGGCCCCATTTTTATGCCCTAAGAGCTACACATTTATCTATAGATTGTTTTTAAACCACATATGAACTGCATTAAGAACACGTGGTTCCTCCGAGAAGCTAAAAGTAGACATTGCTACAGTAATCAGCAGGATAATCCCATAAAGCTAAGTATTTCTGCACAACATTTAGAAAGTCACAATAAACTGATATCAGATACCTAACAGCAAACAGTTTCAGTGCCTGGAAGAGCACTATCTGCTTCATTACTCTGTTCCGGATACCATGAAGCTTCCTCTTCCTTCCTCCCACTCTCCCTGTCTGCTAATAGCTAGCATCAGTACTTTTGAAGACCTTACTTCCCACAAATATGTTACAGAAAGTTTTCCAGCAGTGCTTTGCATATGATTGTACTGCCTCCTTTGCTGCAAGTAACCAGATTGCAATTCAATCAACGTTTGTTAAGAAGCATCACAAAATAGAAGACTCTTCTTGTTCCATGTAGATTGTCCTGCACCAAGGAGCCAAATGAGGCAAAGAGACTATTTTGCTTGATAGATTAATTTTAGGAAAGCGGAAAAAAAACGGGTAAGGTTAGGTTGCAAGAGATAGGTTGCAACACATTAGCTGTTAATACAGTTCAAACCTAACAGAAAGCCAGACAGATTCCGAAATATACAGTGTATGAGACAGCAGGCATGTTTACATGAAGCTGATTTTAAATACCTTTTAGTAATACAAACAGCATAATATAAATGATAGCCTTAAGCATACTAACATGACAGGTTTTACCAGCCTTCAGCACCACTGGTTCCAGACAGGAAAGCAAGAAGTCATTTTACTGGCATAATCAATGAGTCTTCCTCATCAGAAGCAAGGCTCACTTTCACTTCATTTGTGCAAAGCGTCATCCTCTCTACTAGCAAGCATACTGCCAATTTTAAATTTCTGAAGAGGATTTAATCTAGACTTTAATCGAGCTGAAGGCTTGGCCCTCTCACAAAAATGTGGTAGGGCACTACAGTCTTGCTGCCCACGATCTATTCGTTTTGAGGCTCCTCATACTCCAAGACCTTTGTCATGCAGATATGGGTACCTGATGCTGCTTGGAGATTTTCTTCATAGCTCATCTATCAAAACTCTCGGCCCTGATAACCAGTGATGGGATGCATGGGAATGGCACAAAGCTGCACATGGGGAGGTTCAGACCAGATAGGAGGAAAAATTTCTTTACACTGGAAGAGGCTCAAGAGGCATTTGGATAATGACCGCAATACTACGCTTTAACATTGGGTTAGCCCCGAAGTGCTGAGGCAGTTGGACTCCATGATCTTTGCAGGTAGTCTCCAATTGAACTACTCTATTCTTAAAGTAATTTTAAGAAGATTTTATAGTTTTGTAGCGTTAAATGGAGCTTTTCAGTAGCTAGTATTTTTGATTCCCCTAAAATTACCAAAGTACCCTTTATGTTCAGAGACATATATCATGGCATCACCGTAGAAGATGCTCGCGGGTTGCGTATTTGTGAAGGATGACTTTAAATCTAGGTAGGCGGATGATGTTTCAGATCACTTTTAGGCTAACAGTCCTGTAGCTCTCAACATTTAACTGGAGATCTGCCTTGCAGAAACAACCTCAGTGGACAGCAAGACAAGCCTGGTCAGACTGCACGGGCAGTTTTCCTAAGGTTATTTTTAGCCTACTTTGTTTTAACTACACAAACACACACTGTTTTAAAAGAGCTGTTACCACTCAGGAAATGCATTGCAGAACACTGAATGGGGAGTAGCACCAACCAGAAAACCCAACTTAAAGAACTAAGTTATCCTATAAGTACACTACACATAGTTTTGTAGTCTGTGCCACCCATACCAACTTTTTGCCCTTCAAAAAAAAAAATCATATATAAAAAAATATAAAAATACAAGAATGTTCAACAGGATAAGATGCAGCGAGACCAAATTTTTCAGCTTGGAAAAAGAGACATGAGGGAGAAATACCTAAAGGCCTATAAAATCATGAAGGATACGCAGAGGGCAAATAGAAATGACTGTTCCTTATTTCTTGCAAGTCTTGAATGGCTTGCAATGAACATCAATCAATTAATGTTTCAAAGAAAAGGGAGGTGTTTATTTTTTTCTGCAACACAATTAAGTTGTAAAACTCCATTGCGACAGAACACCTTCCAAGCCAAAAGCATAGCAGTGTTTAAGAAGAGATTAAATCCACCTTTCCAGAATTTTGTCTGCAAACATCATCTGGATGCAGCCTCTTCTTTATTAAGTTCCTAAACTGCTAATTGCCATGAGAAAGAAGTGTACACTCACGCCAGATTCCCTAAGTATCTGCTGCATATCACTGTCAAAGAAAGTGAGCTACACAAATCTGTGGTTTGACTCCCAGTAGACTTTTAGATAAAGAAATACGTGACCCCTTCTCCCTCAAGCCTGATCTGCAGAACAGTCACTACCCTGACTTTGCAGCATTCCTCCAAGCATACTTCACAGAGATCGCCATTCATTCGTTATTCCATGAGAAAATGTGACACTGAAAAGCAAAAACACTTTTTCATTAGCTCTAGGAGGAGTCCACAGACATTGAGAATACATAGCCTTGACAGATGAAGCAACCCACCCTACCATTCTGCAGTATTCATAGCTTCTACCTTAACAATTGTTTCCAATGTTTCAATACATTTATTCTGAAAATTGATTACATTTAGCAAAAAGTGTTTTAGAATGTACTCAGTAACTAAAACTGCACTGACTAGATACATATTGGATATATACAGTGCTCATCAGCAAATGAGCTGAGCACTGCTTACCACCCTTCAAGACATCCTATACTTCCAGACCCAGGACACAAAAGCAACCACTACACAGTGATAGCCTACATTCCTCTGAAAGTCAGCATGTTTGCATTCTCTCCCTTTAAGTCTCTGCACTATCCTGAGACTGTGGACGTGGCACTTAGGGACATGGTTCAGTGGTGGACTTGACAGCATTAGTTTGATGGTTGGACTTGATGACCTTAAGAGTCTTTTCCAATCTTAATGATTCTATAATTCAAATATGCAATCAAGTCACAGAAGCATAAGAAACCACATAGCACTGTTATTTGCTCTCTTTGAGGTATTTTGGAGAAGTTTGTACATACTCCGGTGAGTTTTCATCAATTTATGACAGTTCCTATTTTCACATAAGCTTCCTAGTGGCAGTGTTTGAAGGCAGTAGTGTAAGCCCAGCTGTATAGCTGACCACTAATAGCGTAACACTTTTAGCACTTGGAAGATGCTAAGAACAGAGAGAGACAAAAATGAGGGTAGATGAATAATTCCTACATAGTCTGCTGCTTTTCAGGTAGATTAAGTTCAGCAGTAAATTCCACATTATGCTGGGATTTCCAGAAACCATTCTTCAGTTAATTGTTTCAAAAATTATACCTCACTTGTTGAAAAAAGGAATGCTAAGAATGGGAAGAAATCTGCCTGTTAAAATCCATCATATCTACTGTAACAGTCTACACTTAAGATGTAAATACTAACACTGTACAATATATTTCAGAAAGCTATTCGAGTATTCCTAATCCGAACAAATGCCCTAAGCAATCTTTGTTCCATTATCCCTGTATATACTGTGTTCCTTTACAGGGCCTTTTGAAGACAAAGGCTGAAAATCTTAATATAAAAATTATACATAAAGCCATTACGGAGAAACAGAATCATGCCAACTATCTAGCCAGCTATAAATAAGTTGTAAACAAACCCCCTGCAAACAAGAAATAGTAGACTTCTTTGTCTATATTCATGCCCTAGGAGTTTCATGACATCAACTAAATTCCAAAGCAGCATCAGTAAATAACAGATCTAGTGACCGGTGACACTGCCTTCAGCAGCAACTCTCATGCTGATGGTCAAACATTTGACTGTGCTAACATACACAGAGCAGTAACGAAACAGAGCACAACAGCTTCATGCTTGCTTTTAGTAGGAGGAAGTAAAAAAAGAAGTCGACCGACTCCAATCTGTCTGCACGTAGCTCTGTAAGGAGACCTGCAAGTAGTCCCACAGCTCTGCTTGGTGCTTCAAAGGAAGCCTACAACTGCAGTGGACAGCAGAAGAGCTACTGATGCCTTATCAGCTATACTCATTAACCTCTGCATGTAATTTCTCAACACAGAATATATCTTACTGTACACCTCACGCACAAGATCAAATGAATGAATTCCAGCACATCTCTTGTAGAGTTTAAAAAAAAAAAAGAAAGTTCCTGTTTTGGTGTTCCTCGGTTTGTGTTTTTTTTTTCCCTTTTCTTTTCCCTTTTAAGTAATGAACTAAGTATTACAATAAAACTAATGCAAGAACGTGCCACATAAGTTTTGTAGCTTTCTCCGTAGGAATTTTATGTAAGCCGTCTTTAGGCAAATATACATTATCTGAATTGCTAAAAATTGTATTTTGTTATCTGGACAATGTGTAGCACAAATCTCATGTTCATAATCTTAACTGTGATTACTAAGAATCAAGGTTTTCTTTTCATGACTGAGAAAACAAACATGGCAACCTGACCATTGTATTCACGTTAGCAGGCATGAGAAGAACCAGCACTGATAAGTTTAAGAAACTGATCTGAGAGTAAAAAAATAACAGAAGCTCCTATTTAGAAAAAAAAATATTAATTACACTGAGAAAAAAAATCAAAAAGTTAACAAAATCCTGACTGAAAAGCTCTTTATGTGGTCTAGACACATTTAAAATGATTGAAGTATTCAATTTTATTTGAATTTGCTTTGGCTCCAGGGTACAGCACACACCAAAGATAAATAACCACTGTGAACAATGGTGTCCTGTAGTTTGTATTTGAAAGTTTCAAAGGACTGTTTCTCCATACTGTACAGAATGAAAGATTAACCATCTTTCTAGCCACTAAGATGACACACAGAACAGCTCGAAAAGCAAAGACATTACCCGGTGAAGCTAGTTTTCTTGTGTAAGGAAAGAGAGGGAGAGAGAGAGACTTCCACATTCGCTTTCTGAAGACTAACTTAGGAGATGAAGAGACCCGACCAACTGTCTCCACGTAAAGTTTTCAACAATTTCAACAAATGTTGAAGTAGACATCATGAGAAAGTTAATCTTAAATGACTATCACTATACCCACCTTGTGGTTTAAAATAAGCTAGCTTTTAAAAGCAAGCAGTATCTTCCCTCTCGAGTCCCACACATTAACAATTACAACTGCACAGAACACATCTGGTGAAGTTTCAACAAAAGAATCGACAGATACTTACCAATACACACATCTATCTTCCCCTTGATGGCAGCCTCGTGCAAAGGAGTGTAGTTCCAATTGTCTCTAGCATTTGGGTCTGCCCCTTGACACAGCAACAGACTAACCACTTCAGCGTGACCAAAAGAGCAGGCGTTGTGAAGGGGTATCAGCCCTCCATCATCACGAGCATGAACGCTGGCTCCCGTCTGTAGCAAGTGCTCTACGACATCCTTCCTTCCAAATCCTGTAAGAGAACATATTTCTGGTCAATTGCCTTGCAAAAAGAAATATGTTTTAATATTTAAAACTAGCTGCTCACCCCATACTCCAGTGCACAGACACAAAATGATATTACCGATGTCCCTCCTCTACCTTTCACTTCATTTCGCCATAAGGAGAGACTAGGTTCGCCTACTCAAGCAACAGTTGGAAGATCCATTTACTCACATTTACGACAGGGTGAACACTGATGTATTATAATAAAGTCCTGGTGTCACTACCTCAAGTTCTACAACAGGCTTGCCAGTCTTTTTCAAGGTAAGCTTTTCATAAATATTACAAATTCAGTATAATCTGTATGTACCAGAAGCAAGTGTCTTACATACTACCTCCTAATATACATTTCCATCTTGGAGAAGATCTCACATTAATAAAACTTAAAGAAGCTGTTAGTATTCAAGCAGAACAACCTTTCCTGAAATCAAACTACATTCCTTCTCTTCTACAGAATCCAAAAACTTTTAGCTGACAGATAAGCTAGGAAGTTACACACGTGCAGAACTGAGACCTTATTTGGTAAATAATGCCTCAAGAAGGTCCCAGCCTGGGGACAAAGCCTCTGTTATAGCCAGGGAAAAGACTCCATAGAGGCAGTACCATTAGGCTTACAGGCTACAAAATCCTACAGCAGCATGCCAGGCCCTGACACCTTTAGCTTGTTTGTCCAAGATGAACTCAGAAAGGTCCCAGCACCCAGCTGTGCTTTCTAGCACCCCAAATGCCTTAGGAGTGGTCTCCAAACTCCTTTGATCAGGCACGCCTATGAGGAAAAAGTTTTTTGAGCATCCCCCAATAGACATATATTTATAAACTATACATTAGTACAGCAGTACATGTATATTACAGAAAAAAAGAGAAATTAAAAAAGAAGCTAATATAGATTAAACACCTTTTTAATTTTTTTTATTATTATTAATGGTACAAAAATATTTTCTTCCTGAACCCCAACGGATTGCCTCACATACTTACTTTGGAGACCACTGCCTTAGAGGACAGGAACAAAAATTAGGTATCAGGTTCAAAAGGGACAATTAATTCAAACAACTGTTCGTTTTTGTACTAGGTTGCACCTCAAAGGTTGGGTGGTATTTAGAAGATTTTAGAAGACTGTCACAGTAAGAAGTCTCTTCCAGTGGAGATACCATGGACACCTTCACAGGATACCAACCAGCTTAAGCAGAAAGAAACCCATGTAAGTTTATGAAGCAAGGGAATTAAATGCTGCAGCAAGTGAAACTGCATCCTGACAAGGCAGCTTATAGATTGTGTTAACTCCACACACAGGCCAGAGATTGAAAACATAACCAAAGACGTGATTTATCTTCTGGAAGGCAAATTAACACACAAAGCTGCAAGATGCAAGACAGAAGCCGTCAGTTCTCCCCCAGCTACAGTGACATGCTGCTAAAACAATGACAGACATGACTTCCAGAAGGCAGCATCCTCTGTGCAGGTAGCAACTCATGTAGGAAGTTTCCAGATCCGAATGGTTTTGTTACCTCAGGGATGCAGTCCGTGGACAGAACCTGTATTTCAATAGATGGTGGTGAGGCACTGGCACAGGTTGCCCACAGAGGCTGTGGATCCCCATCCACACTGCCCTCACTGCATCCACATCACTGCAGGTGCTAGCACTTGCACAGATTTCTTTTATTTGCTTGCTTCTGCTACGAAACAGTTGAGGAACACTACATATAAGTTTTCAAATAGAAAATGACAGCTGACATGCATGCAGTGGCAAACACGGTATCTGATCCCACAGCGAAGCTAACAGACCTGAGGTATCAATGCCAAGAAGCCCTCAGCCCTCAAGGTTCCCGTATTTATATTGTTCATCTAACTGGCAAAAGAAAATTGAGCAAGATGGGAATTAGAAAGGGATGCTTTCAGCTAAGCAGTCAAATCAACAACCTTTAGTTTTTAAAGACTGAATGACTACTAACAGTGCTGAAACTGCACGCACATCTGTTTGACGTCTTCCTTCTATCTCTAGAGGAAAAAACAACCCGACAGTGCCTGAAAACCCAGATTCCTTTTCAAATCGTTCAGTGTTGCAATTTTCAGGACCACATATGTACTTCAAGGTATTGCTGGACACGGGGTCTGTCGCAAAGGTATCTTTGAAAATGCCAGCAACAAACACTTATAGTTGTTGAAGAAACTCTTCTGTTCAATCCTCAAGAAAGGAGGATTAAGGTTGAGGTTTCTGCAGACCACACACCATCTTTGAAAGAAAGAGTGGCCAGTTATGGGACTAGCTTCCCCCACCACACCTACACCACAAGCAAACTTTTAAAAACTTGAACTGACAAAGTGTCAGAAAGTCTTTAAAATGATCGCATGACCAAATCTGACAACGTAGCTGCAATTAAAACAAAAAAAAGACAGACACATGACATGTCATCTGTGACACATGAAGCAGCAATTCAGATTAAACTGAAGAAACCTACGTCATTCACTGAAAATAACTTTAAAAATTCCAGTTTTTAAAAATTCAATTTTTTTTTTGCATTTCCAGTGCAATTTTGATTTACAGAATCTAAGGAAGTCCTCAAGGAAGGACTATGAATCAGAGACCCCAAAAGGCAATCACATATAATGTTCCTACAGAAAACATCCATAATAAAAAGGTAGCTGCGGAGGAGAATTACATCGAAAGGCCCTTGAGGGCAGGCCCGTTTTGATGAGTTTTACCTCAGCTCCACACTGACACTGGTGCTGCAGTAACCGCCAAACTGGATATTCTCCCATGGGCAGGGTCCCTTATTAGTTTGGGCTCTCTCATGCAGATAAAATGTACAAGCTTTGCCCATGATAGGGATGCTTCACACAGTCCAGAAGTTTCAGATGGGGGGGGCAGTGAAGTGCAAGCTAAGCAATTTCATATCTTTTTGTTTCAGTACGTAGACAACAGTTAACCTGACTGATTTAACTAAGTAGGTCGAAGAGCCTTAAAGCTGTGGAAAAGGGAACTTGGTTCAGTGTTACTGGAAGTCTGATGTTTTGTGTTTATATCCTCTTGTAAATTCTTTCAATGGATTTTAAATGGGAATGAGAAAAAAAAAAATACATTTCTCTAGTTTTGTAAGACCGTTCAAGAGAACAAGTTACCAGTCATAAAGAAAAACTTTCTAGGAAGTAATAAGCAAACACAGTTCACATGCTACAAGCGCAACAAAAACATGGAAGAATTCCAGAGTCAAGCCCGGTAATTCACGAACTCATCTTTTTAAATGAATGAATCCTCATTTTGCAGGCTCTGAGTCTCTAAGACTGCCAGAAAATTTCTTAGTCAACTACAGGATCCCTACTGCTCAGTACTATCTGTGTGAATCCAGCTCAGAGCTGTTATTAGCCCTACTTTAGGTTGCACAGGGCAGAACTAATCGGTGATTTAGCTTCACAAACACCTGCTTGAGTCAGGTCAGACATCTCTTCTATGGCACGTATATACCAGGCAGCTGCAACAAAATGAGCAAGAGGAGTTCAGGAAGATACCTCAAAATCAAGGCTTTCCAGGGCAAATTAAGCTACTCCCTTTTACCTTGTGCCATAGGTACAGCAGGCAATTCGGGTGTCTCTGCATAGAGTGGAGGTGTGTAATAAATTACTATTTCTTGCCATTTTCCATCTCTCGAGCAACACTCAGTAGATCAAATGGATCATCTCCTTTCTTAAATTTCATCCTCTAGTTTCCAGCCCACATAAGATCCTTCAGTATCAGTTATTTATTCCAGAATTTCTCCAAAGAACAGTTACATCTGTTAACCTCCATTAAAAGCTTTGACTTCTGTTATTACTAGTGGGATCAAAAGTGTGCTCACAGAAACCTTCTTTCCCCAACCCCCACAGCTTTTTCACATTACTATAGGCTGAAGCAGAAAGAAAACAGGGAATATCACTGATGATACTCCTTGTCAAGTGATCTAGGCCTCCCTAAAACAGGTTTCTCTGAACCGAGTTCAGGCTCATATCACAAAAAGCACTTCACACTGTGATCCCACTTCCACACTTGCAAAGACAATGCTAGTCTTACACTCCTCCCCTCCACCAGGTCAGGCAAGAGGCAGGAATTGCTCCAACCTTAGAAGGCTAAACCTTCTTTCGAACAGGAAGAAGCAATTTCTTTACCAAGCAGGTTCCTGCAGATCCTTGCTGGCTCTGGGAAAAAGCTGGGATTTGCCATGAATCCTGTTGTCTCCAAACCACCCCTAAAGCTAGGGCAAGCTGGTCTTTTATTACCTTACAAGATGGGGCCTTTGTCAAATTAAGACATATACCGTTCATGGGGGGGGGGGGGGGGGGGAAGGCTAGGTTTTCTCAGTATTTAATGGGTTTCGAGGCTAGTCAGAAAGAAATGGCAGCATGCCTTAAACAGAACGGTGGGGATGTATCTGGTGAGTGAAGTCTAAGAGCACACGAAATGCAGACCAGAGTCTGATCGGCTACCTTAGCCACAGCTTTAAGATCAAATCAGAACAAACTGTATCTCTTAAGATACCGAGAGGCACTCGGACGCAATTTGGCAGTGCCGGCTGGAAAAGAAGAGCTGTAACTTGCAGGTTTCCCTTTCATAAAGGGAGCCTCAGAGCTCTCGGCCAACGTCTACAACTCAGAGATGCAGGCAGACAGGTGACAGACCGTGGCAACCCTCTCCTTCCGACACTAAGCCTACACGAGTTTAACGTCAGCCCCCATGCAGGTGAGCCCCACTCTTCTGTAGGAGTTTCCACATGCACAATACACCTCAGATCTGAGAAGAAGGCAGCAGGTCATCACAAGGACATCACTGGAATCACCGTACAAATTTGGTAACTTGTAAAGAGAGGGGTATGCTGCTCTCATGGTGTCAACCAATCTTTCTCCCCTTCCCTTACATGTCGAATGAATAAGGACAGTCACAAACCTAGCAACTTTACGGCTGTATATAAATAAACATGCAGAGCATTTAGACAGGTATCATATATGAACAGAGCAAGCTTATAACTCTTCCCTAGACATCTGATTTTGGCCACCGTACAGATAAAACCTTGAGCCAAATGCAGTTTTGTTCTAGCCTAGCATTGGTGCTTTTTAATTTAATTATTTTTTTTTTTTTAGTGTTATAAGCAAGGTAGTTTTCATAGAATGCAAGAAGTACAAATACATTTATACCCCCACTTAATTTCTTACTTATATTTTTAAGTAACTTAATCACTTTCAAATCTTTCTATATATATATATTTTATTATTCTGACTCTTGAATGCAGGTGGACAACATCCAAAGCCCACACTGGTACCAGAGACCCAAATACCTTGCATCCCACACCACAGACAAATATTATCGAGTCTTTCTCCCTCCGAGCACATGTACTTCTACAGAAGAATCCCTCAAACTGCTTGCAAACGTAAAGCAGAACACCACTCCTCCTGAAGGACATTCGGGAATCTCAGGAGAGGCTGTGCTCCAGACAATTGGAAGATGAAGGGAAAAGGAACCTTTTTTCAACCTCTTTCTGACTGTTAAGAGAAGGTACATCACCCCGATACGGCCTCCATATCAAGTCCGAAGCAGGTCAGACTGATTCAGCAGGCTACTGAGCATTTTAACAGAGTTCAAGAGCCCATTCCTCTTCATTCAGAGTAACTGACAACTCCAGATATCCCAGATAAAGAAAATCTGGATAACACTATTGCTTCAACTTCATCATGCACATTTTATCCACAAGTAGATAACGGACAGATGACTCCAACTTCTCAAAACAGATTTGGATCTATCGCTAGATTTTTTTTTATTTTTTTTTTTAAAATTGGCTACAATAAATTTCAATTCTCAACTTATCTCAAGTTTATACATATCCTATGGATCCTGAATATTCTCAGAAGTCACCCTTTTTTTTCTTCCTTCTGCCACGTGAAACAAGATAAACGTAATTTTGAAACTAGAAGCTTCAGAAAGTTTCAGGTTTCCTTAACTCAGTGCTTTTTACAATAAACTAGAACTAAAGTTGCCCTTCTCTTAAAACGGAGAAAGTAACAACTGCCTGAAATTGTTGCCAAAATAGTAACAAGAAAACAAAACCAAGCTAGGGAGAAGTCAAGTTCACGGGAAAAAAAAAAAATCTAGCTGCCCCAAATATAGGAAGAAGGAAAGTTTACCAGCTACTAAAATAATCCCTCTGCCATAAACCATAAAACAAAATTGGAACTCTCTGTTGTTGCCTTAAGAGTTTAGTTTCAAGAAATTTGG
This sequence comes from Anser anser, assembly GCF_964211835.1. Taxonomy (NCBI): domain Eukaryota; kingdom Metazoa; phylum Chordata; class Aves; order Anseriformes; family Anatidae; genus Anser; species Anser anser. The sequence continues at coordinate 12,267,699 of NC_139724.1, read as the reverse complement.
AAGAAGCCATTTAAAACAATGCTTATTGCACTGTTCTACTCATACCCCCCTTATGAAGTCCGTAAAATCCATATTTAGATGTGTCTCATAAAACAGGAGCTATTATTTACAACATAGCTTAACATACAGACCTCTGCACTCATAAGACAATGGATTTTGTTTCTCCTTTTGCCAACACAAGGGAGGGAGATGAAGTCAACACACCGCATCGCTAGCAGATGCACGCTGCCTGAGACAAGCTGCATTCAACAACATCCTCACGCGCCTTTGCAAATTACAGGGCCCCAGGATCTCTGTAATTAGATATTAGCCGAATGCTATTACATATCAAATCCATTTGGAGCAGACAGAATGCAGTGATTTGAGAGCAGATACGTATGGCAGCTTAGGAAGGTCTTTAAATCTAGAAAAACAGACAATAGAAATTTGTCAGATATGAGAACTTCACCTACTGTTTTCCTCATGTTGCAAGGAAGCATCTTTACTACTACTACACTAACATCTTCCGGACACTGTCACCTTTCAAAGCCGTATTACCCCAAGTAAGTTTTGTTCACTACTTCTCTACTCAAAGTACAAGCTATCACTGCAGCTCCAGTCTGTACTACCACTGAGGTTACAACTTGAGACCTCAGAGTTTAAGGGGAAGTATCAATGTCTAATTTTAAGCTTAAATCCAAAGTGAGAAGAGACTCAAGATGAGGCTTCAAAACATTAGGCACTTTATCTGCACGCATGCACTTGTACCAGCATTACATTCCAGCTTTCGTGAAAATTAATTCATTTCCACACTTGAGGAGATCACTGTGTTTTAAACTCAGCTTGCATAAAGTCGTGCTTTACTCGTAGATCTCAGGGATTAGAGAAGAATGAAAAGGAAACAGCTCAGGACCAAAAGTTCCCTTAGGGGCATCACAAAATGCCGCTTGTACTTTTGAAGTGACAAGAAACCTACAAAAGCTCAGAGAGCATTATCTCAGAGATATATGGAACTATTCAGAGTTCCAAGTAACGCTGTGCCTGAAAGCGTTCACTTTTGTTAACAATTTTAACATGGTGTTTTAGAGCCATAAACCACCTTTTAGGTATAGACCCCTCAATACAGTCTCGCTAATTACTTTGATTCATACACAACAGAGCACCACTTAAAAGCTCAAACAAGCTCTGTGCCCCTTGCCACGTAAGTTCCAGTCCAGTAGCACTGTGGCACGTGTCAGAAAGCCTTCTGTCTGACCACAGACCCAGCTATTGTGCAAGTCCTGAGTTATGACTGATGATTTAAGACATCTTCCCCAATTTATTTTTATCGGGGACTTAGCTCACGCTGTGCCCCCACTGAAGAGCAGTCCCTACGCAAAATGTTCTCTTTATAAACTCTCTTCGCCACGTTCTCTTTATAAACTAACCCATGACAGGGACGCTTGCTAGGAAGCTACGTTTCCTTCCAGTTGAGGTGAACTGTTGAACCTCACTGTTGGCTTGTTTTATGATGCTATTTCTAACGAGACACCTCTTCTCTACGCCAAGGAGCACAGTATCTCCTTGGATGTATCTGTAACGTTATCATCGAGTTCAGCTGTCCCACTTCATCTCACCCAGCTCAGAGCAGGCAAGATCAGCCAGCAGGGACACCCAACCAAAAAGAAAAGTTAGAAATGACGAGGTGTGGACTACGATTCCTGACAAACCTAGCTGAATTGCAGCAGTCCTTAACTTTCCAGAGAAGACAGATGGGATCCTTGACTTCAAGCCAGCTGTGCCCTGAGCTTGCTCCTCGCTCCCAGAGCGCACACGCTATAGTTTAGAGCCTGTGTGCCAAACACGGAGGAACGTATCAGTGCTTTTAGCCCACGCAACCCCCCTCACACCCCCCGGGAGGCCGGGAAGGTGCTCGGGGAGGCTGTGCGGGCGGCGGCCCCCTCCCTGCCCCGCCCCAGCGGCTGTCCCGGCCCCGCCGGGCACCCACCGGCGGCGAAGTGGAGCGGCGTGGACTTGCGGCCGGCCATGTCCTTGGCGTTCACGTTGCCGGTGTCCACCAGGCGCTTGACGCGCGTCACGTCCCCATTGCGGCAGGCCTCCAGCAGCTCGCGGAAGGCCCCGCTCGCCGCCTCGGGGCTCTCCGCCGCCGGGCTCGACGCCACGGAGGAGGACGAGGAGGAGGCGGAGGACGACGACGAGGAGGAGGAGGCCGAGCTGCTGCTCGAGCCGGCCGGCGGGCCCGGCGCGGCGGCACCCGCTCCCTCGGGGCCCTCCGGTGCCGGAGGCCGCTCGGCGTCCAGCGGGGCCTCGCCCTCGGGGCCCGCCAGGCTGTGCCGCTGCACGGCGGCCGCCAGCTCGGCCGGCGCCAGGCTGGGGCTGCGCGGCGGCGAGGCGGCGAGCGGCGGCGGCGGCGGGGAGGCCGGCCCGGGCGGCGGCGGCAGCGGCGGGTGGTGGTGGTGGTGGTGGTGGTGCTGCGAGCGCCGCGGCGGCGCCGCCATCTTCGGCCTCCTCCGCCCCGCCCCGCCCCGGCCTCCTCCGCCCCGCCCCGGCCCCCCTCACCGTGGCAACGGCGGCGGCTTCCGCCTGCGCCGGGCCCGTGGCGGAAGGGAGCCGGGGCCGGGGGCTGGGGCCGGGGGTCGGGGGTGGCCCGAGGGCGGCTGCCAGGGCACACTGCTGGCTGGTGGTCAGCTTGCTGTCAGCCACAGCCCCCAGGTCCCTCTCTGCGGGGCTGCTCTCCAGCGTCTCGTCGCCCAGTCTGTACGTGTAGCCAGGGTTGCCCCGTCCCAGGTGCAGGACCCGGCACTTGCTCTTGTTAAACTTCATGCGGTTGGTGATCGCCCAGCTCTCCGGTCTGTCCAGATCTCTCTGCAAGGCCTTTCCACCCTCAACAGAGTCAACAGCTCCTCCCAGTTTGGTATCATCGGCACATTTGCTCAGAGCCCATCGCTGGTGTTGAAGGCAGAGGTGAAAAACGCATTAAACAGAATCACAGAATCGCGTCTCTGCTTTGTCTGCATCCCTGTTTGTGAGGCCCTCATCAAGCATCAGACCAATGTTTGCTCTGGTCCTCCTTTTCCTGTTAATATACTTTAAAAAGCCTTTTTTATTGTCCCTCATGCTGCTGGCCATAATTGAGCGAATTTTGTCCCTACAAAGGCAAGCAGCATCCCTGCAGTCCTCCCAAGACAGCATCGTTTCAAAACCTCGGGACATTTAGGCATGGAGCACCACTGGCGCTTGTAAGGGCAAGGTCTCACGACTCAGGAGACCTGAGTGCTCACAGCCTCCGAGTCTGCCTGCCTGCTCCGCTATAAAATACCTTTGTTTCCCCCCCCCTGTAGCCATGGTGGAAATTCCCGGGCGTATTTCTCTGGGCTGTAGGAGCAAAGCTCAGTTGAGGACATGGAAGCAGCATTTAGGATCTGGCCAGATGTGTGCACCGAAGGAAACAAAGCCTGACGGGAGCATGGCAGAGTTACCCTGAATAACTACGGGGTCAGAGGCTTCCAATACAGAAAGACACTTTAACGGAAAAGGCAGGTTAACTTTGGTTGTTGTTGTTTGTTTGCAGGGCTGGATGAAAAAAAACAAAACACCTTTCACTTGGTGCAGAAACGCCGTAGACACCAGCAGCACCGGGTGTTTTGCTGTTACCCCAAGGAATCGCCAGGGATGACCTAGGCTTTGCGAGCCGACGCTGCTGGAGCACAGCAGGGACACCGGGGCAGCCCTGGCGCGGCGACTCCATCGCAGGGGCTCCAGGGCCCGCAGTCCCCAGGGCCCAGCCCGGCCCCAGCGCACCCTGCCCGGCGGCGGGGCGGTCCGTGCCCGTGTCCCCGCCCCGGCTACGTGCAGGGGCGGCGCTGGGGCAGTGCCGGCGCGGAGCTGCGGGGAGCCCCGAGGAGCCCCGAGCCCGCTGCGGCGGCGGGGGCCGCGCCCATGGCGAGCAGCAGCGGCGGCGGCGGCAGGTAGGGCGGGCGGGGGCCCGCTCCCGGTGCCGGTGCCCCGGCCATGGCGCAGACGGAGCCCCCGAAGGCGGCGCGGCTGTGGCGTGAGGCCGCCCTGCGCGCACGGAAGCTGCGGGACGAGCCCGAGCCGGAGCCCGAGCCCGAGCCCGAGCCGGACGCGGGGCCGCCGGGGGGGCCCCCGCAGCCCCCCGCCACCGCCGCCACCGCCGCCACCGCCGGGCCGCGCCGCCCGCCGCCGGCCTCCGCGCTGGGGGAGCTGGAGGCGCTGAACCTGAGCGGGCGGGGGCTGGAGGAGCTGCCCGAGGAGGTGGGCGCCGCCCTGAGCGGGCTGCGGGTGCTGAGCCTGCGGCGCAACCGGCTGTGCCGCCTGCCCGCCGCCGCCCTGCGCCACCTGGGCCGCCTGGCCGAGCTCGACCTCAGCCACAACCGCCTGCGGGGCCTGGGCGACGGCGGGGCGCTGGCGGGGCTGCGGGGCCTGCGCAAGCTCAGCCTCAGCCACAACGAGCTGGGAGCGGAGGGCAGCGGGCTGCCCGCCCGCCTCGCCGAGCTGGGCCGCCTCGAGGAGCTCGACCTCAGCTTCAACCGCCTGCGGCGCCTGCCCGAGGGCCTGGGGCGCCTGCGGCACCTGCGCGCCCTCGACGTGGACCACAACCAGCTGCCCTCCTTCCCCGCGCCGCTCCTGGAGCTCGCCGCCCTGGAGGAGCTCGACTGCTCCGGCAACCGCCACCTCGGGGCCCTGCCTGAGGGCATCGCTGCCCTGCGCCGCCTCAAGATCCTCTGGCTGAGCGGCACCGGGCTGGCGGCCCTGCCCGAGGGCCTCTGCCAGCTGGGCGCCCTCGAGAGCCTCATGCTGGACGGCAACCAGCTGCGGGCGCTGCCCGCTGGCTTCGGCGGCCTGCAGCGGCTCAAGATGCTGAACCTTTCCTCCAACCTGCTGGGGGAGTTCCCTGCTGCCATCTTGGCGCTGCCGGGGCTGGAGGAGCTCTACCTGAGCCGCAACCAGCTCACTGTGCTGCCTTCTCACCTCTGCCAGCTCCGCCAGCTGCGCACCCTCTGGCTGGACAACAACCGCATCCGCTACCTGCCTGACTCCATCGTGCTCCTCCACAGCCTGGAGGAGCTGGTCCTGCAAGGCAACCAGATTGCCATCCTGCCCGAGGGCTTTGGGCAGCTCTCCCGTGTCACCCTGTGGAAAATCAAAGACAATCCCCTCATCCAGCCTCCCTACGAGGTCTGTATGAAAGGCATCCCCTACATTGCAGCCTACCAGCAGGAGCTGGCCCACTCCCAGCCCGCCCTCAAGCCCCGCCTCAAGCTGGTCCTCATGGGCCCAAAGGATGCGGGCAAGACCCTGCTGAGGCGATGCCTCATGGAGGAGGATGGGCAGAAGGAGGACCTGGGGAGCCTGGATGCAGGCAACACCCAGCCCAGAGGTTGCCCCGGGCAGCAGCAGGACGTTGGGAGAGTGCCAGTTGTGTGCTGCCCCTTCCTGGAGGACTCTTCCTCAGTGCGAGTGCCTGCTGTGCAACAGCCAGAACACTTCCCCGTTGAGCAGCAGGACGTTCCTTCTCATGTTCCCTCCCACCGAGGGAAAGGAGAAACGCCGTGCCCTGCACCGTCGCTGGATGCCTCCCAGGTACCATCAGGACTGGGACTGTCCGGCAGCAAGGGCATCGAGGTGATGGACTGGACAGCGGATGCGGAGAGGGGCCTGACGTTCATTGTGTATGAGCTGGCGGGAGACCCGAGCTATGACGTGATCCAGTCTTTCTTCCTGTCTCCTGGAGCCTTGTACGTGCTGGTGGTGAATCTGAGTGCCTACGTCCCTCAGCGCTTCTACCCCTCTGTGGGCTACTTCTTGCACTGGCTCGGTTCCAAGGTGCCCCATGCTGTGGTGTGTATGGTGGGAACCCACGCTGACCTCTGTGCGGAGCGGGAGCTGGAGGAGAAGTGCCTGGACATCCACCACCAGATCGCTCAGCAGGAGAAGAGGGATGCTGAGGGCCTCCAGAGCTTGGTCCAGCAGGTGGATGAGGCTCTGGGACAGGACTTTGACCTGCGCTGCTCCAGTCCTCACACTGCCTTTTATGGGGTCTCGGACAAGAACTTGAGGCGGAAAAAAGCTCAGTTCCAGTACCTTCTCAACCACCGCCCGCAGATCCTCTCCCCAGTGCTGCCTTTCAGCTGCCGGGACCGCTGCCAGGTGCGTCGCCTGCGGGACAAGCTCCTTTCGGTGGCCGAGCACCGCGATATCTTCCCAAACCTGCACCGGGTCTTGCCCAAATCCTGGCAAGTGCTGGAGGAGCTGCACTTCCAGCCGCAAGCTCAGCAGCTGTGGCTTAGCTGGTGGGACTCTGCCCGGTTGGGCTTGCAGGCGGGCCTGACAGAGGATCGGCTCCAGAGTGCCCTGTCCTACCTGCACGAGAGTGGGAAGCTGCTCTACTTTGAGGAGCACCTCACGTTGCGGGAGTACGTGTTCCACAACCTGCCGCGGCTTATTGACATCCTCAATGTTTTCTGCCAGCAGGATGCCACCGTGCTGCTCCAGAAACTGCTCAGTGACACCCACATCGACGAGCTGAGGGCCACTCAGCTCCATCACTACGTGGAGGGCTTCTTGCTGCATGGCCTCCTCCCCGCCCACGTTATCCGCCTCCTCCTTAAGCCCCACATCCAGAGCCGGGAGGATCTGCAGCTCATCCTGGAGCTGCTGGAGAAGATGGGGCTCTGTTACTGTGTCAACAAACCCAAATGCAAGCCCCTAAACGGTGCTGCTGCTTGGTACAAGTTCCCCTGCTACGTGAAAAACGAGGTGCCCCACGCAGAGGCGTGGATCAACGGTGCCAACCTGAGCGGGCAGTCGTTTGTGGTCGAGCAGCTGCAGATCGAGTACAGCTTTCCGTTCATTTTCCCGCCCGGCTTGTTCGCACGCTACAGCGTTCAGATCAACAGCCACGTGGTTCAGCGGTCGGATGGCAAGTACCAGATCTATGCCTACCGGGGAAAGGTGCCTGTGGTGGTGAGCTACCGGCCCGCCAGGGGGGCTCTACAGCCAGATACTCTGTCTATTGCTAGCCATGCGTCCCTACCAAATATCTGGACGGCCTGGCAAGCTATTACCCCGTTAGTGGAAGAACTGAATGTCCTGCTCCAAGAGTGGCCGGGCCTGTACTACACTGTGCACGTCCTCTGTTCAAAGTGCCTTAAAAGAGGGTCACCAAACCCGCACACTTTTCCAGGTAAGGCGAAACCCCTCTTTCCTGCCGTCTCTTCTGGTTCTTTGCACCTTCTTCAAGGGATTTTCGTGCTGTTAATCTGAGCTTGCTTTAATTTTATATTTTTTTAACCTCCTCTTCTCTAGCTCCTTTTCCTGGTGACTTGAGTCATAAGAGAAAATATTAGGGTAGCTCCAAGGAGACAGGCTTAAAATAACCCTATTCTGAGATGAGGGGGGTGTTACGTCCCCCTTTGGCCAGGTCTTTTCTCTCTGATTTTTGGGTTCTAGCCCTGAGCATTGGCCACCTCACTGTTGAGAAGGCCCTGTCCTGTCCTGATTTTGATTTCCTGGAGTGGCTTGGCGTTTTTTTCCGAACTCCCTTTACCCTGCAGCTTCTTTGGAGCCATTTGTAAACACACAGAGATGCCTAAAAGTCCCTTGGTGTCCTCCCTCCTGCCCCCAAAACGCGGCCTGCAGTGCGGCCTCCGTGAATGCAGGAAAGCTCCTGCCGGTAGACAATGGCTGTGTTGGTCTTTATAGCCCTGGATAAAAAGCCCTCTCTTGGATGAGAGCCCCCCGACTCTGGCAGGAGGCGTTCCTCCCTGAAAAGAGGGATACTCCATCTTGGTTTCAGTGCCTCACCTAGAAGGGTTTCACGGACTGTGCATCTGTCAGCTGGTTTTCTTAAAAATTCTTCTCCTTCCTCTCTCTCCTAACAAAAAATGCCTTCTAACCTGGGTCCTCCTGCCCCTCTGGGTTTGCTCTGGAGTTTGCTGGAGCTGTGGGAAAGGTGCTTTGGTGCGTATGTCTGTGTGAAATGAACAGCTACTCTGAGCTGTAAGCAGTGCTCTGCAAGCGTGCGTTTTCTGTACACACACGGCCCTTGCCACACCGCGTTGGAAGTATGTTGAAGCACCCTTTATTTACAGGTATCCTGAAATCGTGGGGGAGCCAGAGCGTGATCTGAGTCAAGTAAGCAGTGGTGCTGAAATTGGTTCGTAGGCAAGTGTGAATAACTGGGTGTGTTTTGAGTTTCTTTATTATTTTTTTTCCTCCGGGTCGTGAAAATGAGATTCTGTTTGCTTCTCTCCACGTAGAATAGATGATGTTTAAAAGCAAAATGTGAAGGGGAGCCAGCCCATGCACAAGGACAGTTGGCATCTTTGCCAACCCATGAAAATCGGAGCAGGCCCGGACGTGTGATGGGAGAGCTGGAACTGAAAGGTGTTTTCCTGAGGATCTGGCTGTGTTGTACTGCCTTCCCTTGGGGTGGGAAAGGTCTCCTTCCCCCTGGGAGGTGGCACTGGTGTGCTGGGAAGGTGAGGCACTGGTGATGAGTCCATCGCTCAGCCTGGGAGCGCGGGGTAGCACGCCAGGCCTCCAAACACCCCTTGGCCAATGGTGCCTCTGTCTGCTCTGTGAGTAGAAGGCTGGCCGGGAGCTCTAAATGGGAATCGTGCAGCTGAGGAGTTTTTTCTTCTTGTTTTGTTGAACAGAAGGTGTGTGTAAGGTGAAGTCGTGCTGCACAGCTCGCTCTTCTGCGCGTGAATCACGGCCGGTGTCATTTGTGGCAGCGCGTAGGAAAGGGGTGGTTCTCATGTTATGAAAATGCATGGCGATGGAGGTGCCTGTGCTTCCTTCCACGCTCTTCCAGTGGAAATCCCTGGTAGTTACAGTGCTGCTAATTCTTAAATGGGGCCGTGGTCTTTTTTTAGGGCTGCGTTAAGGAACTGCTTTGCAGCCCGTTGACCTTAATAAGGGAAATATTTCTGTGGAGACGCTGCCAGATTTGTGCTCAAAAATGGAAGTTCACCCTGGCTGTGCGTCTGGTTGTGCAATCCGTGCCGTCCTGCATGAAACTGGTGGCGTGTTATTTGGGCATCCAAAATTTTCCTTGGAATCCGTTTCAAGGAGGGGACTCGGGTGTTCAAGAGTTGTGGGGTAATCCTTGCTTTTCCTCTGCCTCCCTGCCCTCTCGAGCCTGCGTGTGCACACTGTGATTTCATTGTTTAACATGCAGAAATTCTCCAAGAACAAGCTAGCGTGTGCACAGTGATGGTTAATAAGAATTGAGATTCTGGATTCGGTCTCCTGAGTGTTTATCGCAAAAAAATGCGAAATAAAGCTTGTTTTAAAATGACTTGACAGGGTCCTTTTAAGGAAGTCTTCTTGTTTGAAACGGTTTTGTGGCTGAGTGAATCAGTAACTGAATTGGCATCCGAGCTGGAATCTGTGTGCTTTGAGGCTGCAGTCATCTGCTTGTCCAGTAAGTGGTGTGCTGAATGTTTTTGCTTTTTTTGCCTTTTTTTTTTGTTTGTTTGCACTGTATGTAAATAAATGGATGCCTTCCAGGCTAAGAAAGACCCATCCCTGCATGGAGTGACCAACGAGAATTGTTTCCAAGACAGCGAGACCTCGGTTTAGCTGGGAAATGCTGTGTTTTTGTATGTGATGGTCTTTTAGCTTCTGGACTGAAGGGTTTTTAGGTTAATGTCACATAATCTATTAAGTGACTTAGGGTGAGGACGGAGGGTTTCCTCCTGTCTAGTAGTAGCCACGTGTGCTTTGTTTGGGCGAACAAAGCGTGAGTGGGCTTTCGAAGCTTGACTTGTTTGCGCCTGCTAACTGTTGTGCTGCTGCTGCAGCAGAGGTTTTTAAAGGGGCTGCAGAGCAGTGGATTTCTAGCTGGCCTGTCCGTGAAGTTAGACAAGACACGCGTGCACGCTTACTGCAGGGTGGAAAGAGATCCAGGAGCAGCGTAACAACTGGCTACCAGGGAGCTAGCTGATTTCTGTGTGGTGGTTTGGGTTGAGGGGTGAATTCTGCCAACCTTGGTTGGGCCAGAGACTTGTAAAAGCCCATTTGCTTCTCTGAGAGTCCCCCAGGAGTGTGTGAAGAGGTGGTGGGTGATGTTGGATAAAAAGATGGGTGGGGGGACCTTGTTCTGCACCGGGCTGGTCAGGGCTGCTTCAGGTTCTTCCGAGCTGCGTTCTGCACAAGGTGTGCTCATGTCTGATGTCCACTTGGGGTGGGAGGGCAATCGTGTTTGACCAGTGGCTTTTTTTTATTCCTGCCTCTGAAATTGCCTGTATGAACACAGGTACAAGAAAGCCAAGGGCTGTGTCTGCTGCAGAAAAATGACACAATGCTGTAACGAGCAAGACAAGCTGAGTTTTAGCAGGAGCTCTCCTGTGGGAGGGAAGTGCCATCTGCCTTGCTGACCCTGTTGTAAGTTATCAATACAGAGAGGACATCAGAGTTGCAGAATGGTTGAGGTTGGAAGGGACCTCTGGGTGTCACCTCGCCCAACCTCCCTGCTCAAGCAGGCTCACCTCTATCAGGTTGCCCAGGACCACCTCCAGGTGGCTTTTGAAGATCTCCAAGGAGGATCTTGAAGATCTCCACAGCTTCTCTGGGCAAGGTGTTGCAGTGCACCGTCACCCACACGTCACAGAAATCCTTCCCGATGTTCAGACAGAACCTCCTGTGCTGCAGTTCGTGCCCATCGGCTCTTGTCCTGGCACCGGGCACCACCTAAAAGAGCGTGGCTCTGTCCTCTTTGCGCCCTCCCTTCGGGTGTTGACCCAGAGTGAACCATGCCTGACATCCTTGCAGCAGGATCAAAAGCAAGGGTGAGCTCCCTTGGTGGCTGGGCTGGAGTCACGAGATGGCAAGGCAGAGCCTGCATGATGTGTCACGCTCTCAAGTCCTGTGCAAAGCGAGGAGGGAGCAGGTGGGACTGGTTTTCTCAGAAGGGTTCGGAAGATGCTCCACAATTTGAGCTGCTCAATGAAAGGCTCATGTCAGGTGTCTAATTGTTCTTTTAATTAAATTATAAGCAGCTGGGCTTTTGTACCAACAACTGTAGAGCAGTACCTCCTTGTTACAGAGCATGATGTTAGCATTTGGCAGCCTTTCCTTGTCCCCATTTGAGGGTGGAGTCTCTCTTTGCCTTATTTTCAAAGTAGATGCTACATCTATTTGGGCTGTCACGCTTCTCTGAAGGGTGCAGCTTCGGTGGAGTGGCGTGGCACGATTGAATCAGAGGGGCAAGTCTTCCCTGCAGCGTAGGCATTGGACATTGTCACTTGTATGATCAGGATAAAGCTGAGTGGGGCCCGTAACCCACCTCTCCTTGGCCGTGGCACGTTTACTGGCCTTACAGCTGTGGGCGGGTGTGGCAGTGAGCAGTGCTGGCTGGTGCCAGATGCGGTCAGCTCTTCACGGATGCAAGACCCGTGATGTGCTCCCGGGCTGGTTGGCTTGGGGAGAACCCACGAGAAGCAGCAGTTGAATTTCACTTGAGGTGTTCAGCTGCAGTGTCTTTGAGGGTTTCTGGCTGTGCCCGAGGAGGCTGAAGTCGTGTTGTACTTGTGGTATTTTCTTGGCTGAGGCTTGGTGCTGAGCGCGCTGATAGGGTTGCCAAAGCGGTCAGCGGCATCTCGCAGCGCTGTGGTTAGGGGCAGCCTGCCTGTGGGCTGTGTATGGAGCTCATCGTTGCTCTGAGCTGCTTGTGCCGGTTGTGGTTTAGTACGTAACCCGAATTTCACGTGTGGGTTTTGGTTTTGCCCCCCCTTTTCATCTTCCTACCAGTGATCGTTTTCAAGAGCTCTGTGTTTCTCCCATCTCCCCCCCCCCAAAGGCGTACGGAGTGTGCCTATTTAGCAGTGTCAGCTGGAGCCTGGGCTCCTTGGGGTGGGCATGACACTGGGTTAGGACCTCCAGGCTTCACAAGGTGACGTTGGTTTCTTTGAATTGACCATTCAGCGTGGCATGTTCTGCGTGAACCAGGCAACAGCTTTGGGATGAGCTAGGCACTTCTGCGAGGAAGTCAGACTTAGCACTGTGTGAGGATCAGAGGATCAGATTCAACTGAATCGTAGAGGCGGGTAACCTTCAGAACAAACCAAGGCTGGATCTCAAACCCTGACCCTATTTGTCTGGTTTTCCCACCTGGTGACTTGGAGGTGATGCTTGCATAGCCCAGGAAGAATCGTTTTTATGATAAAATCAATATTGTAGGGTTTTGTCCTAATGGAGTGCAAGATCCTGGCCCACTTCGCTCAAGACTTCTCTCTTGAATGATCCATGTGTAGCAACTGTACAATTTCTGTGTGTTGAATTCCTCACAGGGCATGTCCTCTGCACGTTTTCCTCTACAGCGTCCAGCACTACAGAGCGAGCAGTGTCCTACGATCAGGGGCACATTCTGCCCTGTAGCAGGGTTGGGTTGTTGATGAGCTCCCTGGAAAAATGAATCCAGCGTGGTTTCTACAGCACCAAAATCTGCAGAGGTTGGCTTGGGATGGAGATGTTTGACTAATTCGCCTCCCATTTATCTAGTTGCTGTTTCTGCCGTGTGAAGCCACACAGTGGAATAACGTTGAAAGCGAGCACAGTGATTGTGTCTTGTATTGAAAGACGTGTGCAGTGCTTTTGTTGCCTGTGTGTCGGTGCAAGGCTGTCAGCACAGGTCTGCTGGAGAGGCTGATTTGTCCCAGACTTCCCCCAAAACGAATACCCTCACAGCTAGTATGGTCAACAAGTGGCGAGTAGGCTTCCTGCAACAGGAGAAACGAGCGTCTCGGTCGTGTAGCTTCTGAAGCAGTGCAGTGGGCACAGCAGGACTTCAAAACGGCCCGTGAGTGTTGCGTGGTGCAGCGTCCTGTTGCATCTCGAGGTGTTGTGGAGCCCTGTTGCTGAGCATTTAATATCTTCCTGCTCTCAGTGGGGCCTGTTATTGAGATGAAGTGGTCAGGTATGGACGGCAAGCAGTTTTCCCTGAATAATAACGATGTTACAAAGCAAGGAGGTAGCACTGTGCAGAGCTGAAATATACAGACACAGAGTGCGCAGCGTGGTGGATGGGAACAGGGAGCTCTGTCCGAGAGTGTCAGCCTGACATCAGCCTTTTACTGTAAGCGTTCCTGTTGCCTTTATCCGAATGGCTGTGTTTTCGTTGCTGTCGTGAAAATTCTCAGATAAACCACGATCAAGCAGGAGTGATGGACCCAAACATGGGATAATGGCTACGAATTGTGATCCGCTCTGAAAAGCAGGCACCTTGTGTTGACCATCCTGATGTTGATGTCTTTCCACCCTCCACGCTCTCCCTGTGTGTTTATGCTGTGTGTAGAACTCGCTGGCCTCTATCCACATCCTCCTTCTCTGCTACACTACAGGGAAAAATACCTTTGCTGTCTGTCGAATTCCTGACCATGGCACGCTTCAGGATTGTGTCCTCCGCTGACGGTGAGATGCAGCTGTACTTATTGCAGGCTATGACAGGGAATGTTTCAGGGTATTTATGCCCAATATATTTGTTTTGCAATGCCCTTCCCTAGCATGGAGTCTTAGTCATGATGGGACCCAAAGGAGCTGGAGCAGGAGAGACTTTAAGGGGACAGCTGAGCTGCTCAACACACGGCAGGTCTGTAGGGTGGAAGGTATGCTGCAGACGGTAGACTCACCCAGCAGTTGCCCAAGGGCATGGGGAATTGTAAATCCAAACTGGAGCAAAAGCTGCGTGGAGCCATCACTCAGTGGAGCGGACCCAAACTGGTTTTGAAGAGCACTGCATGCTGGTGTGAATAATGTGAACGGCGAGCCAGCAAGCCTCCGTCCTGCTGTTCAGCTTTATGGGTGACAACATCCCGCAGCACCACATCACCGAGCAGCCTCCGGGAGCAGGCAGCGAAGCTGGGATGGGCAGTGCTGGCTCAAAGTAGTCCCCAAAAAGCCCTTTGAACAGGTTGGCTTTCCTGGGGAAGCCTCCTCTCGGCCTTATCTTCAGGAAGCCAGCGTGCTCCGTCCCCACAGAGGAGCAAACAGGCTGCCACGGCATCCCCGCTGGAGTAGTTTCCTGTAGATAACGCTGTGCTGCAGCAAAGAGAGGAAGAGACAGAGGGTCGTGTGTGTGCTTCCTCTCCCGTCTGAGCGGTGCTTCTTGCCCTCTGGCTGGGTGCAGTTGGGTTTTTCCAGCAGGACTGCTGGGTGTGTGGTGGCGGGTTTCCAAAGCAGGCAGCCTGCACCCAGCACCAGGCCTGGACAGACACGTTACGTAACCGGAGGAATTTTTAGCTCCCTGTTTCTCTGCATCTTCCCTTTGAACAGACTCTTTCTTCGTCTGAGTGAGATTTTGACATCCTTATTTAAGAGAACAGTGTGCACGCTGGATATGGAAAACTCAAGTCCAAATGAGTTTTTTATCCATCAAAGTGGCTAAATTTAGGAAATCTATCCACAGGAGCTTCCCTTTCTTGTCATCTGACACAACATTTCTTGGTCGCCGTTATTTTTACCACGGAACAGCTTAAATCTATTTTGGGTGGGTTTCTGTAAAGTGGTGCACATATGCCGCAGTGCCGGGCCTCTGAGGGCGGTCTGCTCACGCTGAGCTCGTACCAAGCGCCGTGCAGGGCTGCGTGGTCGTCCCGCTTAGCCCTCGCACATCCCATCTCTCCACCTTGCCCTTTGCTCTGGGGCTCTGCTAAAAAGCCCTTCCCTCCGATAGCAGTTAACTTTTTTCAGCAGCTTGGAGCTTTAGTGGGTGCCTGTGTGGTGGATTTTAAGGCACCCCCTCCACCCCACTCGTGTTCTAGGAGGACAGCATAGGGAAAATGGTGTTTCCCTGTCTCCAAGGCAGGGACGTGACTATGCACGATGGGAGTTCAGGCATGCCTGTGGTTTCTCAGTTTCCTTCACAGATGTCCTTCCAGTTCCCCCCGTGACAGAACAGGACTGAGCCACCCCAGGCTTGACAATGCACTGCTGGAATCGTGCCCTGCTGGGGCACCTGGAGCTCTCGGTGTCATGAAGGTTATAAGGATTCAAGAATTCAAGCTTTTAAACTCTCTTTTAAACAAGGAGCGGCTGAGGTCACTTGGCCTGTTCAGCCTGGAAAGAGGAGGCTGAGGGGAGACCTCATGGCGGCCTACAGCTTCCTCACGAGGGGGAGTGGAGGGGCAGGCGCCGATCTGTTCTCTGTAGTGACCAGTGACAGGACCCGAGGGAATGGTGTCAAGCTGTGACAGGGGAGGTTCAGGCTGGATATCAGGAAGAGGTTCTTCACTGAGAGGGCTGTTGCGCACTGGAACAGGCTCCCCAGGGACACAGTCACGGCACCAAGCCTGTTGGAGTTTGAGAAGCGTTTGGACTGTGCTCTTAGTCATAGGTCTGAATTTTGGGGTAGATCTGTGTGGTGCCAGTGGTTGGACTCGATGATCCTTACGGGTCCCTTCCAGCTCGGGATATTCCATGATTCTGTAAGAGATGCTGTCACTTTCTGGCTACAGTATCCCAGACTTCAGCTGAGCAAGAATTTATTTCATACTTTTTTTAAAGCTTTCGGTGGACAGATGTGACTGAAAATGGAGCTGATAGGAGCCTCACTTTGGAACTTCAGGCATCTCCAGATACTTTTGCTCAACTCTGTGACAGTGCCAGAGGGCTACATGGGGCATGAAACCTGTGTGTGCTTTGACCTCACCAACAGGTCCAGTCAGGTCTTTGTACTGGAATTTGTGCTGCAAGGAGCTTGGGGCAGGGAGTCTCACTCGCACTGGAGAAGGGGAAGCCTGTGATCTTGCCCTGGTGACAATTTCACGCCAACCTCAGTAAGCGAGAAGCCTGTAATTTCCCAGAGGAACACGCGTGTGCCCAGAGGGAGTCCTTCAGGCGCTGGTGTGATTGTTGTTGGATTTGGGGAAGATCTTAACTGATGCTTGTGTGGTTCAACTCGGCAAATGCCTGCTATGGTCAGCTTGGAACCTCCTAGGGTGAGATGCTGAAATAAATGATCAGGAACGGAGCCTTATGTGGGCCTTTTCCCAAGCAGTGCCTTTGTCCCTCAAAGGCTTAGTCAAAATAAAGAGTTTTCTGGATGAAAGAGAAGTTTGGGAACCTTCCTTTTGGGAGCTGAAAAAAGTAGCTTTCTCTTCTTTTTGTAACAAGAAAGCTACTACGAAGCTTCTTGCCTCTTATTTTTAACTTGCTACTTGTGCTTCTTTAAAATAAACCATATCTTTCATCTACAGCAACAGGGAGCCTAGCGCATGATGTTCATACACATATGCATGTTTTGGAGCGCCTGCAATGAAGCAGAACACGATGTTAGGAAAATGTTGCCAAACAAGGTGAGACGGTGCTCAAGTTAGTGATTCGCATTGGGATCTGGTTTAAAAAATACATAAAAATCCACCTTTTTGCTGAGGTGGGCATGATGATGCTGTGGTTTGGGTAACACGTAGTCTGGCTCTGCATGGGTGACGTGGGTTGTTGGCACTGCGCTTCTCAAGTGCTGAAACGTGCTTCCTTTAAAAGCCAACAGTTGCAAGTGTGGCTGGGTGTGCTTGGTGAGAGGGAGCTGAGCCTCCCCTGGGGGCAGGCTGGATGCTTGGGTGGAGGCACTTGGAGTTTGGTCCGTGCCCAGCCTCCAGCTCGCTGCTGGTAATGGCGCAATGCTGTGTCGTGTGTTCCCTGCCAGGCCCGTGGCCAGGGTCCAGGTCAGAGGTTTGTCACCCTTACCTGCCTTTTTGATAGTATGTGACTGAAGCATTACACTGAAACAGCACCTCTGGCTGAAAGCTAGGTCACAAAAACACCTTCTTCTATACAAGAAGAATTAAATCCTTCTATTCTGCGTCATGCAAGACTTGCAGGCGATTCTGCTCCCGTGGGGTGCCTGCAGCAAGCCCCGTCCCTACAAGTGCTGCAGGTGAATGCTGGGGCTGCGGAGCTGAGGTCCCGTTGGGGATGGCACTTAGTGCTGCTTGCTGGGTGCTGCTCTATCCCCAGTTGCATAACGCTGCGAGATGCAGTTAATCCGGTCATCATTACAAAAGGATTTAAAACTCATTTTGAATCAGCAGTCATTTTTAATAAAGCTTCGCCTTGCTTGGAGGGCTGTCCTCCTGGCTTGTGTGTTTAAGAAAAATGCAGGAGGCTGAGATGTGGGGGAACAACAAGGTCACCGACAGGGGTCCTGGGTGCCTCTGGCTGCCGCAGGTAGTAGCAAAGCCCAGAAATGTGGGACACGTTTCCACCGTCACCGAGCCTGAAAAATCCTCATGTGTGCAAATAGGAGCAGCCGCTGTGTCTGTTTTTTCTCTGCATTTTTCCCCTATGGAACAAACTTTCGTTGGTTGTAGAAGGAAAGAAAGCCTCTAACCTAGTCAGGCTAGTGCTCCCTCCTTTAAACTCCCTTTTGCAAGAAAATCCAAGGAGGGACAGCCTTTGCTTTTCTTGTAACAGTGCTTTGTGTGAGTTTGTGTGTGGTTGCTCTTACTTCTTTGGCTGTGGCTGTGCCATTGCCCTGTGGAAAGTGGACTAAACCAACACATGGCTTCTGAGCACCTCCGAAACTTGTCGTCTCTTCCTTCTGTGTGCCAGCGGTTTGCCTGATTATCTGCAGAGGCCTTATCTTGAGCTGCTCTATCTGCTTCACCTCCCCTCCGAGCGAGCCTGGTTAGAGCCTGAACTTGAGCACTGGACGGCGTTTCAGAGCAAGTGTCCTGCTTTTCCAGTCCTGCTTGTCCTCTCTTCTGAGGTCTCTGGAGGTGTGAAATGTTTTCCTGGCAATGCTGTTGCTTCCCTGGGAGGTTGATGAGTTCTTCACAGCCCCCAGAGCTCCCTCCTGTTTCAGTAGCAAACGTGACTGCCATGGGAGAAATGTTTTTTAAGCAGCAAAGGAGGATGCTGCAGTTTATTTTTGGGCCCTGAGAACCCAAGACCAGATGGCATTTAGCAGGCAATGAACGCAGCAGGAGTGAAGTAGCAAAGCCAGTGTTTCTGAACTCGCATGACTTATCTTTTTGGAAGATGTTCCAAAGGCAGAATAAAAACTACCAAGAATTGCTTTCAGCAGAGGTAGTAAAACAATCTGTAATGTTAAGTCCATAAATAAGCAAAAGCAATAAGCAAAAGTCCATAAATAAGCAATTTCACATGGGGAAAATGTGTTTTTAAGCAAAAGCTAGTTACTGCCTTGATATATAACTGTTAGTTGTCACCTGTTTGAGTGTTAGGAAGCAGGAGGGTTCAGGTGGTTAAATGATTGGAAATGCTGGGGTTTTGCTGGAAAAAAAAAAAAAGATCAGTTCTCATTCTCTCTGGAAAAGGGGACAAGTAGAAAAAGGTTTTGTAAAGCTCTTAATAGTAAAAGGACAGACAGCGCTTTGTTCCTGACCATTGAGCAGTGCAAATCCAGCAGCTCGCTGAGACTTCAAAGACAGCAGTTTTGGTAATAACAGAAATACTTGGAATCAAATGGATGGGGAAAATTTATTATTTTTTTTTAATAGGTCTATTCTCCACTTCCATTGGCCTAGCGAAATCTAGGCTCTGATGTTTTTAGAGTGGTGCTTTGGGCATTGCCACGTGCACCAGCAGTGCTTTATAGCCAACACCAGCCCTAACCTGTAAGACCAAAAGGAGAGCTGGCCGCTGGTCTTGGTGCTCTGATTTCAGCCACGTAGCTTCAAGTGTACAGCCAAATCTGCGCCATGGTCTGTCTTACCAGGAAGAAACACTGGACCTAAGGACATACTGAAGAAACTTTGGTGTAGAGGGGAAAATATATATGCAGAAAAGCAAGTTAGAGCTGATGCCCTCATTATTAGGGAAGCTTCTGTGATCCCGCAGGATCCTACTCAGCTAAGTCGTAGCTGTGGTCAGCGTACAGTTAATAACTAATTAGTTAATAACTAGCAGAGATTGGATGACTTTGTAGAAGAAGCAGCAAGGAGGCATTTTGTTCAAGCTGAGAACAAATCTAGAATAAACGTTGTGATGTACATCCATAGATCAAATTCCACACTAGAGTGGCTTCAAGAGAAAGTCAAGTTAATTGATTAAAAATGGGACTTCCCTCCTTCATCTAAACATGAGTTTGCGTTGGTGCAGTTAACAAGTAAAGACTTATAGGATCTAACATTTGAGCCTGAAAGGGATTTAAGGTGATTAGACTTTTCCTTAGACCAGTCAATGATGCCGAAAGAATTTATTCCTTTGCTTAAGCAGACTCCGTGATTTTCCTGCTGAATGGTATGCGAGGAAAGCTCTAGAGTGACCAGAGTAGCTTTCCAGAGGAATATTGTGCATGCATCTCACCTTAAATGATCTGGAAAAGGATACTTGCCATGCAGGTTTGAAAACTCAGCTCCCTCCAATTGAGCTTACTAACACACTGATGCCTTGGAACGGCGCTACGGCAAGGCTAACTGATGGAGCCAAGTACTTTTATCGGGGAGAAGTTTACTTAATCTCAGGAAAAACTGTTGGGCTACACGGGTACATACGTCTTGCACGTGTGTTTGGTTTGCTCTTGTCTGGCAAAAGGCAGGTAAATGTTAAAATCGTAATAATGATGAAAAAACCACATTGTGGTGGCGTGTAAAAGCCTACCCCAAGGAAAACTGTAGGTGTTTCACTCAGCAGCTGGGCTTTGCTGAACGCTTGTTCCAGCAGACAAACTGCACAGCCAGGATCCTACCTTCACCTGTGGCACGTGTGGGCAACCTGTGGGGAAGGAACAAGCCAGCTGAGTGGAAAACTTGTCTGAAGTGTTTTCCTTGTGAGCCCTCTTTAGTAACCCCGGATTACAAAATCTGCAGCAAAACGCAGCAGGGAGCTCTGCAGGCTTTGGTGGGTGTTGAACCACGTCCTTTGGTTTTCTCTGAGTCCACCTCACAGTAGTTGATGTTTCCTAGTCCTTGTGTTGGAGCACGCAGAAAAACGATCCCATTTCTGGGTGCAGTGCCATTTCCAAAGCATTGCAAGGAAAAATGTCCTCTGGCGTCACCTAATTCTCCTCTAAACTTAGCAGCTGATCAGACTGCGACCTGCTTCTGCCTTACCAGCTGCTGGCAGTTCACAGAGCTGGGCCTGGTAAGCCTCCCACCACCCAGGTCCCTTCCAGGAGCTGGCTTTTCACGTTGCCAGCTTCTAACGTTTTGTGACCCAAACACAGAGAGCCAGAGTTAGCAGAACGCTGACCGGTGTTGGTAGCTCCCTACCAACCTTGGAGAACCATGCCTGTTAGCTATTTTTTATCATAGGAATGGCTTCGAGAGCTCTTTCAGGCTCTTTTCTCTGCTTCCTCTTCCCCTTTTTTCCCCTTGAGTTGTACCTATGGCATGCTCGTCGTCTGGTTGAGAGGGGAAGTTCAGCATCTCCTCCGTGATAGGGAGTAATAGCTTTGGGATTACTGATTTCAAAAGGTGTCTGGTATCCAGGTGGATGCTCTGCAGAGCCTTGCTGTTACTGGGTGAGAGCACGCAGACCGGGGCTGTCTGCAGCTTGCTCTCCAGCCGGTCCCTCGCCTTGGCAGAACGAGGAAGTGTTTGTGGCAGATACGGTTGGACAGGTGGAATTAAAAATAGCCAAAAGGTAGGTTCTGGACTTGGTTACTCAGTGACAGACCTCTTTCTATTCCGGGCTGAGGATAATTCATGCTGAGCTCATTGTGCTGTGACTTGCCCTTAAAATGCCTTGACGATCAATTTCGTTCCAGCTAATAAGGCCCTAAAATGTTAATGAGGCAAATCAATTTTTCATGACTTCATATTGCAGTCATCTGAAAATGCTGTGTTGCAGCCTGCTGATTGCAAGACGCTTTTTAGGGCAGATATTAGAAGGGCAGCAAAATTCAGCGGATTCCTTATTTTCTGTTTCAGCTTTTCCCAAGCACCTGCTCTTGTTTTCCTGAGCTTTTGGTGCTGTCCTGTTTACTTGTCACCTCTGGCCACTTCCTAGCGGCTACCCCCAGCCCCACTGCACTGGGAAATCACAGAATTGTAGGCGTTGGAAGGGACCTTGAGAGATCATCGGGTCCAACCCCCCTGCCAAAGCAGGTTCCTTAGAGCAAATTGCCCAGGTAGGTGTCCAAGTGCAAGGACTGAGTGCCTGACAGGACAGGTGAGGATGAAGCTGGGCGAGGAAGGCTACTCGTGCTGAAATACTGTTTGAAACAGATTGGCGGGACAGAGCAGAGAAACGTCGTCATGTTCACATCAAAAATCACAGCCTCCTCTCCTCACGGCCCATCTGTTTCTGAGATGACAACGGGACTTTGCAGAAATGCTCTCTGTGAGCAGTGAGATGCAGGAAGAGCAGAGAGATTTCTTGTGCCTGATGGGTAGCTCAGCTACCCGTGCGGACTCAGGAATTAGGTAGGTGCCAGCCGTCCTTCATTTCTCTGAGCTGCTTGTTTCGTGCTGTCAGAAGGAGATGAAAGGGCTCACGCCTTCCTGGCTGTTCCTGATGGCTATTTTGATGCAGTTATTTTGATGATTTACTGCTGCTCTCTCCGTTCTGGTTTGCGAGTATGGTGATAAGAAGTACTGAATAGTCTGGGTTTGGAACTCTTTTTTGTTGTTTCTTTTATTGAATTTCAGCTCTAACTATGATTAATTTCTGTGGGCCTGAGGAAAAGATTAGTAAATGATGTTTTGGGACAAACATAATATTTTCTAAGTTTCGTACTTGGAAACTTTGCACTTTGCTTGGGAATGCTTTGCTTGGAAGCATTAGCAGGGGATGAGTTCACATAACTCATGTCAGGGAAACTACTGCGATGTAAATGAGATGCAAACTGGCATTTTGAATAATGACTTTCATTTACCTGCTGAGTGAAGCCTCTGAAACGCATTCCACCCAAGCTCTCCACCCAGGGTACGCTCGGTCCAGTGCCAACGGCTTCCCCAGAGCTTTTGCAACCACTGGGTTGTGTCAGCATCCTCTGCTGCTGTGACAGCGGGGGGCTAAGCACTGGCTGACGGTCACTAGCTGGGGAAGGAGGAAGGTATTTACCCCTCTTAAGCCTCCAGCTCTCTAGCTGGTGTCTGTTGACCTCTTGTCTTTTCTGAATGGCTAAAATGGGAGGTGGTGAATTAGGAGCCTTGGTCAGGTACCTTCCTGCGCAGCCAGCTGCAGTAAATGTTCATGGTGAGCCGTGTATGTGTCCATAGCCAGAGCTGTGAAGTCTAGAGATAGATTTTTGGCTGAGAGGCCCATGGCTGCACATTTTTTTAAAGCTTCACCTTCTTCCTTGTTCCCCATGCCCTTTTCTCTGGGCTGGGGGATGTGTGTGTGTGTTGCTCCTTTGCTTTGTGACAGGCCTGCTGTCCTACTCCGCGTTTGCAGAGCAAGCTTTGCTTTTTGTTTTCCAGCCCTCCCTTTCTTCCTTTAAAAACATTTAGTCCCAGGCTGACTGTTCCTGAGCGCATGCTTCACCTGACGGGTGGCTCTGCTCACCAGCCAGCTGTTGTGACCGGAGCTTACAACCGAGCTTTCTTCTCTCTTGGTTTTCCCACAGTGGTGTCTCTACTGGGGCACCTTCACGTGCTGGTTTTGGTTTTGGTTTTGTTTTAAGCTCCTACAAACAGGACTGCAGTGTGAGGCTCGTGGAGCCTTCTGTTCGTACTGTGCACTTTGCTCGTCTCCCTTCTGTGATCTCTGTGCTTTCAACCCCTGTTGTGTTCGTGGCTGAAGTGAGAAGAGAATGAAATCTTCTCTTGGAGGTCTCCATCCAACCCAGGGCCACCTCGACGTGTAGATGAGGCTGCTCAGGGCCCTGGCAATAAATGAAGGGCGGTGTAGCGTTCTGACTTTCTGGGGAATATTTTTGTGCCTGAGATGTAGACGGCGCTTTGAGGCACGTGTTAAAAATTCATACCAATGGAGAGCAGCATTTTTTTAGCGGGCAGTCCCTGAGTGGATATATGGCTGTAGCAGTTCTGTGGCGTGCAGTGGAGTGAGGTGGACAGTGCCGAGGCAGGGCAGGATATAGGAACAGCTTGGTTTTGCCTGTTTCGTGCCCCTGTCGTGAGGCACGGCTGATATATCTAGGTCCCAAGCAGGCTGGAGAGAAAGGAGGATGTGAGCAGCACCACGCAGCCAGGGAGGGCCAGGATCCTGCTCATCCATTACTGGCTTGTCCCTGTGGAGCCTAGGTCCTGACTGACACCATGAAAACGAGAAATACCGTCAGGTTGGTGCTGTGCAAACGTGTCCTCCTGCCAGCTCTGGGGGCAAGGATGTGGCCTGGCAGGCTGGAGCACTCCCTCAGCTCTGTGCCCTTGCTGTAGGTGGCTGACACGTGAACAGGGAACCTGGTGCCACTTAGCGTGTCCATGGCACCAGGAACTGTGTGGAAAGTGCAACAGAAGGCAAATGGCCTTCGTGGGATTTTCCTCCCCTGTCTGCAAAACGCTTCTGCCTGTTAGGCAGCCAAGCAGTCTTACAGCCTGGCTCGTCTGGCTGCCAGCACCGGGTAACTGAACACTCTTGCAAGTACTCGCTTTTCTTACTGTCAGCTTCCCTCCTAACCCCCTGATTCGTCAGGGCTATCTGGCATTTCACGGGTATTTCCTAAAGGCCAGCGAAGTGTGCTTTGCGGCATGCGTGGCCTGATTGCTGGCAAGGGCTCTGAGGGAGGCTTCCCTCTCCAAACCCCAGCCAAGCAAGGGCAGGAAGAATCATGGGCCTGACTTTGTGTCTGACCAAAAATTGTGCCTAGGCCCGAGAACACAGAAAAGCATGGATGACAACAGACAGCGGAAGTGTCTCCCGTGTGTCCTGTGTGGACAGCAAGTTACGTTTGTGCCTCACACTTAACGTGCTGCCCGGCACGTTTCAACCAGCTGTGGAGACCTCCTCCTGTCCCAAAATACCAGGAGGGTGGCCGTGGGACAGATGCAGCTCCTCTGAGCCGTATGTGCCACTGCAGACCGAGAAGCAGCAAAGAAGCGTCTTCTGTGGAAATTAATACTAAAACAGACCACGGTGAGATGAGAATAAGCTTCGTGGTTTGTTAATGTGCTGTCGCAGGGCAGCCTTTCAGAGGGGGCAGGCAGAACTGAGGCGTCCAGTAAAATCAGTGACGTGCTTATAAGGAATGTGCAATCAAAATACGTAATGTGCTGCAGCCCTGGAGTCACGGACTGCTCCAGCTACACTTAACCTTACAGTTAAACCAAGCAAACACCCCCACGTGCGGAAGACTTGGCTTTTTCTTTTGTGTCAGTGCAGTACTTCCTTTAATTTGTTCTTTTCCTCCCTGCTGCAAGCCCGAAGACTTTTATTTCTAATCTTCTGCAGTTCAAATGACGTCTGAATAGGAATGAACATTTCTGAAAGCTCCAAAAGATTCTGGACCTGGGGAGCTGCATCCAAGCAGAGTCTCAGTTCTAGTTTGTTGCAGCTCTGCTGATTACCTGTCGAGGTGGGATTTGTACTGCACTTTTGCTTAGTAGCGATCTGGAGCATAGTTTAGATAGCTGTGCCTGATTTAGCACTGTGATGAGCTCGCGCAGCAAAGATGGCAATCTGCCGAGACAAGGGAACGAGAATGCTGTAGGGGGTGGGCAGTGGGACAGGGAAAATCCTTGGATTGGAAGGGGAAGGAATTGTGCGTTCGTTGCATACCCACCTCCTTGGAGCGGAGTCTGTATTTTCTCACTGGTGGGTTTCTCGGGCTCACAGCTTGGGCTGGTGAAGTTTGCGTTAGCACAAAGCACACGGAGGTTCACGGCAGCCTCAGTTGCTACTTACAGGGGGAATTGAAACCATGAAGAAAAGGACAGTTGACTGAAGAGCTGAGGGGAAGGGCTTGCCTGCAAATCAGGCACATGTTTAACCCTGAAGTAATATCTTCTGCTTGAGAAATCTCCCTCTAAGGATCCCTGAAACGGGGAGATGGAAACGGGAGCCAAGGCTCAAGCAGCCAGACCAGTCTCACTTCACTCGTCTGGTGTAAGCTCTGATGGGTATTAGCCCTGCCTTTAAAGCATGTAATGGTGCCTGATTTCGTGACTCGCCTTTCGGCGCCTGTGTTTTTAGTAATGTCAGTAATACAGCATGTGGGATATCAGCCTGGGGTTGGACACCCGGCAGTGACTGGGACAGGGAGCCCTGTGCTTTCCGCGCTCGGCGGGACCCGGCACTGCTCACGGTGCGTGACAGCTCACGTAATTGAGGACGCTGCCGTGCAGATTTAATTTTGAATTGCAAATACTGTCACGATTCTTCTGTTTTGGGAGACGTGTCTGGGTGGCTTAAAACCTGCTCTCCCGCTTCAGGTTTGAGCGTGGGTGTGAGACGAGGGTAGGCAGGCACACCAAGCGGGAATTCAGGCTGCAGGCCGTGGGGGTAAGCCAGAACTGTCAGCCTCCCAGGCGGCTCCTCTTTTAAGAGGAGCCGTGCGTGTGTTTGTTTCCTGCCAAACCCTCCTCTCTGCTTTGACAATACCAAGTGCTGCTTTCTAAAAAGCAAGGAGGTGCAGGTCTGCTTCACCTGTAGTGGGGACAGCTCGTGGTAGCTGCTCAGCTGAAGGGTATAGACAGTCCTGTGTGGGCTTATGACTGCAGCCTGCTTACGGTTCAGACGAGAAGCGGGAAGGAAATGTGAGCGTTTCAGAGCATTTCTTGGAGCGGGGCACATCTCGGCACCTGGCTTTCCCGTCTCACTGTGCTGACCCGCGTCTCGACCTGGGCTACGTGCTGTAAGGGTGCCAGCAGTGGGGAGCTGCCAACTCGGCACTTGAGTAACAGCCGACGCAGCTCGGTTGGCAGAGGAAGACAGTGTGCCGTGAGGGCCCCCCCGCTGCCACGGCCTCACAGAGCTGGGATAACGTTACAGGTGATGACTGGGAGCTGGGGTTTGCACGCTCAGCAGAGTATAGGGTGGCCCCGAGCCCCGACAGGAAATAACAGCAATCCCACAGCAGCTGTCACAAGTGTGCCCAAGGAGAGGGGAATCCTCTTGTGTATTTTTACCTGCTTTCAGACACTTCTGGCAGCTGAAGGGTACGCGCTGCGGCTGCTCAGCTGTAGCAGGACGGCAGGATCTCTCCAGCTCCTAGGTAGCTCCAAGAGGGACAGCTCAGAAATTGCAGTGCTGGAGTCAGCAGCTACACAGCCACAATGGTTAGGGTTGGCTGGGGCTAAAACAAGAGATAACGTGAGGGTTTTTAAAAGGTCACGCATGCTTGTCTGTGGCTGGTTTGAGGTCCTCCCTAGACTTCCTTAAAAGAAGAGCATTGAAAGAGTTGCAAAAATAACACCTGCCAGTGCTTTCCGGCGTGTACCAAAGGTGGTCGCGGCAGGGTCTGTGCAGCAACCTTCTGCTGGAACTGGAGGACAGCTGGTTGTTAGGTAGCCTCGTGGGTGTGGACGGCTGTAGGACGCAGACCTGAACAATGAGACTCGTATCTGTAGATTTATCTGCCTGACAATTACCCTGCTGATGCTACAGGTCAGTGTCCTCTCTTGCATGCAGCTTGACGGTAGGCTTCTGGATCCCATCTGCCTAAAGCCTAATTAAAACACCCACTGCTAAAAACCACCACCTCATTAGGCTCCGTCTAGATGCTGTGAATCCCCGAGGAGCTCTCCAGTCTGCATGAGGCGATTCAAAGCAAAGACAGGAAAGGTGGCAGATGTTACTTTTCTGTGGAGCAGCACGTCTCCAGGCCGTAATCACCAGGACGTTCCCCATGGTTACGTGGATGAGACCTGCTTGGGTTACAGGACTGCTTAACCCTCATACGGCGCTCGTTTGCATTGATCGTGGATGTTTATTTGGTGGGGAGAAGGGGAAGGGCATGCGGAAAGGATGTCTGGCAAACACTGCCTTGCCAGTCCTTAAATGTTTTCATTCTCTTCGTTTGTTCACAGGAGAACTGCTGAGTCAGCCAAGACCAGAGGGATTGACGGAGATCATCTGTCCCAAGAACGGCAGCGAGCGAGTTAATGTTGCCTTGGTTTACCCCCCCACTCCTACTGTGATCAGCCCTTGTTCCAAGTGAGCCTTGAAAGCAGACCCCCGTTCCCCTGTCAGTACACACTGGAAAGCCTAAAACATGTCCTCACTAAGGGTTTGTTTGCAGGGTAACAGCTCCACAGCCCAGGGACAGTTTTAATTATTTGTGGATGTAGACAGCTTGCTTAAAGGGTCACAGTCAGAGTAAAGTGGGCTGAGGTGTTCCCTGAGCTGTGCCGTGGCAGGTGCGAGACATGCACGGTGGGCAGGACAGATAAGGAGGTAATAACAGCCATGGACAAGTAGGAAGGAATATTTGGAGGTCTCTATCCAGTCCCCGCTCCACGCAGGGCCACCCCCACAGCTGGGTCAAGTTGCTTGGGACCTTGTATAGGTGAGGGTTGATGACTGCCAAGGACGGAAGTGCCACCACCTCTCTGGGCTCTGAAGTTAAGCTGTTCTCCTTGGGCAGAGCTTTTTTACTTACGTCCAGTCTGAGTTGTCTTTAATTCGGTTTGGCCTTCGCCACCACAAAGATACACTGCTAGCTTCAACACGTTCTCCGCTAGGTCCCTAGCCAGTCGGCCCTAAGCCCGTGGTGGTCTGTGGGGTTGTCCTGTCCTAGATGTAGGGCTATGCACTTGTCCTTGTTGAACAAGCACTGCTCTTGGCTCAGCCTCACAACGTTGTGATGTCCCTCTGGACAGAGGCCCCGTCCTCCTGTGTACCAAAAAGCCGGTATGTCCTTCGCCTCACAGAGCGGAAAACAGGCCTGCGTTGTGGTGGGAACAAATGTGGAGCAACACCCATAAGCTGGGCAGTACTCTGGCTTGTTGATGCATAGGTTTTCTTGCAAAACAGACACGCAGCGAAGTCCTGCTCTCCTTGGAGTGGCGCAAGGGAATTTGGCAGGTAGCTTAAAGAAAGAAGCTGAAAACCTTGCTGCTGCTGTGCTGCACGTGGATGCCTGTTACTTTCACTTTGGTATCTGAAAGTAGCTTTGGATGCTGTTCTCTCTGCTCAGTACCCTCCCACCCCAAAATGAGCTCATCGTGCTTGAGAGCAGCTTGGGTGAGGAGTGATTGTTGAATTCTGTCTTACAGCGACCCTGAAGTGCCCACTTGGGTCAGGAGAGAAGGTCACTGCCTTGACTGGCAGCTTCCAAGCCACAGGCCACAATCGCTTATGCTTCTGGTCCCCCTGTGTGTGTGCTTGACACAGCATGTTTCTGACCCCAGGTTGCAGTGTTTCAGTCTCGTGTCAGCGTCATGTCTGTGGCTTGTCCTCCTGTCCTCCATCCTGACCTCCCCAGTGTCTAACGGCTGTGTCCCAGTTTCGCAGTTTGCTGGCAAGGAAACTCGTGTTCTCAAAAAGGCCCGTCTTACTTTTAAAGATCCCACCCTCCGTATTTAGAAGCCTAAAAAAAAATTGTGTGTCTCGAGTTATTCGTCACAAGCATTACGAACCCTGCTGCGCTTGCCTCATTACTGTTTCTCTGTCCTTTACTTCTCTAGATAAATCATCAGTACTGGTGCCAAAGGTTTTCCGCTGGGAAGAACGTGGCTGATGCTCTACAGTGTTCCCATCTCTCCGGTTGTGGAGTTGCATGCCGATGGGGAACAATGGGACTTTGGACTCCGAGATGCTGCGGGGCTGGGGCAGCTCCCTGCTGGGGACCTCGTGGCTGGAGCGGACACAATCACCTGGAAGTTGGGGACGGCAATGAGACATGAAGCAAAAGGATTGCTGCAGATGGCAGGGCCACCGGCCCAAGGGAAAGCGCTGGGGATAGGATTCTGTGGACCCACTGATTGTGTGTTGAAAACCCATTTGGATCTCATGATGAATGTAAAAAAATGTTCTTGATACCATTTAATTCAGACCTGCCTGGAGGGAAGTCTCTTGAAATGAGCTGTAGCAGGATTCCCTGGATTTGTTCCTGGACAAGTGAGTTCCGTGGCAGTTGGCCAAGGCTTTGTGGGGGAGGGGGTTGGTTTTGCGAAGCCTTTAAAATTGCTTCAGTGCGAAACACTTGGCTGTGTCCCACACGGCACGCTTGGGCAGTGGCCTGCAGAGAGCAGGAGGAGAAGCAACCTGGGAAATGTTTCCTGCCGTCTGTGTTCACAAATGCCGCGCCACGGTGTGGTAAGGGTGTGCTGTGTGACGCAGGGATGGAAGAGCAGGCAGCGTGCTCCTGTCACCTGCCATTTTTCGCTGATCGCTAGCCCCCAGCAGTTCAAGTCCATGCCCTGCAGTGGCTGGATGCTCTGGAGTTGCAGTCGTGGCGCTTCCCATGCATTGTGGCCACTAGAGCAGCAGACACCTAGATCTAGGTCCTTCTCGCCAAGCCACCCAGGCATCTTTGTGCAGAGATCTAGTGACGCAGCGTGTGTCCTGCTGCCTGCAGGCATTTCCAGAGATAGAATCCCTCTGTAAAATGCTGGAGGAGGTCTGAGAGACGGGGAACTACAAATGCTTGTGTTAGTGTGCAGCTCTTCACCCTTGGGGTTGTGACGGGAGGTATGGGGCCAGAGGCCCTTTCTGGGGTGGTTGATTCTGATCGTCAGGCGGTCCCTGGCAGTAGTGTGGGACGCTGACAGGTAGCCCCTTGGGATCTGCTGCTCTTGCACAGGTGACGTTTCCCTGGCTTCTGGTCCTTAAAATATTGGCATTGCGTGCAAGGCTGCAAATAGCCCCTTGGGCAGGGAGTTAACACGGGGAAATGCAGGGCAGAATCCGTTCTAGTGGGAGACTGCAGGAGCCAGGTGGTTAAAAAAAAAAAAAAAAAAGAAAGCCATTGTTCCTAACTTCAGGGTGGAAAGCTGCCAAATAAAAGTTTGCAGCTCAGTCACCTTAGTGTCTTTTCTGGGTATTGTTCCAGCTAGGGAGAGAGCCTGGGCTCGGGTTTGATGTGTTGACCTGCCACGTCTGGCAACGGGCATTCGAACCTTTGTGTCAGCAAGAAGCATGGGTTGATTGCCGTAGCTGAACCCACTAGGAACTGCCTGTGGTGGCCAGATGGCACGGGAGACGAGTGAAATCTCTCCAAACGGTGCTCAGAATAATGCTAGGAAACTCTCTGGTCCTGTTTTGCTGCCAGTGAAACACGGAGAGCCCCGTACGGTTAGAGCATTCTGTGCTGTCGCTTCCCATGCTGGGAGGTCGTCTTCTGCTCTTTGCCGCTACTCACCTCTCTTTCTGTCCTCCGTAGGAAGAAAATAGTAATTTGTTGCTGTGCTGTTGCATGGAATCCACGTTGCAAAGAAATCACCACCTGGAATCCTTTCCCAGCCGGAGGCCCGTTTCCCAGCGCGCCCGTCTGGTGCGGGGTGCACGAGTGTCGAAGGAGCAAGAGGACAGAGCAGCTGTCGTAGCGCCTACTCCTTGGGACTGCGGCCCTCCTGCTGGGGCAGTGCCACCTCAGCAGGAGCACAGCACCACCCGGCCTTTGCCGGCACTCGGGCTGCTGTGCGCTGAAGCCATGACGCCGGGAGTACGGCAGTACGGAGATCAGTCTAGTAGGGTCTATTTAATGTGAAATCGTGATCGCTCATCCGCCCACTGTTCAGTAACTGGTGTGACCGTGTTTTCGTTTGTATTTTTTTAAATATGCAAAAGCCATTTAATTTTCTATGCAGCTCAAAAATGTCTCCCATTTGCAACTGTCAGGTAAGAGATCTGTGCAGGAGAACCGTGCCAAGTGGCTGCTAGCCCTTTGGGTTTTGCTGTTTGCTCTCTTTTAAGGATGCGTCCTGGGATCCTTTGCACACAGCGTCCCTTTGCTGAGCTCCCCTCTCCTAGACCCCACGTAACATCCCTGAGCCCCAGGGATGAGTGCCCTGTATGCTCGAAGGATCTGTCATTTTTCATGAGTCAAACCACAAGGAAAGAGGGCTTAAAGGTGCTGCCCTAAGAGCAGAGACACGCAGTTCAGAGCACGTATTCCTACTCTGTTCTTGTCCCTGCTCGGAGAGTTACTGAACTGTTAGAAATGGCTAAGGCCGTTGCGGAGCACCCTGCAGCCTTTACTGAAAGTTTGTTATGAAGAGGGTAGGAAGGACTTGGGGTATCAGTTGTCTCTCTGTGGAGCTGACAGTGACTTTTGACCCCTTTGGAATAGGAGGGGAATCTCCTGGTACTAGATGCTCGCTTGACTTGAGCAGACTGCTTGCTGGTTTTGCTCATTGGTTTGCAGATCTCTTGCTTGCCGACCAGTTGATTTCCCACTGAAACTGGTACATACAGGTTTGGAAGCAGAGCTGTACGACTTCCAGCAGCTGGAGCGTGTCCCGGAGTGCCTCGTGTTACACTTCTGAAGCAAGATGTGGGATTCAAACCTGCATCCGTCCAAGTGAAACTCCCACAACAGCAGCTGTGCCTTCTGCTGGGTCTGTGTAACACAGGAGAAATTGCATGTCCCTAAGCAGCACACAAATACGTTGAGGTAGAGCCCAAAGGGTGATGCTGCATACCTAGCTCTTCTTAGGGCTTGCGGGAGTACTTGGAGGCCTCTGACAACAGCAGAAGATCCTGGATGGCGGCTTACCTCTGCTTTAACTGTGCTAAAGGCAAAAAGGTCGTAGACATAAGATTGGTTCCAACCTGCCACAAGGCTAGGACGGGTTTGACTAATTTCCTTTCTGCATTCTGTCTCTGCTCTGACTTTTGGGGATTCAGCTTTAAAGCAAAACAGAAAGAGAGACCAAATCAGGATTTAACCTACCTTGCAGTCTCTAAAATCAAACCGAAGAGACCGGGGGCTATGGAAACACGCCATCTCCCTTGCAGCATCCTGAGAAGCATTTAGCTGTGCTGTAGCACTGGACACTACACGGGGTCCCTGTCCTGTTCCCGTCCCTTTGTTCCTCTGACCTGGTTAAAGTTTGTCAGAGTAGTGGAGGTCCCTCGCTGCAAAGGGACAGAATTGGCTTTGTTAAAGGGAACTGATGATGTTCTGGACACACTAAGTGTGTGTGAGGGAATCCTGGAGCTCAGCTCGCCTCCCCCAGCAGCCTTTGGTTGGGATCTTGGGCTGCCATCCGTGGAAGGGCAATGGGGGGGAGATGGAGATGCTGCACTGCAATAAGCACAAGAAGAGGCGAGCGAACAGGCCTCAGTGTAGCACTCATCACATGCTTCATGGCTCAGTTCATGAACTACAATTGCAGGTATTCATATGATTTACATACCTGGGCAGGACTCTGCACACACACACATGCATGCCCAGACGTACATGCACCACACCCACACGCCCACACATCCTCACCAAAATGACTGAAAATAAAAGTGATCTAAATCTCAAGGAGAGGTCAGCTGTTTGATTTGTTTTCTTCTCTTCCGGTGCCTCGTTGGGCCCTGCCTCTGGAAGGGTCTGGGATTAATTGTAGCTTTGCTTTTATTTTTTGATGTGGAAGGGAGCTACTCATCAGTGCTAGAGTGGGCTTTACAGGGAGTAAGGAGCTGTCAGCTAGCTGCTATTCTCATTATTGTCTTAGGGTTGCAGCCCAATGAGAGGGAAGCATAAAACCATTTGTTGTACACTACTGTCCAGAATTGTCTGTGGTCCCTGTGGTGAATAAAGAACCATAAGCATCTTTCCCTTCTGTGGCAGAGCTGACAGCACTGGCTGACTGCAGGGAGGTTTGGGGGCTATAGAAGGTGAGGTGGCTTCTTGGCTGGAATAAGCCATGAGAAGCATTAGGAGCCCTAATGCCTGGTGGGCCAGGCAGCTTGATTTGGGATATCTAGAGGAGAGCAAGCATGTATGTGTGCAGCATCAGGCATGGAGGTGCTGCGTTGCAAAAGGAGCTCATGTTTCCCGTGCCTCTCCTGCAGCCATGCCCCAGACAATGCATGACTGGGTAAGCCAGCAGTGCCAACAGGAATCTGCGTGATCCCTGTGGTGGGGCCCTGGGCCCGCACCCCTAGGTGCCCAGTAATCCCCGCTGGGTATGCGAGTGGTGCTGGGAGCAGCTCTGCATTGATGTGAGATGCTCCCTGTGCAGCCAGGGCATGGGGCCAGGTGGAATCCCATTGTCCCCGCACCCTGCCACCAACACTGGCTTTCAAACCTGCTTTGCTGGTTGCAAACACCAGAGCAATAGGGATATCTGCTCTTCCTTGTTGTACAGAAAGCACATATTGGTTGGTCAAGACAAGCAGTGTCTTTAAAAAACAAAAGAAAAAAAAAGTAGGGATCTCAAAAGGACTTTGGAGCATATGTGTCACTGCCAAGCCCCCAGGAGCCTTTGTTACGCTCTCCTGCAGGCTTCTGGCAGTAGGTTTGACTGCAAATGCTCAAAAACGTTTTTTGGCTTTCTCAGTAAATGTGCCCAGGCCTGCCTGGAGGTGGGGCCTGGCTGATGCTTCCGGGAAACGAAGCTGTTACTTCTGCTGGTGGCTAATGCAGCAAAACCTTTTGGGTGAGCTTTCTATCTGGGTGGCTTTCCTTACAGCCGTAGGTTGACAAGTGCATTTTACTCTCTTTCACATTCTTTTGCAGGTTTCAGTTGTTCCACTCACACACGTGCTCTTGTAATCACCAAGATTTGTGTGCCCGTAGGGTCTGGCCAGGATCAGAGTGGATGAGGGATGCCAGCCAACATGCCCTCCCTAGGATTCTGGGACTCCCCTTTATAGCTGACAGTGAACTAGTGTTTGGACAAGCCTTTTGTACCCGTCAGGATCGTTGGCTCTTACAGGGTGGCCATATGCACAGGGTCTGGCCAACATCAGTCCCCATCAGACTGATGCCTAGCTTCTGCTCTGGCTGGATCTCCTTGTGAGTTTCTCCTGTCCATGCACCAGGCTGCAGGTTCAGGCATTGCATCAGGGCTGCTGGGTTTCTTCACCACATCCCTGTTCCTGAATTGAGCCAGAGCTTTTAGAAGCATTGCTAGCAAATAACTCGTGAAATCATCAAGAGATTTGGAGTTGAGCTGACAACCTGACCTGTTTCAATGAATCTATGAGCATGGAGTCCCTTGTTTGGTTTAATATCTTTGTACTATTGCCCACTCCAACAAGGCATTGAGTCAGCAATGTGCCACTAAAGCGGCTAACGGTACTCTGGGCTGCATTAGGCAATCTGTTGCCAGCAGGTCAAGAGAGGTGATGTATGCACTCTGCTGAGCATTGGTGAGAGGCTGCACCTGGGGTGCCTCGTCCAGTTTGGGCCCCACAGTACAGGACAGATACGGGTTTGCTGGAAAGAGTCTGGTGTAGGGCCACAAAGATGATGAAGGGACTGGAGCACATCTATGGAGGAAGGCTGAGGGAGCTGGGGCTGTTCAGCCTGGAGAAAAGGAGGCTCTGGGGGGATCTTGTCACCATCAATACCCAAAGGGAGGGCACAAAGAGGACAGAGCCAGGCTCTTTTAGGTGGTGCCCAGTGCCAAGACAAGAGCCGATGGGCACAAACTGGAGCACAGGAGGTTCTGTCTGAACAGCAGGAAGGATTTCTGTGACATGTGGGTGACGGTGCACTGCAACACCTTGTCCAGAGAAGCTGTGGAGATCTTCAAAATCCTCCTTGGAGATCTTCAAAAGCCACCTGGAGGTGGTCCTGGGCAACCTGATAGAGGTGAGCCTGCCTGAGCAGGGAGGTTGGGCTAGGTGACACCCAGAGGTCCCTTCCAACCTCAACCATCCGGTAATCCTGTGAAGAAACTTCTGGGGAAGCTTTTTATCTCTTGGGTTTAGGGCATGCCACGTTTGTGAGGCCAGCAGGTCGCATTGTTACCGCGTTGCTACCGTTCGGAGCACCAAGGCGAAGGGCCGGCGGCACCCCACAGCCTGACAGGATTTGAGGCCGCCCCCGCTCTCCTCAGGGGCTGGCAGACGGGAGCGGGGCCGCGCCTCACCCGCTCTCCCCGCCCCGGGGGCGGCCCCGCCGCTCCGCCCGCCTCCCCGGGCCCTGCCGCCGCCGCCGCCATGGAGGAGCAGCAGGAGGAGCAGAAGGAGAACTGCCCGCAGCCCGCCCGCCCGCAGCCGCCGCCCGCCGCCCGCCCGCCGGTGAGCCCCGGGCCGGGGGGACGGGGCCGGGGCCGGGGCCGGGGCCGGTCGGGGCGGGGGCCGGTCGGGGCGGGCGGTGCGGCCGCTGCCGCCACCCAACATGGCGCATGCGCGGAGCCCGCCCCGCCGCGCTGCCGTTGTGGTGATTCGGGAGCCCGGCCGGCAGGCCTCAATGTTAATATTTTTTTTTTTTTTACCTCTCTATAAGCTAGTTAAGCACTCGGTTTGGTCACGAGTGGAACGGTGCGGTGTTTTAATGTGTTTACATACCAAAACTATGCATAAAATCCACCACCCGTTTTGACTTTCAGATCTTTTTTTCCTCCCAGGGCAAGCAGCACAGCGGGGTGGGCGATCAAGGAACTAAGGGGAAAAGCCCAGCTTCCAGTCAGAGTGACTTCAGCGACCCCGTGTACAAGGAAATCGCCATGACCAATGGTTACATCAACAGAATGACCCGAGACGAGCTTAGAAGTAAACTTGCAGAGTTCAAACTTGAAACCAGGTCAGGCCGAGTCGCAGCCCTTCTGATTTACCCTTGAGCATGATTATTTTAAGGTTTAAACAAGCGCCACAAAGTGAAAAGGAGACATGCCATCAACCGCTAGGTGTTCTATGTGCGGTCTCGATGGAGCTTTCCTTGTAGGGTTAGCGGATGTGATACTGTTAACGTGGTCTCAAATGTGCCTCAACTGGTAATGCAGACATGAAGAAATGTGTAACTAAGTCACACCTCGCCACGTGTTTGTACAAGGGGGAAAGGCAGGTCTGGAGAACGGCATGGGTTCTCAGACGGCACTGCAAACCTGGAGCGGTGAGAAGCCCACTTCAAAAAAAAATCTTATTTACCAGTATGGCTGTGATAGTGATATTGGCTAAAACCTCTGTCGTGGTAGGTCTGGGAATGTCATCGATGCAGAGAACAGTTAGGCTTAGGTGGGCTGCTTGCTAATCTGACAGGGTGTGAGAGAATACTGGGAGTAGGTGAATGTACGGTAAGCTGAGCTTGTGCTCAGGGAGGAGGAAGAGGAAGGGGCTAGGCTTATAGAGAGTGGTTCCTGCTGCATAGGAAATACGGAAGTCAACTGGGAAAAACAAAGTGTGTTTCTGTTGGCAACAGTAATAAGGGAGTAGCGGTGGTATTTGGGAGTCAGCAAAGTCAGAAGTTGGAGCTAGGATGCTCTAAAGGCAGGAGGAGTACAAAGGATGCAATGGAATAAGGCTGGAGGGAAAAGTCGAGCTTTCCAGAGAAGACGAAAACTAGGAGAAATAATGCCCAGACAAAAAAGACAGAAGGAGCAGAGATTCATTTGGAAAGCAAAAAGGCAGGGGAGGAGCTGTGCACGGGAAGTGCAGCCTGCCACCTCCACCCTGTCTGTCTTCTAATGTGCTAGCTGCATGACTTTTTCTAATTCCTCCTTTAATTAAATGAATTTGGCTTCTCAGGAGGAAATTATTTACCGTTATGTGATAAAATTTATAGTGAAGCAGACTGGATTTGTACGGCTATTCAGCATTTATTCTGATCTAAAATTACCAAGCAGAAATCAAATAGCAAATGACGTGTTTGTGGTTTCCTCCTAGGTTATTAATTTTCTATTTATGTTTTTTATTCAGTTGTAAATGCGGAAAGATTTAAATATGTGTTTTGTTTTGTTTTATTAAGTTAGACTTAGTGGTTTCTTAGTCAATTAATTCAACTAAGTTGATTAGAATACGTCTTGCATGTAAACAAATGGAGCATCACCCCTAACAGAGAGAGCTGAGCAGATGGCCACGCATCATCCTTTCCTCTGAGGTTATTTTGCTGGTAGATCATCACCTCTTTCAACTTATTTTATTATAAGTTAGATGGGAAAAAAAAAAAGTAATTTTGACTTCCGTCAGCTTTCATACTGTTATTGAATTAAACTAGAAGAACAAACCAAAATGGAAAAGAGAGTTTGGTGCTTGCAGGAGAGGCTGATGTTCTCAAACTCAAGTTTAATAGTCTGATTCCAGTTTTTCATTGCGGATCAGTGGACTGCTTTTCTAACGATATCGCTTGCTACAACGCTGCTGCTGTCATTTCACTTGCAATGTAAAACTTCAAAAATAACTTCTTCCAAGAGTAAAGTCGAATTCAGACTTCATAGGCGTTGGTGCTTAAAACCAGGTTATAGACAGTAAGCTTTCGAATGTTGAATATAGCTTCAGTGCTACAACAGTGAAATAAATGATTAAACAAAAGTATAATTAATCTTAGTTACTCTCGTCCTCTATTTAGAGGAGTAAAAGATGTGCTGAAGAAGAGACTGAAGAATTATTACAAGAAACAGAAGCTGATGCAGAAGGAAGCTCTTAATTCAGACAGCTACTATGACTATATCTGCGTTGTTGACTTTGAAGCAACCTGTGAAGAAGGAAACCCACCTGAATTCGTACATGAAATAATTGAGTTTCCTGTTGTCTTACTGAACACACATACCCTGGAAATAGTAAGTGATCTAATTACTGTGTCAGTATGCTGTTCTTTAATGTAACTTTGCTTCAGAAAGTCTAGAGTAGTTTTTAGGTAGATTTTGAGCTTCATTAAAAATAACACTTGTTTTCTTAAAGACCTATCCTCTGAGCCTCTTACAAGCAAAACTAACTTTTCTAAAAGAAGCTGGAAAAGATCAATCCTCTACTGTTCCCTCTACTGATATGAGGGAACTTTCAGTTTCTCAGTCTTTTTTTGTTTTTGTGTCTTTTTTTTTTTTCCTCTCCTCCTCTACGTTCTTTAAGATCCACAAAGCTATTTTCAAGACTTTGGAGATTCATCATAAACAAGAATTAGGATGGTCTGTGGTCTCCTCTGGGGCAATGAGGAGACTAATGCAGAATTCTAGAAAGGAGGGTTCAGTGAGCTCAGCTTCTCAGCAAGTTAGACTGTTCCTGCAGCCTACTTTATAGATTGGCAGCTGCCTAACCCAGATTTAAAAACACTCTGTAGAAATTTTGCAGCCTCATAAGTGCTCTATTCCTGTACATCTTTCTTTTAGGAAAAACCTAACCTGCTATCTAACTGTAACTATGACTCTGTGAAATGGAGAAACTGCAGATTCCTCTGATAAATGGTACATTTACCAGGAAGTTTTAAGAGGAGGAGGGTTTCCAGTAATTATTGCGATGCAACATGAGATTATAGCTGCATGCATGCCTCTAACTGCGGAAAGATGATTGTGCAGATTACCAAGAATGTTTTGCTACCTGTAGAGTAGTGGGAAGCAGCTTTTTTTTTTTTCTTTTTTAATTCATGCTCTCCTTTTATCAAATCCTCCTCTTTATTGAAGTCTGTCCTTTTCCCTTCCTGCATCCACATCCCTGCTCAGTGGTGCCTACTGGCTGTCCCAGTTGACAAGCCATCCATCCATCCCCCTGGGAATCTCATGATGCCAGTCAGGATGCTCGCTTTAGCTGGGGAGGTGTGCAGTCCTTTTTGCCTCCAGCAGGGCAAGTAGCTGCTATTGCCTTTTGAGCTCTGGGCAAGCCAAAGAAGTTGCATTGCGGGCTACCTAGCGGGCTGCTGCTCACCGAATGACTCTCTTGTAACAGGAGGATACGTTTCAGCAGTATGTGAAGCCAGAGGTCAATCCCAAACTTTCAAATTTCTGTATTGGTCTGACAGGAATCACCCAGGTAATTTCTACTTTTTCTTTTCTTTGGGGGAAAAATGAAAAAAAAAGAGGTATGTTGATATTTTCAGACTTGTGTTGTATCTTTCTGGAAGATTATTTACGTAATCCTTGTTTCTTTTGCCCTCTCCCAACTGTTACCCTGGAATTGATTTCACTTAGCTGGTCACTCATGCATTTTAGGAGCTGTAGGGAAAAGCATTCAGTTTGTAATACATTTTGGCCAGTTGTGGTCAGCTGTCCTGGGTCTGTCCCCTTCCAGCTTCCGTTGCACCCCCAGCTTCCTCACTCACAGGGCAGTGTGAGAAGCTGAAAAGTCCTTGGCTTAGTGTAAGCACTGCTCTGCAACAACTAAAACATCAGTGTGTTATCAGCATTACTCTCATCCTAAATCCAAAACACAGCACCATACCAGCTGCTAGGAGGAAAACTAACTCTATCCTAGCTGAAATCAGGACATCTGTTTACTTTTATAGATGCCATTTGAGGTCTGGCTCTTTAGTGGTGCTTTTGTGGTGCTTTTGTTTTTCCAGTTCAGAAGAATCTGTCCCCTTACCCACTTATTTTAATGTGTAGTCTGTTTCTAAGATTATTGTGAAGCCAACTCTAGTGAGTGATTTAGTATAATCCTGGTATACAGCCTATATACCAGTATAATTCTCACACTTCATGTTGTGAGGGTTTGTTGGTTGTTTTTTGTGGGTTTTTGTTGGTTTTTTTTTTTTTTTAAGTGTTCCTTGCTTTTCTTTCTTTGTTCTATTAGGATGTCATTGATAAAGCTGATACATTTCCTCAAGTTCTACAGAACGTCATAGAGTGGATGAGGCAGCGAGAACTGGGAACAAAGTACAGCTATTGCATGTTGACAGATGGGTATGTCCTTATGTAACCTTCAGCACACTCTAAAGCTGCAAAATTATGTATACACTATTGTTAAAAGTGGATTGTGACGCTGCCATTTTGCCATTTTTATATTACAATTTTAGCTTTCAAGTAAGTCAGGAAAGCTAAACTGAGCAGTTTGAAATGAAGCTTAAGTCCATTAGATGGCACTGTTTCTTTTCCAGGTTTCTGTACGCAACTAAATGACATTGAGTAGACTTTTTATCCTTTCTTGTTGTTGCAATTCTCTGTTTCCACCTAGTTTTCATATTGCACGTAATACCTGGAAGTGACATTTTGCAATTTCGGTTCTAACCAGCTTCCATGCTCTCCAGAGGCTGAGGTTGCTGTGGTGGTTGATTTGTATCCTGTGTGTATTAGTATTACTGTTAATACATTCTGCATATTTCATCAGAGAGCAGTAATGGATTATGCTGCTTATCAGTCAGGGAGAAATGACTAGTTGGAAAGCTTTGTGTGTTGACCTAGAGGACTGTGTCTCTGACAGCCCATGTGCGTGAGGAGTTGGCTAGTCCTTGAACTGCTACTTTTCCACCTTGGTCTTTGCTTGATGTTGGTTATGCTTCAAAGTGTATATGCCTTGTTGCGATGAATGATACGTTTTCACATTGAGATGTCTGTTCTTTGCCTGGAGTAAGTCTTCTGCTAGGCTGGATGAACAAGACACTGCTGTAATGACTGTGTTGAACTGAAGAGAGAGAAACCCTGAAAGAAAACCGGAGCTTATGAAAAAAGAGCATGGGGAATCTTACTGTGACTCCGTAACACTTTCCTCAAGTAAAACACAGATAAATATTCTAGCCTATGACATGAGTGGTTTGAAAAAGTCTTCATAAGAGATGAATGAATACACGACAAAACCTATAATAAGTCCAATTTACCAAGTGAAAAAATTATTTTGGCCACAGCCCCTCTTCTTTTTTCAGAATTCCTCAAGATTTGGACAATGGCCATCAATCACAGGCCCTTTTGGCTTCTTTGGAAGCAATAGTAAATTTTTAAAAAGACAACATTAAGGCAAAACTGGTATAAGACTAGTTATATTAATGGGTTTAGAACGTGTCTGGAATTCTCAAGGGGAGTCCCCTTGAGAAAATACGTGCAGTGAGATTGTGCAGATGGCTTCAGGAGAGGGGAAAAATGGCTTTACTCTAACTTGAAGCTTACAAACTTGTTGGGGTGCTTTCTTTCAGGAAGGAAAGCTAGAAGTGTGTAGGGTTACAACTTCATCTTCTTTCCAGAAAGGTCTGGTTCTTCTAAAACGAATTACGGTCTTGTTTCAATATCATCAGTTACGGAGATAAATGTATGCATACCTGAGCAATCGGGGAAATTTAAGTTGTAATTTCCTTCTGCAAGGACTGTATAAGCCTCTGATATATTGGCTATCTTGGAGTTAATGTGGTAGCTGAGGAAGTTGGCATGCTATTTTTTGTTTCAACCATCCTGAAACCATTTAGTGAAAATGTTGCTCCTTTTGCTATTTGTTTTCCCTATCATTAAGAATTTCATGCTAAAAGATTCCTTTCCATGACTGCAGACAGCTTTTCCTAATCTAAGCAGTTTTCCTTCTACTGACACCAAAGAAAAGACATCATTTTGTGTTTCAGATGTGCAATAGGTGGAATAGAGAGTATATGAATTATTCATTATTAATGTCTTTCTCTTTTTTTCTTTTGATATTTTAAGATCTTGGGATATGAGTAAATTTTTGAATATCCAGTGCCGTGTTAGCCGTATTAAATACCCTTCGTTTGCCAAAAAGTGGATCAATATTCGCAAATCATATGGGAACTTCTATAAGGTTTGTACAGATAATTGCTTTCTCTTGCGGGAAATTTTTGTTTATCTTGAATGTCCTGTTGTACCTGTGATTGTTACGTGTGTGGTATAAAAATAGTGTAACTTAATCTAGTTGCCTAGAGCCTAATTTTCTAATGTCATTCATGCCCACGTCTCATTTTACTAATTGAAAATGGTATCATCTACTGCATTTTAATTTTAATCTTGCTTTTAAGAAGCAGGAGATGTGTTCATTGTTGCATGAAGGATTATCTAAAATGTCATACTGGTGCTCTTGGATCTTAAAGTAGCTGAAAAGAGCCTGTATTGATTTTGCAATTATCGTTTCCTGTTTTCATGTAATACAAAACAAAGTTGCGTCACTATGGTTGGATATCTCCTCTTTTCACAGAGTAATGGGGACAGGAAGAGATTAGGACCTATCTACAGTTGCATCAAATTGTCAAGAGAAAAGTGACACTGGTTCAGTGCTGGATCTTATTGCTGCTTTCCGTCACTGTCAGATTGCCATGAAGTGGGTTATTGGAGATTCTGGTGAATTACTAGTCAGTCAGCGTAGCTAAACCATTTCTCCGAATGTGATTTGGACCTGGCTGGCAATCTTCTCTTGAAGGGATTTGTTATATTTAATATAACCTCAGGACAAAGGAGGTTGGCATTTAATAAGAGATGTAGTTCATCTGTGTAGACACGGGCAAGTATTGGTGTTGCCAATCTGTTCAGAAATTTGGGGTCAGTAAGAATCAGAATCCTGATGCTTCTTAATCCCTTAGAATGCAAAAGAAAACAAGTCTTGATTCCCTCTGCTACACCACTTTGGTAATTCCTTCTTTATAAGTCTCGTTAAACCTTGCTGGACCACGACTTCCACCATTGCCAGTGTTGGCACATCTTGAGCTGGTGCTTGTCATGGTGAGAAGCTCTTGAAATGGTTCTGAGTCTAGACAAGCTCCTGTTGACTACATCTCCACTATAAAAACGAGTGTCTGTCTCAGCAAGGTGCTTTGAAGTGAAATCATTAGTGATCCAACAACAGGCAACATGAAAGTAATGTGTGGTACTTAACATCTGCATCTGTTTATTTTGCAGCGTGTTAGATTAAAAAGACTTGGTACAGAACCTAATTCTTAAATGTGGTTCGCTTTCTCCATCAGGTTCCTAGGAACCAGACCAAGCTGACAATCATGCTCGAAAAGCTGGGGATGACCTATGACGGGAGGCCTCACAGTGGACTTGACGACTCTAAAAACATTGCAAGGATAGCTATAAGGATGCTGCAGGATGGCTGTGAACTGCGAGTGAATGAGAAAATGCACGCAGGACAGCTCATGACAGTCTCCTCTTCAGCCCCCTTAGAGGGAGCCCCTGCTCCACAGATGCCCCGTTACAGAAACTAACAGTTCACGGGTTCTGCATTAGGAACTGCTCTCAGACACCCACTACAGATTGTTAACAGCTTATCAAACGGCAACCTCTGCAAATCTGTCTGCAATTCAGAACCTGAAGGCACTTTAATTAATGGTCTTTGTTCAAAAAAGGAGTATGGAAGCTTTTTGAAGCCTGTGTTACAACTTTTTTTTATACTGATGATTTGTTTTGTTGTTGTTATTTGTTTTTGCACCTTTTCTAGCAGTAAGGCTGATATGCAAAATCCAGGCAAAGTGGTAAGCTTTTAAGGACATGGAATTTAAACACATGCAAAGATCGATTAGGCGTGTGTACTACTGTTCCACACCAGCTTGTGGGTAGTATTTATTCATTATTCCATACTATAATGATATCTAGTATATCATTATTCATTGCATCCAAACAAGATGTTGCTAAAAGAGCTGAAATAAAGATTGGCTGGGCTGGCCTCTGCTGATAAGGCAATCTCATTAGGATTCCTGCTGATAATTGCTTTTCACAAAGCATTTTTTGAGAAATGGGAGCATGTTCATCAATTCTAAAGCAGTAGAGAAGTAGTGTGGGTTTCTTTCTTTTTTTCTTTTTTTTTTTAAATTTAAGGATATGCTTGTCTTTGACCACATCAATTATAGGAGCTGTGTGTTGAATAAAAAATTCGTTCATGCAGTATGGCATTAATTTTTTTAACCCGTATTTAAAAAGAGGAGTTGCTTTGGGACTTCACTTTGAGGATCATATTTCCTGTGCCTGCTACACTCAAGCTAAATCAAATGAAGGACAGCCTATTTAAACATTTGTCATCTATTTTGACTTAAAACTGAAGTGAAATAAAAGTAAGTTCAAACCAAGTTCAAAATTCTGTTACATGGTTGTTGTTTAAAGCAAAGCAAGAAGCTTCTCATTCATAGTTAGAGACTTGCTCAACTATTTTTGGTACCTTCTCCTACCTCTGCTACCATAGAACTATGCCTTTATCTGAAATCTAACGTTGGAAGGTGTATATATAGTTTTATTAGTGAAGGTCACATCTAATTATTAACAACTTCCTCTGCTTTCCTCCTAGGCCCCAGATAACATGATACTCAAATGTGGCCAAACCGTTCATTTACTTTAT
Organism: Anser anser; assembly: GCF_964211835.1. Classification (NCBI taxonomy): domain Eukaryota; kingdom Metazoa; phylum Chordata; class Aves; order Anseriformes; family Anatidae; genus Anser; species Anser anser. The sequence goes on along the minus strand of NC_139724.1, from coordinate 12,223,881 downwards.
CTCAGTGGGCTATGACAAAGTACAACTTTAATGTGATCAGCTTTGCATTAGAATGGCTTGTTCTGAAAAGCAGAATTTTTATTGCTCTTGGTCAAAAAAAAAAAGGTTGTTTGGTATCCCTGTATTATAATTCTTTTTTATTTTTTTCTGCTGCTTATGTTAAGGAAGCAGAACTAATAATTCATAATAAAGCCTTGTTTGTTTAGGACATTTACTGCTTGTCTAGTCAACCTCCTCTTGGTTCCCCTTGTTCTTCTGTCAACTGTTTCAGTGGTAACCTGAAAATGTTCTTATAAATTCATGTAAGAGAGACAAATACCGGTCAATTCTCCAATGATTTGTAGGAAGAAAGCAGTTTTCTTTCCACTCATAGCTACAGGCACTGTTGTGGGCACCTGGGGACAGCTACTTTAGAATGACGTTCATTTTTTTTTCTAAGTGAATATTTGTTTTACCTGTAGCCTTTTGTTGAACTTCACATTTTCCTCTTTCTGTAGGAATACTTGATGTATTTTCAGAAAGATAAAATCTCTGATACACTTACTCTTGACCACTTAATTCTAGTCCTGTATTCGCTACAAACTGTTGATTATATATTTGTTCACTGTAGAGATAATATTCTCTTCTGGAATTGTGAAAAAACATAGTAATTTCTTTTGTCTCTGAATTTCCGTGGTAAAGGTTCTTTATGATAAAAATGAGTCTAGCTCAGCAAATCTCCCTTCAGGAGACTGGCAGTGTCACAGACTTTATCACTAGTCTTATTTACAGGTCTGTAACCACGCTCACAGTCCAATGAAAGAATTATTTGTTACGGATTATACTACAGCTTTCCTAAGTGAAAAGCTATTGTAATTTTACATTAAGTCCAGAATTGTTTATTTTTTTAAATAACTTCAGAATGATATTTTGAAATAAGGGTTAAATATTAGATTGCTTTCTATTTATTGCCGGAGTAGTTTTTTTTAACAGAGTTGCAGAAATTAGTAGAATAATTCCAGACATTTTTTAAACCGAAACTATATTAATGTCTGACTGTAAACTAATTAAAAAATTTCATAGAATTGCAGAATGTTTGATTCTGTGATTTTTAAAATGAAGTTTATCAATGTTTGTTTGTTTATTTGAAATGTAAACAGTTGTATTAAAATAAGTTGGTATATTTTAAAACATAAGGTACTGAATTCATTCCATAAAACATGACTTTGACCATCTTGGAGGTCTCAGCATGGCCCACGATCAGTCTTTTCTGGTGTACTAGCAACATTACTGTGGTTAGGTGGCTCAAATTTCATGAATGCACCTAGTTCACAACACTTCAGACGATATGTTTTCCTGGATGCTCTTATACTAAAGGCGAAGGAGACATTTGAGTAAATAATTATAATAATAATAAATAAGTAAATCATAAAAAGTGGTAGGGTGATTTTAGTAGTGATGTTTGTGTTGCAGACAAACATTTTTTCAGGTTTCACTTGTGCATGCAGAGGAGAACCTTGCTGGGCGTCTCTCTGCTCTTGTGAATATTTGTATCTATTGGGGAAGTTACAGAATCAGAATGGCTTGGGTTGGACGGGACCCCAAAGATCATCTATCTTCAACCCCACTGCTGTGGCCAGGGATGCCACCCACTAAGGCCAGGTTGCCCAGGGCCCATCCAGCCTGGCCTTGAGCACCTTCAGGGATGGGGCATCCACAGCTTCTCTGGGCAGCCTGTGCCGGTGCCTCACCACCCCCTGAGTGAAGAATTTCCTCCTAATGTCTAGTCTAAATCTATCCTCTTTTAGTTTAAGACCATTCTCTCGTATCCTGTCATTATCTACCTGAGTAAAGAGTCCCTCACTATCCTTTTTGTAAGACCCCTTTAAGTATTGAAAGGCTGCTATAAGGTCTCCCTGGAGCCTTCTCTTCTCCAGGCTGAACATCCCCAGCTCTCTCAGCCTTTCTTCATAGGAGAGGTGCTCCAGCCCTCTGACTATTCTTGTGGCCCTCCTCTGGACCCACTCTAACAGCTCCACACCCTCCTTGTGCTGGTGGCCCCAGACGTGGACGCAGTACTCGAGGTGGGGCCTCGCAAGGGCAGAGTAGAGGACAATCCCCTCCCTCCACCTGCTGGCCTCTTCTCTGCTGATGCAGCCCAGGATGCAGTTGGCCTTCTGGGCTGCAAGCACGCACTGCTGGCTCGTGTTGAGCTTTTCATCCACCAGAAGTCCCAAGTCCTTCTCTGCAGGGCTGCTCTCAATGAGTCATGCTGGAAAAATTAATTGACAACTGTAAGAAACAATTTCCTTTTTATGCAGGAAAAACAAAACAAAACATGCAGACGTTATCCTGCTGATGGTATTAGGAGGCTTGTTTGGTTGTTTGGTTGTTTGGTTGCTTGGTTGTTGTTTAAATTTCACATTTCAGGAGCTGTTCTTGAGCAACTCCACTACTACTGCAGACTGGCAAACTTGTTACAGACATTTCAACAAGAACGTGCTTTTAAGTAGATTTCTTAATAAGCACGTATGAATGTGAGAGGGATTCACAGAATCTTGGGGTTGTGTTAGAGGGGAAAAAAGGTTTCTCAGAAAGATTAAAGAGTAATAACCTCTGTCTCATCGCCACTGTCTGAGTAAATATTACTAGCTGCATGGAGAAGAGGTCACAATAGTTTGTAATCTCCGATGAACCTGCTGGTAAGGTATGGCTGCAAGTCAGTTGTCCATAGGAACTGCTCCTGTCTGTGCTTGTCTAACAATAAGGTAGCCATTGCTGTTTCCGGATTTTGTCAGAGATTAACATAGCAGTGAGGAGGAGGGCTGCTCCCAGCAGCGGAAATAGGTAAAAGCTTCAGCTTACCTCGATCTGATGCTCTCGTGCTCTCGAAGAACTCCTGGTACTTCCTTGCAGTCTTGGCCTGTTCAGCGTGTGTGCGGAGGCAGTGTTTTTTCACCACAGCTTAAAGGTTTCACAGGAAAAATAGTCTCATTAAAAAGAAATTGGAGGTCTTACCTGTGGGGGGCAGGTGTCAGGACACACAGATGATAGCTGGAGCCTTTGGGAATGGGCTAGATGTGTAGAGCACCATCCTGCTGCAGTAAGCGCCTGCTTCTGCTCTGCCTTGGACTTGGCTGCGGCCTAGCTGAGGAGTCGTAACGGGGAGCCAGCTAGCGCTTCGTCTTAGAAGACCTTCCTGCTTCGTGGGTTAATGATCTGCAAACAGACACACAGCCGGGACTTTGGAGGATGAGAAGTTACTTCTCTGTTGGGCTCCTCCTCGTTCGGTCTGTGTCCACAGCCTCTGACGCTGACTGACTGCTTCTGCCCCGGAGTTCTTTAAACGAGGGATTTGTGCTTGGGGAGAGAAGCCTGAAGTAGCTTTGTGAAAGTGCTCCTTAAATTAAAGGAGCGTGATGGCATTGCACTTAGGAAAGGCTTTTCCAAATGAGTAACAAGAGCCTTGGAAGCCTCTTTATGGCAGAGGTGACTTGTGGGGGTGTTCTGGTTTCAGATGTGATTGCATGGCCCAGGCAGTAAATCTGCAGGCAGATAGTTCGGGGGCGCCCTGTGGGCAGTACTGCCCTGCTCCTATCTTAACTCCTGCAAGTGGATAACTGTTCTCCCCTGTGTTCACATAAACTGGGCTTTCATCTTCTGCACAGTCTTGTCCTTCCCTTGCACCCGTCTGTGCTGTGCTGTCCTGTGCAAGTCTTAGCGTGGGTCGCTGAACAGCAACGAAATATCCCTGTCACAGCACACCCTAGCAGAAGGAAGCACTTGCTCAGACTGTACCTAGGAATCCCATTGTCAGAATAAATGTTGTTGCACAGATGAATAGTGATTTTTGCCTACTATCCTGTTTAAGTGCTTGCTATTTTTTTAATTATTTTTTCCACTTGAAAAAATTTTGGTAGTAATAATCTTGCACTGGTAAAACACTTGCAGATGATTCTGACCTCCTTTACGTTTCCTGTTACAACTATGTGGATTTTTAAAGAGCGCACACAGCCAAATGGACCTCTGTGAGCCAGAGATGTCCCAATAAGCCGGGATTGCCTCATCAGTGCTTACATTCAGCTTTGGGACGGGGTGCTGGTTTTGGACAGCAGCCTGGCCAAGAAGCGTGACACACCTTTACAGGCAGCTAAACGTCTAGCAAACATGGTGCTTGGGCATTGCTTATTTTTACTGATGGCTGCAAACAGTGTGTTTCGAAGTCTCCCTGCTGTGGAATGTCCCTTTTTTTTTTATTTCACACTATTTCATAGTTTAAATTGACAAGTAGTTGAACTGTGCGTGCTTTGATCGGGATAAAAACACTTTATATGGAATTTATGGTCTGGCACAGCAGCCAGCATTCTGAGACTGAGGAAGCCACCTTTTCTTTACTTAAACACTACTGGACATTTTGTATTAATTTACGTTTATGCAGACATGGAAGAAGATGACAGAGACCTAAAAAGAGGGGAGAACTTTGAGAACAGGCTTTTTGGGATGCCTAATGCCTCGTATAAGAGGGTGTTATAGCTTAACTATAACTTAGTTTAAAAGCAATTTTCCACGCATTTCTGGCCGCAGATAGAGCTGTTGGACCAGCTTTACTCTTCAGAGAATATTGATAGAGGGCTGTTCTTTCCTACTAACACAGTTTCTTGCTATGCATTAGTCTGGAAAGTCAGCCTGTGTTCTGCTGGGAATAAAACCCCAGAGCGGGTCACCCACCACACTTGCCAGCCTTCAGTAAACAGGCAGCCCTGCAGATAAGGGGAATTTGAGATGAGAATACTGGGTGGAGCATGGCTGTAAAAGAAATCGAGCAACCTTATGCTCTGTCCTAGAGAATCGATTTGGTGCCTGCTGGCATGTCTGAGAACATTGGAAACATTTTCTTTCAGCTGTGCATTTGCTTTGTTTCCCCAGCTAATCTGCCAAGGCCACACTGCCACGTTTCTCCTTCAGACCCTCCTCACGCTCTTCAGATCTGCTGTGTGGGGGCTAGTAGAGGAATGCTTTACAAGATTCAGTGACTAAGCCCATTCACGTGCCTTTTTTTTTCTGACAGATTGTCATTAGCCTTCAGGCGTGGAAAACTTCTGTTCTTGCTTTGGCCTTGAAAGAGGGAAAAATATAATCTGTAACTTTTTAAAAACATTTTGAAAGCTGGCTATTTGAAGGATTGGGAAAAGAAGTGATGTGTGCATATAATTTCAGGAGGATTTGGAAACTGGAAATGCTGTAGAAGAAACTGAGGTACTGAGTATGTGTGCTTTTATGCTCTGAGTACAGCAGCGTGTGATACATGACAGACTGAGTAAGGAGCAAGACGTCGGCGTGGTAGTCGTGTACAAAGCAAAGTAACTTCAGCGTTTCAGAGAGAGCACAGCAGAACTCTGGAGAACCCATATCAGCCTCACCAGCTGCTTTTGTCAAGCAATCCCAGCGATGGTGCTGTTATTAGCACAGAACAAGGTGGCACAGGTTGAGATAGTTTAGGCTGGGAGATGGTGTTCTTGCAAGTGTTGGTTGGATCAAGGCTTCCAAAATGAGTGATCCTCAGAAGATGCTCTTTTAAGATGCAAATGGAATCGTTGTCACAGCTTAAGATTTAGCTCCCTTTCAGGCAGCAAACAGAAATGCCTTCTTCCTGTCCTTTAACCAAGAGTCCTGTCCAGTTTGGTGGATACTGATTGACACTGACAGGGGAATTTTTTTTTAATTGTTTAATGGAGCAATTTGGCTGAGAGTAAATGAACAACTCTGCGCTTGGTTGATTCTGTCTGCATGTGAAATATTTCCATAGAAAATATTTATGCAAGGATGTGGCAGCAAGCAGAAAAGGTCAAGACTTGGAGGTAATGAGGGGGTGAGAGAAGGCTGAGATGGGAGGAGATTGGAAAGGGAAACAGCACTACAAACTGTACAGACTAAAGAAGTGTGAGCTGTCTCAGATAAATACTGAGTGATGCTTCTCCTTTTGCAACTGATCCAGTACGTGTTGTTTTTTTCTGTGCATCTCCTGTCCAAGAGGATGATATGTGGAATCTGGGATACATTACGCATGTGCGGTGTATGATCTTTTTGACCACTGGTTCTCAAGGGCTGCAGCTGTTCCCTATTTCCCTCCTACCTTTCTTGCTCACAACAGGATGTCCCTTCCACTTTTCAGTTCACTGCTTATGTCTTTGCTGAGGGTGATGATACAGAGGTACCTGCCTGCTCAGATGGGAGAATTTCCTCACTTGCTGGAGCATCGTTTCTGGTTTTCTTTTTCACATGCATTTAAAACAGATCTGACTCACTTCAGTGCCAGGAAGCTTCCTGCCTAGTGACAAACTCCAGTTGTTGGGACTGTGAGATACCACTTTTGATGAATTGGTATAACCTCTGTGCTGTTAAAGAAAATGCCAGTCAAAGGAACTCTGCATTCCTAAGATGGAGAATGGCGATGGTGATCCAGACCACCTATGGCAGACGGTGCTGTGAATTAGAGAAGCCTCTTTGTGATTATTTACAGAGGCAGAGCAAGAAGAGTATTTTCCATAACGTACAGCTGACTTTGCAGAAGTCTAACTTAAATTTTGTTCAGAGAAAGTCATTCTCTTACAGGAAGTCAAATAACTTTAAGCACTCAGCTACCAATGAAGAGTTCCTTGAGGAACATCCAGAAGAAACTAGATCTCAGGTAAGGTTTGTGAGTATTGCAGGGAGGTCTGGTGGGCAAGTGTCATGTACAGATGGCCTGAAAAGTATCCAGCAAGAGACATCCTTCCAGGCTCTACGAATACAACATCATGCTCAAAGGATTGCAGAGGTCTCCAGTGTCCTGGTACAAAACAGGTTTGGTGATCGCTCTGCAGGCTGCAACCTCAAATGACAGGTGTTGAAATAGAAAAGGAGTCCATGATTCCTTCTAGACTTACTCTACAGAATCTCTCAAGGAAGCAAGATGAACTGTGTATTTTTGGGCAGAGCTTAGTTGGCAAATGAGGATCAAGTAGGAGGTTGTTTTGTCAAAGAAAAAGAAGGATTCATTTTGATTAGAAATGTTCCCTGCTTGCTGGGTTTTCCGTAGATATCTAGTTTTCACTCCAGTCCTATCTCCAGTTCCACTTTATTTCTTCTTACTCAGAAGAAGTTAGCACAAACAACATACAATTCACCCTATCTTATGCTCCTTAGGTATGAGATCTGTAGGGCCTGCTATGGGAAAGATTTAGTTATCTAAACATAGCTGTCTGGTCCTTACAGTATGTGAGCTACCTGCACAAAGCCTGCACATACCGTATGGGACCTGCAGGAGTCCTTCTGTGTCCTGAAGCAATGCCCGGAGGCCAGATTGGAGGCTCGAGATATCTCCAGTAGCACTATTGCTCAGATGTGTGTGGGCACTAGAATGATGCCCCGAGAGAAAACCCACAGCCCAGTCAGCTGAACAGGAAGAGACAAGTACCTCCTGAGGATGAGTTATCCTGTTGGCCTTTGCTGCAAGGGAGAAGCTGTGCTGCTCACCAGCGCAGCATACTAGCTTCCAAACATCCTTTGCTGGAGAGATGGGTATTTTAAGTAGCCAGGAGGAGGACTGGAATTGTGAGGCCAAGGCACCACCTCACAAACACCAAAGGCTTTGAGCAATGATGACATTAGTTTGCTTTGCTCGCTCAGAGCTGCTTAGCCTTCCCAAAAAGCATAGGAGGAAGACAGCTAGACCTCGTTGTATTTGTGTTGTGGTTTTTTTTTTCCCCTTTCTTTTTTATTCACTTAAGTGAAAATGAATGGTGACAGCTGCTGTATCATTGTTAAGGTTGGGATCACCTCCTGTTATGCTTCCTGTTTGCACAGGAGTGGCGAAGGAGCTGATATTTGTGGCAAATAAATTACTTGCCAAGAACTCAATTGCACATTAGGGTGGTTAGCCTTTGATGTTTAGTCTTGAACAGTTTCAGAGCTGGGAAAAAGTCTCTGAAGCACTTGATGAAGTGAGGAAAGAGTGATTTTTTTGTTTGTTTGTTTTTGGTTTTGTTTTGTTTTGTAGTGGTGTGGTGCAAGTATTGAAGCTGGAATGAAGGAGTTACAGCTCTTCAGCTTTTTAGAGCAAAATGTTTAATTTCAGATTCTGCATCTTGGTGCTTTCAGGGTTAGGTGCTGTTGTCCCTCAGGACAACTTTTACCTGCTAAACCTGCTAAATTTCTGTGGTTTTCTGTACAAGCTACAAAGCCTGAGACTGTTGTCTCCTTTCCTCTGGTAGAATATGAAAAAGCACTTCCTGCAAGAGCAGGACAGAGCTGCTTTCTGTCCAGCTGTGTATGCACAAGTGTAGGTGCTAGCGTGCTGGATACCGAACCCAACGTTGCAAGACACTGCTATAGCTGAGTGTAGGTGAAAGGGGTTGGTAAGAGAACTGTCCCTCTGTTACAAAAAGAAAAATACCAAAAAAAAAAAGAGACTTACTTTCCCTTGCCAGCAAGTAGTTTTTCTGTGCTAACTGCTGTCCCTGATAACAGAGCTCTGCCTGTGAAAATAGCAGCACAAGGCTCCAAAGGGATGTACCTGAAGCACTGATAGCACAGCACCAGCCTCCTCCACAAGCTTTGGGTGTGCTTTGTTTTGATTTTTAGCCAGGAGAGTTGGAAATGGCTGTGAGATTGTTGAAGGCAGAAAGGAACAGAGCAGTGGCTGTGAGTAGGACAGTGCATTTCATCTAACAGTGAACTCAGGAGACAGTCTGCTCCCCCAGACAGGCCAAAAAAAAATAAAAATAAAAAATAAAGCACTGGAGAAACAGGATAACCTTCTGGAGGCAAACAAGCATGGAAAATGGATACAAGGAAATAAATGCATAAGCATCTGCAAAAAAAAGGACAGTGAAATCTACCCACACAATTCACAGGCAGAATCCTCCTCCTCCCTGGGCTGCACCACTCTCTACTCACAGGTGGGATGTCCTGGTACTACAGGCAGCAGGGACACGTTGTCTTTGTGACACAGCACAGCTCATGAGCAGGGAGCTGCGGAAGCAGAGGACTGGCAGACAGCTCCTAGGCTGAACTGTGCTATGCATGAAAAGCGTTTTGCATGAGCAGCTCGTATGTTTCTGCATAACAAACAGATCAGTAAACAAAAAGGCAGTTTGCCCACAGTCTGTTAACAGCTAGCACAACTAAGGCTAAGGTTTGCCAGAGCGTTTGCTTGCAATGAATAATTCAACCAGTCCTGCTACCCTTAAATTTAGGTAATAATGCTGCAGTCAAAGGCTTTCTGAGTTAGGCAGCTAATGCTATTGTCGCCTTGTCTCTGTGTTTGGCCTGGGGCCTGCGCTATTTCACAGGTGACTCTGACCTTGTGTGACAGCATCGTGGCAAACTGATCCCCATTTACCTGGCATATCGGGAACAAATTTTGTGTCAATACCAAACTTGTAAAGTAGCCAATATTATTCTAGAGGAGACTGAAAATAGAGCTGGGATGGGGTGCTGGCTTCAGGCTGCCACCTGAGACACTTTCCCAAAGTTCAGCATGACAGCACGCTTTTTTTTCCCCATCAGCATCTTACCATTGGTAGTAGTTTTCATTCAGGGTCCCTGGAGAGCTTGGCTGGCAGCCGGTTCTTGGACTCTGAATTCTGTAGATGTTTCTGTGGGTAACGTCTCCCCCTCTGACTTTTCTGATGGCTGTAGGACACCCTCTCTCCACAGAGCTGTAGGTTTCATTCCAGTTCATCTCAACCACAGTAGAATCATAGAATCATAGAAACACGGGGTTGGAAAGGACCTACAAGATCACCTACTCCAACCGCCCTCCTATCACCAATACTACCCACTAAGCTACTAAATCACATCTCGTAGCACCTCATCCAGGTGCTTCTTGAACACCGCGAGGGACGGTGACACCACCACCTCCCTGGGCAGGCTGTTCCAGCGCCTGACCACTCTTTGAGAGAAAAAGATTTTCCTGATATCTAATCTAAATCTCCCCAGGCCCAACTTGTGGCCATTTCCTCAAGTCTTATCATTAGTTATCTGAGAGAAGAGGCTGACCCTGTCCTCATCACAACCTCCCTTCAGGCAGTTGCAGGGAGCAATGAGGTCTCCCCTGAGCCTCCTCTTCTCCAGACTAAACAACCCCAGCTCCCTCAGTTGCTCCTCACAGGACTTGTGCTCCAGGCCCTGCACCAGCTTCGTAGCCCTTCTCTGGACACGCTCCAGGGCCTCGATGTCCTTCTTGTAGTGAGGGGCCCAAAGCTGAACACAGCGCTCGAGGTGCGGCCTCACCAGAGCAGAGTACAGGGGGACGATCACCTCCCTGCTCCTGCTGGCTGCACTATTCCTGACACAAGCCAGGATGCCGCTGGCCTTCTTGGCCACCTGGGCACACTGCCGGCTCATGTTCAGGTGAGCATCGACCAGCGCTCCCCGGTCCCTTTTCTCTTCACAGTCTTCTAGCCATTCTGCCCCAAGCCCATAGTGTTGCATGGAGTTGTGGCGAAAGTGCAGGACCCGGCACTTGGCCTTGTTAAACCTCATCCCATTCGCCTCAGCCCAGCAGTCCAGCCTATCCAGATCCCTCTGAAGGGTCACCTTACCCTCAGGCAGATCAACACTACCTCCCAACTTGGTGTCATCTGCAAACTTACTGAGGGTACATTCAATTTCCTCATCCAAATCATCAGTAAAGATATTAAACAAGATAGGCCCCAGTACCGACCCCTGGGGGACACCACTTGTAACGGGACGCCAGCTGCACTTAACTCCATTAACCACTACCCGCTGGGCACGGCCCTCCAGCCAGTTCCTGACCCAGAGAAGAGTGTACCTGTCCAGGCCACAGGCATCCAGTTTCCCCAGGAGAATAGATAGTACTGGCAGTCTCAGTAGGAAAGGGACTCTCCAGGGAGTGAAGGGACTCAGAAAATAAGATTTCACAAAGTTGGAAAGAAAGGGACTTCTGAATAGATAATATGCAAATATAATCCTAGCAAAAACTAAAAACCCAGATACACCTTTGCTACTGACTAAACCCTGCGCACAGGCCAAAATCCCAGGGATCCATGGCCTCTCAGGATAACTTCACCTCTAAGCACATTCTAGATGGTGTTCATCTGGCTTCACTCCATTTTTTGGATGAGCCAAAATTATCCTTGATATTATGGAGATTTGTGTCTTTAGTCCTCAGCTTCCACCCAGGTTATGGGAGCAGGGAAATGATTGGTTCCCCTCTGCTTGATGTCTGTAGGGTTGTATCAGGAGCACTGTGTCCATTTTGGGGGCCTCCATAAGGAAGATGTCAAAAAACAGGAGTGAGGAGTGAGCAGATATTATATGTAAATACGCCCCCAAAATAATAATTTGTCAAAACAAACAAACAAACAAACAAAACAACACTCCTCAGCAAGAAGGTGGGAACAGTCCTTGGACTGGTTGGTTTCTGTACATATGACGGACAGAGACATACCTTTCTCTTGAGCCATGACTGTAGGGGAGAGGAAGGGTGTGGGGAAATTTTTACTCAAGGTGCTTATGAGATCCTGACACCTGGGAAAATGTCACATCAGGCAGGCAGTCTGAATATGCTCTGAGAGAAGCAAAAGCTGAGGAAAGGGTTGAGGCAAAGCACTGAACTTAACACTTTTCCTTGGTGTCTGTATCCAGACCCCATTTTAGGGGTGCAAGGTGATCCCAAGTTCCATTTCCAGGACCACACAAGCAGTCAGAGATGAGAAGGACAAATATTTCCCAAGTAAACCCAGTTGGAAGCCAGTTCTGGAAATAAATAAATAAACCCAGGAGGGTGTGCACAGCCATAAGTACTACCTCATGAGATGCTCATGTCGGTTTTAACTTTCAGCTATTCCTGAGGATCCTAAAAAAAAGCAAAAAAGCACCATAGTTGTTTTCCCCAAGTTGTTAGTGGTTTTTTTTTGTTGTTGTTGGGTTTTGGTTTTTTTTTTAGCCCTAGGTTCTTTTCTAAACTTGCCAATGTTTGTTGTAACAGACTCTCAATCTGTCTGGGTACTACCGAGATAGTGAATTATTGATTTATTCTTATATAGAAAGTTTTCTTGTTCTCTAGCCAGAGAAATATAAGAAGGTACCAAAGTAGGGTTTACTCAACATGTTATTCCAATTTTCAGGTATTTGCAGTTCCCTGATATGTACTAGTTTTGCAGAGACATTGTGTTTTAGATTGTTTACTTTATAAGAATTAGCTGAGGGTAGATTTCCACATTGTGCATGCTCAAACAAGAGTCCCCTGTTCTTTGCTGTTTGTATTTTACAATGACCTTTCTCAGGATGAGACCCTCCATCATGCAGAGAACATTTTCAGATGTCCTTTTTTCCAGCTCGGACTGGAAAAAACTGTTGACCAGGTGAGTTTAGACAACTTCATGTGGAGTGACAAGCACAGCTAGCAGTGGAGGATGAAAAATGCTAATACCTCCACAGCTGAGCACAGTAATGTTCAGAAAATAGGTTCCAATGGACACTTACACGACTGTAGGCATTTTCATAATGATTATCCGTCACTTAAGCCAGATGCAATAATTAATACATGCACTGCTGGAAGCACACCTAGTTTAAGGTTTGTGCTTAACAGAAAATAACAACCAAGAAGGAAGCTTTGAGTTTCAATGTTGTTGAGAAATTCAGGGCCAGTCCCTCTTCTGTGTTTGAAGAGGAAACTTAATTCTGGACAGAAATTCTTTTCTTTGTGTTGCCATACAACACAAGGCTTTAAGGCTGTATAGCCTGTATATATAAGGCTGTATATATTTCTGAACACTTCTGAGAGCCTTTTTTCTTCTTGGGAAGGCCTTCCAGTTCCTGGTGCATTGCTCTTGTTCTGGGTTCAGTTTTACATGGCTTGTCTGGAGCCAAGTAGCTGACTCGAAGATGATCTGTACTTTGCTTGTCCTCCCAGCAACATAGAAGAGGTCTTTAGGTAGACAAAAGACAGCAAGGCCACTTTGCTTAACTTGTCAAGAGTTGAGAGTGGAGAGCGCCTGTTCTGCCAGAGGCAAGTCACTGGCCTTATACCTTGGGCATACCATCATCTGCAGGCGTAGCTGATTCTGCAGGGTCTTGTGATAGAATCTAAGGGAAAGAGATGAGTTGTATGATCTTAGTGCCTTACAGTGGACCAAAGCAGGGCTACAACAGCCTCACTATATCCCATATTGGTATGCTTGAATATGGTGTTGCTACCTGGTGTTCACCTACAGTCACTGTGGGGCTGTGGCAGTAGGTCACATCATCTCAGACTTGGCACTGGGACCTGAAGAACCTGTTTCCTCCTCTGTCTCTGTCCTGGAAATGAGCTCTAAACTGCTGGGATGGACTGCCTGGCCACGTGGCATGGAGCAACATGAATGTCGTTGATCTCTCTGCCTGGCTTGTCCACTCTCAGGGGCCATCAGTGATAGGGAAGCTCTCATCATCAGTGGTCCTGCACCATCAGGTGGACTGTGAAGTCCAGAGAGGAGGACTCCCTCTATTGGCATGCTTAGCCTCCATTTCTTTGTTGGAGAAGCTGCAATGGGTGTTTTCTGCTGCAGCAGACTGAACGCCTACTGCACCAGTTTCCTCACTCCTGCAGACTTCTGACCTCCATAGGAGCTCTCTTTCACTGAGTTGGCTCTGGCTGATGGATAGACTGCAGATGACTTATTCACCTGTCTTGATCTGGTCATACAGTATCAGAGGCCAAGAAACTGCTCAGACCTGATGTCCCTGTGCTTCTGGAGGAAGAAGGGAAAGACAGCTATGTGCAAGTGGCCATCCTGCATACTTCTATTTTCTGTTGGTTGCTTGTGTAATTATAAATGCATCAGAGCCAGTGCTTCCACAGAAGCAGACACTGTAATTTTTCTCATGAATTTTGCAAGTGCTGGCTCTGTTCCCATGTTTGCATACTTCTCTCTCTCCTAAAATGCACATAAGCCAAACATTCAAAGACCCAATCAAACACTGCTGGCTTTTGCTCATTTGCATGGCGAAGATATTTTTGAAAGGAAATGTAATATGTGCATCAAAAAAAAAGAAAAAAAAAAGATGTTAGGACTTTAGCTAACTTGTTACTAGTATACTTAATGACTTGGGGGGGGTCTGAATAGTTAAAAAGCGTTCATCTCCTTTGGCAGGCACCAGCTAAGGAAGTGAATCCTTTGAATTGCAAAGGGTTCCTTTTGCAGCCATTTTTACCTCTCCTGAGGTCACTGGGTTTCTGCATTCGTTTTACAGTCTTTCGGTATACACAACTCGTGGCAACACTGTTTTGAGTAGCAACTGTTCCTATGGTTTTCACTAGGCTGAACTCAGAAACATCCTATTTTTAAACAGCATTTTGAAATGTAGGGAGCGGGGGGAGTGGGATCACACAAGGTTTAATTCCCTATATGGAAGATGGTGAGGTTCTGGCTCCAGACCTGGTCTGTCAGATGACTTCACGGGAAAACTGAATGTCTGGAAACCTTGCCAACAGGCTTAAAACCTGGTGATCATAACCAAAATGTCCACTGTGGCCTTAATATCTTGTGCGTGCTTTTGCTTCACAGCATTCCTCTGCAGTCACATTCAGACCCATCAGTGTGGGCTAGGCTATGTGCTGGTTTCTCCATCCTGCATACACCTCACTGAAAGAACAAATGCAGAGAAGCAGTGCTGGGCCTTAGAGCTTTGTAGGACTGATCTTTCTATCACATACCTGCTCCTCAGTAGCCTTGGGCAGGTGCCCAAATTTCCCTCTTCTCTGTCACTGGTTTCTCTATTGTTCTGTTGGCATTCAGCCACTGAAGCCATTCATACAAAAGGCTGCACTGCCTGTTTCTCTTTCCAGACCCCTTGATCTGCTAACTACTTTTTTCATTCCAAAATCCTTTGAGGTCCTCTGGGATAGCTCAAAGGGGTTGCTAACCTCAGAGGGTTGCCAGTTTGCCAACTCCTTTCAGTGTTGGGCTTCTGCTGTCTGTAGGAGCATTGGCTCCTCTACACCAGGGTCCAGCTGCACATATTCTTTCATGCCTTCAGAGGCTGCTTTCTCAATCTCATGACCTTGCTTAAGAGAGATGCCATTTCTTCCTCACCTCGTGGGAGACGTCACTTCCCCTGCCTTTCTAGGTTTCCCTGGTACCACCTCAGCTCCTTGGCCTGCTTTCTCTCTCAGCATGGCCTTCGTACTTCATTGTTACATGGGGACATGAAATTAAAAGGTTTTCTCCCTAAATGAAAAAGTAAATAACCGATCCCAGGCTGTGTAAAAGCTGTCAGTCGGACAGGATGGTGGTGGTACCTAGTAGGCCGTGCACCACAGCTTGGGTAAGCAGCCTGCCTCACCCCTGGGGCCAGGAGGCCTCCCTCTGCTGTACTGGCCGCGCATAGCCATGGGCTGTCCCAGAACACGAGCCGAAACATTTTAATCCAAACGAAGCACAGAGGGGCCGGCTGCCAGCACGTGTGGTGGTGGCTGCTGGGTGGAAAGCAGCGTGGAGATTGCCTGGTGTGAGGGCTCCTGGTGTGGCCCTTCTGTAGGGTGGGCCTCTGTTCTGAGTGTGTGCGACGCCAGAGGCCAGGAGGGCCGCCATGGTCCCCGGCGTCTCTTCAGAGCCTGCGGACGTGTAGTCCTATCTGTTCCTCATCCACACGCAGAGCCCTGGGGTGTTGTGTTAACTTGGTGCTGTACTTCTCTGTCTTAGAGTCACTGCCAGCTTGTAGGTTTATCATCTCCCAGTCTCAACACTGATCACTGAATAACTTCTTCGGATCTGTCCTCGCCATGGTGTGGATCGGAGTTAGTTACCTCCACACAAGGCAATGATTTCAGTGCTTCAGTAGCATCACTAACCTGACATTGCCAAAGGCAGAGTGGCTGCTGCAGGCAACCTGTACCTTTGATGGACTCTGTTCATGTTATCTCAGAGGGAGGAATAACAGGCACGTGTACTCCTTAGCCCATGCAAGAGAGGGAGTACGAAGGAGAGCTGTCTTCATCTCCTCCTGGGAGAAACCAAGGAAATATGGGATTCACACCAATGGGGAGGACAGATATCCTGCACGTTCTCGACTGTCCCTGTTGGAAGGGTTAACAGCAGAGGAAAGGCTCTTGCAACAACTGGAGAAAATATGACTGCTCTAAACAGAGAAAATGTTTAGAGCCAATACATGGTAATAACCCTGTCCCGAGTTAGCAATGAGCAGCAGGCTCAGAGCCCAGCGGAGAGCCTTTCCAGACAGCATGGCTCAAACCTCACTGGGATTTTAAGGTCTCTGTGGCCTGCGTCCAACTCTGAAGTCCAGCTCTGCCAATGCTGTGAGTCAAGGAAGCCTCTGACTCCAGTGAAGTAGAGTTGTTGTTTTCTGTACCAAGCCTTCCTTTTTGTTAAAAGCCTCCTTGAAGGGCAAACAGAAGGCCTAAATCAAGTGGTTGGGTTTCAGTGGGGTGAAAACCATAGCTGTGCCTTCTACTGGCAACATTCCCTGCAGACACTCAGACCTCCTTCAGGGTAAGTTCAAACACCGTGTTGGGAGCGATTTGCTTGTGCCAAGAAAACTACAGAGTTTTCATTTGTTCCTTACCTCAAAACAGTATGGAAAGTAAAAGTGAAAGTGAATCCAGACATCTGGAGAAATAGCTGCATTACAAAATTTCACTGCAGTGATCGGCCATTTGTGATCGTAACGCTCTCAGAAATACGGTTTGATTTTTGAGGGGTCTTATGTGGAGCCAGGAGCTGGACTCAATGATTTTTGTGGGTCCCTTCCAACTCAGGATATTCTATGGTTCTATGATCTTAGAAGGTGTTCTTAACCTATCCTGGAAGAAACTTTGACAGAACTTTATACCTGTCTTTAGGGGTGTTTCCCATGGGCCTTCTGATTGGTGTTGCGTACGCTTTACTGAATTATTTCCACAGGAACAAAGTATGGCTTGGCTAAATGACACGGCTGTTTTGCAGTTTTATGACCGATCTGGCTGGGAGCTGCTGGCTGGCTTCTGGTCAGGGCGTAACACACATTTTTCTCCTCCTTTCCTCAGGGGAATATGTGGGGCAGAGCTGCTTGCTGTGTGGATGAGAAATGTGCATCCTGCCTCAATTTTGAGGTTCCTCCCCTGTCTTTGGCGGGGGAGTAAGCTCTCACTAGTTCCTTGCTCTCCTCTAATTTGGAGCACTATGGTGGAGCAGGATGACCATGGTGGTCCAGGAGGATCCTGCTGTTAGGTCCTCAGATCTGTGAGGGCAGGTAATACAGATGGAAAAGGCCTCCCCACTGCGGTTTCCTTCAGGCTGGGAACTCTCAGTCTCCCATCATCCCCATTCAGTGTTGCTGGGACATCATCACCTGCATTTCTGGCCTTTGGGCTCTGCATCCTTCTCCAGATCCCTCTCTCCTCCTCCTCCAGCCCAAAGGCAGACCCACTCTCTGGCTAGCTACTTGCCTGGTGGTTGTGTATTGCAAGTAGCAGGAGGGGCAAGCAAAGCCACTGACAAGGAACAGGATTGGGTTTATCTACCTTTCCATGTCAGCCTTCTCTCCCAGGCTGCCCTTCCTGACACTCTGCATGGCTTTTAGGCCCTCCCAGATCATTGGTCTGTCTCTTCCCATCTCCTTTCGATAAAGGGAGATGTATTTAGCTGTGCCCTTGGGTGTCTGCCCTGTGTGGAGCATCTTGTCTCAGCAGTGAGCATTTGGGGTGACATTTGGTGGTCTCACGCCTGAGGCCATCCCTGCTTTCACTCTGATGAGAGGATTTGGTTTGCACGTGCAACTGGGGCTTTTGCAGGTCTCTGCCCACCGGTCTGAGAGGCCTGGTGGACATGGGGAGGGAGTTACTCTGGGAACTGGCCTGGTAGATGGTTCCCATGCAGGCAGTTTGGCTTTCCCAGGGGGCTACCCCATGGGAAGTGAGAGGCTGGCCTCAAGAGCTATTCTCGGGGAGGTTAGTGTCCAGGAGGCACAGCAGGCTCTGTAGGCTGATGTATTTGGTCTTGAAAGCAACCTGACCACTGCTCTCGTTTAACTGTGTCAGGCTTTGCTCTTTAACTGTACTCCCAACACTTCCTCAAGGAGGTGAAACTAGAGCAGCATCTTCCTCCCGTTCCTGGTCATAAAGAAACCTGGGAAGGATTTTTTTGGTAAATACTATGAAATAATTTTATTTCCTAGTAAAACAGCGAAATAAAGAGATCTGCTTTCGTTGCTGTAAACTAGAAGCCAGTTGTGGTTTATAGAAGAGAAAATACTGCTGAGTAGGAACACGCCATTGTCTCTGCGTGGTGCTGGCAGGAAAGGGAGACACTCAGACTCCGTGGAGGAATGGTTTGTGCTCAGTATAGTATCACTGGAGGTCAGTGAGGTGATTGATAGCAGATTGGATCCCTCAGAAAGATGGCCTGTGGTCTGTATGCCACAGGGTTGTATATAAATATGGGTTGTACAAAGGGGAGTTTTAGACAGCACATCTCAGTGGCAAGTGAAGACCCCATTGTAGCTCAAGCAATAACTTTCCATGATTTGTAGCCTGGCATGAAATAACAACCCAAATTGCCTTGCAAAAAAAACCTAGGAAGGTGGCCAGAAAACAAAGCAAGGAAAATTCTTGAGGTGCTACAAATAAATGCAGTATATTCAGGGGAAAAAATATCTGCATTGGCAGTCCTGTGGATGGAGGGACTTCCATGGCACTGAGCAGCTGCAGGGGTTGGGCAGGCACATTCCCAGCATAATGTATGTGATCACCAGGGATAGGATTCACATGTCACAGAGGCAAGCACAGCTTGCTGTCTGATGGAGTTACAGCCCACTTTGGCTGGACACGGAGCCTCTGTATGCTCCTGTAACACCCTCAGCGCTGCCACATGAGAGCTGCCAATGGGTTGTTTTGGTTAGCAATGGCCAAGAGAGAGCTAAGGACTATTGTAGACTGTTTCTAGGTATGGCAGCTCAGCTGAGTGAGGATTAAGGGTGATGCCTGCCTATTGTGGTATCCTTCACAGTGGTAGGGATGGGCACAGGACAGAGTGAATGTCATTGGTAAATGGGAGAAGCACTCCTGGGGTGTTTCCCAAGAACATCACAAAGCGCCACGATATTCAGTGTAAAGGTTGAGTAGCTGCAGGTCCACAAGAGTGAGGGTTGCATTTACCTCCCCGCTCAGGCACATACCAGAGGCTGGCCTCATCGAGAGGCCCTATGACACGTCCTTGGTGTGGCCTGCAGGTTATGTCTCGCCTGTTATTAATAGCCCCGTCTTGATGTCTCTCCACGATACTCTTGCAAACATATTTTTTTTTCCTTCTTCTTTGAGCCAATTATCAGGCAAGAAGCCAGGCCCTTGCGCAGCATAGCTGTCACGTTTCTCACGTCACGGCATGGCTTGCTGCTCAGCCTGCACCGGCAGCAAGAGCATCCAGCTGCCCAGGTACCACTTGGACGCGAGAAATCTCGGGAGAAATTTGGGGCATGGATCAGCCCCTGATAGAAGCGAGGGTGGTGTGATGGGTTCCTCTACCAGCAGTGGGTTTCCAGAGGGAAAGTGAGGCAGCGGACAGGAGGCTGGGAGGGCGATGGGGCCCTTGAAATGTCTTGTCTTTCTCAACCCCACAAACTAGTCTCCATCTTAGTATCCTCTCAACATTCAATTTCTTTTCCAGCATGTGCATTTTCAGTGCCAAACCGTATCAAAAAACAACACAGAAAATGCACACCCTTTCTGCCTCCGTTTCAATTTGTCCCTTTCCAAAAGACAGGGAGCAGTGACCTTCACTCCCTTGTCCATCCTTTCATGGAAGGGTGGTAATCCACGTGTTAAGCGTGTCGATTTGAAAATGTAAATAATGCTCAGGTGGGGGCAGGGGGAAAATTATAGAATCTAGGTCAGACAAAGGCAACTGAACTTGCCCTTGAAAGGAGGTGATTATTTCCAGCCTCCCCGTGATAAGGCGCTGGGTGGAACGCTGTTAATAATTCACAGCGTGGACATTAAATTGTGGGATCAGGTTACATTAGAAAGTCAGGTGCTGCTGGCTTTTTGTTGCTGCGCTAATGGACTTTGACTCCAGCGCAAACTGTGCAGTGTCTCGTCAAATGCCACGGGCCAGAAATGGTTGTGGCTGGTTCTTCTTTCTTCCGAGTGGATTTGCTGAAAACCCATGGTCGTTTTGGGAGAGAGGGACCCTGTCTTTAACCCGTGCTAGTTGGAAATGTTCCTGTCCTACAGCTTAGGTACTTCTGCCGGCATTGCCATGCCTGGTTTATTACAAGCAGCTGTAGACAACATGTAAGACCTACAAGGGAGATGAGGAGTTGGGTACCAAAAGGCAAGTGTGGGTCAAAAATCAACTACATATTGAAAATCAGCGGGGACACTAGACTCATACTGCCTAGTTTAGAGAAGGTCTTCCTGCTATACGTGCAGATGGAGATCTGGATCTCCAATTTTTGTCTGCTAATCAGTGCGAGGTGGGTCAGAACCTGTGCTGGGCTCTGAAGCTCAAGCTTGTAATTTATTTTTCACCTCTTGCTTATATAACCAAACCTCCCAGCTACAGCCAGGCCATGCGCTGCCAATGATACCCTTTTGCTGCATCTTCAGGTACTGTGGTTCGCATGTGCACAACTGATAGGTAATTAGAAAATCACCCAGAATAAAACACCTGCTCCCTCTGCTAGACTGGTTCTTCTCGCGTTCAGAGGAGTAACAACCAGTAAAGCCATATGAGAGCCACTGACCTCCGAAGATCTGGCTTGGATCTCGCACAGGGAACAAATGTCATGTGTAAGCACACGTAGTTTCACAAAGTCATTTCTCAGCGCAGAGCTTTAAATTTAAACTGCTGTAACTTTCAACCAGCAGAAAAGCAATCTAGGATTAGGGAAGAGGAAGGGAAGCAAAAGGGAGGCTATGGAATGGAAGTAAAATTGCTTCTCAAAATTCACGTTGCTTTGAAGCACAAGCAGCAGGATAATATACATGTTGACACTGCAGAAAACAGCGTGATCAACTTACGTTGTGGGGGTTAGAGTTTGTATCGCTGCCTCAAGTTATTGGAAAGAGGCAGGCACTCAGTAAATCTACTTCAGGTAGCACATCAGCGTGAGATCGGTGATTCTGATGAGAATGTAGGAAGTCAAAAAAAAGTTCTTCCTCAAAATGTTTTGTCTTGAGTGAGCTTCTGACCTCAAAGAGAGCCCCTCTCAAAAAATATGCTTTAACTTCAGTCGGTTTGGACTTGTGTTCAAAACCAGGTGGACAAACACACTCCCTCAGATACCCTCCTTCAGCACAGGGGAGGCCAAAAGCAGGGAGGCCCCTGGGTCCACCTTGCCACAAGCAGTGCTGATATGTGAACACCTGGCTTTTGTGCTGCGGGTCTTTCCCTTGGCTCTTCCTCTCCTGTTTTCACGGAGATGATGCTGAGTTTGTTTTCCAGCACTGCAAAGGAGGAGTAATAATTTCCATGTAGGCCACCGTGCCAAGAGTATGTGCTTCGAGCTGGCTTTCTGCGCTCAGCTCTTCTGGGATTGCTCCAGGCTGGCTGAGCAGAATATGCTAAGAAAGCGATTCCAAGAAAATCACAGTCATCATCAGAGGAAGATGCCCACAAAACTGCGTCCTGGCATCTTAACTGAAGCAAGGAGGCTTGCGTGGCAGGTTAGCAATGCGGTGCTAAGAAGAGAACTGCAGCCAGGCCAAGTCCACAGCCCAAGGGACCAGGGGCAGTCAAACAATGCAGCTTTTTCTTGCTCCGTGGTGTGGGTCTTGCGGCACCAAGCTGGGGAGAGCTCTGCAAGCCACAATGGAGAAAATAATAGGAACTGCCCCAAGTCTGCTGAATAGGGAAATGCCATCCCAATCATTCAGAAAAGAATTTAAAAAGAAAAAAAAAAAGAAAAAAAAATAAAGAATGAGATGAGAAATTGGAAGTGCTTTCAAAGTAGCACAATGCCAAAGAAAGGCAGCCCAGAAAGGTCCCAGAGATCTAATTATAGTCTGCAATCAATGCTGCTCTTATCCGTGCTGCTAATGAACATACATGAGGCAAGCAGTTTTGCAGCTCCAGGGTTTCTTGCAGTAGAAATAACAGCTCGGTAATAACTAGCCGTCTTGCTTGATTAGGGCTCGCTCTGCCTTCTCCCAGTTTCCCAGCCTTTGGTACGTGCCCTCGGGAGCAGTGGGAGCTGTAGCCAGGGCTGTTCAGGATGGGGTAACCAGCCAAAGCACCACTGAGGCTCCGGCACAAATGCATGTAGTTCCATTAATGGCACACAGAGAGACAGACAACGAGGGACAGGCCTCCCAAGGGCTGGGAAATGCTAGCTCTCAGGATGTGAAAGAACCCATATTTCCCAGAAACTGCACGGAGGAAGAAGATCTGGCCTCATGGAAGAAAAAGCGATGCTCACCCTGCTTCTTCGGGGAATGAAGCACAGAGAACAGGGGCTGGCACCTCTGTGCTCTCAGATCAGCAGCTAAAATGGATAGCAAAGTGTCTTCTGTTAAGGGCTACGTGGTAGTTCCAGGTGACCGCTTCTTCTGACCCATAGAAAATAGAGCCTGTCTTATGGCTCCGGTCCAGTCAGCACCTGCCAAGTGGAAGGCGATGGTGCTGCCACGGAGGAGCTGCTTTTGCAGACAGATGGAGTGGGCAGTTCTGTAGCATCTGTTCTTTCCAGCGTTCTCCTTTTTCCGAAGAAGAGAGCTTGGAGAGTCCCTCGGACCAGAGCAGGAACTGCTGTGCTGGGGATCTGCGCTTGAACTCACTCCAGCTTCATTAAGCACATGCCTTTCAAAGGGCATTCTAGAAACATAGGCCTCAATTTTCGCGTGGTTGGTGACATTTCTTCCCTGCATTTCCTGGAGAAAGCTGTTTGGGTGATTATTCATCCCCACAACTCAATAACCGCGCCAGTCTGGAGCAGTCTGGTTCCCCGGGGCTGCAGTTACAGCTTGATCTGCTAGGCCGCGGAGCGGCTCCACCTGTGAGGTGATCACTCCCTCCAATCGATGGGAATACTTGAGTTCTGGGCATCTCCCTGGGCTTCAGATTTAGCAGTCTCCTTTTTCTTGGGGTCTGCACTGCATCTGGGAACCCTCCTTGGTCACTGTTCAACCGTTCCCCTTGCTGGGTCATCCGTACCTTGCAAAATCCTGCTGCTGATGGAGGTTCGGATGGTTTTGAAGCTCCCAGTTGTTCTCAGTGCCCAGTCGGTGCAAGATACAATAAATTACATCTCCTTTTTTTTCCTTTTCTTTCCCTGTAAGGCCATATCCCAACTTCTTCCTTCTTCATATCATTAAGAAAACAAAGGCGATCCACTTGTGGAATTTGCAAAGGGAGACACAGCCAAGCATGAACACAAGCAGAAGAGCTGAAAAACAACACCAGACAAGCCAGCTTATGACCTCCGGTGCATTTCAGAAGAAAAGAGCCTTTCTTTAGTTTGGCTACAGCAGGAGTTGGGTGGTGTCTTATTTAGAGTAAGTTACGGGACTGGGTTACAAGTCTCTCTGCTTGCAGCCTCTCCTGCAAGGGTATTCTCTCAGGCAGGCAGACTGAGCGTCAGAAATGCAAATCCCCTCAAGGTGGAGCTTCAGGGTCCTGCCAGGTGGGTGCTTTTCCCAGACTGGTGCAGCTCTCGTTTTGTTAGGAAGCTGAGCTGAGGCCTTCTTTCTCTTTGCTTTTCCTACCCGTGATGGTGGAAGCTGCCTGTCATCTCTGGTGGGGCTTTGTTGTAAGGAGCTGGCTGACACGAGATGACCTGCATCAGATGGTCTTCGTGTCCCCATTTCAGCAGAGGGACTACTGATATGGAGAAGCCCAGCAGTCACCGATCAGAGGGTCAGTCAGGGCTGACCTGCAGCCCATTCCCAGCCCCAGAAAAAGCATGGCTCAAGCTGAGAGCTAGCTTAGGGATGCTCACAGGATCTGCACCTTCTGCAGCATGGCTGTACGTCTGCAGTGTCTGGGCAGCCAAGCAGTGTTTTCACGCCGTGTGATCCTTGCTGCATTTAGATAGAGGGAACCTGAGAGCCCACGATGGCTCAGCTTGGCTCAGGGTGCAGGCTGGCTGCCACTTTTTCATCCCGAGGCAGGGTTTTCTCAAGCTGACAAACCGCAGCTGCAGTTTTTATGGACTTAACCCTTTGAGCGCACAGAAGAGTGAGTGCTCACATATCATTTCTGACACCCAGCTGTGTAACACAGCACGAGGGTCTTGTCCCAGCCCATTCGATGTGAGACCACTTTCTCCACATCACAGGAGGATGGCCAGAGCAAGCTCCTGGTCTCCTCACCCAGACCACAAACACATCCTGCAGCATCCCTGTGGCTAAGACGAGGCCCTCAGAGACCTTCTTTCCTTGCTGACATGTCGCTCTGTCTTCAGAGGGCCATTTCTCTGCTTTCCTTCCTAGTTTCCTATAAGCAGAAATAATGCTCAGAAGACAACTTGCTTGAACAAAAGCTGTGTTTCCTTTCAGTAATATCAGAACTAAAAAAGGGAAAAAACGATTAAAATGCTCAGTCATCCTGGTATCAACCCCCACCAAGTGCCTCCCTGCTGTCTTTGTGGCTCACTGTTTACCAGCGCTGGGCTGCTATAGCAGGACATTTAGAAGCACCGAAGGATTTGCGTGCAGAGTCATTCGTTGTCTAAGAACTCTTGTTGACTTAAAAGTTAGTACATGCCTGCTAAATTGCCTGCACGGCTATAAAGCATTCAAGTGAGAATTGTTTTGGTCTCTGGAGCGAAGTCCTCCTGCAGAAGCTTCCTCGGAGGAGTGGAGGGTTCAACAGATTTATTTATTTTTAGCTTGCCTCCTGGTGGGAGTTAACTGCTTGGAGATGGCTTCATGGAGAAAGCAGTGCTGGGCTGTGGCAGTTCTCAGCCCAGGAGGGACACCAGTTTCAACCTCGTCCAACTCCTGCCTCAGTGACCGAGTGTGCTGTTGAGCGAGGGATGGAAGGTGCCACTCGTTGTCCTTGTCACCACATCACCTAGAGCTACGCTGGTGGTACTTGCAATACCATCGAGGAGACATCCAGCTGAGTTCCTGGAGGAAGAAACACTCTGCGTTTCTGACAGCCGCCCAGAAGCCGATTAATCACAGCAAGTAGAGAAATGCAGAACCAGCACCTGCCAGGTGTCCACGGGAACACTGTGGGAAAAGGGAATTGTCATAAAACCCTGAGTGGGGCTGGAGAGGGCTGTTATATTTCTTCCTGTACAAAAAGGGCTGTCTCCATAGCACTGGAGTGTCACTGCACAAACACCTAGGAATAAAACTCCTGCTGGTAATGCTACTGCTTTGTTCTGCCAGGGACCATAAAGATGGCAAGCACAGCAGATCATGAGCTCCCTACTGATAGTTACTGAGTGCTAGGAAGGAAACCGGGGCCGAAGGGGATTGCTGTGAACATTGTGCTCACCGGGAAGGGGGTGTCGGGGGGTGTTGGTCAGTGCATGGCAGCTGTCTTCATCCTGCTTCGGCCCTGTGAAACCAAGGGCTCTGCTTTGCTCAGGTTGACCCTGATGGGTATCTTTGGAAGGTGGATTGTCTTCAGCTTGACAGCAGGGCTTTCTAGCAATTGTATGGGGAACGGGGCTCTAACCTTTGCTGCGGGATGCCTTGGGAAATGGTAAGGACCCTGCTGTATGTTCTGTCTTGGAGCAGACTATGGGGTAGTACTTTCCTGCTCTGAAATATTTTTGCTCTGTGGCCACTTGCCTTGTCCTTTCGCATCCATATGTCCTGAATCCGGTGGGAGGCTGGAACGAACAGGTACTTTGACAAGACTGCAATGTTGCCCAGAGTCCCCTTGATTTGTGAGGACCATGTATTTTTCCCAGGAGAGCACTGCAGGCCAAGGACAGGGCACAGAAATTTGGTGGCATCTCCATCACTGGGGTCATCAACATCCACATGGATGAGGCTTTCAGCAACCTGAACCATCTGTGAGCAGGAGACATCCCGAGATCTCTCCACATCAGAATTCATTAAACATAAAGACTTCACCGTGGTCTCAAAAAGACCCCCACACCAGAAATAGCTGGGAGCTATGAAAACATTTATAGAGATACCCTGAATATTTCACTGTCTTCTTACGCTCTTTTGAGCATATTTCTCATGGGCCTTTCCTCCTCTGTACTTCTCTTTATAGGTAAAAGACTACACAGCAGCAGCAGAGCAGAGAGATCTGTGACTAATGCATCAGTGGAGGGCTTGTCTGTATCCCTGTTCCAGGAGTCCAAGTATTTAACTGCTCCTTGGTGAGTACTCGGACTTAACTGTACCAAAGGAACGTGCCAGCTGCAATTATTTCCCAACAAAGACACTCTTTTCCTTTTTTTTAGATGTCGTGTAAATGTCAATAACAAGTCTATAAACACAGCCAACTGTCTGGCACGCCACCCCTCCAAGGGGGAGGACAGAGACAGGCTGGGCAGCTTCCCGGTGTGGCAGAACCTTGCTGGCCAGGGCCGTCAGCCCGAAGCTCTATCAAAAAGCAACGTGGGCATAAATAGGTTTTACTGCGTTAGAGCCAGCCAAATGTCCCAGTCAGAGCACGTCTGTGGAAACAACGGGATAGTTTGGGTGATCTACAGCCCAGCCCTGAGCTGCTGTCTTTCTGGGAAAGCTCTGCGCCGTTCCCAGGGGTGCAGGGTGCTCCTGAGAGCTGGGTCCTTAACGTGACCTCCTCTCGCTGCTCACAATTGCCCTTCCTGAGTCCAGACCACATTCGGGCTTGGGGAAGACACTGTAAAACCAACGTTACCCTCGTACTTGGTGTGGGGTGCTTGTTCTGGAAAGAGTGTCATAGTAAGTGTGGGAGAACAGAGGAGAGCAGCACTGATGCCTGGTGCACAGTTAGCAGCAGAGCCTCAACTTCTGATTGACTGGGTCCGCAGGCTAAGCTGAAAGCTGAACTCAAGGACCTTCTTCAGCACACAAGCAGCCTCAGAAAGAGCTTTTTCAGCCTGTCACCAGCCCCGAGCAGCAAATGCAGTCATGCCCTTTGCTTGCACCTACTTTTGACGATCTTCTTAAACATTTTTGACCACATTCTGCCAGGATGTGGTGCAGAGATCCCACGTCCTGCTGATATAACTGCATCTAGACGCTGCAATCTGATGTCCTGTAAATAGGGCTGCCCTGGTGGCAGCGGTTCAGCAGAGCTGTTCCCCTGTAGGGCAGCATCCCTGGGCCAGGGGGAGAACGTGCTTGGCAAAGGGAGCTGGATATGGACCTCTCCTTTATAGACTGGTCCACAGGGGATATATTCCGGAAACCCGGCCTTCTCAAGGCCACTGTCAGCCAAGAGCAACGTGACTTCCCAGCTTAATTATCTCTGTTAAGAGGTGGCACAGAAAACCCCAAGGATGCAGGGGTTTGGGAGCCTCAGAGGACAGGCTGTGAGAGAGACAAGGCCCAGAAGCACTCTAAGAAATCTGCATATGTTTTCCCCATATGTTTTAACAGCAAATGCACGATCACACCTGCCACCAAGGGCTTTATAAATGCAGCAGTCCCCATGTCTGCGTTCTCTAGCAAACACCACCTGGACAAGAGCTCTTTTTTGGCCTTTCTAACATCTCCTCACCTCCCCCAGATGTCAGAAGGGTTAGCTCGGACTTCCTTATCTCTGAAGCAGAAACTGTCACATGGGTTTTTCAGCCACAAAACTTACAGGAAACGTCTGACTGTGGTCACCTCACTCATAAGCCTGGGTGCACGTTCAAATGCAAAAGCAGCACTGACCTGAATCACCTGCTGACACACTGGGGCAGGGCAAAAATATTTTTAAGAGTTTTTTCCCCCCCCGAAACCAGGAAAAAAATGGATGGTTTTTTGAAAAGGAGACCCGTGCTGTGTGCTTGATTAATAGGACAGCGCTGGTAAAAAAATATTTAAAACTTGAAGCACCTTTGATGATGAGATAAGCAACATGACCAGCAGGAAATAGTGTGCAATATCAAGGTGATGTCAATGTCAGGGTGATATTTGAGCCAATGGCTTACACCCATCTTCCTGGGTGCATGCAGGCTTCTTATTCCCCTGTAGCAGAGAGCAGCCTTAAAAATTGATCAAACATCTTGCGTCTCACCTTGTCAGCATTTGTTTTTGTGACGCCAAGACTGGGGAAGGAACCTGAGAAACTGAAAGCTTTGCTTTACCCAGCTGCTGTAGAGAGCAAGGCACCCAGGAAAGAGAGTTCCTCTTGTGAAAGCAGGAGGCTCCAAAATAGCCACAGACTACTTCTGTACAGAGCAGGGGCTAAGCTCACTCTGCAAGGCTTCGTGGCAGGACAGGAAATACCGTCTGCCAGCCCTCACAAAGGTTGTGTTGTGCATTATTCCCTCCCCCCAGCTTTGTTTCTTACCTGATAGATGAACAGCAGAGGCCACCCAGAGCTCCAGAGCTGACTGCTTAAAATTCAACACTTAAGGAAGTCACCAAGACCTGGTCAAAGACAGGTGAAACCTGGCCCTGTGTGGCATTACACTACTTGTTCCCTTTCTGCAGAGGGAAAAGTGCAGGATAACAGCGCATTGCAGTGACAACAGGCAGAACTAGGTTGGAGCTGAAGGGTCTACATTCCTTCTGATCTTGCTTTAAGAACAGAGCCCGACCCTCCTAGCACAACACACATCCCAGCATCCCTCACACATCAGTAGCCAGGCAGAGAAATCCCAGATCAGGACAGGTGGAGGGGGAAGGACTGAACTTCAGCAGAGGGTGACCTGAAATAAATGCAGAAAAACCTGAAAAGGCTGTTCCTGCTACTGCAAGCAGGGTAAAGAGCAGTTCAGGAACACCCTGGTTAGTGGGGAAACTCCACAGCATATCTAAGATCAGAGGGAACCTGGAAACAGCCTCACATCTCTGTTACTGTTAGCCTAAACTGATACATTTGGGAGTGCAGTTTCCCTTCCAGAAGGGAACGAGCCTCCAGCACCTGGGACATAACCTGCACTTGAGCTAGCAAAGCAGACTGCTGCCAGGAAGGAGCGTCATGTCACTGCACTGCCAGGGCTCCAGCCACTGCCCCTACAAAAGCTTGGCTCCTCTCCTCTGCTGCAGAGCATTCTCTGGGAGCGTTTGTGTTGGCAGGAAGGCTGTGTGAATAACCAAGCTCCTTCCTGCTTCAGGCAGCTGAGTCCATTGCGGACGTGTGCTCCTCCCTGCCAACGCTGCTTGCAGGAAGCTGGTCTCGTGTCCAAACCACCTCCCTAGCCCCACGGGTATTTAAATAAGACAGCAAGGCACACAGCTAACATTGTTTCACCTTTATTTTAACAATCAGATAAAAACAGAACCACGGTTTTAAAAGACTCATTACATTGCAATTATAAAGTGCATTTTCCACTTGAATGTTGTGTACAAAAATATCTTTTAAAAACAAACATGCACAAAACCCACAAGGCACTTCCAGGCATAGAGTGAGGAGAGCAACCCCTTACCTCTATGTTCACATTGGCAACGGAGAAAGGGAAGAGGGGAAAGGCCACAAGTAGTATTTTTGAACTACTATTGGTCAAATAGTCAGTTCCCAGCCTAGCTTTTACTTACGGTATTGCTCTTCTAGCTTATCTTCCATTCTATTTCCTAAGCACACCGCTTCCACAGCCTGAAAGCACACAGGCCCCAAAGGAGATACCACCATCCGCAGCACCCAAACATACATGCCTTGTTTCAGCCCACAAACTGCCCTCTGTAGGCATGAGAGCACGCCAGGAGAGCACGACTTCTCTACAGTGTCTTACAGCATTAACATCGTACACTAAGTCAAAAAAAAGAAAAAAAAGTGTCACTCAGACTTAAGTTTAAAAACAGGTTCGAACCAAGCTAGGCAACAGTCCCTCCAAGAGACACCAGACACAGGCTAGAAGAGCTGACTCAGGAAGCTATTTGAAGAGAGGAACCAAACCTGATGAGCTCTGGGCTAGCAAGCAGATTTACCACCTGGAATGAGCGATCAGAGTGATAACAGGCTCTGATGTCAGGTTCTGAGAAGGCAGCAGTTGAAAGCTAGCTATTCCTCCTGCAAGCTCTTCTGTTCCTTCCAGCATCTGACAGCGATCATTGTATCTCTTCCAGGTTAGGGTAAAACAGCTGAAGTAATTTATGCAGTAGTCTCCAGAACTAAAAGCTAGGTTTAGAAAGTTAACGAGTAGTCTAGCCCACTCTCCAGCCATCCGGAGGCTACTATAGACACCCCAAAGTCTTATAAAGCTTATGCACTAGGAAAAGTAAGATTCCCTTGACCTCTATGTCTACTAACTATTCAGCACCCTCCCTTTGAGATGAGGGATTAAGTTTTTCTGCCCAACTAGTAACGCAAGAAGCCTTGTGAGGCTGTTAGCACCACACAAGCTGGCCACCTCATCTTCTTACGGTGAGCACAGCACAAAGCTTGGGCACTCACGGGTTGAAACGGCAGCAGCTACTAGAGCAGTGAGGGCAGTACAGCATGTTAACGTCCTTCCAGCACAGCCACAGCATCCTTGTGGGTGAGCCCCACCACTCCATTAGCTACCAAGTAGTCCGTGGCACGGAGTAACAAACCACTGGATCATAAAAAGAGGCAGCATCACCTCCAAAGCCTGTTTATCTCAAACCCTTGCTGAGACCACGCATGCCACCACGTTCTCAGTCAAGGCACTTCCACCACAGTAGGCACATTACAGTCACTTTTTCTTAACGGGACGTGGCAGAGTTGCTGCGCTCTGCGTTTAGCTCCCACAGCACCTGAGCACAGCCCCAGGGCCCCAGCCACCCTAGGCTGAGCAAAACTCTGCCATACAGTTCACAGAAGGAAGTACTTGCATTCTCGGGGCCCAGCAAGGCCAGGAGCTGATTTCAGATGTCCATCGAGAGGAAAAAAGCATCATTGGTCACTTGTGATTGAAAGATGGGAAGGTTTTAAAGAAGGCAGTCAGAACTGTCAACCCACTGCTGTGTTACAAGCACCACACAGCTACAGCTAATCTCTATTTTTGGTAACATCGAGCATATGAGGAAAGCTTTTCAAGATCAGCTGATAAAACTGGTGACTAAGCATATCAGATTCTCTCCCACAGGCACATATGTCTCCTAATACAGCAGGCTGCAAGTTACATCTCTTACCATCAGTTGTATTTTCACTTCCAAAAATACCCTTCCTGCCTCGAGCAGAAAGGACCTCGCATGAGGAAGCGCATGAGAAGATGACTGCTCCCCACAAGCCAACCACTTCCTAATTTCCTGACAGGCACAGGCCAGCTTTGCAAGGAGAACCCCGCAGCTGAAGTACAGCACACTTTAAAAAAATATTATATACTAGAACATATTCTGAAAAAAAAAATAACTAGCAAGCAACACAAGCCAGCCATCACTACGTAGCTTAGGCAGACAATACAAGCACTGTAGTGTTTCCCTGGAGAGTAGCAGCTTTACAGAAGAGGAAGGAGTAGCAGCACTGAACAGACAGGCAAGCAACGTCTCCCATTCCTTTGGGCATCTGGAGAGCCAGTTATCTGACTTCAGGCAGGGAAGGCAGCCCATTACACCGGAGGTGTGTCCCTGATTTATAAGCCAGCCACCAGCAGAGCACTGCGCTTTCGCTGGGAGGCTTATGCGGAGCTCCGTGGAGCCTCACTTCTTCCACCTTTCAACGCATATTCAGATGGGCTCCCAGGCCTGCAGACACGCCAGCAACAGTCAGAACTTTGCCTTCAGGTCAATAGTAGGGCCCCAACTTCTCGTAGCCTGAATAGCTCGGCCACTCAGGGAACAGGCCATAGGAACAGCGAGGGCTCCCGAACTGGTCAAAGGCACTGCCAAAGTCAGGGCCACGCGGGGGGCAAATGGCTTCCTGGGCAGACTTCAGTTCCGACCGTATGATCCGGTAGTTTGTGCCTCTGTTGCTGTCCCAGTACACTTTGCCATTACACTCAAAGGAGATGGCAAACTCGACTCTTTCGTGGGATTGAATTCCCTCGGGCAAGCTGATGTCAAAGGAAAACGTGTCCCGATCTGACCCTCCATATGTATCCTTGACATACTGGCATGGGTAGTCTACAAAGTTTTTCCAGGTGTCAAATGTCATCCTGATCCTCACGCTCTTTTCAAAAGCCAGATTCTTCACTTTCACTGTGCCCACAACAGACCGCTCCTTCAACATACAGTTTTCAAGGCACACACAGTCCGTCTGGAGACGGTTTCTGAAGTCCAGGTAGTCCGCAGAAGGCTGAACAAAATCCAGGACAAAGCTGTCCCTCTCCACCGTTGTCAGACCCACAATGTTGTCAATCAGCTCGGTGATGTTGAAAGGAATATCGAGGGGATCATCGAACTCTGAGAACACCTTCACCATCGTCAGAGCAAAGCCTCTACTGTCCGCAAACGACACCTTCTTCTTCACTTTGTTGTGTGTGAAGGAGTTTGCTGCCTCTTCTGGTCCAGTCAGCACCGCCTTGCTGTTCAGCTGGATGCACGGCCGCAATGGCTTGTTTGGCTTTGGAGCAATTTTGCAGGCACACCTCTCTCTTCGCAGGGGTGAAGAGCACAGGTACAGCTGCATTGCTACATCCACAGCCATCGCTTGTTTGTGAGGAAAATAGTCTAATACTCTGGAAGATGAGAAGAAGGGTCAGTTTATTTTAGAGAGGCATTTTAATGACTTGTCAGACAGTCGCTATGCCACTTTTCCCCACCCATCCCAAAGACACTTAGTTTCCATCACCCCCACAAGTCCCTCAAGCTTCATAAGAGTTGGATATCTGCACAGCATGATTTACAGGCACGTTCGGAAGTGTGCTGCAGCAGAATTGTCTGGACCTTAGTCTGTTGTGCCCTTGAAGAACAAGTTCACCTCCAATTGCTAGAGCTACCATGTGAAGACATACAGACACTGCCCTACTAGGCTTGCAATAGCAGGCTCTAGAACATTTTTGACCCAAAGCAAAATCCACATCTCAGTCCTGCTTATGTCCACAAAACCCAGAGATTATCAAATTCCAGTGCCACATAAAGCAGTATTCCTGCTGCCCTCTCCTCCCTCCACCAAAAATTCTCCCCATTGCATCTGACGACTTCATAGGGGCAGGAGCTCATGTGGTCACAAGCTGCTGTATGCAGCTCACCTTGGGTTTTATAGAACCCCAGATGTCACGTATGTTAAGAGGCTGAAAAAAAATCACTCATTGGATTGAGCTGCATACTTGGTTCATCACCACCTCCAAGAATTGCTCTAACTACTCCATCAAAAAATGCCCACTTGGTATTGCAAGGATGGCAACAACTGGATAAAGCAGAAGGGTGCAGACTTGTGCAGACTTAGCTGACGTTGCACCTACAGAGGAGCAGCTTCCTTCCCTCTACAGCATTTTAAAATAGAGGCCAGCTCAGACAGGCCAGGAGGTTTTACTTTCATACCTTAAGCCTCCACAGCACTTGTGCTGAGCCCCAAGGAAACATCAGTATAACCACAGGGCTCAGCCACAACCAGCTTACCTACTCGAGGCTGAAGGAACCTTTGGAAACAAGTCCTTGGTCCCCAGAGGGGCAGACTGTGTGCCCTTCCACCATGGTATCTCTTCCTCTAGCATCCAGACTGTTCCCCCAGGGGTGCGGCACAGCTCACCTGTGCCTTAAAGCCAGAATATTCCCTTAGTGTACCTTCCCCATGAGGCTGCAGACCATTCTCCAAAGCTACTTCCACTGTGCAGACTCCTGTGAGCCAGCAGCAGTAGCAGCGGCTGCTGACCGCATGCTGCACCAGAGCTCGTGCTGCCAAAACCAAGCACAGCCAGCTCTAGTACTTGATAGCTGTCCCTGCGCCAAGAAAAAGCAACAGAGCCACTCTCCAGTTCAGTGCTTTAACTCCCCCACCCCGTAACACCAACAGAGCAGCTCAGAGCAGTCTTTCACAGCATCCATTCAGCAAGTGCTCTGAGCAAGCTGATGCCCATGTGCGAGGCTGGCTTCCCAACACACCCACCAGCTAACCCCTTCTGCATTTCCTCCTCGAGCCTTCTTTGAAGCTCAAGGGCAGCTGGATAGGACAGACGGCTGATCCACCTGTCTGCTAACACCATCCCGCTCGGCTCTTCCTAGTTTCAGCAAGTTTCTCACGCACACTTTATGTAGGTCACTTCCTCCTTTAAAATAAGGCAGCTTCCAATGCGCCTCTCTCATCTGCGTTACTTAGCTGTGTCCTTTTAGTCAAGGAAATTCCCACAACTGCTGGAAACCTGGGTTCCCTCACAAGCATCAGTAACTCCCAAATGCTCAGAAGGCAGAGGCATGAAATATCCAGCCCGATTTGCATTACTTGGAGCTTTTTCCAAGCTTCAGGGCTGCAGTAAGAGCCCTCTACCTACCTACCATCGGATTGAGCTACCTATATTTACAAACTGCCCCTTTCAGCTTGTTTCACACCCCAGACACCTTTCTGCTCTTCACTTGGAGCCTGCTGATCCCCAGACCCCGTTCACAAGTCTTCGCTTTCAGGGCTAGCGCTGGCAGCCTGGAACTTACGCTTTGAAGCTGGGAGCATGGAAGTGGCTTGGGAAGCTCACACAGCAAGGGGAGCTCTGGGAAGCAGGCAGCAAGGGGCAGATGACAGGGGCTGGTTCCTTTCCCCTTCAAAAAGGAAGGGGCAGACCGAATTCTGAATGTGCTCTCCCAACTTTACCCTCTCCAGATGCCCCGGCTCACTCTTACCCCCTTCACGTTCAGGAAGGCAAAGCAGGTCAGAGCACGAGGAGCTATTTACACCCGCATTTCACCAAGCCCCTCAGCTGCCCCCGCTCTGCCTCCAGCGCTATTTTTACACAGGCTCCCTCCGCTGCCCCCCCCTCCACGGGTCCAACGCGCCAGCTGCTAGAAGACTTAAGGCGTTACCTGCTGCTGTGCAAGCTCCCTGGCTATCAGAAAAGGCTGAGCCGCCCCTAGGACACAGCCCAGCTCCCGCAGACATCTACCTGCGTGCCACCCCTGCTGCCACCCGCCCCGCTCCCCCAAACCCACCCCAGCCCGGTTAGCTCCCCGTTACAGGCTGCCGGAGACCCGAGCACGGCGGGGAGCCGAGGGGGGAGCCCCCCGAGGGCCCGTACCTGGCGCAGTGCATGAGGCCG
Organism: Anser anser; assembly: GCF_964211835.1. Classification (NCBI taxonomy): domain Eukaryota; kingdom Metazoa; phylum Chordata; class Aves; order Anseriformes; family Anatidae; genus Anser; species Anser anser. The sequence continues at coordinate 12,188,784 of NC_139724.1, read as the reverse complement.
CTCCCCAGCCGCCGCCGCTACCCCCGGGCCGCCCCCGGCCCCGCTGCCTTAAGACGGCGGCGCCGCGCGGCCCCTCCCCGGCCGCCCGCCCGGCCCGCGCCGCGGCCAATGGGAGCGCGGCCGGGGCCATGGCGCTGAGGGGCCCGTGAGGGGCGGCCGGGGGGCGGCCGGGCTCCCGGCGGAGAGAAGGCTTCTCGGGGAGCCGTCCCCTCGGCTGGCTCGGCCCGGGGTGTTTCGGTGCGCGGGGACGGGGTGGGCGCGCACACGGCCGCGTCCCTGTGGCCGCGGCTCCGGGCTGTGCTGGCGCTAGGCAGAAATCTCCAGAGGATGCGCTCCCAAATCCTCTTTCCTGGCGATGTTTGTGGCGCGGAGTGGAAAAAATGACCTTCCCAGAGGCGTGAGACAGTCGTCTCTTGAGATGAGTTAGGCGACGTTAGGAAAAACCATCAGTAGGACCCAACTGGCCCACCCCAAGGCAGCCTCTAGCAGGCACACGCAGAGAGCTGGGAGGTGTTGCTGACACTGAAAAATGTCCATCGGGTGATCCGGTGCCCTGACAGACACCTCCTCGCCTTGCAGGAGGCCGGCCAGGTTGGGGAGCTGGGCTGTAAAGCCTCCTGTGAGGTGGGGACGGCGCGCCTACCTTGATCCCATCACAAAGTTGGGGGTAAACAGCACTTCCCTCTATTTCCCCAAAATATCTAGCCTCTGACAGCTGTGAGCAATGTTTCTCTCTCTTGCCTCCTTTCCAGCGCATAACAGTAGGATCGAAGTGTCGCCATTTGGTTTTAATTAACTCGTGGAAGCACACACAGCTATTGTTACACCCAGAGACTTCCTGCTGCAAGCTGCTGTTTATTAAACTTATTACTCTGCAAGACATAAAGGGTTTTTGTTGAGGGGGGAAAAACATTGCTTTAGCCTCACGGGTTTCTGCTTTTAGATAAAGGCAGTGGTAAGTTTTAAAGGAGCTGGGAGATACATCCACTGCAGGACACTGTAGATCAATATTTTATGTGCTGAGCGTACAGTGGGTATGCAGCAGGGATGAGTGGCACCATGCCCGGATTCGCCCAGCAGCAATGGACAGAGACCCAAAAGGGCCCGTGGGTCTTCTCCACTGCTTCCTCACCCTCTCCAGGCAGAGTCGGCACAGCCCCGCTCAGCGTTGCTGATCGCAGGATATTGAAAAGGGATTTCCCAGAGAGATCCTGGTGGAAGTTCAATGGATGAGCCCCAACACTGGGAAGCCCCCAGCCTGACTTGTGCACATTGCTCTGCCCTGCTGTGAGCTCCCTGTGCAAGCTGCTGGCTGCTTAGCACTGCAGAGGCGCTGAGGGTGGTGGGGGTCAGCGTTGGAGCTGTGCAGGCTTTGGAGGTATGCATGCGAGGTGACTGGGGTGTGTTTCTGGCCTCTGATAAAAGCTCTGTTTGCCTTGAGCAGGACACCGTGTTTCACAACTGCTGCCTGCAGTTTGCCTCCAAAGCAAAGGTAGGTGGAAGTCAGGGCAGGGCATTGTGGCGGGCTGTGGACACAGGCTCTTATCTTTTGGGAGCAGAGATAAGGGCTATATTTAGCTCTGTGCTGAGCCCTTGCACAGTGGTCTTAATGATTTCCCCACAGCTTTCCACCCCTCCCACCTCGTTGGGGGACGAGGAAGAGCAATCGTCTCCTTCCCTGTTTGCTCCATGGCGCAGGGAAGAGGCTTTGCAGATGTTTCTCCCTGAGGGTGGCCAGGCCTAGGGAAGTCCCATCCTTGGTGGACGTCTCTGGAAGGAGAGTCCCTGTCTCCTACCAACTCCAACCTAGGGTTTGTTCACAGTGCAGGACCCCCGGGACAGGACCTTGTGGCTCCTGCACCCCTCGGATGTGGCTCTGCAGGCTTTGCTGTGGGAGGGAAGGACAAGCTGCTCGCTCCCTTTTGCAGGGCAGCCCTCCTTCCCAGGGGCTCCTCTGGACCGTGGCCACCGTGATGACATGAAATCTTGATGCGAAAGACAGAATGGCTGTGGGGAAGCGTAAGGCTCTTGTCAAAGAGGCTGCATGCCCTTTGGGGAGTGGGAAGATGCCCCCCTGTGTTGTGTCCAAGCAGTCCCTCAAGAGCCACCTGTACCTGGGGACTCGTCCTGTTCCTGCCACCTCCTTGGGCTCCCCGCTGGAGGTAGGAGCGGTCGGAGTATTGTCTCCTCGCTGCCAGGAGCTCAGCCCCCAGCAGCCAGCCCCAGGGCAGGGGAAGGGGAGCAGGGCTGGGGGCATTGTGCAACATGTCCACACCGCAGCGGGCTGCGGGGCCAAGGCTCAAGGGCGAGTGTTGTAAACCCATGGGGCGGCTGATGTAACAGTGCTGCCTGGGGCCGCTGCCACAGGACACCCTGTCTGTGGCCTCCTGCCCCTTCCCAAACCAGCAGCTCCCTCCTGCTGCCTCATTCCCTCCCCACCCTCCCGGCTGTGGCCTCCCGTTGCCCTACTGGGAGGCCCCAGCCCTTCCACACCTGATTTTGTCCCCAGCCTAATGAAAGCGACTGGCAGGGCATTTTGGAAAGGTCTCCGTCCCTGTCCCCTGGAGGTCCCTGGGCTGCTGGTGGAGGTGTCATGCTCCTTGCGCCCTCCACGGCCTGCAGACAATGCCTGTGGTGGCACAGCGGATGCTGTTGCAATGTTGGTACTTGCCAACAATTTCCAAATCAGAAGTGCCGAGAAACTACTGCTGAATTTGAGCCAGGCCCCGGTGCTTGCACCAGGCAGAAGAGGGTTTTTTTTTGTTTTGTTTTGTTTAAGTTTGCCTGCCTGTGACAAGGCTGAGGGTAGCTCTGAAGTAATTTTAACCAGGTGTTGCCTCATGTCAAAATACCGAGGGAGAAACTAATTTTGGAGTAATTTTTGTCATTGAAGGCATGTGATTACGGAGGAAATCCTGGCTGAAACAGAAGAGGTTATTTTGGGCAACACTGGGGTGCTGCAGGAGAGCTGCCAGGGCAGCGCGGTGCCCCAGGAGCAGTGGCAGCAGGCCGCATGGTTTGTGCTCCTCCAGAAAGCATGTACCCATGGCCCAGCCTTGTGTCTGTCTGTCAGTCCTCCCTCGTCCCTTCTGGGTGTACAGACTGGTTACAGCCACCCCCGACAGGAGGGCAGGAAGCCTGCAGATCCCTTTTAGGTTTCGTGAGAATCAGCAGTGCTGGGGAGGGACCCAGTGAACGTCCTCGCTGAGGAGAGCGGGGCTTGGTTGTGGTGGCTGCTGGCCAGCCGGTGTGTGTGCCGACAGCTGCAGCATGCCTCGTGGGTCTGGCTGCGGAGCAGCGGAGAAAGCTGAGAGAATTAAAATGTCTTAGTCTCAGCTGCAGATGCATGTCAAGGTCTGATGTGAGTCTCCTGGGAGCTTCTTGTGTTACCAGGCCCCTGCTCAGCTCCTGTACCGTCAGAGCAAACGCAGCTCCACCAAAGAAACGCTGTGAGAAGTCCCATCAGGTGATGGGATTCTCCTCTTTTATTTCCATAGGTCTCCAACTTTTGTGGCCATCCCAGGAAATAAGGCAAAGAGCTTTCAATGTGTCAGAGGAATTCCCGCTCTGGTTTCAGTCTCCTGCCTGTGCTCCAAGTCAGAGGCTGCACTGCCACTCCTGTCCCTGCCCAAAAGCAAGGAGTTGCTTCAGTACCTTGGCTGCAGGCCTGAGATGGAATATTTGCCTTGGCAAAGCTCCATTTGGATCTCGTATGTGCTCAGATGGTCAAGCACCCCAAAGAACATGTACTCTGCCCTGCAGAAGACTGTGGCACCTTCCCTTCCAAGCTGGTGCGTGCAGAGAAGACAGTGTGGGCCCATGTGCAAAACCTAGCCTGGTACTCTGTGTTGTGGAAAAATACCAGGGAGCGTAACAGTATTAGTTCCTAATAATAAAAATGCCCAGCACCAAGAAAATCCTTGCAAAAAGAGATGTTATGAGGGAGAAAGTTAAAGTAAATATGTTATTGCAAATGCCCTAGGGAAAGCTGCTACCCACCGGGAAAAAGGAGTTGGGCTTCCAGCAGAGGAAGAGCCCAAAGAGCAGCACAAGGAAACAAAATCCCAGTAGAGCACCCAAATAACAGGCAGGCAGGAACAAGAAAGAGGTGAGTCCTTGGCCAGGCATACAAGGTGCTTGTCAGAGATATTGTAGTGGTGCTGGGGTGAGGCAGAGTACCAGGTTAGAACAACCTTTTCCCAGAGATTAAGACCACTTAGGCTCAGTGGGTTAGTCTCTCCCAGGAGAGAGGGGTAACTCCTGCTCTGTCATCACCTATGATGTTCTCTTTAGAGGTATGCTCCAAGATCTTGCCTACATGCAGTCCACAGCTTTCATTCCCATTAGTGAAGTCATGGAAAAATCACAGCAAAAGAAAGGAGGTTGGTTGTCTGCTTCAGGACTCCATGAAGAAGTGCAACAACTGTGTACACGTCTTTACTTTTTTTTTTTTTTTTCTTGCAAGTTTCCCTTCCCCTAATGAACACACGCTGTAGAGATGTCTGGCTTGACATCCCAGAGACTTTTCTTTGTAGCTCTCCAGCTGATGCAAAGAAACAGTGGCTTTCTTTCTCCTATGCTCTTTGCTTGAACCCTGGAGTACTTGGTTGTGCAGATACAATCTGTAAAATTTGTCTGTAATGGGTACGTGCCTTCCTACACAAGGGAAACAAGGGACATAAGGATGCAGTCTGGACTAGAACTTTAAATTCTCCAGATTTCCTGTGTGCTCTTGCAGGAGAGGAACGAGGGCCGTGATGGAGTGGTGAGAGTATCAAAAGGGACTGGTGTTATTTCCACTGACACACTGCTATGACTGCAGAGAGAGCGTGGTGCTCGGCTCCGCTCAGGTATGCTGAATCAGTTCAGATGCATTAACAGCTTCGTTTGTTTACACCTTTAAGTGTCCGACTGACTGGACTTGGATCTGTTCTAGATACACAGGTCATAGCGAAGCAATGTTCTAGGGCAACTTTAGTGACTGCAAGCTTTATTTGGTGGGGCAGACATCTTGGGAACTTGCACGTACTGGGCCTGGGGGCTCAGAGGACATACCGTTGTACGAGAGGCTGTGCTTTGCTTGAAAGGCACATACACTTCTTGTATGTTGATGAAGGCGGAGAGGGAAAAGGTCAGACAGAGGAATGCTTGCAGTTCTTGGTGATAAATACAAACCCAGCCTCTCCTCAAGGATTCATCAGCTCTCTGTGCTGCAGCAGACAATAGTCAGTCCCTCCAAGAATCATTTTTTCTCACCCTGAGATGAAAGATGGGATCCATTGCTTTTTGGACTTGCCTATCTCTGTCCATTCACTATAAAGGGAATCTGAAAACCAGGAGGAACGAGATGCCTGACTTTTAAATGAGGAAGAACGTCAGCTAGAGCTGCTCCCATCATCAGCCTCTGTGTTCTTTGAAAATATTTTGCAGATATAGCCTAGTCTTTTTATTTGGAAGTGTTAATTTAATCACAGGGAAAAATGGTGACATTCAAGTGTTTATCAAATTAACCAGAAGTCTGAAGTTTTGCAGAAACTGATTGCAGCTAAGAAACTAAATGCAGTGAAGTAGGTCACTTGAGATGCCAGGTTTGGTGCATAAAATTACCTCCACTGTCTGTAGGAAGCTTGGCGTTGCCGACTGTCTGAGTGCTTAGGAGTCTGCAGAGATGGCTCCCTCCCTGTCCCATCTCCCAAGATCTAGCTAATCTCATTTGCGCCTAGCAGGAGCTGGTTAGGCACAGCATCCTTGTAGCACAGCAAGCACTTGTAAGCTTGGATCGGAGGAGGCAAAATTTGGGAAATCTGCCTGCAAACGAGGCACACTCAGGTCAGAAATAACCCTGACAAGGTCAGGAAAGCAGGCTGGTTATTCGTAGGAAACCTGCTGCTGGCTTTGCTAGGGGAGGAGGAAGTCAGGCCGTTGGACAGTCCGTGAAGGTGTGTGTAATTAGCTTGTAGTTCAGTCAAATCAAACAATCAAAAACTGTTTGACTAACAGTTTAACCCAGGCTGTCTCAGCTCGTAGTGGCCTCCCCTACAGACAGGGCCTGATCCAGCCCGTGCAATGACCCAACTGGGCTTTGCACCATTCCTGTACAAGGAACTGCGTGCTGCGTGTGCAGGACAGAGGTACCCTGGCACCCAAACTGCCTCCAAGCTTTTTAAATCCCTAAATATGAGCTAAGGCAGCTATAAATAGCAAACGCTGGCCCTTGGTTAACCCAGAGGTTTTGGTCGTGGAGCTGGCTCTGGGTTGCAGTGCTTGGCTGCTCTCACATCAGCTGGGTTCCCAGTTCATTAGTACTCCTGGCTCATTGCTGCCTGCTGGACTGGGTAATGGGGAGCGCATGTTTCCACAGGCACCTGCAAATATGAAAATACGTTTGTATATTACATGGCAATAAACATGTTTGTACCTACCCGTAGAGGTTGATATACTTTTTAATAGAAAATATTAATCATGAACTGCAAATTAAAAAGTAAGTGCATTAAAAATGCAGATTGATGAAGTTCAATAACATATTTAAAATAAATCTCTAAATAAAGGGTTGGAGGCAGTTGCCTCGGGGCATAACTTGCCAGCTCTGTTGCAAACCAGGCGTCTTTCCCATCTGGTGTGGATGCTGCAGTGAACTGCCCATCGCAGGCCTGGCGGCCGCGTGTCACCACGCTACCGTTCCCCAGCATTCCTTATCTGCTCAGGCACGCATCCTGTTTGTTAGGCAGACTTCCTTTGTTTTGCCGGTCACTCTCCCTTATTGGCATATCGTTGCCATTGTTATTCTCACACTTGGACAGCGTGGTGTGACACGCCAAAGTCACCTGAGTTCACCACGCTGAAGGTTTAATTGCCTTCCTCGGGACATTTGCAGAGTGTGGGTCTCAGCTGGGGCTCCTAAATGGTTGGTGGGGCTGTGTTCCTGGTGTCTGACGCTGCCAAGACTGTACTCGGGCCAAAAGTACAAGAGAAATGGGGACAGGCTGCAGCCCAGCAGCAATCACTAAGTTGGCAAGAGTTTGGAGCACATGGCAGATGAAGAGATAAGGAGGGAGCTGGGCTTCTTTAGCCCAGAGGAGAGGTGGTTGGTGGGGATCTGACTGCATCTTCCACCGCCCTGCTCGTAGTGGGGAGGTGCTATATCGTAGTGATATAGCGAGCAAATACAGAGCGATGAGTGGCAGATAAGGCATGGGGAACTCACTTATCCGTGTGATATGAAATCCAATATTATATGGCTAAGAGAGATGAAAGAGAGAGAGACGAAGGAAGGAAGGAAGGAAGGAAGGCAGGCAGGCTCAAAATACTTAATAAAGGTCTCAAATAATTTGCAGATAGGATGTAGTATATGAGCGTGAGTTCACTACAGAGTCTCAGAGCAAAGCCTTTCCTTTAATTAATTTATTACTAATATAAAATTTTACTAGTCTGTAGGGAGCAATAAAACATGCTAAAGCCAAGTTAACCCAATCTAAGGTAAACACATGCATCTATTGCTAATACAAAGGTATCTTATTCTGCATAAAGCAAATAAGCGTATCTATGGGCTGTGTGCAAGTAGTCTGTCTCACAGACCTTTGCCCACAGACTGCGATGTGACTCTTGCACCTCTGAAGATTTGTACTTGCTTTAGCTCCCACTGCAGACAAGATGGGCTTATGCTGGCTATAATTATTACCCATGACATGCTCAGCTGCAGTCTAAGCTGCTGTCTTAAGTAATTTTGGCTGGTTTGTTTCACTTCTCACCCCGTTCTAAGACTTTTACTACATGAACAAAGATTATATCAGAGCTCCTGTCATCCCATCAGCTGCCAGCATCAGACCACTCTTTATTTTTCCATTTGTGAAGGAGGTGTATGTAAGCTGTGAAACTCCCCATCACAGGGCCTTGTGGATGCTAAAAACTGACGTGAGTTCAAAAAGGGACCAGACACATTCACAGAAGGAAAAAAATCCAGTTGCACAGAAAGACGCAGCCTCCTTTTCAGGAAATCCTTGATCTGCAAATTGAGCTGGCTGGGAAAGTAATCTGAAGTTGAATCACTACAGGCTTGTCCAGCTCTTCTCCTCCTCAGACATCTGCCATAGCTCCCTACCAGATGCGGGGGAAGATGGACCACGTTTGAGCTTGAGGACTCACAAAAATGTTTGCTCGATGTCACAGACATATTGGAATTTCTCCCTGGAAAACTTCACCGAAGGTGAAATCTTACAGGACAGTTGCAGAGAGAAGTGAAGGGACAGCTTCAGAGAGAAGAGCAGCATTGCCCAACTCCTCCTCCCAGTCCAAGGGTTCCCATGGAGGAATGCTCCCGGGGTTTGCACATAGATGGAAACCACCTGCAGGGACAGGTAGGTATGGCCATGAGCTGAGACCTGCAGGGTGGGCATTGGTGAGCATCATTCATTTAAAAACCCAAAGGTGCCTGTGCAGGTGAAAGGAATCTCCGCGTGACAGTAAACAAGGCCATTAAATGTAGCAGACTGAGAGCCTGTGGTTTCTGCACTCCTCTGAGCAAAAAAAAATCAGTTAATCCTCCAAAAGCTACCAATGCTGGCGCCCCAGCTTCTGTGCAGGGCGCTCAGAGCATGGGCAGGGACTGGCCCAGATGTGACTGGTGGCATTTGAACTCGGGGGCTCGAGTATCTAGAAAAAGCCTGATAAGAGCCGGGAATTCAAGTGGTCCTGAAATAGTGGTAAGAGCAGCTGGGGAATGCCTCATATGGACACATGGGATGGAGCAGTGGGGCTTGGTATGCAAGGAGGTGACACCTGCCCCACGCACTCAGTGTCACGTTTCAGCCCTGAGAAGGTTTGCACGGGGCAAGTGACACACAGCGTGTCTCAGACGTGCTGGGGAGGCTGTCCTTTGCTTGCCCTACACGGAGCTGCAAGAGGAGGGAGGCCGTTCCCCCGTGCAGCCCCCAGACTTTCACACTGCTTCCTAGAGTGCCAGGCATCCCTCTGAACTCTGCGGCACGTGCTCTGGGCTTGCAGTAGGAAAGCATTGCTGTCAGAATGTCAGCCAAGAAGCCGCCAAGTTTGGCCACAGGGGTAGGACCCCAGAAAATCTGCAGCCCTCCCCAGCCTCCCTTTGAGGTGTCCCAGGCCCTGGGGCAGAGCACGGCGCTCCCTGCTGCCTTTCTCAGCTACCTGAGAAGCTGCAGCCAGCAGAGATGTGTACCCTGTGAGCATCGCCGCCAAGTCCCCTGCGTTGGTGGGAAGTGTTACTTGGAGCCGACAGGGCTAACGTCCAAAGAGTTCAGTTTCAACTCCGGCTTCAAACAACTGTGATGAGCACACGCCTTTCAGAGCAGGCCTCAGGCAAGCAGCGTGGTTCCCTGGCGCCTGGCCTCCCTGGGAGGTTGCCGCTCATCTGCCTCGGGCAGGCAAGTGCCTCTGTGCATCCCTCTCCTCTGGCGGCTCTGGGACCTCCTTGGAGCAGAGTTTAGTCTAACACAGACTTCTCCTCCAGGCAGGCCTGGAGGATGGCAGTGGGAACCCGCATTTCCCTTCTTGCAAATTCAAGAGGAAGATTGGAGTCACAGCTCTTCAGAGGTGGTTGAGAGACTCCATGGAGTTAAGAGTGCTTGTTTCACGTCCAGCGGGATGTGATGTTAACACGCCAGAAGTCCTCTGGCAGCAGTACCCTCCCTTTGCCCATGCAGACTTGCTGGGAGACTGGCTGCAGCCTTCTCCTCCTTTCTGGTCCTGGTTCATTGTTTCCATTCTCTCTCTCTCTGCCCTGTAGTGCTGTTCACGAGCAAGTCAAACAAGGGATTGCATACAGCAGTAAAAAGATGTTTCTCTTAAGAGCAGGAAACAGCTTGGCGAGGAAAGAAGCTCCAAAAGCCAGCAAGGCATATAGGCATGAAGGAATAAACGCATATAAAAGCATGAGGGAATTTTAAATTAAGTCACCTTAACTCTGCCCAGTGCTGAGCTGATGGAAATAGTCTATCTGCTTTGCCTGGTGGCAGGAACACGATGGTTTTGAAGCTCCCCTGGGGTACGTGGCACATATTACAGGACTCAGCGAGGCCTGGACTGGAGCATCCCCTGACCTCACGGCCTGGAGGAGCAGGAGGGCAGCTGTGGGGTCTGCACTGGCCACCTATCACCTGGAGGCAACGTGCCGTGAGAGCTACCAGCTTCGTGACGGAAGCCTCAGGTTTGTTCTGGCTGCTATTGAGGGGCTAAACCCTGGGCTTCTGCTCTGAGACTGAGCATCCTACTCAGCCCCCTTCTCTGGACGTGGGCAGGACATTTGAAGAAATATCTGCTGCCTGGATCTGTGGAAGTCCTGCAAGGCTAAGGGCTCCCAGTCTCACCCCTGCTGTTTTACCCTTTGCTGCCAGACCGGGGCTGCTTCAGTGAGCCACATGTATTTATCCTGCCTCCCGGTCCTCGTGCTCGGCGCCCTGCGTGCTCTGCCCCGGAGGCTGGCTGAGCCTGGGGCTCTGCGCCGAGGCTGGTGAAGGCTGGCAGGCTCAGGCAGACTGGGCTCCTGAGCGCGTAACCCCAGGGTTATCTCTGAGAAAGCAAACAGCCTGGCGGGTTATAAGCATGTGCAGTTAATGAGGGAAGAAGTTTCACAGTCCTTGAGCTTGTCCCAATTGCTTTTCATCCCCTACAGCCCTTCTTATCTCCCCGAAAGGCCTGGGACAGCTTTAATTGGAATTAGGGCTCTGACGGTGGATGCCAGGTTAAATATGCAAGTTTTCACTGAGAATAAGGCAATCTGCATCCTGGCCTACATTAGATATGTGGATCGGCTCAGCTCCACCCTTAGAAAGGAAGAGCTCGAGAGTCATGGTCCCGACTCTCACATGTCTTTGTTTCCCAGAAAAAAAAGTAGCTGGCTCATGCGTTTGTGCTGGATGGTGCAATCTGCGGCTGCCCGGAGCTCAGGTATGCAGTAGGCACGCTGCCCATGGCCCCAGGGATTTCCAAAGGGGTTGGCAGCGTCCACCCCCTGCAGGAAAGACGGGCACTGAAGGTCACAAGCCTACCGTTCCCAGCTAAGCTCTTCCTCCACGGTGGCAAGAGCATATGCCAAGGGCAAAGGGAAGAGCAAGCGGTCTGGTGGAGAGCAGAGCCCCACGTTGCTTTATGGCTCCACGTCTTCGGCACTGCAGAGGTGAAGGGAGGTCCTGCCAGAAGGTCTCTCTCCTCTGTGGGTTTGATTTTCCTGGAAGGAGGAAAGCTTTATGCTTGGGGCTGGGGTTGGCCTGTGGGTTTAGAAGGTTTTGAGAAAGGGATGCACAGACGAACAAATGGTCAGTATCAAACAACCCCAGCTTGTAAGGAGATAGGGTTAAACCAGAAAGAGCCGGGGGGAATGAAAGTGAATGCCACCCTTAAAGAAGAAAATGAATGTAGTGCTTTATGTCCTGGGACCCAGTGGCACACTGCCTCTGAGGGACGGCAAAGTGCTCAGCCCCTGCACTCCCACGTTGCCTTGATGGGAAAATGCAGAGACCAATCCCACCCCAAGTGGGGACTGTTCCCTGGGGGGTGGACACCAGCGCGTTGGGCACCTCCTAGGAGACTCCCTGTCTCTGAGACACTTGCACACCTTAAAAATCAGGGCCTTGGTAGCCTCCAGGCATCCTGCTTGAAAAGACAGGCCAAGTTGCAGAGATCTAAAAGCCTTCCCTTGGGTTTTCCAGGCAGAGCTGGAGGCGCATCTCACCAACAACCACCCAGACGAGATAAAGTAAGCAGCAGTGAGCATGTAGGCAACATTTTGCATTTACTCATTTGCAGTTGATCAAAATTCCGGCAGTAAAATGAAAGAAAGAGTACACGCTGAAAATGGAAACCCTGCCCTGAGAAGGTAGACTGGCCTCCAAAGCAGTCTTTGGTGGGCCCATTTGAATACTTGTTATATTAAAAGGAGGCAGTGTTGGATCCACAGTTACAGGGCTCTACCCTCTGCTTGCCTCCCAGTCCCGCCCCAGTGAGTTTGCCATGGCAGCCCTGTCCCAGATGCTGCTCCAGAGATGACATGCTAGCCGCAGGGCTTGCTGGAAGTTTAAGACTATTTTAAATAATGTGGGCTGCTTGATTAGCTGAACGAGCCTCTCTCTGCCAACACACTCACCATGCACGGCAAACACACTCCATTTTTTGGCTTCAAGTGCACTTTGCGTGTCGTCAATGCAAAAAATTAAGTGGGTGCAATACGTCATAAAGATACAGGGATACTACAACTCCCTTACCCCCAAAAACACACTCAAAAAAAAAATCACTCATTTTTTTTTAACATTAAAAGGAAGGGAGCATTTAATCTACCAGCCACAAAGATGATACTAATTTATCTTGGTTACTTGGAGCACTGGAAACTCGATACAGCAATCTCCTCTGGGAGAAGGTGATTGTTTCTATTTTTGTGGGGACTGGAATCTGTGGGATTAAGCAAGATGTTCTGGATACAGCTCCATCTCCCCGATGCCCGTTTTGGGGCAATGTGGCAGTAGCGGTATTTTGCACGGAGCTAAAAGCCCAGTCAGCACAAAGAAGGGTGCAGTGCAGCTCCATCTGGCAGAGAGCAGAGCCACCATGAGTCATGAAACGAAGCCGAAACGCGTGGGACTTCTGCAATCAGTAGGATTTAGGCAGTGTTATTTCAGAGCTATTTCAACCCCATCCTCTGGGACTTCTCCCCTTTGCCTGAGTGTGGGGATTTCTCTGCCCAATTCCAGGCTCAAGGCAAACAGGCACGCGTTAGAGAAAACTAAATACAACAGATATCAAAGCCCATTGTAAAACGTGAGCCCTACAATAGCAAACAGCTGTAGCTGCCTGTGCTGATGCCCTTCTTGTTCCAGCTGCCCACCTCCTTGATATCTGCTAAGTAAGAGGAACAGCTGCTGTGATATCTGTAGGCGATGGATCTTGGAGGCAGGGACCGCTGGGTGATACCAGCCTGCAAGGGGATGACCCCATCCTCCTGCATTTCGTCTCTTAATCTTGTGGTCAGAAGACCTAGCAGGATGGGGGAAGGTGACAAATACCCCCAAGCAAAACACGTGCTTGGGAAGAGGTCTTTTAGAGCGGGCTGGGTCCCCAGCGCTCGCCATTCTCTCCCTCAGGGTGCGCAGTGTGTTCTGCTCCAGTAAATGCAGAGAACAACGCTGACGCTGAAGAGCAGCACCCTGCAAGGCAATAGAAGAGCTGCCCTGGTCAGCACTAGCAGGATCTTCTTATCTCTCTCCATGTGGCCAAGGTTGAGCTAACACGGTTGGTTAGCTCAGTGTTAGCCTCCTCTGAAGAGCTTTCGGAGGAGAATTAGTCTGAAAACACACGGCAACTCGCTGCATAGCCATGAGGGTGCAAGGAGTGCCCTGTAAGGACTTCTGTGTGTGAAGTCCTACATCTGGGATTGCACTGGGCTTATGCTCGGATCCAAGCTGATGGTGCAAGGCGAAAAGCAGCCCTCCTGCCTGAAGAGTGAGGGTTGGCCACACACATCCCAGCAGAACGCACTTATCAGGATCTCACATAAATATGAACTCCACGGGAACAGGGATGCCATTTCACAGGCATCTGGCTGCTGGCTGCGGCTCACAGCACGTCAAGGAAGGGATTAACCCCTGAAACAAACATTAGGAGCAGCTAGGAAAGGAAAAAAGCAGAAATAGCCTTTGCAGCAGTCTATCTCCAGCCATAGCACACTCGCATCCCAGATGCTCTGCACAACTCTGATCTCCCCAATGCTAGAGGAGGACTTCAAGGGTCTGAGACACTTACTACATGAGGAACAACCTAGGTGCTGTCTCAGCCTTGTGAGAACAGGTGAGGTACAGCTGTGAGCAGGCAAAGAGGAACTGTGTTTTCACCAGGTGAAGCTCTCGAGTGGCCTATTAAAAGGGAGCGAGAGGAATTGGTTTCTTCTTACAGCACAGAGCTGGGAGGAGGAAGTCCCTTCTGTGGTACAGCGAGGCTTACAGGAGTTCAAAAAGGGAAACCTTGAAGAACAAGCCAGCAAGGCTTATTAAATGGAGACACCTTGTCTGGTTCAACAAATGCTGATCAGCGGAGCTTGGGTGAGGTTTCAGGGAGAATAGCATGTTTTCCCAGTTCTCTCTCTTCCTTAAGCATCGTTTCTGCTTCTTTGCGTCCTTTTGCCTTAATTTTGTTGAAAGTTCCTTGGGGAACAAGAAAGGGAGGTGATGTGCGGAGCACAGGTTGTCCCAGGATTATAATGCTTTATTGTTCACTAGCAATAAATTAAATCTGCTATGACAGTCTGAGAGGAGGGCAGATTGGCCTGTTTTATAGCCTTCTTTGTCTCCCTGCAATTCTCATTACTGCCTGGAGCGATTAAACAGGTGGCCCTGGAAGGGTTGGCAGAGGGTCAGTTTGCTGTTGCTCCACATGTGGGTGCCCTCCTGGTGTGCCTCACACAGCAGTGGGCTGCACTGGTGGCCCAGGCCTGGCACAATCAGTGCAAGTAAATTCTTAATGCAAACACCGAGAGCAGACAACCAGGGCATGCATCAGTCATACTAGGACAATAAATGTACTGAGTCAGGGAGGACATTCTGGTCCAGGACACCCATGGCACCCAGTGCAGCCTTGAATACATACAGAAGGATGAAAATTGTTTGAAATCAGAAAGCCAAATTCTCTTCTGAAAAAACAGAAATCTGACTGAAGCTGGGTAGGGAGGAGCTGTTTTTAAAACCAGCTTAAAGTTAATTTTCCAAGTAACGATGAATCAGATTTTTCTTCTGAAATTATGTGCATCTGGAGGGGAAATGACAAAGACATTTATTTTTCTTGGCGTGTCTTATTAAGCAGCTAAAAGCAGTGATGTGATGCTACCGGGTATCGGTGATGCTGGGGCAACGCTGAATTCACTGCTTCGGGAAGAGAAGGAACTTCTCTCATTTTTTAGCTTTTTACTCGGTTAAATAATGGACTCAGCTGAGGGATGCAGCCAGAGGGTGTCTTTGCTTGGGGTACTCGCTCTGTGTTGAATGCGGAACTGGAGACAGGGTATGGACAAGAAGAACTTGGAGTTAATAGAGGCTGGAAAAACAGAACAGAAAGGAAGACCTTTGCCATTTTAATATGTGTTGGGGAAAGAACAAGGTGTGCCCAGCTGGATCCTCTGGGGTAAGGAGCCTCCAGGTTTCCTGGTCCCAACTGGACCTGCCACGTCCTGGATGTGGAGGGTAGAAGCATGTTGGTGTGAGGCGGCAGGTTGGTGAAAAGCAGGATGGAGAGGTGAGCGAGAAGTTTGTGAGGAACAGCTGAGGGAACTGGACTTCTTCAGCCTAGAGAGAAGGATGCTCTGGGGAGACCTTATTGCTCTCTACTACTGCCTCAAAGGAGACTGTAGCACGGTGGGGATTGGTATCCAGAGCAAAAAGCTATAGGACAAAAGGAAATGGCCTCAAGTGGCACCAGGGGAGGTTTAGGTTGGATGTTAGCAAACATCTCTTCACTGAAAGGGTTGTGAGGCATTGTAACAGGCTGCCCAGGGAAGTGGTTGAGTCACCATCCCTGGAGGCATTCAAAAGACGTGTAGCTGTGGTGCTTAGGGACACAGTTTAGTGGTAGACTTGGCAGTGCTGGGTTAACGGTTGGACTTGAGGATCTTAGGGGTCTTCCAACCTAATGATTCCATGATCTGCACCAGGGACCCTCAGCTGCTCGTGGGTGGGTTGTCCATCTACCTATGCTCTTGGCTGTAACGTGGAAGAGGAGCACTGCTGCACGTAACTTTCAATATTATGTCCAGGGTAAACTGATCTCATGGGCCCACTTGGCAGGAGACACCTCAGTGGAGCAAGGTGTCAAAGGACTGGAAACAATCCTTCATCACCCACGCAGGTGTGTGAATCTCTATATGAATCTACCTATGTGTGTGTGTAACCGAGTCCAAATGTCCAACAGAGAAACCTTCATGCCTGCGATGCTGGGGAGATATTTCTGCGCTGTAGACGTGAGCTGACAATGATTTTTCTTCCCTCTCCTGAGGTGGAAGGACTAGAAAAACTGGAAAGGAAGGGGAAGAACCGTGTCCCCATAGCAAGTCAGAGCTATCAGGGCCAGGAGACTTCCCCCATCATCCTATCCTAAGCCAAACCTTAGCCTGGACTCCTCGCAAAGTCACCTTGTCCCACCTCTTCAGCAAGGGTGCATGAGGCTTTAAGCAGGGCTTGGCTACAGCCTGTGGAGCTGCAAGGTGAGCTGTGGGAAGGCTCCGAGGCATGGCATGGGCTGTGGTTTACTTCTCCATCCTCCCTAGGTCTCGCAGCTCACTCTCGCAGAGCCTGGGAAGAGCAGGTTGACGAGACGGGGCCTTCCTGCAGCCTTCTGCTGCTCCCCAGTGGCCGCGTGGAGAAGGCTTCACAGGAGAATCCCTTTGAAGCCCTAGAGATGCTGAAGGGGCTGTGGCATCTGTAAGCAGAGGTCCCGATTTCCTTTCTCACCGTCTCCACGTCTCACAGATAATTTTCACAGGGCCTGGGAAGAGCAGGAGGGCAGAGATGTGGGAGAGATGCGCTCACAGGCTTCGAGTTCTTAGAAAAGAAGCAAATATTTTTAGGTACGTTGGGCACCAAACAGTACTTTCTGGGTTTAATTTTGCAAAATCGCTGAAGAGGCCAAAAAACATCTCAATTTCTGTATTCAGGTAATTCACCTGCTTGTTAAAAACGGTTTTGCTGCTGTTTGCTTTGGGGCTGGTGCTGGGCACGTGCTGGCTGCAAGAGTGGAGGGATACCTCAACAAAACAGAGAGAGGCAATGCCTGCTAAGAGACCAAAGCAGGAAAATGACAGATGAAGGACAAGGTCTCCAGTTGTTTCCTATCCCTCCGGGCACAGCCCTGCAGGTGTCAGGAGAGGGTTGTGGTCAGTGTAGAAGTAGAGTAAAATTGGGAAAGCATGGGAAATGGAACATGCCGGTCCCTGATAAGAAAACTGCCTAGGGTGAGAGGTGTAAAAAAAAAAAAAAAAAAAAAAAAAAGAAAAGGCAGCTCTCTGGTTATTTCTGCCTCATCCAGCTTTCTGGGCTGCATGTCCTCTGAATGGAGAAATGTCAGAGGGAACTACTGAACCAACCTTTGGCATCCCACAGCTCATCCTGCTGAGCGGAGTGCTGCAGTGTGCAGCTCCCGTCAGCAACATTTCCCACAAAGCAGAGGCAGTGTTTGCATTAGCCTCACTTGTAATGCACACCGAAATGGACGAGGTCAGATCGACCATTTCTCTACCCTACCTCCTGTCTCTGATGATGGCCTGTAGCAGTTAATGCTTGAAAAAGCATTTATTTTTTTCCTGTGCTTAAATTACTGCTTTCCTCCTTTCTCTTCAGTGTTATTCCTTGCTATCCTTGCCTAAAGAGTTTATCTTCTTGTCTGTTGTTTTATCTATGGGCATTTGCGACATTGTTTTCCGTTAGGAGCAGCTTTGCCAGAAAAGCAAGCTTTGAGAGATTGCACTTATTTTCAGCTTCTGTTTCAATTAGTCAAATGATCTGATATGAAAAACAGGGAGATGAATTGTTGAAATACTTTTCTCAAGGTTTTCCCTTGGAAAAAAAAAACAACACTGAGCCAGTAGGCTGTTTGCATGCCACAGCTGACCCACATATACACGGTTAACTTGAAAAAAAAAGGTGATAGAGGCATGGAGAACAGCACACCGAGCTTAAGGGATAAAAAGATGAAGTTTCCTTGCTGAGGCACTAACCTCCATTTAAATTCAGTGTGATGATCTCCATCTGGGAATACTGTGAGGGGCAACACTACAGAAAGACTGTTATACCAGATGTCATTAGGCCACAGCTTAAAATAGAAGAAAGGGCATCTTGTGATTGCAATCAGCTGCAATGCATCCAAGAAAAAAAAATAATAATTTTGAGTTACGAAAGTTGATAGATGGATAGGTGTAAAAACTTACAGCCACTTCCCACAGGATTTTTTTCTATGTGACCAAAATGACTTCTTCTGTCGTCAGAAAATGACAGGCAATGTATGTGCCACGTATTGATCTCTTCTTCTGTGGGTCTTCCCGATCACAGCTTGTGCAGATGGGGGAGGAAAAAAAAAAGGGGGGGGGGAGGATATGGTTTGAAATCATTTTCATTTTGCGATCTGAAGAATGGGGTGTTAGTTCCTCTCCCTCCCCCAGCCGCCAGGACTCCCTGACCTCACGGCCCTGCTTCAGGGACGCTCCCCACCCAGGTCACTGTTCCCGAGACCTGCGCCTCCCTGTTCCCTTGGAGGTGCCGGGGCCGTGCTGTGTGTGAGTACCTAGCGTGCTTGGAGCACCACATCCTCGGACAAAGGGTCTCTCCGTCTGCGTTACGGGCATCTCCCCTCTGCCACACGATGCCCGGCGTGCCCCGTCTACCAAACGGTGCTGCCTCAGCCCTGAGCGCCCAGCCGAGACGGCCGTGCCGGAGCCTGCCCTGTGCTGGCAGCGTGGCCGTTGCCCAGCTTTTTCCCTTCATGGAGGAGATGGTCTGGGAGCAATCCCTGAGCGCCGGGCTCTGCCCTGTGCTTGGGGTGGCGGTGGGGGCTCCTTTCCCAGGCTGCCGCAGGTGCCTTATCCTGCTGGCGGGCTGTTTTCCTCCCCTTGCTCTTTGTTGTGCTGGGAGCCTGTTTTCCCAGCGCCCAAGGCCAAAAAGGGGCCAGCGGCAGCCCGTGTTTTGGGACAGTGCCCCGGTTTTCAAGGTTTCTCCCCGGATCCCACGCCTGGCGCAGCTGCGCCGGGGCCCGGTTCACACGGCGGGCTCCCACAACAAGCCCACGCTGATAACGAGGGGGTTTGGGGCACCCAGCGGGGCCGGGGACCCCCGGGAGCCCCTCATCTTGGGGCCGGCGTCAGGAGGGGGCCGCGCCTGCCTCGGCCGGGCCCGGCGCTCCCCGGGGCTCGCAAGGGGGCTCCCCGGGCCGGCCCCGGCCTCGCCCCCGGCTCCATCCCCCGCGGCCCGGCCCCGCTGCGGGCGGGCGGAGCGCGCCGGGGCCCCTCCATAAAGGCGGCAGCGGCCGCTGTGGCGGCGTCGCGCTGCCCCCCGCCGGCCCGGCCCCCGCAGCCCCCGCCGCCGCCGCCATGGGCCGCCCCCCGCCGCTCCGCCTGCTCCTCGTCCTCGCCGCCCTCCTGCCGCCTCCCGGGGCCCGCCGTGCCCGTGAGCTGGGGCTGGGGGGGCGGCGGGGCTGGGGGCTCTGCCTGCACGCCCCCCCCTCGGGGTCCCTGTACTGGGAGAAGGGGGGTGCTGCGTGGCTGAGCACCCGCGCGGCTTCCTCCCGCAGCCCCCGCCGGCCCCCCGTGTGCTGCCTCGCGTCAGGCCGCCTGCGGGGCCGGCTGCATCCCCGTGCCCTGGCTCTGCGACGGAGAGCGGCAGTGTCCCGACGGGACGGACGAGATCTGCGGTGAGCGAGCGTGTGTGGGGGGCGGTTTTGGGGGGCCCCGTCCCGCACTGGGTAGCGCCCCAGGGCTCCTGGGCACGGGGACGCGTTCCGGAGCCTCCTTGGACGTTGCCGGGACAGGGGGGCTGTTGCGGTTGTTCCAAGAGCCGTGGCGGGTCCCCAGTGACCGTGCGCTGTCCCCACAGATGCTCCCTGCGGCGGGGACCCCCACGCGTGGCAGTGCGACGACGGCCGGTGTGTTTCCAGCAGCTGGCGTTGCGACGGCGCTGCCGACTGCCCGGACGGCTCTGACGAGCAGGACTGCGGTGGGTGGTCGCCGGGGGGCCGAGGGGCTGAGCGGGGGTGTCCGGGGGTGCCGGGTGAGGTGTGAGTGCTGCTCCGTCCCCTCAGTGTGCGGGGCGAAGAAGCTGCAGTGTCCCGGCACTCACCACTGCATCCCGCACTGGGAGCTGTGCGACCGGCACCAGGACTGCGAGGACGGCTGGGACGAGGAGGGCTGTCCCCAGCAGCCCTGCCTGCCCGGGCAGTGGCAGTGCAGGAACAGGGTGTGCATCATGGCCGAGTGGAAGTGCAACGGGGTCGACAACTGCGGCGATTCCTCGGATGAAGACGTCTGTGGTAAGTGGGCACGCAAGGTGCTCCTTGATGGGGTGAGACCTGCCCAGGGTACGTGTGAAGTTTTTTGCCTTCCCGGGCCCCAGCTCCCCTCAGGATGGTGGCAGGCATTCCGGTAAGCTGTAGGCACTTTGTGGGACCTCCCCATGAGTCTGGGACCCACAGCTTCTCCAGTGCCCGCCTGGCATTGCTCTGCCCTCCTGACATGAGCTGTGTGTGTCGTAGCCCCCTGCCCAGCCGGCATGGTGAGGTGTGACGAGGGGAAGTGCATCCTGGAGTCTCTGATGTGCAACGATGAGGATGACTGCCTGGACGGCACCGATGAGCCCAGCACGTGTGGTGAGCAGGCGTGGGGCCGGGGGAGCTGCAGAAGTGGTCCTGCATCGTTTCACTCCTCTGCTGCATCCCCGCAGGACGGAGCTGCTTTGTGCGCAACGGGGGCTGTGCGGAGACGTGTGCTGACACCCACTGGGGCGTGCAGTGCTCGTGCGGGGCCGGCTGGGTGCTGCAGGCTGACGGGCAGAGCTGTGCCGGTAAGGAGAGGTTGGGGTGTGCACGCTCTGGGTGCAGGAGGCTTTGCCCACTGAGAGTGGGGCCTCGCTGGAGCCAGCGTTCGTGCAGGAGCACGCGCCTCAGCCCTGCTCCTGCCCCCGTGTCATACCTGGCCCCGAGAAGGCTGCGTGTAGGTCATGTCCCTGCCATAGCTGATGGGTTTGGGGGTTGGGGGCTATCTAGGTAGTCCCTTGTGGTCAGCGGCAGTGCCCACAGCCAGGGGCTGGCGGTGCTGTCTGAAGGGTGCTGGGCAGCCGTGCCGTGGGCTCCCGGCAGCTCCTGTCGCTGCAGATGTAGACGAGTGCTCCTTGGAGTACAGCCCCTGCAGTCAGCTGTGTAGGAACACCCCGGGCGCTTTCAGCTGCTCCTGCCTCGAGGGCTATACGCTGCGCCACGGCACCATCTGCGAAGTGGCAGGTAGGGTGTGCTGGGCTGCCCTGCCTGTCCCGGGAGTGGGCAGTGCCCCGAGCTAGTCCCATTCCCATCCACCTTGCGACATTGTCCTGGCAGACAACTCGACGCAGCTCCTGGTGGCCGTTGGGGAGGACCTGGCTCTTCTGGACGTGCGGACTCAGGCTTACCGGCCCCTGCTCTCCACTGAGACTGAGCCCCGTGCCCTGGTGTACGACTTGCTCCGGGAAACCTACTACTGGCTGACGGAAGAGGGCGAGCTCTGCGCCCACCACCCGGGGAAGGGTGCACAGCTTCTCTACGCAGGTGCAGAGATGCAAGGGCGCTGGGTCCTGCGGTGGGGCTGAGATGGGTGCAGAGAGCTGGCCTGCCACCCCAGCCCGGCTTTCCTGCAGAGGAGGGGGCAACCTGGAGTTTGTGGCCAGGAGCTGAGGCTGCGTGCATTAACCGCTCTGTCTCTGCAGATGCTGGGGAGGTGAACAGCATCTCCGTGGACTGGTTCACAGGGCAGCTGTACTGGGCCAGCAGCCACCCTGCGGCCATCTGTGCGGGGCTGGGTGACGGCCGGGGCTACGTGACGGTGCTGGGGAAGGATGTGGCCCCAGAACAGCTGACGGTGTATCCAGCTGCCAGGTAAGGAGTAGGGGAGGCAGGGCTTGCCCTGGGATCCTGAGCGAGTCAAGGCCGTGCTCACCACGCCATGCTGGGGGGTTTTGGCAGCCCTGGGGGTATACCAAGAGGTGGGTGCTTGGTGCCTGTCCTCAGGTCCATGTACTGGGTCAACCGTGGGCAGAAGGGCCGGACGGTCATCGCTGCAGCTGGCATGGATGGCTCAAACCGCCGGGAGCTCACGGTGGTGTCCATGGAGGAGCCTGTGGGGCTGAGCCTGGACCACGTGGCCGGCAGGCTGTACTGGATCAGCGAGTACAAGGAGGTGGGGACGGGGGGCAGCAGGGCTCAGCCCCACCACGTGCTGAGAGGTGGGGTGGGAGTGGGAAGGGTGGCCCTGGCTCCCCTGTGGCATGGGAAGGAGCAGGGAGCAGCGCCCTGGCACACGTTATGGGGCTGGGAGGGGGAATGCAGCTCTGAGCCCCACGGCTGTGGGGCACTGCTGGGCTCTGCAGCCGAGGATCCCTGCGCCGAGGTGTGCCACGCGGTCACTGCGCTCTGTCCCCAGTCCATCGAGACGCTGCAGGTGGATGGCAGCGGGCGCCACTCCTTTCCCTCCGTCCTGCGGAGCCACACGGAGCCGCTGGGCCTGGCTGTGTTCGAGAGCCGGTTCTTCTGGGCCGACGGCACCGAGCTGGTGTCCGCCAGCCGGGCCTCTCCCCAGGAGCACGCCGTGCTGCTCCGGGCCCCGGTCTCGGCTTTCACTGTGCTGCACGTGCTGCAGCAGCCACCACGTGAGTACTGCGCCGGGTCCCACCTGATGGCTCTGCTGGCCCCGTGGTGAGGGCTGCCCTGTGGGGTTGTGGCACAAGGGACGTGTTGACCCCCAGGCTGTGTCCCCTCGGTGTGGCTGGTACCCTGCCTGGGGCAGCTGGCCCCTATCCTGCCACGGGACAGCCTCTGGGTGTGGGGAGAAGCACGAGGGATGGCAGCTGCCTGAGCTCCTCGTGTCCCCTTTGCTCCCAGGGGATACCGCTGCTTGTGCTCCGGGCCTGTGCAGTCACCTCTGCCTCCTGTCCCCTGTGCACCCTCGGGGCTACAAGTGTGCCTGTCCGGAGGGCCTCTACCTCCTGCCCTCAGGGAAGTGCGCAGGTGAGCAGGGCCTGTTTGGCTGCCCGTGGCGGGATGCGTCCCTGCCGTTCAGGAGGGGCACTGGGCAGCCCTTTCTGGTGCTGTGCCCCATTCAGGGAGGGGAGCGGGGTGCTGTCTGCACCCTGGGGAGGGGATGATGGTGCTGCGTGGGAGCAAGGGACCCCCTTGTCTCTCTGGCGTGTGGCCTGGTGCCTCAGCAGCCCTTTAGAGGGTCAGCCCTGCTTGCCTGCAGAGGCTGCCTGGGCTGTGCCCGTCCAGCGCCCCTGGAGACGTGCTCACACGCTGCCCTTGTGCCCCGCAGAGCTGTCCATCGCCTACTCCTCAGGGACAGCCATCTCCCTGGTGCAGGTGGGCCCCGGGCCACGCAGCCGACGAGTGCAGGAGTGGCGGGAGCCCCTCCACCTGCAGGACGTGGACTGGCAGAGGGCGGTGCTCTACGGGACAGATGACAGGGGGACGCTGCTGCGTGTCGTGGGGCACCCCGGGAGGAGAGAAACCATCGTCACCGGGCTGCCAGGTGAGATCCCTTGGGGTGCTGGAGCCCCGCGGTGGCACGCTTGCTTTCTCGGGGCTCCCGGAGATGTGAGGCTCTCCTGCTGCAGAGCTCAGCGGTCCCTTGGTGCCCGCGCCGGGGCTGTGCTGAGGCACCGGTCAGCTGTGCCCTGGCTGTAGGGACAGGGGGGACCCAGGCGGAGGAGCTGGGCCATGCGACAGCCCCGTAACTGCTTGCTTGCCTGCCTGCTGTTGCCAAGTCTGCTCCGCCCGCGTGGACATCCGCTCAGGGAACCTGTACTGGCTGGCGTGTAACCGGAGGGACATCGGGGTGACCCAGGCGCCTGACATGACCCCGCACATCCTGCACCGTGCTCGCGGCAGCATCCAGCACCTCTTCTTGGACTGGCAGCGGGGGGCTCTGTACTGGCTGGCTCGTGGGCAGCCCCTGCAGCAGCTCAGCCTGGCTGGGGGCGACCCGCGGGATGCCTGGAACGAGACGTGGCCCGGAGAGCTGCCCGTGGCCATGGATAGCAGGGCCTTCAGCCTGCTCTGGAGCTCAGCCCTGGGTGAGCCCTGGAGAAATCTGGAGCAGAGGGGGTTGCTGTAAAGGCAGGAGTGACCAGCTGTGCCCTACGTGCAGCAGGTCCCTGCCTGGGCGGTGAGATGCTCTTGGGACAGGCTTTGTCCCACGGGTGGGCTCCTGTCCTCAGCCACGGGGTCCCTGCCTTAACTGGGGGCTGTGGGGGCACAGGGTGGGCCACAAGGGGTGCCGACAAACCCCAGGACCAAAACATCCCTCTGCCTGCAGGCCTGAGGGCACTGAGCCTGACCAAACGGCAAGCAGTCACCCTGGCACCCAGCTGGCCCCACGGTCTCGTGGCTGCCTTCGAGCCGTACCTGGTGTCCGTTAACAAGACGTCTCTGCTGCTCTGGGACCGGAGGACGCTGGCCCTCGTGCTGTCTGTGCCAGCAGAAGGCGTGCAGGGAGCGGTGGCCTTCGTGGACTTGGAGTTGCCTGCAGGTAAGAGGGGCTGGGGCTCCGTGCCTAGCGTCGTACCTGGTGTGGCTGGGCGGCCCGCGCTGCTCCAAGCTGGGGCAGTGCCGGGGTGCTGGGGACCGTCTGGGTTGCTCCTGGACGTGCCTGGAGTGCGGGCAGCCCCAAATCTGGGCTTGTGTTCCAGTGCCTGCGCCAGTGCCAACAAGCAGAGTGCCTGCGCTGCCACTCCATCCACCCGCGACCACTACGTCGAGGACAAGCACGACCACTGCTCCAAGGGCAAGCCCAACCACCACGTCCGCTTGGCCTCCCACCTCCACCACACGACCTCCACCACGCAAGACCACCGCTGTGCCCGCCACCACAGTGCCGACCACCACCAGCCAGTCCGCGCCAACCAAAACCACCCCTGCACCAGCCACCACCACCACCACCAGCCGGCCCACCCCAACCACGACCTCTGCGCCGGCCACCACCCACACCGCTCCGCCCAGGACCACCACGAGCACCGCCACCACGAGCACCGCCACCACCGCTCGGTCCGTGCCAGCCAAGCCCGCCGCCCCACGGCTAACTACGACCACGCAGCACCCAACCGTCCCTGCGCGGGTGGAGCCCAGCGTCCCGCCCGCCCAGCCCAGCCCCGCACGCCCCCTCACCGCGATCCCCCGTCTCTCCTGCCCTCGCACACACGTGCCCTGCCGTGACGGCACCGAGTGCGTGGCCCAGGAGTACGTGTGTGACGGGGAGAAGGACTGCGCGGACGGCTCTGACGAGGACGGCTGTGCCCAGCTCTGCGACACCCCAGGTAGGAGCCCTCCTCCAGTCCCCTGCGCGGACGGGTGGCCGTGTGCCAGGATTTCAGGTGGGGTAGGTGGGGTGGGGCCCCAGAAAGGTCTGCGTGTCCTGGGCTCCAAAGCTTGACCTAGATATTGATGAACCGAGACCACCTCAGTCTCCCTGCCCGGGACCTGGGCTGCTGGCCGTGCACTGACTAACGAAGCCCTGTCCGTGTAATTTGGGGCCGCTCCAAGTCACTGGGGGGCTGGCACCCCGCCCGCCTGCAGAGGGCTCGGCACAGCTCCTCGTCTCCCCAGGGGCCTTCCGCTGCGTGAGCGGCGCCGTGTGCGTCGGGGCTGGCGAGCGCTGCGACGGGGTGCCGCAGTGCCCCGACGCCTCGGACGAGGCGGGCTGCTGGAGCCCCACGCAGGACTGCGCCCTGCGCTGCGACGCTGCCACCCGCTGCGTCCCCGAGAGCTGGCTGTGCGATGGCCACGCCGACTGCCTGGACCGTGCCGACGAGCAGCACTGCGGTGAGACGCGGGGGTGGCGCGGGGTGAGCGCGGGGTGAGCGCAGTGCCCCCCTCTCATCCCCGTCTCCCCTCACAGCGCCCAAGGAGTGCAGCCCAGCCGAGTTCCCCTGCCGCAGCGGGCAGTGCGTGGCCGTGTCCCTGCGCTGCGACGGGGACCGAGACTGCCGGGACGGATCGGACGAGGAGGGCTGTGCCGTGCCGCGGCCCCTGCTGTGCCGCGCGGGCGAGGTGGCGTGTCCCCACAGCAGGCAGTGCGTGCCGGAGGCCTGGCGCTGCGACGGGGCCGCCGACTGCGAGGACGGCACGGATGAGGAGGTGGGCGTGCGGTGGGGAGCCCCCTGCCCCAACTCCCAGGGGGCTGGTGGCACCGCTCGCCCCCCTGCTCCTGCAGGGCTGTCCCAGGGAGGAAGGGCTGTGCCGTGACCAGCAGTGGGGCTGCTCCCGGGGCCACGAGTGCATCCCCAAGGCCTGGCGGTGCGACGGAGAGGCTGACTGCACGGACGGCAGTGACGAGGCTGGCTGTGAGCAACGTGCTGCGTGTCCCCCTTCGTGTCCCACCTGGGGGCAGCTGGCAGGTCTCCAGCATGGAGCGGGGCGGGAGAGCAGCCTGGTCTGTGCTGAGGGGAAAGGTCCTGTGTGCAGAGAGCCTCCTCCCAGCACTGCTGGTGGCTCCAGGCCCTGGCTGGGCGTTGTCCCCATGGGACTGGTGGCCTGGGCGTTAGGATAGCCTGGGGGCGGGCTGCTGGCACAGCTCTGGGCATTGCTGCCGTGTGTCCTGGGCACCCTGTGGGCGCAGCTCAGCTCGCCCTGGGCACGCGGATCTGGTGGACGAGGCTCGGGGCAGCTTCCCCCTGTGTGTCCCTGCAGGCCAGCCCGCTCCGTGTCCGAGCCACGAGTACCCCTGCGGGCTGGGGGTCTGCCTGAACGTATCCCTGGTGTGCAGCGGGCAGCAGGACTGCGTGAACGGCTCGGATGAGGGGGGGAACTGCTCCCTGCCCTGCCAGCTACGCTGCTCACAGCTCTGCCACCCCTCACCCCAGGGCCCTGTGAGTGCTGGCAGCCCTCACCTGGGGGCTTGCACTGCTCTGCTGCCCCGTCTCAGCTGCAAGAGGAGCCCCACGCACACCTCTTTCCCCACAGCGGTGCTGGTGTACCCCGGGCTATCGGCTGGCCGAGGATGGCCTGACCTGCGTGGACATAGATGAGTGCACGGAGTGGGGTGAGCGAGCCTGCAGCCAGACCTGCCTCAATGCCCCGGGGTCCTACAGCTGCGGCTGCCTCGCTGGCTACCTGCTGGAGCCCGACGGCCACGTCTGCAAGCTGAGTGGTAAGCCCCAGGGAGCAAGCAGCACGGAGAGCCCTGGTGCTCTATGCTACGCTGGGAGCCAGGGGATACTCGGCCATAATTACCGCATGGCAGCTCGTGGCCAGCATCAGGGGGACGTGCTGTGCAGTAGGGCTGAGCCCCAAGAAGGCTCTGACGCCGGGGATGGCTGTGTTTCCTGGGGCCATGGGGCCACCGGGGGCTGAGGGGCTCTGTGTCACCCCAGGACCAGAGCCCACGTTGCTGGTGGCCGTGCAATCGGAGGTGCTGTCCTACGGCCTGCGGAGCGGGCGTGAGGAGGTGCTGCTGGCCACCGACAAGGAGCGCATCGTCTTCTCGCTCGACTACGACCCGGCAGAGAGGAAAGTTTTCTGGATGGACCTGGCCACGGAGAGCATCTGCTGGCAGGGCCTTGACTCGGGCAAGAAGGGCACGTTGGTGAAAGGTAGGCTGTGAGGACACGGGGTTGGCGGGGCTGGCCTGTGTCTGTGCGATCTGTAGGATGCAGCTGGAGTAGCAGGCTGTGTCCCCGTGCGTGTGGAGGTGCTGGGGGGAGCCTGAGCTCCTGGGGTGCTGGAGACCCAGTCTGGGAGCACTGTGCCCCAGCTAGCACCCTCTGTGTGCTGACTCTTGGGCGCGCTGCAGGTGTGAGATCAGACTGTATCGCTGTGGACTGGCTCGGGAGGAACCTGTACTGGACAGACGGGGCAGCAGGGCAGGTGCTGGCCACTCGTCTGGGGGCTGCCTGGCGAGGGAAACCAGAGTACACCGTGGTGCTGGATGGAGACATGGACCAGCCCCACTCCCTGGTGCTCCAGCCTCTGGCAGGGTGAGGTTTGGGTAGGAGGACCTGGAGACCTTCTTGCCAGCCCTGCCCTGGCCCGTTTTCCCCTGCAGAAGCGGGCAGTGGGATGGGGGAGAGTTGGGATGGCCTCGCTTGGGTACTGTTGGGGCTGTATGACTGGGGAGGAGGAACCCCCGGCATCTGCCCCTGCCTCGGGCAGAGCTCTTAGTGCATCCCTGGTGGAAAGGGAAACCCTGTGTTGTCCTCTTCCCACCAGGATGCTGTACTGGTCAGAGGTGGGCAGCCTCCCCCGCCTGATGGAGGCCACCATGGACGGGAGCCGGCGGCACGTGCTGCTGGCGCAGGGGCTGGGCTGGCCCACAGCACTGGCCCTTGACCTCCCCGCCTCAAGGATCTTCTGGCTGGATGAGAAACTGAGCAGCGTGGGTTCTGCACGTCTGGACGGCACTGACGTGAAGGTGCGTGGTGGATGCTGTGGTCGCAGGGCTGGGTCGGGTGCCAGGGTCAGCTCTAAGGGCCTCTCTCTCCTCCAGGTGCTGCAGCTGGGCTGGGTCCGGAGCCCTTTTGCAGCAGCAGTGTGCGAGGGGCGGCTCTACTGGTCAGAGGGGAAGACGTGGTCGGTGCAGCAGGTGGACAAGGCTACTGGCAAGAACAGGACTGTGCTGCTCAAGCGACACGGGCAGCCCCACGGCCTCCAGGTACCTACCCGAGGGAGCCCTGAACCCTGCTGCACCCGCTCTACTTGGGCACGGGGTGTGGAGGCATTGCGAGCTGTACCTGCTCCATCCCCGTGGTCCTTGGGACAGTGGTCCCTGTGGTCAGGAGTCACCGTCTCTCTTGTGGAGCTGCTAGGCCCCGGTCGGGCTGTGGGGCTGAGCCTGCCTTGCCCTACAGGTGATGCACCCAGCCCTGCGCCCGGCGACCCCTAACCCGTGCGCAGCGCGTGGCTGCTCCCACCTGTGTCTGCTGAGCGCCCGGCACTCCGGGCAGTGCCGCTGCCCTCCTGGGCTGACCCTGGCTGCCGATGAGACCACCTGCCTGCCCCTCCACGACTCGGCCTTCGCCCTCCTGGTGTCACCGGCAGCCGTGATGCAGGTACCCTCCTGCAGGGCCAGGCCTGGGGGCCGCTCCCCTAGCTGCTTTTGGGGGAGCGGGGTCCCCGTCCCAGCACTGTCTCTTTCCTCCAGGTCTACCTGAAGGACCTTCCCACAAAGGCTACATCCCAAGGCCTCCCTCCGCACCGGGCCCTGCCCCTGGCCAAGGTGGGACGCCTGACTGCCGTTGACTACAGGGTGAAGGACAAAAGCCTGTACTTCGCAGAGGTGGGGGGCGGCTCCATCGGGCTGCTGCGCCTGAAGGACTCGGGCCGGCTCTCCTGGAAGCAGGCGGTGGCCGTGGAGGGCACGGTGTCCTCCCTGGCCCTGGACTGGCTGAGCGGAAACCTGTACTGGATCGGGGGGCAGCCAGCCAGCATCCACGTGGCTGCGCCCGGTGGGCGCTGGGCCCTGGTGCTGCTCAGCGAGGGGCTGCAGGGGGCTGCCTGGCTGGCGCTCTGCCCTCGCGCGTCCACCATGTGCTTTGTCACCGCGGCGGGGAGGCGGGGGCCTGGAGCCGCAGTGGAGTGCGCGGCCATGGACGGCACCGGCCGCAGAGCGCTCTGGAGGAGAGCCCGGTCTCCTGCTGGCCTTGCCTTTGGGGGTGCTGGCACCAGGCTGTACTGGGCAGACCGGGGTGAGTGTGGGGTTGACCTAGGGCGCTGTGGCAGGTAGCAGGGCTGCAGGCACTCACCCTGCGGGGTGTGACTTGGGGCAGCCCCAAGGGGCAGCCCGAAGGCCTGTGTGCCTTGCAGCTGATGCCCCCCGTGTCTGCGCCCACAGAGAGGGGTGCGATCAGCAGCATTGAGCTGGATGGCTCCCACTTCCGTCTGGTGCGGGAAGGGCTGCATGGCCTCTCTCTCTTTGCCATCGGAGACGGCTTTCTGCTTTGGACCACAGCCTCAACTAACGGTGAGCCCAGCTGGGATGCAGTGAGCTTCCTTCAGCTCCTCCGGCTGCCCTGGGACTCAGGGTCTCTGCCAGTCCCTGGGGGATACCGGGTAAAGGGTAGGCTGCAGGAGCCCCATCTCCTGTGCCAGGCACCTTTGTGGGAGGAGGTGGAACGGTGCTGAAGCCAGTGTGTGTGTCCCCAGGCTCCAGCAAGGTCTGGCACAGCCGACTGGAGCAGGCTAAGAGCTGGTGGTTCCCGATGGAGCAGGAGCTGGTAGCCTTGAGGATTTACAGCCAGGTCTCGCAAGAAGGTGGGTCTGGGGCTGCCCCAGCCTCTGGTGTCTGGGGCACCGAGCTGTGCCCCGCAGAGGCCCTACTAACTCGTGCTGTCCTGGCAGGCACCCACGGCTGTGCGAAGAGCAACGGGGGCTGCAGCCAGCTCTGCCTGCCCAACCCCATGGGACGGCAGTGCCGCTGCTCCCTCGGGTACCGCCTGGTGCACGAGGTGACCTGCGTGCTGGCCCCACCGTGCCCGGCCCCGCTGCGGGCTTGTGCTGACCTCCAGAGCTGCATCTCCAGAGAGCAGGTCTGCGACGGGCACCCCAACTGTGCTGATGGCTCCGATGAGTCAGGCTGTAAGTGCTTCCCCGCTGCTGGGGCACGTCGGTGTCTCCCCTGGTTGGGAAGGGGACTCTCACCTGGGTCTCTGGTCTGCGCTCACTCCTCCAGGCCCCTCTGTGGAGCCGAAGACACAGGTTCACGTGGTGGTGGCACCATCAGGTACCTCCCATGCGGGAGAGGAGAAACCAGCCGTGCCCTCAGCCGCACCTGTGCCTCAGCAGTCTGTCCCCAGCCTGCCTGCAGCCCCCGGCCCTCGGGAGCATGAAGAACCCTTCCTGGTAACCCCCAACACCGAGGAGGTGCTGGGGGCCGTGCCATGCAGCAGCGAGACGTGTAACCTGCGCGGGGACTGCGCCATCGAGGCTGGGCGGGTGACGTGTCACTGCGCCCTGGGCTACCGCGGGGACTACTGCGAGGAGGCCGAGGTGCAGCCGGTGGCAGGACCCATCGCCCTGGGGGTGGCCGTGCTCCTGCTGCTGGCTGCGGCTGCTGTGGGCGCCCTGGCCTACATGCGGAGGCAGGACAGGCGGAGGAGGTGAGCTGTGGGGATGGAGAGAGGCAGGATCTGTCTGCCCAGGGACAAAGTGGTGCCTGGTGCACTCCTCTGCCACGTGCAAAGCTCCAGTCACCCCGGCAGGCTAATGACACAGGTTTGAGACCGGCTCCACCTTGAAGACAGGGCTCTGTCGTTCTGAGATTCTTTATTTTCTCTCCACAGGACCTCGAGCACCGCTTCCACCCGCGTGCTGACTCTGTACCACCGTGAAAGTGACCCCGAGGAAGAGGATGAGGAGGAGGAAGAGCTTCCCCCCAAAAGCGATACCTTTGTGAACGAAGCTTATGACGGGAAAGAGGTGAGCAGTGTGTGGAGTAGGCCCTGCTAGGAACCCTGCTGACACTCTGGCTTGTCCTGAGGCTCCTCCAGATATACCTCAGGCCCAGTGCATGCTTGCTGAGGCAAGAGAGGGGCAGAATGTAGGGATGCCAGGAGTCTGACCCGATGGAGGGGCTGTCCCGCTCCTCCTGTGGCCAGAGCCCCCGTGCCAAGGTGTGTGTGGGCCCAAGGAGGCTGGTGTAGATCCATCCTTGATGCACTTATCTGTTGTCTGTGCAGGAGCTGCCGGCCGCACTTAGGAAGGGACCGCCTCGCCCTGATCCTGTATTTCCATAAAGGAACATCGTGCAGCATCTCTGGTGCCGTGGTGGTTTGTGTTTTGGGGGGCAGAGGGTGCTCAGGGCTCCGCTGGGGTAGAAAACCGGCCAAAGGAGCTCTGCAAGCAGGCTGGCTGGGCTCAGCTCAGCTCAGCCCAGTTACGCAGGCTGTTGAGTGGGATTTTATCGTGCAGTTCTGGCCCCTTAGGTGTCCCTTACAAACCAGCGCGACCAGTTTTACTGCCTTGCACCAAGCTAACGATGGAAAGGAAAATATAAGCTATTTTTCCCCAAAGTGGCCGTACTTTGGAGGAAGGAGAAACCTCCTCCTGAGCCCATTTTAACCGTGGGAGAAAAGTCCTTGAGGAAGGTGGCTATAAAAGCCACCTGTCCTCTTGCAGACCTTTCCTCCCTGCTTCAGGTGAAGCGCAGGGGAGCAGGGTTGGCCGTGCCTCTGGCTCTCAGCCCAGCCTGCCTGGCAGAAAGCCCATAACTACCCCACAGCGCGGACCTGTTCCTCTTCATTTATTTTCATGTTTACACAGCCCTGAGCTGAGCAGAGATGTGGGAGGCGCTCCCCTCCCCTCTTCCCCACCCTGCAGGCTGCGCGGTTGTAAGCAGTGTCCTGCTCGTGTGAGAACACCCTGAAAGGCTGCACGGTGCAGGGCGATGAGCTGCACCGAGTGCCTGGAGCAAGGCCTGGACCACACAAAGCACGGCTTTGGCACAGTCACAGAGCCTGGAGCGTGGCAGGCTTTTGAGGAGGCTGCAGAGATTCAAGCTGGGTCCTTGTTCTGAGGTGCCCTAGAGCCTGGGGAGGCAGGAGCCAGCACCCTTCTCAGCACCAGGCAGGGCACTGCCCGCTGCTCTCCCCGTGCTGGAGCTACAGGTCGGAGTCACAAGGCAGGGTGCTCTTCCAGGGCCGCCCGTCTCGCTCGTCCTCCAGCACGTCCCAGGGGTTGCTGTAGGCACCGGCGGTGGAGAGTGGCCCAGGCTCCCGCGCAGGGCCGGGGGGGTATTTGGGGGCCCTGCACTTCTTGCAGCAGCGGTGGAAACTGAAGGTGAGGGCCAGCCCCCCCAGGATCTCCAGACAGCTCCCCAGGTAGCTCAGCACCAAGCTGTAACCCGCAGCCAGCGTGCTGCCGGACGCTGCAGGCAGTGCCCACAGCTCGTGGGTGTACCAGGAGACGGGTACGAGGCTCAGCAGCCCCGAGAGGAGCAGCACGAGCCCTGCTGCCCCAGCCACCGGGTGCCGGGGCTCCTCCTGCCAGCAGCGCACCCCCAGGCTGGCCACCACCAAGCCCAGGAGGGTGAGCACCAGCGAGGTGGGCATCAGCCCTCGGGCCACCTGCACGGGCACCTCCTCGAAGTAGCCCAGCTCGTCTACCTGCCCGCAGCGGCGGTCGTGGCTGCTCTGCCTCTCGCTGCACAGGTCCCAGATGCCCTGCTCCAAGACGAGGTCGGAGGGCTGCTCGGGCACGAGGCTCACCTGCCTCCAGCTGGGCGTCATTGTGCCTACCAGCGTCAGCAGGAGCCCGCAGGGGCAC
Source organism: Anser anser (assembly GCF_964211835.1). Taxonomy (NCBI): domain Eukaryota; kingdom Metazoa; phylum Chordata; class Aves; order Anseriformes; family Anatidae; genus Anser; species Anser anser. Next base: position 12,155,811 of record NC_139724.1, on the reverse strand, counting down.
AGCACCAGGCCCACGATCATTGCCTTCGGCGTCCTCATGCTGGGAGGGCGGGTGCTCTCCAAATTCAGCTCCCGCTCGCTGAAGGCAGGGAGATCACCGCGGACTCCGTGCCCGTGGGGTTATCCCGCGACGGGGCAGGAGCCCCAGGTCCCGTGGGGCGGACAGCCGGCAGGTGAGGTGCTGGAGGTGGCTGTGCTGCGGGAGGTGCTGGCAGCAGGAGGAAGTGCAGGCAGGGAGGAGCCGGGAGCGGGCAGCGCTGGCCAGCACCCAGCCAGCACGGCGGGGGCAGCACCCTCCAGCAGCACGGCAGGGCCGCGGCACCGCGGGTGCCAGCAACACATCGGTCTCCGCTCTGCCCTCGCAGGTAGAGGGGCTGGGATGCCGGGGGCATGGAGCGGTGTGTGAAAATCAGTCATTAAAATGCAACTGCAGCTCTAGCTGTAATCAGTAAGGACCCTGTGGTCCTCCGCTGGCCCAAGAGACCTTCCCAGCCCCTTCATCTCCTCGCTTACCGTCCCAGCAAGCATCCCCCTGCTCGCCAGGGACGGCTCCTGAGCTTGGCCCTGCTCAGAGGCACACCCGCAGGTGGTGGTGGCAGCCCAGCCCTCAGCAGGAAAAGTTCCTGGGATGTCCCTTGAGGCAATTGTGGGTAAGTCGGCACGTTTCGAGGTTCCCTACGTGGGCTTTTGCTCCCCAAAAAGCACTGGCCTTGTGTGTCTCCCAGTTTCGCTGAATTTCTGCTGGTCACGCCAGGCCCAAAAGAGGGCAGCACCCTCTGTGGATTAATTTGGGATGGTCGATGCCAGCCGAGCGGGAGGGCTGGCTGCACGCCTTCCCCACAGCACCCTTGCGCTGGTGAGCGCCTGGCCTCGGCCACCTCGGGGTTGCCCGACTGCCCCGGGAGCCCTTCGGTCTGTGGGAGCTGGAGCGTTTGGGGAGCTGACGGCGGGGCCGTTAACCCCTGCTCAAGCAGGGGCACCTAGAGCACGCTGCAAAGGACCACGTCCAGGCAGGTTTCGAACATCCCCAGGGAAGGAGACTCCACAGCCTTTCTGGACAGCCTGTCCCAGCGCTCTGCCGCCCTCACAGAGGAGCTGTCGGTCCAACCAGCGTGCCAAATGCTGTCTGCCTGATGTGTCACCTCGTGAGGCTGCCTTCTGCCACGGGACCTCTGTCCCCGGATGGGAGCAGGCTCTGAAAGCACCTGAAATCTCCTACTCCTGGTTTTCTCTTGTTTGCTCCTCCAGCGATGCCCTGCCCCTCTTCCTGAATGCTCCCACAGGCCTGGCTTTAGAAGGTGGGCACCGCTTGGCTACCCTGTCCTGTAAGGATAAGTAGGTGCTGGGTGCCTGGGGCTTTGCAATTAAGAGCAGGTTTAACGGCCTGGGACCTTCCGTTTTGTTCATAATGCCCAGCAGCATTGTGATCTGCGCTTTGGGCTGGCGCCCAGGCTCCCGATCGCAGGGTAACAATAAGCAGATTAGGTGATGTGGCCCCGATGCTTGATGACCTGCCCTGAGTAAGCCCAGGGAAGGAAATGGGATTAACAGAGCTGTTTCCCACTCTTCCTACGGAGTTATAGATTGTTCATTTCTTCCCCTTTTAGTTTTTAATGAAGTGGTGTGAAAAGCCATTCAAAGCAGGGGCTGGCCCTTCCTAGCTCTGGGGAAGCATTCAAAGCCGTCTGGTCTCGGAGATAAAATGGGCTGGCTGAAATGGCCTTCCTTCCCACGTTTCCCCAGCTGCTGGGTGGGGAGAGCTACCTTACTTGGTGTTTTCTACTTCTCCAAGGACAGAGTTTTTCCTACCTTGGCAAAGCCATGATGAGGGAAACGTTATCTGGGCCTGGTTGAGTAGGCTTGCAACTTTTTTTACTCCCTTTGTAAATTGAAGTACCATCAGGAGGCCTTGAGCTAACAGGAAGGGGAAAAGATCTAGGGTCGGATGGTCAGAACTTGTGCCCAGTTCCAAGGAGAACAAAAAAATAAAATAATAATTAAAAAAAAAAAAAAAAAACAGGACAGGCTACTGAGTGTCAAGTTGCTGCTTCCAGCCGCACGTACCCTGCATCGTTGAAGGCTGCAGATGCATTTGAGGCAAGAGTGCTGTGATCATCAAGAGCAGGAGTCTGTGACCAGACTCCCAGGCCTAGCTGAGCTCTTAAGAAGCGGTTCTGGAGGGGAGGAGAGCCCTTCTGCACAAAGGCAGCCCTGTGCTGTCTGAATTTGTGGCACTGAGAGCAGGGCATGTGCTCGCGAGGGGGCTGCTCCCACCCCCTTCCTGCCGTGCTGCAGGGCTTGTCTTCAGAAGCAGCAGGATCTCTCAGCATCCTGTTTGCCGTGCTGGGAACAGCCAGGGCCGGGGCTGTTTAGCGGGAGCCTGCAGCTGGCAATTCCTGTTTATGTCCTGCTGGCCGTGGGGCTCCACATCTGCCATATGCAGCAAGGCAGTGGGGCTGCAAGGCCGGAGGGGGGACCAGGCCTGGCTCGGTGCCTGTGTCCCAGGGGCTTGAATATCTCCACAGCATCGTGCTGCCCACGTGTGATGTGAGTTATGTTGTACCTGAGCCCAGGCCCTATGTCCTTTGTTCTCTCTCTCTCTCTTTTTAATGGCGAAGCCTGGCAGCCCCCTGCCTCCTGCCTGCTGAAGGAGAAGGGGGCTGGATGGGAACAGGAGCTGGGCGCACTTGGGGATGGCAATATCCTCCAGTCCAGCTCTTTGGCCACTGTCCATCTGTGTTTGCCTCTGTGCTGAAACCCTGAATCCTCACAGAGTGGAAGCAAGGCAGGATGCCTTGAACAGCCCGTGCTGGGTCGTTCAGGCCTGGTTGTCTAAGCCTCTCCCCAGTCTCCATCCCCCAGGGAAGTCTCCTTAGGCAGGTGTTCAGGTTGGAGGACCTGGTTCTGACAGCTCCATTTTGCTGCTTTTTCTTCTAGAATTTGGAGTGTGAAATTAGGATTCCCCATCGTCTCAGCCATAACTTTGAGCCATGGCCCCGGCAGCACGTGAGAGCAGCCAGGACATGTTCTGCACAGCGCAATCAGCAGCTGCGATGGGCTTCTCTCAGCCCAGCTCCTGGCTTCCTCCCTGGACACAGTGTTGTCTTTGTGCCTGCCTTCTGGGATGCTGAGAGCAATCCCCTGGGGCAGGACACTGCCTGCGGCCCTGCTTGCCAGCTGGATGAGGAGCAGCCACCCGTGTGCCCTCTGCAGAGCTCAGGCAGCAGCGGTCAGCACCCGACACGCAGCTCCGTGCCCCAGCTCTCCAGCCCTCAGGCTGTGCCTTCTGGGAGCAGATTTATTGGCTTCTCATTTGCCCGCCACCCTCCAGGCTGGACGTGGCAGTCGCCAGGCTGCGCTTTAGGGGGGTATCAGAGACCAGAGGCTGTGTTGGGCATACAAAGGGCTTGCAAGTCCTATGCTGGTAGATCCCCCTCTAGGGCTGTGACCTCGCAGCGGTTTTACTACACTCAGACCATGGCCTGTAGGAGTCCTGGCTGTTTCCCTCAGACCCAAAACCCAGCGCGAGGGAGCTGCATACAACCACACGGTCTGGGGACGGCATCCCGCGGTGCCTGCAGAGAGCAGCCGATCTCACTGCGCGCCCGCGTTCCTGCTCTGTTCCTGCAGCCCAGCTGTGATCTGAAAAAACACTCGGGCTAAATCCTGGGAACGAGTTGTTGAAAGCATTATTAGATGCCCCCCAGCTATTCACTCATCTGTTAAACCCTCCCTTCCAAGCTGCCGCATTTGGACTTGCAGATTGCCCAGAGTGTCTTCTGAGTCTTTGCTTTCACTTCAGAAAACGATGTAAAAAGCATTTTTGCAGCTATTTCTATTTTTGTCTGACTCAATCCTAAAACGGCTGAGAGTGGTTTGGCCATGAAGCTCTTGCTCTGGGTTTCCAGGATGTGGCCCTTTTCAGCTGGGGAGAAGAGAGCTGTGTGAGCTGTGTCTGGCTGTGGAAACTGCATGTTTGTCCAGCTCCTGGGCTACGGATCTCAGAGCAAAAGGCAGTGCCAGTGCCCGTGGGCACTGAACGTGTTGCAACCAGCAAGGCGAAAGCAGTACTTTGTAACGAGGTTCATCTACCTACTGTAAATGTGACTCACCTGCACGTACTTTGCTCTTTCCTTGGGCTAAAAGGCCAGAATCCAGTGCACAGCTAGTTTATGACTGTGCCTTTACATATTTCCAAGGAGTCTGGGCAGCTCCATGCTGGTCAGACCTCTGGTCGTTTGACCCAAAAGACCTGCTTAAACCTTTCCTCTTAAAAAAAGCCCTGGGAAGGAGACAGCTTCATCCAATGCCTGTGCTAGTGACTGAGGAACAGCAGGACCTCTGGCATTTGGTATTATTTTTTTTCTGATATTGCACAGGAAAAGGACAGGACCTCTGTCATGACTGTAGGAAATCCCCCCCCTGTATTTGCAAACTACATGGACGTTTTGACCCAGAAGGATAGTTTTGTCTTGCTCCCATGTTACTTGCTGGCCAGCATACTGTACGATTTTGCTCCGCAGGAGGATCCTGGCCACTGTTCAGGAAAGCACGGGACTCTTCCAGGTTAGTCAGGGAAATTCTGCAAATGAAAGAGAAACGCTTTTCTTTCTGCGTGTCAGATCCACGCAGCACAGTACACCTTCAGTGTGTGCGATACCATCAACACAAGCTTTCAAGGAAAACAGCACTCCAGTGGAGACAAAACTAATTGATTTTGGCACAGAAATGCCAGCTGAAACCACTAACTGCAGAGCATGCATAAGCAGCTCTTGGGTGTAAACTGTCCCCTGATGCAGGACTGGACCACAGCAGCAATGCCAAAGCACGTCCCTCCTCATCTTCTTCGTCCCATCAGCTTCCTGGAGGAATGAGCTCTGAGATGTGGCCCAGCTCACGTGCTGCTCTGAGGATGCAGCAAATCCAGTACTTCGGTCTCCAAAGTCTCTTCTTGCTGTTCTGCAGCCCCTCAGGGAGACACTTATACCTCCTGCTATAGGAGGGGGTGGGAGATGGCAGCATAGCAGGGCAAGGAATGCTCAAAAGCTTGCAGGTCTTTATAAAAGCCATTAATTAATTATTATTATTCATTAATACCCATGGAAGCAGCAAGTTTTCATCATCAGAAGGAGGTCCAGCCCTGGTACGTGATTTAGGCCAATGAGGTATTCCCAGGACTTTCTTTTTTCTTTTTTCTTTTTTCTTTTTTCTTTTTTCTTTTTTCTTTTTTCTTTTTTCTTTTTTCTTTTTTCTTTTTTCTTTTTTCTTTTTTCTTTTTTCTTTTTTCTTTTTTCTTTTTTCTTTTTTCTTTTTTTTTTCCTTTTTCCTTTTTCCTTTTTCCTTTTTCCTTTTTCCTTTTTTCTTTTTTCTTTTTTCTTTTTTCTTTTTTTCCTTTTTCCTTTTTTCTTTTTTTCCTTTTTCCTTTTTTCTTTTTTCTTTTTTTCCTTTTTCCTTTTTTCTTTTTTTCCTTTTTCCTTTTTCCTTTTTTTTTCTGTTTTCCATTTTCTTTTTTCTTTTTTTCTTTTTCCTTTTTCCTTTTTTTCTTTTTCTGTTTTCCGTTTTCTTTTCTTTTTTTTCTTTTTTCTTTTTTTTTCTTTTTTCTTTTTTCTTTGTTTCTTTTTCCTTTTTCCTTTTTTCTTCTTTTTTCTTTTTTTTTACTTTTTCCTTTTTTCTTTTTTCTCTTTTCTTTTTTCTTTTTTCTTTTTCTTTTTTCTTTTTTCTTCTTTTTTCTTCTTCTTTTTTCTTTTTTCTTCTTTTTTCTTTTTTTCCTTTTTCCTTTTTCTTTTTTCTCTTTTCTCTTTTCTCTTTTCTTTTTTCTCTTTTCTTTTTTCTTTTTTTCTTTTTTTTTCCTTTTTCCTTTTTCCTTTTTTTTTTCTTTTTTCTCTTTTCTCTTTTCTCTTTTCTTTTTTCTTTTTTCTTTTTTCTTTTTTTTCCTTTTTCCTTTTTCCTTTTTCCTTTTTCCTTTTTTCTTTTTTCTTTTTTCTTTTTTCTTTTTTCTTTTTTCTTTTTTCTTTTTTCTTTTTTCTTTTTTTTTCTTTTTTTCTTTTTTCTTTTTTCTTTTTTTCCTTTTTTCCTTTTTTCTTTTTCTTTTTTTCCCTAAATTCGTCACTACCTCTAATTTTGCCCACTTGGACCACACGGAGCTAGGAGAAGGCTTGACACTGCCACTTACATGACTGGAGCGTAGCTGCTGGGCCTTTGCTGGGATTACTGAATCCACAGTACAGCAGTGGGTGCTTAAATACTGTGCTTCACTGCTGGGGAAAGCAGAGTCCGGGGATTTTTTCTGTGTGTTTGTTTGGTTGGTTGGTTGGTTTTGGTTCTATTTCACACTGCTCTCTGCTCTCCAGGACCATGAATGAGGAAGGTCACTATAAACCTTAGAAATCCCTGAAGGGGGTGAGCCCTCCTGGGGTGGTGAGTGTCCATGTGTTGCAGGAGTCTGATTTGAGCAGATCTGCTTACCATCACTGGTGCTGTGCCGGTGTGCCATCGCAGTGTGGGGCATTAACACAAGGCTGGAGGCAGTCAGCAAGACAGAAAGTGAGGGAGACTTCACTTCAAGCCAAAAGCATAGGAACGTGCATTTACCAGCAGGGAAACAAAGGAGGAAATGAGATGTCCTGGAGCAACCTCAGCTTCAAAGGAGCATCAAGCACGAGCACCAAGACGAAGCAGTTCAAAACTGTATGTGACACCCAGCGCTTTGCTAGACAATAGCAATAAATTAGCCGTGCCCATCAAAGCTTTGTCATGAAGGAAGGCATGGAAAACTGCCAGACAGTTTGGGAGAGCAGGCTGCAAGGGGGAGGTGTCTCTGGCAAGGCAGAGCCTGGCATCGCTGTTACACAGCTCTCGAGGCATCTGCAATGGCTTAAGAGAGCTACTGCACAGGGAAAAGACCCTGGACAGCGCTGGGCACTGGCTGGATGGCAAAGAAACCAAAGAGCCCAATGATCTCTTGTGGAGACACAGTGGTTCCCATCCTCCCATAATGTTCGCTGGATGTGGTGGCTTGGGAGATAGGAGAGGGCTTTGCTGGCAGTGTTGGCCTGTGCCAGAGAGAAGGGACTTCCTCACTGGTCTGTCTGTGGTGGCCAGGTGTTTGCAGCTGGCTGCAGGGATGCCCTTGTCTGGGGCTGACTGCTGCTCACTGGGTACAGCATCCTGTGGGGGGCATCTCTCTCTGAAGTGGGCACAGGCTGCAAACCACATGCCACATGGATAATTGACACCCAACATTATTTCCAGCCCATTGGAGTTTCGTTAAAGCAAAGCTGTCATGAGAGAGCAGCTGGCCTTGGCTAGCTGCCTGTCCCCATCACCCTGCCTGTGCCAGACACTTGGATAAGAAGGTGGGGGGCAGGCAGACATAGCAGTCATGGGCAGGGTAAAGCTATGGTGAACCATCTCTAGCCACTAAGTATAAACACCTCTGGGGCACCAGTTTGGTCCCTGACACTTAGTGAGAAATGGGAATAGAGTTGTAAGCATCTTTACACTGTATGACAAGCACTCTAAATGATTTTCTGCCAAATCACTGAGAGAAGAAATTGAAATGGTGTAGTATGGAATGGTTCTTGTTTGCTTCTTAGCTCATATGTTAGCCCTAAGTGACTATATTAGTCCTTCCTGTGTGTTAATTTTCCAGGCACTGAATTATGGATCTATAGCTTGCATTCAATTCTTTTAAACACAGGACGCTGGGCTCATCCTTTGCCATTGCCTTGGTCCTGCTCCAGCCCTCCAGCAGTTCTTGGAGAGCATGACTTGAGAACTGGAGGTGGCTCCTCCTCTGATAATGGGCGTTGCTACAACTCATACACATTTCACCTAGCTAAAAGTTCGTGAACCTCTTCTTTCGCAATCCTGGCCCATTTCCAGACCCCTTTTCTGCTCATCATCATGGCTAAATGCCGGGCAAGGGTTTGGCTTAGTAACTGTAAGTGCTTGAGAGAGACTGCAGAGTTTCAGCTAGTTATCTGTTTATCTTGGCGGTTTGTAGAGGGCGATGCATCCTTTCAGAGGGTCATGCGCCTCTGGATTTGACTTTCATGTGAAGGTTAAGCACAAGAAAGACAGCAGTGTCATAAGTTTCTCCCATTTGCTTTCCTCAAATGAGCAATAGTGATGGTCCCACCTGCCCCTTGGTCCTTCCTCTCCACCCCCAAAAGGTTGCTTCTCAGGTCCATGGCTAGCTTTTCAGCATCTCAGCTGTCTTCCCACAGGTAAGTGGTCATCGTCAAGGCAAACACTGAGCACAGAGCTAGCTGGTTCATCAGGGTATAACTATAAAGTTTGCCCTGGGATGCATGAAAGGCCATTGGGCTGCACTGCAAAGCCCTGTGTTTTCTGCTCCTCTTCTTTCTGTGACAACTGCTTCACTAGATTAAGGCGAGAAGCTTGTGGTTATGATACTTTGAGTCGGCACTGAGTTCTTTGCTCCCTCCTTCATCCTCCAGACCCTGACATTCATCTGGCCTGCCCAAAGTAACCTGTGGGTACTTGAGACCCCTAGTATCCTGTCAAATACTCTTGGCAGCTGTAGAAGTGAGCAAATTATTGTAGCTCAGGTGCCTGGCAGAGTAACCAAGGCTGAAGGGTCTGGAGATGTGTCCTGGAGGCCAGCAGGAGACAGAAGAAAAGACTTCCCCATCTTTTGGAGATGACCAGCATCATCCAGGCAGCACCAGTGAAACCTTACCACGAGCTGCCTGGCACGGACGGCTCACTGGGTGTGTTTTGGGAGGGTGTGAGGAGGTGCCACATGCAGATGGCTCGGCCTGGACTTCCACTCCAGCGCTTGCCTTTGGAAGATGGAGCAAGGGGCTTTCTCCCAAGACACTCCCCGAACACGGCAGGAGAGAAACCTTTTTCCAGGAAGCTCACTGCACGTTTGGAAAACAGTGTTAGTTTACGGCCTGGCCCCGAATAAACATTTGCATGCCTTTGCCCACTGCTGCCGACACTCTTCCCTCAGCCCTCTGATTCACCCGGGCCTGCCTTGTTTTTGCACGCCGGTGACGCCCGGGGAGCTGGGCAGTTACCAGAAGACAGTGAATCACCTGAAACATCCGCTAACCTCATTCTGCAGCAGCTCGTTGTACTCACGGGACAAATTCCAGCTCCTGACTCCTCTGATAATTCTCTGCCCACAAAACATGCAGCCATTCCTGGGCGCATTTCGGCCTGTCTGAGTGAGGGACACGGGTGGTGCAGGCCTGGAGCTAGAAGACGAGGGCAGCAGCTGTAAACCCACTGGTACCTGATTTTAGAGAAGATGGTGGGTTTTGTGGTGGTGCTTTTTGTCATTGTTTTTTATTTTGTTTAATGGCAGAGGCCTTTTGTTTCTGAGTTTGTCTGGCAAGAACAGCATGCAGAGAGCTTCACCTGCCTTCATCCTAGGCCTGTCCTTTGCAGATCCAGCCTTTTGGAAAGACATTCAAGGTGGTGTCAGCTACAGCTTCAAAGCCAAGCAGGGTCCAGTTTTGGTCCATGAGGTCACAGCCCTGCTTTTTTCCTGCCTTGGCTGGAGCAGCTCCTCTACTGCTCCATAAATCAAGGCCCCCTGATAAAATAAAAAGGGGGGGCTCATTTGTCCGATGCCACTCTTGAAAGGCTGAATCTTATCTGTGCAAAAACAGCCCCTGGGAGAGGGGTTAGCACAGAAACACACTGTGTATCTTCCCACCCCACCATGTGTTTTTCTGCTCTACTCCAAGAGCCAATGAGTACTAATGCCAAGGTGCTGTGCCCGATGCATATCACAGCCCGGCACAGTACTTTGGCATTTCAGCATTTCAGGTAGTAATCAGGCTGGTGTCTCGTGTCCCTGCCCTGTTTTAGTGCTGATGGGACCCTCACTACAGCCTGCACCAGTCTTCTCCATAGGCGATGTCCCTTCCGTGATTCTGTGATGAGGGGTCTGGGAATAGTAAACCCAAATACACCAACTATAGTCCAAGGAGTCCTGCAAGTTTGCTGGAGGCCAGAAGATTTCCATATGCCTGTGCATTTTGGGCACAGCAGGAGAAAGGATTGTGGTCTCCATGGACCTTGGGTCCTCGTACATGGGAATATTCCTGCGGGCTCTGGAAGAAGCACAACAGCCTCTGGTCAGTATGGCTCTGCCTTCTTGTACCTGTGTGTCTCCTTGGACTGTTGGCCATCACTCATCACAGAGACTTCAGGCCACTGGTGGCTTTTTGGAGGTGCATCTTCCGGCCAGCCTGGGCTACACCATCCAGCCAGTTAGCTCTGCCACGCTGTTGGAGGAGCTGTCCCCAGGCATGGGGACTGCCCAGTAGAACCAAATGGCTCTGCACAACTGCACTCATGGCACAAGCGTGCCCTGCTGTGAGGAGTGAGAGCTTCAGAAGATAGCTTTCAAATATAAAGGGTGTGAGCACGTGGAAACTCTGACGTTTCCCCACAGACATGCTCACGGGTGTGTCGGCTGCTCTCAAGGTGTGGCTGTTATCTAACCGAGTTTTGCTGTTTTCTTTTATTACACTCAGGACATAATTTGCATTCAGCTGTCTCCAGTCTCCTGTGGCTGCCACCTTTCAGGAGCAGCAGGCCCCAAGGAAGCAGATAGCTCACCATCTCGCATCTTCCTGCAACCGAGAGAGCACAGACTGGGCCCAAGCTTTGTCCTCAGCCCAAATACCTTGCTGACATGTTTCTGGGGGTGGCACAGTCCTGCCACATGGCTGGTGACTGTCCTTAGGCAAGCCTGCTGTAGGTGGCATGGTGCCTCTGCCATCTCTGGGCTAATTCTGGTAAGTCAATTTCACTTCCCAGTTGATTTCATTTCCCAGTTGACTTTGAGAGCTCTCAGAAAATGTCCTAGGAGACACGCCTGCCAAACCTCTTGCAAATACAACTCATCCCTGAGATCCGTTGATTTTCTGCAGATGAGATCCTTCTTTGGGGCTTCTCAGGGGCAACCTATGACAGGGTCTTATCTGCATTTGTTTCCCACTGACAGCCAGGCCAGGGGCATCAGCTGTACTTCTCTGAATAGCCACAAACACACAGGGGGTGTTAAAGCAGATGCTAGTTCTCCTAAGTGAAGGCCTCTGGTGTCTGCAGGGAGATACGGTAGCCCTAAAGAGGGGAACGTCCTCTCTTGGTGTGAGAAATGACCCCAAGGTTAATATCAGGTTGATTCCTCTCCATAGGTAGCTCCAGGCTCCAAATCTGACCTCCAAAAATAAAAATCATCATAATAATTTAATATAAACCTGGGGATGGCTGTGATTTGCATTTACATTTTCAAGGAAGGTGTTCCTGCACTGCAGAATTGGCAGAGGAAAGCCAAACTGCTGCAGTACCCCGAGGGGCCTTACCTGCTCTACCCTCCTTTCAAAGGGCTTTATCCTTCATTTTTTAATGGCACAAAGCACAGAGGGCTGCAGCCTGCATCTCCCCAGCATGCCCCAGTCCGGCTTGTCCCACTGTGCCCAGTTTGGCAGGAGACGTGGGGCTCTGCTTCTCGCTTTAGCCTTTGAACTTCCCAAGCTGGGCTCAAAGGCCTCCGGGGATACAACATTTTCCTGAGTGAGGGCAGTGTGCTGGTAGTGGATCTGGGCAGCCCTAGGGAGCCAATAAACCACGTGTGATGCTGAAAAGCAGCAAAATGGATGAGGGACTTCTGTTAGCTGAGCTCACGGGGGCTTCCAAAGCCCCTCTTGAAGTTTCCCCCCTCTTCCCATGCTACTTCATCCTGTTCATTCATGTCCTAGCTCTACTGTCTTGTACACTGTTGTTTTTTTGTCTCCCTTTTGTTTACCTGTCCTGGACATAGAGGAGTCCTTGGGTGCTATCAGCATCTCTTTCTGTTTGGGCTAGCCCCAGTGTTTTGCCTTATTTTCATACTTCTCCTATCAACACAGCCACTCTGGGTACAGGGACCTCTCCCCTGCTTTCCGTCCCTTTAAATCACGGCCGGGGGTGCACCACTGGTGTGGCCTGCGATGTAGCCAGAGGTCTAGGACACCTTTCCCCATGGGGGTGTGTACAAAAGGGTAGCACTCAGTGGGTGTACCATGGGTGCTGACCCCTGTGGCTCCGGCCTCGGGCAGCCCTGGTCCCCCCAGTGCCTCCCATATGGTCCGGTGGGACCAGGCCGCGCTCGTCCTTGGGGGGAACGCTGCTCGGAGGCTTGCTGCCTTCCCCGAGTCGTGTCAAAATCTGTCCCAAATATTCTCTTTGAAGCTCTTCGCGCAGCGCCGAAGCGATCTCGCCTTCAAAGGGGCTGCCGGAGACAGGCAGGCTGCTTGAAAGACACTCGAGCGGTCTCGCGTCACGTTCAGGCTGCATTAAAATTTCACCGCGCTGTTTTCACACCTCAGATGAAACACAGTTCCTCCTGAAAAGCATCTGAGGGTGAGAGAGGGGGAACGTGTGCGAGGAAGGGGTTTTTTTTTTTGAAAGGGATTATTAATGCACGGGGATGCTTTGGTGTGTGCGAGGGGCCCTGAATGGCAGCTCCGTGCTGATTTTCTCCGTGCTCATTAACAGCGAGGGGTGCAGCTGCTGCGGGGTGAGCGGAGCGAGGCGGGGGACGAGGCTGCTGCTCCATGGGGGATGCTCCTGGCTGGGGAGAGGACGTGGGAACCGAGGGAGGTGGGTGCTGGCTGCCTCTGAAGAGGCAGTTTCGGGTTGTGAGCTCAACGCCTGCCTCCGTTCGGGAGGCTGCAACCCTTTGCAAGTCTTTTCTTGACGTGCAAACAATTAAAAAGAGGGCGTGGGGGGAAGATGGAGAAAGCAAACACCTCCGTCGGCTCCGGGTCTGGCCGCCGCCGCAGCTGCTCACCTAAGGCAGCCCTCGCGGGGGGGAGTTTCACCCGGGGAAGATCGTGCTGGGCTGCTCGCAGGTCGCAGCGTGGGAAGGCACGTGAGATCTGCCTTCAGCTCTGGGCATAAAGGGCCTTCCTCCCCCTTCTGTCTGGGTACAGAGTCGGTCCCTTGGGTCTTTTACCACGGGTTGCAGTCCTCCTTTTGCTGCTCCCCAAACCGAGCATTTATTTCCTCATGCTGAAGCTAAAATGTGCCGTTTTCCTGATTTAAAAGGGGGCAAAGGTGCGCACGGGCCCCGTGCCCCCTGCTTCCACTCCCTCAGTCCTGGTCGGTTCGCTGCAGCGATGCCCCTCAGCCGGTATGGACGCCTGTCACCCCGCTGACAGCATGAGAGACAAACGCCAGTTTGCCTTGGCCAGAAAACTTGCCTTGCAAAGAGAAAAGCCAGCTCAGGGCTTTTCACTTGGAGAGAAAGAGAGCAAGAAGAATAGACTTGAAAGCAAATTCCCATGTTTTTTTTTTTGGTTTTTTTTTTTTTTGCTTCGGGTGAGAGCTTTTCCCACGCTCCATTGGAAGGCGTGCAAGGAGCAAATGTTCCCTGGTGCCTGTAAACACCGAAAGCCACCGAGCAGCAAGGGAGAGAGCGAGTTTTATCTGGGAGAGGCAGAAATCAGCAGTCTGCTCCTCCTGTGGCAGTGGCTTTCCCAGACCTAGCTACGTTTCCTGAGTATGCCCGGAGCGTCGGACGAGGGGCTGCACCGAAATGAGACGGGGTGGTGGGTGCTGCCCCCAGCAATGCTGCTTGGCAGCTCGGAGGCTGCTGCTCCTTCTGCAAGAGCCCCAGCTTTGGGAGGAGCATTTGGAAGAGTCTGGGGGGTTTGTTGCCCCGGCTGGCATCTGGTCAGGTGCTTGACAGCGTTCACCTGGCACAGGGCAAGGGTCTTTAGCTGGCTCTGCCAGACCTGTTCTCTCCAGCAAGTCTGGGGCTCCGTGGTTCCTGCACCAGTTGCTTCGTCTGAAGCTCATCACCCTTCCCTGGCCTGACTCCTGCCTTCAGAGAAGCGAAAAATGAAGCCTGTGCTCTGCACTTCGGCTATGCAAAACCCCTCTGTGCGTGGGAGAGCCTGCCCATGCAGCTCGCACCCCTGGAACCGGTTCACCGGCTCTGCAAGCGGAGGCCTGTCTCCGGCGAGGCCGGCGGCAGCTCCCCGCTGCACGAGGGGCTGCGTGTCTTTGAACTGCCCCGAGAAGGCCGATGAGAGACGTGAGGATAGCTTTTGGAGGTGAGGAGCCAGCTGAGGCTGGGGATGCTTGGCAGGCATTCGTGCGGTCCTTCCTAGGGCGGCCGGGCAGCTCTGTCCTGCGGGATGCGCCAGCTGCCCGGTGAGCCCCCGCTTCTCACAGCCGGCCAAGCAAAGAGCATTCAGGATACCTAAAGCCCCACCGTAGGTTCCTGGTTTTAAGCAAACAGTGGTGTCCTATCACTGGTGCATCTCAGCTCCTTGCCGTCAATGAGAACCTGGCTCCTTCCCGCTCCCCTTCCACTTGTCTTTGGTCTTGCTTGCAGTCCCGCTGACGAGCTCCGCAGCCTGCACGCGCCCCTATCTGCTCCCACGATCTCCCTTTGTTTGGCTGCCAGCTTTCTGCACCTGCGTGCACGTATGCTCTCGCTCCCTGCTAGGGTTCGTCCTTCCCTCTCCCAGATACGGGCAGGAAAGCAGGTTTTAGCGGGTCCGGGGTCAAGGCAAAGGCAAGCGTTCCCATTGCTTACCAACGGCAGCTGTGGGTGGGATGGCGGGGCACAGACTGCTGGCGGCCTGGTTATTTGCAGACGAAGCGCAAGTTGCCCTGTGAGCAAGCCACAGCCATCAAGTGATGATGGGCAAAGTGATGCCAAGGGCCCGTGGAGTTAACGCCAGGCAGGCAGTGCGTGCTCTGGTGCCCTGGCTGCCATGGTGGCCAAGCCTTGGTCTTCATACGTCAACGAGCACAGGCAACGTGGGCTGCCGGTGTTCCCCAGTGACAGGAGGAAAGGGAACCCGAACCGAAGGGACCAGCCCGAGGGCATCCCCTTTCCAGGAGCCAAAGCAGCAGCCAGAGCAGGACCCGAGGCGGGTTCTCCTCCCTGGGGACTGCTGCCTGGCTGTGAGGAGAAGATGCTACGGCACAGCTTCGCTTTTTGCAGGCAGGCAGGGACCGAATCACTAAAATCTTATGATTTACACTCGTTCGCTTGAGCTTTTGTAGAGGCAGGAGAGGGGCTAGAACAGCTGTGGATGTCCCTGGGCGCAGCGCACAAAGCCCGCTTGTTGTCAGCGCTGTCATACGCCTCCGCGCCCCCCTCCCCCTGCCCGGTCCCACCACCGAGGCTGCGTCCCAAAAGCACGAAGCGAGCATCCCTCAAAGGGGCTATTATCCCACGATTTCTTAGCAGCCACTGTTGCCCTTCGCCACGGAGAAGCGGCGCAGTGCCTGTTGCTGACGGGCATGCTGATCCGTGGCCCTCCGCTGTGGTGGGGCCGAGGGGGAGGAAGGGAGACAGGCAGCTGCCTTTGGGGGAGAGATGTTGCACACGGGCTTGCAAAAAAAAAAAAAACACAAAAAAAAGCCCACATGCAGCAAAGAAGGCGACCAGCTGAGCAGCCAGGGGCATGGCAAAGCAACCAGCGTCCAAAGCAAGAGAAGGCCTGGGGTACGCAGAGAGTCCAGGGGTGGCACGTCAAACCTGGTGGCCAGGCGGAAGCCCCAGCACATCAGGGCCTATGGCTCGGAGGAGATCCGTGCAGTACAGGGGGAAATGAGCACACAGCACAGGGCACAGCTGATAAAAGGTGTCGCAGGGCCTTCTGCTTTGTTTTGCTGTTCTTTTTTTAAGACCCCTGGAGGAAAAAGCGCTGTGGACACAAGCTGGTTTTGCTGGCTGTGAGAGATGCTGAGCCCACCTCTGCAGAGCACTGCACTATTTTATTTTTATTTTTATTTTATTTTATTTTATTTTATTTTATTTTATTTTATTTTATTTTATTTTATTTTATTTTATTTTATTTTATTATTTTATTCCATTCCATTCCATTCCATTTCTTTTTATTCTGACCACAGGGAAACTATCAGTTTATGCTTTTTTTGTCCTCCTCTTCTTGGGGGTCGTGCTTGAAGACCCTATGGGCCTGAAGTCTCCCCTGTGCCTTCAGGGTTTCTCCTAGCCTTGTTGCTGACTCAGCGTGCTGGAAACACTATGCTGGAAGAAATACGGCTGGCCAGGACATGTGGTCATGTCTTAGCAGACTTTGTATTCTGATTTCCACTTGAGAGGGCCTTTTTATTGCAAGTTTTCTCGGCCATTGGTAAAATACCTAAACGAACAATGATGAACACTCTGTTGGGGGAGCTCTGGGAGTTTGCAGCCACCCAAAAAGCTGTCATTCTTGGTCTCAGACCTTGAAGAACAATATTTTTACGAAACTTTGAGGATGTGCTATTTTCCAGCTCCTGGCAGCACTGGGACATCTCAACCCAGCCGTCTTGGCAGGAGGGGCTCACGGGCAAGGCTGCGAGGTCAAAGCACCGGTGTCCCCAGGTGTATGACCACAGCGGTGCAGCTGATTTTCACAGCTGATTTCCAACCCCCGCCCCAGCACATCACTGTGCTAGAGGTTTGTTGAGATTAATGCGTTTTGGAGAGCTAATTTACCCATTTGACTGGGTGCACTGGGATCCTGCCTGCAAACAGCCCAGCAGATTGATTGTGAACAAACGAGTGGTTAAGGACAAGCGGGAGGTGTGCTAGGCAGACTTCTTTACAGCGATGTTAAGGCAAATGAAGCAGAGGAGTCCTGTGTTTTCCCATCTTTCTGCTTACTGTGGGGTTTCCTGGCTATTTCAATAACTGATCAGAGTAAGGATTGAGAGCAGAAGCAAAGAGCAGGACTGGCCAGCCAGGGTGTCCGTGAACAGAAAGGTTTGCAACCTGCGGCACTGCCAAAATTCCCCGAAGCAGAAGGATTCATAGGGCTGATCGGCTTCTGGGAGGGCAATTTTTTTCCACGATGAGCGCTGTGCGTATCTCCCGCTTCTGCTTTTCTGTTCGGGGACTTGGATTTCCCATTGTGCAAGCCAGTTTACCTTTTTAATCCGCTATTTTGTCCCAAAACGCGTGTCACTTGGGATCCTTTGTTGTACTACATGAGAGGTGGCTTTAGCAAGGACCTGAGCTCAGGCCCTGAACAGCGAGGGGGAGAACTTCCTTTTTTTTCTTTTTTATCCTTTTTTTCCTCTTTTTTCTTTTTTATCCTTTTTTTTCCCTCTTTTTTCTTTTTTATCCTTTTTTTCCTCTTTTTTCTTTTGTTCCTCTTTTTTTCTTTTTCCTCTTCTTTCCTTTTCTTTCTTCTTTTTTTTCCTTTTTTTTCCTTTTTTCCCTTCTTTCTTTTTTCTTTTTTTTCCTCTTTTTTCTTTTTTTCCTTTTTCTCTCTTTTTTTTCCTTTTTTTCTTTCCTTTTTTCTCTTCTTTCTTTTTTCCTTTTTTTCTTTTTATTTTCTTTCCTTTTTTCTCTTCTTTCTTTTTTCCTTTTTTCTTTTTCTTTTTTTTTCCTTTTTTCTCTTCTTTCTTTTTTCCTTTTTTTTTTCTTTTTTTCTCTTTTATTTCCCTCCCCCCAGCTTCAGGTGAACTAGATGCCCAAAACCAGACAGCCCAGTGAGCGGCCGGGGGAACACCTCTCCGTTTCTCACCCTCCCTGAAGCACATCCCAGACCCTACGGGGACCCAAACCTCCCCCACCTCCCCTCCGTGACCGCACCCTCCCCGGCCGGTAGGAATTCAGGATTTCCCGAGGCGCTGACCCCATTTTGGCACTGGGGAGCCCAAACCCCTCATTCTCTCCCTGCACACCGCAGGCGTGTGCACGGTGTGTGTGTGTGTGTGTGCGTGCCGGTGCCACGCGTGGGTGCCCGGGGTGCTCCGTGCCGGGGGCGCGGCCCCGTGGGGGCGGCCCCGTGGGCGGTCCGGGGCGGGGCGCCCGCTGCCCCCAGCCCACGCGGGGCCGCGCTCGCCACTCGCCCGGTGGCCACCGGAGCCGGGGCCGGGCGGCGGCACGGAGCGGAGCCCGCTGTGTCCCCCCCCCAGCCGCCACGGGAGGCCGGTGAGAGCCGCGGGGCCGGGAGCGGGCAGCGCTGGGGCTGGGGGGAGCTCCGGGCCTCCGCCCCCCGGGACAAAGCCGGGCTGGGAGAGACCCCGCTGGGGCCGGGAGGAGCTCGGGGTGGGGGGGGTGGCGAGACGGAGCCCTCCGGTACGAGCTCCCGGCGGCACCGCAGCGGGAGCCCCGGGGAAGTTTCCGCAGCCCCCCGGGCTCCCGGCGGCGGGGTTTGGCCGGGGAGATGTGCCCGCTGCTCTGGCTGCAGAGACGGAGATCCCGGTCGGAGAAGGGCGCTTGGCAGCGCCAGCCATTCAGCCAGGAATGAGGAGTTTTTTCTGGCTCCCGTCCCTCCTTTCCTCCCTTGGATATTTTTTTTTTTCTTTGCTGGCTCTCGTCAGGACACTTGTTAAACTTTGGGCATTGTCAGCGTGGCTAGCTTCCCAATTCTCCCCATGGCATTAAGCATCCCTGCATTTCAACACTTTCCTTTTTTCCCCAGTCAGGTTGATAAAATTAATATTGAGCCATTGGGATCATCCCCCCTGGCTCAGCGACCAGCCCAAACCTGATGGCAGTGCCCTGCTCGGTTAAGGATCGGATGCTGCGCGCTAAATCTGAAAGAAGACAAAGCAGGAGTACTGTAATATTTTTAGAGATGATTTTCTTGCAAATATTGTTAATCTTGTGGGCGTTGAGGTGTGTGCAAGAGTGATTTGCTCTCCTTTGGTTAACTTGGAGTCTGTGAAAATCCATGGAAAAAGCTGTCTAAAACAGTCTCTTCTCTGAAAGAGTCTCACTCCTTTTATCTTATTTATGAATCCCATTGATATTGCTCTTCTTGCTGCTTTGTCATGAAACAGTTCCTAATTTATTGGCCTGCCAGTCTGCAGGTACTAATGCCTTATGCGATCGAAGCCTCCCTTCCCAAAGCTGGTGTCTGAGCTCAGCTGATGCTTGCAGGTCAGTGGCTCTTCCCCCGTTCACTTCATCCCCCTCAAGCTCTTACAGGCTTCCACCCCTTTAACTTGGGAGTCAAAGGCCGTGCTATTTGTACGTCGCCTTTCCAGTGATGGTGGCCAGGGCATCTCTGAGCCCCGAGGCAGGAGCTGTGGCTGAAGGGCAGGGCTGGTTGGAGCAGTGTGCGGGTGTAAAGTTGTCTGGAGCTGCGGGAGCACTGAGGGATCGAGCTGGTAAATTTTGCTACGCTGTTGGGATTGGGGTGTGAAGCGTGTGTTTGCTCCGAGAGACCCTTGGAGAAGGGTTCCCAGTTAGCTTTGCCTTTGTGCCTTTGTGGTGACCTGAAATTGCTTGTATGGGGAAGATCTCTGTAGAGCGATATAGGGGACTTGTGTGCTGGGTCACCTGTAGCAGATGGCTGCAGTTTTCCTCCTCTAGTTGCACTTTCTGATCTTCTCTTCCCTAATCCCCTGCGCTTTGTGGGAGTCGTTGTCTGAAGTATCTCCAAAGTTGTTAGCTCCAGATAGCTACTGGCTGAGTGCAATCAGATCTGGCTGTGCGGGGAGGGAGGGCACAGGAATGCAGGAATGTCTTGGTCCTGGGGCATTTCCTCCTGGGGAAGGAAGATGGGAAGGCATCCTTGTGTGTAAGTAATCCAAGAGCAAAGCTCTTCTCCCCTTGCAAACAATGAATCATTTCAGCGAGCTGACACTGTTATTTGTGGCTCCTGGCAAACCAGATAAGAGCTTTTCTGCCAGGCACTTGCTCAAATCAGTGCCAGCCCCAGACTTGCTGCCTGCCTTTCTCCGTTGCGGTGGGTGGGAGAGATGCCTTTGTGTACGACTGCAGTGATCACAGTGGTGTTTCTGGGAGAAGGAAGGCTGCTGCTGGTCCTTTTGGCTACACAATCACCGAGTCTGGCGCCTGTATCTCCAAACCTCTTTACTACCCAGAGGGATCGTGCCACTTTGGAAAATACATATTTTTTTCCTGCTCAGCTGGGATGCAAACAGCTATTCCGAGACCTCTCTCCTTTACCCTCGATACAAGCCTCGCACGAGGCTGGTTCTACATGCTTGTTAAACAGGGAATGAAATCACATAGGAATGCTGCTTGTTTGATGTCTTCTCTATTACAGAGTTATGCTTAGAAGTTGGGGCTTTTAATGTGATTGTGTGGGCTTTAGCTGAGCTGTGAAAAAAAGCCTTGTAAACAACGAGCCTTTGTGATGAAGGCAGAATGAGTGTAGTTATCACCTGTCCTATTAAAAATCTTCCATTTTTTTTTTGTGGATAACAAAACTAATCGGACAGTTTGTGCTTTTCCAGGTAACCAGGTGATCTTTAAAAGCAGCTCTGGAAAAAGCCAATGCAAGATGAACAGCAGAGAACAGTGCAGGCGACACGGGAGGCTCTCGGGCTGAGCCGCAAGGATTTGAAGATGTCTGCGTGCAGTGACTTTGTGGAACACGTTTGGAAGCCCGGCTCCTGCAAAAACTGCTTCAGCCCCAAGAGTTCCCATCGACTGCAGACACCCCCAGACGTGGGAGCTTGTGGTGTGCTCCCGAATGGAGTTAGGACCAAGGCTGAGAGCCCAGCGTTGGAAGACGAAGGCGTAAATACCCCTGTCTCAAAGCCAACGATTGCTGTGAAACCAACTATGATAAACTCAGATGTTTCTGACACGTGGGCGGATGTGAATATGAATGCAGATCTGTCACAGGTAATGATTAATCCAGTCAAAGCATGATTTCCCGTTACTTACCTCCTCTCAGGAGCTCTTGGAATATCTGTTAAAACGGTTTCCTTCCCATTGTTTATCCTCCTGTTCTTGACTCAGGTTTTTAAGCCTATCTTGGTTTCCCAACGTATTTTTGGCTAAAGCTGAATGAAACGTTGCTCGCAAGGCTTGTGCGAAGGAGCTTAAATGTGTTGTTTGCTTAGGAACTTGTGGATTTTAAATGGTGACATAAGGTTATGGGAAGAGATAATGGAAAGAAGTCCTGCCTGGCAGGCACTGGTGCTTTGGGTGGTGGCAGAGGTGCAAGCTCTGCCCCTACCCACTCAGCTCTCCAGCTGGCTGATACTGCACTGCCCCAGCCACGCAGAGCGATGTATGAGCTGCTGTCACCCTGCCAGGGGTTCGTTGTACTTCCCTCTCCCACCCTCGCTCCACGAGAGAGGCAGACTGAACTGTAACAGGGCTCACTGGGTCTCATCTTTGCCTCCCGTTGCTCTCCCTTGCTCCTCTCCCAGGGATACAGACCAGGTGAGCGCAGGCTCCCGTTACTGGTGTGGTTTGGTCTGCACACGTGGATCTTGCCCCAGGCTGAATTTTGTGCTGTGGGAGTGGGGTTTGCAACATCCCAGCCCTTTGGGCTGCAGCTAGGTGCCACCCTGCGGGCAGACGGTGCCTCTGCTTCTGCCTTGGCAAAAAGGGGGCGTGAGGACTGTCCCTGCTGCCCCAGGATCTCCTCCTGCTCTCAGGCAGTAGAACCGTGGTCTCCTAGAAAGCACAGATTTACCACCTTGTGAATATCTACCAATGCCTGGCTCGTCAGGAAAAGAGGGGCTGCTGTAGTACCTGTCTACCCATCACAAGGCTGCGCTTTCAATTTACTGTGTATTTTTCTGTCAGGTTTCCACGCTGCAAAACTAAGTCTATGAGAGCTGAGTTAAGGCTGCCAGTCTTTTGAGGTGGAAGGACAATTTAGCAAAAATCACTCCCTTCTGGGAAGCGATACTGCTGTCATGGGATAACCTGTGATAGTCCTTGTCAATGCTTTGGAGTCTGCCACTCTGGAGCAGCAGCGTGCAGTGAAACAAAAATAGCAGAGGGAAGCACAAAGATTCCTTCCCTCTCTGAATCAGTAATTGCACGGTGACTCACAGACAGGATGACAGGTTGGACGTGTTTCTGGCAGGGAACCCATGCAAAGAGAAAGGGGAATGCCTCATTTCACTGCATTGCCATTGTTGGTAATGTACGGGCTGCGAATGGCCCAGGAAGAAGAAGGAGTAGAAAAGGCTTATTGGCGGGGTGAGCACAGAGCAGAAAAAAGCTGCAAATGCCAGAGGATTTTCCTGTGGATCTGTTTATCTTTTTTGCTTTCTCTTTCATTTTGCACGTGCTGACGGTGTGCTCATTTCTTCGGCCACTGCAGGTCAGCTGGGGGATGGTTTCCGGCAAGCACCTTCTGCTGAAGTCAGGCGATGCGCAGCGGCTTTGTCGGGACAATTTTGGCAACGGCGGCGTGAGGAAGCCCTTCCTGCACGGCCCGCCGAGCGAATGCCTGTCCTGCTGCTCTCCCAGCTACTCCATGGTGGGCCTGCGCAGCCTGGAGGGTCGCGTGGAGAGGAACGTCTCCATCCACAGCCTGGTGCTCGTGGGGGAGGTGGGCAAGCAGGAGAGCAGAGCCAAAGATAAGCTGGCCCTGCTGCATCAGCCCCTCTGCCCTAACCCGCCCGCCCTGGGGGACAGAGGCGTCGCCAGCTCTGCCAGAAACCCTTCGTCCCAAGGGAGAGAAGGAGCAGCGCTTCCCTCAGAGAGCGGCTGTGGTCGTAACTCTTCCAGCTTTGAGGGTGAAGGGGGTGAGTACTGCTCGATCACGGACTGCCGCAGGGAGAGCCCCGTCTCGCGCTGCGCCGAGGGGAAGGGGGCCTGGTGCGAGAAGGAGGGCCCGGCGCCCCGCGGCTGGAGGCAGCGGGATGCTCCCGAGGTGGCCAGGCCGAGCGGCAGGGCGGTGAAGTTCAGCGAGGAGGAGCGCAGAGCTGCCAGCGTGGCTTCCTGCGTCGCGAAAGAGCAGGGAGATCCCTCTGCTCCGTCTTCGGAGAGGAAAAAGTCGTCTCTCCGTGCCGAGGCGGCCGCTGCCTGCGCTTTGTGCCAGGATAAGGAGGACTCCCCTCGCTGTGGGGAGCCGGATGTCACCGGAGGCACGAGCAGTCCCCAGCAGGCGTTGGTGGAGCCGCAGTGCTCCCGGCTTGCCGAGCCGGCCCGCGGCGACCCGATCTACGCTGAGAGCACCAAGAGGAAGAAAGCCCAGCTGAAGGGCCTCAGCGGACCAGCTAATGTGGAGAAGTCGGCCCACAGCCCTGGCACGGAGCAGGCTGACGGCACGTGGAGGGATGGTGGCTGGGCGTGGGGCTCTGAGAAGGAGTACCAGGACCCCGCCACCCAGGTGGCAGCCAAGATAACCGTCATGACCGCGCACACGGAGGACGACCACAAGACCATCTTCCTCAGCAGCCCTGACTCCGCTGTGGGAGTTCAGTGGCCCTGCATCAGCTCTGCTTCCCACCCTGATTTTGGGACCTCGCCGCCCACCGTTGAGCCTAGAGAGGTGTTTCAAGCGTCTGGAAGTGAAAACGGACTGAGACTTCACTTCGCAGCTCCTACCAAGAACTCGGTTACAGAGGGCCCGGCCATCCCTCCCAAGATGTCCAAAAACAGCCAGCAGGGCAGCGAGGGGAGTTGCGTGCTCCCAGCCAGCTCCCCTGTGGCGAGGCTCGGTGACAGCAATAACCACGACGGAGCTGGTGCCCAGCTGCTGCCGAGGAGCTGTGCAGACACAGGTGTCTTTGGGGTGTCCCCTTCTCTGTGCACTCATGTTAACGGAGCCTCCGTGGAGGAGTCCGGCAGAGGCCTGGCAGGCTTGTCCTACGACAGGAGGCAGAAGCACTACACCCCAGCGTGGGCCAAACAGTGCCGGATAGAGGAGGAGGAGGAGGAAGAGGAGGAGGAGCAGGCGCTGTCAACCCACCCGTGGGCAGTGGGAGCTGAGACTGGAAGAGCCGATGCCGACCCCGTGGATGACTGCCTGATGATGGAGAGCCAGACTGGGATCAGCAAGTCGTTGTCCTTTGACTTCCCTAAGGACAAGAGCAATGGCACGGAGTTTGCACCACCACCGCCGCCGCCAAAGAAGCAGTCCAGGTATTCAGCCTTGTGAGCATGTGCATGACTCTGTTAAGCATTTGCAATCGTGATGTGTTTGCTGCAGGGGTTGACTGGCCAGAGGCACTTCTTGTTCTCTTTTTTCCCTTTTCAAGGTGGGCTTTTGGGGGTATGGGAGGTGAAAAACTGTCAGACCTTTGCAAGTCCTGGTC
The DNA here is from genome assembly GCF_964211835.1 of Anser anser. Classification (NCBI taxonomy): domain Eukaryota; kingdom Metazoa; phylum Chordata; class Aves; order Anseriformes; family Anatidae; genus Anser; species Anser anser. Next base: position 12,131,818 of record NC_139724.1, on the reverse strand, counting down.
CTTCAGGGCTGTAAATTGCTGCTCTGGGTCACAGTATTGGAGTGAGAGCAGGGTCAGTATTTCCCAGTTAGCTTGGTATTTCCCAGGTCAGCTTGGTTCTGTCTCAGCACAGAACCTTGTTATCGAATGGGATCAAAAACAACGGGTTACAAGGTCCTTTGATATGTGGAACTGGGCAGCTTCCTCTCTTGGTGCTCGTAGCACAGGCCTCTGAAATCCCAATTTTCAGTTTGCCCCTAACATCTTTTTGCTTTAAAGGCCAACGCTTGAAGCTGTAGTTTCCCAGGGAGGGCTCCTTGCCTGCAAGCAAGTAACGGGAGCTTGTCTAACATGTGCTTGCTTCAGGCAGCCTTTCCCTTGCTGCAGCTCTCCTGGGACTCAGGTTTGCAGGCGGGGTGACAGCAGGCCCTACAGAACAAATGCAGGACTGCTGTCCATCTGGAAACGAAGAAGCTCTGCTAAACAATTAATAAAATAGGTTTCCAATAATTTATGTGTATTCAGTGACTGCAGTTGGGTGTGTATCAAAAAGAAAAAAAAAAAACCACAACCAAAAAATGCCCAAAGGAATGAAAGAAATTGATTGCCCTTCCATGCAGCTAATGGATTAGGCTGTCTGATCACAGCGGGGAGGGACACTTCGCGTTCTGCAGGTGTCCTGCGTTTGCTTTGTTGCAGACTTCGGTTTTGTTACCTGGAACTGTTCATTGCATGGCAGATTTGACTTCAGCTCTTTGATCTAGAAGTTGAGAGAAGGGATGGGTGTCTGGAGAAGTTGCTCTTGGGGTCCGTGGTCAGGCTTGTGCGTGGTCATCAGCGCTCACCGGTTGGAGATGGTGTTTGGGTTGGTGCATCCTTAATTAATTAATTAATTTAAGCACTGCTTTATTCTTACACCAAAATTTCAACTTTTTAGGGCTGGCTAATGCAGGGGACTTTACCTCGTTTTAAAATTCCTTTAAACAAAATACTTTAAAGTGTTTTAAATTGACCGAATGATGAACAAATCAGTTTTCTCAAGGGAAGGAAGCAGATGAAAAAGAGGCTTTAGTCCTTAGTGCTGGGCTTTCTGCTGCGATGCCACGTGATTCCTGCTGAAGTCAGAGCAAAGAAAGAGTCCACAGGCGAGCACACAGACGAGCTTTATTGCCTTTACAATCAGAGACGACACTGAGATGTGCTTTAGTCCTGACCCTGCAAACTTGATTTCATGGCTGCTGCTGCTTGGTGTCTTGTATCAGCACGTGGCTCGGGGTCGTGTTTGCCACGTGTGAGGTGTTGTGTTGTGGGGGCTCAGCGGAGCTGTTAAGGAGTAATTGTTTAGGAAATGTGCAGTCACCTGCTGAAAGTCTGGAGCTGTAACAGTGCCAGGTGGCTGAGGTAGGTGCTGGCATCGCTCTTACCCTCCGTGGCTGCAGGCGAAGCTTCGTGCTGCGTGTAGTTGCCTCCTCAGCACCTTGATGCCTGCAGGTGGGCCTCGGGGTGCCTTGCTCAGAGCACAGCCCTTCCTCTGGGAGCAACTCGATCAGATGGCGGGTTTCACAAGCTGCTCGCTTTGTTTGTTTGCTTGGAGGGTGCTCGTGTTTTCTTCTGAGCGTGTTCACACAGGAACCGGGGTGTTGTTACCTGTACGTGGCAGCGGGAGGGATGGCTACGTGCACAACTGCTTGAAACCACCACAGCAGGGTTGTGTTACCCTGGGCAGTCATCGCTGGCAGCTTCGTCTACTGGTGTGACCTGCCTGGTGCTAGGGGAACATCTCTGGTGTTCCTGGGCTGCAGCCGCGTGCCTGGAGAAGGGCAGAGATCCTCCACGCAGAGGCGACTCTGAGACACGTTCATCCTCCCATAGGCCTGGGCATTGTTCATACTGGAATATGTGCTTGTCCACGCTGGAAGAACTGCTGATTAATTACTGTTACACTGATGTAGTCCCTTACAGGGACAGAGAGCATCAGCACAAGGTGTTTGCTGGTGGGGCAGCTGCAAAGGCCCCTTTGGATGGGTATAGATGGGGCCAGGGTGGTGGATGTAAGTCTTGGGGCATTGGGGCTGAGCATGTCCAGGCTCCGTTCAGCTGCAAGAAAGATGTGCGACCATCCTTTTTCCTTTAGATCTCGAGCCGCAGCAATGCATGTGGTTTCATGCTGGAAAATGAAGCCCGCCCGTTTGCATTTCCTAACTAAACTTAACTGCTTATTTAAAAAAAAAAATGCACATTTACATTCAAATTAGTTTCACAGCAGAGAAAGAAGTGAATATGTAGCATGTTAAAATTCTTTTTTTTTTTTTTTTGTTGGTCATCCTTGCTCTAACAATTAGAAGGGAAAAAAAAATTACAGGGTAAATTCCTGCCAGGCACTGAGGAAGCTCTGGTTTTGCTGTAAGCTGTCTCCTAGAATGGCTGAAGGAGTGCTTTTGGGGATGTTTAAAAGTGGGCATCCAAAAAGGCAAATAATAGATTTGTACCTGTTTCATCTCTCTGTTTCTTTGTATGCTTCTTTTTCCTGCTTGTGTGAAAGATTACAGATATTTAAGGCTTTTTTGGTCTGAAATGGGATAGAAAATGAGTCAAATTATAAGAGGAAAGAGACTGGAAAAGGAAAATGGCGACTGGTCTCCCTCCAAAAGCTGGGAGGGTAGTTGGATATGGAAAGGGCTAACCAGGGAATCTAGGATCCCCAGGACTTATATGTATAATGATGATTTAGATGTTCTTTGGTGAGAAATAGTCCAGCACAGCCTTCAGTTATTTGGCGCAAAAATGGAATCCTTGCTGAAATTTATGCCTTTATTATGCGGAGGGTGAGGTTAAATGATCCTAAGGTTTCTTCCAGCATGTCATCCTTAACTGTTTATGGATATTATGTGCCTCTAAAGCAAAGGAAACGGTGCTGCTATTTTGCAGTAGCTCTTGAGCTGGTTTTGTCACAATTAACGCCACCTTCAAAAGGCAGTGCTGTAGGTGTCTTTCTAGTACCATTCCTGAGGCACCTGTTCTGTTTTGGATCTTGGTGTGGGTGTGTGCTCTGGTGAACAGAAGCAAACTAGCTATGTGGTGCTACTGTGGCAGTACAAAATGCAATTGGAAGTCATACAGGTCCCAAAATTTGACCCTTTTCTCTGTGGTCTCTATGACTGTGAATGACAGTAGGGAGTTGCTTTGAACAAGCCAGACTTATTATTATTAAAAAAAAAAAAATCACAAACTCTAGAGTCTATTTTAAAAAGTACATGAAGCAAAGAAGAGCTAGTGTGGCTCAAGCAGGAGAGAGTATCCCACTCCAGGACAGGGAGCTAATGGGCCTTTTGGATTCTCCCTGAGTGTTTTTTGTCTGAAACTAATCAGGAATTTCTCGTGTTGCTTCTGCCAGTGGATCACTTTTGAAGGTTGCGACTTAGACAAGTCTTTTGGGAGAGACTGACTCCCATTTTAAAATAAACAATTTCTTTTTGTTTCCTATCTTGCCATGTAAAAAGTACGGGGTTGGAAATCAGATTTCTTGTCGTCTTCACCACATTGGAGCATTCAGTGATTTCACTGTTGACTCAGCTATCATTAATTCTGCTCTCCATGTGAATTTACTCCGGCATCCAGGGGAAGATCACAGAATCATAGAATGGCTCGGGTTGGAAGGGACCTCATAGACCATCCAGTTCCAACCCCGCTGCCATGGGCAGGGATGCCACCCACTAGATCAGGTTGCTCAGGGCCTCATCCAACCTGGCCTTGAAAACCTCCAGGGATGGGGCATCCACAAGCTCTCTGGGCAACCTGTGCCAGTTTTAAAGAATCTGTCTCCTGATAAGTCAAAAAAAAAAAAATACACTGTAGAAAGTATGGGTTGAGTCACCCCCAAGAGTATAAATTATATGAACATGCCATCAAGTTTTTATTTTCTCTGGGCGTTTTACCTTTAGTGTAAAAGGGATAGGAAGATCTTTAATAGCTACACAGATTAAAGCATTCAGATGACCTGACCACAAAAAGGTTTTAGGTGGGACGCTGGTATTAATGGTGTAGAGGATGCTTAGCTTTTTTAGATTTCTTGGTTTGCCTAAACCAGAAACAAAGCGATATAAAAACAGCTCCCTGGCACCACAGATCTGCTCTACCACCTTGCTAATGCCCACCTGCAGCAGCGGAGGGAGGAGGAAAATATAATGTTTCATGACAGACAAGCATATGGTACCATGATGCTTCCCCTTGTATAATAATTATGCCCAGGCGCGTGTGGTTGCAATGTAGTCTGGCTTTTCTCTCTGCTGTGCATTAGTTCCAGTGCTTTACTTTGGGAAGGGACGTCCTGTTCGCATTTGCACCGCCGTCCCCTGGAAGTTCCTACTTCTCTATTTTTGAGGGGTTTGATGCTCCTACTCTGCTCCGTTCATGGAAGCATCTGGAAATAATGTGCTCTGCTTTGTGGGTCACTGTACACAGAGAAACCAATTCTTCCCCGGCCAGGTGAGGTTGGTATGGGTTTAACTGTCTTAAGGGAGAAACGAGGACATTGCTATGCTTTCCACCACCACAACACACAAAGAAACACAAAGCGTTACACTGCCCTAGCAGGAGACGCAGCATTGCAAATGATCTGGTGTCCCGTGGCAATGTTACAGATCTCCAAACCATTTTATTTTTTTTAGAAGACCACAATTTTCCACCTTGGTTTGTTTTAGGCAGGACTGTGGGAATCGTTTGGAAAGCCAGTTAGATGGAATTGTTTAGGATGGGGAAAAATGGCGAATAGTGAATTATAGGGGTTGCCTAAATATGCTAGGATGTCATGTTGAGGATGTTGAATAAGCCAAGTGTGTTTAAAGCTGCCAGAATAATTAGGAGAGCTGGAAATCCTGTCTTATTAGATTGAGAGCTGACTCTTTAGTGACCTGCTCTTTATGCACTCACACTCTGTGGAGGCTCTGGTGCTGTTCTTGAAGTTAGCACTTAACATTTGAAGTGCTGAGCACAGACTGAGGAAATGGAGGTGAATTACCCACTGCGAGATCTTTCTGAGGGGAGCGGAGCCCACACGTGTTAGCAGGCAATGGGGGACAATCCCAGTGATCTCTTCAGGTTTAAAATGGGTTTGTGCTCCTTATTTCCAATATCCTTTGATGGAAAGGGCAAGACAGCGAACCTGTACAGCTGTGCATGGCACGAATGAACGCTACAAAAGGAGGATAAGTGAGGATCCCACAGGTTGTTACAGTGGTCAGCTGCTCAGTTCTTGGAGTGGATTTTTTTTGGAAACGGGACAGTTTGGCCACAGCAAGTGTTTTCAGTAATTCTTTGGGAAAGTGATTGATATTTTGTGTGCTGTCTGGGCTTTGAGGAGCTCATAGGAAAAGAAGGAGATTTGAAGCAGAGATATTTCCAGGCGCTATTAGCTGGCCTGGCTGCAACATCTGAAACAAGAGCAGGATGTCGTTTAAGCGGCGAGCAATTTCTATTTTGGTGCGACCTATTCAGGAACTGCATTTTACATAAGTCAGAGCGGTGCAGGGAGGAAATGGTGCTCTCTGAACGTATGACTTCACGGCAGCGTCGGGCTCGGCAAATACAGCAGCCAGGATGGTGCTGGCAGACGCCGTGTTGTGCCCAGGTTGCTTGGAGGAATAGGTGGGGCTGCGCGGGGTGGACCTTGGACCCTGCCGAGCAAAGTCCCATCTCTGCCCGAGTGCGGGAATGGTAAGGCAGCTCCGTGGATCTGTGTTTAAGTGATGGGGAGGAAACAGAAATGCACCAACTTTTTCTTGTGTGTGTGTGTGTGTTTGTGTGTGTGTGTCTGGAGAAGGGGAGGGATGTGTCAGGAAACCTCTCACCTGTGCAAATCGAGACCGGCTCTGTCCTAAGATCTCTCTTTTCTTCTGGATTCAAACACTTCCTTGATTCTTACCAAGTCAGCCAGGGCACACGCATGTATGTGCACCCTTTCATTTTTTCTCCCCAGGTTACTAAAAGTTAAGTTTCTGAGCAAGTCGGTTATGGGATAAGGTTATATAGTTTATATGTATGTAAAACCGTATATGTAGTTTTATTTAGTATATGTAGTTTTATTTAAAAAAAAAAAAAAAAGGATTAGACTCCAGTTGGTTGTTTTCAACAGAATTAATCATAACAGGGCTAAAACAGAGCTAAAAACCTCAGTGTCTCTCACTTGCTCTTTCCTTTTTTTAAAAAAAAAAAACACTGTCTTGCGTGGTGCACGTGAAGTTTTGTAAATCATCCTCAGGAGGCTTGCTGTAGTGACCAAGTGCGTGTGGAAAATTCATCACTGGTGCAAGACCAAGGGCAGTGTCCCTGCCGAGCTGTACCTGAGGTGGTTTTCCGACCCTTATTTTGATCAGCCCCCGAGTATTTTTAGAATGAGCCTGCTCAGGCAAATGAGGAAGTCTGGCAGAAGTTTCTTCCGGGCTTCTCATACATGCTGCTCTCCATGTGGTTGTGTGGACACGAGAGTAAGTGCTTTGTCTGGACGCAGGATGAAACATTTCTTAATCTTAAAATAAAGCGCTCGTGGCATCTGCTGTGCTGGGGGATTTTGGAAGAGGAGGGATTCTGCATGTGTGAGCAGTGTGTCACAAGAAAATAGTTGTGCATGTCTTTTGTTTGTCTTTCTCAGCAGCCGCTCAGCCGTCTGATTAGGAAATGCCGGATACTTTCCAGCGAGATAGCTGGTGGAAGTTATTTTTCTTTTCTTTTCTTTCTTTATTTTGCAAGTCTTCCACTAACCTTTTTACATTCTTAATCAACAATGCGTTGAGTTTTATCAGTGGATTGGTGGTTTTATTTAAAAATGTGGCAAATAACCTCAATGGAGAGTTTGAACTGTACCAAAGCTAGGGGTATTTGTGCTCTGGTGTGCTGCCTGGTTTCGACAGTCCCTGTTGTTTTCCAGGGAGGAAAAAATGAAGAAAATACAGGGAAAACTCATCATCTCAGCAAATAGTCCTGCTTGCCTACAACTGATCGCTTATATTGTGGCTCTGGCAGTATATAAGGGCAGCTTATGGTTTAAGGATTTATTTATTTTAGATGGAAGCTGTGTGGAAAACAGTAGGTCTTACCCTAAAAGCTGCATGGCGGGTCCTGCGTTTGATGTACAATTGTTTTCTGAAGAGGTGCTTCTTTTTTCAGTTGTTACAGTGGCGCACAGTGGAGAAAACAGCTGCTGCTGCTGGACCGTGCTTCTACTCATGCCTCCACCGTGTAGGAGTTGGGTTCTGGTGCCCAGCATCAACTTTTCCTCCTGTAAAATAGGAGGAGGGATGCCGTTCCCTTGCATTGAGTTTTACTGGAGGCAAACGTCGGTGGGTCCCCGCTTCCTGGTGGCAGTGGCCAAAATGGGATGCAGTCCAAGACCACATGTGTGCTAGAAGTGGGAGGTTCAGACTGGGGCTCGACGCTGCTGGCTCAAGGGTTTTCTCTCTGCTCAAGCACAAGTGGTTTGTCAGGGGAACTGGTGCTTTGCAAGGCCGTGAGCTGCTTGATGTCAGTGGATTACGGTCTCCAAATGCCAGAGAAAGGGAGGAAAAAGAAAGTGTACAATGAAATACTAACACCTGGTAAGACTGCAGTGTTTTTATGAATATGTGGGGACCAAGCTGAGGCTGCTCTCAACTTTAATCTATGTGCACAACTGCATGAGTGGTACCTTTTACTGTCTGTCTCCTGACCCTTCTGTTTCATTGTCTCTAGGCGTGCTCTGAAAATGAACCCAAATAACGCTGAGCTGGAGAGGGCCAGCAATAGCTCCACTGAGAGCCTCAGCCCACCTTTCCGGAGCATCCACGTCAGCTTCACGGCTGGATCCACCGACAGCCTCAGTTCAGACACGCAGACCGGCAGCGATGGCAGTAAGTGACCGACTGGGTGTCGGAGAGGTAGCATCAGACCTGGGGAGGAGATTACCCCATCCTGAGTCCCACTGCTGGGGCAGCATCTGCAGGGCTGGGGTCACAAGGGTCCCATCGCTTAGTCCTCCCAGCAACCCTCCGTCTGTCTACTCTCACCCTTCTGCCTCTTGATGCACTTAAGATGAACATGGCAGAGTCAGACCGTCATGGGTTTTTTTTCCTCTTTCATTTGGCCAGTGCCAAAATCTGTTTATCCATCTTGTCTGGATAAAGCCTCTATCTGAAAGCAATTGTGCTCATCCTGCTTGTGCTTCCCATGTTGCACAAGGCCACAGGTAAGCTCTCATGGAATATCCGCCACAGATTTGAGGAGTACCAGAAGGAGTCTTGTGCTAAAGGTGATCTCTCCCTCTCCTTGTGTTCTTCCCAGTTGTTTCTTGAAGGGAAAAAAAAAAAATCTGCCTGCACTAGTTTAACTGAGATTAAAAAATACTTACTATGAAGTCACTTTCTTCATAAATGCGTAACTTAGACATGCACTAACGTGTTCGGCAGCTCAGAAAGTATTTCATTTGCAAAAGTAATCTTCATGTAGTGGAAGTTCTGTCTTTCCAAGAGCAACAATGTGCAGCAATAAAATTAAGAGCCAGAGCTCTGGAAAGTCCATTTTTCCACTGCTAACTTGGAGTCTGAGAGTGAGACTCTGCCAGGAAATTGTACATGGGGAAGAAAAACTCACATATTTTGGATCTTTACTTGCTGGACACCAAAGCAATTTGCTGTCAAAAATGATACGGAACAACAGGAGTTCTCTGCTTCCACTAGCAGACGCAACTGTTTAAGATCATCTGAAGAAGGTTGAGCTTTAAAATGAATAACCCACATGTGATTTCTTTTTCTGGTGTAAGCAAGCAGCTATGCAGTCAGTCACTGTGTGAAGTGAGCTCAGATTAATTGGCTGTGCTGTCAGATGTGAAAATGTGGGGGGGATGGGATAAGCCCCATCCCGTCTTATGCAGAAGAACCCTACACTGAAGGTGCAGAGCACTGTTAGGAAAGTTGTGAAAAGGTTTTAATTGTTACCCTGTGCTTGGGGCAGAGTCCATCGGAGTGTAAAAAAGAGGTAAGAGCAATTTGGTGTTTGTGGGCTGTGCATGTGGACTGGTTGCCAAAGGTTCTGGTGCTACTGTTTGTTCCCTAAGCCTCCATCAAATAAGTTGATCCTCTTGAAATGGGGGTTCAACTGCATGTCCTGGCAGAGGTGCTGGTCTCGGGCTGTGTGCTGAAGAATTTCTCTTGGTTGTGTCTTCTGACAAAAGCCCCTTGGACTGGAAGTGGCAAGAGATGCCCTGCTGAATGACTCCTGCCTGCAGGTTTTGCCAGGGTTTCAAGGGAGGGGGATCATGGACCAGGCAGGGTATAATGCAGGTGTTTGACTTTCTGTTAAAGCTTGGGGTGTGCTGATGAGCATCTCTGCTGGGCTCTGCAGCTAACTGTGCAGTCGGAGAGCAGCTGGAACTGGAGAGCAGCTGACAGCTCCAGCGGCTGGGCGAACAAGGCAGGCACCTGGGGAAAGGGCCCAACGGGGTCAGGGAGCTCAGCACCAAACAGCTGGTGGGCAGCTGGGACAAGAGAGGTGTGCTGATCCCCAGCATCTCCTACAGAGCTGTTCCTGAGCGTGTTGTCAGAGATGGGGTGCCAAAACTGCCTTGAATGGAAAGCTCATCTTCCACGGGAGCTGCCAGCGTCTGGGGAGTCTCCGATGTGGTGGACTGCAGCAGGAACATCCACGCCACTTTGGCAGTGGAAGTGACATGAAAATGGGTATCATCCTACCAAGCTCTGGGGGAAAGGAACTGGGACAGCGTGAGCTGGCATCTGCTCTGGTAGCTGAGATGTAGTGGGCCTGCCCCCACCGTGGTCATCTCAGGCAGCGAGCAGCTACCAGGGATTGCTGTCCCAGTAATTGTCACTTCTTTTAATTGCCGCTTCAGATCCCCACCACTTTTTTCTCTCTGACCTGAAAGTCTTGCTGTCTGTTTCAATGTCAAATCACCCTTTTCTGCTTTTGCCCTCTTCTGTGGCATGCAGCTGTGTTACCTGTCTCCAGCCTAGGCAGGGTAGGAAGGCAGAGAGGTCTGATGTAAGCTGGGGGACAGCCAGGAGGGAGGCCAGATTTTTTCAGTAGGGTGGAGCTGGCCAAATCCCAGCCCTTACCCGGTGACTCTTACCCAACGTGAGGCGGAGAGACAGGTTCAATATCCTTCTTGGGCAGCTCTGGCCACGCTGAAGTCAGAGATGTGTGCTGCGTGAGTCACTCTTATCACGCTGTGCTGCTCAGGCGCCGGGTGGCAGCTCCCAGGTGAAACAGGCTTTGCTCGAGGGATTGCTGCCAAATGAGTATCCCCCAAGTGCTTCATTCTTACTTACCTCCTCGTGGCTGATGTCACAGCTTAAATATTTGCCCTCTGCCAGCTTTTACTGCCATGTATGCAGTTCGTAGGAAAGCAGTTTCAGGTGGGAGGGAACATTTCTCTAGTTAGCTGTTTGCAGCGTGCTTTGCAAAGTGTAGCTCTGCCTCCACGAATGGATAAGTCAAATCCTGTTGTGTCTTGCTGTCTCCTAGGGCACTCGTCTGAGCCGAACCACTCACCCCCCCCAGCTGAGAGCCAAGTGTTTCCCCCGGGCTCTTTCCTTCCTACCTCCAGTGACGATGCTCCCTCCGCTGGCCCCAGCTGCCCACCCCCTCTGCCCCAGAAGAAGACGGTGAGCAGAACGGTGTCCTCCCCAGATGGCTTTTTTGGGGGACAGGCATCTTCCGGCAGAGCAGCCAGCACTGCCAGCCCCAGGTTGAACGTCAGCCACTCTGAGAGCAACGTCTGCCTCCGGGAGGAGCCTCCCTTCATCCACCCAGCCGGCCTGGGGGGTCCCGGCACCTTCTCCTCTTCTGAGTCCTTGGAGAAAGGCTCCAAAGGCAACAGCTACTGGGGCTCGGCTACCAGCAAGAGCACGGGGGCCTGCATCCCCAGCAGAAACCTCCAGTCCCTCTCCTCCTCGCAGCTCAGCGTGTCCAGCCAGGTGTCGTCGGGCTCCAGCCTCCATCTCCACAACCTCCTGAGCAACATTGACAGCAAGGAGGGGGTGTACGCCAAGCTGGGGGCCCTCTACGCCGAGTCCCTGCGACGCCTGGTCGCCAAGTGCGAGGACTGCTTCATGCGGGAGCAGAAGAACGAGCTGCGCTTCAGCGAGAACAACTGGTCGCTCTTCAAGCTGGCGTGCAACAAGCCCTGCTGCGACTCGGGGGATGCCATCTATTACTGTGCCACCTGCTCCAAGGACCCTTCAACCACCTACGCTGTGAAGGTAAGCCTGCGCCCAGAACAAGCCTGGATGTATGGCTCATCTCCACCTCCCAACTCCAAACAGCCGCAGGGTTCGCTTCCCACAGCAGAGCTGGGACTGGTCTACAACCCAACCAGTTTCTCTCTAAAAAAGCTTGGTGCAAATACTGTATTGTGAACTCAGCATAGTTCACCTCTGACAAACCAAACTGCTTAAGAACTGCTCAAAAGACAGCCTTTTTCCCTCTGCCTGCCTTCTAAGGGGAAGGTCTGACCCAGAAACCATGTGAGTGCCTGTATGATGTTGAAACTACAGGCTTTAAGATATTCCAGGTCTCAATTAATGAAAGGCTGACCTAGGGATGGTGTGTAAGGTCAGGTTCTGAATTATATTCCTGTAACTATACAGAATCCACGTTTGAAATGGAAATGTGGGGTGCGATGGTTCAGCTCTCTGAAACCTAGATAAATAAGCTTAGGCAACTTGTTTCATGTGCATCCCATGGATCTGGGGTTCTTGATCCATGTTACTACTTGAATACAGAGACTTTTAACTTCTATTTGGACTTTAACCTAGGAGAAGTTCATTGCTGCTTTCTCTTCATGTTGTTTTCAAAAACTAAAATAATTCCCAAACAAGCGCTGCCAGAGGTGCATTAAGCAAGAAAAAAAAATCTGCTGAATTTTTTACACAATTACAACCCCCAAGGGGATGTTTTAGTTAAGTGATAGCTTTAAAGCCTTAAAAAAGATTTTCTAAAGGAAGTAGTCAACCCAACAGGGGGGGCTTTGAATAACCAGAGTTGAATCAGGGCTTGCCCCAATGCATCTAGTCCAGCAGTCAGAGCAGCAACTTCTTTGGCTTGTTATACCTAAATCCATCGAAATTTTCCTCCAGAAACCTCAGAGCTGGTCAGCTCCTTTTCAATATGTGGTTCCCTGTGGCACACGCAGACCTTTCCTCTTGCCAGCCACATTGGGTGGGGTTCAGTGGCTCAGCCTCTACTGCTGTAGTGGATGAATTTATGGCCAAGGCAGAAACACCACATTTTCAGTCTCTTAATGGAGCTGCTCTTGTGTCCGTGTGTGCTTATTCTGTGTTCTCGGTACTCTACAGAGCACTGTAATAAAGCCCAGACCAGCCCAACAGGGCTGTACTCTGCACCAGCATAAAGTCATGCATGGGTTTATGTACGTGCACTCACACATCTCTTGCAATCTTCCAGTGTGCTACCTTTTTTTTCGGTAGCCGAAATAGAGAATACTTACAAAATTTTACAGTTGGCTGACTTCTAACTGTACCTCCTGGAGGTGATACAGATTTTCTGACATGCAAGAAATCGCAGACCAGTAGTTAAAATAGATTTGGATAACTTGAGATGGGCAGAGGATCTGACTTGAGCCAAGGGGCCAGCTGAGCAGCCAGAGCCAGGGTTTAGGCTGTGTACAGGCACACAAGGATATGTATAAAATAGTTAGAAAGAGCCAGTTTTACATGAAATGGCTTTAGAGGAATTAAGCCAAGATATGCTCCTCTCCTTGGCTTCTTTCTCTGCTTAAAGGTGCACGACTAAGCCAGCCCCAGGCTCCTACTTGGAGCCTGTTGCATGGAGGATGCCTCTGGTGCAGCCAAAGTCACGAAGAACGGCTGGTTGGGGAAGATCTCCTTGACTCCATTTGGCTGCATTTATTCTTCCAGGGGCTCCTCTTTCCTTGGTACTAAATCTTACACATCTTCCCTATGCGGGGAGTAACAAGCACGTTTGTGCAGCAGAGGGCTGGAAGGCCTCCTCTGCCTTTGGAGACCTTTTGCGTTTTACTGCAGCCCACTGTGTTAATCTGTAGTCTGTCCCACTCTCCAGAGATTATCTTTCACCTAAATAAGCATGAAGCAGCAGCAGGGTATTTTTGTTTAGAAGAGAAGGGGCACTTCAAACCCCTATTGTCCTATCTCTACACGATCATCTCATCTGAGTGAATTACCTGCAAATGCCTAGATTCAAACCGTTGCTAGCGGAGTACAAAAGCAGCCTGTTTCTCCAGCTCCTCTCTATTATTGCATTTATTTTAGCTTGGAGGCAAAATTGATTTCTTGTCCGATTTTGCACGCACACCATGACTGGCAGTGGCACGCTCCAGGGTTTGAAGCCTTTTATGCTGAGTTTCAGCCTGTTGTTGATTCCTGTGGTTGAGATATAAATACATCCCTAAATAAAAGGGGAAAAAAAAGAAGCGTACAAAAGAAATGCCAGAAGGCCTCACAAGCTAATGGATACTCCTATAATAAACCTGGTTTTGGGTTTGTGTTGTCTTTAATGCAGCCATAATGCTAAAACACAGAACAAAACGAAGACAAAGTTGTGCGAGTTCAAGAAAATCTAGACTGGTTATTTGCTTTTTTTCCCTTGAGTTTGCAGCACTCCCACTTATTTCTAAACCTATTGTTAGCTTCCACTTTCTCTGTAGATTTGTTCCCCCTGTGCTGATGAGTGCAATTTGTGGTTGGTATTCCTCAGCCATTGATCAAGGTTCTGAGAGGGGTTAATGACACGAGGAAAATGGAGTGTTTGAGGATGTGAAAGGAGCTTAGGTCCAGAGAAGGGTTAGGTGGGAGGAAAGCGCTGGAGGTTTCTGTCCAACCATCACTCCAAACAGGGCAACCCTCGTAGCCAAGTCAGGTTGCATGGGTCCTCATCCAGGCAACCCTTTCCAGGCACGGAGGTGACACTTCACCTGCTACAGCCTTTGCTTTTCCCTCTGCAAAATGTCTCCGGGGTTGTAGGGGGGATCTTGCTGACATATGAGACACAAAAGCTGTGTTGCTCCAGTTGGCAATGAAACAAAATCTCCAGAAGTCACCTGTGGGCAGGCTGTCTTCCTCCCTTCTTGCAAATGCTGAGCATTACCTGGCAAAGGAAATGTGCCTAGAAATGAGTCCCAGAGCTCTGGTTGCTCAGCTTGGGGTGCTGCTGGACAAGAAAGATCCTCAAGCCAGGAGATGGTTTAAAGTACTAAAGGAACTAATATGCACCCTGCTTCTACTAATATCTTAATGTCTTCAAATCCCAGCTTAAGGAACTACCTCTGAGCTTCTAGTCTACGCCCGGTCTCTGTCACTGATGGATAAGACTTTTCTTTGGTCTCTCCTTGCAGATCTGTAAAAGCCAAGAGTCCAAGGTGGCCGCTTCATACTGCAGCCCCGCGGTGCCAGTCCACTTCAACATACAGCAGGACTGTGGGCACTTTGTGGCCTCCGTCCCCTCCAGCATGCTGCTGGCCTCAGATGTGGAGAAGAGCGTGCCTGGGGATGGTCTCCGTCCCTCCCGCACTGCCAGCGAGCACGACTGCGTGGTGGTCATCACGCGGGAGGTGCCAAGCCAGACCACTGCTGACTTCGTGAGGGACTCGGTGATGCTGCACCAAGCCAAGCCTGAGCTGTACGAACGTCGTGTTTGCTTCTTGCTCCTCCAGCTCTGCAACGGGCTGGAGCATCTCAAAGAGCATGGTATAATCCATCGTGACCTGTGCCTGGAGAACCTCCTGCTTGTCCCCTGCAAGCCCCCCATGAGCTGTGTGAAAGCCAAAGATGACAAGCACTTGCCCCGCCTGATCATCAGCAACTTTTTGAAAGCCAAACAGAAACCAGGATCTGGAGACTCCAAGCTGAAGAAGAGTCAGGCCAGGCTGGCCCCGGAGATTGTGTCAGCTTCTCAGTACAAGAAGTTCGATGAGTTTCAGACTGGCATCCTCATCTACGAGCTACTGCACCAGCCCAACCCCTTTGAGGAGAAGGTGCACCTCAAGGAGCAGGAGTACAGCCCCGAGGACCTCCCTGCTCTGCCCAGCCTGTCCATCTACTCCCGGGGGCTCCAGCAGCTGGCCCACCTGCTTCTGGAGGCAGATCCCATCAAGCGCGTGCGGATCACCGAGGCAAAGCGGATGCTGCAGTGTCTGCTGTGGGGTCCCCGGAGGGAGCTCACTGAGCAGCCCCTCAGCCACGAGGAAGCCCTCTGCCAGGTGCTTCAGAACTGGGTGGACATGAAGCGCGCCCTGCTGATGATGAAGTTTGCCGAGAGAGCCGTGGACACGGAGCGAAGCGTTGAACTGGAGGACTGGCTGTGCTGCCAGTACTTAGCGTCTGCCGAGCCTGCCTCCCTCTCGCACACGTTGAAACTGCTGCAGCTGCTCTGATGCTGGACTTGTCTCAGGGGCAGCTGTGAAAGGTGCGCAGCCCCGTTATACGGGAGAGGCTGGGAGCTCAGATGGGAGCGTGTGTTCCTCTCCTGTCGCGTGCTCCGATCCGTGTAAGACGTTTAGTACCTTGAGTACAGTTAAACTGCGAGCAGGCAAAACTGGGAACCTAACCCTCTTTAGGGGGATTTTTTTTTTGTTTTGGTATGGTAAGTCTGTGGACTAATAAATTCCTGCCCGCGTGTGTGCATGTTTCTAATGAACACGG
Organism: Anser anser; assembly: GCF_964211835.1. Lineage (NCBI taxonomy): Eukaryota > Metazoa > Chordata > Aves > Anseriformes > Anatidae > Anser > Anser anser. The sequence continues at coordinate 12,116,159 of NC_139724.1, read as the reverse complement.
TGCAGTTGGGTTGATTTCTGAGCCTATGGGACAGTCCTTTGATCTCCACCCCCTAAAGCCTCACAGCGTCATTGCCTGGAAACACCACTGATTGCCAGAGTGGGCAGCAAGGAGGAACAGCTGGCTTATTCTCCCGAGGAGTAAAAACAATTCATTCAATGCTCCTTTGCATGGGAGAGCCAGGGGCTGCTTTCAAATTCATTTCTGTTTTGACATCCATTTTGTTGTTGTTTTTTTTTTGCTTTAAAAACAAAAATCGCTGCTTGTTTCTGTATTTTCTGCTGTGGCAACTAAGTATCACCTGCCTGTTGCCTTCTCTGGATGTTAGTACAGCATTGCCTTCCTGTCTAGCATTGCTGCCTTTGTGAAGGGGTGAGAGAGCCAGGATGGGGCTGTTCACAAAGAAGATGCTGCATGCTGGGAATTACCCCTTGTAAAGTTAATGAAATGGAAAATCCCCAATTCACCTCCGAGGCCCCGAGGAAGAAAGTCGGGGCCAGGCTGCTATGCTTTCCCCATCCACCCAGCTCATTCCCTTCACCTGGTAACTCACCTGTCCCTTGTGCATACCATGTATTTAACTCCTTTATCAAAAGATGAGCGAGCCTGTGGGAGGCTGGTGCTGCTAGCCTCTGGTCTGGGAGGCTTATTGCTGCTGGTGCCTTGTGCTGATGCATTAGAAATGCAGAGGGAGAGCTGTTTGCATTGTGAACATGTTCTTTCAAAAGATGTAGCACAAGGGAAGAGGGAGAAGCTGGCCTAGCTCCCTCCGTCCCCTTTCTCTCTATTGAGACATGCAACAAGCAGCCACCTGGCTTGGTGGGGAGGCCGTGTTGCTGCTGACTTTTCAGGCAGGTTGTAGGCTGCCTTTATGCTCTTCCATCTCAATATGAGGCAGAGATGAGCTGCCCTGCTGCTGGGACCGGTTGTGCAGCACTTGCAGGGGTCGATTTGGGGCTCATGGAGGGAACCCGGCATCAGCTTTGCTGAGGAAGGACATCACCATCTGAGCTACCCCCATCCCAGCTGAAAATGGGGAGAAATTCATGAGGACTCTCCAACCTTTATTCACCTCCAGCTCCAGCCTGCTCTCTTGTGGGAATTTTAATTCCCCATGATTTTTGACACTTTGTATGCTTTCTGTGAATCTTTTCCAGGCTTCTCACCTGGATTTTTAATCTGTTTGGCTGCAGTTGCTGCTGAGGGGAGGGAATGGTTTCTTGGCTGGGCACCCATTTGCAATGAATTTCCCCTAGTCCCCTTAGGGAGGAAGCTGTGCACGTCCCTGCCTGCTGAAAGAATGTGGAATGGCTCCAACCGCTACTGTCAGGGATTTTTTGTACGCAGGCTTTCTTGTGCCCTGTCTCTTGCATACATTTCCCTCCAACACAAGCAGCAGGAGCCTTCTGGCTTGGGAACCACTGTCCTGTGGACCATCCTACGTTCTTTGCTGGGAAGTCTGGCCACAGCCTGCTGCATGTGGTCTCACGTTGGCCAGGGGAGTGACTGAACAGCTGGAGAACCTGTCTGAAGGAGCCCAGCACGTTTTGCATAGATAAGATGAAGAGGTGACTCAGTTTTTAAGCATGGATGTAGGGAACAAGTTGGAGGCAGCTCTGCAGGACTAACACTGAAGGAGACAGGGCCTGACCATGACGAATCCAATCATAATGCCCGCTGTACTGGCAACTGGAAAATAATAATGGGGGCAACTGGATTGAGACTGGTTCAGGTGTTGGTGGTCCTGGTACCTTGCAGCAGTATCCCCCACAGATTAGGGACCAACTATAGTCTTGTAGTGTTTTCAGCTATATTATATTGAGATTGGGTGGGTGGCTTCATGCTTTCATGTAAACAAAAGCTCCTAGCTCCATGGTTTCCTGGTATCTACCCCTCTGGTATCTCATGCCTAAAGAGTCCCAGGCTTTTGGGTCTTAGGTCAGTGCTTGGACTCAAGAAGAGCATTGTGCAGCTGTTGTGGGGAAAGCAACCCTGAAGCCCTAGCTGAATGTCACAGCCAAGTCTGAGGGCTTTGCTGGCTTATTTCCCCCCCCTCTGCCCGTGCTGTCCTCAGCATGCCCCGGGCAGTAGACCCCAACTCTACCTAGACATACTTGCCCACATGCCCAGGATCCTCTGCAGAGGTGGTTGAGGGGATGGATCATCCGTGTTCCCTGACCTTCCACCTTGGGGGCCAAGCATGTCACCCACTCGGGGGACTGCAGAAGACATCCAGCTGGGGACAAAACTTGGGGTTCATGTGCCACGGGAAGAGTGTCAAGGGGCGATTGCTGGAGAAGCACTGCAGACTCATGCCTCTCACTTGTACTGCTGGTTGGGGAAAGTTTTTCTTGGCTTGTGACAGACTGCCAGCCCCTTTTCCTATGTCCAGGCTCCCGGTGGTCCCTGAGCACAAGAAAGCTGGCAAGATACGGCTCCCTGCATGTACCTGCTAGCCCCATGGAAGACAGGTTCCAAGGAGCTGGACACAGGTGCTGACCAATACATATCTGCAGCTCTGATGAGTTTGGCGGGGAGGTTGCATGCTTTCCACATGAGATGAGGCTGAGACTCGAAGCCTCAAGACAAATGCGGGGCAAGCAGTGCTGCTGGGAGCTCTTTTGTCTAGGTCGGTGACATCGACACCTTGCTTCAGTACATCCCTCAAAGCTGGGGATATCCCAGGACAACCTCGGGTCTCTGGAGATCACTTGACCAATAGTTACTATCACTCTGTATGCTCATATGTACAGGGACATCCCCAGCCATCCACTCAAGGTAGCACAGGACAGGCTCAGTTCTGCTTTGGCTTCTTGGAAAGCAGCAGCAGCACAACACCGTAAGAGAGGGGAAGGATACTCTTGTAAGAAGTCCAGAGCAGGCAGAGCGCGGAGAAGCTCTCAGACTCCACAGCATCCAGGATGTAGGCGACAATGAGCTGCGTGAAGATCCAGGTCGTGCCACGGTAGAGGAGCTTTGCAACACGGGAGGCGGCCCAGGCGCTGAGGAAGGGATGGATGCGGTAGTCGGCCTCCACCATGATGGCCCAGCACAGGAAACCAAAGACGTGCCCGGGCCGGAGGCCGTGCCACCAGGCGGAGAAGGCGAAAGTGGCGAGGAGCGGCTGGGCTGGGCAGCGTTGGAAGACCAGCCTCCGCAGCCAGCGGGACGTGCTCTTGTTCCAGGTTCGGGCAAAGACAGCCAGGCGGTGTGTGGTCTCCAGCACCCACAGGTCACGGCCTGAAAGGTCTCCCTGCCCCACCACCAGCCCAAAGCCTGCCATCTCGAGAAGGGCCTCATCCAGTACCCACTGTGTGTAGTAGGCCAGCCTGAAGAGCAGGGCCCGCATCCACGCGTGGCACAGGCTGGCCAGGACGCAGCAGCCCTGTGCACGGGGCAGCCAGCCCTCCAGCCCCACACGCAGCGCCTGCAGTGCCAGCGCCCCAAGGCACCTCCGGCCAGCAGCCTCCAGTGGCAGGGGGACAGCCCCCAAGGACTCGGCTTGGACCTGAAACCTGCTGAAGGGGTACAGGGGGCCTCCGAGGAGGGCTGGGAAAAAGAGCAGGTAGCTGCAGAGAGGCAAGGCTTGCTGCAAAAGCCCCTGGCCTGTCTGGGGCAGAACGGTCCCTTCGTGGATGTCCAGGGCCAGAGATGTCACTTTCTGGGTGAACAGCATAATGGCGGAGAGGGCAACAGCTGGCCTGAAAGGAGAAAGCACCGGGGAGCCGCTGAGGGTGCCTTGAAAGGAGCGCATGGGCACACATGCTGTCCCTCCCACCTCCCCGCTGCCATGCCCACAGTGCCATCCATCAGCAGGGATGCAGCTGGGGGCCAAGGAGAGACCAACCTCCACCCGTCCAAAATGGCTGGGAAGGTGGAGAGGGAGGGAGGCAGGGCTGGAAGGTTACCTGGCATCCTCTGACTCCAGCGCCAAGCTGCCCAGGCCCAGGTGGCAGAGCGTCTGCCAGCACATCTGGAGGCCAAAGACCCAGGTGTGGACGTGAGCTGGGCTGACGGAGAGGAGGACGAGCACAGAGCCAGCAGCGGGGATAAGAAGTAACACGGCATAGCTGCCCATGGCTGTGACTGCAAGGAGACATCCTCCAGCGAGGAGGAATGTGTACCTAGAAGAGACCAGATGCCCTTTGACTGGCTTTTGGGGAAAATGGCGACTGAGGCTCCAGCCCTGGTGGTGGTGGTAGGGTGTAGTCTGAGGCAAGCAGCCTCCACAGTGCCCTGCAGTCTGCCTCTCGTGGCAGACGCTTGGTCTCTTGTGGGGCTGAGGGGTCACTAGCACCCCACCATAGCTGCAAGGCAGGGACGGGGGGACTAGGCTGCGTATCACAGCCCCTGCCTGGCCCCTGTGTTAGTCACATCAGAGACAGTCCCCGTTCCCTCCCTGCTCCCTTTGCCCATGCACTCATCCCAGTACACCCCTAAAACCATCTCTTTCAACAGGAGAGTCTGGCCTGGCTGTTTTAGCCTTAACCACCCTGAACTGGCCCCCCTGCACAAAGAGGGGAGCGGGACAGCTCACGTCCATACCCGCATCAGCAGGGAATCGCTACCTTGCGTCCCACTGCACTTCTGGCTAGGAGAGACCCAGAAAGCACCCACGGACACAACCTGCCCTTGTCGCAGCAGCAGAGGTGACAACCACATACCGAGCAGTCAGAGAGAGTTGCCCCGAAGCGCAGAGCTGGTGGAAGAGAGCAGCGAAGGGGAAAGCTGCCAGCTGGTACCAGGCTGCAGGGAGAAGGATGAGCAGGTCCGCCCAGCGCATTGAGCACCGTGCTTCTTTGGCTGCCTCTGACACCTGGAAAATGGACTGAGCCAAGGGCTCCTCTGTCTCTGCTTTATATCTGGCAGGAGCACGTCACAAACAGCAAAAAAAACAGAGCGGAGCCAAGGAAACAGAGATATCTGCAGGAAGAGGTGCGTGTTTTTTGCATTCGTCAGTGCTGGCTCCTTGAAGCACCTCTCTCCCAAGGTCTGTGAGCAGGTGGAAAAAGTTAGGGGTTGGTTATTTGCTCTGCCAGATACCCGTGCCATTACCACGTGCTTTGCAGGCAGTGAGAGTGAGCGCCGAGATGAGAGCCTCTTTGAGCTGCCAAATGTGTCATGCTGGGATGCACTTCAGAGAAAAATCCCCAGGTACAGAAGAGGCTTGGCCTCGTCTCAGCTCAGTCCTTCATGGAAAGCTGTGGCTCTTTCCCATCTCTGGCCTTGCTTGTCGTGGGGTGGTGGTGGGGATCTCCTGCTGTTTAAATTCCTGGTGACAGAGAGAAGATGGACTCTGTCACCTCTGCAAAAAGCCAGGGGAGGGTGAGCCCATCAACCCCAGCACTCAGCCTGAGCCACAGGGCCTTTTCACTTACCAGACATAAAGAAATAGTTTTATTCTTCCTGAACGTTTTTTCTTTGAGAAGATAAAAAATGGAATCACAGACATACTTGAGATCGCAGAAATCAGCTGTCGCTGTTAAACTGCACATTGGTCCAGAAATGTGTCATGTGGGAAAGCAAAATTTCCTCTTTTTGTCAGACTTGAAAGGTGATTTGAAGACTGAGCTCTAGGGTGAGCTGAAGGCAGTTGCTATTGCTCTCAAAATGCTACTAGTGGTATTTCATAGCTAAACAGACCAAAAAAAAAAAAAGCCCACAAAAACAAAGTCAGTCAGTCTACAGGACTTCGTTTTTTCATTTTTCTTTGAGATACAGGTAAGAAAAGCTAGGTGAATTCAAATGGAAAGCTCACGCTTGTTTTTGTTTATTTGTTTTTGTTTTTTGTTTTATCCCATTGATATCTGCTTTATTTTAGGCATATGAACAGCGTGATTGTGAAGAGAAATGCCATGGAATTTTCCTCTGTATGAAAAAAAATTTACTTATTAGAGGAGCAGAAGAAGTAAGGTTTTTCCCTTCCTTGGATGAATGATTAAAAATATTTAGATTTGCCTGTTTTCAGTAAAAAAGAGCAAAATTTGTGCTTAATATTACAGAAAAATCTGTTCTCATCCAAAAAAAAAAGAAAGAAAGAAAGAAAGAAAGAAAGAAATTTTAATTTTAAAACTTTTACGAATGTTTCTACTCTTCACTAAGCATTTCAAGTTACCATGATGTTGGCAAGCCTACCATATTGTTTGGAATGGTTATAAGAAGGCAGGGAACAAAACCCCATGGAAAAAAATGATTCAGAGTGAATACTGCAGGAGAACTGGCTCTTCATTTTGCTGTGTTTGTAAGGTATATTTTAAGAGGAAGACATTAAACATTTGCAGTTCATATGTGATAGCACTGGAGAGAAGCTTTTTCCATGTAACTTCTGGCATGCATGGCATGCAGCAGGAGCCTGGTTTCACAGGACTCATCCTGCCAAATCCATGGAGCCCAGCACTAACTTTGCTGAGTAAATATTTTTCAAGGCCTTTGCAGTGCCTATTTAAGCAGTTCACTGCTATGGTTCTGAAAAAATGTCATTGCTTTTCAAGCAGCAGAAATGAATTTCCACAGTAGCATTGGAAATGTGATGCACAGCTCATGCTGCTTATTTTATAATGTTAGCTGCTGGGCTGTGGAAATGTGATCTTAAAGTGAGTGTATGAGCCAGAGAGAAACCTGTGAGAGAGCTTTATTTGCTTCATTTGTATGTACTACACAAGCAACAACCCTGTTCCTGTCTGAGGAATTAATTCTTTGACAGCAAGTGAGGAAGAAGTGGGATGAGCAGTGTCAGAGCAAACTGTGGTCATGAAATCTGAGCAGATATGACTCAGACACTAGTCTTGGGCTACTATTCTGAAAGTTTTTAAGTTTTAAGCGGCTTTAAAGTTTTAAAGCTGTTTTAAAGTTTTAAGCTGCTTTCTTAGTGGAATATAGTGCTGCTTCAGGAACAGTTTTGGTGGCCTGTTGTAATGCAGCATATACTGATCTTATACATATGTAAGATATATATGTGATACACATTAATTTGCAGGACATGCAGCAAAGTGAAAGATAAGAATCAAAAGCAAAATATATATATATATTTTAAAGAAAAAAGTCAGACCAGTGGGTTTAGTCTTTATCCTAGAGAAAAGCACATAAATAGGAAGGAAGGCTATTAAAAAAAAATAAGGTTTAGGAAGCTTGGTCTGAGCTCCTGTCTCAGTCTTTCTCTATGACCTTGGGCAACCTGGACATTCCCACCACAAAACAAGATGATAGTTTCTGTCTCCCTTTGGTGTTAAAAGGCAGAATCAACTAAAAACCTTGGGACTTCACATTTGGCTGTGATAAGCAGAACATGAAAGTGCCTAAATAAGAAGGGAATTAAAAAATAAATGCAAGGGTTTATTAAAACACAAAAATGCAAAACCTCTTCCTTTGTTGGCAGGGACTGGTCCCTTACTGGCTTTTTGCTACTTGTTACCATTACAGATTTGCTGTCTGCTGCCTGTAAATGGCCCATGGTTGCTTGTGGTAAAGACATTTTTGTCTTCCTGGAAAAAAGGCTGAACCCCAGAAGGTTAAGGATAGTGACAAAGTCTCTTATTGTAGCCATGACCCCAGTCAGAGAGGTCTGAGAAATCTCTCTGCCCCATGGTGATGTAGCTTTGAGCTAGGTTCTTCTGGCTGGTGACTCCTGTTGCCTGACTCTAGGTGTACAGGGACATCTGGTCAATAGGGACTTCAGTCTGAAGTTAGGGAAATTAGACAAGATTCAATAGTCTAGTCTGAGCCTGGGTAAAACCCATCTTTTTGAATGCCTACACCACTGAACAAATAGCCTGGCCCTCATACTCAGCTCGATGTGACTGTTAATGAAGTGGGTGTTAATGAAATGGGTTTATCCAGAGTCCCAGCTGTAAGGAAGGGTTTGGTGGCGGTTGTCTTCTGCATCAAAGTAGGCTGAGACACACTGCGAATATGTTGTTTCCGGACTGTACTGTATAAATGAACTTTCTGAAATAGTGATTAATTTTTTGCCTTGAAAACTTTTTCCTTCAGGTCTACTGTGTTGTTTGGTGTGCTTGAATGCAGAAGAGAAAACAACAATAACAACAAAAACCAACAACAGCTGCTCATGAAAGGGAGACACAAGGTGGAGGCGATGACTCTAGGGATATTTCCAGCAAGGAGAGGGACCTTGAGGGTCTTCGTGAGATAGTGGTTCAGGACTGCAATGGAAGGAGGACCGTCTCTGAAAAACCTGGTTCCCAGCCTTGGTTGTGGAAGAGGAACCGGGCAAGTGGATGGACGTTTCATAGAGCAGCACTACTGAGATCCCCGCTGGGGTGTTCAGTCTTTGCAGCAGGGTATTGTCTGTCAGGTTTACAGTATGCATCATATTTATACTATGCAGTATGCTTGCATGCTTAGCAGTTTTGTTAGATTTGCACTGTGGCATAGCCTTTTGACCATTTCTTGGTGTGAAAGCTTTCCAAGTTAAACAGATACTCTGTCCCCTGTTTCACAACAAAATGTAGACTTGAGGAACTAAGGTCTGGAAAGCAAATGACTATTATACTCTGCAACAAAAGCGACCTCGATGAGGTACACTGCAGAATTCAGGTTCTGTTAGTCCAGTTCCTTGCTGCACATTTTGTGTGAGTGCTGCTGTTTCCACCTGACACCACTGGGTACACAAGCAATGCTATGTGGACTGCTGGAGAGGCCTATCTCTCTCTTTTTTTTTTTTTCTTGTTAGAATGAGTGGTTCCAAGCAAACTTTTGCTTATGCTTGCATCAATATATACTAATGGATGCTCTGTACTCATTTTCATTGACATCTGCAGGAGGTGTTACTAAAACAAAACTACAACAACAACCAAAACAACCCCCCTTGATACTCCTTCTTTTTCTGACAGAGTAGCTCATGGAACAGTACAGGCATGCGATCTGCTTGCTACATGCACACAGAAACTTTAGCAAGACTGTAAGTATATTCAGCTAGGTGCAAACTAACCACAACCCACAGCTTCAGAGTCATTGTGTCAGGTTCTAAATAAGTCTGACAGCTAGTGTAAGATCTTTCTCTCTGCTCCTGTTCAGTATAGGGATGGCTTCAGTGCTTTTGTTTTCTGGGAATGTGATAAGCACAGTGGTGCCTTCTATAAATAAGTCATTCTTGCTGCTGATGTTGAGCAGGGTAGTGTGTAACTAACCTTGCTGTGGTTCCAGATGTCTGCAAGGTATTTCAAAGAAACCAATGAAAAATAATACTAAAAATATGCAGTATCTATAAATCAGTAAGCTGCTAAAATATCTTTCATATTACTTTTAGATCAACAAGATTTTGCTAGAGAGAGGGAAGAAAGAAGGTCATCAGGTAATTATGCAGTCATTTAGTCTTTGCCGGTAAACTGGAAGAATCTGCAGGTTCATCTGTGATGCGTTAGGCAAAATGTTGCCTCAAATCTGTTTTCTCCCAGAGTTCAGGTCTTCTGTGTTCGACGGTAAGTCCTGCAATATTTTCATGCACTTTAATTCCGCAACACACCTCTTGTAGTTTCCTCTCTGAGCCTCCTCTCACCTTGTTGTGTGCTCTGTTCAGCAGTACTTCTGTAACTCTTCTTGAACACGTGCAGGCATTTATTCTGAGGTCTGAGGGGTGCACTGGCAGTACCTACCCATGTGGAACCCCTTTTCAGCCAAGATTTAAACCCTCACACGGTTTATTCAGCTTCTGATGGACTAAAAGGTACACGTGCTGTTTTGTGTAAGTGCCAGAGGACATGCCTGGGGACCTTTCCTGAAGAAGCAGTTCAAGTTCTGAGCAGTACTGACTGTTTGGTGGAGCAGTGCTGCCCTCAAGTGGCATTTTTTTGGCCCATTTTCGGTGTCGGCACTTTCGAACTGCTGTGCATACGCTCTGAGAAAGGCTCGTGCAGTCACAGCAATTTTTCTACCCTTCGTGAAGTGAAAGTCCAGTTGGGACAGGTGGATTTATCTGAAATGATTGAGAAAGACCTGCCTGATGAACCCTGAGTAAATGCTGTCGCTGGCCTGTGGCTGAAGTTTGGTGTCCTCCAGTGCAAAGCAAATAGCAGGTCCTCCTTCCGTGTAGCTGTCAGTCACGTTCATGTTGTCACGACTTTTGGACCTCGACCAGATGCTAGTTCAAAGTCTATGCATAGTGGTGCTGCTAATACTGGCTTTGCAAGGCTTTTCATTTCTTTCTCCCGGTGGGGATAGTAAAAATGTGTTTTTGTGCGAATTAAATTTGAGAGTAGCCAGTGGGAAGCATTTAAAAGGCTGCCTCAATGCTCTTATACACTGTTTTAATGTACAGCTGTGACTGCAAACATTTCAGCAGCTTTAAATCCCTGAGTGACTTCTGAAGCACAGACAGCCCTGTACCTTTATAAAGCCTGTTGGCTCAGCGGCTACAGTCTGCTTACTTCCCACTTTTGCAAATGTTTTGCAGTTCTGTAGCGTGTACTTCCCAGAATGCTAGTACAGTGTCTCTGTGCTTTGCTGGGGTATTCAGTGGATGTGTTAGGCTGAACATGTTCCTCAATACACTTTTGACAAACAAAATAGCATCTAGTAGAGGTGGCTCGGAGGCCCATTCTGGCCGTGAATGCAAAATCAATACATAAAGCCAGCACAGTACACAGAGAAAACTGAGCTGAAATTACATGAGACTGGGCTATTTATAGCTGCAAATCTGGGGTTACAGAGCATCTGGTGCTTCATAGGGCCCACACAAAGTCTCTTCTCCTCAGTTCCTTTTTATTAAGTCAGGCCTCTTATTGGCAAAGGGAAAAACAACCAACTCTGTCTTTAAACCTTCCAAAGATCTGTAGCATCAGCTCTCCTAGAATACCAGTAAGGAAAGGCAATAGTGAATTTCCCTGAGGTATGTTTTTGATTTTTTTTTTCTCAGTGAGACATCAAGGGAGCTCATGATTTGTTTCCCCTTGAAGCAATAACTGATGGATAAACCTGCACAGTCCTGTAGTGTGGAAGACAAACAGGAGAAAAAGCAGGCCTTGTTAAACATTTCCTTATCCATCCCTGATTTTCCTTCTGTCTGTCTTCCATATTACAGGATTCACTGACTCTGCTTAATCTTTAGAAATAGCTCTTCCAGACAGACAAGTGCTTCTCCGTTTCAAGTTCGTAACAGTGACTGTGGCTTCTCTGTAGCTGCAGGGCAAGCGGGTCTCTGGCCATGGTCATTAGACACATAATTTTTCATATGCTAGGTATTGGGTCGCTTTGACCTGAACAATAAATTTTCTTTCATCACCATGTCCCACCATCCAGCTTGCTAATGGACTGCTCCCAACAGGAGAGTTGATGTGATCTGTCCAGTTATTTCTCCAGGCATGGGAGCTGGTATTCCTCAAAGAGGAAAGTTTGTAGCTCCAAGTTGCCACTATAAGTTGTCTGTTGCATCAGTTTAAGCACTTTACTACTGGAAATTCAAGGGAAGCTATCGCTGACCAGTGAAGAGATACAAAAAGGAATGCTGGCAGTAAACACTGAGAGAAGTAGGTCATACTCTGAACAACATATTTGCATTCTTCCAAAGAGGAATTGGGTTTACAAAAAAGAAAAAAAGAAAGAAAAAAAAATAAAAGCCCACGGTCTCAGGACCGCAGAGGAGTGCCCCATTAAGTAGGGGCACTGGCCACACAGGCAGCCCACCTCCAGTGCCTCTCCCAGCAAATCCACTGAGACCTGGAAGGGACACAACGTATGTCCCAGCCTCTCTCTCTTCTCCCAGATGGTTCTGAGGTTCAAGTGCTGATCTCTCTCAAAGCTCATTTAAGACTCCACCACCTGTTGTTTTATCTACTCAGGTTCCCTACTCCCAGTCCCAGAGCAGCATTAGTAGTCTCCCACCACACTTTCTTGAGTAAAACTGTTAGAGCCAGTGGATTTATTTGGAGACTCCTTGCAGGGAGGGTCCTGGGTGGCTCTGGTACTTGTGTCCCCCTCTTTCGTGCTGCCCTTCCCAATGCTGATGTCTTTGGATGGGTGGTTGCAGCTATCTTTAATCAGCCCCATTAATCAGTTAGTTGGTAACCCCATAAAGCAGGGGCTTGCCATGATGGTGGACTCACCCTGTGCTCCAGAGGCCAGGCACCAGCAATTTTGCTTTAAGTCAGAGCTTGTAAAGGTAGAGTGACCCTCTGTCACTCTCCCTTCTCTACTCCAGCTATGGAGGCAAACTGTTGCAGCCTGCCCTGAAGCCCATGGAGATGGCACTGGGACAAGAGGAATCAGGAGGGAAGGATAGCCAGCTCCACCCTAGCCAAGCAAGCCTGTGGACAGAAGAGATGCTGGAGGTGCCTGTTTTCCAGGCTAACTTCATCCAACTTCTCCACCAAGCCAGGGAAAAAGGAACCAAGGTGGCCATGGGTAGCAGGAGCAGGAGGCCTGTCTGCCCCCAGCTCTAGGTGCCCGACTCACCAAGTCCTCTTCTGATATTCATGGCACAGGCTCCAGCTGAAACTAGGGCTTGAAACCAGGACTAGGCCCATGGAGGAAGCTCTACCAAAGGAGATACAACTCCAAAGGGACTGCAGCCCATGGGTGACCCGTGTCAGAACACATATTTACTCAAAGGATCTGCTGCCCTTGGAGGAAGCAATGTCAGAACAGGTATGAACACAAAGGGATTACGGGCCATGTACAACCTACACCAGAACAGAAATTGCCCCAAAGAGACTGCAGGACACAGAGAAAGCTGTGTTAGAGCAGAGAAGCAGGAATAAGCAAAGAGAATCAAAAAAATAAACCCTTATGCCCTAATTCCAGCCTTCTGAATTGCCCGCCATCCCTCAGAAAGAAGGGAGGGAGTGTAACACACAGCAAAAAACAAGGAAGTAGAGAGTAGCAAGAAGGGAGGAGTGGTGTTGGCCTGAAGTTGAGCATTGGGAAGACATTGCTGTAAGTGCTAGTGTAATTGTTTGGTATCTTCTTTGTTTCTCAATACCCAAACCAGTAATTAAAAGCTTATGGAAATAAATCATTAAATTAAGTGAAATTTCCACAGATCGAGTCTTGCAGCTCTTGAGCTCAGCCACATCACTTGCACGAAGTGCAGGATAGGAGCCAGCCCCGTGCCCTTCCTTATGCCAGAGATGGCAGAAGAGGTGGTTTATTTTCAAGGCAGAATATAATCAGGAACTCTTTTCTCTCAGTGTTGAGACCGAGACCCAATAGGACCAGATCCTTTTGTACCTCCTAAGGTTTCCGGATATTTAGAACAGAGGCTGATCCCATTGGAGACTATACTCTGTTCTGGTTCCCCTCAAACTGACCACAGAGTTCTTGAGACAAAAGGTATGCAGCGCTGGGGACCATGCACAGTAGTGAGTGGTGGGGAATAAAGGTCTAGGGCTGCCTGCTGTTCCCTTCCAGCCCCTTTCATGGGAAGTTGTGAAGCACCTGGTAGGGGGCAGAGAATATGGTGGGCAGTCTGTGGGGCACAGTAGAGGTCAGAGACACCTAGAGGGTGCACCCAGGAGGTTGGGAGAATACAAGGGTTTATGGGGGCACCTAGGCTGTCCATGACCACTCCGGATGGGATCAGAGGTACCCAAAGGGTATCCACAGGGGAGTAGGGTCCCAGGGTCCCCCCACAAGCTGATGCTGGAGCCCAGGCCTGTGACACCTCCTTTATTGTATGTCCTAGAACAGCCCCTGGCAGAAGCAAGGGGGGATCCACCTCTCCACACATTTGCCCCCACATTAAGCCTCATCAGGGGACGCATGGGTGCCAGCGAGGTGCACAGGCCACCCATCAAGGCAGGCAACACGCACATGGTGCTGGAGCTGCCGGGCCCGGTAGTTGCAAGGGGGCCGGGTGTCCCCACCCCGCAGGCGGCAGGCTGTGATGCCCATGGGTGATGAGGTGCTATGGATCCCCATAGCATCAGCAGGATTCCTGCAGGTGGCTACCAGGTCCTCAGCCGGTGCATGCACGAAGGTGTTGGAGGGCTTGCAAGGCCGCCCTGAGGCCGTCACTTGCCGTCGTGCCAGCATGACCTGGCAGTAGCGGTGCCCCATGAGCCCGAGTGTCCGGGGATGGTCCACATGCTGCCGCAGGAACTTCTCATAGCGGGTCTCACCCACCGCCCCTGCCACTGTTGCCAGCACCAGAACCACGCATAGAGTCCAGCTCGCCATGAGTACCTGTGGTAAGTAGGGTCAGGGCCATCGGGACTGCAGGAGCCCTGAATGAAAAACCCACCCTGGACACTCGAGTCCCTTACAGATTCCACTCCCAGACACCCTGGTCCCTTATAGATCCCCTCCAAACGCATGAGGAAGCCCCCCTGTGACTCCTGGGTCCACTACAGAAGTCCACTGGACACATGGGTCATCTGTTGATCCCATCCAGATTCCTGGGTCCCTTACGGAACACCCCACCAGCACTACGTCCCCTACAGTCCTGCACCCTGCAAGTGTCTGGGTCTCCTATGCAACACCCCCCTGGACGTATGGATCCCCTATCATTTCCCCCCGTGCTCGAACACCTGGATCCCCACCATACTCCTACTCTCCCACTAGATGCTTGGGTTCCTTGTGGTTCCCTCCCGCAGAAACTTTGGTCCCATATGTATCCCTCACCCTCACCTGTGTGAGTGTCTCAGTTTTCCTTCGGGCGTCAGGGTCTCCTGGTCCCTCCCACTCCCCCATGCCTCTTTTATACTTGCCCAAGCTAGGCCCAAAAGGCAAGGGGCCAGGAGGAGGGACAGGGCAAAGAGCAAGGTCCAATGTGCGGGGGGGAACCTGGCACCTAGGAGGCCCCACTCCCCTCACATCCCTCCACCCCTCAAGGTCATTAGGGAATCATTAATGGACCACATGACTGTCTGCATACATCCCCTCAGGTGCCTCCTGCCCACTTCACCACAGGCAACGTATTTTCGCCTGAGGCCACATGTACCATAAGGGGCAGGTCCTCTTGGTGGAGGGGGCAAGATGCACGTGAAAAAGTACTATGAAGAACAGGATTGAACAGGAAGACGTAGTTCCTGTGGGGAACCATGACAAGACATTGGGTTTAAGTGGCAAAATTTTGGTAGCAAGTGGGGCTGCATGGCTGGCCTCTGTGAGAGGAGACCAGAAGCTGCCACGTTAGATAAGAGCCAGCAGTAGTCAGCTTGAAAAGGGACCTGCCACTGGCCAAAACCTTGCCACATAAACACATGGGAAGATCCCTGGGTTGACCTGAAAGGAAATCAGAGGTCCCTGGGCACGCAGGAAGGCAATTAGATTCACCTGCTTTGAACTGAAAGGCTCTTGGATACTATTGCTGAACATGAAAAGAGACTTGCAGGCCCCCTGTAGAACAGAGGGGTGCTTGGAGGCATCTCAGCTGAGCCAAATGGCAATCAGACGTCCCTGGGTCAAGCTGAAGGGCACTCAGAGGCCCCTGGGGCTCACAGAAAGACACTTGGAGGATGACAGAAAGGAGTGTGTTACCCTGTGGGGTATAAACAAGCCTATTCTAAGGCTCCTGTGCTGAACAGCAGGTAAAGCAAACAGAAGCCAACAGCACCGTCACGCATCCTGCCCCCAGCCCAGCAGGCAGACCTACAGCAGCAGCGCTGGGAACTGTGCTGCCACACAGGGCCTGCAGCCCCCCGAACCACTGCTGGTGCCACTGCCACAGCCACAGCCATGGCGGGCACCGCCAGTGTCACCAGGACAGTATTGCAGCATACTGCCACCCACGACTGGCACTGGGTTAAGATGCAGCATGGGAAAAACCTGCCACAGCTGTGTCAGGCCCCTCAGCAACGATGCCCCCTGCTTAACCAGCCAGGCAGGCCCTGAGTGATGCTGCAGCTTTGGTGGCCTCTCCCAGACATGGAGCGGTGCTTGAATCACAGCACAAAATAATGCTAAGAAATAAAACTTGTAGCTTTTGAAAACCGGAGTAGCCATTGCTCATACACCGTCTGGCCATTGGTCTGCTTCTGGGAGGTGGTGAGCGATGGCTCCCCCCTTCAGATTACGTCTCTTTTTCTTTTTCTCTTTCCTTCTCTTCTCCCACTTTCCCAGGGGACATGCGTACCAGGGATGGATGAAGACAATACACGCAACCTCCATTGTTTTGTTTAACATACTTTATTCACTGGGGAGTAATCCCCCCCAATTCCCTCCCAGAGCCTCTTGGGAGCTGTGGCTCTCCAGGGAGATGGAGAAAATGCTCTCCTCCTCTTCCATGTCTTCCACCTTTCTCTTCTTTTTGGCTCTCTGGGTCCTGCCAGCTCTTGGGTGGTGGAGGAGCAGCTTTCTTAGGTGCTTCTGCATCAGGACGATGTTTCCTTCCATCCGGCATAGCATCTCATAGCTGTCGTAGGAGTACCCACAGTGGCAGCACGTCCCTGAGGAAGCTGAGGGCGTCTTGCTCACCTCCTGGAAACAAGAGGCCAAGGGGGGCATGATGAAAGGGACATGGGCCTTGGGGGGGCTAGAGACATCTGCACCGGGGCTTGGCCTCTTCTTGAGAACTTTGGGTCCTGCTGGGCTGCACCAGGCAGCACGATGTGCAAAGAAAGCCTCAGGCAGGCCCCATATTTTTCTCCCTCAGGCATCAGCCTGTCCCTGTTTCTTCTTCTGAAGATGAGACCCACCTCTGCCTCCCAGGGGTGGGAAGAGGTCCAGGGAAGACCCAGGGCACCTTAGGGTCCTCCTGAGTCCTTCATGACCACGTGGGCTATTACTCCTTGTCCTACCCATTACTGACCCTTGTTTAAGGTTTTAAACCAAAGTTTAAGGCCTTGGCAGTCCCAGCAACCTGGCACTGTTTGGCCTGCCTGACCTCCGTCACTCACCTCTCTCTGGCATCTCCTGGCGTTCCTCCAGAAGCAAATCCCCACAAGGAAAACTCCACCAAGCAGGCACAGGGCTGAGTCGCTCCTGTAGAGCACCTCCATGGATGCAAAAGCTGCATCCAGCATGGCCAGGGAGGACCACAGCTGGCCCAGCAGGTAGGGCAGGTAGGAGCACTGGCTCTCTGTACCAATGCCCTGGTGCTCCAGGTCCTCAGGAGCCACGTCCCACATAAGCGTGGCCCAGGAGGGCCGGCTGGAACAGCCAAGGCTGCTGGGGAGCAGAGAGGCCACACAGAGCAGATAGACAAGGGAGAGCCCCGGGCTGAGCATTTTGCTGCTCCTTCTCTGGGCTCGATCTCTGGCCGTCACCAGCAGCACCGCTGTCTGCACGCTGAGTGGGTGATGGTGCCAGCAGCCGCACGGTGCTGTCACCGATGGCCCTGTGATGTCACAAGGCCTTCGTGGGGCACCCAGCAAGAGGGGAAGGTCCTGGGAGGGAGGCAGGGCCTGGGGAGCCGAATTTCTCAGCCGGCTGCTCCTATGGTCACCTCCCCACTGCGGGTCTGGGTCTGCCTCGCCACTGAGGCCTGGGCCAGAGCCCTGGGGGCAGGGGCTGTGCTCCAAAATGCTCAGTGAGGAGGAGCTGTGCTAGTGCAGGGGCGTTGCTGAGCCCCCCAGACCCATGCTCGTCCTTCCGTGCTGTTCCCACAGGCTGTGGGGCAGCCGTGGCATTGCCCGCAGCACCAGTGGGGTGCTCAGGGCTTTGGTGGCACAGGCAGGAGCAGATTGCGGGCCCAGCTGGTGACTCCCATACTTGTCAATATTGCATAGAAATGACACAAATATCATTCTTTATTAAATGGAAGAAGTTTTCATTCCTTATCTTTCTCCATTTATGACATAAACTCAAAATATGTAACTTGCTGGGGCACATTGTTTCCTGATATAAGTCTTGTGACTTTAATGTGTTGCACAGTGGTTAAATTTGGTGGTAGTCTGGTGATTGCTTTCTTCTTCACACCTTTCTTCACTATTCAGTATGTAGCTTTCGTTGTGGTGATGTCAGATAGGGTCATACCATTCTAAAGCACCGGTGAACCTTTCTTCCCCTTGGGAAACTATACATGCTCGGTGAGAGGACTTTTATTTTGTGGGAATGTCGATCTGCTTGAGGCTACGTAGGAAGGCTCTGCAGAGGGATCTGGATAGGCTGGATGGATGGGCCGAGGCCAAGTGTACGAGGTTCAACAAGGCCAAGTGCCGGGTCCTGCGCTGGGAGCACAGCACCCCCACGTAATGCTGTGGGAAGAGTGCTGGAAAGCTGCCTGTCGGAAAAGGACCTGGGGATGTTGATCAGTAGCCAGCTGAATATCAGACAGCAGTGTGCTGGCTACTATGGGCGGATGGCCAGGAAGACCAACAGCTTCTTGGCTTGTATCAGAAATAGTGTGGCCAGCAGGCCCAGGGAAGTGATTGTCCCCCTGTACTCGGCTCTGGCTCTTGCTTGCACCTCACTCTGTGTTCAGCTTTGGGCCCCTCACTGCAAGAAAGCTATTGAGGTGCTGGAGCATGTTCAAAGAAGGACTGTGAAGCATGGTTTAGTGGTAGACTTGGGAGTACAAGGTTAATGGTAGGAACAGATGGTATTAGAGGTCTTTTCCAAACTTAATGATTCTATGATACTGTGATCCCTGTGCCTCTTCTTGTAGCAACTTTCTTCCTTTGGGAGGACTCGTTAGCTCGTGCTTTGGTGCAGAGGGACCTCTAGTGTCCCTTTGCGGCAGATGCTTTGGCCTCACAGGCCATAGCTTGCTATTTCTTTGTCAAAAGACCTTCCTATGTATCATGGAAGGAGATGAGGTCCCCGCAGTGTTGCAGGCAACAGGCTGGGAAAGACAAGTGCTGTTTGCTCCCCTGTGGGGAGAAGGCAAGCCCAATTGTGGGACTGCTTTTGCTCAAGGACCCAGGTGTACTCGGACGATGGGGAACTGCGGTGTGTACCCTGAGTGACTTTCACCTTCGTGGATGTAGCTCCAAAAGGAAAGAAAGAGCTTTAGTGACTGTCCTTTTCCTCTCCTCCCCTCAAGTCTCTTCATTTGTGTGCCTCTGCCTGGAGCTCCTTTGCTGTCTTTGGAGGACAGATTATCTCATCTTTTGGTGCAGAGGGACTTTACTGTGCTTTTGCGGTTTGTGCTTTGGTGTCCCAAACCTCACAGTACTGCCCTGGTTAATGCTGAGTGCTGCAGGACCTGGGTTGGGCCCTGCCCTGGACAGAATTGCCCCAGTCCTGTCAATGGGCTATGTCCTATGTCTCCACCCTGTCGTTATTTTTCACCATATTGACTCTCTGTGCCTTTTTGTTCACTCCATTCTGCTTCATTTAAATGTATCATATTAAACACTTCTGTTGTCTCAGTAATTATTTTTTTCTGCAGCATTTCACTCAATGCCAGTAAGAATCTGTAAAATCACGTCCTTAGTGCTACTTTCACAGCACGCCTTACCCCTGCTATCCTCCCCGTCTGTGCTCAGCATTCAGCAGCAATGATTTTTTTTAAGCATTCAGTTCACCAGTTAAAGGTATTGGGAATACAATGAAGATGCTCTTATGTCTTTCCATGCATTTGATCCCTAACACGGGTATCATTTATTGTACAAGGTGGCCCTGCGCGTGTTCTCCTTTAGAGGCAGGGGGAGATTTAGCAGACAGCAGGAGAGAATACGCGAGAATGGAAACCCTTTCGAGCACAGATCCCCGTTTCCCAGCTCAGCGCCTCCAAGCGTCAGCATCCCGGGAACCTCCCCAGCTGCTGGAGCTCCCGGGTTTCGCTTTCGGTTTCCTTTCCCCGCCGGGCCGGGGCTGGCTGGGGCGGGGAGCGGGCATAAAGGAGCTGCCTCGGGCTCAGCCTAGCGGTAGCAGGCTGCTTGCTGGCACGGCATGGCCGGGGGAAGGAAAAAGCAGCGGCAGCGGCAGCGGCAGCGGGCCGGACAGCAGAAGCGCAGCCCCCAGCAGCGGCCGAAGGCAGCGGGAGGTGCGGGGGGGAACCGGCGGCGTACCGGGGGTGGGGGGGTCGGGGACCCCGCCGGGAGCCAGGGGTTGGGGAGGAGACGGGGGTGATGGGGAGAGATGCCCCTGTCTGACTGC
The DNA here is from genome assembly GCF_964211835.1 of Anser anser. NCBI lineage: Eukaryota > Metazoa > Chordata > Aves > Anseriformes > Anatidae > Anser > Anser anser. The sequence continues at coordinate 12,096,227 of NC_139724.1, read as the reverse complement.
ACGCTGTGGTTAAGCTGGGGAGGTGAGAAAGGTGGGCGGTGGGGCAGCCAAGGTGTGAATTTTACTGCTTCTCCAGTGTCTTGTAAAACATCTGACTTCGAGACAACCTGTGCCCAAGCGTGTGACAAATCTAGGGCAGTCAGATAACTCAGCAAGAGCCTTTTTTCCCCAGGACACTCTCCACAGCCGTGCAAAAGTAAGTGTACTTCTGCTGACGTGTCAGTGATTGTTTTCAGAGCCTGTATCTGAGAGATGGCGAAATGTCTTCTAGTGACAGCCAGGAGAATGACTGGTGGACAACAAAGTAGTGCACAGGACACTGAAGCTCTGAGTGACCTGAGAAAATATTGCCTATGCTTGCTGCACTTCTTCCCAAGGAGCAGAAACTCTCAGTGAAAGCAGTAGCACACAGAGATACTGGGGAGGGAGCAGAGATGGTTAAGGTGCCTGCTTCCTGCCATGCCTGTCTTTATTTGTTCTGTAGAACATGTGCAGTTGCAGAGAAAGGAGGGGGTGAAATGTTCAAACTGTGATGAAACACATACTCTCCTTCTCTCCTGTGATGGGAAGCTTTCTGAACACTGGGCTACATCTTCGGATAACTGCTTTAAGCCAAGGTAAGAAGCTTTTGCAGGGTGAAGGTATGTATTGCAATGGTCAGAGAACGTCCTCCTTTTCCTAAAGTTAACATTCAAGAAACTCAGGCATGCTCTTACTGTAAAAAGGAAACAAGAACACTTGCATTCCTAAAACTCAAAACTTTCTCTTCTTTTTTAACCAGCAAGAAATGTTCTGATTTTGAGGGTAACACTAAGATCTGAGCTGTTTGAGATACTGACGGTACAGGTTCCTCTCAAAACTTAGTAAGGATGAGTAGATTTACCAGTTTGCAAATGACATGCAAACTACATGTGGCTTAGGAAAGCTGTGTGTGAAAGACCCAGGCCCACATAAACCTTGCCACCTTCTGATTAATCTGTGAGGGTAACCAGCATCTACAAATGACATAGCAGTATGCTTATGGAATTTGCTGCTAGTTTGCCCAGGGATGAGACTGATTTTCTTTCAGCTTCCTCTGGTGCAAACCACAATCAGATCAGTTAGTGCAACTGAAGGAGGCTAGTATAAGAGCAGGGTGAATCAACTGAGAGATGACCAATATTTTTCTATGTAAATACTGCTAAACATCCTAGGACGTGGTGAGCAGAGGATCCTCTTTTTTTTTTACTTAGTCTCATGGCACAGCATCTGTTTTGATTTGGTATTTTTTCCTAATCTTCGTAGGCTGGTGGAAGAACTGGGAAACCGAGAAATTGTTCAAATAGCCTGTGGGGACCATCACTCCATGGCGCTGTCCAGAGGTAGTCTCTTTTATGCACACCTTTCTCCAAATGGGAGTCCCATTTGACAGGCTTGCTCAGAAGGGAGACCTTGAACCGTGTCCAGTAGTTAGTGACACCATCAGTAATGAGCAATGGATAGGTGACACAAACTGTGCTCTCTGTCAGCGCTGCCCTTCCTTCCCAGCTCCCAGGGACCTGCAGTTCTATCTTTCTCCAATTCCTTAGCACTACCCATCCTCAAAGGTGCGTCGTGGAGAGCAAACGTGGCTGCCCTGCCCTACGCTCACCAGACCTGGACATTTTAAAGTTTGAGCTCTTCTCTGGTTCATAAAAGTACGGCAATAGAGGCAACACCCTGCTTTTATTCGTGCTGTGATGAGTCACATAGGCAGCATGGGACTGCCCTGAAGGGGGCAGAAGCAGACAGGGAGATCTGGCTTCTGCCGCTGATGTACTCCTAGCACTTAGGAGCTAGATCTTTGAAAACAGCACTGATTCTCACTCCCACTCCCAAAGCACAAAGACTCAAGGGAAGCCTGACACAGAGCTGTTTTCTTTTGTTCCACGTGTGAAGGAGGTGAGCTCTTTACCTGGGGCCAGAATGCCTATGGACAGCTTGGAGTGGGGAGACAAGTCACGCTCACCCCCAAACCACAGCTGGTGAAAGGACTAAAGGGCATCCCACTTGCTCAAATTGCTGCTGGAGGAGCTCACAGCATTGCTGTGTCACTCTCTGGAGCCGTGTACTCCTGGGGAAAGAACGACTTTGGACAGCTGGGACTTGGACACACGGAAGGTAAGGAAAGAAAGCAGTTTGAGAGCAAAGCAATAGGAAGGCATTTTCCTGCTCAGTGAACTTTCTGCACACAGGAATCATTCTAGAATGCCAAATCTCTTTGGAACAGCAGTGGGTGGTAGGGACTTTGGAAGCAAGTATATCTAGATAAGTTTTTTGTTTCAAAGCTATTGCATCCTGACCAGAAAATGCATGAAGGGTCGAGGGATTTAGGTGTTATATATCTACAGATCATTTTGTCATCATTTTATGTGGCCAAGTGGGTAGCCTGGGCTCGTAAAACCATATGTCTCTTTCCAGCCAATCTTGCATGAAAGAAATTCATTTTATACCTCTTTGCCTTCTTTAATTTTCTGTGAAGATAAGGTGAGAAAATAATTAAAGTCACCCATTGTCTTCAGACTTAGAAGGCAAGAGTAGAGTTGCCTTAGCCAGACAGAACCTGAAGTTGTTGAATATGTTCAGCTCCTTGAAAATCAGATGTTTTGAGGCCAAGTACCTTTCATCAAACAAATGTGAAAGTGTTGCATTTTGTTTCAGACCTAGTGTAACTGAACAGAGAAAAAACTATGAACCAGACAGAACATTATGAGAAAGAGAATGTTATAGTGGAGGGTAGAAAACAACTTGAAACCAAGTCATAAATATATGAATTGCTGTAAGATAGGACGGTAAAATCCAAAAAAAAAAGAAAGAAAGAAAGAAAAAAAACGAACGAGAAGTATTTTCTAATTCTACACTCTAGTATGCTTTCACTTTAGCTATGCTGTATTTTCTTTCCAGACAAGGACTACCCATCATACATTGAAGCATTAGAGCACTGGAAGACTGTATTTATCGCATGTGGGGCAGATCATACTGCAGTTCTCTCCAAGGTGAATCTGAAATTGAAGCTCAGCATCTGAGAAATGCTGGGAGAAAAGATACACTGCTAAAACTCAACACAAAGAAATTGGAATATCAATGCTTGCTTCCATCGGAATCTGGAGATGATCCTGAAGGCATACTAACTGTGGTAGTGGGAAAACTGGCCTTTGCTCTGATTCATATCACCTGCATGAACAGGGAGGGAGATGGTGAATGGGAATCCTGGGGCAAAGAGAAGCAGTTTGACACTTCATACTTTTTAAACATATATATTTTTTTTTTTATAGTATACTGTGAGCAAATGAGAGCAATAGGTCATTCACTAGGTTTAACACATACAACAAAATGCTTAAAAAACAGTGAGTTATTCTCAGGAGGGTATTTTTTTTGGTTTGTTTGTGTTTTTTTTTTCTTCCAGGAGTTAAAGGATTTGGGCATAAAAACAACATAAGATTAGGCCTGATGAGCAGTGAACTGTTTGAATGAGGGATGTTTTGAGTAAAGGCCCATAATGCATATTGTGTCTTGCTGGGTCCCTCTCTTGATGGTGACCATTTGAATGCTGTTAATAATGCAGAGATCCTGTTGTTTGTTTCTTCATCTTCAAGGATGGCTTGGTGTGCACATTTGGAGCAGGAGGGGCTGGCCAGCTTGGTCACAACTCCACCCGGAATGAACTAACACCTCGTGTAGTGGCTGAGCTGTGGGGAGCAAGAGTTTCGCAGGTTGCCTGTGGAAGGTAGGAAAGTACCTTAATAAAATGCCTTCTGAGGTCAGAGTTTTAGGGGAATCGCTGAACAACAGCAGGGATGAAAGTCACCAATATGTTCAAATCCCTGTGTGTTCAGCTCTGTCAGTGATCTTCCTGATCAGGCCACCCTTCTGCCACGAGCCCTGTGAAATCAGAACCCTCAGCCAGTGCCAAGCAGGGGGAGAGGGCTGCAAAAACCATCAGGAGTCCTTGACTCTTGTTCTTCCAAGAAATGAAGGGTGTACTTGGTTCCAAAGGACAGAAGACTGTCAAAAAGCTAAGTCAGAAAAGTCATCGAGTTCCCATCTCCTTCAAAAGACTGGGTGGAACCTTAGAAAGAACCAAGCAATAGTGAAAATGATCCAGTTTCATTCTGCCTTTCTGGAACTGGGACAGAAAAAGTCTCCTGTTGAATTTCCTGGGTTTTGAATCAGACTCAGCAGTGTGGAATTTGCACTTGGAAAAAAAATGGAAGGAAGCTAGCAAGGCATAACAATTAATTTTTTTTATGCAGAACCAGGGTAAATCACAAACATTAGGGGATAGTATAGGAAATTTGAGTCTGTATTTTTTTACTTTTTTACTATGCTTATAGAAGGAAAGGGTCCTATGACTTCAGTTAAAGGGACTCTATGGCTGGACTGTCATGACTTCTAAAGACAAGCCTCAGCTCTCCCCTCTGAAAGCATATCTGTAAATTGTATTCTAAGTAGCTCAGTGGTATTAACTTGTTCTGACCATTTTTCTTTTTCTGAACAGACAGCACACACTGGTGTATGTCCCCTCCTTGGACAAAGTCTATTTATTTGGTTCTGATGAAGGACAGCTGGGAAATGAGAGAGTGGCTAATCAATTGATACCACTTCCCATCAATTCACCAGTGGATAATGGAAAATTCTGTCAGGGTAATGAACACTGCAGATGTGTACAATCTGTATTAATTTCTTCAGTTCAGTTTGATTTCTTGATTTCCTGTTTACACTAGAAAGCTGATGGCTTCTAGTTGCTTAGACATGCTTGCTTGATAGTCCCAAACACAGTCTAGCAATGTGTAAATCTATTTGCTATTTGATTTACCATCATGAGTAATGGCCTCAAGGAATCAACTTTTAGATAGACAGCTGCTGTCTTTTTTTTTTTAATATGCCACCTCCGTGCACTGAACACTATGTAGCAATGACTGTGTCTTCAACTGTTTGAAAACCTTTTCATTCTTTCACAGAAAACAACACCTCACAAAAGGTGATTAAAACTACGTCAGAAGAAAAGGAGAGTATTGTCCTTTGCTTGAAGGAAAGGGTATGTACATATTTGTTTACAGATTGTAGTTTTACCATTTTTCACAATACTATTGGAAGCTTTTGATTTTTCTTTTCTGCTTTTAATGCTCCAACTAAAGATAAGTCTCTTTGCAGTTCTTTTCATGCCTACATCAGAAACAGACTTGTATTGCAATTATATTTCTGTTCTATGTTTTCTGCATCTGGGTCACACTGGATGACCATTAATTTATTTATATTTAGGCTGAAATGTTCTTGTAGTGATTGACTTGAAAAAAAGAATCACATCTGCTATACCTTTAATCTCATCACATATTCATGCATTTCCTACAGAATTCCTATCCTTTGAATGGAATTGCAACTCTGAAGGAGAACGAAGTGGATGCATGGATTTCTAATTCCCGTCCAAAACGCTGGAAAACTATAAAAAAGTAAGTCAGAATGCTGGTGTTGATTTTTTTTCCCCCAATACATAATTTTCCCTAAAAAAAATATTATTCTTTGAAGACTCTTGTAGGAACTGATGTTTGAGAATTTAGCCAAGGGCCATATCTTGTACCAGCACTGCTTACTTAATTTTTGCATAGGAAAAACACATGCTCATAAGCAACAGCCCCTTGATAACCCTTTTGAAAGAACAGAACAGATGTACTGCCTGGTTTTGGGAGCCAGTCCTTCTCATTGCAAGAATTGATTGTTAAATTGGTGAAGAGCTGACAAAGTTAAACCAGTCTAGAGACTGAGGCCTTGTGTAAAAGCTCTCAATATGGTGTTGTTAAGAAATTTTTATGTGGTTAGGTGGAGATAAACTTGTGCACATGGCTTTTGTTCTCTCAGAATTAAATAATGAAGTTGCTACTTTTGTTGAAAGGATTGGTTTGTTTTTTTTTCTTTGCCTTTTTTTTTATTATTTTTACTCAGGAATATCAGACTGATCTTTTCATCTGAGGCTTGCATCAATGGAAGCTTCCTGGAGAAGAGGTAGTGTGTGCTGACATAGACATAAAAATATTTGCTTAATATAAACCGATCACAAAGTGTTATTTTAAGCTATGTATGTAGAGAAGAATAGTTGCATCTGAATTTGCAAGAAGCAAGTCTGCATTTTCAAGGAAAAGCTTGAAATAAAATTATTTTTTTATCCTGTAGTTCCCACCAAAATTTGCTGTAGAAGCTCATATTGTAGTAGACCATCCCATAGTGACAACTGATGGATGATTTTAATCTCGTGAGGCAATATTACAGCTCCCACTTTATTACAGTCCATAATAGCTCCTCCCAGCACTGAAGTGCAATTCATTTTTGGGTGAAATACAGCAAGCCTGTTATTAACAGTTATTAACAGTCCATCACTACACAAGATGGGAATGACAGAATATTAATGAGGATGCACCACAGTGAGAATATCCTTATAAAACAGGTGAAGCTGTACTCACTGGAGTTGGGGCTTAATTCTAAGTATTTTCTGGTGTTAGGGTGCTTCACTGTTCAGTCACTAATAAAAAACAGCTCATTTGATTTTTTTTCCTTTGTGACAGAGACAAACATTTCAAAACTTCCAAAGAAATCTCAGGTGTAGACATGAGAGAAGTGCAATGTTTTTATAACAAGATCAGCAACAAGAGAGTAATCTACCAGGAGGTAAGGATTTGATATAAGAATTCTCACTACATGGACACCAAGGAGCTCTAGATCTGACTACTGTTTTCCCAGTCTTTCACAAACAAAGCAAATGTGGGACAGACGTGTTCTGCAGCAGAGTGGGGGATCAGGGCGTGCAAGGTGTTTCTCACATCAAGGAAGCCACCAGGAACTGGCAGCCCTCACGAGAGCGGCTGACTGGGCTTGAGTGGAGTCAGGAGTGGGTTGTGTCCCCTGTCCTTCCCCCTGAACAAAGGCAGCCCTAGGGAGTTCAGTATGGCAGGAGCAAGTACACTTGTGGGAGGTATGCCCAGGTTGAGGCACTCCTCTGCTCTGGCAAGAGGTGAATAAACTGAAGTATATCAGGGAGTCTGAGGAGACAGACTTCTGGAGTTGCTCCCTACCTTTTCTGAGACAGGCCCAGCAGACAGAAGGGACACTCAATAGAGGGGCTTCCCTGTCCGCTCTCCACCCGGCCGAATGCACTGACCTAGAGGATAAGGGGCAATGGCAACAAGTCCTGGCTTGGCGCAGCAGGTTCATCCCCTTAGGAACTTCTCACCTTCTCAGGTGCCCGTGCACAATAGGTGTGAAGCTTTGCAGGTCAATCTGAGCAACACTGGGGAATGCAGTACATCTGGCTTGGAGGTGACGCGAAGGTCACGTTGACCTGTGTCCTGCATTAAAATAGCTCCCACCAAGAAAAAAAGACAGGTCACTGTTGTGGGAGACTCCCTTCTGAAGGGAACAGAAGGCCCAATGTGCAGACCAGACCTGCTTCATAGGAAGGTCTGCTGCCTCCCCAGGCCCCAGATTAGGGATGTGAAGAGAGAGCTATTTGCCCTGGTTTGGCCCTCAGACTATTACCTGTTAGTGATTTTTCAAGTACGCAGAGATGACAAAGTCTGAGGACAATCAAAAGAGACTTCAGGGCCCCGTGACATAGTTGTTGAGAGGTCAGGAGTACAGGTGATGTTTTCCCCTCTCTCCAGTTGCAGGGATTGATGGGTTGAGGAACAGGAAAAGTCAGCAAATCATTATCTGGCTCCAAGCCTGATGTCACCAGCAGAACTTGGGATTTTTTGATCATCGGTCATTTTACAAGACACCAGGCCTGCTGGCAATGGATGGCATTCACCTGTCTCTAAGGGGGAAAAGGATCTTTGCTCAGGAGTTAGCAGGGCTCACTGATAAGGCTTTAAACTAGATTTGAAAGGGGAGGGAAGGGGATAAAACCAGGCTTGACAGAGACAAGCCTGGGGGTGATATGACAATGGTTAAAGAACAATGTGCTAGCAAGGTCCATCGGTCTACCACCCCTGCTGAGGTAGGGGATGGAGAACCATGTGGTACCAAAGGCACAAGGGATATTGACAGGTTAGAAATCACAAAAGTACCTGGGAATGGTCATGCAGGGCTTCTGCCCCCCAAAACGTGGCAGGATCGCTAGCCCAACTGAAGTGCATCTACACCAATGCACACGATATGGGCAACAAACAGGAGCTGGAAGCCATTGTGCAGCAAGAGGGCTGTGACATAGTTGCTACCACTGAAACATGGTGGGATGGCTCTCATGAATGGACTGCTGCAATGGACGGCTACAAACTCTTCAGAATGGATAGGGTAGGAAGGAGAAGTGGTGGGGTAGATGTTAGGCAGTGTTTGGGTTGTCTTGAGATTAATAATGGCGATGACTGGGTTGAATGTTTATGATTAAGAATCAGAGGGAAGGCCAATGAGGCAGATGTCCTGGTGGACATCTGTTATAGACTGCCTAACTAGGCCGAAGAAGCAGACGAATAATCTACAAACAGCTGGGACAGGTTTTGCAATCGCTAGCCCTTGTTCTCATAGGGGACTTCTACTTATCGGATGTCTGCTGGAAATACAACCCAGCACAGAGGAAACAGTCTAGGAGGTTTCTAGAGTGTGTGGAAGATAACTTCCTGACGGAGCTACTGAACGAGCCAGCTAGGGACAGTGCCCGCTGGACCTTTTGCTCAGAAACAGAAAAGGACTTGTGGGTGATGTGAAGGTTGGAGGCCATCTTGGGCACAGTGATCATGAAATAATAGAGCTTTCAATTCTTGGAAAAGTAAGGAAGGGGGTTACCAGAACTGTCACCTTGGACTTCTGGAGGACAGACTTTGGCCTGGTAATGAGGCTGGTTGGTGGAGTCCCTTGGGAGGCAGTCCTGAAGGACAAAAGAGTCCAGGAAGTCTGGACGTTCTTCAAGAAAGAAATCCTAAAGGCACAGGAGGAGGCCGTCCCCACATGCCGAAAGATAAGCCAGCATGAAAGAAAACTGGCCTGGCTGAACAAAGAGCTGCAGCTAGAGCTCGGAAAGAAAAAGAGGGTTTATGACCTTTGGAAGAAAGGGCAGGTCACTCAGGAGGACTACAAAAATGTCATGAGGCTGTACAGGGACAAAATTAGAAAAACCAAAGCCCAATTTGAGCTCAATCTCGCTATTGTTATTAAAGACAATAAAAATGATTTTATAAATACATAAACAAGAAAAGAAGGACTAAAGAGAATCTCCATCCTTTATTGGATGTGAAGGGAAACATACTGATAAGAGATGAGGAAAAGGCTGAGGTACTTAATGCCTTCTTTGCTTCAGTCTTTATCAGCAAGACCAGTTGTTCTCCAGGTATTCAGCCCCCTGAGCTGGTAGATAGGGATGCGGAGCAGAATTAAGCCCTCATAATCCACGAGGAAAGGATTAATGACCTGCTACTCCGCTTAGATGTATGCAACTGTATGGGGCTAGATGGGATCCACCTGAGGGTACAGAGGGAGCTGGTGGGAGTGCTCACCAAGCTGCTTTCCATCATTTATTAGTGGTTCTGGCTATCAGGGGAGGTCCCAGCTGACTAGAGGCTAGTAAACAGGATACCTATCTACAAGAAGAGCTGGAAGGAAGATCTGGGAAACTGCAGGCCTGTCAGTCTGACTTCAGTGCCAAGGAAGCTCACGGAGCAGATGATCTTGAGTGCTATCTTACAGGACAGCCAGGTGATCAGGCCCAGTCAGCACGGGTTTATCAAAGGCTGAGGAACCTGATCTTCTACAACAAGGTGGCATGCTCAGTGGATGAGGGAAAGGCTGTCGATGTGGTCTAGCTAGACTTTGGTAAGGCTTATGATACTGTTTCCCACAGCATTCTCCTGAAGAAGCTGGCAGCTCAAGGCTTGGACTGCTGTATGCTTTGTTGGGTTAAAAACTGACTGGGTGGCTGGGCCCAAAGAGTTGTGGTGAATGGAGTTAAATCCAGCTGGAGGCTGGTCACTAGTGGAGTCTCCCAGGGCTCAGTATTGGGGCCACTTTTCTTCAATATCTTTATCAATGATCTGGATGAGGGGATCGAGTGCACCTTCAGTAAGTTTGCAGACGACACCAAGTTAGGCGTGAGTGTTGATCTGCTTGAGGGTAGGAAATCTCTGCAGAGAACTCTGGATAGGCTGGGTTGATGGGCTGAGGCCAGCTCTATGAGGTTCAACAAGGCCAACAGCATCCTGGCTTGTATCAGAAATAGTGTGGCCAGCAGGACCAGGGAAGACATTGCCCCCATGTACTTGGCTCTGGGCTGCACCTTGAAAACTGTGTTCAGTTTTGGGCCTCTTGCTACAAGAAAGATATTGCAGTGCTGTAGTGTGCCCAAACAAGGGCAACAAAGGAGGTGAAGGGTATAGAGAAGAAGTCTTATGACTTGTTCTGAGTGGCTGAGGGAGCTGGGGTTGTTTAGCTTGGAGAAGAGAAGGCTCAGGGGAGACCTTATTGTACTTTACAATTACCTCAAATGAGGTTGTAGCAAGGTGGGGATTGGTCTCTTCTCCCAAGCACCAAGTGATACGATGAGGGGAAATGGCCTCAAGTTGTGCCAGAGGAGGTTTAGGTTGGATATTAGGAGAAATTTCTTTACCAGAAGGGTTGTGTGGCATTGGAATGGGCTGTCCAGGGAAGTGGTTGAGTCACCATCCCTGGAGGTCTTCAAGAAGCCTTAGATTTAGAACTTAGCAGCATGGTTAAGTGGTGGGCTTTAGTACTAGGTTAAAGGTTGGACTAGATGATCTTAGGGGTCTTTTCCAACCTGAATGATTCTATGAAAAAAATAATAATCCAACCTTTCAGGAAGCTTCTTGAAGAGTTTGTTTGTTGTCCCTACTGAAGCTGAATCCTGGAGAGGTGAAGTTTTATGAAAGTCTTAGTGCAGGGAACAAGCCCTTTTACAAAAAGCTGCCAGGCTTCCCAGTGAAGAGAAATGATGGCAGAATTACCCCAGAAAGTTGTCTGTCTTCTATTGGGGGAAATAAATGGATGAATGAGTTACCCAAAATCAATCAGAAAACTGAGTAATTCAGGAACTGAATTTAAAGGTAGTATTCTAGACCTAGTGTGTGAAAGAAGATCTGTGAATGAAACAGAAATTCTGTGCTAACCTAATTCATAGGTTATTTTGGCATAACACAATTGCATTTTTAATCCCTGTTTTTAATCCGTTTTTTTGTTTTGTTTTGTTTTTTTCTCCCCCCTGAAGGTGCAAAACGGAATTGAGGATTTGCTGCCATCATTGTCTTCCTCTCCCATCTCACCTGAAAATTTCAGAGTCTACTTGATCTTGCCTTTCCTTCTTCAGGGAGATGATGAGAGCTCTTACTGTTCTCTCAGGCTGTTAGCAAAAGCCATTTTGAGGCTCCAGCAGAAGGACCGGGAAGCTCTTGGTAGGGTTTGAAGTAGATGGAGTTGAATGATTAAATGTTTGGTCATTTTGGGCTGTGGAGCAAGAGATAGTATTGTTGATGTAACTTGTTCCAGAGTTCAGCCTGGAAGAAATGCTTTTGGTAGAAATACAAATATGGGGACTACTACAGAAAAAGCAGGCACAAGAAAAACAGTGTTTCTCAATCTGAGGTTTACTAATTTTGTACTATGAAATTTAGCATTTTGTTTTGTTCAGTTGATAAGAAAGGAAAATGCAACTTAATCAAAAAAAATAAAAATTAGTCATTTGCATGTTACCTGTGGTGGATATCTTACTAGCTGTTATTTTATTTACAGAGTGCCTGTGGTCAAATCTAGACACATTATTTTTCAAAAATCTGGTCCATATATATCAGAAGCTTTCCCAGAACACACTGGATCAATTAATCAGGAGAAACGGAGTGTTGCAAATACATCTCTTTGAACACGAGACTACTCTTAGACTGCATGAGACTCTGCAAATACTGCACATTCTTTACCAGGTGAGAAGGTGTTTGGATCCAGATTAGACAGGGCATATCAGTATGATTTAGAATATTTTAATAATTTTCTTTGTTGAATTTTCAGTGTTTCCTTCTTACAAGGAAACATGGTGCTTTGACATTCCTTCGGGAATCTTTTTAGCATGTCTTTGAAGGAGTTGAGTTGTCCCACTACCTACCCCAAATCATGCTCTTGAACAGTGCCTGGCTGACTGTCTGTAGAAATGAATCACAGAATGGTTGAGGTTGGAAGGGACTTCTGAAGATCATCTAGTCCAAACCCTCTGCCAAGCACGATCACCTAGAGCACAAATGAAGAACTGAAGCATGTTATAGCCTCAAGGTGGGAGAGAATGCTTTCAGTGAGGACTGCATGCCTTGATGCATGTTGAGCTATGGATGTAGCTGTGGTGGTTTTACCATGCTATGCAGTTGAACACCAGAACGGATCTCTCACTTCCCCTCCTGAAAGAAAAAAGGGGAGAAATAGGATGGAAAGGGCTCTAGAGTTGAGATAAGGACAGGCAGGTCACCCACCAATTATCATTGCGGGCAAAGCAGAGGGTCCCTTTTGGAGGCAGCTGAAATTGGCTCTTATCTGACACAGGGCAGCTTCTGGGCTCCTCACAGAGGCCACCCCTGCATCCCCCCTGCTACCAAGCCCTTGCCACGTAAACGCAGCTCAGTGGTGCCTGCCAGTGAGATCCCTCACCCCAGTAACTGCTCACAGCATTTAAATGACAGCCCACCTATTTGGCAGAGCATGGCTGTCACAACAATACTGTAGGATGCTTTAAGAGCCTGTTACCTGAGAAGTTTTCTGAAACAGAAGAATTATAACATGTTTAGCTGCATATGAATAAGGGGAAGGGAGGGGACAATAGCTGTATTCTTCTCAAAAGACATCCTTTCTCTTGCTGAGATCTTCAAAGTTTAGGAAAGGGAGAAAGTTCAAGCATGCACTCAGTGTGAATCAGAGAACTGATAAATTTGGTTCAGAATTCAGTATCCTTTTGGCTGAGAATGCAGACTTGGACCTCTAAGTTTATACTTTCGAATCTATTCACTGGATAAAACTCAGAAGTGCAGGAGGGTACTCCTCAGTAAGTGGTGACATCATTTGCATCTTTATGTGGTCACTTCCCCCCCCCCCCCCCCCCCCCCCCAGAATCACATCTCTGTCAGGCAACAAATATGAAAGTGAATGAGGAACTTCAGATTCTCTTGCAACATGCCAGACAAAGTGGAAAAAAATACCTTTCATACCTTTGCTAACGAGTCTTTGTTGTAAATGAAAATCACCTTCCTGTAAGTTTTTACATGGTTTTCTGTGACTTGCCACTGTTGAGTGCTTCTACAGTGTTGTAGTGTTTCTGTACTTCCATTTCTGTGCAGGGTCTCAGAGCTATTTCTGCTGAGAGCCCGGTTTCTTCTTAGTCCTGTCCTGCTTACAGATGCATAGCTCAGCAGTTCTGCTTTTCATATTGCGTCTATCAATGCAGGTGAACACCAGGGCTGGCTTCAGACTACAAGAAAACAACTTCTATGTGTCCAAAGTGAAAACGATTATCGAATATTTATTCAACGTGAAACAAGCTGTAAGTATAAAATCTTACAGCAGCACAAAACACTTATTCTGCTGTTTTGTAAATCAATATATATGGAAGTCAACTCTAAACTCTACCCAAGCGGCAGTGCACTTTCCCACTCCTCCGGCTGTCCTAAATCATGCAAGCCATTTACAGTCTCAGTATTTCAGCAGCTACAATAGTACCTTTCCTTTGATGACTCCCTGGTTCAGAGAACCAGGGCTGTTCCCAAGAGCTTAGATCTGTTTGCTTCAAACTGGCAATGAGTATGAAATAGCAGCGTGAAGGATGGTTGCTATGCTTCTAGTATACTTCTAGATTTTATCATATTTAATTAACAGAATTATTGTGAGGTCTCTTTAAACTTTTATGGAGATACCCTATTGAGCACTTTCATTTACTTATATCTAAAAGCAGTGTTAATAATAATAATAAAATCTGTGAAATGGTTCACTTCTTCACTTTTAATAACAACATATCTAACTTGGGTGTCTGGGGCGTTTTTACTATTTTTACAAGGTCCAGGGGGACCTTGATAGGCTTGAGAGGTGGGCGTGTGTGAACTTCATGAGGTTCAACGAGGCCAAATGCAAGGTCCTGTATCTGGGCCAGGGCAATACCAAGCACAAATACAGGCTGGGAGAATGGACTGAGCACAGCCCTGAGGAGAAGGACCCGGGGATGTTGGTTGATGAGAAGCTCGATGTGAGCTGGCAATGTGAGCTTGCAGCCCAGAAAGGAAGCCCAAGGAATAAAATTACTGTTTTATTCCTGGGATACTGTAATGTATGTCTGCCTACACAGACAGTTCTGCAAAAATTCAGATGCCTCCTTATCAGTTTCCCATTCATGCAAGTGTTTAGAAGCCGCTTTTATGAAGCGTGCCTCTCTGTTGGTATAGTGTTCATGTACAAAGTATGTACATGTTGGTACATGTACAGGTATGTTGGTATAGTGTTCATATTCTGTTTGTATAGTGGTCATGTACACATCAAAAGCCTTTTTCAGAAATACAGGATGGCAGTTCAATCTCTACACATACCCCCAAACTCTGATCTTGCAAGTGAAGAATCATCATGTCTTTTCTTTGTAATTTCAGGTGATGTTTCAGAGGGTGACATTTCAGAGGACTCTAGGGATGCTGACCAAATATCCATGCATCTTTGACATGCAAGACAAGATCTGGGTTCATTATTTAGAATGCAACAGTCTGTACACGTGCTACAACTTTGTAAGTGTCACCAATTTTTTATTTGTTTTTACAATTTAGAAGAGAGAAACACACTTCTAACAAATGGTTATTTAATTCTTCAACAGCTAGGCTGGATATGGAAGAAACCCTATACTTTCTCTGTCAGACGAGAACACCTTCTGGATGACATACGGCGTCATTTAATAACAGCACAAAATGATCAATTCAGCAGGAACTTAGAAGTAAGATACCAAAATATATTGTTTTGTTAGCTCTAAATGTATTACTGCACTGTTCTGAAGTATTATAAAGTTCCACTGGGGATGTAAAGTAAATCGGGAGGGTAGTATTTTACATTCCTGTTCCAGATAGCCGTTAGGCTTTCTGGGCATAATTTAAATGCAAGTGGCAGTGCTATTTACTGTGAAGCTGCTTTGGGATAATATAATAGGATTGCTCAGGAAACTGGTAATTGGCAAAGTCCATTACTATTACTGCTACAATGATTTTGAAGAGACTCAGCTAGTTTTCTTCAGGTTTTCTTCAATACTAGCCCTGCCCTGCAAAAGCAGTTAGGTGGCTGATGTGGGATCCAAGCATCTGCCCAGAGCTGAGCTCAACACAAGGACCATGTGCCTGTGTTCTGTCACTAACCCAAGCGCTGTCAGTCTGGTACTGCACCTATGCATTATCCGATTCTGTTTCTTCCCACGTGAGACTTCTTGCTGGCCAGAGCTGTCAAAGCTTTTCCTTCCTATACATTTAGGAAAAGATTCACAAATAGCTTCTAGAGCTACCCTTCCTTCCCCCTTCCTCAGTACATCAGCGAAAATGGGTACTTTTTACACTGAAAATAAGGCTTGTGCTCTGTACTATCCTCTAGACAAGCCTCTCCACTGATCATAGAAGGAGCCCCAACAAGTTCCCAGATGTTTGCCAGTCAGCCTTCAAATACACCCTCTGCACACTGCCTTTCATACTATAGATCACACCATTATTTGCGCAGAAGCTACTTGGTCAATTTGATTAGTATCTCACCAACAGACACTACTGTCTATAGACACTACTACTAAGATCTGCAACATTTACAGTTTTGTGCTGCATTTCTGAAATGTTCAGCAGGTAAAGGACATTCTGTCACTCCATTCTCTAGTCTTACTGTAAACGGGAACAGGGAAGGCTGAAGTACTTAGCAGAAGTATCTTCTGTTTGCTCTCTACTGAAGATGCTGAAGAAGAGATCGTGTTAAGGGGAAAGATACCCTACATACGTATGTAGTATTTGTAGCTGCTGACTTGGCTACCAAATCCTGGGCTCAGTAAGCTGTTTCTCCTCCAGCCTGTCAGGAGATGCCTCTTTAATGAAGATGACCCAGCATGGCTACCAAACTCGTGCACTCAGACACACTTAACAAATAGAATAAGGACATACATCTCTGAAATAGATACTGAAATATGTTGTAGGTGATTCTGCCTAACAAAACCCCTAGATGCACAAATACATCTTTTCTGGGCAGCAAGCAATGCTGTTGTTTGCCCATCTTTTTCTTACAAAAAAAAATTAATGAAAAAATAAATAACCAAAGCAAGCAGTTGGTGGATGTACAGTCATGGGTGTCATCCCAAGTAAATTTCTTCATTTAACTCAAAGCTTGTTATTAACCATCAGCCTAATTTATTTTACATTCTTCTAACAGGGAGACAAATACATCTCAATACACACACATCACTTCAAGACATATGAACAAAGTTAAAGCTTCATGACTCAAAGAGAGACTTATACTGTCATGCTGTCATTGCTTATTATCTAAGACGTTACTTCAATCTGCGTGCAGTCTTTTCTCAAAAGGATGACTGCCACCTGTAAGCTTTTCAGTAGTACCATTAGAAACAGAGAATGTTCTTGAAGAGATATACTAGAAAGAGTTAATGCTTCTCATTAGTCCTCCTCTCTATCTTCCTTAGCAGTAATTAAGTAATGGGCTTGCTGCAGATGACTTCATACAGTTCCAGATACCACTAGGAAAACAGCGACGGTCACTAGTGCCAGATGGGAACTCTCTCAAATCAACTGTAGCACCCTGTGAGATTAAACTGTTGCTCTAGAGAAGCACAGGGGTTTAGCAAACGCATTGCACTAGTTGTGCCTAAAGAGCTTAATCCCCATCCAGGTCCACAGGTGGAAGAACACATAAACTGGTATTGTAATAGGAAGGAGGAGGCTGTAGAAACACAAGCTATTTGTGCTGGTGCAGCCCTGCGGGAAGGTCTCATCCACAGCGGCTGCATAGAACAAGCCCGCTAGGGACAGGAGCGGAACGAGGACGGTCAGTGTGGGCAGGGAGGGCAGCACGCCTCCTCCAGCCATCGCTTTACTGCTGGGGCCCAGCGGGCCCCGAGGTCTCCTTCGAGCCGTCAGCCGGGGGCTTCTTCCGCGTTGTCCTGGCAGCCTCCGGGATCATGTTCGGGATGCCATCGATGACGGGATACGCAATGCCCAGCTCCTCGTTAATGAGCTCGTTAGTAGACTCGTCATACCTGGGCAGCCAAGAGAAAAATAATAATAATTCCAAGCGAGGAGCGGATAGCTTAGGTTTGCCCTTCAGCACCCGCTCGCTTCCCCCTCACCTCAGCGGCCGCTTGGAGAGCGGGCACACCAAGAAGCGCAGCAGGGACGGCTCCAGCGCCTGCCCCCGGCCGTGGCCGCCCGCCCCGCGGCTCCCCGCCGCCCGCCTCAGCGCCGCCACGGCCCCGCGCCCGCCTCGTAACATGGCGGCCGCGCCCGGGGCTCGGTTCCGGTGCTCGGGCGGGACGCGCCGGGCCGTGCCGCGGGGAGCGCACACGGGTTCCGGGCGGCGCCGGGCCCCCCTCGTCACGGGTGTCTCCGGGCCCGCAGGTGGTGTTCGAGGGCGAGGAAGGGCAGGATGGTGGCGGGCCGTCCCGGGAGCTCTTCGCTATCGCCGCCAGGGCCTTCAGCGACCCCCGGAGCGGTGCCTTTCGCCACTTCCCCTCCCGGCTGGTCTGGTTCCCCAGTCAGGTAAGGCGGCGCAGCAGCCCCGGTGCAAGGGAAATGCTCTTCAAGACAGAGAAAGGTATAATTTCTTCTGCTTTTTTTTTTTTTTAAAAAAATTCACGTCTAACTAGGTGCCAAGCCACGACGACACTTTTTTCCTGATTGGTACCCTGTTTGGGATGGCTTTTTATAACAAATGCCATGCTCCCTTCCCCTTCCCCAGCGCTCTCTTCAAGAAGATGTTGAACATCGCACCCACCCTGGAGGATCTGAGGGAGCTGATGCCAGCAGTAGCCAGGTACAAGCTAGGAATGTCCTAAGCTGTGAGATTCCTAAGGGATTTCCTAATTTGCTGTGAAACTACAGTTCGGGCAGGTCTCCTAGTTTGGTGATGTGCACAGAAATCTTGAAAGCAGTGTTAGGTACACCTATGGCAATGGTATCTGCCATTTCTGAGCTGCTAAAAAACACAGTGTTTTGAAGGAGGCTCCTTGGCTGGGAATACAGCTCTCAAACAGATGCTGGCATCACCAAAACAAAAAGTCAAGTCCTGGACGTTGGAAGGAGTAGGGATGCCACTCCGTGTGAGCTTAAGTCCATACTAGCAAGATGTGGTTCATAAATACTTCAAGCTGTAGTTTGGACTTGAAATAACAACCTCATTTATTTAATTATTTATTACTAATTTCCACAGTGATTTTAAAGTAGCCAGTCATGAGCGCAGTATTAACCTATGCTGCAGTCATGTCAAATCTGAGAACCAAGATGCAGCGTTTCCACATACTGAGAAAGGAGATTACAGGCAGATACTGCAGGAAGAGCTGCTGCTGCCAGCAGCATAAAGCTTCTAGGTACCTGAAGCCTAGCATTCCACACAATTGCTATGAACAGTTGGTAAGAACCTTTTCCCTAGAGCCAGTGACTGTGTCAATGTGCAGAAAAGCCCTCAGTGTACTGAAATGTTGGGTTGCCAGCAATGCTTTGAGAGACACTGTTCTATAAAACAGTTCTCCTAGATCATCCCACTGATGCACACATAATTCCTTACTAGATGGTCTTTGGAAGGATAAAGCTGTGGTCTGAGCCCACTTGCCACTGGAATTACTCTCTGTAAAATCCCCGCGGAGCATGGAAATGGTCTTGCTTGGAATCCTTTGTAATCAAGGCATTTGCCCTTAAGTCATGGCAATTGTAGAACTCAAGTGTATAAATCAGTTTAGGGCCACATTATGAAGGTTCTGTGTGAGTAAAAGTACTCTGTATGTGTGTACATTTAAATACTGCTTGTCAAAGGATGCTTTTCAGCAGAATCTGAGAGTGCAATGAATCGTCTTAATGTCTCTTCTCTATCTTTCCTTTTTTGTGTTTTTTTCTTGAAAGGAATCTTCAGAATATTTTGAATGAAGAATCTGAGGATGAGCTTGAGAGCCAGCACATGACCTTTGTGGTAAGATGCTGTTGTGTCATTTAGATGTGCAAGCATGTAACTCAGGCAAGACAGTATCCCCCTGCAAATGACACAAAAACTTGTCTGTAAACACAAACTAGCGAGAGTGCTGAGTCAAGCCCCGCAGAAAGAAAGAGTAATAGATATAGCTCACATGTGCCTATTATATATATAATAGATATGGCATCCAATGTTTTTCCTTTCTGTGCAGCAACTGGAAGAAGGAGGGTCTGTGGTTGAGCTTAAAGAAAATGGTACCAACATTCCTGTCACTAAGCATAACAGGTCAGTTTCATTTTTCTTGTCCTGTTATCTGTTATGAGTATACAAAATGTCATATCTATATCCGTCCCCACATATTCCTTGAAAATACTGAGCATCAACATTGTGCCGTTCATCTCAGTCCAATAACTTGTTTGCTTTCAGTTCTTGCTATTTCTGCTGTATGTGTGCCAGACATCAGCAGTTTGTGCCAGCAGTGGATAAGACAGGGATCCCTGGTCATCCTGACATTGGCGTACGCAGGGATACCTGGTCTTTACAGGGAAGTTCCTAACAAATATATAAAATGTCTCTGAACAACATTTTCAGGGAAATACAGACAACTTGTCTGGGAAATCAGGCACAGGTACACCTCTGTAAGATTTTTTTGTGAGCAAAATATTCCCTGCTTAGTTATTTGTACATAACATGTCTTGTGCATAATGGAAGAGGAGCAATCTATCAATGAGGTTTTGTGTTAATATTAACCTCAGCACAGAGGACACAGAGCAAGTCTATGGCCTGAGTTATGCAGGTGACTGCTTTCAGTAAAGAGTTTTGACAAGAAAGCAGGTGAAACAGAGTAAAGAAAAAGAAAAAAAAAGTTCTATGTATTTCTCTTTTTCAAAAGTCACTTCTTGTATTACTTGTTTGAATCAAAATATTTTTGCAGGAAGGAATTTGTTGACTTATATGTGAATTACATATTCAATGAATCAATACGGAAGCCATTTGAGGACTTTATGCAAGGTTTTTTAAGAGGCTGTCCAGCTAGAAGCTGGAAGATGTTTCTCCCTGTTGAGCTCCAAGTTGCTCTCCTGGGACACGCAACATACAACTGGCGTCTGCTGCAAAAGGTATTGGATACAAGCAGAGTGGCTTTCTGCTGTTTTGCACAAGGTGTTTGCTGAGCAAAAACTCCTTCAGTCCTGTTATTTTATTGAATGTGTAGATCAGGAACACAAAGATAGTAGCTCAAGGTACTCTTTTTATCATTTGTAACATTGTTTTGAGTCTGTTTCTAATCCACACTAGGTACAAGAAAATAGGGTGATAAAAATTAAATTGTAGCTCAAGGATTGTCATACGGATCTTTGAAAAACAAATGAACAAGCAGATTCCAGTCAAGAGGATTTGAACATCTATGAACAGGATTATAAAATTATCAGATAAACCGTTGTTGCTTTAAATAAAAATGGAAATAGCGAAGCCAGTTTTATTTTTATCTCTTTAACAGAATGTGATATACATAGGCTATCAGGAGTCACATCAAACCATCAAGAATTTTTGGACTGTGTTCTTCAAGCTCCCAGAAGAAAAAAAGAAAAAGTTTCTTGGTAATATTCAGACATTCTAAACTTTCCTACAGCCCTTTTCTCTCTCTCTCACAAGACACATTTAGATGCTTGTGTGTGAAAAATACTGTAGATCCAAACTGCTTTTCAGTATGCTTTTCCCCCCCATTTTCTAGTGAAAGCCACAAAGGATTAACACTAAGAATAATACAGACACAGGTCTGACCCTTCTCACCTCCCTTGAAGCTTGCTTAAAGGCATCTGACACCCTTGTATCTTGCAATTACTTTATGCCTTACTTTTGTGGATATCAGTTGTTGGTCAGAGGCCTCAACTTGCGTGCTGACACAAGCAGTTTAGCTTTCTCAAAGGAAGCTACCTCATCCTTTTTAAAGGTAGAAGATCAAACCTAGCCTGGGTTTTCTTATCTACAAAGTCTATATAAGTAAAAGTAAAAGATGGTTTATAATTATTACGAATCAGCAAGAGACTATTATAATCGGGTAGAAATTGAGCAACACAGAACAATTAGCTTATGGAAATAGCTATATGTTTACACTGATTTTCCTTCATATGTTTTTCATCCTCTGATGACATTTTCTTGTTTGTTTGTTTTTAATTTGCTAACTTGCCTTTGTTCCATCCTCCTTTGTTTAGCTTTTATGTCAGGATCTGATCGAATCCCTGCCTATGGACTGGAATATTTTGGATTTGCTATTCAAGATCCTGGATGGGAAAATCCAGATAATTTTTTTCCTCTAGGTAATACCTGCAGCCACCTTCTCATCCTCCCCAGGTACAGCAGTAAGGAAATACTAGAGAAAAAGCTCCTCTGTGCCATAGAGCATGATGAAGGTTTTGCCTTGAAGTGACTTTTGGTCAGGAGCACATTAATGCACAAACAAGAAAGCAAGTTTTTGTTTCATTTGTAATATTTTTCCTCTTGGTAACTGATTTACTGGTTTCTACCCTGACTTTTTTTTTTTACTTTACTTCATAAACACTTGACTGTGTGTATTCACTGAGGTTGTATATTGATTACATACTTGATTGTTAGATTATAAAGTTAGTAAAAAAAGAATACTATTTAACATGCTTGCAAGAAGCAATTTGGTAAACAAGTATATTTACATGTGTGTTCATCCTAATTGTGCTGTAGTGGTCTTCTTTAGTTGGTCGAGCTCTCAACAGCAGGGTTTCTGTGATTTGTACGTTACCAAATACACAGACAGTGTATGCTAAAGTCATTGTCACAAGAGGAGGCCAGGGTAACATTTTAACCTGTGTTAGTCAAGGATTCTCTTGGAGAGCAACCAACTCTAAGGAGACCCGATCCATTAAATTGTGAATTGAAGGAGCAATCTGTACTTACCTGAATATGGCCTTTTACTTATCTGAGAGAAGTTCTTAGGAAGAGGATTTGATCATTCCTAGACTTTGTCAGAAGCTGTATTTGTAAAGCATTAATTAGTTTGTTGTGTTGCTTTACATCTTCTAAGGAGATGGCTGGCAATTAAAACAGAATTTTAGGCCTGCAGAACAGCTCTGTCTGCAGAACGTTGTGAATATGAGGCTTGCAGGACTGTTGGAAGCTCATTGCCAAAACTGTTTAACACTGGCAGGATATTGGCAATGTCAGGCAGGATGTAAAGGCAGAATGTGTATTTTCTCTGTATATTTTGCTTTATGTAAAAAAAAAAATAATTGAGGGATAGCAGTCATGATTTTCTGACGTCCTTTTTCCTTTGGTGTAAGTGTGTCAGTAGATGTACATATGTAAAGAAGGCTTTTACTGTGCTAAATTAAATGATGATTGATTAAGTTTTCATACCTGTGGTTCTGTTTTTCCTCTGTTACGTGGCTGCCTATGCATGACAATGTATATCTGTTTTCTGTCCTCGTTCATATACACAAGGCCTTCACAAGAGGAGTCAAAGGCTGTATAGGTGTGTTTCAAACGTGCATTGCATACACTGAACAAGTCAAAGTATTTTACATTTGGTGCAGAATATGGTTTAGATGAATGTAAAAATCTAGAGCGAGACGATGACAAATTTTCACCACCTCCTCTGCCTTGATTTCGTGTTGTGCATTACACGCAGTGCCCCTTTCCAGAGCTGGGTGAATTTTAATGATGAATAAACTACTCCCAAGCTGCAAAAATGAATGTTACAACCTCTGTCACTGTAAGGTTGTCCATTAAGACTTGGGGAACTATCCTGTTGCTGCCTGCCTGACTCACTGACGTGTTAGTGGGGATGGGTACCACGGTAGCGCTGCTAGTTTGAAGCATTTGATACAACTCCCAGTGCAAGGACAGGTCACCCCTGGAAACGTGTCATTTGAGGACACATGAAAAGTGTACAGGGACTGCAGAGAAAATCAGTTTATTTTTTTTTAATACTACTTCTCAGCAGACAGTTCACAGGACATTACTCAGAGCTTTCACGTGACAGCTCCAGCAGCTTTTCCCTATATATTGTCACAGCCTGTCTCCCTCTGCTTTCCTGAAGGGTTCAGGGCTTGAGTCTAGGTTCAGAAAGAGAAACCAAGAGCTGGACTTTCAAAAGAGCTTGGCAGCCGTTATCTCTTAGATGTCTCACCTGTGCAGCAGAGCTTCTAAAAACATGCCCTGGGGTATGTTTGCTGACATACTCAAAGCCCTGTGCCACATGGGATCCTCAGGGTGGCTGAGCTCTTTGCGATGAAATGAAGCACAAACACTGCATGATGAAAATAGACTAAACACCATGGCGATGACACCCATTGTCTTGTATAAGGATGCTCAGATTACAGGGATTCCCCTGGGAACATGTGATTTGGAGCATGGAGGGGATACATGCCCCATGCCCTGGGTGGCCTGTGCAGAGCCAACCCCCAGCCCCTGCCTGTCTGGAGCAGAAAGGGCACCATGGGAAAGACAAATGAAAACTAGTCAGTGTGATCTGCTCGAGGTGTCTTTTTTCCCAACTACATGAAAACTGTTTTACTAATCATCTTTGGGAAAGGCACCACCCTGCTGCAGGTGTATTTTTGAGGGAACTGGCAGAAGCCCGAGCTGTTGTGCCACCATCATGACTGACTGTTGTCACAGCTTAGCCTGCTGATGGCTCTTTACCAGCCTGCTTCCGGCTGCTTCATCCCTTCCCCTTCCCCTTCCCCTCTCTTTCCTTTGCTTTCCTTTATGCTTTTCTAAGCCTCTGTTAGATCTTGGAAATCCAGAGTGATCTTTTGTGCTCTGCAAGTGCACAAAAGATATATTGTTTGGATTTCCAAATAACCCATCAGAGATTAGATGATAATAGGCTTATTTAGAGCCTGAAGGAATTTCCTTATCATGTATGATGCAACAGCACATGGGAGATTAAATCCCAGAATAACTTTCAAGGCTATCTTTGATTTGTCCTCAAATAAGCCCTGCTTTTATAGAAATAAAAAATAAAAAAATTTAGAAAGACCTTTCAAAGAAGCAGAGTAGAACACTGTCATATTCTGAAATGACTTCGAGCTCTAAGCTGTGTCTACGTTTTTTCAAGCAGTGCTTATTATAAAATATGCAAAGAAATACAATGTGAGTGAGTCTGATACCCAGCTATGAGTTTAAAAGGCTTTACACAGGTATCAAAAGTATATTCAACCTGCAGCAGGATTTTTTTAGACTGTTCTTCTGATCTGAACATCACCTGTAGAGATGTGCCAGAGCCCTGTAGAGCAGCTGATGCAGTCAGTGTGGATCTGGGATGACTTGGGCACCCAGGCAGCTTGTAAGCCACGAGAAACAAAGTGGGTAGCCTTGGTGAAGAGTGTTAGGGATGCCTTCGTGCTGGATTTGCTGCAGAGCAGACACCACGCAGAAATGCCACTTCCACGGGGGCTAGCAAGGCCTCACCTTAGCTCGTGGCAGCCAGCATGGGCAGCTATCCCTGGCTAATCCTCTGAGCTTCTCTGAAAAAAGTCTCTTTCCTGACACAGAAAGGGCTGAAAAGAAAAAATACAGAAGAGTTCATTGCTTCCAGAGCAACACAGAGACTAATGGCCACACAGAGGGATTTTTCCACTCGCTAGCCAGCAGAGAGATGTAGTTCCCCCCCTTGCCTCTCTGATTCCACCTGAAAAACAACAGATGAGGTAAATTCATGGTGCAATCAAACCTGAGCTAGCACGAAGAAATAAACCTTGGGAGTAGCCTCCAGAGGGAGCTGTGCTCAGTAAAGTGCATGAAACCAATTTACTTTGGCGTTTTTACTATTTTACACGTTTATGAAAGACCAGCCTTGAAAGTTCGCTGTGAACTCGAAATGTGGCCAATTAGCAATAGGTTTGAGCAACAGATTCCTGACCCCTTGGACAAATTCTGGGCTTCATTTCCTCTTTATTATTATTACTATTATTATTATTATTATTATTATTATTATTTATTTGATGTCTTCCCCTCCTTGATTGCTCAGAGACAAACAGAGGAAAATGAGTGTTAAGGGACTTTTTACAGATATCTCCAAATGACAAAAGAAATAAAAACAAATGAAACAAACATTTTTTCCTCTACACTTATTCTAGAAGCTGCTTGTAACACAGTAAGTAGAAGCTATTATGTCATAGGTGCAATTGTACAATAGCAAGTAACTCTTTTCATGCTCAACATGCATGACCCATGCAAATACAGAAAGTGAATTTGTATCTGATAAGTGACAGAGTGCATACTAAGTATACAAACACTGGCCTTTTGTGTCTGATGCATCCTTGCAAAGATCTTTACATGGTTTGCTCAAATACTGACTGTCATTTTGAAAAATGAGAATGAAGACCTACAGAGAGTGGAAGCAAGGACAGATAACCTGGGAGGGATACAGAGACATTGTCTGAGCAGCCAGGGCTCAGGTTAGGAAAGCCAAGGCCCTTTGAGAATTAAATTTGTCCAGGCACATCAAGGGCAACAAGAAAGGTTTCTATAGGTATATTGGTGATAAAAGGAAGACTAGAGAAATTGTGGGCCCTCTTCGGAAGAAAGCGGGAGACCTAGTCACTGGGGATATGAAGAAGGCTGAGGTACTTAATGACTATTTTGCCTCAGTCGTCACTGACAAGAGTTCCAGCCACATGGCCCAGGCCCCAGGAGGCAAAGGCCGGGACTGGAAGAATGAAGAACTGCCCACTGTGGGAGAATATCAGATTCAAGACCGGCTAAAGAACCTGAAGTTGCACAAGTCAATGGGATCTGATGGGATGCATCTGCGGGTCCTGAAGGAACTGGCAGATGCAGTTGCTAAGCCACTGTCCATCATATGTGAGAAGCTGTGGCAGTCCAGTGAAATTTGCAGTGGCTGGAAAAAGGGAAACATAACCCCCCTTTTTAAAAAAGGGAAAAAAGCAAGACCTGGGGAACTACAGGTCAGTCAGTCTCACCTCTGTGCCTGGCAAGATCATGGAGCAGATCCTCCTGAAAACTATGCTAGGGCACATGGAAAATAAAAAGGTGATTGGTGACAGCCAACATGGCTTCACTAAGGGCAGATCATTCCTGACAAATCTGGTGGCCTTCTATGACAGGGTTACAGCACTGGTGGATAGGGGAAGAGCAACTGACATCATCTACCTGGACTTGTGCAAAGCATCTGACACTGTCCCCCACGGTATCCTTGTCTCTAAGTTGGAGAGAGATGGATTTGATGGATGGACCACTTGGTGGGTGAGGATTTGGCTGGATAGTCGCACTCAAAGAGTTGCTGTCAACAGCTCAATGTCCAGGTGGAGATCAGTGATGAGTGGTGTTCCTCAGGGGTCAGTATTGGGACCAGCGCTGTTTGGCATCTCCGTTGGTGACATGGACAGCGGGATCAAGTGCACCGTCAGCAAGTTTGCTGATGGCACCAAGCTGCATGGTGTGGTTGAAATGCTGGAGGGAAGGGATGGGACCTGGACAGGCTTGAGAAGTGGGCCTGGGCAAACCTCTCGAGGTTTAACAAGGCCAAGTGCAAAGTCCTGCACCTGAATCTGGGCAATCCCAAGCACAAATAGAGATTGGGAGGAGAATGGATTGAGAACAGTCCTGAGGAGAAGAACCTGGGGGTGTAGGTTGATGAGAAGCTCAACATGATCTAGCAGTGAGTGCTTGCAGCCCAGAAAGCCAACTGCATCCTGGGCTGCACCAAAAGCAGCATGGCCAGCAGGGCGAGGGAGGGGACTGTCCCCCTCTGCTCTGCCCTTGTGAGACCCCACCTGGAGTGCTGCGTTCAGCTCTGGGGAGTGTAGTGATAGGACATGGGGGAATGGTTACATATAAGGAAGAAATTCTTCTCTCAGAGGGTGCTGAGGCACCGGCACAGGCTGCCCAGAGAAGCTGCGGATGCCCCATCCCTGGAGGTGCCCAAGGCCAGGCTGGTTGGGGCTTTGGACAACCTATCTAGAGGAAGCTGTCCTTGTCCCCTCGACACCTTTGTGCGGAGCGGCTCACTCGCGAAATACTCGCTCCCCTCAGCTGGGGCCGGGGCCGTACCCACGCTGAGGGAAGGGACCAGGCCCAGCCCCGAGCAGCCCGGCCCCGGCGGAGCCGCCCGCCGCCCCTCCCGCCGCCGCCGTAGCGCTGCCGGCCATTGGCAGCCCCGCGCCGCCCCTCCCGGCGGGGGAAGGGGCCGGACTTCCTCGTCGCCGCGGCGGCAGCGGCGGGGCTGGCGGCAGGTGAGCGGGGGGGGGGCCGCGGCGCGGCGCGGGGGGCGCCCCTCGGGGCCCGGCCCTGGCGGGGGAGCGGGGCCGCGCGTGGGGCCGCCCAGCCGGGCCCCTCGGGGCTCCCGCAGCCGGCCCGGGCGGAGGGGAGGACGGCCGGGCAGGGCGGGGGGCTCGTCAGCGCGGCTGCTTCACCGTCGGGGGCGGCTGCCCGGGGGGTGCCAGGCCCGGGGGCGCAGCCGGCCCTGAGGTGGGCACCGGGGGGGGGGCGAGGGCCTGCGGTTTAACTCCTTCGTCGTCGCACCTCGCTGCTTCATGCTCTGGGGCCTGCGCTGGGCTGGGGCAAAAAGGGAGAAGAAAGCGGGCTCGGTGACAGAAGGGAGCGGTACGCCCCTTCGTTGTGGGGCTGCTGGAAAAGGGAGCTGAAATCTCGGAAACGACGGGGAAGGGAAAAGGCTGCTCGTGCCCGCCTTGCCAGCTGGCAGGCCTCTTTGTTTAGGGATCGCTCTGTGCCGAGCGGTGCTTGTTGTGAGCACGGTATTTACCTAACTGGCTCTCCCAGGAAGCGTGCAGTCGCTGTCATGGCTGCAGCTTGTGTGTGTGTTCATGTGAGCACGTGAAGAACCTGCCTATGTCATGACAGCTGTTAGAAAAAAGGACAAAAACCATCTTCTGGTCTCCTGTCACGATCTTACACACACTGTCACGGCTATAGCTTATGCATGTGTTCATATGAGCATGTGAAGAGACTACATGTCATTAAAAAAAGGGCAAAATAAAACATCTCCTGTCATGATCTTACGTGCGCTGTTATTATTTTCCAATAATCCACTCAGCCACCAGGGTTGGTTCCTCACCAAAGGATGTATGCTTAAGCATGTCAGCTGAGTCTTATTATAGCGAGTCTTATTATAGCGAAGATCTCCCAATCACAGCAGTTCTCCTCAAAAAACTCCCCGCTGTACCGCGTCTCCTTGGCTCTAGCAGTGCTGTGCACATCCTTCAGTGATTCAGGGGTGAGTTGTTCCTGGAATGAGGATGTTGGGAACGTTCCCTCCCCCCCTTTTTTTTGGTGTGGTTACATACAGGGAGTCTGCAAATGAGCAGTCCTGCTGCATTGCATCCGTTCTTATCTCTAAAACATGAATACAAAGCTGGCTGTGCCGTGACCAGTGAAGAGCGGGAATAGGTGCAGCGGTTGACTCCTTATCTCTTCACAATCCAATTTTAAAAAGGGTCAGGAATTGTAATGCCCTAACTGATGCATTTTAAAGACCTTTTCCTAAGGGCTTGCCCTATAAAAAGCTGGATTTTTATCTTTAAGATGTATCCAGCTGAGTACTAGGAATAGCATTGAAAACTCAGGTAAGCGAATATGAATTTTATCCACTTTTGTGTGTATATGTGCATGTCTACGTTATAGCCTACTTGCCGTAAAAGCTTTTTATATACTCATTTTAGTATAAGGAGGATATGTAGAAGGAGTTTGCAGTGTAGGATGGCTATTTTGTTCTTCCGCTGATGTCAGAGGAATAACTGCCTTGACCAGAATGGGAAACGAAGCGTGAATCTTTGTTCAAAGCTCTGTCTTTCTGGACACAGCTCCTGCTCGAACACACGATGTATTAAGGTTTGCAGCAGCTTTGCATGCTGTAGTGGTGGTGGTGGGGTGACAGCACAGGGCACAACAGCACATTAAAACAATTGTGGTTTTAGAGATGTGTTATGTTTTCAAAATAAGTAAGGTAAAAACACAGCATACCAGGCCATTGGGAAACAGCCGGCTGTGTCTGTGTGCTCAAATGGAAAGTGGCTATGTTGGTTTTCACTCTTTGAGTGGAAAGTGCTGCCTGGAATAGAGCTGCACACGGATTTATCAGCAAAATGTTCAGAGGGTGGGAGGGTGGGACTCAAAAGGACATGTTTGCAGAACTAATCAAAAATCCATTTAAGGTCAGATTTTCCACGGTTTCTGGCACGCCTCATTGTCTGCTCTAGGGATTGTTAGATTTTAGGTGCTTCAGAAAATCTGACAGCTAGCATGAATGGGTTCTGAGCTTCTGTGAGATGTCACCCTAGTAATTCATATGAATCACTGGGAGTCTGACCTCTTCCTACTTCAAGTTATGTCTTAACAATGGGAAAAAACATCATTTGCTAATTGCACGCACACCCCCTGCCCAGTACTGAAACTGCTTGTGTGGAATATTAACACAAGGAAATTAATTAAAGTATTTTTAGCATTTTAAATGAAATTAGCATCTGGAAAGAAGACTGTGACCCACGGGGAGCAGACTGTTCAGAAACCTTTTTAGAAAGGTATCCTAAATTAATATTTAGCTCATGTTGTACAATGTCACTGTAGTTCAGGTTGTAGAGCGCTGAAGTCTTTTCAGCTCGGAGGCAACGTCTGCTTAGAGCAGCAAGGAGGGCGATCTGTGGATCTTCAGGGTTGCTCTCGTTGTGAAGCTGCTTATACCTTTGCAATAAGGTGGTTCCCCAGGATGAGAGAAATGGTAGCCTCAGATTTTTTTGCTGTTTCAGGTGTCAGGCTTGAAATGCTTCTGTGCCTTTGTGTTGTCACCTGCAGGAAGTTGCTTATGCTGTTTTTTGCGGTGTTTATTTTTTTTTTTAGGCAGAACATGAAGTTCCCTATAAATATAGCAGTTGTGTCATTTGAAGCATAAGCACGTGCATGACTTCAGTGTTACTGCGTCCCACGGCATTCCTATTCCTGGTGTAGGAAATAGTGTAACTAGCACAGAGGGTGTCTTCCATGGGCCGTCTGAGGGCAACCAAGCGCAGAGTATGTGCAGCAATGGGTTTGCCAGCTGGACAGAGCCTTGTAACCTCCTGCTTTTTAAACTGGGGGTGCCTTGCAGCTGGCCTGTGACAATTAATTATATGTGGGGGGTGACTGAAACGGGTTATGCGAAAAAGGAGCAGAGGCTCTTAGAAATAAATGGGATTCAGTGCGTACTTTAGGGCACCTGATAAGAGATCCTAGCAAACAGTTTGTGGCAGGAAATTGCACCGCTGACGGACTGCAGCTGGGAAATCCTATCCTCTCCCTCTCCCGTCTGGCTCAGCCCTGCCGAGGTGGAGGTGACCGCACCTGACTGCGTGACCGCAACTGGCGGGCGAGGGGAGCCTGGTAGGAGATGAACACGCAATGCTTAGGACTTGGATTATGAAACGCTTTGCTGCTAATACCTAGAGCTTGAATTAGCACCGAGCTTTGGAAACCAACTGAGTTGCATGTGTTTCCTGTCTACTCTGAGTGGGAAAATAAATCTGATTTTTTTTTGAGGAATTCTCTGGTGCTTTGAGGGTTGTCTCTGGCTTTTAGATCCTGTACCGACATCGTTAGTGTTGCTGCAGCTGTAAATTGCCTTAGTTTAAAACTTGGCATGGTAAATCATAAGACTTGATGTTGAGGATCTTTCATTTTCTTTTCTGCTTTCTTTTTTCTTCTCTTTACAAAGAAAAAGGGCTTTAATCAGTTTCTAGTTCAAGCAGGGGAGTTCTCGATGTCTTACTAGTACGGCATGTGTAACAAACGGCCCCAAAACACTGAGATTAGGAGTGACAAAGAAGCGTTACTAAAATCTGTGAGATGCTTGTTCTGGAACAAGGGCCGATCCCCCCCCAGCTCTTATGCAATAGAAAGCTGTTGCCATACCAAGTTCAGACTGTGCAGTAGCTCGGTCCCTTTACATTGCTTTGTTTTTTCCTTCCCGCTGTGCTGCATTATCTGAAATCCCTGACTTTCACTGCGTTCAGCACAAGAGATAACACCTGAGCTCTGGCAGGTTGCAGCGACGTTAGAGTTTTATGTATCTGTTGCTGCCAGGGGCTGAGCTGTCAGCGTGCTGTTCTACTTGAACTGCTTTTTCGTGGAAAATTCTTGCTTCATCCACACTTTCCCCTTGTTTCTCTTCCCAGGAAGAATACATGACTTGCTGAAAAGAGAGAAAATGCTATGCTGGGGTTACTCGTCTTTTGGACAACCTGGGATCGGTAGCAACCTCCAGGTCATCATTCCTGAACCGCAGGTGTACGGATTCATCCATGATAGAAACGTCAAGGAGGTGGCATGCGGAGGAAACCATTCTGTGTTCCTGTTAGAAGATGGGGAAGTGTATACCTGTGGCTTGAACACCAAAGGCCAACTGGGGCATGAGAGTGAAGGCAGCAAGCCAGGTAAGCCTGCCACTTATGCAGCTTCAACCTGGCTGAGGCTGGGGGGCTGAGAAGGCCAGGGAAGGTGCTCTGCGTTGATTGCCGTGGAGCTGGGACAGCCGACAGAGCTGAAGATCACGTTGTAACGTAGCGATGCTGAATAGTATTTGCCGGCTCTGGAAAGCTGAAGCTGGGCAGTATGGTTGGGGAGACGTATCTGCTCGCTTTGTACGGGAAATGCATCAAGGAGCAGAGGCGAGTGAAGGTGGTCTCAGGACAGGTGTTTTTATTTGGCTTCATGGTGCCTTGCGATAAAAGGGCCATGAGCCACAAGCGTCTTCTGCTCTGTCTTTCCAATTGTGCTGCATTCTTATGCCTACTCTCATTCAACTATTGCTGGGAATTTTGTCATTTACATCAAAGCGAAATAGATGTGTGTTGGGCATAGTTACGGATAGCAAACTTGCTTTTGGCCGAGAGAGTTTATGAATTTTGTTTTTTGCTCTTGCAAATCTCTTGTCAACTTATGCCTTTCACCCTTCATGGTTTCTTAAGCTAGAAGAAGGTTGTCGTAGCTTTGTGCTCCCCAAACTCAAATTGAATAACATCAAGACATGCAGGGGACCAGCACCTTTTGAAGGCTGTAAAAAAAATGCTTGAGGAGTTCAGAAGGGTGGAGCGGTCTCTGTCGTGTTGCCCAGGGCTGTGCTCAAAGAGGAAGCAGCTCCCTTTTATCTCTCATGCTTTGGGGTGGAGGGGGGGAGCGGGAGGGAGAGAGATGGAGACATATGCTGCCATTATGTTAAAAGCTTCAGTTACTGTTTTTAAGAATATGTGATCGTGCTGTTCAGTCAGAGACAGTTACTACCCAAGATGATGTCTGCTTATGAATAAAATTCTAGGAATCTGCAATACAATACACTCAACATTGATCTCACCGTTTTTTCCTTGAAAAGCTTGCAGGTTTTACTAATGACTAAGGGGGAAAAGAGTTATTCTGTATGCAGCAAGGTTTGTTTTTTTTTTTTGAAGACTCTGGTCCCCGTAACTATGTATTCCAAATAATTAATTTGTTTTTCTTCCACCTTCCATTTACACAGAGGATACTGTTTCAATTTTGCTTCTCATTCGTGCTGCTTACAAAAACATCAAACAGGAACAGTTGTTTCAGTAATTCCTCTTAGAGGAGTCCTTTAGGGAGCACCTTTTGAAATGAAAGATGCTTTTAAATTTGTTTTGTATTGTGTTTATTATCACACTGGCTGAGCTTGTGGATGTAATGCAGAGATAGGCTGGCAACCAACGAGCTGATTTTTGTGCCTCTCCACTGCAGGGAGCAGAGATTACTGAGGGAATATTTTCCGCTGAATGAGTACGAATTGATGGAGATTTCTTTTCTGGAAGTGTCCTTTCCTGATGTTACTACTTAGGAGAATTAATTCAGAGATCTTCATGGTAAAGAGTTAAGAGTCCACTGTTCTGCAAAATCAGTCTGAGTTTGCTCAATTTCCCGAGCATCATCAAGTGTTACCATGCATTAAGTCTCCAGTGCACAGTGGTAATTTTGAATTGCAGTAGTTTAAGGAAACAAGAAGCTTTTTTCTAACTGTACCTCTAAACTTCCTGTTTAGCCCTGTAATCTCACTTAGATTTGGTTCTCTTCAGGTCTGTCTTGATGTCTTGACTCCCTGTGACAGAAAGCGTGTTTTATCTGAGTGGGCATATGTATGCTAGGCCCAGATACCCGAGGTAAAGGCTGCTGTGGAATTTGGGCTAAATTATAGAGGTGTGTGAGATAGCCAGCTGGTTTTTAGGCATTTGTAAAGCTTTAGACACATGTTAGTCCTTGAGATGTTGAACGTGTTTTCTGGTATAGGGATTTGTTCTCTGCAGCTCATTCAGACTACTGCTAGTGGGGAATAAAAAAAAAAAGTGTCGGGGGGGGGGACTTTGGTAATTAATGTCCCGAGGGAGTTTCAGAAAAGTGTCTGGCACCAAAGTTGCCTTGAACCTTCCCTCTGGTAGCAAACAGCAGGCAAAACCCTGGTGTTACAGATTTCCTGCTCGGATGCAGAAGTGCAGGGTAGTATTGTCTCAGTTTACGTCGTAGAATCTCAGTGCTCATTGCTGCAGGGGCTGCAAATACCATGTCCAATCTCAAATATCATTATATCCAGTCTCACTACATAATCCGTGTCACTTGAATTTCTCTGAACGCAGTGGCCTTGCTTTTCAAGTGTAAATTTACTTGCTCTGAACTTCGGTGTGGAGCTGAAGTGGCCAGAAACACTGATGCCCGCTGTGGTGTGCCTGTAAATCATAAACTGTGTAACAGCTGAGAATTCAGATGTGTGACCTGTTTGTAAGGACAGTCTGTGTGGATCTTCCTCTTTTAGCCTCTTCCTTGTTGGGGAGAAGCCAGCTGGGAGGCCCTGGTTGCTCAGGAGCAGGAGGAGAAGTGGCAGGGCTTGTGTTTGTTGGAAGCAGCCGTGGAAGTGAGCAAGTCACGGGTGAGGAGGCGTGGCTGCTGCCTTGAATAGGTAAGGTCTAGAAGCACGTACAGCTGGGATGACAGCGGTAGGAGAATGTGATTTTTGGGAAGGGGGAAACTAACCAGAATGGTTGAGGTTGGAAGGGACCTCTGGAGGCAATCTTGGTTGGAAGAGGTGCAACCCCCGTGCTCGAGCAGGACCACCGAGGGTGGGTAGCCCAGGACCACGTCCAGACAGCTTTTGAAGGCCTCTGAGGAGGGAGACTCCACAGCCTCTTAGGGCAAGCTGTGCCGGTGCTCTGTCGCCTGCACAGCACGGAAGTGTTTCGTGATGTCCAGGCAGAACATCTTGAGTTTCAGCTGGTGCCCGTTGCCTTTTGTCCTGGCACTGGGCACCACAGGAAACAGCATGGCTCTGTCCTCTTTGCACCCTCCCTTTGCTGTATTTATACACAGTGATAAGATCACCCCGAGTCTTTTCTTCTGCAGGCTGATCAGTCCCAGCTTTCTCAGCCCGTCCTTGTGAAAGAGATGCCCCAGTTGCTTCGTTGTTTTCACGGCCCTTTGTTGGACCATCTCCATTAGCTCCATGTCTCCCCAGGACTGGGGAGCCCAGAACTGGAGGCTGTACTGCAGGTGTGGCCTCACCAGTGCTGAGTAGAGGGCAGGGATCCCCTCCCTCGACCTGTTGGTGGTACTTTGCCTAGTGCAGCCATGGGATGCTGTTACATGGCAAGGGCATGGCGCTGACCCGTGTCCAGCTTGGTGTTCACAAGGTTCCCCCAGCTCCTCTTCTGAAAAGTTGCTTTCCGGCTGAAAACAGCTGCTCCTGCAGCAGTTCGGTGAAGAAATGCTTACTCTCTTAACACCTGACCTGCCTTTTAAACAGCTGATTGCGTGTGTAAACTCCTGAAAAAGAAATAGAGATATGAGCATCTGTACTTTCCTCAGAATGCTCTTCAAATCTTACAGCAGAGAAAGTGGAATAATTCTGTGCATTTACACACTTCTGATCTTGCTTCTGCCCTATGAACTAATTCATTTTTGTGGATTGAATGGCCTGTTATACAGAATAACCTCAGTTAAATGACTGAATTTCATGTCCTTGAACACCTTTACTGCAGAAACACAATAAAATCTTTCAAGTTCCTGAGGTTTGTGTTAATCTGTGTCCTACTTAAGTGTTCAAATGAATCACTTGTACTTTAACCCTGTGATGGTAGTATGCACTTGACACTTTTTTCCTTTTGACACATTTGTATCCAAAAGACCAGTTTGTGTTCTGAAGGGAAAAAAAAAAAGTAAAGTGCATCCAGGGATGAGAGTCTGCTTTTGTTCTACATCCAGCAGCAAGCTGTGAGACCAGTTTTTCAGCCAACACCTTCCATTTTGCTTCTTAAGTACTGTTGCTAGAGCAAATGTTTTCAGGAAGAGCTTTCTCCAAAAGCTGTCTTATGAGTTGGGGTTGGGCTTGAGTGTGTAAACATTTTTTTACTAACCCAAAAGATGGGGTGTTCAAGTTACATCAAACCTCTGTACTACTGAAAGCTACTGAATCGAAGAATAAATAAAAACTCTTCTGTAAATGTTCAATGGGAGCGTGTTAATCCCTCCCTTTCCCAGTCACCCACCTTCTGTGCAGTGATGTTTTCAAACAGGACTTGTGAAACTGATTGGGATGTCATTGAAAGCAAGGACAAATGTGCAGCAGTGCCTGCACTGTACAGGTGTGACTTTTCAGGAACATGTGGCTTTGTTCTGCTCCTGTGCAAATTGCTGCAGGATTGATTTAGGGAGGAGCCAAGTGAGCAGGCCAAGTGCTTTTGGAAATTCTGGGCTTCTTAATCAAAGCCTTCCTTCTAGAAGAAAATATAAAATGCCTCTGTGAAGGCTAAATGTTTCCTGTTTCTGTGCAAAACTGCTCTGATAACCTGAAAAGATGGCTAAATGGCACCCGTCCAGTTACAAAAAGTGGAGCAAACCCCTTAGGTCTTGCTCGCAGTGCGTGGTATATGAAGTAATGCTCTCTGTGCTGCAAGGACTCGGAGGTGCTTCAGTTAGATCCCTCAGCTCAGACACGGTCACAGGGTGGAAGGACGTGGGTACAGCAGTCATCTGGCTGCAGGACTGACTACAGAACGGCCGAGGTGGGAAGGGACCTCTGGAGATCATCTGCTCCACCCCCCCTGCCAAGCATATCTCCTGCTTGAATATCCCCAGAGAAGTAGACTCCGCAACCTCTGTGGGCAGCCTGTCCCAGTGCTCTGCCACCCTCACAGTAAAGAAGTGCCCCTCACATTCAGCCGGAGCCTCCCGCGCTTCAGTTTGTGCCCGTTGCCTCTCGTCCTGTCACTGGGCACCACCGAAGAGTCCGGCCCCATCCTCTTGACACCCTCCCTTCAGATATTTCTGTATGTCGATCAGTTCCCCTCTCAGTCCTCTTTTCTCCGTGCTAAACAGGCTTGGAGACACAGCAAGCGCATAACACCGTTCTAGAGAAAGGCTCGGCAAGGAGGAGGGAGGTGGTGGCAGCAAAACGGTGGGGCTAGCGTCAGCAGGGCGGTTCCAGCTGCCTACGTGTTGTGCACCTCATCGTGGCACAGACTGTCTGCAGACACCGAGGCGTGTTCCCGAAACTGTCCTCTGGTGTTACTGCTGACAAACCACAGCTCCAGAGGCGGTGTGAATGAAGCCAGGGGAGCTGCCTTGGTTCCCGTGCTTCCTCGCATGCTGGCTGGGTTAGATTATGCTTTCAGAAGCACCTGATAGCTTCAGAAAGTCTGTATATTTGCTTAAGTAGTCTATAAAGTCTGATTTCCTCCTCGCCAGTCCCAGACTCCAGATGTTCTTCATGGCAGTTGTGACCGCGAGAGGACTACGTGATGAGAGCTGAGGGTGTGCAGAAGGCAATCAGAGGGTGATGTGTGGGGGCTTTAAAGGAGAGAGGAAGAGGCGAAAAGGCCCCGACAAACAGCACGTTTTTTTTTTCTCCCTCTGCAGTTACCAGTTTCCAAGTGTCAGCACCACGCTTCACAGGGAGCGGTGTTTCCTGGAAAAGGTGCTGAGTGTATTGGTGCTCCTTATGCCAGTAAAAGCGATGAGTAACTAAGGCATCGGTGAGGGAGTGCTGACAAGATAAGGAGCAACCTTCACAAGCGGAGGGAGAAATCTTGGGCGTACTTCTCTCTTTGCACACTTTGGCTCGCAAGCATTTCAGGTGCTGCAGCTTGTTTTTTCTCTTCTCCTCTTTCCACTGAAACCCTCAAACGTGTTATAGTGCTCAGCTGACTTCATTAGGACTGAAATCACGAAGCTCACCACAGCCTCGAAATACAGCTGGGATGTCCATATGCAGAATCACCTCTGGGGTACGCTAGTGGAGACTGAGGAATCAGCAGTGAGCTGAAGGATCCTACTAAATGTAGGAAAATCTTGTCAGAGAGCTTGGGGATCCACTGTTTACGTGTTTTTTGTACCGTGTCTTAACGGGATGCTGGTGACTGATACGTTTGGGCTGTAGTATTTTTCTCACTTTGATGGAGTGCCTGTTGAATTCACTAGCAGGGTTTTCACCGAGTTTTTGGCTGTTGGTTCAGGTGTTCATAAGTGCTAATGGTGTTAGTGTCACCTTGCTAGATGGCTTCACGTGTCATCATCATTTACCTCCCAAAGGAAACAACTCGGCTCCTTTCATGTAAGAATTTAGAAGTCTTGTCAGTACTCAGAAAACAAAGGCAACGAGGGTGAAGGTTAGGTTGCTGTTGGTATCTGATGAAATGTTCAGCTGCCTCGTGCATTAAAATGTTGGATATCACACTTCTTATTTTTAGACTTCGGTCGCGCGGTGCTCAGACATCCTCAGTGTGGCTGTGGACTATGTTAACAACCACGGCAACGCAAAGAAACAGGCCCATCTATCCTCAGGTTTGACAGCTGCTATGATTTAACTCAGAGGAATTTCAACAGTTGTTTTTTTCTTTTTTTTTGTCCCCTCCCCTGTGATTCTACTGCCATCTATTATCTGGGCAAGGTAGTAAGATACCTAACGTAGAGACTCAGCCCTTTCCTAGCAGAAAGAAACAATCAAGAGGGACAAATGCTCTGAGCTGCTTATTGTCAAGCTGGGGAGGACACGAGGAGCTTCACTTAGGTGTCCAAGAGGACTGATACCGCTTGAAACTCTTCCAAGCAACAGCTGCTTCTCACTAGGGGAGAAAACCAGGATTTGCCACTGAAGGTGTAGCGTTAGGGCTGATAGTTTCTCTCCACTGATTTCAGACAGAAGAAGCCATCTGGTGCTGTCCATGTACACCACAGGACACTTAGGGCTGAAAGATTTTGCCACGTCCTCTAGCAAAAGCTTGTCTAGCAACTGGAAGCTAGGCATAGAAAAAATATACCCGCTCTCTGGTAAACTTAGGAGGAGTAGAAAATGTGATCAGTAATTCATTGTCTGCACTCCTAATCAGTGTCATATAATTGGGTGCTTTGTGCTTCCAGCAGTCTCAGACGCCGAAGGTCTTGTATTGTAGCTTTTCAACATCACTGGAACTAAGTATAAGCCCTCTTTTATAAATTCAGAAGCTGCAGACTGAAGGTGAGCTTTTCATGATTTTTCACTTTTGGCCAAGCTTTACTGCAGTTTCCAGCACCTTCAAGCTAAATCACCTTGACTGTCAGAGCTGAGTTACGCAAGCATATAGCAGCTGTCCTTGACTTTTGTTGGAGCGTGGCTGCGATGCACAGGACAGGCAAGAAAATGCTAGAGCAGCACTGGGAATCGTGGCTGTCATGATCCAAAAAATTGCTGTCCTGAAAGTGTTTTGCCTGGACCTCGTTCTTTACTCCAATTTATATTTTATGAAAAGACCTGACAAGGTTGAGACCAAAAGAAGTCAAACCTCGGTATGTCTGTTTATGCTGAGGTGAAATGGACAGAAAAGAGAAGTGAAAACGGGAACTCCACTAGGTAGGACTAACTGATAAATGACTGCTGGGCATTGGTGCTGTGTTGAGACAGCTGATGGCTTCCGAAATAAAAGTTTGGGTCTATGTGTACTTCGGTACTTCCTGGAACTAGTTTTTTTTTTTTTTTTTTAAGTTTTATGGCATGTTGAAACTCTGTTGCGTAGCTCCTTCAGCCCTTCCCTGTTGCTTTCAGTTCTGCTCACCTTTGTGCGGAAGACCCAATACCAGGAACAAACTTCACCTGTTGCATCGCTCACCTGCATGCAGTGATGCATCTTTTCTAAGGAACGAACAGTGGTGCTGTGATGCTCTGAAAATTAACCAAAAATCTATACCAACAGCTAAAACACCTCCTACCCTTTCCTCATTTCAAAATACGAGGATAACAAAGAAGGATTTGCCAGATGTTTTGGTGTACCACCTGTATTAGCACGGAGATAGCGTATTTCGTGGTTTGGCATGCCCGAGGGTGAACTGGAACCCTTGCTGGACTACCTGGGCAATCCCTGTGGCACAGGGGAAGACTGGCTTTTTTGCATCTCTCAAAGTAGGTACGTGTGTGCCTGTACAACTTAAACTGTTGAGAGTTTACATTTCTCTGTAACTTCGCAGGCAAGCTGCAGTACGCAGTGTTTTAGGAATGTGCTGTGGTGAGATAGGCCAAAATTTTGGTGAGATAGGTGAGAT
Organism: Anser anser; assembly: GCF_964211835.1. Lineage (NCBI taxonomy): Eukaryota > Metazoa > Chordata > Aves > Anseriformes > Anatidae > Anser > Anser anser. The sequence goes on along the minus strand of NC_139724.1, from coordinate 12,056,519 downwards.
AGGCTAAAATTTTTAAGAGCAAAGGTCTTAAACTCCAAGACAGGCATATTTTTTATTCTGTCCGTGGTTATTCAGCAAGCCCAGATATGGCTACACCCTGCTTCTTGGGTGAGCAACGCAGTCCTTGAAGGCTATCAGTGACATAGGGCAGCGCTTCGAAACGAGTCAGTATTTGTTAGTCCCAGGAATGGCACATGAAGCAAGGCCCGGTTTGTGCTGCCAAATCAAGCTGTGGGGACTGAAATACCCACTCTGGATTTCTAAACGTTCTGGATGGCCTCACCTCCCACGGTTGTCTCTTTCAGGTTTGTGCTGTCCCCCAGAGTGCTGGCGGGTTGCAGAGACCAGCGGTGGAACCAGTGTAAGGGCTCAGGTGCTCTGAATGAGGGACAGACAGGCTCAGCGCGCCCTAGCAAGCAAGCTTACAGTGAAGTGGCATGTTCGTGGAATGTGATGTGGAGATGAGAATGGCTTCATTCTGCCTTTTTTTTTTTTTTTTTCCAACTGTGGGATCACCTCCAGTGGGAGGTTTTGGACCTGCAGGTTCCCATACAGAAATGTTTTTGACTGAACCTAAGTGGTGTGTCGGGTTCATTGCAGTGGATATGATGTTTATGTCTTCTTATTTTCTGACTTCCAGACTTAGAAAGCAAGCCTTCTTAGGGGTGCCTTCCCTTTAAATTCGTGTAAGGCATTTAGATTGATTGGTATGCAGGTTTTGGTGCTAAATATGTTAATATTATCTGGGTTCCCTCGATGTGGGATATCGATTTTACAGAATGACAAGTGGACGTGAGAGGGGGACTTAGTAAAACTAATCACCACCTTGCAGCTTATGGAGTGAATCTTTCTTCATCCACTCTGAAACATTTCTTCAGGGAAGAAGGAAGAAAATCAACTTTGCTTCTGTCTGGCTTGTGGGGAGTTTTTCCATTCAGCTGTCTGTCAGTTCCAACGCTTTGTTGCAAGACAAGACCTTTTCATGTCTGTTTGTAAAAAGCTCCGCGTAATGAATAAGACTTGGTTGCTGATGTTCTAAAAATACTTGTCAAACCTATTTCAGTTGCATAACATGACATGACAATGAAAAGTAAATTGTGGGTAATCTTCCAGAGGAATGAGTTGTTTTTTTTCTTCTCTTCTATTTTTCTGTAAGGCCCTCTTGCTCTTTATACGATTTTTTTTATGAGCATCTGAAGCACTTCTAGTAACAGGTTGATAGGTTCAAACCTGTTCCAGGCTTAGCACTGGGAGTGTTGTGACATATATGCCTCATGCATCAAGTAGTAAAGCAAGAGACTACTGGATTGGTGAGTTTTTTGGATGACCTCTCGTTGGACATGAGAGGTGTGGAAGGTGAAATGTATTTTACAGGGTTTGCCAGCTTCTGAGTCCTTGCTGATCCCCACATCAAGGCTAAGTTAGAAAACATCAAATCCGAGAAGTCTGGTTGTTCCTAAATAACCTGTTTGCCTGTATCTGAGAGGCTGTCTGTGTGTGGACTATCTTTGTGCTTTGGGGTGTGTACCTGCCCTTATCCTATGACTCACAAGCCAGACTTTCAGAAGAGCTCAGCAGTTTCAGTAAAGTTTGGTGCTTTCCTCTTGTAGGAAATGTTTTAAAACTAAATTGAGCATCAACACACCTTCTGAATGGCTTTGCCTACAGGTTTATCCAGACCTGATGTCTGCATGTAGCTATGAGACCAGTCCTGTGACCAGAGGTTTTGTTTTTTCCTCAGAACAAATCGGAGCCCTGGCAGGGCAGCATATAGTCCACGTGGCCTGCGGAGAGTCTCACAGCGTGGCACTCAGCGACCAGGGGCAGCTCTTCTCCTGGGGTGCCGGCAGCGATGGACAGTTGGGCCTCACCACTATAGAAGAAGCAGTGACAGTGCCAAGGTAAATTTTTTAAGAGGTTCAAGTTTCCTTAAGGCACCTACTTGGAGGTGTTGTGTCAGGGGTTTTTCACCTTCCAGCCTGGAGCATTGCTCTCGCTCAAAGCGCTGGTAATTGGGTACTTCTCATGTACCAATATTAATGTGATGCCTCCTCCTTTCCCCTCTCAGCATTCTTTAAGTTCCATTGGCATTCAGGAAGTTTGGGCAGGACAGGACTTCTGTTTCTGGACTTCGGTGCTGGGGGCACAAGGAAGAAAGAGCATGCTCAGCTTCCTCAAAGAAAAGTCTGTCAGTGTTTTCTACAGAGCAAGGAGATATATGAGGGAGGACTCCAAAACAGGAATGTTGTGTGGCGTCTGTTTATTCCACTCCCTAGAAATCCTTTGAGATAGAGCCATATTTCAAGAATGGGGAAAAAATACGGCCTTGTGAACTGGCACCTCAATTTTGAAACTCTTGCACTGTTGCCCGTTGGCACCTTCTGTTTGTCAGCAAAGCTACTTACCCAGCCCATTGCAATTCTGAATAGTCAATGTTGCTCAGAAATTTCAGGGAATTGCTCTCTGTTTTTTTTTTTTTTTTATTCACTTGCTTAATGTATATTACCTGTCTCAGAGTACTAAGAGTATTAAGTGCAAGGACATGTGGATGGAGCAGGGGCCAGTGGCTGACATCCAAAGCAGTTCACAGATGACATGTCACAGCTTATCACCGCAATGAAGATAGCTGATCTCTTTGTACCTAATGGTGTTGTATCACGCTACATTAATAACAGATCTGTTCTGTCTGTTATTCTGGTTACCACTGCATATCCAACGCAGAGCAGGAAGAGGAGGTTTGGGGCACCTGTCTAGGGTGTCTGTTATTATTGGAACAGTATTTAAAGAAAAAGAGTTCTAGTTGCAAAACCACATGTTTCAGATGAAGGGCTCTGTGGGAAGAAAGCCCTTAACTTGCAGGTGGATCTGATACAACAAAGAGAGACATGCTCACTTGCCAATGTAATAGTGCCATTTTAAAAATAACATTTTTTTGAAGCAACTTGAACCTTTGACATGCTATTCTTTGTGCAAAACACTTGAAGAGGTTTTGGTTCTATAACTCATAGGAACTACTATGCCCTGATGGGATGAAGAACGTCAATGCCTGAAAAAGAATAGTAAGAGAGACACCAAAAAATGTTTTTTTCCCCACTATTTTCAGGTATCTGGAAATGTAGCAGTAAAGATAGTTGGAGTTGGTAGTCAAGTATCTAAATCTCCTCACAGATTTGCATCTATTATGCATAGATCTGTATAACCTCCAAGATTCAATTCCTCATCTCAAAATCACAGGTTATATGTGTGTCTAGAATACCTGAATGGAAATGATAAATTCATCTGTGGTGGTACTATATTTGTGGATGATTATTCTAAAATAATGTCGTCTTCTTTAGGTTGATAAAGAAACTGAACCAACAGACGATACTGCAGGTTTCCTGTGGAAACTGGCATTGCCTGGCTTTGGCAGCAGGTACTGTAACATTCATTATTTACTACCAAGATTTCTGCTGTTGTTTTGCACAGTGTCCAAGATTGCTTATTTCTGCACAATGAACCAAGGACATCCCTGTCTCAATTGTTTTCGGAACAAATGGGAGACAATACAGTGGATCAGATACCATGAATATTGAAGAACTTTGCCAATACTGTCAAGAAAGGAAACATCACACATTATGCACTGCCTCACTACTGAATAATGGCAGGAACGCTTAAAAGCTTTCCATCTTGATGTAGAAAAATGTGTAGAGTTAATTCCTTTGTGTCAAAATTATCCTTGGCTCTTCTGTATGCAACATGTGGACCATTCTTCGTTGTGTTGTTTAAGTTAGAGCAGTCTATATTGTATTTTGCAGTTAGTTACACATCTCGTTATTTACCCAGTGTCTTTGGACAGGGCTTTTATTTTAGGAAGTATTGTCTTGCTTGATTTTTCCATCATGAGGTTTGGGTGGGAGAGAAGCCCCCAGCACTGGTGTTCATTTTGACAAACTTGCTCTTCTGTTGACCAGCTCTTATTCACTGTTCTCTTTCTTTTTTTGTTTCAGATGGTCAGTTCTTCACATGGGGCCAGAACAGCTATGGTCAGCTGGGCTTGGGTAAAGAATGTCCCTCCCAGGCCAGTCCACAACGTGTTAAATCTCTTGATGGTATCCCTTTGGCTCAGGTTGCTGCAGGTGGAGCACACAGTTTTGCCCTCTCTCTCTCAGGAGCTGTGTTTGGCTGGGGGAAGAACAGCTCAGGACAACTGGGACTAAGTGATGAAAGAGGTATTAAAGTTACGCTCTTTGGTGAAAGAAGGATGGACTTTTTTTTGGCTGAGTGACAGTCTATTTTCTTTTGACAGTCTGTTTTTACTGAGCCGATGTATAAACCTCAGCAGCTTCTTAGGTTTTGTGCCTTAGAGGATAGAAAAACAGTCTTTGGCTCTACAGGCTTTTCATGATTAGTAGTAATAGAAACACCTTTTTTTCCCTTGTAGATGTTAGTGGGAGTGAAGGTCAAAAAAAAAGAGTGTCAAAATGCAGGGACCCAAGGAAGTGCTTATGTTATTCTTCCCCTCAAAAGCACTCAGTTTATATTTTGTTTGAAGTTGATGTAGAGCAAAGGCTCTCCATGTGGAACAATGAACTGAACCCATCCCCTAGTTGGTCAATGTGATTTTGACTGGTGAGCATCTGTATGCTCCAAGATGATGGCAACACAAAGTATCTCAATATTGTAAAATGTTGTCAGTTTATTGGTTGCACAGTTTTTCAGGCATGTTGGGCCAGTGGTATGTTTTATTTCAGGTGATCATGTTCAGTGAAGCCTAGCCATCAACAGACTTGAAGATTGATTTATAAATTAGGCTTCAAGATTGGATATGACGTTAACACTAGTCTGAAAAGCCCAGATTCCTCCAGCTTGTTAATGTACTCTTAGACTATTTTGCAAAAGCAAAGGAATGAAAGATTTTCTTTGGAGTTTCAGATCAACCTCTTCATCTTTATCTGCATAGTTTCTGAGTAGTTTTAAGTATCTAGGCAAGTTACTGAGCGTGGATGTGAAACGCAACATGTGTGGGTAATTTGGTTTGCATGGGTGAATACATGAGGTGTGTATATATTTAAAAATGTTAGGTTGTGTATATAGTAGCTTATAAACACCATATGTTGCAAGAGAAAAGCATTGCCTCACGTTTTGTCTACCTATAAGGGAACGATGCAGTTTGACAACCCACCCTACCAACTGAAACGTGTATTTAACGCAATTACTCAAAACCAGCCTGTAGTTTAGCACAGGAGGTTTGAATGTTGTATGCTTAATTTCATCTTGCTTTGCACTTTTAGGAATATGAAACGCAATTGTAAGACTTGTAACATATTTTGTGCTTTCTCAAAAATGCTCCAGGTTTATTCTTTTGTATAGTTTGTAAGAGAGCACTGGCCTTGTATAAGAGCAGCTATGTTCTTTGCATGGAGTTTGACAGAGAAATGCTTCTGATTTCAACACAGCACTATTAGAAATGCTGCAGCTTGTGTATTAGAAGTTTACTTTGTGCTAAACTACAGAACAAAGTAAATGAAAAAAGCCTGCCCTTATTTTTAAATGCATGAAAATGTGACCATTTTCCTTTCACTATACAGAAAAAAAAGCACCTGTCAAATCCTTGGGTGAGAGTCTTAATAAATGAACCACTTCTATAGGTAGGAACTGGGTTTTTTGTTGGTACAAAGTAAGCGGCTGTTCCCCTTGCTGTCTGAAGCTGGTTTGGGGTACCTACTGCTTCCTTAAGTGCTTTTTTAATAATAAAAAAATATATATATTCTTTTAAATCAGTGAAACATATAACCTTGCTTAGTGTATTTATACTCGAGATGCCTACTTTTAATGATTAGAATGTCATAGTGAAGGAGAAAAGCACCATTTAACTGTTGGCAGAGATTAGCCTTTGCAAGTAGGAGGATCTTAAAGCATGACAACAGAAGGAAGACTAGGTATGTAAATGCACTTGCTGCTTGCCATGTGCGTTGGACACATAAGGATTGTTCTGTATGAAGAAGTCATAGCAAGCTTTTGGAAACAAAAGTGAGGAGTTTGGAATGGAGCACGAGGCTGAAGGTTGGTGTAGCTTACCTGCATTAGTCATGTGCCAAGCTGCAAGCACACATTGAATTTATGCAAAATACACTATATTTGTGTTCTTGCAATAACCAACTGTTTTTGAACCAGGGCAAATATTTTAAGAACGGAGGGAGAAAGCAACAGTAAAGTAATAAAAGATCTGTTGTTTTTTCCACGTTTGTTAAAGCTGTGTTCCATCTGTGTAGAACAAGTCTGAAAATCAGACTGCTGCCAGTGGTTTTCTCAGGCATTTAGGATCATGTTTATGAAACAATTCCTTTATTTCATTTGTCTTACACAGACCGAGAATCGCCTTGCCATGTGAAGCTGTTGCGGTCTCAGAAGGTTGTTTACATCAGCTGTGGAGAGGAACACACGGCAGTTCTAACAAAGGTAGAGAAGCTAATCTGGAAGCCCTGGCCGCTGTCTTGCCTGCCTGATGGTTTCACTTTAGTTTCCTAGGAAATGATAGAAAAGAACAGACTGACGTACCTTAATTCATCTAACACCAGTAAGAGAAACTAAATGGAAAGTAAAGTCTTGTGATAATTTATTCTGAGATTCTTTGCCCACGTGACCCATTGCCATTTTTAAGGTGAAGATGTTAGTAATCCATGAGAATAAATAGTAAAACTCAGATGAATCACTCAAAGAAATGAGCTTTGAGGAATAAAAAGAACAAACATATATCTTAAGAGGTTAAAAATAACATTTTATTGGAAGATGGAGAGTTATTGTGCCTCAGAATAAAAGGCAAATCAGAAATAATGGGCTGTCACATGAAAAGTTACCCGTCAGTCACAGCATTTACAAGAGGTTTGCAGTTCCAAACCTACTGCTGTTCCCAAGTAGCGTGTAGTTTAATAGAGGATGGGGATAGCATTTGGAAGATCACTGTTCGGTTCTTGCCTTGCCCCTGCCACTTCCTAGGTTGTTGCCTTCCTTGGTTGGTGCCTAAGTGTTCTTGATCAAAAAATGAATCAAAATAGCTCGCCATGAGATTCCAGTGGGAGAACCACTGTGAAGACCAGAGAGTGTGGGTCTTTTTCCAGGAAAAAGGTCATCATCCTTTTGATCAGCAGCCACCAGAGATCAGTGTGAAGTACTGTGGAAATGGGTGCTATTGAACCATGTTTAAACCTGCTGAGATTTCTGACTCATTAGGTAATGGTGGGGGGAAGGTTGTCTACTGCAGGCGTACTTAGAGATAAGTCTGACATTCTCTGATGGGTGGCAAGGTAGCTATTTGGAAGCTTCATTAGCAGAGCTCAAGCTTATTTTCTGAATCCTTTGGAAATCCCCAGCAATCTCTGCTTAAGCTTGGGCTCGTAGCGAAACTGGAGTCAGAGAGATGCTGCTGGGATATGGGTCCTAAATGGAGAATATGCTGTTTGGTTTGCTAACAGAGTGGAGGGGTGTTCACGTTCGGTGCAGGTTCCTGTGGGCAACTGGGACATGACTCCATGAATGACGAAGTGAACCCCCGAAGAGTTCTTGAGCTAATGGGCAGTGAAGTATCCCAGATTGCCTGTGGCAGGTGAGTCCTGTCCTTCAGTGGAGGTTAACGCTGACACGGGCTCTTGTAAAATGGAAGGAATAGCCTTGCTTCTGCATCGTACATGTCAAAATTAAGTTAATACACGTGGCACTAATTTGTACCCGTCTCTGTTACAGACACCATACTTTAGCCTTTGTGCCTTCTTCAGGAATGATCTATGCATTTGGCTGTGGAACAAGGGGCCAGCTGGGAACTGGGCACACTTGCAATGTTAAGTGTCCCTCTCCTGTGAAGGGTCACTGGGCAGCTCACAATGGGCAACTCTCAGGGAAGCCTGGTATGTACTGTGCGTGATTTAGAGTGGCAAATGGACATGAATCACTTCCTTTCATCCATGGTGGTCTAAAGACACCTTGACATTGCTCTGTGAAAGTGCTTGAAACAGCAAAAGAAACCCATTCCCCTGGTCTGAATGCACTGTGGAATTACTGTGTGACCTCTTGCTCTCTGTTACTCTGTGTGCCCTCTCCCTTTCTCTTATCATGGCAGAGCTCAGCATTCAGCAATCTTGAGCCGTCGTGAAATTGTTCTAATACTGATTTCTGAGGGCTCTGGTTTCTCATTAAAAACCCCATTGTAGTTTAAAAATTACAGCTTTCCCCTCCTGTCAGGCAGTATGTCTCAAAAAAAATAATAAAGAAAAAAGCGAAATAAAGTGCTAAAGTGCTTGAGATCCTACTGATTTCAGCCTTGCCTTCAAGGAATCCGGGTGTTCCCCGTAGTGTAAAGCGTTAGACACTGTCAGTGCAAATGTGGAGGGAAGACAAAGCAGAAACTTGCGTTCATCAGCCTCTAACACAACTGTGTCACTTTCCTCAACAGATGCCTGTAAATATCACATTGTTAAACATATCTTTTCTGGAGGAGACCAAACATTTGTGCTTTGCTCCAAATATGAGGTAAAACAAATGAAGTACTTTCTCAAGTCTGTTCACCTGTCCCAGCCCTCACTATGCATCTTTTTTTGGTGGTAATCTCCTGAAAGTGAGGTGATGTTTTGGGGTCCATTCTGCCTTATAAACCTTAAAAAGGACAGCACTTATTACAGGGGTTTACAATGTTTTAGGAGTGGCTGAAAGGTGCCTTCTTTTGGAGTCATGTCAAAGAGCAATTGACACCGATACCACTTTGATCATCAGGGAAGGGAGTTACTTCCTTGGCAGATTGGAAGAAAGGGACTGCCGTCCTCCTGAGGCAGTGGGGTCCAGGTGATCAGTGTAAGGCAGTGGAACACACAGTGGGGTTCTGACAGATCAGCTGGATTGTGGGCTGAATGATGTTTTTTCTCCTTCTATCTTATTTATTCCAGTAAGTGTTTAACATACACTTATGAGGCATGGAAATAACTCTAGAAGAAATGTACTAAGCCTGTAACTATATACAGCATTATTTAAAAGGGCTTTGGTACATTTAAGGAAATGATATTTTGTTTTTCTTTTTTCTTTTCCTCTTTGTAAAAATGTGGTTTTTTTTTTTTCCATGCCTTTACTTTTGGGCTCATTAGTAATGTTGCAGCTTCCTAATCAAACCTGTTCAGAGATCACACCCAGAGACCTATGAATTATATATAGAAAACTGAGAATTTTAATAAGAAGGAATTGTTTTTACAAGCTTTGTATTTGCTGAAATCTGTATCTTCTCACAGAATTCCTTGCCTGCTGATGATTTCCGGACCATAAATGAAACACGTTATACCTGTTTAATAAATGATGAAACTATAGATGTCTGGAGGCAAAAGCTTTTAGAAAAGAACAGTTCTAATTCTGTCAAGTAGGTATTGTGGCACTGGACAAGCCTATTATTGGAAGTTTTATTTAAATAATTTTGTTGGCTTCCATGCCCTGTTTTCACTTGTAGTTTAGCAGCCTTTTCAAGTGTGGTTCTTGGTTATATCCGAGGGGAGTACAGGTGCCAGTCACAAGGATGCTAGGTTAGAGCTTCCCAGCAAAACCCGAGGAATTTAAGGCTGCTTCAGAATATTGCAAATAGTGGGTGGGAGATGGATTTAAAAGTTGTTCTTATTATGCACTTAGAGTTCATGTAAAGCATGTCAAGAAGCAGTGAACACACTGATTAAATTTTTTCCTGTTTGCCTGCTACAAGAAGGGCAGAATCGGTGGAAAGGAGGCACTGCTAACCTCCCTCCTTTGAAAGAGGAGTGTTGTATGATCCTGAGTAAGCCACTTAGCCTTTGAATGATGAGATGATCTTGACGTTGTTTCCCATAGAAGGAAGGGAAGATAGCTGAAGAGATTTACTGGGACATCTGTTTATACCCTCTCTCTCTGTTTTCTTTTGTCTTCCTGCTGCAAACAGTAATGTTGTTCAGATACTGTCCTCAGCTGCCTGCTGGAATGGAAGCTTCTTGGAGAAGAAGTAAGTATCAAGGAGAGTCAAGTAGCGTAGCTTTCCCTTGAGGCAGACTGGAATCTCTTTTTTTCTTCACTCAGTTTTGCACTGGGCTTTGATTTTTCTGGTCAGGAGACTGGGGAAGAAGAGTGTTCACTGAAGGGGTGGGTGGTCAGAGCTGGGTAAGGAAGGCAAATAGTCTAGGAAAGTGCATGGTGAGTGCACTGTACAGATTCCTTGGAGTTGTCATGCTTATTATTTTTCCATACGAAATGAATATAAAAATCTTTGAAAGAGAGGATTGGGAATTTGACAGTAAGGGAAATGAGTGATGCCACATACCTGAATAGTTTCTCACCCAGCTGAGCTAGCTGATGAGGGCTAGTGCTTGTGGAGGGAGGTATACCTCAGCACACGCTGCTCATGAAAAATACACCCAGGCCAGCATGGAAGCGCTTTTCTTTTAGGTGACATAGTTGTGAAAAGTTTTGTGCTTTTGCTTATGAAAGCGAGTTTCAAATGGATGTAATTAACAATAGGTGGTGACAAGGATGTAATAGGCACAGCTGAGTCAAAAGCTGTGGGTTGGGAAGGATTATGTTGCCTGCGTTTGTGAAGGTTGGGGAGGTAACAGCATAAGTTGAGGTGGGGGAGGAATTTTTTATGGTGACGTAATGAATAAATGACCTGTAAGTAGGTGAAGATGAGCCTAGTTACTCTGAATAATCTTTGAGTAATCTTTTCCAAGAGCAGCTTGAAAAAGAAAACAAGTTACTCATTATACTTGCATTTTTCAGCTGGTACAATGGTTATTTTTTCTCTAGCCTTGGTAAAAGGCAGCATTGTTACTGAATATGGAGAGTTGTGTCATGTTGGTTTAAAAGACTCAGTGAGTTTTCTAAGTTGTTGAGTCACTGCAAATAGTCCCATGCCTTCTTTGAATGTGGAAATGAATGGAGTGTATGACTTGATCACCTCTGTGCAGTTCTCTTTCCACCCTAATGGTGTCCTGGCGAGTGCAGGACTTAACTTTTACAGAAGATCTGTGACTAAATAAATCATAAAATTTGAAGCCAACATACGCTGAGGTGAGGCTGTATTTAACTGCATACTACTATGGAAATAACTGTTCTACTCCAACAGACAATGTTTAACTTCTCATATCATTACAGCCACATCAGAAAACTGACAAATGCATCCCATGTTTAATCAGTACCGTTTCCTTCACAGTGTGTCTGATATCACAGAGTCTCAGGGATGAATAGTGACATACCTGGGAAATCCTAGAGGTCAATGGATTTGTAGCAATTACTTTTTTTTTACTAGCATCTGCAAAGATTTATGTGCATTTTTACTACAGACAATGGTGCTGAGAGTCTCTGCTCCAGATGCTGCACGTGCTCCAGGTGCTGAGCTAGGTAATTTACCTGCTGCATTGCAGGACATTTCAGTGTCACTAGATCTGGCTGTTGGACTGTGTCGTCCTCTGGAGGCTTGCCTTCATTATGCCTTTTATACAGGTAGCCTGCGTAAATTGCAGCCTTTCACACATAGCAGAAAGGAGAGAACATTTCTTACGTCTGAAGCTTGTTTACGACTGCGCTGTGGTTTGATTGCAGTCATTGTTTAGTTTTAGAAAATTTGAGAGTGGAATTACCAAATTCTCTGAAATCTTGTTTGTTATGTTTTGAAAGCCTTCATCTGATGTTCCCTTGAATAATGTCATCTTGTATTATCACCCTTCCCTTTCTTACTGTGATTTTGTATAAAAATAAATAAAGTGTATGTGAAGAAAATGCAGAGGATCCTGAAACAATTGATAGATAGGTATTTTATAGGTTTTTAAGCAGTCAGTCCTGTTCAGGCAGGCTATTAGCATAGTGGGAAGTCCTGGGGAAACCAAAGAGTTTGATGAAGTGTTTATCTGCAAGAATCCTAAATCTAATCATGGCCCAGAAGAGTTCAGAAAGGGGCATTGTACATCTTGTCCTTAGCAAGAAGATTCCAAGTTGTGTTTTGTTTCTAGTCTGATTCATTTCCCGGAGGTCAGTCCTCCACTGCTTGCTCTCAGGCAGTGCTAATACAGAGGTAGTGTTTTCACTTCCTTAAACTTATGTCTGTCTGTCTCTGATTTTTTTTTTTTTTTAAAGAATTGATGAACATTTTAAAACAAGTCCAAAGACCCCAGGGATTGATTTGAACTCCACCAGAGTGCTGTTTGAGAAGCTGATGAACTCTCAACACTCCATTCTCCTAGACCAGGTATTGCACTTACACATTTTTAGGTATTTAGAGGGGGAATAAAGGCTTTGTCCCTCTGTAACAGGAGAAACAGCACATTTTTTAGGGGAAGTTTGTATTTCAGATCTGCAGGCCAGATTCTTCTTAGTATCCGTGGATACATTCCCATTGACCTGAATGGATTTTGACCTCAGAAAATGTCTCAAAGATTTGTTTATAAAACAGTTTTGTTTCATGGCATTTAATACTTGAACTAACTGCTGAAATTAATTCTTGTATGTTATGTTTGAAAATAATGAATGTGTTCTTATTTCTTACGGGTCAGCAGTTGAGTACTTTCTGGTTGTTTAATTTATTCTAACTCCCCTAAAGCAGAGAAGACTTGGTGTATTGAGTAGTCCTGTGGATGAGGTAGTCCTTGTTTTATGTACAGTGGGACCTGAGTACACTGAGCTATGGCACAGTGAAACTGTTTATTATAGGTTTCAGGGAGAGAAGTGAGTAGAAAGGTGTTGTGAGATGTTTTGCCAAATTGGAATTGTAGCAGGTGAAATTTTTCATGTTATCTGCCTGCTTCAGACACAAATATTTCTGGAGAATTTTAGCTATACAGTTCTATGTCTTTTTTTTTTGCCATGCTTTAATGCACACAGAGAACTAGTTCAGCAATGTTTCTAGTCTGAGAAATTCAGTTCACTGTACTTCTAAAGCAGGGATGTGGCCTTCAACAGGAAGGGTTTACTAACATAGACATCCCTGGAAAAAACTGCCCAAACATTTATGCCTTTTGGGAAAACATGAATTTAGTCCTGTCCTGTGGAATGCTTTAAGGGATCAGTAACAAAAGCTGTTAAGTCTACCTGTGCTGCGTGTTCTCTGTTTCATTAGTATTTACTCATCTATTTTGTAGGTGCTCTGTCATCCGGAATAAGTTGCCTCCTTTTGTCTTTTTTCCCCTGTAGATACTGAAGAGCTTTGAAAGTTTCTTGATTCCTCAGTTGTCCAGCTCACCACCAGATGTTGAGGCAATGAGGATCTATCTGATTCTCCCTGAATTCCCACCCTTCCAAGATTCAAAGTATTATATCACGTTAACACTTCCTCTGGCAATGGCTATTCTGCGCTTAGACACCAACCCCAGCAAAGTTCTTGGTAAGAGGCCATCATTTAAGATGCATATTGCTCTCACGATCCAGGGGGAACACAAAGAGTTGCCTTTGGATCTTTCAGTCATGTTTTTATGTTTGTTTAATTTTGGTGTTGTGTTAACTATGACTTCTATGATAATTGAATATTCTTTGTGATATGGTGTTGCTATGAAGCAGCTGCCTCTAAAAAGCACCTGCGGACCAAAAACATTCAAGGAATCCTCCCCCAAAACCTATATTCCTATGTAAAAGAATTTTAAACTCAAAATTTGAATTTTAAATATGAAATACATGGGAATGAAGACTGTGCCATATAGGTAAGATATAGGGAGTTAGTGAGTTATTGTAACATAAAGCCTATAAAATTTATGGTGGTGTGGATAATAAATGAGAATGAAATATTCTGCTTCTAAATTAAAACAACTCAACCTGAATTTTCTAAGAACATGTACTGGGGAAGTTAAACTAATTTACCTTGTCTAATTTACCTATATTCAGAGACCCAATTCCAGAAAATTTTAATGCCTCTATGTGAACATAGATTTTGTATATCATGAAGATTAAGTGATCTTACTATGTTAATTTAATCAGACATTGTCCACATTGAAATTTCTTTTCTGTGTAAGGTAAATAAATGAATATACTGCTAATACAAAGTTAACCTGATCTGTATAAAGTGCAGAAAAACCTATTGGTTGGTCAAGTCTAAGCTATACATAACAGTTCATCTCCTGTTTCAGAATCTTATTTCTACTAACATTATTTCCTATTAGCTCAATATAAGCTAAGTAGAAGATAAGCTACTCAAAAGTGTTACTTGTGTTTGCTAAGATATTACTTTTTTGTTATTTTCTTCCATTTCTTAATGTTATCTTATACTAATTCTCACAGTATTGTGTAAAATGCTATGTAATGGATTCAGACCTCCAGAAGCATTGCTCCAGTGAAATCTGTTTTGAAGCTTAGTGATTTATTTATTATTTTATTCAAGGAGGTTTTGTAACCAGATTTTCTCCTGTGCTCAGAGTTCCTAGTCATTGTGACTGTTAGAATAAAGAAATATAAAGGATTTTTGTACTTCTGTCTGCAAGAATCTATTGTTTTGCTGACACTTGGGAGGCTAAGTTGGTGTTTGTTTCTAGCAGTTGATGTGATGTTTTCCCAAGCTGCATCTTCTACTTTGCAGGTGGATTGGTTCTAGCAAAGAAGCTCATAGGCAGGGTCCCTTCAGAGGAGAGGTAAGGGTTACTGCCCGTGGCAAGAAGGAAATCAGCTTTTTAAAAAAGAGGGAGCTTTAGTGCACGTGTGTTAGGAGGCACCTTCTGACATCTGCTAGAAAAGGATGTGGTACTGATGGAGAACTGACCAGAGAACTACTTTCTTATCACTACAGAGAGACAATGTTTGTCTGCAAGATCACGGTATCTTGAATACGAGCTTCTTGAGACGGTTGAAGAACCTTGATTTCAGGCTCTTGCATTGATCAGGGGTTGGGACTGGGTGGTGAGTGACATGGTTGTTTGAGAGTGGAAAGCTTCTCAACATCTGGTATCTGCAGCTTACTTTGCTTGCTTTCCTATTGCAACAATTAGGAGAGAAGTAGGGAAGTTTTTAAAAACTTTTTTTAGGTGTGTTCCCCTATTTTCATCTTTATGTAGGGGAGTATTCTGTGGCGTTCAATTCAAGATGTATTTTTATGTTCCTTTTCTTCGCAGATAACTGGTGGTCTCAAGTGTGCCCACGATATTTCCTTAGGCTAGTGGATCTCTATAAAGGTGCAGTAGTTTACCTCCTCAGTGGAAGAAAGACATTGTTGATCCCGGTCTTGTTCAGTAGCTACATTACAGCTGCTCTCAGACTTCTGGAGAAACTCCACAAGGTAAGCCTTGGGTGTACGCTGGCTCAAGATGCCAACATGCAGATACTCACTCGGTCTTGTCTGCCCTTTGCCAATTGACGGGGCGAATTGGTGACAGCCCTGGCTTGTCAGCTGCCTTGCTGTCCACTGAGACACCACAAAAGTGAAGATGTTAGTGGTTTTCCTGAATTTGGTGTACTTGAAGATTGCTTAGTCCTGTCTCAAATACTAGGAAAAATTCACTGTGAAGAGTGCCGCTGTTGAGCCAGCAGACAGCGTGCACTGTTGTGACACAAATGCCTGTATTATTACACTTTCTGCTCCTGGTGTGTTGGTGCTGTTTAGTCTTGGATGAGGAGGAGGAAGAACTAAGAAGTCAGAAGTTTCTCAGTTCTTCATACTAAAATAAAAGGGATGATGACTTTTTGCAAGAATTTCTAGGGCCTATTGTTGCAAGCTGCTATGTTTGATTTTGTGAAAGCCTGTTCTAAGAAAATGCTGGATACATCTGTATTTTAAAAACCATCTGTTTTCTTCCCTAGGTAAATCAGAAGGTTAAACATGTAGAATATGATAAGTTTTATATCCCTGAGATTTCCAGCTTGGTGGACATTCAGGAGGATTATCTCATGTGGTTCCTACATCAGGCTGGAATGGTAAGAGCCACATTTGTCTCTCTGGTCATTAGAGATCTGCATTTTTAATATCCTTTTTGAGAGTGTAATGTAATCAGTGTAGGAGCATCTATATGTTAAATCTCTCAGATTTGGATATTTGGTGGCTTGAAGTTGACTTAAAATAAAACCAGAAGAGCTAAAACTAACAATATTTAACTAATGTTTGCATCAACCTCTGTGATTATTCATGTGAATCCCAATCAGTCCCTGCACAAAGGGATTAGTTCAGTCACTGGATCCTTTTAATGTAATCGAGACCTCAGGAGCCAAGTCCTGTATTCTAAAATTATAATTTTTACCCTTTACTTCTGCTGTTTAGGCAGGTATTGTGAATAATGTAGCCAGTGGTCTTAAAATGTTGCTCTGTAAGAGGAGGCAGTGTGACGTTCTGGCTAGGGGACTGAACCAAGACTCAAGAGATGTGGGTTCTATTCCTGGCTCTTCCAGTAACCTGCTGGGTGATCTTGGGTAAGACCCTTCACCTCTTTTATGCCTCACTTTCCCATCTTTAAGAAAAGAGATAACTGAACTGAGGGCTGGAAAATGCTGTATGGGAACCCAGTGAGATTATTTAAATAATGCAGGGAAAGAAATCCCAAATATGAGAAAACAAAAAGACATCCATCAAGGGATGCTGCAAGAGTAAAATCAGACTGTAGCAAGAATTTCTGTATGTGTTTGTATGCACTTTCTACATGTTGTGTGTGCTGTGTCCCCTCTCCCATCTTCCGTCATATAAATACTGCTGCTCTGTGCTTGCTTTTAGTAAGCAGAGCAATAAAATAATGACTCAGTTTGATACAACAGTAATAGTTAAAATTGTATTGATAGAGCTAAAGAGAAGAGTAATTTGTGTTGCAGGAGTGGCCTTGTATTGTCATGTTGTGGCCTTATGTTCTTTCCTGTTGTTTCATGTGGTCTGTGCCTTGGGGATAGTTTTCTGGTTGTTCTTCATAAAAATAAGTTTCACCTCTGGCAAGCTAACAGGCTTCTGTGCCTGTTAGTCCTCTTAGTAACGTTTGATGTGCAAGTTTTGGATTAGACTTGTGCGTTGTCTTGAGAAGGAAGTTCCCATGCTTTTCTTTAAGAAGAAAAAAGTTGGGCCCAGAGGAGAAAAATTTTCTGTGGGTCACCTTTGAACTAGTTTGTCCTAAGAAATATCTGACACAATCAAGAGAGTAAAAGTTTTCTTTTTTTTTTTTTTTTTTTTTGCCTTCACAGAAAGTTAGACCATCCATCATGCAGGTAAGGAAATCGTGTTTCATGACTCTTATTTGAAGCAGTGCTTCTAGAAGCTGTACGTGGGCACCAGTCTGTCTCTGTGTCTTGCAGGATGCTGTGACGCTCTGTTCTTATCCCTTCATCTTTGACGCTCAGGCTAAGACCAAGATGTTACAGACAGATGCAGAACTACAGATGCAGGTAATCATTCTCTCTTCCAGTTTTCCTGCCTCATTTCTTTTTTTCCTGCCTTTTACATTGGTGCTTGAATGGAAGGGAGTTCACTGGGAGTTACTTTGTGCCTCATTTTATCGTTTCTATGATACGAGAGCAGAATAGCTGGAAAAGCTCTTAGCCCTGTCCATGGCACACACAGTACTTAGTTTCTTTTACTTCAAGAAGTTCGGTAACATCAGAATTGCCAGATGTGCATGTCATGGAAATGTAAACTGTACCTATGGAAGGAGCACTCGTGTATTTATGATAGTCCAAGGATAAGAAGAAGTAAGGTGAGGTCCCTATTAGAGGAGCTGTAAGGTGCTTTCAGGTGAGTGAGCGCCTTTTTGAAGCTTGTGTGCAGCACAGGAGTGGTTGTCAGAACTAAGGGTTCAGATCTGACGCTGTTTGTAGTTCCAAGCAGTGGCTGTTGTCAGCAGCTAAGCCACCCATTTGCAGTGAGAGGTGCAGACGTGGGGCCCTCCAGGAGTGTGTCACAGCAGGTGTTAAGCTTCGGTGCCCCTTACCCTGTAGGTGGCAGCCAAGCCAGACTCTGGCAGGGACATCTGGCCTCTGTGCCAATGTGAACTGCTCAGTGCTAGGCACTGCTTATGCAGGTGGCTCCTGAAAGGGACAAAGAATTGGGCACTGGTCCCTCATCCAGTGCAGCCAGGGTGTGGGACTTGTCCCACAAAAAGTTTAATTTGTGCTGAGAGAAAGGATCTTTATGAAGATGACCGCTTGGAGGCCAAAGAATTGTCTTTTTAAATGTATTTACAATGAATTTGCCACTTAATACAGACAACGCATGAGAATCAATGCTCTCTGGGTGGTCAAAGCTTTGACCAGACTTTGCATCTTTCCTGACACCAGAAAATCGCTGTAGATGAGGGCTTTGAATTGTATGCAGTGGGTTCCTCACAAGGCACACATCGACTGTCTTCTCACGTGGTGTGTTAGTAACACTGTTCTCCCTTGTAGACTCTGATTTTTTCAGGGTTGTGCTCACACTGAGTCTTTTGACTCAATAAAAGTATAAATAAAGCCTTTTTCTTCCAGCCACCTCATGTCAAAAAGTGTTCAGGAGTTTAATATCTCTCTTGCTCAAATTTTTGAATTGCTTAGAGGACTCAAACGTATGGATGTGGGAAAGAGGGGGGCAAATAGGCACACATGCACACACTTGTGTAGAGGGGGCACGCAGTCCTCATACCCTGAGGAAACCAAACTGAAAGAGTAAGGAAGAAAGGAACATCAGGCACATAACTCTTTTCCTTCTAGAAGAAGAAAGGAGCTGAACAGCAGCTGATTCTCATGCCTCTATTATCTACAGGTGGCAATAAACGGTGCAAATTTGCAGAATGTTTTCATGCTTCTCACCCTGGAGCCTCTGCTGGCCAGAAGCCCTTTCCTGGTACTTCATGTCCGCAGGAGTAATTTAGTCGGTGATGCCTTAAGGGAGTTGAGCATCCATTCAGATATTGATTTGAAAAAGCCTCTTAAGGTAAGTTTTCCTCAAACCCTCTCATGCAGCTGACACTTCTGAAGCCTTTCCTCCCTTCATGTTACCATTTTGCCAGCGTACTGGCATAGGTGTAGCAGACAGGGTCACATCTAATCAATGGGGGAGCTGAATCTTTCTCCTCTCTGACTCCTGGAGTGTTTTGGCAGTAGTCAGTTTACATGAAGCCAATCAGAAGGTTTACTCTTTTCCTGGTGTCTCTCCTGTATAAGGGACAGAGGAGAAGTAACGTCTATGATATTACACAGTGTCTGTTTCGCCATTCTGCTGGAATGGGCCACTTACAATAGGATGTGTTTTTCTATCTGAGAGGTTGCTATGAAGTTCAGCAGCCTGTTGTTGGGAAGACAGGTGGTTATTTATGTTTTGGTTGCTGTCTAACAGGAACAACATAAGGAGTTAAATTTTCAGAGTATCAAATTTGCCACTCCATGTTCCCTGTCCTTACCTGCAAGCAGAGCACTTGAAACTGGCCGAAGATTCTGGTGGATTTGGGCATGTCAGACACATTGCTTTGTGTGGCTTCCAGTTGGAAATATGTCTGATTCACTCTGTCTCAGCTGTGCATAAGTGTTACTGACCTGCTTTTTCTGCAGGTCATCTTTGATGGTGAGGAAGCTGTTGATGCTGGAGGAGTGACAAAGGAATTTTTCCTCCTCTTGCTAAAAGAACTCCTCAACCCCATCTATGGCATGTTCACTTACTACCCAGAGTCAAACCTGCTGTGGTTTTCAGACACGGTGAGCCATTGCCCTCTCTACACACCGGCTGAAATGATACGCTGCTTCAGATGTAATTAATTTAGTAGCAAACTATGGAAAAGAAATGGCCTTCCTCCAATTTTCCTCCCTCAATACAATGTGAGCTTTATTTATGGTCAGTGCAAATTAGTATAGGTTCATTAACTTTATCAGAACTGTGATACTGATGCCTGTTCAGGAATTGGCTCTTTCTCTTTATTCTTATCCCATAACAGGACTTAATATTATCAAGTATCAGATGACAGTTAATAGAACTCTCAGACAGCATGAATATGCTTTTCATGCTATTTATATGAATAATCGTGCTATTCTACAGAACCACAGGTTCAGGTCATACTGGCATTAAAATTTAGTGCTTGCCTTGCCATTCGCTTATTTGCAGTCAATCCACTTGTTCACGCAACACAGTCACCTTCAGGGCCTGAACTTGTTAATGCTTTATGTGAGGAAGCTCTTGAATGGCAAGAACATTGTAGTGAATACTGGTTGGTTTTGGAAAGGTGGGAAGTTCTCTCTACAAGTCAGATAGCTGGAGATGATGGTTCATGTCCTTTTTTCCACACCTTCCTAGTTAGTAAGGAGGAAAATGATGATGTCATTGTTACCTTCAGGTGCATCTGTCCTGGTGGGGGTTCTTTTAATTTATTAATTAATTTAAAAGGAAGGAAATGACACGGTATCTTCTGCAACCTGTAAACAGTATTGCAGAGCAATTATTCTTCATGTTAATGCATGTAAAAATAACAAATCTTTTGACACTAAAGTAATGACAATCACTGAAAATATCCAAGTCGTATATTTACAACATTTAGCAAATATAGGCAATGAGACTGTGACCGACATACCAACATGACAGTAAATATGTGAAGGAATGAAGGCCTGCATACCAACACCTACCTATGTTTGCCTGGGTGGCACTGTGGTTATGCATAAACTTTTAATAGGAGATAGGATGGCTGGTAGGGAGAGAAGTGTTAGACCATTTTCTTGCAGTTCATAGCTGGCAAACGTTGAAGCTTTGTTAATGTCTAAATGCAGAAGTATTTAAAAAGGAAATAAAAGGCAGGTAAGGTGGAAACTAAGTGTTGCTGTTTCCACAGCTAATCACAGCTTACAGAAGTAATAGGACTTGGTTCTGAAGCTTCATTTCTGTGCCACACCCCAGCAAGGCTAGGGACAAGGAATTTACAACAAGACTGGGACCTGATGCACTCTGATACTGTCCCAGTTGAGAAGGCGGGGGCTGGCTTCTTCGTGCATGGGGTAAGAGTATTGTGCATTGCACCAGAAACAGTGCGTCTCATCAGGATTTCTCTCTGTGGTTTTGAAGTGTTTTGTAGAACACAACTGGTTTCACTTGATCGGCATCATATGCGGTCTTGCAATCTACAACTTCACAGTGGTAGACCTTCACTTCCCTTTGGCTCTGTACAAAAAACTCTTGAATGTGAAGCCCTGCCTAGAGGATTTGAAGGAGCTGTCCCCTACGGAAGGAAGGTACGAAAAACAAAATTTGCATCCTGTCTGGGATGGGAAACCATCCATCTGAGAGCAAGAAATGCCAGGTGGGGTAAAACTGTTCAACAAACCACCTGGTCCTTCGGAGTGACTGATTAATTTGGGGGTCTGTGAGCCTAGCAAAATACATAAGACTGTGGTGAATTTCACATAAGCCTTCCCCTCTTCCATGGGCTATCAGATCTGTCTGCTCGGGCTGTAACCTCTGTACCCACCTTGCTGACCCCAAAAAGCTTCATATCCACACAACCAAAATATACCTACCATACACCTTTGGAAACGGCTGGGGGCCTGCCACCCTATAGTGTGATTTCATGCCTGATCCCAGATCCTAGCCTCAGCCTTTTTCCCCAAGCCAGGCTTGGCTTAGCAAATAGATCCACTGTGCATCTCTTGGCATAGCCCAGGATGGGATGTGTGTGTTGGATGTGAACTACCCCATCCTTGAATCAGTGCAACTCTGACCTGTTCCTGTGCCAGAAGACAGGGAGTTGAATGGGGGTGAAGGAATGACTTTTTCTAAAAGACATATTGAATCTCTTCTACATAATTGCATGGGCATATTGGTTTACTTTGATACTGAGAGGTTAAAATCCCACTGTATGATTGCTGTCTTCATGTTTCTTTTGGGTTGCTGTCTGATTTACCAGCAAAAAGCTGCAGGTCTAATAGTAACAAAGTAAAGTGCTAGGAAGAGAGCAGCAGGATTTTGAGGGATAGTAGAAGAATATCTTCTACATAATGGGGATAAAGTTATAGCTTCTCACCACCCTCTTTGTTTCTTCAGGCCTTTGTGTCTAAATAGCATATGTGCTAGATAGCATAAATATCTAGCAGTCCTTTAGAACTAGAAATGTAACTGTTCTGAGGCCAGGATCGTTAAAGGGGATCCATGTAGACATGGACTACATTGATAATTTGCGTGGACTGGCATGTATCCCGCTTCTAACAAAGCATCTCTTAGTTTGAGGCATATTTCTTTTTTGCTTCTTCAAGTGAATCAGGTGCTCTCTCTTGCAATCCTATTAACCAGATGTGTGATGCTGTTCACTTTTGCTGATTTTCTTTTCTCTTCTAAATGTTTGGCTTTTTGAATCTTTTTTTTTTTTTAATTTTTCTCATTTCTTTCCCTGACTGTCATGTAGGAGTCTTCAGCAACTTTTAGATTATCCTGGGGAAGATATAGAAGAGACATTCTGCTTGAATTTTACAGTAAGACACATTTAACATATAAGTGTTGTGATAGTCATAGTACAGTTGAAGCCCATTCATGTGTATTATAGTTTATTCAAAAGTATGCCTGTAGCACATACCGCATATTTAATGCTAAAATATTAAAACTCACTTGTTCTTTTATCTATGATGATGAAAACTAAGCTAGTAAGTAGATTAAGCAGAGTGATTTTCAGAATATCTTTATTGTCACTGCGGCATGTGACTTAAATGCCAGTGTCCAACATCTCACACAGGACAAGGAGAACTAGATTCCTAAATCCTCCTTGAAACTGTAAGTTAGGCTTTGACATCACTGGGTCAGTTCTTGAAATGCTAACGCAATTTAGAATTTTCCTTGCTGTCGTAATACTAATATTTTTAAACTTAAAAATTCATATTGAGTGTATATGGTCAGACTTCTCAGAAACAAAATTTTTCTAGGAGGTGTACTAATGCAGTTAGTTTTCCTCTGCTTCTAGGATATATATATGTATTTTGGCAGTAACCCAGAGACAATAGTTTTTATTACACAGTGGAGTTTCTGTAGAATTAAGAGTTAAATCTTGATGTACGTTAAAATATCAGGTCCTTCCTCATGTGCAAACATACACCCATGAAGAAATTCAGCATCATTGTTCTCCAACTGTGTTTTCCTCTGTTAACTTGAGCAGGGTAAGGGCTTCCATGTTTCAGTGTCTTTGCTTGGAAGTCCTGATGCTCTAGCAGACTGTGAGTAGTGGATTCATCCCGAGCATGATCTGGATTCTTGTCTGTCTGTCCAGGGCCAGCCTAGGCTAATAACAGGGTATCAGGAAGCTCTGCCACATATTGTCAGGAAAATTCATGCTGAGCTAGGAGAGTGCCATTTCTTTTTCCATAAATGAGTGTGCATAAAGTCTATTAAATCAGACTTACCCAGGTCTGATCTCACACGGATCAGAGCTGCAATTCAGGATGAAGCCATAATGATGATAACATAAACTCTGTTTAAAACAAAACAAAAAAGATACTTTTAAAGACACCCAAGAAATTTTTCACCAAATTGTCTTTTACAGACTCAGCATAGGGAGATTAGAGAAATTTATTGCCTATTACCAAAAAGCTAGAGAAGTGAGAAAGAAAGAAAGAAAAACTAACTTCCTCCCATCTGCCCTCTTCTACTTTCTCCCCCCGAGGGCCACAGGGGAACAGGGAATGGGGGCTGCGGTCAGTCTATAGCACTTCGCCTCCGTCGCTCCCTCACGGTCCCTCTCTGACCCTGCTCCATGCGGGGTCGCTCCCACGGGATGCCGTCCTTCCCCAGCTGAGCCTGCGGGGGCTGCCCACAGGCAGCAGCTCTTCAAGAACTGCTCCCACATGGCTCCGTACCATGGAGTCCATCCCCCAGGAGCAAGCTGCTCCAGCACGGGTCCCCCACGGGCGGCAGCTCCCCCCAGACCCCCTGCTCCTGCGTGGGCTCCTCTCCACGGGCTGCAGCTCCGGCCCGGGGCCTGCTCCTGCGGGGGCTCTCCATGGGCCGCAGCCTCCTCCAGGCCACCTCCACCTGCTCCACCGGGGGCTCCTCCACGGGCTGCAGCGTGGAGATCTGCTCCGTGTGGGACCCGTGGGCTGCAGGGGGACAGCCTGCTCCACCAGGGGCCTCTCCACAGGCCGCAGGGGAACTGCTGCTGCCTGCCTGGAGCACCTCCTGCCCTCCTGCTGCACTCACCTGGGGGTCTGCAGGACTGGTTCCCACTCCTCACTCTCCCAGCTGCTGTTGTGCCACATTTTTTTTCCCTTTCTTAAATTGCACCTCTGTGAGAGCATAACAACATCGCTTATTGGCTTGGCTCTGGCCAGCAACAGGTCCCTTTGGAGCCAGCCGAATCTGTCCCTTATCTAACATGGGGCACCTTCTGGACTCTTCTCACAGAGGCCACCCCTGCAGCTCCCTGCTATCAAAACCTTGCCACATAAAACCAATACACCTTGAAAAGAATAAACAACTGATCTTGGCTGTCAAAATCAAGTTCTATCTGAATATGGGAGGGCACTGGAACAGGTTGCCCAGAGACGCTGTGGAGTCTCCTTCTCTGGAGATATCCAAAACCACCTGGATGCCGTCCTGTGCAATGTGCTCTAGGTGATCCTGCTTGGTGAGGGAGTAGGGCTAGAGGATCTTCAAAGGTCCCTTCCATCATCGGCCGTTCTGTGATTCTGTGAAAATACGAGGCCCTTTCGTGTATGGCAACTTGACAATTGACCCTTCTGCATTTTATTTGCATGACCAATTCTGTATGTACAGAGTATGTTTGTATTGGTACCATTGTAGGCCTGGCATAAGCAGGAATTTGTCTGTGGTCGTGCTGTCGTACAGTGAGAGCAGATGAATTAACCTACTGACCTTCCATTAAATTAAAAAAACAAAAACCGAAAAGGAATACTTTTTATTAATAGGGCATATGGGCTTAGTTAATATAGGTTTTATTAGTTATCACTTTTTTTTTTTACAGGAAGTTGACCTAAAAGGATAGTTTTTTCTTTTCTGGCTTTGCTTTTAGGCTTGATAGTAGTACTACAGCAAGTGTAAATGATGTGAAGTAGTGAAACAGGAAGAACATTTACAGCAGGCAAAAAGTGTTCTGCATTTACCCTTTTCTCTGTCCCACCCTTCAAACGCTAGTCATCACCTGTGCAAGAGAACCCTTTATCTTTCTGCAGGCATATGGCCTGGGAAGTACTTCTGGTAAAATTTTCTCATTTTGTATAGATCTGCAGGGAGAGCTATGGTGTGACAGAGCAGAAGAACCTGATTGAAGATGGAGACAATATTCTGGTGCAGAAGGACAACAGGTAAGAGGGGTAATATGGGGGGATGGACTCACTTGTGATGAAGTCAAATGCATTGCTACAGAAAATTTGTCTGAGGTGAAACGTGGGAGAGAATTAGAAGTCACTGTGAACAAATTCTTAGACCGGTTGTTCAATAGTTACTGGATGCTAGTGGCACTTAAGAAATCAGGTTTTCATCATCTTTTCACCAGTACTTGAAAAATGCCCGACGACCTTTTGGATGGACATCTTCCCTATAAAAGATCTTCATAGAGACCCCTGGCATAGCTTTCTCGTCGTAAATAGAGATTGCAGCGTAACCCCTGATGGTGTGAATAGGAATTACAGTTCCTGTCCTGTGACCAAAAAGCAAAACCGAGACTGGCAGACTTGTTCATGCTCTCTTTTTAATTCTAGAGCAGGAGATAATTCCCTCATATATGTCTGATAGAGAACCGTCATCCGTTAGTGGAGCTGCAAGGCACAAGTGTATGTAAACTGTTTCTGCCTAGCTAGCTGCAGTTAGTACAGATACCATTTTCCTCCCCCCCTTTTTTTTTTGTTTTCCAGCTGCTAAACTGTTTTCTTCTTATAATCCTATAATTGGATTTCTTCAGATGCCTTTATTACTTGAAACAGCATTCAAATTCTTTCTCTGCTGGCAAAACAGTGTGATCCAGTGATTAGTCAGCAGCATGGTTAGGGGCTTGTGCTAAGATTGTTTGAAGACCTTGCTGGCAAGTCTGGAGATGAAGTAATTTCCCATTAATTGGATTATTTAAAATGGTTCTGATTGTGTCTACAGCCATTGCCGTAACAAAAGCTTTGTCTGTATTACCTTTTTAGCTACTTTGCTGCTGCAAAAGGTACAATTTTACAGCTAGATAGCTACCTCCGTGCAAACCCAAGAGGAGATGGGCAATACAGGAGACTTTGAGAGAGTGAAGTAAAGATGTAAATGCCAGTGATAGTCTTTTTTATTTTTGGCTAGGCCCATGCATTCACAAGAAAAAGGTCTTTTCTTACCACGGTGTGCCGTATTGGCCTAGTGGGAGGATCAAAGGCTTAGCTAGAGCAAAAGTTTGGGAAGAGCATCCAGGTTAGCTCCTTACATACTAAGTCAGGAAAGACAAGAGAAGCAAATCCGTAAGGAGAAAGGCTGGTCTGTGGCTGCGCCAGCTTAACGCATTCCAGAATGCAGTGGCTTTGTCTTGACCAGAGTTTTGAACTCAAGCTAACCTCTAAATCCAAGTCTAGACATGGCTGTCAATTCATCCACCTTACAGTGCTTAATGACTTCCTCCGCTGCTATGTTTAGAGGTCAGGGACGAAATTGCTGCCCTGCTGGCCTCAGTAGTGTGCTGCGTGCGTGTCTTTGGGCATCGCCCTTCCTACTTGAGGGAAGGTTCACTGTTAACTGAAGAAATGCACAGGATTGCTTTGACTGAAAAATACCAAGTAGGAAATGCTTGCATTTTCCCTTTCTCCTTTGGAGTTTATTTGGGCATTGCAACATACAATGTTTTTGGTAAAGAGTTCGTGACCGTAACAGCCAAGGAGGTATTAAGCAACAGTTAAGTGCTTAATCAGCTTGGGTTTCTGTAATGCTCACGTGATTATCAGCAAAATGACAATAAAACAAACACACTGGAAAATGCCCCTTTGCTGTGTGATTTCTTATTCCAGGTTTTCATATTTGTCAGCCTTCTTTTTGTTTTTTAATTTCTCACCTAGCCTTTGCTGCTTTTACATAGCATGTGCACTGAGAATTTCTCCACCAAAAGGTCATAATGCTTTTTTCAGTTTTGGTGTCCTCTGCTAGTGATTGAGATATTGGATTCCGTTGCTTCCCTGGTCTGCTTAGCTTCTGAGTTCAAGTGTGAGCGCCTCTTAAACGTCAGGCAAAAAAACAACTGCTCCACCCAGAGACTAGTTTCATGTCCCAGTTTGCCACATTGTTTGGTGCATTATGGTCAGGTGTTTAAAAAAAAAAAAAAGAAAAAAGGAAATATTTCGAGTCATTGCACAAGTAAAATTCTAGGGTTGCACTCAGATCGTGATCCTTCAAGACAAACAAAGAGAAAACAGAATAAAGATGCTTAACTTCCTAACAAAATCCAGAGACAGAGTTTGGCCAGGGCCTGCCGCATGTTTCTTAGCAATGGCTGCAGAATGTTGTTTTTATTTTAATGTTTTTCTTGGGAACCTCTGAAGTAAAACAGGGTTGTCATTCTGGGAGAGGTCGTTCTCCTTGCCTTGCACTCCAAAGGCACAAGTCCTACATTTATTTAACCAGACTATGAAGGCTGAAGCAGAGATGTCCATGCTTTCTAAGACTGTTTTCTTGCTCTGTAGCGAGGGGAGTTCTTTAAGGAGGAAGGTAATGGGCCGTGCGGTTTCAGATCAAGACTTCTCTGAATAGGATCTCCTCAGTCTACCTCTGGTCTACAGCGTTGGTTTTGAAAGTGCTGAACCACCCGTGGGACTCACTGGGGACTGAGTGACGAGCACCTGCCTCTGAAAAATCACAGCATACCTAGCTAGGCCTCTGGGAGGCTCTCCGTTTTGGAAGTGATAGCTTTCTGATCGCCTGCTGTGTGGTTTGGTTCCCACTCCACAGCTAAGTGCTTGCTCTCGGCTTGGTTATCAGGGTTCTTTGCAGAGTGTCCCCTGCTCAGTAACACCGTACACATACGGACTGAGAAGAGCTGTAGATAATTTCCTGGACATCCTAAACATGGGGCTGCAATTGCTGGGTCAGTTGTGGTTCTCCGGTAACCGAATCCTGCTACTTGTGTAACTCAACCTCAGCAGAGAGGCAGGTTCCGCTGCACTGGTTAAGCGCACACGTAGTGGTACGTGCCACCTGGTGACTTTGTCCATGCTGCAGTGAGTCATCTCAGCGGGAGGCGGGCAGTGGGGTGAACCTGTTGAAGACTCGTATTTGCAAGAAACGTTACAGGCAGAAGCAGCAAAACTAGCAGTGCTGCCACTCAGGCGTGTGAATAAAAGTGCTTTTCTTTACCTGCTCTCTCTCAATGCCCTAGGGAAGAATTTGTTGAAGCCTATGTAAATTACATCTTCAACCTCTCCATCCATGAGTGGTACACAGCTTTTTCCACTGGCTTCCTGAAAGTATGTGGTGGGAAGGTCCTGGAACTCTTCCAGCCCACAGAGCTCAGGGCCATGATAGTTGGAAACAGTAACTACAACTGGGAGGAACTGGAGGAGGTAAAGCTTCCCTCTTGTCATGTTTTTCTTCTTTTTTTTACAAGTACTAGGATTGGGCAGCTGCAAGAGGTGGGCACTAGCTTGGGTCAAGAGGTGTAGTAAGCTACGGATGTTTTTATATGTTTCTTGTACATCTTGCAATTATTCACATGAAAAGTTACTCTCTTACTTCACTATCCTGCTACTGATAAAGCTCGTGGAGGAAATTGGGGATGAAAAAGAAGAGGGGAGGAGGACTTCTATCTTTTTTTTGTAGGGATGAAGCCTAAGATTGAAAGAAAGAGACAAAATCAGGATCTTCATTTACAATAGAACTAACAAGGGCAAAAAGTACACAGCCAAGTGTTCAAAGGGAAGTCTGGACAGAACGCAAGAGTTGTATCCTCTCAAAACACGTGCAGATCAGCAAATATTTGTTTTGTCTCAGCCTTAGCAGTAGAAATGGCCTCACAGTGCAGAACACATGATCCTGTCCACGAGTCCAGCCCGTGATCAGGTACACCAGGGTTCCTCGTTACACCTCTAATTAGCTGAATACCTAGAAGCCTAAATACTGGCCTTTCACTTGTAGCAAGAACACTTTCCTGTGTCTTTGAGCCATGCTGTTGCCTATGGCACGTCCTGCACTCCATTTCTTAGCTGTCAGACGTCAGTCTGAGATACTAGAAGAGATCAGGTCGTGTTCCTACTTAGTCCTTGCTTTCTAGTGCTAGATGAAATTATGTGACTTTTTGTTTTTCTAATAGAGTGCCGTCTATAAGGGAGACTACACTGCGACACACCCAACCGTGAGGATGTTCTGGGAAACGTTTCATGCATTTCCCTTGGAAAAGAAGAAGAAATTTCTCTGTAAGTATTTTGCAGTGGTGCAGGCTGTCATCTGAAATTGACGAATCAATGTCACTGGGGGGTAGATGTCACTTTGTTTGGCAATAAAAGGGAAGAGGAGGAGAAATACGTGGTTTTAAGGGCAGGTGGTTCTGAGTTTGTTGCTGCAGCTGGCAACTGTTGCTCCCTTGGGGCATCATGTTGAGGGAATATTGTGTCCCAAGGGCAACCTGGGAAAGCACTGAAAAGAGCCAATCTTTATTTTTGGACTGGTTTTGTTTCCTGATCTTGTACCCACTAATGTGTATCTGTTTGGAAACAGTTGGTGTCAAGCACAGAGATGGAGGCATGCTGAGGAAAGCGCTGTTTTATTGAAGGATTATTCAGATTTAAGTGTCCTAAAAGAATCTAGCTCCAAGAAGTATTAAATCTCCGTGTGGCAGTTTTGCTGAGCTGGCAGTCACCATCCCCTTACTTGGCCAGACCTGAAGCAGTTGCTGTCTTTCTTTAGAGCATTGCTTCCAGCAAACCCAGCAACATGTGGCCAAATTCTTTGCTGGTGCAGCTCCACTGACTGCAGATTTCTTATGTATTGGCACATGCTTCCAGGAACAAGCTTTGGAAATAAAAGCTGAGAGAGCTAGAAGAGTTCAGCATGGAGATGAGAAGGCACAAGGGGCATCGTATCACAGCCGTACAAGTGTGAGGGTGCCTGTCCTAACCAGCCTGCCTTCTCTCTGCTTCTCCTAGTGTTCCTGACAGGCAGCGACCGCATTCCCATCTACGGCATGTCAAGCCTTCGCATCGTCATCCAGTCCACAGCCAGCGGGGAGCAGTACCTGCCCGTGGCGCACACCTGCTACAATCTCCTGGACTTGCCCAAGTACAGCAGCAAGGAGATTCTCAGCGCCCGGCTGGTGCAAGCCATCGATCACTATGAGGGCTTCAGCTTGGCTTGACGTGTGTGGGAGAGGCACAGGCACTTGGGTACAGAGGAAGAAAGCAACGGGCTTGGCTTTATTTTTATAAAGGAAGGGATCAGAGCATTTTAGGGGAAAAATAATAGTAAGAATCATAGATGCAGATGATGCAGTCTCAGCCTGATGCTGCCAGTATTTTGTGGGGTTTAGCAGGGAGAGACTTTAGCTTTGAGTTTTCTGATCTACTGAACAAAATGAGTTTGGTGGGCTTTTTCGTTGTTTCCCCTCCAACTTCACAGCACTGCCCTCCCAGCAAATACTCGTAGTTTGCTTTTATTGCCCCCCCCCCCCCCCCCCCCCCCCTTTTTGTTCAGTTTAAACCTTTGGTGTTCCTTGCATTGAGGCTATGGTGGAAATTCAGGATGAAATAGTGATCTCCTTTTTGAAAAGCTGTGATTTCCCCCACCCTTTTTTTTTTTTTCTTCCCTTTTTAAATGCAAGCTGGTTCTTGCTTGCTTTGAATGGATATATCCCCCCTGCCCTCTGGTCCTTGGCAGATGGTACTGGGCTGGGGTGTCATTTGTGACCCACAGGACAGTGTATTAGTTGCGGTACATGCTCTGTCTTTTTGCACCAGTATATCTCACGGAGAGTAGGGTGGTTTGGGGGTTGGCATGTTTTTCTTTTGTCTTAAATTTTGTTTCTAAGCAGCGTCTTCTTAAAGAAGCTTCAGACTCCTCTGTGTTAAGGCTTGGGGAAGGACAAACAATATCCGTAATAACAGGTTTCTCAAACTGCCTCTCTCTTGTGTTGTTCTTCTGCTGGTAAGTCTACAAGTTAGGCAGGTAGGCTTAGCCGAGTCCTCGTTTTTCATTCAAACAGAAATGTTGTTCCAATACAAGGTGAGTTGGCTGCTTTTACCATTGCCGCCTTTCTCAGAGGAGTCATGCAGGAGAGTGAGGGAGTGTGTGAGTGTAAGCGGTGTTTACAAGCTCTCCAGCCTCATTAGGTCAGAGGAAAAGAAAGACGCATGAAATCCACATTTGTGTGTTAACCCTCTGCTTGGAGGCTGGTTTTATTTCTGCTGGTAGGATTATTTTACTGCGTGGTGTGGGAGGAACCCTTGTCATCTGTTTTGTCCAGTAAGTGCTGGGACCCCTAAAGGCCTACCTTTATGAATTAGGTTGGAAAGGTACGTTAGGAGTTGAGTAGGCAAAAGCATTAACTAAATTTGTCCTGTAAGATTGGAGAGCCATTATCCTTTCTCCCAGTCCCACCACCTATTAAATGACATTCAAATGATTTCCTCATTTCTTCAGGTCTTGGTGTAAATCTCATTTTAAGCCTAGGGTGGTTTTCAAATTGACTTGTTATTAGGACATAGTATTTATGCACCACGTTCAATATATAGTGTTGAACTTTGCACCTCGTAACAAAAGATTTTAGGCTTTTTTTTTTTAAGACAAGCTGTTGGCTACACTGAGAGCCCTTCAGCCTCTTTCTAATGCAACAAATAGAAGACATATACAATTATATCAAATGTTTATTTTCGATGTGTGTGTACATAGGTCAGTATTATGCAATAAATTTGATGTTTAATTCTGACTCACTGGCTGCCTTTATGTTGGGAAGCGAAGGAGGAGCTGCTCTGAGCAGCTCCGGGCACAGACTGTGCCTCTCCCTGGGATCTCCACTGTCTCACAGCTTCACCTCTGAGCACCTGGAAGAAAGGCTCTGCATAGCGCTATGTTAACCGTGCTGCTGGTGAGGATTCCATCCCAATCAAATGCTGCCCTCACATCCCTCACATCTCCAATTACAAATCAGGGAGTTTTTCACCTGCCCCTCCTGGCTCACCTGAGATCCCCTCTGACTCTATCTGTCTCCCTTCCTTCAGTCTGTTTTTCTCCTCCTTCCCATGCACCTTGCAGGCACCATTTTGGGTACGGGCACAGGGCACAAACTGGCTCTTCCCTCGGCTGTTCAAGTGCCAGTGAGTGACTGCTTTGAAAACATCTATTCCAAAGAGGAACAGGGAAACACCTCAGCTTGGTCTGGCACTTACTGTCTAAAACTTGCACATACCAGTAAGAACAAGTGATGTCTTAGCAGCGTGATTAGAAGATAATATCCTTTAGTTTTACTGCCTTTAATAAACATCAATTATTTGGCTGTTTACTCTGGAGTAAACAGACTGAAAGCAAATGAAACCTGTAAGAATGACAAGTTTCTCATCTGTCTTTAACTCTTGCAGTCTTATTTTGCCCACAACCAGATAATCGTCATTTAAATAATTCACAGGTGTGTGTGTGTGTCTGAAATGGCCCCGGTTCATGGGAGGCCTTGCAGACCATGCTGCCCTCCTACAGCAGTTGTAGTGACATGGGAAGGGCTGTCTTACACTAACAGCTTATTCATATCACATAAAGTAGATTTGTGCACAGTACTCCACAGCTTTTAAAAACAGTCTTGTATTTAATGTTCTTCAGTCAACAGACAGTGATGTTGGCATATACAAACCATAAAACAGAGCATACAGATGCTGCTTGGATTGGTTTAGAGGAGTGTGGTGAGGCAAACAGCCTGTGTGGCTACTGTGGTTAGGGGGAAGTCAAGTCAGCTGTGGAAGATACAAAGACATCTTAGTGTTCAGGTCTCAGAGCCCTCATCCTCTGCAGGCTTGGAAGATGGGAGCAACAGCATCTGGAAACCCAGGACAGAAAGCTGACCACTTGTGTGAGTCTTTGCAAGACTGGAATTTTAAAATCCACTTGGATGGGTCTTTCTGAGTAGTTTCCTTCACAATCAGACAGATGATTTGATTTGATTTTATTTTTGCCATTGGGTAAAGAACAGTTTAAAAAGAGAGATGGCTACGCATATATATTCTTTTCTTTTAATGTACAATTTCAATTAACAGGTTTTGTTTTAGCTTTCAAAGTTCAAAAATATAAACTCTCTAAAGTGCATAATTGTACTTACATTTCATACAAACTATCTGAAATTCTAGCAATATGCCATGTAAACAGCGATAACTAAGCATCAGAAAATGCTACAATCTCCTCAGTTTAAAAATAAAATGGACTGTTCCCTACATATCATTTATCAAGATTTGTCAGGGGCAAAACCCAGCGAAACAGATAATTTATCAGTACACAGTGCAAACAGGCTTTTAAAAACAAGCACAGAAAACATACTCCTGGAAAGCCTTGGCCCAGTGAAAAATGTATGACTAGGAAGAACGGGCAGAAACTGTTGCTTTTGACCATATGAAGATATCTAGGCCAGATTCACCAAAGTGCTCAAGCTGCAGCCTGCTGTAATTTAGCAGAATCCCAAATTCAGATCAGCTTGATGCACCCCATCACCATATATGCTTTGAAGCACTTTGATGAACTGGGCCTGAACACCACAAACAGTCTGCAATAACTTTTTGGAGACCCAACTCTCATCGCACGCTTCTACTAGTAGAGTAGTACCGCATGATGTTGGCTCAGCAGCTGTACCTAAAGTAACTATGGAGAGCTGACCGCAGACTGACAAGTCCCTAAGACCAGGCAGAAGGACAAAGGCACAGCTCTGATTCCTTGGGCTCCCTGTGTTCAGACAGGCGTTTGCTTCCCTTGCAGTCAAACATCGTCAAAAGCGGTTTCTGAGCCCATTTGACACACTCAGAGGATCAGATTGATTTGCAGAGGCACAGACCCACATCTCCCACCTATGGAAACCCAACGTCTCTGAAAAGCCAAGCCCCAGGTCAGCACCCAAGTTTTCCAGACTCTTTGGAAATAAGAAATTCAGTCTCCACTGATTTAATTAGGAGGGTGCAATTCTGCAATCAGTAGAAATCAGGCCCCCTCCTAAGTGCTTTCATTAATAATTAAGTTCATCACTGTCTTACCCAGGCAGAGTACTAATGGGCATGGGCAGAACCAGGGGAGGAAGGCTGCCTTCTGAAGTGTTTACGGGATCATGAAGAGACCCACCCCCAGCACCGGTTTTGGCAAGAATTAACACAGCACATACAGCAAGTTGAGGAGGGGTTAGTCTGAGCAGCACAACCCAAACCTATGTTTGTGGGCCCACCTGCCCACAGAAAAGGAAAGGGAGAAATGGTTCCGGGAGTCCACTGCTTGCCTGCTCCCCTGTGACTTGCGTGAGGCCCGGCTGCGACGAGGGGCACTGCGCTTGGCCTCGGCTGCTTGGCTCCTGCATGCGAGCTTCCAGGGGACAGACGTACAAGGCGGCATTACTCCGTGACTTCGGGGTTGAGACCTATTCCCAAGAGCTGTGTCCCGGTTCCAGCAGGAAGCGTTGCTGCGCAGTATCAGCCTGTGCATACGAGCTTGTGGAGTGCCCGAGCAAGCGCAGGTGGCTGATGTTATACTGCAGAGTTATCGGCCCTCAGCTACTCATTTTGTTCCTGAACTCACTGCCTTTCACTCCTCCAGGCAGTGATTGTCTGACAAGAGAAGTGGAATCTGGTGTCCCGGGGCCTTCTTTTCTGAAAGTCATAAAGGTGGAAATGTCGAATTGTCCAGTCCTGCACCTGAGACACAAGCCCTCTCCATGGGCAGCGTGTGGCTTGGGGCTTTCAGTTCCCTGCAGTATTCTTTGCCGCAGCACTACCTGTACACAACAAAGCCACTGGGAAGAAAATACAGTCTGCTGTTGCCACAATCCCAGTGTCCTTGCTCCAGCCCACACTGCCTGATGGTGTACAACAGAGAACAAAATGTAGGCTAGCAAGTCCATATGACATCGACACTGACCATTCACCTTAGGCTCCTGTATGCATTAACAGATAATGAAGCACATGTGGCGGGTCTTCCAGATACCTGACACCAGGCATTTAACTGAGCAGCTACCAAAATCCCAAGAGGTTCTGACTTGTAGCTGATAAAACCTCCTTTCTTCCCAGTTGCCCACACATGGTCGTAACCTTACAGTACCTCCTGCCAAGTGGAACAAGCAGGCAAGAACCCTGCTGCATTTTCTTTGCTATCCCAAACAGATGTAGGTACTTTCTCCTAGTTAATTGAATTGGCAGTCAAAAAAAAAAAAAAAAGCAGGGGAAAAAAAAACAAAAACAAAAAACAACTCAACCCTGGGCCCTGGTCACCCCTGTAACTCAAACTAGTTTGGGGCTATAACCAGGATAATCTTCCAGCATTCAGAAAGAGCAACAGGAGATGCTGGATTCCAAA